>NC_062218.1:105319282-106631782 GCF_902686445.1 Sciurus carolinensis | reverse complement strand
CCATTTATGTATGAAGTGTCCAAATGCATTCTACTGTCATGTATAACTAATTAGAACAAAGTAAAAAAAAAAAAAAAAAAAAAAACCATGGAAACCCTACTGGGTGCCTGGCATGTTTCTAGGCACTGGGGTTATAAAAGGAGGTAAGATCTGGTGGGACACAATCCAGTGGGCCCATGAATAACTCACAAATGACACAGTATGGTGGTTGCTGTCACAGTAGAGGTACGAACAGCATTTTGAGAACAGAGAGCCAGGAGCACCTTCGACCAGTGCAGTTAAAGTCCTCTCACTCCCTCCTCTTCCATTAGAAGGCACTATTTAAAGTGGGAATATGAGATTCACCTCAAGATACACAAACAAAGGCTTCCAGAGAACTGCAGAAAGAAGAGATTGGGAACACTTCCAAGGAGTTTGTGGGCATTGGTAAGTGATGGGGTTGGCGGCACTACAGAGTCCTCTTGAAGGAGAGGACCTCATGAGCATTGGCACACACACACAGGAGAAAAGAGGTGTTCAGAGAACAGATCACTTGCAACTCAAGGTTTGGGCATAGCGAACTGGCAGATCCGGGCTACCTTGATCACTGCCAATAACAAGATAAGGCATTGGTGTGTAATTTCATAAGTAAAAGAGAGGTGTAGTATTAGTTATTGCTGCTACCACAAATTACTTGGTGGTTTAAAGCAACACAAAGTTATTATCTCACAATTCTTTAGATTAGAAATCTGACATGGGCTTCATCATGTTAGAATCAATGTGTCTGCAGGGCTACATTCCTTTCTGGAGGCTTTAGGGGAAAAACTGTTTCTTTGCCTTCCTGAGCTTCCAGAAACTATCTGTGTTCTTTGGCTCATAGCCCCCTTTTTCTGTTGTCAAAGCCAGCAACAGCTGGTCAAGTTCCTCTCATGTACTATCATTCTGACCTCCTTTTTTGTCTTTCTCTTCTATATTTAAGGCCTTTTTAAGGGCCCACTCATACAGTCCATTCTACTCTTCCCCATATTGTGTTGCATCTTATTCATACCTGCAAAGTTCCATTTACCATGCAAGATAACATGTTCATGGGCTCTCAAGATTAGCACATGAATGACTCTGGGGAGTTGTTCTACCTTCCCTGGGCAATGAGGTTGCAGAACAAGAGTGTGACAATATTGGGGTTTTCCTCTCAGTGAGAGGAAAAGAGAACAGTTAGCAGACTTTGAGTGATTCCAGAAAAAACATGATTAAACCCAGTGGGAATAAGAAGGAAGAGACAAACACAAATGGCCGAGTGGAGATGGCCTCCTGAGGGACTGGCAGGTGCTTAGTGGAGAGTGAGGAGAAGGGGCACAGAAGTGGAGCTGTCATTCAGGCTCTGAGCATCCATGTGTGAGGCCAATGGTGTCAGCAGAATTTCGTTTAGAGAAGTGGGGTAGTGGCAAATTTAAGTTTGACTCGTATTATGATTAGATAAATGTTTAAGTTTTGAATAGGAGATGTGAGAGGAATACAGATTCAGGACCTAAATATACCAGGGAGAGAAGTAGTATTTGGGAATGGCCAAGAGTTAGAGGTGTGGAGAAGGACGGGCACAATGAAGATAAAGAAGAGTACATAGAATGAGGACAGATGAGATGTGAAGACAGAGGAGGAAGAGGTCAAAAGTGGAGAGTAAAATGAGAGATTGAGGCTGCAAGGACGGGGAGTGAAAGACAGAACTACAGCAGAGAGAAACCTAGAAAAGGACCAGTCAAGAGGATTCTGATTCACTTGAGTTGTGCTCACAATTTTAGTTAATCATTTTTAAGATCGTCTTGGAAGATTTATTTGCTTTCGAAGGTTAATCACTGACCCCAGCTCTCCCTTGTGCCAGGCTCCCAGGCAACCTCTGTGGTCCTTGGAGGGAGTTTACTCACCCAGCAGGCCCCCTGGCCCCTCACCTGAGTGAAGGAGGTTCAGCTCCTCCCAGCAAGATTCCTTTAACTCAGACTCTTTATCCATGGAATTGGGGGCTTTTGTCAGATGTGCTGAGAAAAAAAATGGTTTCACTCTGTTACAGATACTGCACCTCGCCAAGTGACAAGGCACACAGGAGCTTTGGTAAGCCTCAATACAGAAGAGAGTTTACGTGTTCCTCTTAGAGATGAGTGCTTTGAGACTTGGCTCCAGTCTGGTCATATGCTCAAGATCACAGGTGGTCCAAGTTGGGAAAACAGGCTGCCTTGGGACCAGGGAAGTAAGCAGTGGACTAACAAGGGCAAGGTCACTAAGGAAGAAAGCAGGCAAATGAACACATTGTCTCTGGAGAACTTGGGAATCTTGTAACCAAAGTGCTTCCAAGCTCACTCTGAACCCTGCTCCCCAAACTAACCCTGCCCTAACAGAGTAAGAATGAGAAGGAAGTAAGCTATACAGGGGTAGGGTTTCCCCTGGCACGAACTCCACAAAAGCTTTCATGTTTATTATCTTTGAATAGAGGAAGCAGGCACTCAGAGAGGCGAACCGACTTGCCCAAGGTCACTCAGGAGCCCGCAATGAGGCCAGGACTTGAACCCTGCCTCCATAGAATGGGCAGCGCTCTGGTCAGGGAGAGCTCATGCGGGTCAGCCCAGAGTAGGTAAGGTCTCTCCAGCCGGCTTCTGCGCCCACTCCCCTCTGCGCCTGGCTGCTGGGACTGCGCGCCCGGTTCCCGGTGGAGGCGACAGCAGGCAGGGCAGAGGAGATCGCCGGGCTGGGGGCTGTTGAGTTCGCGGAGCCCAGCTCGGCTAGGAGGACGACGATGCACTGCACGCCCAGGTGAGCCGGGAGTGGGGTCCGCAGCCGCAGCTCGCGTCCGCGCCTGGCGCCTGCCGGCCCCCCAGCGCGGGGGCTGGAGCCTGCACCCGAGGGGGCGGCGGGGAGGGCGCAGGCAGCGGCTGAGAGCGCAGCGGCAGCGGTAGCAGCGGCGGCAGCAGCTCGGCTCGGTGCTCGCTCGGGGTGGTCACTCCGGTCTGCCAAGGCGCCTCACTCCCTCGCCTCAGGCAGCGGGTAAGTGAGGTAGGTGCGGCCGGGGATCGGGACCCCGAGAGCCCACGTGTGCTGACAGGGACGCGGAGGGGGCGGGGCGGTACCGCGGGCTGGGGTCTTCAGCGCTCTGGACCGAAGCCCTGGCTTTGCCGCAGGGATGGGCTGCGAGGCGGCTCAGGGTGCAGGTGGGCTGGCGGTTGTATAGGACGCCTCTCCAGCGCGGGACCACTGTAGGTTTGTGGCTGCTGCCCGGCACTTGTGTAGGTAAGTACTTGTAAAAACTGCATGTGTGTTCACTGACTACGAGGTTGTGTGTGTAAGGGGGAGAGAGAGAGAGAGAAAGAGAGAACGACAAACAGGCTGGGTTGTGCATTTATAGCTGTGTTTGTAAGGAGATGCTTGTGTGGTTCTGAATGTGTAACCACGAGTGTGCTCTGTGTGTGTGAGAAGATACGAGTGTCTTAAGCATATAACTGTGTGTGTAAGTGGCACGGAGTGTGTGGGCACGCTGTGCTGCATGAAGCTTTTCACCGTCACTGCCAGTACTAGCGACCATCCTGCAGCTGCCCTTCACAGAATCCCCAAACCAATTTAAGATGCTTTTCCTCTCAGCTTGCTACCCTGTGTGTGGCACTGGGCTGTTAGTGGCCTTTGGAGGAAGTGGCTGTGGATACAGGGAGGTGCTGGCTGGCAGAGGTGAAGTCATGGCATGAGCTCCTCTTCCTTAGAGTTCAATGTTAAGAGAAAAATCTTGTCTTGGTTTCCCATTTGGTCTATGAAAATGAACAAAAGTGTTCCTTAGGGTGCAGGTTTGGCATGAATCAAGGGTGGCTTTTGATGGAAGGACACTGATGTTTGTCCTCTCTGTCTTCATACTGCTGGGAAGGATTGTCTGAGTCATAAAGCTGTGGGTGATCCAGGCCTGTAGCAGTGATGTTTTCCTGGTCCCCTGAGTTTAACTTTAGTGTAAGGGACAGAGGGAGAAGTTGCTGTGTGCTGCTGGTGAGCACAGCTGGTGATGGAAAAGGACACCAGTGATGAATGTGGTGCCCTAGAAACAAGGAAGAAGTCGGAGAGGGAATAAGAACCATAGAGTTCTGAGGAGCAGTGCACCTCGAGGAAATATGAGTGTGGAAAAATAATAGTAAAAACCAAAGAGGCATTGCAGGATCCTCAAGTCATTTTTTTAATCTTTTATTTTCTTTATGCATTCTTACCCTAAGTGCTCCCTTATGTTTGGGAAATATCTTTATTAAAACTAGATGGTAGAATGACAATCATGGTTTAAAATCTAGAACTGCAGCATATTGAAGCTAGCAGGAGCTTCAGGGAGTGTTCATTAAACCTACACTGAGCAGATGGGGGTCCCAGGAACCCCAGGACAATAATGCCCCGGTTACCCTGGTTTCCTTCCTGTTGCTTTTCCTTCTAGGGGTCACAGCAGCCTTGGGGTCGACTAACTGAATGTATTTTCTCCGACCCTCATAAGCCTAGACCTTCCTAGTTCCCTCTAGTTCCTCATTTCCCTCCCCAATGTGACAGACGGACAGCACCTGAAAATAAGCAGCAGTAACCTGCTATCCCAAACTGCCTCCTGATTTTTCCATCTGTTGTTGAATTCACCTCTCCTCCAAGTCACCCAGTCTGGAAACTGATGCCTCCTTTAATTTCTCCTCTTGGTTCATGCATAGCTGCCACAGCTTAATCGATAGGCTAGTTTTGTCTGTTCCCCCTCAATACCTCTTGAATTTAAGTTTCCCCTCTTTAGTCTCACTGCCACTTCCTTATCAGGTGAGACCCATGTTTAGGGATTTCCAGAGGTAGGAACAGATACAGACTGTAATTATGGTATGGGAAAAATATGCCAGGCAAAGAAATGTGTGAAGGGACCCTTGAGATGATCACTCTTGGACTAAAATGTTTAAATCTGATCTTTGGAAGAACCTGAACCTTTTAATGATTTTAGCATGATGTGACCTAGATCAAGTCTCCTTGCCTTTCCAAAGCCTGGTTTCTTTTTCTTTCTTTTTTTTTTTTTTTGTACTGGGGATGTGACACAGGGGCACTTTACCACTGAGTCACTTCTCCAGCCCATTTTTTATTTTTTATGTTTTATTTCAAGACAGGGTCTTGCTAAGTTGCATAGGGTCTTGCCAAGTTGCTGAGGCTGGCTTTGAACTTGTGATCCTTCTGTCTCAGCCTCCCAAGTGGCTGGGATTACAAGTGTTTGCCCATCATGACTGGCTACTAAATCGTTTCTTATGATTCTCTCAACTCTAAAATTCTCTGATTGCCATTGATGTTTTTGTTTTAGCAAAAAAAATTTCACCTAACACCATTTGTTTACCTTCCAATATTTACCCATCTTTTAAAAATGATTCAGTTTGTCTTTAGGGAAAAGATGTAGATGAAGGGGAAAAGAGTGAAATACAGTATTGACTAAAGTTTGAGGTGAGGATTAACTGCAAACATCAAGATGGGGTTTTAGAGTTCACCCATTCTCACCTCCTGTGAAATCCAGAGTCTTCTTCATGAAGATAACTTTGCATTATGTTGTAATTCAGGATTCTAAAGTCTCGGTAACATTGACATTTGAGGCTAGATAATTCTTTGTTGTGAGGAACTGGCCTAAGCATTGTAGGATGTTCAGCAACATCTTGGTACCCATTAGATGCCAGTTACAATCATTCGTTTTGACAACAAAAACATTTCCAGGCATTGCTACGTGCCCCCTTGGAGGGACAGAGTTCCCTATTCCAGTTGAGAATCACTGAGATCATTATACACAAGTCTCATAGCCTCCTGAAGAAGCATTTTACAACAAAAGAATTGCTGTGTTGCTCACTGCCTTTCCACACCTTCCAACCTAGCCACCCTCACACGTTTACCTTGATCCCTACTGATTTTTCAGTGCTTCGTTGCTATGCCTGGAAATGCTTAAGATGCTGCTAAAGGCTGAGAGGCATTTCAGAGGCAATATAATAATAATCTTAATAACTCACATTAATCCAGCCCTTGATGTGCACCAGGCACTGTCCTAAATGCTCTACACAGATGACCTCACTTAATCTTCATTAAGAATTCCGTGAGGGAGATACTTCTATTAGTGTCATTTTGCAAATATGATGACTCCAACACAGGTAAAATAATGTGCCCAAGTTCTCTCTCAGCTTTTGAGTACAGACCTGGGGTTGGGTTGTATGTTTTCTTACTCCAAAGTCCATGCTCTGAACCTCCATTCCTTGTATGAAGGCGATTTGGTGTTCCAGGGGGGAAAAGATCTTTCATATCCCCTAAACCAATTATAGAACTGAGTCTGTCTCTAGGAAGGAAGTTGGACACTATAGGTTGTGAGTTGCACTCAGTTGAAATTATATAATTTCTCCATTTTTTAAAAAAATATCTTCTTCTCTTTCTTATTTAGAAATAGTTTGAAGATATGTGTAGATCAAGAACGGTAGTGGCAGGGTTGGGAGCCGGAAGGGGGACTGTGTGGGGGAAAGGAAAGATGTAAAAGGAGCACAAAGCACAGAAGACATTTCTTTTCCCATTCACTCTATCTCACCACGCTTTTATCAACTCTCTCCTTGTTCTTGACTTGCCCTTTGACTCTTCCATTTTGAATCATGTTGACTTTTTCCTATTAGAGCAGTAGAAAATGGTCAAATTTGGGCACAGAAATATAAGTAAAATGTAAATAACTCTCAAGTAGGTTAATTGAGAGGCCTCACCTTAAATATAGTCAGAGTAAGGATGACTACCTTAAAAATTACTAACAAGTTTGAAAATACAAGGCAAGTGTAAGAAGGTTGAGTGTTTTCTTTGCCACCTTATGTCAAGAAATCTGTAGGTTTGGTAGCTGCCAGTGAGGAAATGGTAGAGCCTGGCCATCTATGCCTCATGGTTTACTTAGCACAGTGGCTTTCAAACTTGGATAAGCAACAGAATAATTTGCAAAGCCTATTAAAACATAGATTGCTGGGCTTTACTCCAGAGTTTCTGATTTCCTGCATATGGTTTGGGGTCTGAGAATTTACATTTGTTTCTTCTTTCTCTGCATTTTTATTGATGCATTAAAGTTGTACATGATGATGCCATTTGTTTTCATGTGTTCATGCATGCACACAATAGAACACTATAATTTGACCAATATCACTCCCCAGCACTTCCCCCCTTCTTTCCCACCTCCCTCCCCTTGGTCCCTTTCCTCTACTGATCTCCCTTTATTTTCATGAGATCTGCCCCAACCTCTCTTTTCCTTTTTCCTCCTTATGTTCAACATATGAGGAAAAACATATGACCCTTGATCTTCTGAGTTTGACTTATTTCACTTAACATAATGGTCTCTAGTTCCATCCATTTTCCTGCAACTGATATAATTTCATTTTTTCTTTATGGCTGAATAAAACTCCATTGTCTGTATATACCATATTTTCTTTATCAATTCATCCATTGATGGACATCTAGGCTGGTTCCATAGTGTAGCTATTGTTAATTGTGCTGCTAAAAACATGGGTATGCATGTATAGTATAGTATGATGAGTTTAATACTTAAGATAAATGTATGGTATAGCTCAGTCATATGTAACCCATGCCTAGTCTTTTAAGGAACTTCCATACAGATTGCCATAATGGTCGTGCTAATTTACAACACTGACCAGCTGTGTGAAAGTGTTCCTTTTTTTTCTCCACATCCTCTCCAGGATTTGTTATTCTTTATATTCTTGATGACTGTCATTTGAACTGATGTGAGATGAAGTCTCAGTGTAGTTTTGATTTGCATTTCCCTTGTTACTAATCATGCTGAACAATTATTTTTTTCATGTATTTGTTGGCCATTTGTATTACTTTTTTAGAGAAGTGTCGGTTTAATTCAGATTGGTTTATTTGATTTTTTTGAAAAAAGTTTTTTGAGTTCTTTATGTATTCTATATATACTAATCCTCTATTAGAAGAAAAGCTAGCAAAGATTTTCCTCCCATTCTATAGGTTCTCTCTTCACATTCCTTATTGCTTTTCCTTTGCTGTGTGGAAGCTGTTTAATTTTTTGCCATCCCATTTAGTGACTCTTGGCATTATTTCCTGAGCTTTAGGGTTCCTATTGAGAAAGTTGTTGCCTGTGCTTATATGATGGAGTCTAGACCCTATGTTTTCTTCTAGGAGTTGCAGAGTTTATGGTCTAATTCCTAAGTCTTCCATCCATTGAGAATTTGCATTTCTAATAGGTGATACTGATGCTGCTGGTCTGGTGACCACTATCTGAGAACTACTGGATAACTAAAATAAAGCTCGGATCTAGCCATCTTAGATTTTAAATGAAAAGATATCATATTTTTAAGATAATTAGAATTTTTTTCTAATTAGAATCAATGAATTGAAAGCACAATGACTACTAAGCCATCAGCTTACACCTCTCACTAATCTAAGTTTTGCCTCACATTTCAGACAGATCTTTGCTTTTTCTCAGCGATTGAACTTTTAGGTTGAGTTAATTCTCTCCCACCCCCAATGCTTCCTTAATTCAGATGATAAAATCCCTCATTATTCACGGGATAATCCAAATCAGAAGTCCTTTAATATCTTGTCTAGTGTCATATAAATTCTGATGAATCTCTGGAAGGTTAAGAAAGATTTATTATCTCTCTAGCTAGCTTTTGTTTCTTGTGTAGTTGCTTTGTACTTCTTTCCCTTTCAAATCCACATTAACATGATAGATAAACCCAATAGAAATTTGAATTTGCACATTTGTGTGTAACTGATGAAAGTATTAAATCCCAGTCCGAAAGTTTCTTTTAAAACCAATTTTAAGCTCAAACCAACTCATTTCTCCTGAACTATCAGCACTTCTGTTTGTGTTTTCTGTTTCTGATTTTGCATGATCCCACCTCCTCCACCCAAACAGGGTACCTTCAAGTACTTGCTCAGACAGATCTATCTCTTATGAAGTTTCCATTCAATTTAAATTGTTTATTGAATGTTTATCATATACTTTGGAGTTTTATATACCTAGTCTTTTGGTTTTTTTTTTTTTTTTTTTTCCTGTCTAACCCTGAGTATTGTTTTTCTTGTTTGCAAATAAGAAACTGAGGCCTTTAAGGAGACTCTTATATTAGATAGAAGGCTAATTGTATTAATAAATCCATTTTTTTTGGCTATATATGATGAAAACCAGCACTGGTTTGCTTAGGCAAAAGTTGGACTTTGTTAGAAGAATAGTGGGAATTTTCTTATGAATTTAAGCAATCAGATCCCAGGACAGATGGGAAGGTCATATCCAGAAAACTCAGCTCCAGGAGCACATGACTTTCTCCATTGTTCTCATTAATGTGACACACTCCCAAGATTCTGTGGCAATCAGCTCAAATTCTCAAGACCAAGAATCTGATTGGCCCAGTCTTTATGACTAAAAGGTCATAGCAAAAGCACAGTTGTCATGGGCTCAACCTTGTCATTATGGTCAATTTTCCCACAAGTAGTCTAGTGGATGCTTGAATGTGTCCCAAACTGTCACACCAGTGTGGCAAAGACAGAATCTGAACTTGGGTTTGACTGCAAAGCAATTGATTTTCCCTCCTGAAGGGATGTTTGATGGGGAAAACACATGGATATGGCATTTAAGAAAGACAATCTACTTTTATTTTCATGTTTCAGCCGTCTGCGTTAGGCATACCCTGCGCATTTGTGCAAGGCTCCTGGTTCTGACGCATCCTGGCTGCTCTCTGCCCTGTGGGTTCTGTGTTGTGTGGTCTGACTTCTTATTCTGCCCATGCATGTCACATATCTGGTTCACCTAAGATGACCGTGACTCACAGGTTTGGAGGCTGGAGGGACCCATCATTTGTCCCACCTCTTCCCTGTGTGATAATCATTGTTAACACATGCCAAGCACTTGCCTTAAACACTGCTGAGCTCCACAGCTCATCTAACTTCTTTAACAGCTCTGTCGTTGCTTATTTTGGGTTTATCTTCCAATATTTTGTTATGAAAATAATGTCTAAGTGAAAAATTGAAAGAATTATACAGTGAACACCCCTATGCTCACCAGGTCGTCTTTATAATCAATATTTTGTGAGAGTTGCTTTATCATAGTTCTGTTCATTCATTCATCCATCAATCGTTTGGGGGAGGGAGGATGATTTCAAAGTAAGTTGCTGTTTATTATTCTCATTTTTGTGATGGGGAAACTAAATGAGACAGGTGACGTGACTTGCCCAAGGTCATTCATGAGGAGAAGATGGAGCTGGAATTGAATTCTTACAGTCTGACTCCATAAACCACTTCCTTAACCACTAAGCAGCTCTGTCTGCCCTTAAAGAGAAAAGGGGCAGATGAATTCAAGGTTCGGAGGTACAGAGCAATCCCTGAAACCCTTATCTGACCCTTAAGCTCTAGCAACTTCCATTACATAGAGCACATTAAATAGTCCACTTTCCAAATAGAGGTAGTCTTTCCTCACTTCTCAAAGGTTTGGAACTTTACACCCTACTCCAGATCTCCAGAAAATCTGAGTTTGACACAGATGATTTCATAAAGTTATTATGCTTTTTCTTTCTTCTCAGTGTTTTAAAATAATTTATGAAAACAGCAGACAGGGAAATTACCACTTTAGATAAGTTTTTTACAATGTTCAGAGGACTTTTCACATATGTTATCTTATTTGAACTTCATGAGTAACAGCAGATTTGCAAGACAGGTGGGCTGGATATCTTAACCACATTGAACAGCTGGAAACCTGAGGTTTGAGAAGCAAGGCAAGGAACTCAAAGTTACTTGATGCAAAGAGTAAAGTTGGGCCTTGGTTAAAATGTATCCTCTTTCAAATGCCAGGAGTCATGGAGGTTTTAAGAAACTATATAAATACAAGTTAATAAAAGCTAGAGGAATTGAGATAGGGGATCCTTGATATCTTCATCCTTGGTGGGATAGTTTAGTGGTTAAAGGTCTGGGCTCTAGAGGCACTGCCTGGTGTGGCCTTGGACAGCTCCTGTTTTCCATGCCTCAGTTTATCCATCTGTGAAATGGGGATAATGACAATACTCCCTCATAGTGTGATGTGAGGATAAAATGAAGTAATTCATGCAAAAGTTCTGTTTGGTGCTCAGTCTCAGTTATAAAACGCACCATTACACCTCTCTTGCTTCTTTCTCAGGAGCCCTCTTTTCTGTGTTAAATGATTTCCTCTAAAATCTATGGGTGTAATTTCATTGTTTTGTTCCTGGGTTTATTTTTCTTCCCCAGAAACTGTTGGGAAGAGATTGTGAACAACTGCTTTTATGAGGCGACATTTTATTAGTCTAGGAAAGATGTGCATTCTGCTCAAGAATTTCCATCTAAGAATTTGTAAATAGTCCATGCCCTTTGATATTGCACTGGCATGTTTCATTGGTTATAATAATCAGCATGTGAGAGCCAATGGAGAGAATTCTATATAAATTATTTTCCAATCTAGGAGGTTCAGAAGAAGTAGATGAGTGAGGATAGACATGCTGCAGAGACCTTTCTCTTGGCATGCACAGCAAATACTGAAATCTAGGCCCTTTGGACAACCAGTCATTTAAACAGATATGAAAAAAACAAAGAGGATTTCAGAAGGGTGTGCTCGCCTGGATGGATGGCACTCCATCCTTGCAGCCTTTCCCAGACTGCCCCACCCCATGAATCCTCTTGACCAGAATCACTGGGACATTTGTTAAAATGTGAATTCCTGTACTTGAATATGCAGTTTGGCAAGTGATTTTTAGGTAGATAAATGTTTGAGAACCTCTGCTGTGAGCAGCATGATGTCTGTAAGGTTGAAACACTACCTTTAAGGACTTAATTTAGGTGGAATGCAAATTTTGGTTTGAACCACTCTCAACACCTGACTTCTGAAGTCAGGAGTACAAGACCCTTTATGTTTGCTTGGGCTCAGGCTTTGGGGCCTATTCTGCAGAGAAGAGAACTGATTCCTGTAAGGACATCCCACAGTAGGGGAGATGGGTCCCCAGGTGCATGGTTTCCTTTGTGGAGGAGCAGAGTAGGAAATACTCATTCTCCAACGACTGAGACCCTGAGAAGCTGGAAACTGACCACCTCATGACAACAGCTGACTAACATTATGCTGTGAACTCACTGGCACCTGCTTTGAAGTATTCATTTTCAGGCTGTTTTTTTTTTTCATCAGTCTCATAAGGTTGACATTATATGTATTCACATTATATAGATGAAGCCCCTAGTCTAAGGAAAGTTAAGTAATATGCCCACACTGGTGATTGAGAGAAAGAGGGCAGAGTGCAAGGTTGTGCTTAGAATCAGGGGTTGGCAAACTCTACTTTTGTGTGGACTACAAGCTAAGAACCATTTTCACATTTTTAAATTGTTGGAAAAATATCAAAATGAGACTACTTGATGACAAATGAAAATTATATGAAATTCAAATTTCAATGTCCATAAATAAAGATTTATTGGAATGCAGCCATGTCCACTCATTTATGTATTGTCTGTGGCTGTTTTCATACTACAGCAGCAGAGATGAATAATAGTGACAGTGACCTGATGCTCCAAAAAGCCTCAAATATCCGCTAAACAACTCTTTATACAAAAAACTAAATGTGCTGACCTCTGCTTTAAAACCCTATGTGCTCAAGTGTTCCCCGGATTTCAGTCATTAGAGTACTACCCCTTTGAGATTCTCACCACCTTCTCATACCATATGGAGCATTATCTGCATAGCATTTTCTTTAGATTAATTAATTTTCTTTAAATAAATTTATTGTGTAAAGAAACAAAAGTGCAAGTGGAAACCAGCCCAATAGCAAGAAATAGAAAACAACTGTAAAAACAAATGCAGCACACACAAAACTGTGTTTTAGAATGCAGGTGAGTAACTGGAAAGGGTGTGCACACTGTCCTGGTTTCCAATGGCAAACCTGCATCGATTTTGGAGAGCTATGCTCAGTCTTCTGAAATTCTCTTTGTGCACAGACACAATGGGTGGGAGGTGTCTTGAAATCCATTCCTCCCTGTGAATCCATAACCAATAAGTTATGGATGTAGAGATATCTATACCCAGTCCTCTCCCCCCGGGTTTGGAACAATTCTGAGGCATATGCTTTACCCCACCTCTAAGAATGTCCCTGTGGGATTGAGCTTCCCTGGCTAAAGGACCCATTTCTCATTTCCCTACTTTTGCACCTGCATCTGCCAAATTAACCGTGTGCTTTTAGTCCTTGCCTCAAAATGAGGAGCCCAGCTAACTAAATAAGAGTCTCTTATTTAGTTCTGTCTCTTACTAAAGATTGTGAACCTGAAAGCTTTCCTTCTTTATTTTAAAAGAAAGATTAATAAATAACAGGAAGATTTTCAAAAATAAGCTCACACCTATTTAAGTCCTTTTCATCAGCATCAATAATGCTGATTAAAATAGAAAGTGAAAAGAGAACATCCTTTTCACCTTATAATCTGGTAATACTTAATGCTCTAGCTACCTATTACCTATATCATATTCTTTCTCTAGTGGTAAAAGAACCATTCTTGGGGAATGATGTTTTACCAACTCGGTTCTGAAAGAGTGGTCCCTGGTCCAGCTGTATCAGTGATATCCGTAGACTTGGTAGCAACGCAGATTCTCTACTCCAAATCTAATAAATCAGAAACTTGAAGGATGGGCCCAGCATTTTTGTTTTAACAAGTCTCCAGGTGATTCTTATGCATGCTTAAGCTTGAGAACCACAGTCTCTTATTTAGTTCTGCTCTCATTGCATTCTTGGGTTTCTTAAGAATTCAGAATCACCCAAAACGTGCTTCCTCCCCTCACACATGACGGATTGATGGTTTTCTGGCCTCTGTTTGAACCTTCACTGAGGCGGATCCTTGCAAGTCACACAGGTCAATAATTGGAAAGCTCCGCTGATTGGAATGGTCTACCTCATGGTGAGCCTCAAACTCCTCTCAAAGCTTCTTCTCATCTGTCCTCTGTAACCACAACCTCAGGATTAATCCATTCCTTAATTATGAAGTAAAATTTTCATACCATGTCAGGACATCCATGATCTAGTACATGATTATTTTGTGAGAAAAGGACCATAGTCCATTGTCTCTTTCTTCATTGCATCTGTTTTCGAAAGGTGAGACACTAGGAAAGCTATTACCAAAGTTCATAACTGAATGCTGCTGAGACTTCTCTCTTTCTTCATGAAATTCCCAGATTCATGCTTGAAATTGCTTTCTTGTAACCTCACTATCCTTATTGCATTCTTTGATGGAAAAACCCTCTACCTTAAAAAAGAACCTGATTTCTAGAAACACTCCATGCATATTCCACTCAGTGATATGTGAAATGGAAGTTTATGTTCCTTTTTTATTTTTCCTGTAATCCATTCTTTCCCACAAAGTATGATTATGCCTTTTAAATATTCTTCCATTGGACACAGACTCTTTTAAGCATCAAGGTTTTTTTGTTTTTTGTTTTTTTGAAAAAGACACTGAACTTCCCAGCTGAGAAATGTTTATTTACCTAGAAGAATATTTTCCTTAGTTATTTTGAAAAACATTAAAAGGCAGTTTGCATCCCAGTTGTGTATATCAGCCTAGTAGTGCTTCAAATGTAATAGAATTGGCTTCTGTAAGGATTTAGTCATGGAAATAGAATGGCTAGAAGCTTTAGGATTAGGGGTTGACTTAGTTTAAGTGGCATTTTAGTTACTAGCCCTAAAAAGATTCAGCTTGTGGAACACAGGCTCTTTCTGTTGTTGTTAAAGGGGTTGTACCCATTTTTTACCTGTATACTGTAATTGAGATGTCTATATATGTATTTATCTGTCTATCTATCTATATCTCTATATATCTGTCATCTATCTCTGTACACCATATATATATACATATATATATATGTATATATATATGGGGGACTAATTTATCACAGTGAAATTCTTTCAAAGAGCATCAGTCAACTTACTGAGGATCAGAAGTAATTACCAAGACAGCATCCTATGAATTCTGAATGTTTTTCAGTAAACAAAGTCCAAGTGAATAAACAAGGAGAGGAATTTTTCTTTTCTTTAGTGAGAATTTGCACAGTTGTAATTTTTCATGATGACTCGATTTTTTTCACTGTGGAGGTAAAGAGAGTCTGGGCAACTAGGAAATCCTGATCAATGTGGAATTGATGAGACTATGCTTAGATTGCTGGTTCGTGTGATCCTGCTGGGACTATGTTTTGGTGTACATGGCTGATAGTGAGGTGTTATGGCAAGCATTTGAATAGTTAATTCTTATCAAATATTTACTCTTATTTTTGTTCTAACTACCAGGTAGATGAATCTCTTTGAGATGGCATAGGAATTTATTTTAACTTTTGGGAAACTCCAGTTAACTTTAAATTTCTCCCAGTATTCACCCTACCTAGTTCCCCGCTGTCCCTTTCCATCCTACAACTGGGGAAATTGAGACTGGTATTAGTGAAGAGATTTGCTTGAAGTTAAGTAGCAGGGTCATGCTGAGAACCCAGGTCCAGTGATTCCACTGTCCAATGCTCCTTCCATTATGTCAGGCTCCCACCCTTGATTTGGCAGTTAAGATAAATAATGCTTTACTTATTCGTGATGCTTGTCCAAAGCAAAGGTTTTGGGCTGTGCCCTTTGATGTAGAAATTTAACCCATGTAAGCATGTTCTATAAAGAAACGTGGTCAATCCAAGCATAGTTATGCATGATATCTGTTCATGCAACCAAATCCAAACAAAATAAAGCACAGCAAAGTAAGCTGAGGTTATGACAGAGCTCCAGGTTGGCAGGTATTGGCACTGTACCAAACTACATCGATCTTTCTTTCCAATAGGCAGCGACCACTTACAAGTGAGCACTGTGCTCTTACAATAGAGATGCAACTCCACACCTTCTGTTAACCATTAACCACTGTTCCACAGCAATATTTCAGACTGTTCTGAATCAAAAAACAAGGGTAATGATTCGATGTTCTTACCTTTTGGGTTGCTCTTTAGTTGTTTAAAACGTGTAAGACAGAAACCTTTGGGTTGGAATCAGCATTGGGTGGCCTACACAAGATGGCCTCTTTTTCCTCCTCTTGATTCTTTGAAGGAAAGATCAGAGTCTGAATTTATTCATCAAGCAAAAAAAGCTCAGAGGAATCTGAAGACTTCTGCGGTAGTTTTACTTTATGACAGATACAATGTGGGAGTAACTCCAGTGGCTGGAGCTTGTGGTGGTCCTGAGAGAACAGTGAGTCATTCATTCATTCTCACAGGATGGAAGGCTGTTTGGCATCCCCTTCCCTCCCTCCTCCAGGTTCTCCTTCTGGTTATGATGATACAGGACCATTTCTCTAAAGGAGACTGGTATGGAAGGTATGGTTCTTGGTCTCTTAGATCAGGGGGTAAGACACAACACAACTGTCAACACACACACACCACAAAAAAATCTTATTGAATTTCAAATGTCACAGCTTGTAGAAGTGACACAACTTATCCTGAGCACAGGAGATGCTCTTGGTTGTCTTTCTTTAATTTGATAGTTAAAGTTTGTTAAGTTTGTTAAGAAGCCGGAAATACAAGGATGCAAGATAAAGCACTGATTCTTCCACATCCCTCACCATTTGCACGCTTCCCCACAGAGATGTCGCTGTAATCACAGATCTGATTAGTTCTCCCTGGTGAATCCCACAGAAAATAGTGGCCTATAATTGATTAATCAAATCAGGATAGGTCCTAATCACCAATTCCTCTTCTAATACCGTTCTTTTCCCTCTGACAAGATACATGCTGTCTCACTGGCTTGTTAGATAACAATTTTACATTTCAATGAGCAAAACGTAGCAGTGCACATTGCAGCGAATATATGAGGTTCCCTTACATTGCAACATTTTCCAATGCAGTTTCAATCAAATGAACTTATCCGGATTTTAACTGGTTTTCTTCCTTCCAGGTTTTCTTCCTTCTGTATGCCAACCCAATGTTGATTTTTCTTGTATATGACTCTGGATTCTTTTAGTTGCAAATAATGACTGGAAACCACTCAGTCTGACTTGAGTTATAAAGACATTTGTTGGCTCACATAATTGGGAAGCTCAAGTGCAAAACTGGAACTTAAGCCTCCCATGGTATAGTCAGGACATTGACATTCTTTGTGTCCCTGCTGAGTTTTCCTTTGGGCCAGTGTCATTCTCGAAGTGTTTCCCATCAGTTCGAACCAGAGTTTCGAACTATTTCACAGCGCCAGAGGAAAGAGAGACTCTAAAATTCCAGGGTTGGCTTTTGTTGGTCTAGCCAGGGAGCTAATGAAGGCTGTCATCAGGAATGGACTGTTCGGATTGGCCGGCCCTGCTGATGTGTTCATCACTGGAGCTGGGGTTGGGTGGTGGGGAAGAGTTTCCACCAAGGAAAATCAAGACAATTCCTAGAGAAAGATGGAATAGATACTCTGCAGAACATTGTAGCAAATGTCTACTTTCATCCAAAGACTCCCTTGCTGCTATGGGAGGAAGTGTGATATGGTGACAAGAACTACACAAGATAAAGTACGAGCTTTGGAATTCACAGCCCAGGATTCTATCACCAGGCTAGCTGTGTGAGCTTAACAAGTCAGTTAAGCTCTCTGACCCTATTTTCCTCATCTATAAACTGGAGGTAAAGACTCAGAGGTCGGAAGAGGGGGAAAATGACAATGTTTGGTAAATATTACCACTTAACAAAGAGGAACTAATTAAAATGAAATGGTCCTGGTTAGTTTTTAATTATAATATTTACTCTGAGTTGTTACATATTGCCTCCCAGTGACAAAGTCATAAACTCCCAAGCTTCTGTTTCCTTATTTGAAAAACTGATTAACTCCTCAGTTAACAGAGATTTATGGCAAGAATACAATATTCTCAGCATTTTTCTAGGCACCAAGAATGTCACAGTGATCAAGACAGTGTTCTGTGCCTTCTCAAAGCACATGTGTTAATGAGGGATAGGTTAAAAATAATGAAGTAATTGATTAGACATAATGAAGGTACTAGGATGAAATAATAGAACAAATGAAGAGAATGGAAAGTTTTAGAAAATGGGGTCTGGAGATTTTATTTGATGGTCAGAGAAGGTGACTGAGGAAATGATAGATGAGTAGTAACCATAGGAAGTAAGACGGGGATCTTTGAGTAGCATTCCAGAGAGAGGAGCACAGGTGAAAAGGCCCTGAGGTGACAGTCCTCTTGATGGTCAAGGAAAGTAGCAACAGCAGTGAGCTGGTGTGCAGTGAGGAGCTGGGCATGGCTACAGCTGAGTTTGGAGAGGAACTGTGCCCAGATCTGGGGGTTGGTTGGCTGTGGTGAGGAGTTTGGAGTGTGCAGAAGGCCACTGGAACGTTATGCAGAGAAGAAACGATCCAACATATTTTAAAATACCATTCTGGCTACTGAGGAGTGTGGAGATGATAGTGGGCAAGCAGGAGACCTGTTGGGGGATGTGGCAGCATTCCAGGGACAGTAGATGGTGACTTGGACCAAGGCATATGGTTCTGAAGATGATGAGAATGGTGGAGTTAAGGAATCACTTTCAAGGGAGAGAGAATGCACATGTTGATGCTTTGGTTGTGGGGCTTGAGGAAAAGAAGTTTTTTGGTCCAAGTAAATGGTTAAATCTAATAAATGGGAGCCATTGACTAAGAAGGAGAACCCTGGGGGAGGAGCAAGTTTTGTGCTGTGGGTAAGGAAGAGGTCAGTTTGAAATGCTTTTTAATTATCCAACTTGAGATGCCAGGTGGGCAGCATGAGTCTAGGAAAAGCCCAGGGTTACAGAGAAAACCCATGGAAGTCTTCAGTAAACAGACTATATTCTAGGTCACCCAAATGGATGTGATCACCTCAGCAATGATTTTAGAGAGAAAGGAAACAATATTGAACCTTATTACTTTAAATCAGAGCTTTGTACTTGAGTATTTCAAGTAAAATGTTACTCAATTCAAAATACAAGATAGAAGTTATTCAGTCAGAGTTTTTGCTACTGTGACTAAAAGGACCTGAAAAGAACAATTATAAGAGGAAAAGTTTATTTTGGGACTCATAGTTTCAGAGGTCTCAGTCCATAGACAGTGGGCTCCATTCTTTAGGGGCCTATAGGTGAGGCAAGACATCATGGCAGAAAAGTGTGGTGGAGGAAAGAGCTCAAGACATCACACCAGGAAGGAGAGAGAGAGAGAGAGAGAGAGAGAGAGAGAGAGAGAGAGAGAGAGAGAAACTCTCCTCACAGACAAAAGGCAAATCCAAGGGTATCATGCCCTCATTGACCCACTTCCTCCAGTCATACCCTATTTACCACTCAGCTAATCCCTATCAGAGGATTAATTAATTCACTGATTGGATTAAGGCCTTCATAACAAAATAATTTCACTTTGCATTGTCTCACACATGGGTTTTGGGAGATTACCGCACATACAACCATAACAAAAACGGACAGCACTACTTTGCTTGAGGTCTGAGTGAGGCGCAGAGTCCTACAGGCTGAGCCTTTTCCTCACCTGCCACAACTGCAGACAGAAATGCCCAAAAGAGCTCATTTTAGTTTTAGAGACAACAAACTGAAAAACCTGGAGCATCCCATGTTCTTTCCAGCTGTGATAGTTGGCTCTTCTCTTCGTGGGTGCTGACATCACCAGATTGGTTCTTCCTGGCCAAGGGATCTAATGACTCAGGCTGAAGTTCTTGGTTCTGTTGTGTGCATAAACAGATTTAGAGTTTCTTCTTGGTAAGATTCAATTAGCAAACAAGTTGATAGAATTATAGCATATCAGGGCCACAAGTGAACCCAGAGATTTTTCTCTTTCAATCTCTTCCACTTACTAGGAGGGGCATGATGATGCTCAGAAGGAAAAAGGACCTGCTCAGGTGACCCTGGACCAGACAGCTGAGCTCTGCCCCTGCTTTCTCTACATACTTGAATTTATCATGTTGTAAACCAAATGCAATAGAAAATGTAGCAATTCTCTGGGGGCTGGGGGGGTGGGGAAAACTCTGCATAGTTCCTTAAGAGCACCGATTTTGCTGAGATTAGTGAGTGCCCATACAGTAAGGGATGTAAGGTTTCTTGAAGGTCTATGCCACAGGATGTTTCAGTAATTTGAAAGCTAATTCTCCTCTAAATGGGATTCTTGGTCTGGGTTCCTGGATTCCTGTGTTCAGGGAACATGGGCTCCCTCTGCAGTGTGTGTGTATGTGTATGATGCATGTTGTTTTTTCTGGACAAAGAGTACTCAGTAGTTTATTAAATATCAAATAAATCTGTGATAACCTACCCTCAGAAAAAAGCTGCTTTTTAAAAACAAACCTGAAAATCCTCATAGGAAACAACTAACTATAGTACATTTTAGGCAATAGTACATTTTAGGCATCGTACTATTTTAATCATAATAATATAGTTACCTACTTTCATTAGCCAAGTTCCTTATGCAGATCATGGAAATAATCATGGATCTTCTAGGAAGATCCAAAAATAACAAATACAATAACACACAGTAAAAATAAGTGCCCTTAAGTTTTAATCACCAGGAGATCAGTACAATATGCCGAAACTTCCTGTAACACTCAGCTGTACTATACCTCAAGATGCCCAACAGTTCTTTGCTTTAATAGTATTTACTAAATATATCTATTAAGCAAAATCTAATAAATAGGAAGCAATGATTGTTTGGCATTCTTTCCTTTGTCAAAGCTTTTATTTTCCTAAATTACTTTCTTGTCTAATGTCTTTTTATTCCCCCATTGTAGGACCCTGTGGGCACTGAAATCCAGCTCACTCATGCTTATTTCCTGTAATGGACAAACTGATGCTAATGTGGGTATGTTACATTTCTGAGTATATTATGCTATAGATTGTGCTTGTGTTTGAGGAAGTCTCTGAAAAATATGTTGTAATAGAGTTAAGAGCTAATGTAAGTGGATTTTCTTTGATGTTCATATATAACCATAAGTGTGATACTGATTGATTAGGTATGTATTAGTATTTTCCTGCATAACTGATAAGTGTAACATGGTATAAATGTTTTTAGCTGCCTATACTAAAAGTCTACATATGGAGGTCCATCTGAAAATAGATAATCATTTCTGTAAGAGGAAAGAACAATGTATTTAAATGGAGGAAAGAATTTATTCCCATTCATCAAAATTTTAGATATAAATTCCCTGCAGTTTCGAGAGTGTTCACTTTTCTTTGAACCAAAGCATGAGATATGTGATATAGTTCTATGACATCAGATGGTTACATGGTGAACATAAAGCTAAATGGATTTTGTTTGGTCCTCATTTCCTGTGATTTCCTTCAGACCTTGCAGATGAAATAATAGGATGATTCCTAGGGAAGTTTTTCTTAAAGGCTTGCTTCATTTTATTCAGCATAACCAAATAGTACCAAAGAAAATGTTTTCGTAAGGCTTAAATGGCATGTCTTTTCTAGTGTTTGAGGCTGAGGATTATCATAGAAATCAGTAGCTGGAAGACATCCTAAAAACACATTCCTTGTGTATTTCACAGGAGCCATTACTTTCACTTGAGACTTTTGGGAAAGTATGTTTAAGGTATAAACCAGAAGCCCTGTGCCTCTGGTATAATGTAGGAGAAAGCTGTGACAAAAGGGAACTGTCAATATCTTGACAGAAACATAGGTAATATGACTTGTGTTTGGAAAGATGTACTACCACCCTACTAGGGAATTACGTGAGGGTGGAATGTGCCTCACCATGCCGTGTATACATCCCTGGTACATGGTGGGTATTTAATAAAGAGATGTTGATCAGCTCATCATTGATGTACTATATATTTCAAATATGGTTGTGTTCTAGCACACCTACATATTAAAAAAATACTGGTATATTTAGCAGTAAAACATTTTACATTCTTGATAGAAGGCATTGTGGACTTCTTTGCTTACCCAGTATCCTAACCAACTTGGTGCAGAGTTTTAGGATCTTAACATAGATTTTCAAGCAAGTAGCAGTGTTTAATTTTTCTCAAAGCTTATGAAATTATTTGCACAGAGAAATCAGAGTGAAATCCAGAGAATCTCAATTTTACTTTCGTTAATTAAAAGGCCATGGTGAAACAGTACTCACTGGTAATACATTATGAAATTGTTTTAAGTTCCAGGCACTGTATCAAACTGGATTGAGTGGTTAAAAAGCACTTTTGGGGGGAATAATTCAGATATTATGATCTCTTACTTTGCTAGCTTTTAAACATTTACTATAGCAGCATTAGATTCTAATGGCAGAATACAATTTGATTAAATGAGTCTTTCTTTTGGGATACTGGACTAATAGCATGGGATAAAAGATGATATCACAACCCAGAATCTTGTCTCTGGACCATCCTCTCTGTCAGTTTTCTAAGCGGATCCTGTCAGCATATGTTCATCTTCAACCACTCCTCCTCTCTACCCACAATATTACTAACAGGCAAATGTCACGGGCATTCCACTCATTTCCTCCTCAGTACAACCTCTGAGTGTCCATGGAGAAGGATGTCGTGGCTCACATTTGCCAGATTGTGATGCACATGCAATCCTTAGAAACACACAGTGAGATTAAGTGCTACACCAACTTTTATTTCAAAATGAAACATTGATTTTTTTTTTTAGTATGGAGAGAAATTCTATTTATGACATAGAGTAGTAAAATACAATTCTCTTTTAATATAAATTTACTTAAAATTTAAGAGTCAGTTTATTTTAACATATGTGATCTTAAAATATTTGTTAATAAAGGAATGTAGAAAAAAATCATAATGGCAAATGACTTGATTCTAGAAATTGATATTTTAGGCTAAACTAGATAGAGTAAATCTTATCATTTTGAGAGCAGGAAAAGTGCCTGTACAATAAAGTGAGAGTTGAAGGGTCAAGTTCCCCAGCACAGAAGAGGAGTCCTATTACTTGGTCTGAAGACACAGAAAATGAATGAACAAAGGAGGAAGAAGTTTGGAGAAGGAAAATTCAAAGAAGGAGAGTCTGGGTTGTGCTTGGCAAGAGGCAAAACAACCAATGGCCCAGTGAATATGAGGGATTGGAGAGTAGTTAGGAAAAAAAAAATATATGTATATATATTTATATAATGCAGAATGTGTGGGCACCTCTGCTAGAACCCAGTCTTTTCAAGCCTGATGGTGAATTGAATTGGGTGTTACATGTTTACCGTGCTGAATGTTCAAGGGCATTGTGAGCTGTAAGTTGACTTATATTATCCCATTTGATTTTTAAAACACTCTTGTGAAGCACATGCCATAATATATTTGCCACCGTGTATGACAACCAAGACATGCAAAGGTGTAAGGAAGACCTTATACTTTCCACAGGCTCAAAATGGAGGCACTCCAATTTTTCTCAGGTATCAAGGGATAGAGAATCCTAGTGGACATTTAGATCTAAATAAAATGGCTTCCTTTTAAAAATTGCATCAGGCCACACTAACCATTTCATTTCTTTGTTTTTTGTGGCTTAATTTAATTGAGTCTGGTAATTCATCTAGATCTTTGCTATCTGTCAGCTTCATGACTAGAAGCATCAGAAACTGACTCTGACTAACATAATCAAAGAAAATTGGGGACGGGAGAGGGAGACACCACATCACCATGCATATGCTCAGAGACTTAGGTAAAAAATGTTGGGGGGACCATGTTAGAAATAAACAAGGACTTCAGGAGTTCCTGGAGAGCTAGGAAGTGGAGCAGTAGCCAAGTTCAGAAGAGGGCAGTCAGTACAGTTTTTTTTCATTTATTTACTATGTATTCATTAAATCCTCAACCATGTGCCAGGACTAGTCAGATAAGTTCCTGTTCTTAAGATTCTCACATCTAGCTAGAAGAGTCACCCAAATAGAGATTTAATTCAATGATGGGTACCGACGTAGTGAGATATACAATGAGCTGTGTTCTTTGTGAATTAAAAGAATATCAAAAAGAAATACTAGGTCTTGGTTTTAGAAATAAAAAACATTACAAGTATTTTCCTCCTGAGGGCCTCCATTGTAGGAGAAAGCCTGGATGTCTGTTGGCTTGACTCATGATGAACATGAGTCAGGGCCTAGATGACCAGTCCTGCCCTTTGAAAATAGTGTCTCACAAGCTTAGCAGTTAGTAAGCAACTCTTTGATTATCTGACACCCACCTGTTCATTTTTTCAGTCTGTTTGCTTCTTGTTGGGCTCCAGAGGAGACAGCTGCATTCATTTTGAAGCGTGGAAGGAAGGTTTCAGTGATTTTTGCAGTAACTAATTTTTGCAGAACTCTATTAGCTGAGCTTGGGGAATAAGCTTTCTGTTGCCTCCCTGCCCCCAGTGCTATCCCTTAGTCTGTGAGGCCACTTGCTATTGTAGCCCTAAAGTCCTCCCTAACCTCAGAGATAGCCCACACTTTGTTTTGTTTAGCTACCAGACTCTTCCACTGACATGTGATCCCTAAAGCAATCCAGGTTCTGTCCTTTTCTTCCTGGCATTTATTACAATTAAAAAGTCTCTGCTTTCTAAGAATTTTTTTCCATCAGTTTCTAGTTCCAGAAGTGTAGGATTCAGGCAAGATGTGAACAGGTGGTTGAAAGTCCATGCTAAGGACTTTGCACTTTGAAGCTTCTCAAAATAATACCCTTAGACTTTGAGAGAAGAAGTTTTTTTTTTATCTTGATTCTTTTGATTGGCGCTTCCTCCACCTTGACTCACTACTTGCCCTCTGGGCTCTCAGTCCTTTCCTACTTTGCTGCCCCAGGGTCTCTGGGGCTTCTTCCTTCTTTAGTAAGAATACCCTTATTTACAATCTGTTTCTTCTCTACAAAACTGTGTATTTTCTTATTATGCTTCTCATTAGAAACCAAAAAGAGCATATTATAGGAATTATTAATCATAGATGGTAGCATTTTACTCCCTTAGCAAAGGTTCTAGAAAACTGAGAGCTAATTTGCAGTCACCACTAGCAAGGGTAGATGACCTCTGGGTAGGTACTGTGGCTCGTACATGCCTTTATTTTATTGACCCAACTCTTTTTGTCTCTTATATTGTTCATTTTTGCAAACTACTGAAAATAAGGAAGGAAAGAAAGAAGGAAGGAATATGGGAGGGAGGGAAGGAGGAGAAAGGAAACTAAGAAGGAATCATTTTTTCAGGGGGAGAATATTGCTTTATTCTCCTTTTGATGAGACTGGGGCCAGGTTCTAAGGAGTCACTAAATTTCTTAAACAGAAAATCAGAATGGAAGGTTTAATATACAACACAGAAAATATGAATAAATTCCAAACAGTTCGATACTTAAAACATAGAACATGTAATTTGGATGAGAAAGCAGTTTTTGTTACACATTAATTAAAAACCTTAAGAAAAGTGAGTGACTGGCTTCTGATTAATTATTCAATTGCCTTAATTCTGTCATGGTGCTAAGTTGCAATCCATTACTTCAAATTAAGAATTATATTAATTAGGCAACATTGTTACTACAAGAATTTATTGAAATTGTCCAGTTTTAGAAAAGAGAAAAAGATAGTAGTTTTTTAAATATGGGAGTCGGTTTTTGATTTGATTATTAATATTGATGACAATACATATCATGCTTCACAAGAGTCTGAAGATGAAGTTGGAATTTGTAATGCTTAGCATTCCAAAGTCTTGAAATAATTCATAGAACTTGAAATCAGTGTGTGCAAGTTGTCTGCCCTAAAGATTGATCAATATGGAATTGATTTGGAACCAGAATTAATTCATGTTTGTAACCTGGCAATTGGAATTGTGAACAGGTGCAACTTTAAGGCATTGGAATGTTTTGCAGGAAGTCTCTCTTAAGGCTCTGAAATGCTGGCATGCATTAGCATATAAGGAGAAAGTGAGTGGGTACCATTTAAAAGGGGTTATTTTTATGTTGCTTTAGAAATGTAAATGAGAATAATACTCAACTTTATTGCTTGAATGACGAAGATGGTGATTATGCAGTAAGTTCTTTGATTAGATCAGGAGCATAATGGATATAAGCTGAGACTCACCCTGGGCTGAAAACCCCTCTATTTTATGGGATCACAGGGGACTTCAAGCTAGAGATGTCACAGATTGCCAGAGGGATGATGAAACATTTGTATTTCTAAAGTCATGTCTAAAGTCATTCCATGGTGGTGGAATCAAGCTAGCAATCTTCTACACGTGTGCGGACACCGGTCAGCTTCCTCAGTGCTGTTAGCTCAACTTCAGCCAGCATACCTCGGTAGTGCCCGGAGAGTGCAGTCAGTGAAACATAATGATATGCTTCAAGTCTTGATTTTTCTACTTACTGGCCAATAGACTTTGAACAAGTTAGTTTAGTCTTTGATACTTCACTCTTTAGCATCTGAAAATGAGATTTTCGTGAGGATTATAAATAAAGTAGGTAAAATCTTTAGCATCTTGAACATAGTATGCATGGGAAAAATGGTAAATGCTTTCTTGAGTCATCACAAAACTCATAAGAGGTAGGTACTTATTGACCTTAGGGCTGATATTTAGTTGCTATGCTCTTTAAGTTTCTTTACTGCTTAAATTCACTACTTAACTGGTTGACCTTATTAATTAGCTGTTAAGTTTTTTGAACACTTGTTCCTAATTGTTCCCATTCTCTTGGGAGGAAAATGAGGTTCCCAAAGGTGATGGAAGACTCTCAATATTGGGGCTAATAAGCAGCTCAGTTGGAATGAGAGCACTTGTCGTCTATACCCTATTCAGCAACATTTTCTCTTTATAATTTCCATGAACTTGAGCACATTTTTATTTGGCAATTAGAGGATCTAGGATTAAATTCTGTGTCTTTCCCCCTGTTCAGCTTGTGCCCTGTTCAATACAGGCAAGGTCTCCTTTAAGTGAAATTATCTCTTAAATTAATGATTCTGCTTAGAGGAAAATACCTCTGACTTGGTTGTTTCTGCTTCAATATCTATCAATGTCCAGTAGAAAGTCAAAACGATTGTATACATGCAAGTAAAGGAGATTTAACTCATGAAGTGCCTGGAGAGCAGGAAGAAGAGGATGTTGACCAGAGGTCCAGAAAACCTCATGAGCCCTACCCTGCATGGATATGCTGGAGGTGCAGTCTTCCATAGTTCTGGCTTCTAGAACCATTTGCTGCTACTCTCACTGCTGAAAACACCCCCAGTACAAGAGAGAAAATGTTCTTTTTCCCTCTTTCAATATCCTATTTCCATTCTGAGCCTCTCATTTAGAAAACATACCAGGTCTCAGCAGTCTAGAATATGTAGTTTTTAAGCTTCCAACTTCTCTGATTGAGTGTGTGAAAAAAGTTGCAAATACAGGTACAGTTTTCTTTCTACATGACCTTGACTCTTCCTGGAATGTGTAGCTGTGGAACCTGAGGTGTTGGGCTCCACAAGGCTGAGAGCTTATAGGCTCACATTAACATGAGCATCTGGATATCCATCTCCTTGACTGCAGGAAGCTCAGTCTTTTGTCTAGTTCACCTGGTTGACATGTTTCTGGGAATCTGATTATTACTGAAAGGGCTGCTTACAAATGCCTCTGAATTTGTTCTATTTGTCCAGTTGGATTTTTGTAGCCTCCGGCTCTGTGGGTCCCACTAAGCTGCTCTGGCTTTTGCTGTCTTGTGGCCAGTCCCAGGGCCTGCAAGGTGGCATCTTGACTCTAATGAAGTGGAAGCTTCTTGATCATGAAAACCATCATTGTTCCTCATGTGAAGTGAAAAGAGCATGCCTTCTGTGCAGTACTTGATCCAAGTGGGCCCCTAACTAAGATTGGGATAAAAGTATTTCAGAAACCAATATTGCAACATTTCCCAATTCTCAGACTTAGTCAACCCTGGTGTATCTGGTCCTATTCTTAAGTGCCTTGTCATGCCTCCTGCTGTTTGGTTCCTGTGGAGCCTGCCAGCCATCACCAATCTTTATTTAAATCTCAAATTCCTGTGGGATTTTTCTAATTTTTGTTCAGAATCTGTATTAATCAGTGGATGCAAAAAAAAAAAAAAAAAAAAAAAAAACTTGCCAGGGATGGAGGTAATGCCTAATTTTACCAGACTTTGTATACTCTATGACTTTCAGCTCCTATCCAGTGAGAATATTCTCTATCACTAATAGGATTAGAGCATGGTCTGCACTGTAGGGTCACCATGATTACAGAAATGCTTGATCTTTTTGTCCTTCTTTGTAAGAATAAGCTGTTAGGATTTTCAAGAAGCATATGGTTTGCAATATCATGCTGTATCCCATAAAATCTGTACAATTATTATATGCCAATCAAACATCTTTGAAGTATAAGGAAAAGGAAATGTTAACTACCCTGGTTTGATCATTACATTCTGCATACATGTATGAATAATCATACAGTGCCCCATAAGTTTGTGCAATTAAACTAATAATTATAAAATAAAACATGCATTTTAGAAAAGGAGCAGATAACTTGCTGATAATTATTTGAAATTCCTTCAAAGTTCCTTTCCATGTCATGGGGGCTCACCTATGGCTTGTAACCTCGTGAAGTCCCACAAAAGACAGTACACAGAAGATGTAAAGGCTTTCAAAGAGTTAAGTGACTTTTCCTAAGCCCACATGACCAAGAAGTGACTAACCAAAGACTAAAATACAAATCTTTGCTTCCAAACTCACTGCTTATTTCAAATTATCTTCTATCAAAAGCATACTATCTGTTAAAGTGTATATAACTTTATGTTAAAATGTTACTTAACCATTAATTAAATATGAAAAAATTGATTTGGATGATGGTAAGAAAGTATCGAGTATTTTGCTATTTAACTCATTTGATGAGAATTGTTTGATGTGGTTGAGATGCTTTTCCAAACGGGTGACCTACGTAAACTTGTTTAACTCTGACACCCTGAGAGTTCCTTACTGAGAGCGATCGCATTATCACATACTAAGTCATGAAAGCACAGAGGAATCAGGATTTTGCCCAGTTACATTTCTAGGAAGAGGCAAAGCGAGTATTTTCAGTCAACTTTGCTTGATGACCAAGTCTATCCTTCGAGCCTCATAATTTGTTTTTCTAAAGATTTCTGTTGTGGAGTCTTATCATTTGACATTTTAGACTTGGAGTCCCAAACTGAAGGCTTGGAGGATACATTTCTTTGGCCTGTCTGAAGTTTTAAAAGTTGATTAAATCCTTTTAGGGAAGAAGATCAATGGTGTCCAGTTGCCCAGGGTAATTGTGATTCCCTGTTGTCTGAAAAGAAGCCATTCTGAACTATTCCATTACCTTCATGACTGCCGCATGCAGTTTGTCAGGACAGGCAATCTGCCTGACCCCTGAGGACTTTTTATTTTATCACTTAAATTTGGAAATCAGTAGTACAAATTATCTTCAAGCTTATAGAACTATATTATGACATTTAATGCCTGCTGTTTTTTTCTTCCTGGAAATTTGTTTTATTACCATTTAGCAAATAGGTTTGTATTGAATTAAGAACTCTTTTCAATTAAAAAATTGGAACAGGTTTTGAAATAAATACCTGTTAAGCGATTCTCATTTTTATTAGTCAGGTAATGATGTTCAGGCAATGTTCTTATTTGCATTTCTAAAGAACTGTAAGAATAATCATTTTACCCCTTCTCTTCTGCCCACTCACTTGCTTCTCAACTTATAATGGCTTTATTAATTTCAGTGCTTATGAAAGGTTTCATACAAAGTACTCATCTTTGATTGTTCAGTACTATCATGCCTTTGTGCCTATGAGATATAGATGTATATTTATTATAAGCTCTAGCAATAGTGTAACTGACATTTCTAGCTTTATCTTATCTCAATTGCCACCATTGTTCATTGTATATAATTATTGCAGTTCAAACTCTCAAAAGTTGAATTCTAGAAAAAGTCTATGTGTAGATAGAACTATAGAATCATTTTTCAAAATTTTTCAAATTATTTATTTATTTATTTATTGGTACTGGGAATTTAACCACTGAGCTATCCCCAGTCCTTTGTTTTATTTTATTTATTTTGGGACGGGGTCTCACCAAGTTACTTAGGGCCTCACTAAGTTCCTGAGGCTGGCCTCAAACTTGCAATCTTCTTGCTTCAGCCTCCCAAGATGCTGGGATTATAGGCATGTGCCACTGCACCTGTTTCTTTAAATGTTAAAGAAACCCCAAACTTTTTAACTTCTCAGTATTCAAAAATGTTGATGATAATAAGTATAGAGACACTATTGAAAAGTAGATGTGGAATGTCCAGAAATGTGATAAGTCTGCTCTGATCAATCACATGTCGTGTCAGGTGTTTTAGAAGGGTGTCCTTGGCTAAGTCCAGGCTGGATTACAGTGAGTGACAGGAGAATGGGGTTGGGTAGACTCAGGAGGCTGTAACTCTAGTTCTGGAGGAAGATGAGAATAAGAAGGAGGATTGAGGGCCTGTGGGTAAAGGAAAGGGCATAGATTCTAGAGTAATTTATGAAGTTGAATTCCTGATAGAAGATGACCAACTGCATGAGAAGAAGAAACATGACCATGGAGAGGGAGAGTGTAGGGAAATCCCTTAGTTTGAGCTTACTGAGATGGAGAAACCTGGGACACATTTAGATTTTACAAAAAAATGTCTAACATAAAGTTGACTATATTGGTGTGGATCCCAGTAGGAAAATGTTCTGGGGAAGATTCTGATTATATCTGCTGTGTGATGAATTGAATGGAATAGAAGCTGAGCCCCAAATAGGCTAATAATCTTTTAGACCAGCTAAAGATGGATGAAGCTCTCCAAATGTTGATAACAAGGAGGCTGCCCTTCTGTGAAGCTTTTCCTTCTTGAGATTTCAGGTGTCATTTCGTTTTCTAACTTGCAAGAACTAAGGACGTTTTGCACAATTAGGATGGGTGAAAAAGTCAGAGTATGACGCTTCTAATCTAAATGCCTAAACTCTTCACGTAGAGAACAAATAGTCATTCACTACTTGAATTTAAAAGCTTGTGGGAACAAACTACCAACAATACATCCATAGGTAATCTTGGAATTACTGAATTATTTCCTTTGTACTTTCATTTCTACGCAATATGATGGTGAGAATCAAGTCTAATACTTTTCATAGTAAATAAATTCCTTGTGACTCATGAGGGTTATGATGTAAGAAATGTGCAAGAATTTGGAGAGGAAATAGTGCATTGGGTTAGTGTGAGTTTTTGACAAACTATGATAATTAAGTGTTTCAACTAATTTAGTACTTTAATAGAAGGCCAGATAAAAATCTCCTCCCCAAAAGGGAATGTTTTCTTGGTTTGTCCTGGAACTGAACTGAATTTTTTCATGGCACTATTTTGCAAAACAAGTTGAGTCACCCAGGGAAACCTGAGAATCAGGAAAGAACATTGTACTAGATTCTGCTTGTACCTTCATACATGTCATTTTCTGTGGTAGTGCCACTGCTGGGCTAGCATCCCCCCATGTGGCACTCCTATTTGAGAGGGAGAGATATCCAGCATCCATGACTGAAAGATTTTATAGGCTTCTCAGACCCATTTCTCTGGGCAGGCAGTCAGCCTCAGGCCAGGGTTATGACTTCTTATACCAGCAAAAGAGGAATTGACTGTGGCTAGAGACCAACCTGGGAATTCAGAAAGTGTGTTTGTGTGAACAAAATCGGAAAAGAAAAAGTTCTGTCTCCTTCAGGAAAGAAAAAAAAAAACTTCTAGGAATCTCACTGTTTGCAGAAGCATTGATGTTGCTAATTAAGAACAGGGAAGTTGAAAGGTATTTAAAATACCTCATCTAGTCAAAAAAATCCTAAGCACTTAGTCACACTTTTTTAAAAAAAAAATCTGTAATTCATATTTGATTAATTTTGACATGCTTCTATCCAATTATATTGAATTGATGAGGTTTTACTCCGTGGGAAAAAAAATAACTAGTAACCTTTTTACACCAGATTAATTTTAGCAGCATTTTATCTAGAATTACATAACTTGACTCTACCACCTTCTCTCTACCCTTCTTGTCTCTGATGACTTTAGGCTTCACCATCTCTTTCTGGAGTGATTGAAATTACCTCCAAACTCCTCTCTTGTCACAGTCTCTCCACATTCAATTCATTTAGCAGGTGAATGACTGACCATCTTTTTAGAGCCTATGTCCAATTGATCTCGCTCTTCCCCTTCCCTTGTGGGCCTCCTATTCAGACTTCAAGTAGGTGCTCATTTGTCTCCTACAGATCTTCACGCCTCCCTGCCTCCCTGCAGGCTCCCAGAGCTCTATGAACAAATCACCATTACCACTTGTAACAGTCACAATTGTTTGTAATTATTTATTTAATGTATGTCCTGCCTCTGCTGTACTTCATGTGCTCAGTATTCAGCACGCTGTCTGGCATTTTACAGTGTTGGAGGAATTTAACCAAAGTTGAAAAAGTCTTTATTTCACTTTTTCAACTATTTAGGTAATATCTCATCATCGAAGGCCTTCGTAGAATGTTTTGTGCCCAATGGACACACACACACACACACACACACACACACTGAATTTCACTTACAGCCACGGATTCTGAGGCTGAAGGGATACAAGAATGAAAGGATCCTGTGGGGCTGTTTGCAGATTTCATGGCATGAGACCGAGTGACAGGATCATTATGTTCTTCATTTAGTGCCCCCTGTGGCATTGTTTCTTTTGCCAGTGCTGCCATCCCACCCTGAGTCCTGCTCTCCCTAGCCAACAGGTATCGGACACTCAATAAATGTAGATGTTATGCTAAGTCCTTTACAAATTTATTCTCATTAACCCCATATGACAACTTTATAAAGAGGGCACTCTTATTGGTACTTTACATTGAGGCATGGAAAAGTTGATCAACTTGCCCAGACCCAGCAGTAATAAGTGATGAAGCTGAGGATTCAAATCTAGGAGGTCTAAGCTCAGCATTCAGAACCCATATTTGTGCACTGTGACCACACTGCTATAGCATTTGTAGGTACTGGCACTGTCCCACCAAATGCTGAGACCACCTTTACTCGTTGTACATCCATAACTTCTACTGCTCCTACTACAACTATTAATTGTATTATGTCTATTGTTCTTGCTACCGTGACTCTTAGTTCTAAGGCTTCTTTACTCCAGGTGCTGTGCTAATAACCTTACAGACAGTACTTTGTGTCACTGAGTCAGCAATACAGATGATCCACTCTAAGAAAGAAGGTCTCTGACACCCAAGATAGGCGACACCATGTGCTTGGTGACTTAGGACCTCCTCAGAAGCTGTTAGTCCCTTCCAGTAGTCTATTTATCTTTGACTCATTCTCTAGGAATTCTCCTTCTTCTCTAATCAGAAATCCTTCAGCTGCTGCTGCCTCTACCCTCTTTTATCATCCTCCACAGACCCTGTGATTAGTTGTGTGTCTGGAATGACACACAGGAACATCTTAAGAGGCTAAAGTCCCTCTAATGTCCTTGGAATTTCCACTGCAATGTCCTAGAAAGTAGCCACCCTGCTTGAGCTTGAGAATTCCAGTTCTCTTTTTAAGTGTGTCCAGGTAACTGGTTGAAATGGACTTAGTAATTAACTAAACCCAGATTATTCAATTTTCTTAGTTTAAAAAAAAAAAAAAAGCAACCATGGTGAGATTGTCTGATCATGTGTGGCCCTGGGTTTTTTTCCCAGAGTTAAGTTCATCTTCTGATGCTTTATCCTTCCTTTCGTTTTCTGTGTTCTTGTTAAACATACTGGTTTTGTTTGTTTGTTTGTTCTGTTGCTGTTCTCATCTCTTCCCAAGGAGCAAGCATTGCAGCCTCTGTGGACAAGGGTCGGCCACTGACCAGGCTGGCTGGTCTTTCCTTAGGACAAGTTCAAGTGACCGGTTCTTTTCTGTCTAATTGAACTTCATTGGGGAGCAAGAAACCTCGTCTTCCTGTTTTGCTTTCTCTCATCTTTCTACTCTGCCTAATATTCTTACTCTTATTCACATTCATAATCCATATTTTCTACCTCTTCTTTTCCCTCCACATGTTTATTCTCCTAACCCCTCACTTGGTTCATTGATGAACTTTTCCCTTTTGCTTTACAAATGAATTTGTAGAAGTATTTGCATATGTATTTATGAATTGACAAGTATTCATCAACTGTAATATGTGTGCTTCTCTATGATTAAAAATATGAGATGAAAGTTTGGCTGGTGATAAAGCCTCATATTAATAATTTATGTACATGGAATTTCAAAACTTGTAATATGATTTCTCGATTTCTCACAACATTCAGCAGAATAGGAGTAATTTTTTTTATTTTAATTTTTTTGGTGTTAGAAATCAAATCAGGGCCTCATGCATACTAAACAGGGGTCTGCCACTGAGTCACATTCCTGGCCTATTTATTAAGTCAACTTAAAGAAAAGACAAATTTGACATGTTATAAGCTTGCATTTAAAGTCACATTACTAAATTACAACCAAGTTGAGAATCCAGATGTTTTAATTCTTAGTCCAACGTTTCCTCATTCCACATGGGTCAGTACGTGAATATAGGTGCATCATGGGATGTCACCTTGGTAACAGTGATGCCATGAGATGGTAAACCATAGGTAGAGAGACATGCTGGTTTTATGGTATTTGCTCTAGGTTGGGATATATGAAATAGTTAACTGAAGTTTGGTGTGAAGTAAGTGGAATTTGAATACAAATTTACCCATGAGGGTAGAGTTGGTTATGGGAAAATTTAACACCATACAGTGATGTTATAAACAAGCAGTTTGCATCAGGCAAACTTGGGCAGTGGTAATATTCACCACAGCAGTGGGTAATCTGATAATTGAAAATTTTAAACCACAGAGAAATCCCTTAGTTTCTTTTGAGGAGTTTCTGAAAATGTACTAGAGACTTATGTAAAGTTCCTAGATTGGGAGGAATGATCAGGTATACTCCTGATCCTGAAGCCACAGGAATTTTGAGCAATTATTACAAGATACAAACAGAAATGTAGGCATGCATTTGGATACCAGTCAAAGCTGGAATGCAAATTGGCATCTGGTCTTGGGATGCAGACACAAGCCCAGAGCCCAAGATGGAATATAATCCAAATGAATAACATGGATGATTTGCTGTTGAGTGTTATAACACAGCATGAAGGATTGAATTGACCTTTGAATTCCCTCATTATGGATGATTCAGATCTCCAAGGCGAGTTCTGATAGTGATAATCATGACCTGCAGACCATTTTATGAAAAAGACAAAGAGAAAGGAAATTTCAGGGTAAACTTACATCATCAGGAATAACTTCATAAGAACCTGCTTCTCCTCGAAGTATAGGGAAATATGGGTTATCTATCCAAGAAGTGGATAAAGATTTGAATAGTTCTGCTAGTCAGGATCCTTCCAATTTAAATAAAGAGAATATAAATTCTAAGTACCTTAAACAATGATGAGCTCAGCTCATTGAAAAGTTCAGGAGTATAACTTGCTGATTCAGAACCTCAAACAAATAATTAGAATTGGTCTCTCATTTTACTCTGCATTCCTCTTAAGGAAGGCTTTCCATATAATAATGCCTTTAAGTTCCAAGTTTATAACCTATCGGCTTCTATTACAGATGAAACATGGGTCTTGTCAGTAGTTTCAACAAAGTCCCAGAATTAAGGTCATTGGACTATAAGGAGGGGATGGTTGCTCCACAGCCTAAAGTGCAGGTGCCCAACACAGGGGCCAAATCCTTACCCAGAGGAGACTAACTTCAAAAGACAGGGTACTTGGAAGTTCAGTGGTAGAGGAAATGCTTTGTTACAGTAAGATTTGTGTTGTATTATTATGGAAAATGATTGTGTCACGTGGATTGACCAAACAGTCTGCACCAGCAGTGTGAAACTGTGAGCAGGTATTGAGAGACAGGTGTGCTAGGTGGCAGGTTCTTGTGGAATTGGCATGGGAGAATTAGGTGACTCTTAGGGTTTGAAAAGAGAAGTCCCAAGAAGATAGCTAAGAGAATGGGATCCAGTTGTACTGCTTTACAGATCACACTGGAGGGTTTTAGCCCAAGGTAAAAGTTTATCTTTTACTCTGTTACACATAGTACCCCAGAATTTTTGTTTTTGGTGCTGGGGTACTAGGGATTTAACTCAGGGGCACTCAACCATTGAGCTGCATCCCAGTCCTGTTTTATATTATTTTTAGAGACAGGATCTCAATGAGTTACTTAGTGTCTCACTTTTTTCTAAGTCTGGCTTTGAACTCATGATCCTCCTACCTCAACCTCCTGAGTTGCTGGGATTACAGGCAAGCACCACTGTGCTGAGCCACCCTGGGATCTTGATTACAGATAGAAGTCTTATGCTGGAATCACCTCTCAGTTCACTGATTACTTTTAGGAAATGGAAGCCATGATATTCAAGTATTCTTTTGAATGTCAAAGAGTCTCTTCTTATTAGCAGGCACTAATGACTCTCCCTAGTTCAAACAAATGATTACAGTTGACAGTAGAAATGTAAATTTCACTGTAACAAATGGTTCTGCTAATATTCCTTCCCTATTTATGGATATTATTCTGACACATACAAAATACGGTTGTGTGCATAAATGGTAAGTGGGTGTACCCACTAAGAAGGCGGTGGTGACTGTTCTTGTAAGTGTATATTCCCAAGTGGGTGTGAGTTGTTGTGTGGAGAAGGCAGCTGTTGAGTCTCAGTGTGATTTCCTTCCAATTAGTCTGAAACCAGGCTCTGCTTGAGATGGGAAAGATTGTGAGGGCTAGGTTAAGTCTTCCTTGATGGGGAGCCATCACAGAAGACTAGACAGAGAGGAGGGGACTTGAAAGAATAGCTCTGTCCAATAGAAATAGAATCCAAACCACTGTGAGCCACATGTGTGCTTTAAACTTTTTCTAGTTACTATGTTAAAATAAGTAAACAACAGAGGAAAAATTAATTTAATAATTTACACAATTTAACTGAACATATCCAAAATATTATTTATGCATATAATCAATATGAAAATCATTAACGGGGTAACAACACAGTGCAGACTGTTCCATCTCTGACTTTCCCTCCATACTCCTCCATCTTCTAATTGAGGTGTCTCGGTTCTCCCTGGGCTCAGCTGTTCTGCTCTTGCCTTATCTTGGCCCAGGTAAGCATGGGGCCCTTAGAACTGAGTTCTCTCCCTCACTTCAGGTCTCTTCTCCTTTCCATATACCAGTGCATTTAGTTTTCCCAAACTAAGTTTGTTGATTGCCTGTTTCTACCCTGGCTATTAGTAATGGATATTTTTAGCATGAATACTTAGAGCTTTTAAATTTTTTGTATTCTTTTTAATATATATTTTAGATATTTTTAAAATGTCTAAAATATTATATATTTAAAATTATATATTGTATTTGGTTCAATTTCCGTGAATTGAACCCAGGGTACTTAATCACTGAGCCACATCCCCAGTCATTTTTTATATTTTATTTGAGCAGGGTCCTTGCTAAGTTGCTTAGGGCCTCACTAAATTGCCAAGGCTGCCTTGAACTTATGATCCTTCTGCCTCAGCCTCCCAAGTTGCTGGCATTACAGGCATGCCCATCATACCTGGCTTCTTTTTAGTATTTTGGTTGCTTCATTTCAGAATAAACAGGTTAAATTTTCCAAGCTCCTTCTCTGGACCTGATGTCTCATGCTTTTCTGGTTTCTTTTGTGACTCTGTCGATTTACAGCTCATTTCCTGCCCTGAACTACTTCTTCTTTGTTTTTTAATCATCCTCCTACAGTCTCCAAGATCATGGAATCAGAAGCACCACACAAAGAAGTGTGGGGACTCCTTCCTCTGTGGATGCTCAGTTGGATTTCCAGTCCTGTGTTGCTCCAGCCACCAGACTGTGTGGGCCCCTGCTGGTTTCCTTAGTGCTTCTCTTGGGTTTCACTGCAGACCCCTGTTGATAGCCTCAGTTGTCTTTACATAATATTTGGTCCGTAGCAATGAACAAAAACAACTTTGTCTTGAATCGAGGTCAGTACCTCAGGTTTATATTCCAATGTTCACTTAGGTGATTGCCTAATTCTCAAAAAAGACATGCATTCTTAGAAGACATTGCAACCCAATTTAGTAAAGTATCTATTTTCTTCAAATTGGTAGTGTTTTTAGGTGCTTTTTTTTTTTGGCACACATTTTTAATGCAGTTCATTAGAACTTAATAGATTATTGAAGCTGAAAGGGACTTCATGATAATCTGGTCTAGCACCAGAGTTTTATAGATCAGAACAATCAGGCCCAGGGAGAGGGGAAATGACCCAAGAAAATCTTGGCCTGGTTGCCCCAGGTCTCATGACTCCAAGGTCAAAACATCACTTGTTTCTTTTTTTTCCCTTTTCCTCTCCCTTCCTTTTTTTCTTTTCTTCTTCCTCCCTCCCTTTCTCCCTTCCTTCTTTCATTTGCTTTTCAGTCCTACTAGGGAATCTGGATCAATTGCATATAAGTGTTAATCTTCCTGGGGCATATGCCAGGTGCTAATAAATCAACCAAAGATGAAAGCAGGAATAGCTGTGTAATCATCATCAGTGTACTTTTTGGTTACCAAGGCCTAAGTAATAGTGACTAGTAATTTGTATTAAATTGAGAGGTCCCTGAACCTTGAATTTTCAATATTCACATCCATTTCTTGAATGAGGACTTTAAGGGTTAACCAGAATATTGTTGATATGAAGGATTGCAGATAGCCTGTTAGGAGACTACATCTGTGAAGGTCCCATAGGAAAGAGAAGACACACACGAAAGGGGTAATGTGTGTGCAAGGTTAAAATCACAAGGAATAGTGGGGCACCCTAGACTAGCAACAGCACTGAGCTACTGCCAGCCTGATGCCTCCAGTTCAAGTCTCTTACCCTATGAATAGGTAAGGGGAGAGAGAGAGTTCTCATCAGAACTCAAAGCTACTCCTGGTTGTAGAAGTTCATTCAACAGGAGTATTGGGCTTCAGGACAGGAACCTAACTACTGTCCACCTCTCTTCCATCAAGGAGAGAAATGGAGAAATACTCTGATCCCTCTTCTACTGATGTCTCCTGTTGACTAAACCCAACTAGTGGTCAAAGGGAGAAAAAACTGGTGGATATGGTCCATATACTGAGTGTGAGTAGGGAAGTGGGTAGGGCGACAGGAGGAACAGATGGAACACCCAGACTAATGGTAATGAAACGAGGCAAGTGGTTAGTGTCACTTTTGACTTCCCAGTATCTATTTCTTCTTTCCCTGGTGACAGCACCCTGCATTTACTTTAGGGAATGACCTCTCCTTGACTCTTGGGGTCTTGTATTTTGGGAGGGGTGAACTGTTTCCCAGACTCCAGTGTGGTCATGTTTTCTAGCTCTGACCCCACTTAGTGCACCTGGTCCCAGCCCCAGGGATTGGTTCTGGTGGGTTCACAAAGACCCTTAGGACTGGATCAGAGGAATGCTTTCTCCCCTAGAGTTTCTGAGAACACAAAGGTTTAGAGATGCTGATGGCCTTGTCATCACATTTAGGAGACAGTCTTCCCAATAATGAAGTCATCAGAGAAGAGAAAATTATGAAGGTGGAGGGAGTGAAGCCAATTCCTGCTGACCTGACTGGAGTTGATGCCCCCCTTCCCCCACAATGCATTAGGTAACCCCTCGTACTAGAACTTGGAGCCTGCAATGAAGCATTTACTTTTGTGTAAACTGTTTTGACTTCAAGGTGGTAACACTTAACAACCACAGAGTACTACTTAATTCATCCAATAAGAGACCAGTAAGAGACTTGACCTAGAGAAATATTAGTAGAAATAGAAAGGAAACAATTAATAAGAATAAGGAATGACTAAAGTTAACTAACTCTGCTTAGGTTCAGAGGATGAACAGGAAAATGTAGTAAGATTAACAAAATCACTGTGCAGTTGGTCACTTATTCTGTTACTTATTCTTCCAGATTAAATGGAAACACTTAAATGATTTTGGTATAGTACAGAAGTTATTAAAAATTATGTCAGCTATTGTTGAGTTTATAAGTCAAATTATAACTTCATGTACACAGGTAGTATTAGGAGAAAAAATCTGTGAATATTTACAGAAAATAATATAGAATGATAATCATGAAAGTATTTATACTGTTTGTCTCTGATGAGCAAGATATTGGATGTTAAATTCATTCATCTGTATTATTTGGCTTGTTTTATTAATGATCTTGCATTGCCTTTTATTAAGAGCAAAGTAAAACAGACTTATTACAGTCGATAATGTTATATTTTTCACAGCAACTGAACAGGGTAAATGCTGATCACAGGGGATAGGAGTTGCTGACTAGTAGACAGAAAATACCCTTGTAATTAATTGCTGGGGGGATGGACTGGTGGGGGATGGAGAGAAACCATGCCCAGTGGAATCAGGCAGGCTGATGTTGAAATAACTCAGGCTACAGATAATGCAGCCCTGAGCTAAGGAAATAGAGGCCATTTGCACCTATTTTCCCCTCTTGAGATGATGATTGTTTATAACACATGGTGTCAACTACTAATGGAAAAGATTTCTAAAAACATTTTTGGAAAAATTAACTACCAAAACAATTTAAAATAAGTGAGCCTTTTCCCTTTCTCAGGAAAATTCAGGAGACTGTGTCCAAAAGTGCTAATCCCTGAGGTTATCAAGACAGCTCACAAGCTAGTACCTTCTACCTCTCCTTTGTGCAGATGTCCAGAATGCATTCACTGAGCTCATACATGGCCCTTGTTGCCTAGCAACATGAAAGGAGTTGTTATGTGTGCTTCTTAATCACTGTGAAGTCTTATTCTTTATTTTATATTTAAAAAAATAGAAAAAGGAGGACAGAGAGAGAATATGAAAACAAAGTATATGCCCAAACTGTATCTTCCAGTTACCAATTAAATCACAGCAGTTGAGTAAATTTAAATCAGGGAACCACTTTAAAAATATTTTTGGTCCCACTTGTGGAATTGATTGACAAGCAAACACTCTGAGTTAGTATTTGACCCAAGTTGTCTGCAAGAAGAGTCCCCATAAATTTAACCATTTCTTAGGAATACTTTATCTGCTAGCTCATGAGGGCGGAAGAAAAAGCCCTTTTTCCTCTCAGAGTTGGGATGAGTATTATTTTGTTGGAAGAACAACATCATGTTAAGGTTGTTTTTAAACTCCTGTCACTTCCCTTAAAATCCTCCTGGAATTTATAAAATTTGCATTTTTTAGTTCTACAGCTTCCAGGATATTGAATTTCATTACTTTTCCTTGACATTAAATCCCACTGAAGGGTTGCTAATATCAACACCTACAGTGAATTTCCACATAGTCAAAGTGACCCTTGAAAATTCCCTAAACTATATGCCTATAGTATATACAAGTAGAAACTAGTATATCTCTTTCAGTAAAAATATGTTACTCTTTTTTTTTTAACATCATCATGTTTCTAATGTCAGAACAGATCCTTGTTTTCTCTTTTGAGAATGGTATGGAGTGGTTTGCTTATATTTAGGGGAGGCAGGATGCTTAAAATTTAAAAATGCACATCTTTGACCACCAGAATTATAGGCAGAGTACCAAGATTTCTACTTAGTGAGGACGTGGGAACTGAGCTGACTGAGGGAGCAGCAGATGCTCAGCTCCGTACCATGCTTGTTTGGGGACACATGATCATTTACTGGACTGGTGAGCAGAATTGCCTGCAGCTTTCAATTGGTGCCTCTCTGAGATGAAGATAATGCAACACTACTATAAGCAGTGCCTTATTTTTATTTTTAAGATCTTACCAATTTTCAGACAAGAAAAGGGACCCTGGTTTTATTATTGAAGAAATAAGTAATTATTTATTCTAATTCTATATTGTCAGCATAGAACCAAAATACTGCAGACTTGAAGTGGATCCTAAGCCATATGAATGAGTCTCCTGACCTAAGAATTCCTTATAGAATATATATATATTCTGTAATATTGATTATCTGTTATATATATATATATATATATATATATATAACATATTGATTATCTGTCTAGAAGTGGATGGCTGAAAATCAGGAAAGTTCAAGAACCAATAAAATATTAAGTGCTATTGCTCCTACCTCTTTAGTCCCTCTGAAATCTTTTTACATGTCTCTGACAGCATCTTGACTCAGAACACAACCATCTCCCTCCTCCTTGGTTGTTCTGAGGGACTGATGGAAATGTTCTCTGCTCTTATCTGCCTCCAGTTGGTCCTGCATTTGGACTGATGCTTCTGAAGTGTGAACCTTGTTTGACCAAGTTACTGCATAAAAGCCTTCAGCAGTTCCCCACTGGTTTCAGATTAAAATCTGAACTTCTTTACATGACTGTCAAGGACTTTTGTGATTTGGCTCCTGGTCTGACTTTAAAGAATCTTTTTTCTGCCTACCTTCCATTCCTACTGTATTTCTTATTTCTTTTTCATAAATACATTCTCTTGCTATTGAGAGCATTCCTTCCTTGTCTCTTCGCCTGGCTAGTTATGTCACATTCTCCAAGTCTCAGGTTAGAGGTCGCATTCTTCAGGAAGTTTCTGTGGAATACACAAGCCTGAATTAGCTGCCCCTCCAACATGTACTCATAATATTTTACACACCCTGCTATTTTAGAACTTATGATATTATACAATAATTGCTGATTACTTGTTTGCCCTGCAAGACCTTAAGATCTATGAAGACAGGCACTGTGTTACTTTACCCAATTTCTTAGAACAGTATATGATCAATATTATATATATGTACTTATATGTTATATATATATATAACATATATGTATACATATACATATTTTTTTTCAATGATTGAGTGTGAAGGTAAGCCAGAATTTCATTTTTGCCTTCAAAATAGCATTTTTTTCTTTTTCTTTTTGCTATTGGAAATTGAACCCAGGGGCACTTTACCACAGAGCTACATCCCCAACCCCTTTTATTTTTTATTTTGAGACATGTTTTCACTAAGTTGCTTAGGACCTCACTAAGTTGCTGAGGCTGACCTCAAACTTGCAATCCTCCTGCCTCAGCCTCCCAAGCTTCTGGCTCTTTAGTTTCCTCTTAATGTGCTTTTTATTCAGACAAGACATATTTTTGGATGAACTACAGATGTTTGGTATGGTTCACTCTGTATAAGTTTCTAATTGCAGTTGGTCCAAGTAAGGGTAAAAGCTTCTGGATTCCTCATCTAAGCTGTCACCCTCTAGTATTCTGATTGCCATCCTCTGGGGAATGTGACAAGATTTGATTTCACCAAGTTAACTTTGAAAGTGGAAATAAATAACTTCCATGGTTTCTGAATATATTTCCACATTGACTTAACTAAGGATGCTAGACAGTGAGTAAGGTGGAACTTAGTCTGTGGGACTTTAATTATGTGTCAGTTTCTAACTATTCAGAGCCAAGAGGAAAGATAGAACGAAGAATCTCCTCTGATTATTCCTACAAAGAGTTCCTTATTCTTATCACTGGACCAACTTGGATCATGTGCACAGTGATGAACCAATCATTGTGGTCAGAGGAATTTGATTCTCTGATTGGCCTGGCTGGTGTCACATGCTTCATCCCTGGAGGCAAGCGGTGCACCCCAGGCCTCTTGGACTGTCAGGAGTGGAGAGGTTCATCAGAGATGATGAGAACAGAGAAGAGATGCTGGGGAGGGATATAAGGGTAACAAAGACCACCCAAAATGACTAACTGTATTCCTTCGACAATCTTTAATGGATCCATGGCCCCTTCAGAGCTCTCATTATTGCTGCAGGTCAGCATGAAGCTTGAAATCATCTCATGTTCTCTGGTCCAACCTTGCACACTGTGTTTTCCCTGAACTGTGTTTGTTTTTATTCTGAGAATATGGAAAAGAAGCAATTTTCATTTGCCTAGGCACAGTGTTAAGAACATAAGTGCACTTGGCTCTCTTTGTCCCCCATATTTTTATTGGTGCATTACAATTATACATAATGATGGGACTCATTGTTACATAGTCACACATTAGAAAACAAAATAACTTGGCTAATATTTCCCAGTATTTCCCCTTTCCCTTCCTCCTACCTCCTCCTGGTCCTTTTTCTCTACTCTATTGATCTCCCTTAGATTTTCATGAGAGCCCCCACACACTTTTCTTTTCCTTTATCTCTCTAGCTTTCATATATGACATTATCCTTTTTCTTCCTTTAAAAAAATTGTTTGTTCTAATTAGTTAGACATGACAGTAAAATGCACTTTGACACATCATACATAAATGGAGTAAAACTTCTCATCCTTCTGGCTGTACATAATGTAGAATCACACCAGTTGTGGAGTCACGTATGCACATCAGGGTATAATGGGCCATTCATTCTACTACCCTTCTTACCCCCATACTCCCTCCCCTCTCTTCACTTCCTCTGCCTAATTCAAAGTACCTCTACTTCTCCCTATCTACTCCCCTTATTGTGATTTAGCGTCTGCATACCAGAGAAAACTTTCGATCTTTGGCTCTTTGGGATTGGCTTATTTCATTTAGCATGATATTCTCCAGCTACATCTATTTACTTGCAACTACCATAATTTCATACTTTTTTAAATTAAAATCTTTTTTATTTTTACAGACTGTATTTTGATTCATTGTACACAAATGGGGTACAACTTTTCACTTCTATGGTTGTGCACAATGTAGATTCACACCATTCATGTAATCATACATACACCTAGGGTAATACTGTCTATCTCATTCTACTACGTTTCCTTCCCCCACCCCCCTCCCACCCCATTTTCCTCTACACCTTCCAAGTTCATTCTTCTCTTCCCCCCAACACCCCTACTCGTTATATATTGTCATGCACTTATCAGAGAAAACATTCAGCCTTTGGATTTTGGGGCTTGGTCTATTTCACTTAGCATGATATTTTCCAACTTCATCCATTTACCATCAAATACCATAATTTTATTCTTCTTTATGACTGAGTAATATTCCATTGTGTATATATACCACGGTTTTTTTATCCATTTGTCAATTGAAGGGCATCTAGGTTGGTTCCACAATCTAGCTATTGTGAATTGAGCTGCTATGAAATAAAAGCAAGAATCAATAAATGGGATAGATTTAAACTAAAAAGTTTTTTCTCGGTGCAGGAAACAATCAATAATGTTGAAAGAGAGCCTACAGAGTGGGAGAAAATTTTTTCCACACACAGTTCAGATAGAGCACTCATTTCCAAAGTTTATAAAGAACTTAAAAATCTTTACACCCAAAATACAAAAAACCCAATCAATAAATGGGCTAAGGAAATGGGCAGACACTTCACAGAAGTGTGATTATACAGGTGATTAGCAAATATATAAAAAAGTGCTCATCATCCCTAGTAATTACAGAAATGCAAATTAAAACCATCCTAAGATTTCATCTAACTCCAATTAGAATGGCTATTAACAAGAATACAAGCAATAATAAGTGTTGGCGTGGATGTAGGGAAAATGGTACACTCATACTTTGCTGGTGGAGTTGCAAATTGGTGCAGCCACTCTGGAAAGCAGTATGCAGATTCCTTAGAAAGCTTGAAATGGACCCGCCATTTGACCCAGCTATCCCACTCCTTGGCCTATACCCAAAGGACTTAAAATCAGCATACTACAGAGATACAGCTACATCGATGTTCATAGTAGCTCAATTTCATACTTTTTAAAGGCTGAGTAATATTCCATGGTGTATATATACCACATTTTTTAAATCCATTCATCTGTTGAAGGGCATCTAGGTTGTTTCCATAGTTTGGCTATTGTGAATTGAGCTGCTATAAATATCTATGTGGCTGTGTCACTGTAGTATGCTGATTTTAAGTCCTTTGGGCATAAACCGATGAGTGGGATAGCTCTATTTACTGCTTTTCAAAGTCCTTACATTTGAAAACCATTTGCAAAGTTGTCTAGTCTTCATTTCCCTTTTCCTTCAGTCTCTGCAGTGCCAAATTAATACATTTTCCTCTTTCAGTTTGTACTTTCAACAACCTTTAAAAAATCTCCATTATATTCAAACAATTTATAAGCTGAACTTTCTCTCCTGCCACATTTTGAGACAAAGAGAGCAATCACTGTGTCTTATTTATTATCTATTCTTCCTTCACTAAGAATAGTACAGGTCCCAGTATACCATAGGATGCATAGAATTGAGTTGTGTTGATTCAATGGCATCCAAGATTTTGCATGCTTCTTGGTGGAAGTTGATATATTCCATTCTCATGGCTAAGTATTCCATTGTATGAATATACCCTGATTTTAAAATTTATTTTATAATATACCTTTGAGTTGTTTAAATTTTTACACTGTTACAATTAGTGTTGTGCAAAGTTTATGTTTTGGTGCATATAGGTGCCTGGTGAAGAGTGGAATTGCTTAGTTTAAGACTGTGTATATTCAACTTCAGAATATTCAGTCAGTTTTCCATTAACAATACCTAAGAATTCTAATGCTCTGAATCTTTGCCAGCGTTGGTATTGATATTCTTTTTTAAAAGAAACTTTATATCCAGTTCTTTTGTCTATCTATTTTTGTCTATCTACTCCTCTTTTGTCTTGCTTTGAGTTGACTGCCTTTTCCTTATTGATTGTTAGAGGCTCTGTCTATATTCCACCTTCGTCATTTTTTCTGCATTTCTGTATTTTTCTCAGAGTTCATTTTCTCTGAGAATTCACTTTAACATCATCTTTAGTCCAAAGATGGCAAATTCTGTTTTTATCTGCCTTGAAATGCTTTCTTTTTTCTTTCAGTTTTGAAGGATATTTTCAATAAATATAAAATTTCTAGGTTCACAATTGACTTTTTTTTAGCACTGTAAAGATTTTATTCCACTGTCTTTTGAATCCCATACTTACTGTTGAGAAGACAGATGGAAGTCTTATTGCTCCTTTGAAAGAATATTTCTGTTTTCCTAACTCTTCCCCAATGTTGCTTTTAAAATTTCCTACTTGTATATGAGTTGTAGGAAGTTTTTATTTTTTGTTTTATGTCTAGGTGTACTTTTAACTTCATATTGATCTTGGTTGAATTCATAGTATTTCTTGAATTTGTGATATATTTCAGCAATTTTATAATTTTATTTTATTTTATTTTTTTAAATTTATTTTTATTGTAAACAAATGGGATACATGTTGTTTCTGTTTGTACATGGAGTAACAGCATACCATTTGCATATTCATACATTTACATAGAGTAATGATGTTTGATTCATTCCGTTATTTTTTTCCTTCCCCCCCCACCCCTCCCACCTCTCTTTTCCCTCTATACAGTCCCTCTTTCCTCCATTCTTGCCCCCTTCCCACCCCCCATTACGTGTCATCATCCGCTTATCAGTGAGATCATTTGTCTTTTGGATTTTTGAGATTGGCTTATCTCACTTAGCATGTTATTCTCCAATTTCATCCATTTGCCTGCAAATGCCATAATTTTATTATTCTTTATGGCTGAGTAATATTCCATTGTATATATATACCACATTTTCTTTATCCATTCATCAATTGAAGGACATCTAGGTTGGTTCCACAATCTGGCTATTGTGAACTGAGCAGCTATGAACATTGATGTGGCTGTATCTCTGTAGTATGCTGATTTTAAGTCCTTTGGGTATAGGCGGAGAAGTGGGATAGCTTATAATTTTATTTTTAAAAGGCTTCTTTAATCCTTTCTTCACTCCACCTTTCTGAAATATTAATTGAATATACTTTAGACTTTTTCAGTGTGTCCCATTTATCTGCTAACCTTATGATTCAGTCAGTATTTTTTCTACTTATTTATCTTCCTGTTTTTTTATGCTCTCTTCATTCATATTCTATCTGAATATGAATTCAGATATTCTATATTCATATTATATCAATCCTTCTATGCCTCCAACATAGTGGAATTAAGGTACTTTGTCTCTTTTGTTATAAATGTGTTCAGAATGTTGAATGTTTATTTACAGACATCTTCATCCTAATTTTAACTCCTTTTAGCAATCTGTTTGTTCATCAACTTGTTAAAATCCCTTGCGGAACACCTTCTAAATGTCAGACACTGTCATAGGTGCAGGATGCCCTTATTCTCATTGAGCTTATTATGTAGTAAAGGAGATAAGCCACAATCAACCATAGGAACAGCAATAATACAAGTTAGATCAAATGAGTTAGGAAACAGAAGAAGAAAGGATTTACAGTAGGTTTCAGAAGAACCACATATGGGCTGGAAAGCCAGGTAAGGCTACTTTGGAAAGTGATAGTTGAAAGATGTACTACCAAGGATGAGGCCAAACAAGTATGATACAGACATTAGGAACTTTTGGTAACTACATTCAGGGCTTTGCTCTTAATTCTAATAATGATGGAATGATGTTTTAAGCTGGGTTTTAAGGTAGTGTATGACATGATTGATGTTACATTTGAATTACCTTTAGTGGCTCTTCGGGGAAGAGTTTGATTGGAGCTTTGGTTGGATGTACGTTTCATAATTCTTTTGGGGCACCAAACCACACTTGTGGATGAATCAGAAATGAATCTGACATGGGTTCTTTATTTAAGAAATTCATATAATCAGAGACAAGTATGGAAAAACAGAACAGTAAATAAACAGTATAAAGCATATCAAGTACCACAGGGGACATCTGCTGTGGATGTTCAGTGTTGTGGGATTCAGAAGATGGGTGATTGCATCCACATCTCCTATTGTAGAATACTGAACAAAGGCAGTGTCTGAGCTGGGCATGATGGAGAGGGTTCAATTGACACATATTGCATTCTGGAAAGGACATTGAGTGGGTAGAGTTGCTTGTCCTCAGACCATTTCAACTCAACCTCTTCATGGCCTGCTTACTCATCTCTTCATATTCTTGGCTTATTATACTTTATTTGACTTACTCCACAAGACCATTAGTTCCAGAAAGTCAAGTACCATGTCCATCTTGTACACTGCTGTAATTCTAGCCCCTGGCAGAGTGACTTTCACAGAGTGAAGAATGCTCAACAAATATTTGCTACACCAATAAATTATGGACATGGAGGTAGGGAAAACCAGAATTTATTTAGGGAACAGTGGTAATTCAGTTTGGATAGAGCAATGGTTCTCCACTGGGGAAATAACCTCCGCCTCCCGCATCACTGCTACTACCACCAGGGAATAATTAGTAATGTCTAGAGACATTTTTTGGTTGTGTCATTGAAGGGAGATGGTGATGCTACTGGCATGTAATGATTAGAGCCTAGAGATGTTATGAAATATCTTATAATGCATGGATCAATCAACAATAATAGTAATAATAATAAATTCTGCCCTAGATTTCAATAATGCCAAAGTTGAGAGACCTTGGGCTAGAGACAAGAGGAATGGGGGGTAATAAATAGAAAAATGGCTTTCACTTACTCAATATAGGACTTTGAATACTTAGGTAGAAACTGTATACATGAGGAATTAATTGAAAGTTGAAATTCAGAGTGACCAAATTTCGGTTTCCTTTAAGATGAATCATGATTACTTGTTAGTGAGTTAATGGTAATTATACTATTTTGATTAAAATATATATAGAGAGATTGATTCCCATGATCCATTCAGAGGCTAGTAATATGTCATTATTATCACAGCCTAAGGCTTTAATAAGCACATTTTTACACAGGTTATGCTTGTTCATAATCCATATATTCTTGGAATGTTTAAAAGCTCATCAGCACTTGCTTAATTATTATGTCCTCAACTGCTGCTCCGAGTTGTAATAGAAGTACAAATGCCATATGCTGAGATTGATTTGCAGCCACAGACTTTGATCGGAAGTCTGTGGGCTGCTGATTGGTGTCTGAAGCAACTGATATTCTGTACTATATTTTTAACTAACTTGGAGAGATAAAAACATGATGTTGCAATGATTATTAGTCATGGGAGTAAATAAGTGTGTGACTACTCTAACTTCTCATGCAGCCCACAGTTTTATGGCTTGTCATCCCTATAAATGAGTTGCATCATTTAAAAAATTAATCATTTAATTTGGAAAAGATTTTCAACATGATTTTTTTTTTTTTGAGAATGCTTGGGCGTGGAATGAGAAAATGTAATTGAAAACCTAAAAATTATCTGTCACATCTCTCATAAAGAAATAGAAAAGGACATATTGAGTTGTCTATTACATTTGGAATTGATCTAAATTGCTTTTACCAATGTGGTTCATGTATGATGGTCAGTGTATCAATAAGTCAGGTCAATATTATGTCAGTATACATTAAAGCAACAAAAATACATGAAGAGTTCTTCTCTTACAAATATTTTGTCCTTGCTCTGTGAGACCTGTGAACATCCTCTTCAGGTTTAGGGTATTTTTTGCTCCTTCTGAGTAGAGTATGACCCAGAGACACAACCAGTTGGGTCCAACTTAGGAGGCTCATGTTTGGAAGTTGGGAATGGGTGACTCAAATGGCTTGGGAAATTCTTTTTCTTGTTTTGGGAGTCAGTAGGGGATCCGACTTTGGGGGAAGTAGAGGTGTCTCTAGCTCTGGTATCTACCACAGAGGCTGGGGCATGAGTTGTGGCGTCTGTCCTCAGTGGGGGGGGGGGCAGTGGATTTTCCCTGAAGCAGTCCTATAATGTGACTGGAGTGTTCTTCTTCTTGGGTTGATTACAACTTTGACTCTCTGGCCTTGCTAGAGATTCTAGAGCTGCCAAAAGTCCTTTAGTAAATGTGTTCTCTACCTAAATTAGCTAAAGGGCATTTTGCTATTTGTAACTAGAAATGCTGATACGCTCTGTATGATCACATTTGGTTAAAAGAAGTGATGTTCGTATGGAAGAAAAATCTAACATTGGTTATGTATGTTATGCAGGATTTCTGAGGATTTCCTCTAGTGTTTACTTGTCTTTATTTTCAAAATTTTCTATAAGCAGCAAATACTAAATAAAATTTTGTTTTGATGAACCTTTATTTTATTTATTTATATGTGCTGAGAATCAAACCCAATGACTCAGACGTGCTAGGCAAACACTCTACCACTGAACTACCACCCCAGCCCAGCAAATCTTTCTTATATGAGCCCATAGCATAAATACACGAGAAAACTCATTGTTTTATGACATCAGTCCATTTATGGAACATTAAAAGTGTAAGACTGTATTGGGTTTTTGAGATTAGATTAAAATTATTGAATTTTTTTTTAAAGTATCATATCCGTAGTACTTCATGGAAACTTACAAGTTCAGGTTTGGGGTCAGTTTTATCCTTGACCAATTGTGCAACATTGAATATGTCATTACCTCCCTGGACTTCTAGTCTTTCATTTGCACAGTGCCTGGGTTGAGTAGACAAGAGATGTTTAGAATTGTCTTTGTGTAGCCTCCACGTTGCTGCAGGTGGTGGGGGGTAGGATTGCATGTGGCTTGGGCTGCAGTGACCTACATCCTAAGTGAAGCCAGAGAAAACTTATATTTATCTTTCTCACATGTTGGATTTCAAAATTTTTCTTTGAGCAGGACACAGTGGTACACACCTTAAATCCCAGCTGGTCGGGAGGCTGAGAAAGGAGAATCACAAGTTCGAGGCCAGAGTGGGAAACTTAGTGAGACCCTAGTGCAAATTCAAAAAATAAAATAGGCTGGGGGCATAACTCAGTGTAGATTACCTCTACCACTGAGATATAAAATTGGAAATAGATATTTTCTGTGAAAAATAGTTTCTTGGCTAGTAACAGATTTCAGAAACTATCAAGCCACATTAAAATGTTTTGTTCAGCCCTCATTTTCTATGATTGCATTGCTTTCCCCAGTGAATTGTGCTTACTGTTTGATTTGCTAAGTAGCTTCACAAACATACACCTCTCCCACCACACTCAAATGCATGCCCAGAACACAGAATTCCAGAATCCTAAACTGGAAAAGACCTTTCGATTCCAACCTCTTATTCATATGATTTCTAAGCATAATATCTAAAAACCTAGTTCTCCCTTAAGAACTCAGTTGTCTTAAGACAAATATTGATCTGTTTATGAGAATTCTATTATTATATTTGTCATTGACAGCATATTTAAAAGACATATCTTCTTCTGTGAAGTGTCTATTCATTTCCTTAGCCCATTTGTCAGTTGGATTATTTACATTCTTGGTGTAGAGTTTTTTGAGTTCTTTATAGATTCTGGAGATTAGCGCTCTATCTGAAGTATGATTGGCAAAGATTTTCTCCCACACTGTAGACTCTTTCTTTGCATTGCTGATAGTTTCCTTTGCTGAGAGAAAGCTTTTTAGTTTGAATCTATCCCAGTTATTAATTCTTGCTTTTATTTCGCTATGGGAGTCCTGTTGAGGAAGTCTGGTCCTAAGCCGACATGTTGAAGCTCTGGACCTACTTTTTCTTCTATAAGATGCAAGGTCTCTGGTCTGATTCCGAGATCCTTAATCCATTTTGAGTTTAGTTTCGTGCATGGTGAGAGATATGGGTTTAGTTTCATTCTGTTGCATATGGATTTCCAATTCTCCCAGCACCATTTGTTGAAGAGGCTATCTTTTCTCCATTGCACACCCTTGGTCCCTTTGTCTAGTATGAGAAAATTGTATTTATTTGGGTTTGTGTCCGTGTCCTCTATTCTGTACCATTGATCCACCTTTCTATTTTGGTACCAATACCATGCCGTTTTTGTTACTATTGCTTTGTAGTAGAGTTGAAGATCTAGTATTGCGATACCCCCTGCTTCACTCTTTCTGCCAAGGATTGCTTTAGTTATTCTGGGTTTTTTATTCTTCCAGATGAATTTCATAATTGCTTGCTCTATTTCTGTAAGGTACATCATTGGGATTTTAATTAGAATTGCATTGATTCTGTATAGCACTTTCTCTAGTAATAAGAGAAATGCAAATCAAAACCACCCTAAGATTCCATCTCACCCCAATTAGAATGGTGATTATCAAGAATACAAGCAACAACAGGTGTTGGCGAGGATGTGGGGAGAAAGGTACACTCTTACATTGCTGGTGGGGTTGCAAATTAGTGCAGCCACTCTGGAAAGCAGTGTGGAGATTCCTTAGAAAACTTGGAATGGAAACACCATTTGACCCAGCTATCCCACTCCTTGGCCTATACCCAAAGGACTTAAAATCAGCATATTACAGAGATATAGCCACATCAATGTTCATAGCTGCTCAGTTCACAATAGCCAGATTGTGGAACCAACCTAGATGTCCTTCAATTGATGAATGGATAAAGAAAATGTGGTATATATATACAATGGAATATTACTCAGCCATAAAGAATGACAAAATTATGGCATTTGCAGGCAAATGGAGGAAACTGGAGAATATCATGCTAAGTGAGATAAGCCAATCTCAAAAAAACAAAGGAAGAATGATATCGCTAACAAGTGGATGATGACACATAATGGGGGGTGGGAAGGGTTAGTGTTGGGGTTGGAGTTGGGTTTAGGGAGGGGGGCAGGAATGGAGGAAGGAAGGACTGTATAGATGGAGGGGAAGGGTGGGAGGGGAGGAGGGGAAGGGAAAAAATGGCAGAATGAATCAAACAACATTACCCTATGTAAATTTATGATTACACAAATGGTATGCCTTTACGCCATGTACAGACAGATAAAAAACATGTATCCCATTTGTTTACAATAAAAAATAAAAATAAAAAAAATAAAAAAAAACAAATAAAAGACATATAATAACATATTATTCTTAGGTATAAATTTTATACTGTGACAAATATAAAAATAATTCCACTAACACTTAAAAAATAGAACATTGCTGTTGACTGCAATTTAATATGTCTCCACTACTCAGCATAATGAAGAACAATAATTTAACCACCAGGGAAGATGTAATGGTAATTCATGCTGAGCAGCCTGCCTTGGATTTTATGGATCAGTGCATTGATTTTTCTAGCATGTTAAAAGTATTTCAGAATTCAAGCATGTTGAAAATTCAGTATGGTTGAGGTATTGGTCATTTGGAGGCACTGAGATAAAGGCTAAAACCAGATCAGATTACCAGTGACATTGAGGTTTATCTTAGAATTGTGAGCTTTATCTTGAAGTCCGTGGAGGGGCAGTGTAGGTCCTTAAGCAGTAGACTGGCTAATTAGATTTGAGTTTTATAAAAATATTTCTGGCTGCAGTGTAGTTAATGCATTAGAGGCGGGCAGGGCTGGTGGCAGAGGCAGTAACTGGAAGATTTATTTCAGTTGTGAGAGTGAAGAGTTTGTTTTCACCAGGCAGTAAGGAAATGTGTAATGCTGTGGATGGTGCTTGCATGCCTTTCTGGATCAGCTGAACAGAGTAAAATAAAAAAAAAAAAAAAAAAAAAAAAAAGAGGAGTGATTTTGAGAGTGTATGATGAAAATTCTTGTTTGGTAATGTAAATGGAGGATTCAAATTTATGCTACTCTCATGGTCTGGAAATGCCCAAGCCAAGAAAATACATAATTAGAACCTGCTTGAAGAATATTCAGAACTCCTGTGCAGGGACACAGGCTGAACCCATGTTGTACAGAATCCTCACCAAATACCACTGAAGGTGAAGTTACAACAAAAAATTTTAAGATATGTGAGGGGAAATCTGCTTTCAGTAGGAGTCAGCAGACCCCCAAATCAGCAGGATTATAACAAGAACCTCAGATGGTAGACCAAGTTGATAGAGACTACAAAATGTTTAAAATTAGCATGGAGTTAAAAGAGTTAACTGAAAGCATAAGACAGTCATGTGACATTGAAAGTGTGTTGAAAACTAACCCACACCGCTTACTAAGTCATTTAAGAAGAAAATACATGAACTGAAATTAAATTCGTCTAAGAAAGATTAAACATGAGTTAAACTATAGTAGAATAGAGAATTTATGCACTGAGAGACCAAAGGGATGAAATTAACCATCATAGCAGAGCAAGAGAGAATATCTGAAAGTTTGAAAAGCATAGGGGAAAAGGAAAACACATCTATGTGCATTAGTATTACACACACACACACACACACACACACACACACTCACACACACGGGATGAATGAGGGAGAAGCAACATTCCAAAAAAGGATGGCTGAATTTACCAGAATTGATGGATAAAAACTGATGTTTAGGAATCATAAATATTTCCTAAGTAGAATACATAAAAGCAAATCCATATATAAAACACTATATGGAAGCTGTACCACATCAAAAACACAGAGGGTAAAATGTCATCAGAGGGAAGAATCAGCAGAGCAACACAGGCTTCCAACAGCAACGAGACTAGAAGATGCAGACTCATTATCTTCCCCAAACCGAGAGGGTATGATCATTAACTTAGACACCAGAAATATTTTAATATCAGTGTTGAAACAAAGACATTTTCAGATAAGACTGAGCATTTGCATAGTAACCTCTCATTTAAGTCTTTAGGAATTTAGGAAGAAGAACATTGAACTAGATAGAAGACATACAATGCAAGAGGCAATATTAGGCAAAGAACTTGAAAAATATGAGAATAATGCTAAGCATGTGTTTGTCCTCTGTTCTATAGAAATAAAATTAAATTCAAAACTTTTGGAAGAATAAAAAATAAAAAAAAATGGGGAGAATAAAAACAAGGTACAGCTAAAATCCTAGAGGGGTGAAGCAGTATTTTATTTTGTTTGTTTATTTTTGTGGTGCTGGGGGTTAAACCCAGGGTCTCACACATAGTATTTTAGTTTAGAGGGGTGTTACAAAATATCTGTAATGCAATGCAAAAATCATAATCCAATGATTGGATTGATATTTGGTGACATTAAAATTAAATTTTCTGAAAGTTAAACTCATGGACACAGAGAACGAAATGGTTTCAGGGGGTAGGGAGTTGTGGGGCCTGGCAAGATCCTGGTCAGAGGATATGATGTATCAGTTGACAGGATGAGTAAGTTGTAGTGGAGATCTGTTGTATGGCATGGTGACTATGGTTAGTATTAAGAGTAGATTTTAATTGTTCTCACCACAAAAAATAAGTAGGTGAGGTGACTGAGAAGTTAGATTTAATTGTTTCTGAGTATAGATCATGTATATATCAAAATATCACATTGTAAACCACATATACATACATACATGTTTATGTATATGTATATATATGTGTATATATATAATTTTTATTTGTAAATTATGCCTCTACAAAACTGGGGGGAAATAAAAAATAATTAGAACTTCTGTATGATATGCACTAAAAACAAAATGCAAAAAAAAACCAAACTGCAGAAATTGTAAACCATGTAACTGACAAAATGTTGATACATAGGACATAAAAGATTCCCTACAAAACAATAAGTGGATGAATAAACAAATAAACAGTCTAATGAAATGAGAAACAAGACAAGTCTTAGAGGAAGAAATCTGCATCACCAATAAGCAAATGAAAACTCCAGGCTCTCACAAGAAACTAGGGCAACGCCAACTATCATCCAGTGAAAAGCCATTGATGAAAACTAATAATTTGAAGATCACTTTGTGCTGACACTTTGTGATGACAGGGTGTGAGGAGACAGGAACTGTTCTTCACAAGAGGGTTAAATGATGCAATTATTTTAAAGAGCATATTGGCCAATATTTCACAGAGTACTTTGCTAAAACTTTTATAGAACAGTAGAATGAAGGAACACATACCCAATAAGTTAGAAATCCTCCTTCTAGATTTCTGCCATATAAAAAACTCTTGAACTTGTGCTTGAGGATGTTTGTGGTAGCTTGCTTATAATAGCAAAATGGTAGAAACAAATTATCTTTTGTTCCCAAGAGAAAGGATAAATAGAATGTGGTTTATTCATGTGGTGGAGTGCCAATTAAGATTGATGAATTCTGTCTATGTATACTACAGATAATCTTGAAAGAAGGACAATGAATAAAAAGGCAGCTTTCAAAAGGGTACTATCAGCATTATGCCATTATTCACATAAACACAATAATACATGAAATGTGCAATAAAATAAAAAATAGTATATTTTGTTCATGTCTACACACATATGTACTGCAAAGACTAAAACAAAGCTGTGAATGATATATACTGACTTTTAGTGCAGCTATGAGTCCTGGGAGAGGGAGAGGGAGGAATGGAGGCTTTTCTTATTCCCTGTGGTGCTGGGACTAAACCCAGGACTTCTTGCATGCCAGGCACCTACCACAGAGCTACATCCCCAACCTGGAGTGGAAGCATTAGCCGGACTTAATTCTCGCTCATCCCCAAAGCCCAAGCCTCTTGCAGAGTTCAACATTCAGCCATCTGAGCTTTTTCTTAGTTAACGTTGCTCAGGACAGGTTGTGTGGTTATTTCATCCTTGTTTGTTCAACATAATATATTATTTTCTGTACCTTTTGAAATGTTTCCTAATTAGAAATTATTCTAAAGAAGAGCTTTATCAACAATGCCAAATGTTGCAGAGATTAAATTATACAAATGGTTTTAAAAGTCTGTGGGTCCTGTAATCACAGATCTGACTGATGCTTGGGAGGGAGGTTTACCTGGTTGGTGGCAGAAGCAGGACTAGATTCAAGCCTTTTGAGCCTTGGTGATTTTACTTCTTCCACTTGTCCATGGTGTTTTCCTAAAGGGTTGAAATTATGTCAAAGGTCCCTAAATCCAGTCAGAAATGTTGGGAAGGGAAAAATGTGAGCGTGGTCAGCCCCTTGGTGAGGTAAGCTTGTTCATGAGAGGAAGCATGGGGTAGGGCAGGACTCAGCTTTGATCTCTGTCGAGAGGTGTTGAACGCAGGTTCCTGACTCTCACTTCTGGATCTGACTTTTGATGGAGCCAAGATGGAAGGATGATGTGGGGCCCTAACAACAAAAGAGAAGACAGTTCTGTAGCCTGAGTTTCCCTTTGTTCTGGACTGTCTGGTTTCTTTAGAGGCTTCCTTAAAGGAACATCATTCTCTCCCACTGTCTGGATCCCCACACAACCTGCTTGGGAAGAATAAACAGTAATTACTTATGTAAAGTGACAGAAAAGATACAGATACAAATTAGTGAAGGAGGATGAGGACACAAATGTATCATTATGCAGGAGGAGCAAGCTTCCCACCTTTCAGAGTTCTGCTGGAAGGAAACGCCTGAGAAATGTGGGCTCAGCCCAGGCAGAATCTTTGTGATGTTCTGAGATCCTGCCACCCACCATCCCAGTTTCCTTCCACCCTCAAACCTCAATGCATCCCTGCTCTGCACCAAACAACTTTGGTGTTATACAACCAAGTCTGAGTTCCAGTCCCCAGATCTGCCACTAACGTGTTGTGCCCTTAACCATGTTACCTATCATTTCTAAGCCTCGGTTTCCTCATTTTCAAATGAAAGTAGTGAGACTAGACTATTTTAAATTCCTTACTCTGATTGCCTATGCAACTATGAGTATGTTCAAGATATTTCCTGTAATGCTACAAAATTAGTTCTGGGTTATCCACTTGTGGTCAAGTGTGGTCTGCTGGTAATAGCTGGAGATATTACACTTTATCCCTACCACAAAGACAGCATCCAGGGACCGGTGACATGATATAAAAGTTTCTCAAGCAGCCAGGTGTGACACAGTAGGCAGCAGTAGGATCCAGGGCTGCTGGAAAGTGCCTTCCTTACCCAAGGTACCCACCCAGGGAATCTTTCAGAAGCTCTAGGCTGTCAAGGGCCACCAGTGTGCAGTCCCTGAAAGGAAAAAATAAATAAATAAAGGGGAGAATCTGTGATGGAATTTCAGAAATCCATAGCAGGAGGTTTAGGAAGAAAGGAGGCAGAAAGAAATGAAAGGTGAGAGAGGTATGGGTTTATTATACTCAACCAATTTTGTGTCTCATCCAACATTCATCTGGTCTTTTATTTATTTTTTAAAAATTATTTTAGTTGTTGATGGACCTTTATTTATTTCATTTTTTTTAAATGCACACACACACATACACACACACACTCACACATATTTTTTAGTCAATGGACCTTTATTTTATTTATTTATATGCGGTACTGAGAATGGAACCCACTGCCTCACAACATGCCAGGCAAGCGCTCTACCACGGAGCTACAACTCCAGCCCCATATATGGTCTTTTAGAGAGGTAACCTGTGATAGATTCACCCAACCTGACATCTCATACATAACCATTGAATTCAGTCAACAGGATCTCCATGCATGTCAGGGGTCTTTACTTTCTTCCTGTTTCATATCAAAGAGTTTTAAAGTAGCTTTGTTCCAAGATACTTTCTGCACCTTACATCTTATGACACTAAGTGTGAAGTGGCTTCAAGATTCATTCATTTATTCATTCATTCAATATGAATTATTATCATAGCTCACAAATATTCATCAAAGATTGCCTCTTCTAGAGCTAACAGCATCCCTCAACATTTATTTGATAAATATTTATTAGGTTTCAACTCTGGTTCCAAACATTGCTTTGGCCTCAGGAAAGTAGCATTGAGCACGGTAGATAAGTTTGTACCCTCATGCAGAACAGCAACAAACCTGTAAGAATAGAAAAAAATTAGTATAATAGTATCAGTCAATTAAATGAGCTAAAAAAGGAAATAGTAGGATAGGGAATGCTGTCTTTTAGGGAAAAACAGTAAAAGTACCATTTAAAGTGAGACCTAAACAATGAAAGAATGTCATCCAAATAAAACTAGAGAGGAAAAGCAACAAGACAGAGGGGCTAGCTAGTGTAAAATCCTGAGCCAAGAACAAGTTTTACCAGTTTGAGGAAATTAAACCATGAGCACACTTTCTGGAGCATAGTGAGATGGAAGAGGGTGTCAGAAAATGAAGGAAACACAGGGATGACATTTAGTTTCTCAGTTATCAAGATAGACAGTAAAGAATATCTTGTGGTTCATAGCAGTTTAAATGAAGAATTTCAGAATAAAGACAAAAGACCAGCATAGTAGGAGTCAGGAGGCCTGAACTTGACTTCAGCATCTGCTACTAACTGCTATGTAAGTGTGTCTACAAGTCTTTTAACCTCTCTGGACTTTAGTTTTCTCAACTGTAAAATCAGATGATCATATTAGTTGCACTTTAGGAATGCTCCCACAAGGAGATAAACATTATAAGCACAGGAATCTTATTTCACTTGTATCCTCAGCCATCTGCAATGACCATCATGGTTTTGAACCCTATACTTGGTACTCGGTAAATATTTGTTGGATGAACATTAAGCAATCTTTCTAGCCTTAGTATTCTATATTTCTAAGGCAATGTAATGAATATTCATTAGCCTTGTTTTGGTAATTTATGCCTTCCTAGACCAATCTAGATATAAAATTGCATGTCATTTCCTGACCAATTATAGATTCTGCACACATCCCTGGTTACACATTGGATAAAATAAAACGATTTCAGAGATATGTTCCTGAATTTAACCAGGAAGTTTTGTAATGTGCCTTGTGCCTCTATAAACACTTTATACATATAATTTAATTTAATCTTTAAATTCTGTGAGTTGGGAAAACTGGTACTCTGAAAAGTTAGGCAACTTTCTCAATATCAAGCAGCTGTCCAGAACTCAAATCCAGGTCTGTCTCAAGCAGTAGACACTGTAACATATTGCTTTCTGAATTATTGGTTTTATCCTGAATAAGACATACAAATAGTTCAGTGCTGGTGGAGAAGCTCAGCGATGTTGTGGATCCATGCTACTTCTAGCTTTCCATTTTGTTGTCTCTTATGTATGACTTCACCATGGCTACTGTCACTCTAAATATCAAATCCAAGTTCAAGGGGAAGGAAAGAAAAAGGATTATGCCAGTAATATCTATTCTTTTACTCAGGAGAGCAAAGGAGTTTCCTAAACCCTTGTAAGTCACTGGCCCAAACTTATATAACTCGCGGGCTGAAGCTGTACCTTGTCACTTGTGGTAGGACATGTTGGAAGGAGAGTAGTTTTATGGAGCTGGACATATTGGTTTCTCCCAACTGGGGTTCTGTTGTCTAGGAAAAAGGAGAAAATGACTACTGGGAAAATAATTATCTGTTCAGAACAACATGGCCACTGAATTATCACAGAATCTCTGATTGCTTAAAAGTACCTTTAAACTATGATGAGCTATTTTTACTTTATAATTACTTGTTTGGGATTTTATTTGTAAACACACACACATAGAAATTAAAAGAAGTCAGTTGCTAAACAGAGCTGTAGGGAATAAGAACCAGATGCCTAGTGGAGTCATGTAATTGGAAAGATCATGGCACTGGGTGAATGGACTCCTGATGTCCATGTAGCCCTGGCTCTGCTACTACCTTGTGGATTTAAGCAAATCCTTTCTTTGCTGTAAACCTCAGTTTTTCATCAATGAAATGAGGTGTTTGTACCAGAAGAAGTCCAAAGCTTCTTTGAGTACCACTCTCCACTGACCCTTCACTGATGTCAATTATGGATTGACATTTGAAAAGAATGAAGGAAGATGTTAGCTTAACAGGCAAAAAAAAAAAAAAAAATGCTTTATAGGCTGTTACAAGATGCAGTAGTGCTTTTGAATACTACTTGTCTTTACCAAAGTTTGGGTAAGATGGAGTGAAAAGCTTTAAAACAAATAACAGGTAAAATTAGATAAAGGAAGCAACAAAGAGCAAATGTAGATGTTAAAAGGGCTTCATCTTGCATTAGGCAGTGCACATCCTACTATCAAGTTGGTGTTAAGAGACAGGAAGTTTCTGTATTCTGCCATTGTCAGTTCCAGAACTAGAGCTTTAACAGTTCTTCCTGGGGTATTAAAATAACAGCTAGATAATAACCTAGAAGCTTCCCATGAAGCAACAGCTCTCCTGAAATGCCCTGCAGAATGCTTATAATCTCTATGGTTTTTGCATGACCTGAATGACAACTGGATTTGTGGTAGGTACTACTGGAAACTTTTGGGCTTCTCATTTACAGTACAAAATAATGGTTTTGTTGATGAAGAGGACAACTAGTATTTATGAGTGCTCAGTGTGTGCCAGAGCCTGTTTCAACTATTTTATATATATGTTTTCTCTGTCTCAGTTTTTTCAACTAATTTTTTCAACTAATTTTTTCAACTAATTTTTCAACTAATTTTTCAACTAACACCCTTCCTTCATTCTTTTCAAATGTCTATTCATAATTGACATACACAGGGTCAGTGAAGAGTGGTACTCAAAGAAGTTTTAGAATTCTTCTGGTACAAACACCTCATTTTATTGATGAAAAACTGGGGTTTACAGCAAAGAAAGGATTTGCTCAAAGTTATGAGGTAGTGGCAGAGTCAGGACTAGGGGGAATTCAGGAGTCCAATGTAAGCAATAATCATCTTTGTGACTGTCAGTATTGCAAGCCTAGTGAGCACCAGTCTCCAAAGGAGGCTCGTACAAATTCCATTTCAAAAGGGCTGCTGGGGATGATACAATATGTAGAAAACCCTAAAGGCTCCCCGAAAAGTGGTTAGAACTCATAAATGAGTCCAAGATACAAAATTGGGGATACACAATTAATATAAACAAAAACAGTGTGTTTTTATGCATCAATATCAAATTATCCAAGAAGCAAGTTAAGAAGGCAATCTCATTTATAGTAGTACCAAAAAGAATAAATAGTTAATAATAAACATGACAAAGAAGACTTGTTTTTAGATTGAAAATTAGTATGAAACAAGGATGAAAGAAATTAAAACAGTCAAAAATATGTTTTTTGTGTGCTATACCCGTAAAGGCATCCCATGTTCATGGATTAGAAGAATTAATATTGTCAAAATTTCCATAGTATTCAAAGCAATCTACAAATTCATAAAATCCCTATCAAGATATCAACCATATATTTTACAGATACAGAAAAAAATTATTCTAAAACTTTGTGGAACCACTAAAGATCCCAACTAGCTAAAACAATTTTGAATAGTAGCAAATCTGGAAGCATAACATGTTTCATTTTCAAAATATATGACTACAGTAAGCAAAACAGTGTAAGACTGACATCAAATTAGACCTAGAGATAAATGGAACAGAATAAAGAGTGCTTAAGTAAACTCAGCATATATGATTAGCTGATCTTAAACAAGGGTACCAGTAATACACAATAGGAAAAGGACAGTCTCTTCATTAAATATTTTTGGGACAACTTGATATCCACATCTAAAAGAATGAAATTCTGTCATTCACCATGCACAAAAGTTAATTCAAAATGGATTAAAGATTTTAACATAAGATCTGAATCCATGAGAAGAGAAATTCTAATGATTTCTTGGATATGATGTGAAAAACCTAACCAATAAAAGTAAAAATCATACTAAAACTTATGTAGAGCAAAAGAAAGAACAGAATGAATAAGCAATCTGTGGAATGGGAGAAAATATTTGCTGGTCATATATGACATAAGTACCTCAATATACTTTGTGGAACCACTAAATAAACTTTATTTAGGTACTCCCACAACTCAAAAGCAAAAAATCAAATAGCCCAAGTAAAAAAAAAAATGGATGAAGGATTTAAATAGACATTTCTCCAAAAAAGATATGTGAATGGCCAATGGGTGTATGAAAAGATGCTCAACATCACTAATAAGTAGGGAAATGCAAACCCAAACCACAATAAGATATCACCTCATGCCTGTTAGAATGGCTATTATCAAATCAAAGACATCCAAAACAACAAAAAACAACCCTTGTTGGTGAGGTTGTAGAGAAATTAACTTTTGAACACTATTGGTAAGAATGTAAATGCTATGGAAAACAATATGGAGCTTTTCAGAAAATTAAAAATTGGATTACTGTATGATTCAGCTATACTGCCTTCAGGTAAATATCTCAAATAATTGAAATCCGGATCTTGAAGGAGCTATTTGCACTTTTATGTTCATTGAATAATGATTCATAATAGCCTAAATCTGAAAATAAGCTAAATGTCCATCAATCAATGAATGGACAAAGAAAATGCAGCATATACTTGCAACGTAGTATTGTTCTGTCTTGACCAAAAAGAAAGATAGTCTACCATTTGTGACAATGTGGATAAAACTGGAAAGATTATGCTAAGTGAAATAAGTTCATCATAAAAGGACAAACCCTGCATGATGCCTTTTATAGGAGACAGTTTAAGTAGTTAAAGGTGTAGAAGTTGGTGATAGAATGTGGTTTCCAGGAGTTGGGGCAGGAGTCAGGGAAGTTGTTGTTCAGTGGATATAAAGTTATCCAAATATCCAGATATCCCAAATATCTGTGGTACAAAAAGTGACTGTGGTTAACAATAAGGTAGAATGTACTCACACATTTGTTAATAGGATAGATCTTGTTAGAAAAGAAAACAAAGGAAGTTTTGAAAGTAGTAGACAAGTTGACTGCCTTGGCTGTGGTGGTGGATAAGCATACATCCAGACTCACCAAACTGTATACTTATGTGAAGTTTTTATAGACCAGTCGTACCTCAAAGGCAGGAGGGAGAAGGGGATGCTGGCTGGAAAGCATGAAATGAATTGATGAAAACAGAGCCTAATCCTTAGCCTATTTAGTGTTTGGGAGTTCTTAATATTCACTGTATCCAAATGACTTTTTCTCTATAGTAACCACCATTGTTCCACTTATAACTGAGCCTCATGAAGCCAAAGTGACTTACCATGAGTGGCAGATTTCTTAGATGTCCCTCAAAGTTTCCTGCTCCTTTGAGCACATGCTCCTTATCATACTTACTTCATCAAACATGAAGTTAGATACTGCATGAAGGGAATTTGCAGATATAATCATGATCCTAAGTCATCTGGCCTTAAAATAGGGAGATTGTCCACATTGACTTGACCCAATTTCCTGAGCTCTTTCATTTGGGTCTAGAGGTAAGAGACAATTAGTCAGAGATTTGAAGCACACACGGAATTTGATATGATGTGACTTTGAAGATGGAGGAGGCCATGCAGCAAGGAATGTGGGCAGCCTTTAAAATCTGAGAGTGGCCCAACTAACAGCAGCACAAAATAGGAACCTTATTCTTACAAATTCAAGAAACCAAATTCTGCCAACAACTTTATGAGCCAGACTCCAGATGGAGTCTGCAGTGAGCTCTAATATACCTTGGTTTTAGCCCTGAGCAGAGAACCCATCATCATGCTTAAACTTCTGTCTTACAGACCTGTGAGCTAACGAATGGGTGCTGTGTTAAACCACTAAATATGAAGTATCTAACTGTAGTAATCAATTACATTTACCTAGGGATACATGCCCAGCTAATGGCTGAACCAGGATTTGAATTCAGGCCTGACCAACTCTGAAGCTTTTGTTCTGAGTATTTCTTATATGCTAAAAAATTAGGCAAATCCCCAATTTTCTATTAAACAAGAAACTAAATGATATTTTAAGTTGCTAAGTATAAGTCTAAAATGCACATAGTTGATGTGATGAATTTGGAATAAGTCCTGAGAAATATGAGAAAAATAAACTGCCTAAAAGTTATATTTTCTATGTGAAACTCAACATAAAATGTTATTATAATGAATGTGGAAAAGGAAGAAGGTTGGCCATGCCCCCTAACTTAATTTTAAAAAAAGAATGTGACATATAAACATGCAAGTGTATTTCTCTAGTTGCCAAGTTAACTTGGCAGGAATTGACAGCTAGGAATGAGTTGAAGAAAATCTCCTATAATAAAAGAATGCCCAGAACAGGGACATGGCATGCAGGGACTGGACAAGGGTACCTGACCACAGCCTCCGAAGTGTTTTTCAGTACAACTGGTTTCCAAAGTCTACAGCAGTCAGCAGATGTGGGGAAAGGAAGAGCTTGATTCTCTGTGGATTGGCTATGAGTTGTATTTGATGTTTAAAGATGCCACAATAATGGACCTTCCCTGTAAGGCATAGACTATAGCTATTGATAATAATAGTGTTGATCAGGACCTCACTATGTACCTGCCACTTGGATGCTTTACATGAATTTTCCCATCTAGTTCTGGAACATGTCTAAGAGGTAGGCACGGTGATGTCACCATTTTATAGAAGAGAAGCCAAAAGCCCAGAAAACTTCTATAACTTGCTCTACATAAATGTTAAGCATCATCTCTGGAATTGGAAGCCAGGTAGTTTGTCACTGTGCTCATAATCACTAGACCCTTTTGCCTAGGGAAAAAAGGGCCAAATTCCAGGAAATATGTTGTTAGAGAGGAAGACACATTTACATGGCCAAAATGTCATATTAAATGAAAGCATGTGTGTTATAATATGACAAAGAAAGAGATACCCTTTTTCAAACACTGCAAGTTGTATATATGAATGAGAGAGGGCATGGGGAAGAGAAGAAGAGGACTAATGGCAGTAGCTACCTCTGGAGAATGCCTGAGGTTACTGGGCTAGGTGTTGGGAGTCTATTAATTCTGTGCATTTTAAATAATTTTTAGCATATTACGTGTATATTCCAAAGTGACATTTAATATTTTTCATTTTTTACCTTCACATAAATGAAACACAATATATTATCCTAGAATAATATTCTAACAATATTATTTTATTGCTCTTTTTCACCTTGGTATCATATGTGTGTAATTTATCAAGATTGATATGTTTATCTAGTTTAAAGTTTTTCAGTTTGGTGTACTGACTAAATTTTTTGATTCTTCTGGTGACAGACATGTAAATGATTTCCAATGTTTTGCAAATGCAAAGAATTGTTCCATGAGTAAACATGCCATCTTGGGCACATGTGTAAATTTCCCGAGGTTCTGTGGGTGTGGGTGTGTACGTCTCTACGAGGTAGTGACACGACACTGATGTGGTTATGCTCCTACCAGCGGTGTGTAAGAAACTCCATTTTTCCAGATCCTGCCACCATATGGCCACACCAGACATTAATTATTACTAATGTGATTTTGTTAACAATAAGCATGTGTTCATGTTTTACCCATATAATTAAAAAGAAAGAAAAGCGGGAGGGAAGGAGAGGGGAGGAGAGGAGAGAGGAGGGAAAGAGAAAGAAATCAAGCACAGGAAAACAAAGAAATCTAGTTGCCGAGCTAGTGTGCAGCTTCAATGTTCTGGATGGTCCCAAACTGAAATTGCAGGAAGTCTAAATTGAGGCGTAGACCTCTTTGTAGATGACCAGGTGCTGCTTTCTTATTCTTCGACTAAGAACAATGCTGGCCGTGGAATTAGAGTTTGATAGAAGCCCGTAGTGGCTCCAAGTTGGGGAGAAAAGACAGTAGTTATCCCATAATGCTTGCTTCCCCTTGGGATATTCTAATCAGCTGTAATATAAGGACATTTTAACAATAGAAACCAGAAAAAGTATATTATATGGCACTTGATAATAGAAAAAGTAAAATGAAATCTGTGGTGGGTGGAAATCTGACTTAATGCAGAATACCAAAGATAAAGGATTTCCCTGAGAACTTGGAGGCACTTTATATTACAGAATCACAGTCCCTCGAGGCCAGTGTTCCATCACCAGCCCTGCAGGGGAAGAGGTGATGGTGTGATTATGTGAAGCCAGTGTTGGTCCACGCCCATTCACCATGCCCTCCTGTGCACCTCAGATGCAAACCCACTTAGATAAGGAATGGATATTTTAATATAAGTTCCCTTATCTTAAAATAATATTACCACCTGTGGTAATAATCATAACCTCTCTGAATTATGTGGTTCAAACAGAACTAGTGGGGAGAGCTTTTGCCACCTGAAAGTTGAATCCAGATGTAAATTTTACAAATCAGCCTTTATTGCATATGTGCGCTTTCCTCAGATGTTTCCAGATGTTTCAGCTGTTGCTAATGGTCCTGGGTGAATAGCAATGCCTTTCCTCCACCCACCATTTGCTGTGCTGTCGCTCAACAGGGAGGCAGATATGTTCTGCTTTTTATGAAGAAATATTTAGCATCACAAATTTGTGCATATGGGCTTTTTTTCCAATGGAAATCCTTTGCCTTGCTTTATGTGTGACTTTTCTAATCATCCTCTCTTGTTGGGGAGATAGTTATTGTGATCTCCTGTGGAGAAGAGGACAGCAATGCAGCTATAATGGTCAGCCTATGTTTTCTTTGTATTTTAGTTAAGTGAAATTCACCTCAGTGCTTGGCCATGTAACTTACTTGAATAATGTCTAATTCTGTTTATTTCAGTGTGACAAGGAACACATATAGAAACTTAGAGCTGTGGGCCTCCTTCTTGTTTCCTTCAGTGTGCTAGTTACAGGGACAGCCTCTGTGTTGTCATTCACCTGCAGTCCTCTAAACTTGGCTAGCACCCTCTGGTGTTGGAGGGCTCACTACGCTAAGAGACTGCAGGATGATGCTAATGATTAGGGCAGGGATGAGGAGTATCTCAGAATACCTTGCCTGAACTCAGGGTCCACCACTGCTCGTGCTGACACTTGTGGTGTTCACTCATCTTCTCTCCTACTGAACGCTTTGTAGGGTTGAACATCCCAGTTCCCTTATGATTGGGCAGGGCTCTGATGTTCTAGCCAATGGGTAGCACAGTGGAAGTCATGTAAGTCACTTTAGGGTTGGAGTATGTGGAGCATTTTATTTAGTTTGTGACACACACACTTGCCTAACCCCCTCCTTCACCTCTGTCCCCCCCCACAGAGTTCTGTTTCTCGCTAGCATGGCGCCTGGAGCCTACTCCATCTGCCTGGGACCCTACGTAAGTGTGATAGGTAGAATCTCCCTAACAATCCTGAATGGACAGGTGCAGTGAGTGAAAACTAAGCCTTTGCTTCTGACTACTGAGGATCAGGGGATCTTTGTTGCTAGAGTATCCTCTAGCCCATTCTGAGTGTCAAAATGATAGCTGATAACCCATTCTCTGAAATTTTATCATTTTAGTATTTTCGTCCTATAGTTGGATTGAAATTGTAATATGAGGAGGAAAGTATTGGTTATTTTCCTAGTATGAGCTGAGTTCTACCTTCCAGTATCTCCCCTGATTGGAGGGTCATCCTCTTAGAGATAGGAAATAGTTTAGAGATTGGAGTTGACCACTTCAGTACCTCTGAGTCCTTTGACCTCAAGGCTGAGATCCGTGTGTCCTCAACTGCTACACTTGTGATGCAGAGAATAACTCCAAACCCTACTTTGTTCTGGTTAATTCTGTCTTAGTAGAATTACTGGATCAGACTCATTCGTGATAGTTCTTGGTGTTTCAGCACCTTTAGCATTCATTATCTTTAAGATTAAGAAAGAATTCTCATCTCACCCCAATTAGAATGGCTGTTATAGAGAATACAAGCAGCAAATAGGTATTGGCCAGGATGCAGGGAAAAAGGTACACTCATCCATTGCTGGTGGGATTGCAAATTGGTACAGCCATTCTGGAAAGCAGTATGGAAATTCCTCAGAAAACCTGGAATGAAACCAACATTTGACCCAGCTATCCCACTCCTTGGCCAATACCCAAAGACTTAAAATCAGCTACCACATCAATGTTTATAGCATCTCAATTCACAATAGCTAGATGGTGGAACCAACCTAGATGCCCTTCAATAGATGATTGAATAAAGAAACTGTGGTATATATACACAATAGAATATTACTCAGCCATAAAGAAGAATAAAATTATGGCATTTGCAGCTAAATGGATGAAGTTAGAGAGTATCATGCTAAGTGAAATAAGTCAATCCCAAAACGCCAAAGGCCAAATGTTTTCTCTGATAAGTGGATGCTGATACGTAACAGGCGGTGACGGGGGAGGGAAGCATGGAGGAACATTGGATTGTGCAGAGGGAAATGAAGGGCGGGGAGGGGGTGGGGTAGAAGGAAAGATAATGGAATGAGACAAACATTATTACCCTATGTACAGTTATGATTACATGAGTGATGTAACTCTGCATCATGTACAACCATAGAAATGAAAAGTTGTGCCCCATTTGTGTACAATGAATCAAAATGCAGACTGTAAAATTAAAATAATAATAATAATAATAAAAAGAAAAACCAAACATCACATTTAATATACAGTCTTTTGAATCAATCTATTTCAGATTAATACAAACTTTGATGTCTACATAAAATATTTAATCAGTATATCTTCAGTTTTACTCCTTTCCATTGTATTATTATTTTTACTAAACATTAATATGCTAAAAAAAATAATGAATGCTCTCACTGAGGGCCCACTCTGTTCTGAGGTGAGGAGGGTGAGGGACAGTGGAAAAGTGTCAGGATCCAGGGACTGAATATGCTGAGAAGGTCAGCGGCTTGCTAGAGTCAGAATGCTAAAGGAAAGAGTTCCTGAGATAGGAAGTGAGTGCTGGAGACTGACCTATTCCAACCTGAAATAACTTAAGACCTTTAACTATTGGTAATGACAAGTTCAAGGTTTGAACACTGGAGTGAAGTAACAGGAAATATGTAACACAAACTCACATGAGGAATACAGGTCTAGAGTGTATGGTGCTCAAAGGAGTTACCAGAAAGGAATTTTAAGAGGCCAACTTTATATTTACCTATATTCCAGATCATTTAATTTTAACTTTTCAGTCATCCTAATAAATTATGTCACTGATCAACAAATTTAGTATTAAATTAGTACATCATGGAAATTAAGAGATTAGTTTCCCAAGTTAGAAAGACCTGTGTTCAAATTCTAAAATTTACTATTCATTACCTAGGTGGCTGATGTCATTCAAGTTGCTGAGCCTATTTCTTCATCTTTTTTTAAATGGGATATAGTAGTAAAGCCTATATCTGTAGACTTATTATGGAAAAAATAAAGTACATGAGGTAATACATGAAAAGCGGCACTCTTCCTGGCACACGGTAGCACTCAAACGATGAGAATAACTCTTCTGTCTTCCATTACTATTAACATGCAGAAGCCAAAGAGGCCTGGAGGATCGGAAGGCAGCCAGCCAACCCCTAGGCGATACCCTTATTACATTATAGCACATCACATTGCATATTATGGCCTAGCATTTATTTTCAAGCTAACTACAAAATTAATTTTTCTCTTTCAGCAGTTTCTAGCACAGCATTTCTACACCATAAATTATTCTGAGAAAAAAAAATAACACACACACACACACACAGACACACCAGAATGCCACAAACTCAATTTGCAAATATTGACAAATTAGATAGATATTCATAACATGATGAAATATGGCTTTTTATGGAAGATGTGTATTGCAGCTGTTAAAAATCCTTCAGGGCTGTGAGGAAATCTCAAAACTGGAGCAGATTGTCCTAATTTTCTTGATAGGGAAGTAGTGTGTGGCCTCTGCCTCTGATCTGTCCTTTCCAAGCCTTGCTGTTCACTGAGTCTCTGTAACTGTAGATGCCCAGGACTGATAAATCAGAAGCACTCCAGTGCATTCATGAGATAAAACACCTGAGTTCAAGAAATAAGTCAGAAAAAAAAAAAAAATAAGCTGGGTGTGGTGGCACACATCTGTGATGGCAGCAACTTGGGAGGCTGAGGCAGGGCTATTGCAAGTTCAAAGCCAGCCTCAGCAACTTAGTGAGGCCCTGTCTCTACATAAAATATAAAAAAGGGTTGGGGATGTGGCTCAGTGGTATAGTGCCCCTGGGTTCAATCCCCAGTACTCAGAAATAAATAAAACCTGCCACACTCTTGAAAGTCATTATACTTTTCTGTTCCAGTGAATCTCAGTTGCCTCACATCAACCCTGATCTGTGTCCTCATAAATTAAATCAGCATGTGACAACTACCAACAATATCTAAAACACGCATGTTGTGTTGGCAGCTCCAATACCAGGAGCTGCAGTAGTGGCATGTAGTGAGTACCTGCTCTGAACAGAAGGAAATCTTCTCTTCCTTTGGTGTATAGAAATCACCATGCAAACAATTCATTGTGTTTTTATGCAAAAGGAGTTGAATTCTAGATTAGGTGATTATGAACAAGATTTCCATTTACCTAAATGGCTTGCAGGACATGCTAAAATCATGGAGAATGTGGGAATGATGCCATCTTATTGTCATGTGTCCACCTGTCCTCCCCCTAAAGGACTGCAGTCCTCCCCACTCATAACCACCATGACCCAATTTCCCCCAAATAACCCCTCCTCTGGTCCCTGAGGGTGGTACCACTTCCACTAAGAATCATGTTCTAGATAAGTTGACTGGCATACATCTAAGGAAAATGTTTTAAATGACTGTAGCTCTACCTTACACATAAATAAATCCACTATTGTCCCCTCGTCTTTATATATCAGTCAGGTCAAATGCAAATCTTACCATGTTAACCCCAGTGCCAACATTGTTAAGACAATTTGTGACTTCCCCTGGGATTGAGGGTAAGACCTAAATACACAATCTCCACGTTCCTCCTGATCTGACCCTTGCCTACTTCATTTGGCCTGTGCCTCTCCTCATTGCACTCTACTTATGTTGTTCTTTTTGCTTAATCTGCTGGATTAAGTCACATAGTTCTCACTGCTACACTTACGACCATGCCCCTATTCCCTGCCTTTTTCTCAGTAACTCCTGTGTTCCTTTAAATCTTAGCTCATTGATCACTTCCTTGGGAAAAGTGTTTTCTAATCTCTCATCTGGTCAAGGCTGCCATGTATATTTCCACTTATAGCATCCACTGATGCTGCAATTTTACATATATGTGGTTACTGGATTCATCTCTCTCATTCCAGTAATCTCTGAGCTGCCTGAGGGAAGGAATTATGCTTATTTTCTCTTCTTAATGCCTAAATAGAGGGTATGCTCCAATATTCTGTTGGGTGCATGTACAAACTATTGGGTAGACAAAGGAATGACTGCATGAACAAATGGACAAACATATGCCTGAACTAACCTGATGTTCCTTGACCAAGCCTCTTTTTGAGTCAGTGAGTTTGTTTTCTTGGAGCCGAGTTTATATCCTGTTGCTTGAAGAACTTAATATTCTCATGTATAATCTCTTTGGCAAGAGCAATGTATTAACCTCCTAGTGTGAACTGGGACTTACGAATACCAAAAATGCAAGAGAAGATAGGATTCGCAGATTAGGAAGGCCTTTCTTATTCTTCAGTTGAACAAACAGTGTATAAAAATGTAAATTCTTACGGATTAAAGATCCAATAAGGGACTGGGGCTGTGGTTCAGTGGCAGGGCATTTGCTTAGCACATGTGAGGCACTGGGTTCGATTCACAGCACCACATAAAAATAAATTAAAAGCAAAGGTATTTTGTCCATCTACATCCCCCCAAAATTTTTTTTTAAAAAGATCCAATAATACCATAAATGAAAATGCTTCTCATCACCTTCCACTTCCCTGCCCAAAATACCTGTAAGTAACGATTGAGTGGGCATTTTTATGACCATGACCTCTGGATTTACATGTGTCTGTCTATCTACAGATATACATATGTGCTTGCATATGTGTATCTGCCTTTCTCCCTCAGTTTTTGTCTTCTTTTGGACTCCTATGCTAACATATCATGTGTATTTAGCTATAATTTAAAAAAACTATTCATGCACTATTTAAAATCTATTCATGTTTTGTGTATATGTGTGCATCTTTTTGTTGTAGAAAGTAAATATTTCAGATATAACAAAAAGAATACTTGTGTTCCCGTGAGTTAGGTGTATATAATATTACAAATACAGCTAAAACTTCCTGCTGGATCAAACAGCTACACCTTTCTCTCTCTAATCCCACTCCACCATTTCTTTGATTTTATTGTCAACTCATTAGCATGTCTTTAACTTTGTACATGTTTATTTATTTACACATGTATGAATCCCTTCTCTTTCTTTTTGACAGCTACATGGTAATTAAGGGTATAGAAGTGCTATTTTTTAATGAATTATTCGTGGATAGTTATACTGTTTCCAAGAGTTAATTTTTACAAACAATATAGCAACACATGTACTTCGGTTTGCACCTTGGAACTCCTGAGCAAGTGTTGGAGTATTTCCACAAAATAGATAAGTGGAAAATGTGCATTTAAAAATCCCTAAGATCCTGCCAAATTAGCATCCAAAAATCTTTGCCAAAGTATCCTTCCACAGCAAGTCCTGAGAGTGCCCTTTCACACATCCTCAGCAAAGCAAAAAACTACCTATGTGGTATTTTTCCAATCTGTTGGGTGAAAATTGAATCTTATTGTTTTATGTTTCCCTAACAACTTGCAAATGTGTGCATGTTTAGGTAAGCTCACAGACAATTTTAAATAAATATAATAAAAACAAAGAAAAAAGATAAAAAGAGTGACTATGTATGTCTATTTTTATCTATCTATATATAGATATAGATATATCAAATACAACATGCCCTATGATAACAGGTGCCATGTCTGTATCATTCTGCTCTAGTCCAAGCATGATAATTATGTATCAAATATTGATTGTGTGTTAGTTGATTATTACCAGACCCTTATTTATACTTAAAACTTCTCTAAAGGGATAAGAGAATATGAACTAGAAATAATTGTTGGAAAATAAGTCCTAAAATGCTTACGGAATGAAATGTTATGGAATAAACAGTAAGGCTAAGGGTGGTTAAGAGCCCTAAACTTTGTGGGTGGGGAGATAATTGCTTCAAATAAGTTTTGAGAAAGACAATGGAATCGAAGAGGACACACTTCTTGTGGCCTCTGTTGGATGTAATATTCTCAAGTCTTGTGCAAAAGATATCATGTTTGATTTGTAAGTAGATGATTGAAGAATCTTAAAGCAGCACTTTGATCAAAATGGGTCACTACACATTATCATAGCAAGTGATATTTCCAAGACAGTCCGTGATGGCATATTTCATTGTGTAACTTACTCAAATATTTGCTGGATGTTTAGCATGTGCCAAGAAAACTCACAAGGCCTCTGCTTTCCTGTCATTTATAATCAATGAACACTAAAATATAAAATATGTTAGATAAATGCCATGAAGAAACTCCAGCAGCATGGAGAATCTAAGAGTGATAAAGTAGGCTGCATTATTCATGGTGGTCAGGAGAGCTGTCTTTGATGAGACCACCGTTGAGCATAGACTTAACTTACAACAAGGAGGGAGCCCAGTGGACATTTAGGGAGTGAATATTTCAGGAAGAAAATGCTTCACATGTGAAGGTCAGAGTCCACTTGATATATTGGAGAAATAGTGATGAGGCTTTTGTGGATGGAGCAGTGAGGAGAAGTGATAACTCAAAAGGTGTCAAATTCCATATACTCTTGGAGACCATGATAGGAATTTGGGTTGAGCTAGGAAGCCACTGAAAAATTTTGAGAAGGGAACACACATTTTCTGATTCAGATTTTGGAGATGTAACTTTTTTGTATGGAAAATAGACCATAAGGGCTGGGAATTGAAAGACAGAAGCTTTTTGTAAGAAATAAACTTGAACCATGCCCACCGTCTCCAACAGGCTGCCCATCTATCAACACAGGGGGTAACCTCTGCCTGTTAGCATTGATTATTCCTGACCTGGAAGCCACCATCCATGGTGGGACAGCACCCTTCTTGGGACACCACATTATCAAGTTCCTCTCAGGCATCAGGCTACTGAAGACTGGGAGGTTTGAACAGTGCAGTATAGTTTTATTGCAGAATTTTTTTATTAGTATTATTAGTTTTATTGTAGAATTTTTTTATTATTATTATGATTATTCCTATTATACCTATTATTATTCCTACTTTTTTCTTTTATTAATATTTTTCTCACTCTATTTTCCTCTTATCTGTTAGTTTCCTTGGAAACTTTCTCTCCCTTTTCTCATGCTAACAATTTATTTCTTTTAATTTCACTTTCACTATTCCTATGACATAGTACTTCTGTAGACTCACTTCTTATCTCATTAACGTTATATTCTATACCCCTCCCCATCCTGTTTGTCCATCATTAGAAATTGTGGTCCTTATTGCAAACCTATCAATTATGCTGTAGATAATAATTGAACTCATCATCTCTGTTTATTAAGACAATACAGTTAATATCTTAGTAGGGACTATTTGGGTTAAGGATGCATATTGTTTGTATGGCGTGCTGCTAACATTGATCTCTCACTTCATGGTGAGATATTGGAAATTTGTAGGGACATTATAAGTCTATAGGGAGGAAACTGCAGTACCTTGGATGTGCACTCCTAGAGGGGAAGATACAGGAACAACATGAGAAAATAAGGGAAGAAAGTGTTCCAAACAAACCTAGATGCTATATCAATAGAATCCAATGACAGCATGGCTGAAGAAATATCAGAAAGGGAGTTCAGAACGTACATACTTAAAATGATCTGAGAAGCAAACGATGAGATAAGAGAGCAAATGCAGGCAATGAATGATCATACCAATAAGTAGTTAAAAGTGCAAAAGCAGGAAGCAAAAGATCATTTCAATAAAGAGATACAGAAATAAACTTGTAGAAAATAGAGATGATGGTTCTTGGACTAGTATTAATTGTGCAACTGATAAAAAGTGGAGAGACTCAGGATAAAATTGTAAACTCTAAAGCATCCATAGAAGGGGAAAGAGTTTGCAAAAAGTATTAAAATTATTATTTCTTTATAGTGGCTTCAGGGAGATGAACAAAAACTGAGAATATGTTCCTTTGAGCTTCATAGCTTATAGCTACATTTACTATTGAAAGTTTTTTTACATCAGGAGCACTGATTAGTAAGATAATAACTGGTTGGAGAAACAGTACCTGCAGATTTAATATACTTATCTAGACAATTTTATGAACAAAGTTAAATATAGACAATGCATTTTGCAAAAATAAGTTTTGTGCATTAGGAATATATGTTTCAGGTGAAAAATTGTGGAAAAGTATAAAGAAGAAATGCAATTTTTTTTCTAAAAACATTGCCCAAAGATAACTATGTTAGATGTATGTAATTATATTATATGGGTTTAATGTAAATGTGTTGTTATGTGTATAAATATTAGGTATAATTGACCTGTGAGTACATTCATATATATATATTTGTAAATATGTATATATCTGTATTCACATACATGTACCAAGCCTGCATTTAAATTTTGTTCCATGATAATCAGGTGTGAGGAATCTCACATTTCTTTTAATCTCTAAATTAATTAACTTTTCTATGAATCTTTCAAGGTGGGTCTCGAGTGGAAATTTAATCTTAGCCACTTTGTAGACCTCTTCTTCTTTTGGGGTCAAGCTGGACCTTTTGCATTTTGTTCTGCACTGATCAACCGTATGCCTCTACCTGATCCCCCACGGTGGGAGATTCTGCTGCTTCCATGTCAAGCTAGGCACTGGGGGCTTCCATCTGAGTAGTCTGCCTCTGGGCACTGAGAGAGAGAGTGCAAAGTTCCTGCTGTTTTTGAAATCTGAAACCCCTGCCTTCTGCAAGTAGCTTTTCAAACTTCCATCCTTCCCCAGTTGGCTACTTCTGAGTCTAGATGAGGTGATTTTGCTCCTGCCAGGAATGTTTTCAGCCTTGCAACTTGAAAACCTCATAGCTGAAGTTGCTGAGAACCTAAACACACAAATCTTAGTTATATTCTTCAGAAAGAGAAGGAAGATAACCACTCATTCCTTCTAAACATTTTGTGGTTTTAAGAAAAAGATCATAATCATAATCTCTCAATAGTTTGTTTTCTTCCTGGACCCATTATAAATATACATATTTTTTTACAGAAAGTGGAGTTTTTAGTTTTTGGATTTTTTTTTTACTGTTTCATATCTACTTTTTAGTATTGTACTGTATTTATGAAAACCTTCCCCTGTCATTAAATATTCTTTTCAAACCTGGACTTCAACAGCTGTTCAAATTGTCTGTGTAAACAATACCCAAATCAAGACATATAGATTGTTTCAGTTTTCCCAATAATAAACAATATTGTTGTGAATAATAATGAAAGTAACTCTTTATGAACAGCTTTAATAATTTAGTTCTTTAGGATGCATGCTAGACGTGGAGGTTTGGAGCACGAATGCTCTTAAGGCTCTTTCAACTTTTGTCACAAGCATCCTTGGGACATGTTGTCATACCGTTCATAGGTTTGTCAGGCTGTAAGGTCACAGCAGGCATTTTATTTTAAAAATGTTTTAAGTTGTAGATAGACACAATATCTTTATTTTATTTATTTTTATGCGGTGCTGAGAATCAAATCCAGTGCCTCACATGTGCTAAGCAAGTGCTCCACCACTGAGCTATGCCCCCAACCCCAAGGCAGGAATTTTAGATGAGTCTACTACATAGGACTCTCTATGGCTTTAGAGAAGTCTAATAGTGTGTGCAGGAAGAGAAGAAGAGAGTGGGTCTAACCCAGGTACTGAAGGTCCTCCATGTCTAGCCTTGGGTAATACACCTTTATTCTCTACCTTCCTTCCTCCATCCGTGGTCCTCCAGAGTCTTCTCTCTTGCATTGTGTGTGTGATGGCACAGGTTGGGAGGTGTATACTCACTGATGGTGAACTGCAAAGCAGAGGTGTTCTCTTCAAATTCTCCCACCCCATCAAGATATTGGATACTCCCTACTTCTGTTGTGCTTACAGTAGCTCCACTTGGCTCCAGATTCCTACTCTTCTGTCTTTATGCCACCTTCTCAACTTCACCTTCCCTTCTGTGAACTTTCAGCACATTTTCTTTTTCTTATCCTCTCTATCACATTTGCTTTTCTATTAGTTATGTCTGGAAAAATTCCAATACATTCCTACTCACCATCTCCATTCTCTGGATGTTATTTATACTTGTCATTTCAACAAGCCTGGCCAAATTACAACATTCTGTCATAATGTTTCGACCAGGCTGAGTTTCTTCCTGTACTGTGAACTAGCTGGTATGTAGGTGAAATGAACAGAAAAGAGGAATAAGAGTAGCTAGCATTTATAGAATATTTACTATATGTCAGGCAATATTCTAAATGTTTTATATGTATTTCTTTAATTCTCACAACAACTTCAGTGCCCAGGAGATGACTACAAAATAGGCTTGGAAGAACTGTTAGCCTTCAGAGTATTACCTGTGACTGACCTCTGATATGCTCTGGAGGAACTTATTAACTATTCAGATGTCCATGAGTAAAGTCAATGAGCTTGTATCCCAAAGGGGTGTTTGGTGGTCGTAATGCACCTGACTTAGGGAGTGGTTTAGAAACAGGATTAAATAGGACTATTGAGTTGGAGTAAAAGGGGGAAAAAACACCTACGTTGATTATCAAATTTAAACCTCTTTTGGGCAAGGGCTACCTTGTTTGTGTTTTTATTTGTTTAGCATGTTTGTTGTGCTGGGCTGTGCCAATACAAAATGAGTAAGACAGTGTGACTGGGGGGTTATCTTTAAATGAACAATTAAAGATAGTGTAATAAGCTATGATATGTAATTATAGGAGGCACAGAAGTGTTTAGAGACAATTGGGGTGGAGGATGGCATCTCAGAGAATAAGGTATTTCAACCAAGTACCAAAGGACATGAAAGGGGTTACCAGGTAAAGAAGAGGAAGGGGTTAACCTGAAGATTTGTTATTTTACTGAAATTGTTATGGAAAGACATTACAGAATTCTGAGCCAGGGGGAGAGATTAGGAATTTTTTTCTGAAAAAAAAAATCCACATGTTTACATCAGTGCTGAGAATGGTTGGGAACAGGCTGAACAACCAATTAAGAGGTAGCTCATTCATTCATTTATTCTACAAATACTTTTTCAGTACTGGTATGTGCTGGTCACTCTTTTATGTACTAGAAATACATCATTAAACGTGATAGACCAAGTTCCTGCTTTCTGTGATCTAACGCTGAAGTCATTCTAGTGTGTGGAGTGGAGCATGCCAGGTAACAGCTGTGAAATCAGTAATACAAGATGAGGGAATGAGGGAAGGGGAGGTTCTATTTTAAATGTGCTGGCCAGGAAATGCTTTCTAAATAGGTGAATCTGAGCAGAGATGTACATGAAGCGAGGGGGTGAGTTGTGTGGATCCCTTGGGACAGAGAACCAGGTGGATGGAGGGACCCGGGTGAGGGCAGCATTGGGTGGGAGACCTGAGGTGAGAGCATGGCTGCCTCATTCTGGGAACAAGGAAGCTGGGAGCCTTCACAGGTGGAACGGTGTAGGAATGGAAGAGAATAGTAAGAGTCAAAGAAGCAGCCAAGAGCCACTTTTGTAAGATCATTTAGGCTGTGGCAAGGGTTCCTCGCTCAGTAGAATGATAAGCCGTGGATGGCAAGAGCCATGAAGTATTATGTTCCAACTTCAATAATTAAAGCTCAGTCTGTCTAGTGAGTGAGGAGTAGACTGGAGGTGGGAAGCAACAGGATCAGCAACACCCATTGGGAGGCGTTTGGCAATTACCCAGGGGGAGGAGCGTGATCCAGTTGAAACTGGAGAGATCACAGCAGAGCAACTGGTAAAGGGTCAGAATCTGGAAATATTTCAATGGTAGATCTGAAAGTATTTGCTAAACTATATGTGGTATCAGAAAAGAGGCTTGTCAAGATTGACCCCATGGTTGGGACTGTAGCTCAGTGAGAGTGCTTGCCTACCATTGCAAGGCCCTGGGTTCAGTCCCCAGCACTGCAAAACAAAGGAAGGAAGACAGACAGACTCTAGATTTTTAGCCTGAGCCATTGGAAAAAAAGATTTGCAACTTGTTGAGACAGGATGGGAAGCCAATTTGTTAAATGTCCACTGTCTAATGGACTAATGGCTGAAAACAGATTGGGTAGTGGGATATGAATGGTTGGGGTAGTCTAACTCTACAAAGACAGAAGAGAGACCTCTGTTAGGTTAGTGGCAGCAGTTTGAAGAGAAGTAAGAACATCTAAAGGATACTCAAAATAGTTAATGACTTAGGTGAAGGAGAAAAAAAACTTGAGTAAGTGCTTGGTTTCTGGTATGGTCAGCTGGAAGGGTGTTGCTTTCCACTTAGTGAGAGAAGATAGAGTGACTCCCAGCTAAATAGGGTCCTTTTGGTGAACTCTTTGTTATTACCTATAAGACTACTCTAGAAACTTGATGGCACTATACTATATTCTGCTTTAGGCCCAATACCTCTTGATCTAAAAGAGTAGGGTCACAGAACTTTTTCCATAAAGCTCCAGAGGATAGTTTCAGCTTAGCTGACCTCACAGTTCCTGTCTTACTCAGCTTTGCCTGAGTAACATGAAAACAGCCATAAAAAATACATAGACAACCGAATATGGTGGCACATGCCTGTAATCCTGGGGGTTGGGGAGTATCTCGAGTTCAAAGCCAGCCTCAGCAACTTAGTGAGACCCTGTCTTAAAATAAAACATAAAAAGTGCTGGGGTTGTTGGGGATGTGGCTTAAGAGTTAAGTGCCCCTGGGTTCAATCCCTGATAAAAACAAAGAAATAAAACAAAACAACAAAAAAACATAGACAGTGGAGGTGACCTGGTCCAGAGAGAGACTTCAGTTTCTTTCTTTGTCAGGACATAGGATTTTTATGTAGTAAGAGGCAAGGGAGGGAAGAGAAACCATAATACTTTGCAACAGCTTACAAGCCAGGATCCTGGCTAAATATGCAGTCTTGAATGCTTTGGCAATTGAGCCCTGAGACAGACCAGCTGCAGCAAAGGTGCCAGGAGCAGGTCATTGCCAGAGAGGGGAATTCTGCTTTCCTCCATTATGCACTATACAGACAGATCCAGGGCAAATGATCAACCACAGTGGAGAGGTGGCAAGTGGCCCCATCCTTTTTTTCCTCTGCTGGATTTCTCACTATCACAGGAATAATTTCAAGGAAATAATCAGTTAAATACTGAAAACATGCCATGTGTTTTACTACAAAAGAGGACATTTCTGTGCCTTTTGGGCATGTTCCTGAATAATTGTGGGTAAAAAGACATTTGCAAAACAAACCAAAACCCTATATAGAATCTACACACAAATGTAAAGAAAAAGAAATTATCTCTGTAACTGTTTCCTCAGTTACAATTTTGGAAGAATGAATTTTCTTAAAGTGAGAGCCACCTCTTTAATTTACTGGCACTATCAATCAGCATTTCGTTTCCTAGAAGGGAATCCCTGGTAGTTAACACACTGTGCAGTGGTGGGGATCTTCCCAAATGTAGATATCACCTTGTGGCATCTGTTCTAACTTGGGTTTACTTTCCGTTATGGCCTCAGAGAACAGTGTCTTTGATCCTGCTATCCTTTGTATTTTTGTTGCTTTTAACTCCTTTATGCACTATACAGATAGATCCTCTTTGGACTTTGAAGTTTTTCTCATGTCCAGTATGTTGATCTTTGCATCCTCCAAAACTCATATTAAGAGCTTGCCACAAGAGTTTTATTCCACATGTTTGCAGTTCAAAATTGCCTAACTTCACCAGCTGTGCACCAACCCCTCGTCTTCTTTTCCTCTTTGTCTTTAAGGTCTTCAAAAACAAGGAAAGTGTCCTTTTAAAATTACATCAAAATTTCATTATGCATGATTTTCATCCCACAGGATTTATTCCGTTTTGTTCTACTATTTTCCATAGCCAGCATGTTTTTTACAAGGCATATTAAGCTATCATCATCAACATTTTGGATCTTAATTTTCTAGACAAAAAGTAAAACTTTATAGCATGTCTTTTTATGCTAAATTTATTCCGTTCCAAATTAGCATGCTTAAGATTTAATGGAAATAGCACTGGACTTGCAATCAAAATGTATGGATTTAAATCTGAGCTCCTTTACTTGATAGTTGTAGGATATTGTCTCTAAACCACACTACATGCCACACTCTTCTGAAAAAGAGACATCAAGATGTCAGATCACATGATAATTGTGAAGATGAAATGAGCCAACATTAAAAAATCTCCTTGTGCATTATTTGCCATATGGTAGGTGCTCAATAAATCAGTGTCAAAATCTACCCAATTCTAAGCAGGGGCTCTGAACTGAGGAATGAAAGGATATCATTTACAACGTGGGAATGAAAATTAAGATTAAGGGCATTCTTTTCAAAGTTGTAGGTCAAAGGCCCTCAAAATTGGGCCCCTAGACCTGTAATATCAGCACCACCTGGGAACTTGTTAGAAATGCAAAACTTTTGGCTCCATCCCCGATATACTGAATTAGAAACTGGGTGGATCCAGCAATCCATGTTTTCACCAAGCCCTCCAGATGATTTCTAATGTTTGCTGGCCAGTCTGAAATAATATTGCTATGATGCTGCTTATTATGGAACAATTCTTTACAAATGGTCTTATTCAGTCCTTCTGTAAAAAGGAATGGGGAAAAAACATATTGTTAAAAACAATTAACTAGGAGAACTTGAAATTTTCAGGAAGAATTTAAAGTAATGAAAGATGAATGATACAAAATATTCTATTCTCCAGAAAAGACTTCTATTTAATTAAAAAAAAATATGACTTTAAGTATAACATCTAGATTGTATCTTGAATGTGGAACTTAATGAAGACCTCACAAATAAAAACCAACAGAAGGTTTTATTCAGAGTATGCTACAGCAAGAGGGTCAGTTATCACCCTTTGCTAAAGCCTGAAAGATAAGCAGGGAAGTAGAAAATCAGTTTAGTGAAAAAAGTCTTCAGGTGCGCCTATCAGAGGTTGCTGGTGGGCGAGAGCAGTACGGTAACAAGAAGTGGGGCATCTTATATAATTGGATTTGGAGCCTACTTGTCTTTCTGTGGTTGTTCTTCTGTTGAAAGTTAAGTGGGAGGAGAAAAAATAGAGAAGCCTGTAGTCATAGAACAAGTCTTAGCCATTCTGGACCGTTTGTAGCAGAGATTGTCAGAATGTGTTGCACATGGTCTGGTCATTGTCCATTGTATGTTCAAGTATCTCAAAACATCTGGGGTGGAGGGGAGAGTAGAGAAATTGACTTTAAAATGTTACCATTACATTGCTGCTTGTGCTGTCGGTTATAGGGGAAATAATTAGCACGTTCATTGACTGTACTATTTCTACTTTAATTAAAAATGTATCTTTTATTTTATTTTTATGGGTGCATTAATATACATATAGTGGGATTCCTTGTGATACATTTATACATAAACATAGTATAATATGGTCCTTTCATTTGCCAATACCTCTGCTATCCCTCTCCTCCTCCCTATCTTTTTTCAACTGTTAGCTCTTCTATTTTCATTAGATTCTCTATTTATTCCTTTTCCCCCTCTATCTTCCACATATGAGAGAAAACATATGACCCTTGGCTTTCTGAATCTGGATTATTTCACTTAGCATGATGCTCTCTGTTTCCATTCATTTTTCTGCAAACAACATAATTTTGTTCTTTATGACTGAGCAAAACCCTTTGCTTATATATACTATGTTTTCTATATTCATTTATCTGTTGTTCCATAACATGTTTATTGTGAATTGTGCTGGTGTAAACATGTGTATGCATGTATAACTATAGTATGCTGACTTTAATTCTTTTTTTTTTTATTGTAAACAAATGGGATACATGTTGTTTCTCTGTTTGTACATGGCATAAAGGCATACCATTTGTGTAATCATAAATTTACATAGGGTAATGTTGTTTGATTCATTCTGCCATTTTTTCCCTTCCCCCCCTCCCCTCCCACCCTTCCCCTCCATCTATACAGTCCTTCCTTCCTCCATTCCTGCCCGCCTCCCTAAACCCAACTCCAACCCCAACACTAACCCTTCCCTCCCCCCATTATGTGTCATCATCCACTTATTAGCGATATCATTCTTCCTTTGGTTTTTTGAGATTGGCTTATCTCACTTAGCATGATATTCTCCAATTTCATCCATTTGCCTGCAAATGCCATAATTTTATCGTTCTTTATGGCTGAGTAATATTCCATTGTATATATATACCACATTTTCTTTATCCATTCATCAATTGAAGGACATCTAGGTTGGTTCCACAATCTGGCTATTGTGAACTGAGCAGCTATGAACACTGATGTGGCTGTATCTCTGTAATATGCTGATTTTAAGTCCTTTGGGTATAGGCCAAGGAGTGGGATAGCTGGGTCAAATGGTGTTTCCATTCCAAGTTTTCTAAGGAATCTCCACACTGCTTTCCAGAGTGGCTGCACTAATTTGCAGCCCCACCAGCAATGTAAGAGTGTACCTTTCTCCCCACATCCTCGCCAACACCTGTTGTTGCTTGTATTCTTGATAATTGCCATTCTAATTGGGGTGAGATGGGATCTTAGGGTGGTTTTGATTTGCATTTCTCTTATTACTAGAGATGTTGAACATTTTTCCATATGTTTGTTGATTGCTTGTAGATCTTCTTCTGTGAAGTGTCTATTCATTTCCTTAGCCCATTTGTCAGTTGGATTATTTACATTCTTGGTGTAGAGTTTTTTGAGTTCTTTATAGATTCTGGAGATTAGCGCTCTATCTGAAGTATGATTGGCAAAGATTTTCTCCCACTCTGTAGGCTCTTTCTTTGCATTGCTGATAGTTTCCTTTGCTGAGAGAAAGCTTTTTAGTTTGAATCTATCCCAGTTAATTCTTGCTTTTATTTCTTGTGCTATGGGAGTCCTGTTGAGGAAGTCTGGTCCTAAGCCAACATGTTGAAGATCTGGACCTACTTTTTCTTCTATAAGATGCAAGGTCTCTGGTCTGATTCCGAGATCCTTGATCCATTTTGAGTTTAGTTTCGTGCATGGTGAGAGATATGGGTTTAGTTTCATTCTGTTGCATATGGATTTCCAATTCTCCCAGCACCATTTGTTGAAGAGGCTATCTTTTCTCCATTGCATATTTTTGGCCCCTTTGTCTAGTATGAGAAAATTGTATTTATTTGGGTTTGTGTCCATGTCCTCTATTCTGTGCCATTGATCCACCTTTCTATTTTGGTACCAATACCATGCCGTTTTTGTTACTATTGCTTTGTAGTAGAGTTGAAGATCTGGTATTGCGATACCCCCTGCTTCACTCTTTCTGCCAAGGATTGCTTTAGCTATTCTGGGTTTTTTATTCTTCCAGATGAATTTCATAATTGCTTGCTCTATTTCTCTAAGGTACATCATTGGGATTTTAATTGGAATTGCATTGAATCTGTATAACACTTTTGGTAGTATGGCCATTTTGACAATATTAATTCTTCCTATCCAAGAACATGGGAGATCTTTCCATCTTCTAAGGTTTTCTTGAATTTCTTTCTTTAGTGTTCTGTAGTTCTCATTGTAGAGGTCTTTAACCTCTTTTGTGAGATTGATTCCCAAATACTTTATTTTTTTTCGAAGCTATTGTGAATGGGGTAGTTTTCCTAATTTCTCTTTCTGAAGATTCATCGCTTATATATAAAAATGCCTTAGATTTATGTGTGTTGATCTTATATCCCGCTACTTTACTGAATTCACTTATGAGATCTAAAAGTTTTCTGGTGGAATTTCCTGGTTCCTCTAAGTATACCATCATATCATCAGCAAATAGGGATAGTTTGAGTTCTTCTTTTCCTATTCGTATCCCTTTAATTTCTTTGATCTGTCTAATTGCTCTGGCTAGAGTTTCAAGGACGATATTGAATAGAAGTGGTGAAAGAGGGCATCCCTGCCTTGTTCCAGTTTTTAGAGGGAATGCTTTCAGTTTTTCACCATTTAGAATGATATTAGCCATGGGTTTAGCGTAGATGGCCTTTACAATGTTAAGGAATGTTCCCACTATCCCTATTTTTTCTAGTGTTTTGAGCATGAAGGGGTGCTGTATTTTATCAAATGCTTTTTCTGCATCTATCGAAATAATCATGAGATTCTTGACTTTAAGTCTATTGATATGGTGAATGACATTTATTGATTTCCTGATGTTGAACCAACCTTGCATCCCTGGGATGAAACCCACTTGATCATGGTGCACTATCTTTTTAATATGTTTTTGTATGCGATTTGCTAAAATTTTGTTGAGAATTTTTGCGTCGATGTTCATTAAGGATATTGGTCTGAAAATTTCTTTCCTCGATGTGTCTCTGTCTGGTTTAGGAATCAGGGTAATATTGGCTTCATAGAATGAGTTTGGGAGAGTTCCCTCCTCTTCTATTTTCTGGAATACTTTGAGAAGTATTGGAATGAGTTCTTCTTTAAAAGTTTTGTAGAACTCGGCTGAGAACCCATCTGGTCCTGGACTTTTCTTTGTTGGAAGGCTTTTGATGATTTCTTCTATTTCATTTCTTGAAATTGGTCTATTTAAATTGTGTATGTCCTCCTCGTTCAGTTTAGGCAATTCATATGTCTCTAGAAACCTGTTGATGTCTTCGAAATTTTCTATTTTGTTGGAGTATAGATTTTCAAAATAGCTTCTAATTATGTTTTCTATTTCGGTCGTGTCTGTTGTGATATTTCCTTGTTCATTCCGAATTTTAGTGATTTGGGTTTTCTCTCGTCTTCTCTGTTAGTGTGGCTAAAGGTTTATCAATTTTGTTTATTTTTTCGAAGAACCAACTATTTATTTTGTCAATTTTTGTATTGTTTCTTTCGTTTCAATTTCGTTGATTTCAGCTCTCAGTTTAACTATTTCCTGTCTTCTACTACTTTTGGTGTTGGTCTGTTCTTCTTTTTCTAGGGCTTTGAGCTGTAGTGTTAGGTCGTTTATTTTTTGAGTTTTACTTCTTTTATTAAATGCGCTCCATGAAATAAATCTTCCTCTAAGTACCGCTTTCATAGTGTCCCAGAGATTTTGATATGATGTTTCTTTGTTCTCGTTTACCTCTAAGAATTTTTTAATTTCCTTCCTAATATATTCTGTTATCCATTCATCATATAGTAGCATGTTGTTTAATCTCCAGGTGTTGGAGTAGTTTCTGTTTTTTACTCTTTCATTAATTTGTAACTTCAATCCATTATGATCTGATAGAATACAAGGTAGTGTCTCTATCTTCTTGTATTTGCTGACATTAGTTTTGTGGCATAATATATGGTCTATTTTAGAGAAGGATCCATGTGCTGCTGAGAAGAAAGTGTATTTGCTCTTGGTTGGATGGTATATTCTATAAATGTCTGTTAAGTCTAAATTATTGATTGTGTTATTGAGATCTATGGTTTCTTTGTTCAATTTTTGTTTGGAAGATCTGTCCAGTGGTGAAAGAGGCGTGTTAAAATCACCTAGTATTATTGTGTTATGGTCTATTTGGTTTCTAAAATTGAGAAGGATATGTTTAACATACATGGATGAGCCACTGTTTGGGGCATAGATGTTTATGATTGTTATATCTTGCTGATTTATGCTTCCCTTAAGCAGTATGAAATGTCCTTCTTTATCCCTTCTAACTAACATTGGCTTGAAGTCCACATTATCTGAAATGAGGATGGATACTCCAGCTTTTTTGCTGAGCCCATGTGCATGGTATGTTTTTCCCCATCCTTTCACCTTTAGTCTATGGGTATCTCTTTCTATGAGGTGAGTCTCTTGCAGGCAACATATTGTTGGATCTTTCTTTTTAATCCAATCTGCCAGTCTATGTCTTTTGATTGATGAATTCAGGCCATTAACATTCAGGGTTATTATTGAGATATGATTTGTATTCCCGGTCATTTGGTTCATATTTAAAATTTTTGACACATCTTGGTTCCTCCTTTATTTGACAGTTCCTTTAGGATAATTCCTCCCTTTGCTGATTTGCTGCTTTGTTTTTTATCTCTTCCTCGTGAAATATTTTGCTGAGAATGTTCTGTAATGCTGGCTTTCTTTTTGTAAATTCTTTTAGCTTTTGTTTATCATGGAATGATCTTATTTCATCGTCAAATTTGAAGGTAAGTTTTGCTGGGTATAAGATTCTTGGTTGGCATCCATTTTCTTTCAGAGCTTGAAAAATGTTGTTCCAGGCCCTTCTAGCTTTTAGGGTCTGGATTGAAAAATCTGCTGATATCCGTATTGGCTTCCCCCTGAATGTAATTTGGTTCTTTTCTCTCACAGCCTTTAAAATTCTGTCTTTATTTTGTATGTTAGGTATTTTCATTATAATGTGCCTTGGTGTGGGTCTGTTGTAATTTTGTGTATTTGGAGTCCTATAAGCTTCTTGGACTTGATTTTCCATTTCATTCTTCAGATTTGGGAAATTTTCTGATATTATTTCTTCAAATAGATTGTTCATTCCTTTGGTTTGTTTCTCTAAGCCTTCCTCAATCCCAATAATTCTCAAATTTGGCCTTTTCATGATATCCCATAGTTCTTGGAGATTCTGTTCATGATTTCTCACCATCTTCTCTGTTTGTTCAACTTTGTTTTCAAGGTTAAATATTTTGTCTTCAATATCTGAAGTTCTGTCTTCCAGCTGTTCTATCCTATTGGTTATGCTTTCTATGGAGTTCTTAATTTGGTTTATTGTTTCCTTCATTTCAAGGATTTCTGTTTGGTTTTTTTTCAATATCTCTAACTCTTTATTGAAATGATCTTTTGCTTCCTGAATTTGCTCTGTTAACTGTCGATTGGTGCGATCGTTCAATGCCTGCATTTGCTCTTTCATCTCATCGTTTGCTTCCCTAATAATTTTAATTATGTACATTCTGAACTCCCTTTCTGTCATTTCTTCTGCCATGCTGTTGTTGGATTTTATTGATGTAACATCTAGATTTGTTTGGGGCATTTTCTTCCCTTGTTTTCTCATATTGTTCAGGAATCAGTGGGTCATTAAGATATTGCAGATTTCCTCTATCAACTTATAATGTCCCTGAAGATTGCTAGTATATCCCCTCTTATCCTTCAGTAGCCTGAAGTCTTGGAGGAGGTTGATAATGCAGAGCTCCACGAAGAAGCTGCCTCTCTAGGGGTGGTGACCCTCAGGTGGCGTATATTCCCTGCTAGTGAGCAGAGGTGCCTCCACTTGTTGACCAATGGTCATCCAATGGGGAACTAGACTGAGGGCTGAGGCAAGGCCTGTTTGTGCCTATGTCTCTGGCTTTACCGTCCCTGTGGGAAAACCTCCCCCAGCTGGGAAGAGTCACTCGGTGGGGACGTCTTGCTGGTTAGTTGCCCTCCTAGAGGTTCCCCTCAATCTACAACTACCACCTGGGCTGGGCTGTCTTCCTCTGCAACGATCCCAGGGGCCCGGACCCACGTCCTGGGCCTGGGAGCCTCACCCTTCGCAGGCGAGTCTCCTTAGGCTGCCTCTCCCAGAGAATCTGCCCGCCACCCTGGAAACTTCGCTCCGCCCCTAGGCGTGTCTCTGTGCGGCTCTTCCAGCAAGAAGCCACCTAGCTCCTGGGACCCTGCTCTGCACCAATCGCCTGGCTATGCAGCCCCTCCCCTGAGCCACCACCTGGAGCCCCGCACAACAGCTCCGAGACCCAGAGACCCGCCACACACCTCCTCCTCCGGACAGCCGCCCGGCTTCCGACGCAGTCACCAGGAGTCCAAACAACTCACTTCGGGTCTCCTCCTCCCGCCAACCACCCGTAGCCCTAGGCAGTCACTCCAAGTCCAAGTGACCTGCCCTGTTCCTCCTCCTCCTCCTTGGGGTAGCCCCCCGGGTGTTCAGGAGCGGTGGCTCCGAGACCAGGTGACTCACCACGCTCCTCTTCCAGGCAGGCCACCGGTGTTCAGGAGCGGTCGCTTTGAGTACAATCAACTCACCACTCGCCTCCTCCTCTGGCAACCGCCTGTGGTTCTGATGCAGTCACTCCCAGACTAAGCGTCCCACCGCTCTCCTCCTCCAGGCAGGCCACCAGTGTTCTGGAGCAGCTGCTCCGAGTTCAAGCAGCTCGTCATGCAGCTCCTCCTCCGGCAACCGCCTGCGGCTCTGATGTAGTCACTCCCAGGTCAAGCAACACGCCGCGCTCCTCCTCCTCCTCCGGGCAACCTCCCGGCACTCAGGAGCGCTCGCTCTGAGTTCAAACAGTTCGCTCGCTCTGAGTTTAAACAGTTCACCACGCAGCTCCTCCTCTGGTAACCACCTGTGGTTCTGATGCAGTCACTCCCAGACCAAGCGTCCCGCCGTGCTCCTCCAATTCCTCCGGGCAGTCCCCCGGCGCTCAGGAGCGCCCACTCTGAGTTCAAACAGCTCACCACGCAGCTCCTCCTCTGGCAACCGCCCGTGGCTCTGATGCAGTCACTCCTAGACCAAGTGTCCCGCCGCGCTCCTCCTCTTCCTCCGGGCAACCCCCGGTGTTCAGAAGCGGTTGTTCTGGGTCCAAACAGCTCACCACGCAGCTCCTCCCCAGGCAGCCGCCCGGAGCCCCAGCGGCTGCTCGAGTCCAAGCGCTGTGCTTGGACTCACCTCCTCTACGATGATCCCAGTTGTCCGTGTTTACCGCTCCAGCGGGGGGAGGGGCGTCTCGTCGAGCAACTCCACTTCACAAATTCCCTGCGTTCCGGGGCTACCGCCCCATCTGGGACACCTCCCCAACGGGAGAGACTCACCCGGCAGCTTTGAGTTGGTCCCAAGTCTCTCACTATCTCCTCTTTTGAATCTTGCGTCCTGGAGCAGCGTGAAATGCAGCCGCCCTTTAGTCCGCCATCTTGGCCCCTCCTAATTCTTTTGGATAAACACCAAGGAGTGGAATAGCTGGGTCATATTAGTGGTTACATTCCTAGTTTTTTGAGGAACTTCCATACTTACCTTCTCATTAGTTGTGCTAATTTACAGTTCCACCAACACCATATAAGTGTTCCTTTTTCTCCACATCCTCTTGAACATTTATTATTATTTGTGTTTTTGATGATTGCCATTTTAATTAAGATGAAATCTCAATGTAGTTCTGATTTGCATTTCCCTGATAGTTAAAGATGTTGAGCATTTTTTAATTTGTTGGCCATTTGTATTTTCTCTTTTGAGAAATGTCTGTTTGGCTCACTGGCCCATTTATCCATTGACCTATTTATAAAAATATATTTAAAAATTAATTTAGATAAACATAAGGACTGGGGATGTAGCTCAGTGGTAGAGCACTTGCCTAGCATGTGTGATGCCCTGGGTTCAATCCACAGTATCACCAAAGAGCATTACTATAATAATAATCTTTGTAAGACATATTACTAATGCAAATAGCATGAGTTGAACTCCCCTGCATGTACTCTGGCAATCATGAATTTTGTTCATGGCAAGTAATGAAGAAAGAACATGCATAACATAATTAGTTGTAAAAATGGTGAATACTATCAAACCGAAAATGGATTGTAAAACTGTCAAGAAACTTTTAAAAAGATGTTCATCTCAAAAGATCAGAGAAAGAATTCCAATTAGTTTTCTAATGTAAGTGCTCTAAGAAAGGGAACTGAGAGCCTATAGGAAAAAGCTTGTCTGAAGTTTAGTCCAGCTGAACTGAATGTTGGGACCATCTTGGTCAATACCCAATCACGTCATTGTAGAAAAACCCAGCACCTTACATTTAAGATTAATAAAATTCTTCCCCTTAGAAAAAAAGTAATTTAATTTTAAACATATTATCTCTCTTAAGTCAGAATGTCTTTGCATTCTTTGTGCTGACTGTTGATTGGTAGGAGAATGATACATGCCCCTCCCCTAATTTGCATACTACTCCAGTGTGATGCAGGACCCAGCAGAACCAGCATTACTATCTAGGGCTGGATAGAAATACAGAATCTCAGACCTCACTCCAGACCTAAATAATCAGAATCTCCATTTTAATAAGATCCCTGGTAGATTTATATAAATATGAAAGTGTGAAGCATTGATAAAGCTGCATTGACTTCCTTGACTGCTCTCACACATCGTCAGTGTCTGCCCATAGTATGAGCTCCGTGAGTCAAGGACTTTGTCCATTTCCAGCATGCTGCCTGGCAGGTGGTTGGCACTCAACATGTATTTGATGAGTGAAAGGTTTAATCTGATTTTCTCAATTAAACCAAAAAGAAACAGGCTCAGGGAAGTATTTTGAAGTCACACGGCTTGTTGTTAACAAATTCAGTGCAAACCAAACAAAAGCATCTCCTTGCCTGTGAAAAATGTGTGTGTGTGTGTATGTGTATGTGTGTGTAACACAGCATAACCTATAACTTCCTTTGCTATGGCACCTGTATGGGCTTCTGGTATTGATAACAATTAATTATTTTTATTATACTTTGTCATTTACAATCTAGGTTTACATACACTAACCTATATGGAATCTTGCCCAGAAATAGTGTCTCCATATTTTCTTTCATTTAGAACAGAGAAAATGGCAAGCATAGTCAGCAAGTTTGTTGATTTTATTTATTAATGGATTGAAAGATCACTGTAGAAGCTAAAAGAAAGAAGAGAAAGTATAATTTTTTATAAGATTAGCTGTCAAAGAACCAATTTAGTGTAGAGGACAATTCTCTGGCCAGATGAGAATCATCTGGTCATAGTTGACAGTATTCTGAAGGGCATCAGAGGCAACCCAGGAGTCAAACATGAATTTTACAGAAGTGATTCCCAATTTATTTTAATTATTTTTACTGGATTCACATTTAGTTCAATGGACAGTTCTGCCTAATTAAAAAATTGCTTTCTATGTTTAAATTTTGCTTGTCACTCACAACTTAAAGTTTAGCTATTTCTGGCTCCTAATTGGCCTGTCACAAATGAACCATACCTTGAACTTGGCACCCTCTGACCCTGACATCCACTTGATATGAAATATATATTCTCTGGAGTCAGACATGTTCATAACAAACATTCTGAATCTTTCCTTCCATAAGAGAAAAGGCAGCAGGGGGGAAATGTTTTTAGTAGTGAGGCTGTGCTCGATGGAGCATCCATTTTTAAAGTATGTGTTTAGATCATCAGTTATAGACAAGAAAGGGACCTAAAACAACCCAGCCCAGACTGCCCCTAATATAGGAGCCCCATAAAGTAGTGTCTGGGTGTCTAGTTATCCATGTATTCTTTTCTTTTGTAGTAAAGTATAAAAAGCATGAAATTTACCATTAATTTATAAAACAAGCATGTTTAAGTGTGTACTTCAAGGATAGCAAGTACATCCATAATGGTGTGAGAGTGTTATTGTTACCACTGCCGATTTCCAGCATTTTTCCATCCTCCCAAACAGAAACTCCATGCCTATTAAGTAATATTTCCCTATTCCCCTTCAACCCTGGGTCCTGAGATTCCACCTCTTTTCCCCTAAGAATTTGCCTATTCTGGAATGCCCATATATAGTTGGCATCATATATTTATCCCTTTGCATCTTGTGTATTTCACTTAGCAAAATGTTTTCAGGGTACATCATCCTGCAGTGTGTATCAGACCTTTGTTCCTTTTTATGGCAAGATAATATTCCATAGTATGTATATACCACATTCTGTTATTTATTTATCTTTCCATCTTTGGGCTCTTGTGACTGATCCTGCTATGAACATTGATCTGCAAGTGTTCATTTGTATCTCTGCTCTCAAATATTTGAGATATATATATATACCTAGGATTGAATTGCTGAATTTTATGGCCATTCTATTTTTTACCTTTTGAGAAACCACTAAACTCCTTCCAAAGTGACTGTACCCATCAGCCATGTACATGGGTTCTAGTTTTCCTATATTCATGCCAATTTTGTTATCTTTGTTGTATTTATTTGTTCATTTGTTTGTTTATTTATTTAATGGCCATCCTCTTGTGCATGAAGTTGTATCTCAAAAGGTCCAGACATTCTTAAATACTTTCTGTGCCAGGGAGCTTCGTATAATAACAGGAAGCCATTGCAGATCATTTCTAGTTGCTAGGTGATTCTTTTTATCCACCATGAAATCTGTCCTCCATCTACTAGTACTGCTCAGCCTTGGTTGCACATCAGAATCACTGGGAGCTTAAAGAAAAAATCCAATATTCAGGCTGCAAACCACTCCAGTTAAATCAGTGTCTTTAGAGTGAGGCCCAGCCCTGGTGATTTCTGCATGGAGCTAGGGTTGGAAACCTCTGCTTAAGGCCCACTCACTGATCCAACCTAATCACACAATCGGTGTCTCATAAGCTGTGACATCTTACCACTGAGCCCCCTCTGACAACCCCTATGCAATAGCCAGCGCTCACAGCCAGTCCTGACCTCCTCACCCTTTCATATTTTCCCCCGAGGGCATTGACCAGCTGACACTTCACATATTTTCATGTTTATCTGTTTATCGTCTGCCTTCTGCTTTGCTTCTTGCTGTTTCCCTGGGACATACGTTGCCCAACATGACACAGGTGCTCAAAAACAATGTTGAATGAGTGAGTCTGTAAATCTACATTTTTTTCAAATGACAGACATGCAGGTAGTTAAAAAACAGCTTTGTCTTATCCCTGGGACTTTTCTTTACTAGGTAAAATCTCCCATATACTTTCAACCAATTTCCAAAGATGTTGAAGAACAAACATCACCATTATGAACGTAATCTATGTCTTTCACTCAATCAGCATATATTAGAACATATGCTGGTATGCTACCGGCACCATAGACTAGATATGGCACCAGGCATTGGAATAGTGAAAAAGATAACTGAAGTCTGGGTTGAGGTGTGGCCCAGTGGTAGCGCCTTCTCTAGCATGCACAAGACCCTGCACTCAGTCCCCAGCACCAAAAATTAAAGTAACCAAAGTCAATAAGTGAGGGTGATAAACAGAAATAATCACTAAAAAAAGTCATTTCGATAACAATAAATGATAGGAAGAAAATGAAAAATGTTTGTTGGTTGTAGCACATTAAATGTGAGTTGAATTTGATATGAGAACTGAATGACAAGGAGCAGTCAGTCAATCAAGAACTTCAGAATAAAAGATACATCGAATACAGAGCCATAGAGGGGGGCAAGTTTTAGAGGGGCTCTGAGTCAGAGCCTATAAGCAGCACAAGGAAAAGAACCACCATCACCTCCTTTGTTAGATACTTTACCTTAATTGATTTGGCCTAAAATCAAATAAGTTTTTGATGGCCACATCACCCTACTGATGTCTTTTTCCACATTTAATTAAGTCTTCCCTGTCCAATATCTGAATTGTTGATAGTTGGAACTTAAATGCAGAAGGGTGGTTTAGGTGAACATACCTTTACTTTTCATCTGTATCCCAGCCTTCAATATTTAAATCAATCAATCTATAGAAACACTTCTCAGCAAAGTGGAGGAAATTTTTCATTCTCCAACCACAGTAAGTCTGGTTTTCTTACTCCATTTGGAACTTTGTTTTCTGTGCCTGCCTAATAGAAGAAGTTTGGCTAAAGCCAAAGCCAGCACTTGACAGGCTGCTGCCCTTGAGGGTTGGTGCCTATCTTGATTTATCAGTCAAAGGAGTTCAGTAAGAACAGATTACCCTTCATTCCTAGACTCTGTGTTTCCTGTGGTGGGCTCACAGGACAAGCAGCCTCCCCCAGCCTCTAACGTGTCCTGACGGCTCAGGTCCCCCAGGCTCCCCACGTTTCCCAAATGTGGGGTTTGGATTCAGGAGTTTTAAGATCCTTTGAAGCTTCATTGAAAAGAACATTTTGTTCACACTATTAAAATAAAACTTTTTCCTGTAACTTTGGAAAAACCTGCAGATATTATACTTTCATTGATAAGGGTCACTTCTTCAAGTTAACAAAGCAAAATTTTGACTTACACTGGGAAGGTAAAATTTGTAGAATTAAATCAGATGCTGAAATTGGCAAGAACAACTTTGAACTGTGAAAAAGTGACATCTGCGAGGCACCACAAGAAGTGCAGCTGAAGACAATAGCAGAAGCCTCTGAGCTCACTGGTTGGCTACTGTCTCTCCTCTGAACCACAAAGAATCTGATCTTCTCTCCCTGGGGCAGCCCTCCTGTAAACAGCAGCTTCTGCATGGTCTGGACTGGGGTACTGAAAACAGAGTGGCTCTTGTTCAAGCCCTGGTTCCAATTATGGTCATAGATTCATCCAGCACCATCTTTCTTTCATCCAACAAAAGTGAATGACACATTGACTGTACAGCAGTGAATACAATAGCTATATATGGTTGGATTAGGCATGCAAAACAGTAATCTTCCAAATTCATTTCTGAGTACATGCTGAGGTGTAAAGTCTGAAGGAAAACCATGACTTATCTGATGAACAATAACTTTGCAACCTTGGGCTAATGAGTTCACTTCTCTGACCTCGTCCTCTCATTATATAGAAGTTAGCCAGGATGGCATGTCAACTGATGGGTTCAGACCTTGGCATATATTAAGTACATGATATATGTGCACTGCAGCTGCTTCCTGAAGGTCAATGAGAAAAAGACGAATTTTCTTTCCTGTGTCTCTGTGTCCCCTGCAATTCTTTGTGTTTTTGTGTACCTGTGTCTTCCAGTTCCAAGGAGGGCTTCAGTTCACTGGAGAAGGTCCTGCTGCTCACGTTTCTCTCGGCAGTCATCCTGATGGCCATCCTGGGCAACCTGTTGGTGATGGTGGCTGTGTGCAGGGACAGGCAGCTCCGGTGAGCCACTCCAGAGGACCTCCTGGGGATGGAGTTCTGGGTTCTCCCTGGAGAGCTGGATCTGAACATTCCCGTTGTAATTATGAAGGAAAACATTCATGGGAATCGTTTCTAAAAAACAGACGGGAAGAAGGGATCACACACAATCCTGCAACTCTAACGTCCCCAATATGAGCACTCTGGTGCTCCATCCTGTTCCCCTGTCATGTTTTTTAGTAGTTGTGATCACTATATATACAATTGTGGAGTGCACATTGAATCTAAGCTCCTGATTTTGCCAAAGATTCACGAAGAAGTGATTGACTAGCGACGGATCTAGCTTTAAACTTGGGTCTTCTTATCTTTGTACTTCACCATTCCATCCCTGCCTTTAATTAGAATCATCTGAAATGTTTTTTCAAAAGCTACTGTGTGGCATCATTATGTCCCATGCAATATTTGGACATACGTATATGGAAAAAAATATTAATTATTTAAATCCAAATTGAACTGGGAGTTTATCTGGAAATCTTTGGGGGAGGGAAATGATCAGCAACCAAGGTTTGTGAACTAATGGATTTAGGGTGAAAACAGGAGCATCAAACTTTATTGTGTGCAGCCTGGATTCAGAGCAGCTGAGTCACCAAAAGGGATACAGGGTTCCTCTCTGAGCAAGCCCTTCACTGATCCAATGAGAATGCAAATAAATGTAAATGTACAATCCCGACGGGTGGTACAAGTGTGAGGCACACAGGAGTCAATCAGTCTCAGAGGAAAATGGTGGGATGGGCTGTTAGTGAGGGAACACCTTGGGAGAGTCCCTGAGAAGGCCCAGCTCAGGGCTGAAGTGAGGTTGAGATGCAACTGGGCCAGTAGGTGGAGAGAGGGCACCCATGTGAGGACCCTGGGAAGGGAGGATGCACAGGGCCTCTCACATCAGAGCAGAATGGCCCAAAGAGGGAGGAAAGAAGGACTTTTGATGCAAGATGGGTCTGAAGAAGTCAGAGAGACCAGATCACTCAGGATCTTCTCAGCCATGTCACAGAAGAGCAGACGGAATTTCACAGAATATGTTAAATATGTGACTTCTTTCCTTTTCCTCCCTCCCTTCTCTCTCTCTCTCTCTCTCTTTCTCTCTCTCTTCCCATCACCCCCCCCATTCCCTTTTCCCCTGCTGTCTTTCTTGCTCCTTCTTCTTTCATCCCTCTCTCTGATGTCTCTCTTATACCTTTTCACTCACAGGAAAATAAAAACCAATTATTTCATCGTATCTCTTGCCTTTGCGGATCTGCTGGTTTCAGTACTGGTGATGCCCTTTGGTGCCATTGAGCTGGTTCAAGACATCTGGATTTACGGAGAGATGTTTTGCCTTGTGCGGACATCCCTAGACGTCCTACTAACAACGGCATCAATTTTTCACCTGTGCTGCATTTCCCTGGATAGGTAAGAAGAGAGCAGTGTGTCTGTGGAGCTCAGTGCTAGAGGAAGTGACCTGGTGCATTCTGGGACTTGTCTTTTTTTCTTCTCTAATTTATTGCAAGAAATGAATCTCAGAAAGGCAAATTTGGTAATTCAGTTATTCATTCAACTTACCCCATTTTAGATACATGATTTCTAATCTGGAGATTAAAAAGATCTAGAACCTGCTGCAGGGCACTTGCAGTCTAGATAGTGATAAGTACCAGCAATCAAGTTTGCCTTACAGCTTTAATTTCTATACTGATGGCATGAACAAAATTCTAAGGGAGTGATTGATAAAAATTAATCTTAATGAAGGTCACCTTTAAGGAGCTTGGGGTAGGGTTTTGCCTTAGGTATACATGTAAAAATGTGATTGGAGTTTCTTCCTGGACTCAGCATCATGAGCATGTGCTTGCTTATCCCCAGAGTGGCCACTGCATACAGCCACAAGTTCAAAGAAAAGAGGATTGCCCATTTTCCCTATCAGAGGAGTCTGATGGAGCTAATCATTATTATGTGCCCAAGGGTTTAGTAACATTGATTCAAGGAGGCATTTCCCTGATAAATGAAAAAAAATTACTCAGTTAGGGTCATCTACCCCTGCTGGAAGGTTATACTGTATATTATGTAGCATGCAGTGTATTATGCAATGTCTAATCAAAATAAAAGAAAAAAGGAAAAAATAATGAATGCATCTGGGACAGTTCTGAATGATAGTGCCTTATGTTTAAACTTGACTTTTCCCTAAAACGTATCTATATAATAATATCTAGACATATGCATGTGATTTGGAGATTCTTTACCAGAAAGCTAAATATGATAATAAAAAGTCCAATAATTACTTGTTTTGGGGAAACAAGCCTAAAATTTCATTTGTTGTACAGTTTTGTTCTTTTTGTTCAAATTTGACTTGAGGAGTTTTAATGATTTGCATCTCTGCTTCATTTGTTGGAGATGTATGTTCATCGCTTGTATCAGCACTTTCTGTATTCCAATTCCAACTTATTTTATTGAATAATAAAGGCAGAATGAAATTTGAAAGTCAGATTATTTCAGGAACATATGCTTCTATCAGTATAGTCATAGCTTAGGGTTTAGTTCCCAAAAGAAAGTGTGGGGTGCAGATTACATTCATTCCCACATACCCTCGTCTTCCCTGTCTTGGGATAGATCACTGTTTCTTTAATTGATGACTAGGAAAATTTGTTGACTGAAATTAGAGATTGTGGAATATCTAAAACATTTACCTTTAAACAGTAAAATAACCTTTCTAGAGAACTACTTACACTGGGAGAGGGGGTGTTGTTAGGGAGAGAACAGCAGATTTATCTGGTCTCAGGACATATGCTCATTGATTGGAATGGCAAGTATAATGGTCGGCTCTGTTTAAATTGCTCTCTCTTTTCTTCTGCCAAGAACAGAGTTGAAGGTGCCTAAGTTACATGCTTGTATGATGAAACTACAATGGTAAAACCCAACTGACAGATCCATCACCTGTCAGTTTGACAAGCGTTTTTGTTTACAACAGTTCAACTTTAGACAGTAAAAGATTTTTTAAAAGTAGTTGACATATACCATATGGAAGTTTATAATATAGGAAATAAAATATAAGTAGAAAATACATGAATATCTTCCTGAGTAACCTGCATGTATGATTGTTGCTGAAATGAACAATTAGACCAAAAGCATTATAGCAATTTAAAGAAGGCAAGACTGGGGATATAGGATGGCTAGAGGTCACCTTGAGGTTTGGGCAAAAGCAAGGGTAAGAAAATGAACCATGGAGGAAGAAAAGAATGGGGAAGTGTGGGACCATCTGTCTGGTGCAGAGTGTTCACTCCGCAGTTCTGAGGTCTGGAGGTTTCCCTGGGAAGGTGTGGTCTCAGAGTTCCAGGTTCATGCTAACCTTCTCTCCAAATCATGAAGCTTTCCCTGACTAGGCCTGAGTTGTCAAGAAGTTATAAGGATTTGTCATTAAAAAACCATCCACTTTGGAACTGAAGAGATTAAAGTTCAAATCTTAGCTCTGCCAGTGTTTAACTCTGAGAAAGGCAATAACTTAATAAGACTTTCTCAGTTTTCTTGTCTCTAAAAATGGGGAAAGGACCCATGGTGGGTAGGCAATTTGTTTAAGGCACAGTATTGGCCTACCTGGGCACAACACTCATGTTATGGATGTGTTAGTTTGAGTTTCTTATAACTGTTCATTTATTTCATGATCTTTCTTATCAAATTTGAATTTCCTCAGTGAATAGCTGTTCTAGCAAGTCCATCATCCTGGATATCTTGAAATTAGCAATTATTTTTAAAGTGGACTTTGTCTCCTACATTTTTTTTTTATTTTTACAGATTGCATTTTGATTCATTGTACACAAATGGAGTACAATGTCCCCTCCATTTTAATGACAAATCCTATTGATTTTCTCTCCTACATAGATCCTAGTTTATTTCTTCCCATCTCTATCATCCTGGTACAAACTAATGTAATCTGTTGCTTAACTCTCTGAAGCATCCTTCTAATTGTTTTCTCCAAATAGATTTTATCCCTCTTCAATTCACTTGCAACTCACAAGATCAAATGCAACTCTGAGCCTTCTGCAGCTTTCTGAAAAACTTTCAGTGACTATTCATGACTTTGAAGTTCAAAACCAAACTTCTTTGTCTATAGGATTTTTCCTGTCTGTTTCCTGTCTACATCCCCAGAATCCCTTCGTGCCCTTCACCAGCCTCATCTCTAGGTTCCAGCCACAATGGTCTTCTTTTTTCCATTGCTCTGTACTTGGGTGCCTTGACTCCTTCCTCTGCCTAGAAAGCTCCTTTGCCCCTCCTCTTTTGTAAAGTCTTTTGGATTTTAACTCAGTCCTGTCTTCCTTGCAGAAGTCCTCTCTGACTTCAAATCCATTCTCCTTTGTAGAACTCAGTGCAATTGTAGTTAAAAGCAATTCTGTGATTCTTTTTAAATATCTCTTTCCTGAGAGAGAGGAAGATCCAAGATATTAATAAGGATAAGAAGATCCCTGCCCTCACAGAACTTGCATTTTAATGGTGATTGACAGATAGAGCCAGTAATTACATAAATGTTTACTTAGGTATTTGATAAATGCTATTGAACAGAGTGATCAGCACATTTTCTTTGTGAGCCCTGCTGCCAAAAATTCCATTTCTTTTTCGATAGTGTACCTTGAACACTTAAATACCGTAAGTAAGATGGGACCAGATGGCCCTGTTTTGTTATGCTTTTCTTTGGGAGCCTGGGAAACTTGTCATTTGTTTCCAGTGTTCCCTGTCCCAAGATTGATACTCTCATTGAGCTGGAGGGTTTGTTCTAAATATTGCAGGTCAGTGTTTTAACTTGGAAGAGTATGGTTTGGTCATCCAGCTCTTGCTGGGTGTGCCTCCTAGTCTGGCAACTGGGCACGGCCTGGCTGTGGCAAAGTACACAAATCACGTGTCTCAAGGAGGCATGATGTCCTCACTAGCCTTGAGATTTCTGGCAAGATGTTCTGTCTTCCGGGATGACTGATGCAGGGAAGTGCTTTTTGATCAAGAACACTTGCTTGGGTTCCTAATTCCCTCCATATGGGTCTCCATCAAAGCAGAATGCAGGACTGCTTCAATATTATACAGTGCATTTCTACAACTACAGTTCTCAGTCTATTGTCCTTCCTTGGCACATCCAGAATGGAATCCTGTTAATGAAAGTTTATCGCTAACCTAAAAATAATTTTCAAATCATAACTAAAATAAATGCTTCAATAGTATGGCTCATGAGAGATCAAAAACTGCATTAAAAACTGTATAGTGTAGTTGATACTTTGAAATTTAAAGTTCTGTAGTAAATGAAAAACAGTCAAGTAGCTATATTAGAACATTGTTTTTAAAAGGAAAATATAGCAAAACCATTAAAAACCATGAGAAATAGTGTGTGTGGAAAGATATCATAGGTGTGATGTGAGAAAAAGCAACTGTCAAACAAAAATGTTTAACATAATTTCACTTTTATAAAATAAATATAGAGATGTATGTATTTAGGAGTGGTGACGGGTGAAGGGACTGAGGGTAGGAGGGGAGAGAGAGAGAGAGAAAGAGAGAGAGAGAGAGAGAGAGAGAGAGAGAGAGAGAGAGAGAGAGAGAGAGAGAAAGAGAGAGAGAGAGAGAGAGGAAGAACAGTAATGAATTTTCACCAAAGCATTAATAGCTAAAGTTATAAGTGGCGGGAGAAGGGCGTGGTGCTGGCTACATTGGATGGTCAGTGGCATTAAGGCAGATTCATTATTTTTTACTAATTTTTGAGATACACCTTTAAAATTCAATTTTCCCTTTGTTTGACCTTAACGGTCCCACATGCAAGTACACCCAATCTGAACTTTTGGCTACAAGTCTTCCTGGGGCATCACATTCCTCAATTCTTTGAGAATTTTCTGACTTCAGTGCTGGGAGTCCTCTGTGAGGTCAGAGCAAAGCCAAGAGCACAGGATCTTACTGGTTGGTGTTTTCTCACAAAACACCTCCATTCTCCCTCTGAGGGAGCCCTTACCATCTCCTCTCAGCAGATCTTCCCCACATTGATTTTGGTTCATCTGTCCTAGTTAATGAACTGGCATTGGATCTATTCCATCTCTTTTCTAATAGTCAAAATTTTTAAAAAAATACTTAACTCAGAATGACATTTGAGCATTGTAAAAACATGGTAAGTTTATAAGAACAACATAAAATGTCCCCAGTTCTCACCCCTCACCTCCACAGCTGCGTGCCCTGAGGACACTACTGTAAGTCATAGCCCCCTATAAACTCCAGGCGCTTCATGTGCAATAAGCAGACTTGTCATGTAAGTATATTTTGAGTTTATGTTTTAAGTAAGTCTTTAAAAAGGGCTTTCCCTTGGATATATGCCAATGAACTGTCTGAAGATAGTGTCCTGACCAATTTGCTTATTGGATGACTTATCAGTAAGAGCTGTTTCAGCAACAAGTGACAGAAATTAATTGATTGGTTCACTTAACTGAAAAATCTGGTATAAGACTTGGCTGTCTGCAAAGATGTGACCAGTGTCAATGGATCTAACTCTGTCTCCTTATACTCTGTGTCTCCATCTTTCCTTCCCTGTCTTCCTCTCTGCTTTTCTATGTCTCTCTTTTCTCTTCATATCTGTTCTCTTTGTCCCTATTGTGTTTCTGAGCTCTGATTTCTGTAGGATTCATTTTCCAGCTGGATCCTTTTACCAGGAAAGCAAATAGCCATCAGAACATATCCAAAACCATCCTCAACACATAAATGCATAGGACAGAAACCTAAATGCTATTTCTGAGGGAAGAACTCTGGGTGACTTTGTTTGAGTCACACCTGCCATTTGTAGACAGTCACTATGGTGTTGGTATGACACATCCTGGTTACTGGGCAGAGGTGAGGCACCTTGGCTTCCAGCTGTACCAGAAGCACATGGCATGGAAGATTGACAGTTCCCATCAGAAAGAGAGCTGTTGGACAGACAGGAAGAGCAGTACCAGATTCTGTTAGGTGGGCAAAGGTCAAGAGACAGCTTTAAGTCTTCTCTGTATCAGGCCAAATACCTCTTGATTTTTCCACTGGCTTCATGTGCTATGCTTTTCAGACTTAACCATTCTGATTCCCTCTCTTTGAGCAACCTGCACACTTTGTCGTGTGTTTGGAATCAAATGAAACTGACTTTAAAAAAAAATCATTTTCATCAGTGAGGATGTGGGTTCTGTGTAAACTTTGCAAGATTTTCTCTTTGATATGTCCAACTGGATCATACCTTTCTGGGCAGTCCAGAAACTTAATGGGTTTTATCTGCAAAATCCTTCATCCATTTCCTCCGTCACAGATTTTCTCTGAAAATGGGTTTACTTATAAAATGTATGATTCTGACACCAAGGTTGCATATTTCATCCTGTGCTAGATGTAAGTGTATCTGCATTTCTTAATGTTCTCCCTGGAGTATAACTCAATTTTGAAATATATAAATCAAAAGTGTCAGTCATGATGAACTCATATCACACAATTACATTTGTTTTCCCTATAAAAATGAATGTAATTCTGCAAGGAAAGTATATTAAAAGTTTCTTTTTCTCACACACTCTTTGCAGGCAGGTTCATGCTTTGTATGTAATAGTTGTAGTTGTTGGATTGAATTTCATTCCAGAGGATATGAACTGTTATTTTTATATTCATTTCATCAAATATTTATGGAGTGCTTACTAATTGCTAGGAGCTCTTCTGGGCACTAGAAATATAGTGGTGAATGATCTGAAAAAGCTCTGAGTCACAAAGCTTTTAGTCTAGTAAGGAATGCAGAAATAGGAAATAGGTAATTACGGTAAAATGACTGATCATTGAAATAGAATAAGTCAAAAAAGCTGTTGGAGCATGCTGTTCCCACAGCAGGGAAGGCTCATGTAGGTGTCCAAAGGGGAAGGGGCAGGAGAGGAATACTTTCAGGAAGCAGCATGTGAAAAGACCCACACATATTTCAGTGACGCCTTATTACCTAAAGGCTAAATTCTTAGCATGTTTTCAGTGCTTTTCCCAATGTGTCCTCAGTCTGCTTTTCCTACCTCAACTCCCACCTATGAGTGAGCTATTATCCTCCCCTGAGTTGTGTCTCCTTATAACTCCATGTTGCTACCTGTGCCTTGAGTCCCTTTTCTTTTACTGGTGAACATCACCCTAAATCAGCACTCAGATAAAATGTGTCACCTTCTGCAATGACTGGAGGACTTCACTCCCAAGGATCTGTCCTTTCTTCTTCTGAGCACCCTCAGAGCATTGAATGTAAGTAGAGTAGCTCAGCTTCATCATTGGTTCACCTCAGCTCCTTGGGAGTCAGCCCCATCTCATCCATTCCTGTGTTCTATTACGAGCACGTAGTGGATATTCCCAGCATGTTTGGCTGAACATAGAGGGCTCCAAGATGTGCCTTGTGCTTGTTTGATATGACTTCAATGGTAGTTCTTCTAGCCTTTTAATAAGAAAAGCAGTTGAGAAGAAGGCCTGGAAGCTAGACTACCTAGATTCAATCTTAGTTTGACCAATGATCAATGGTATGATCTTGGAAACAGTACTTAAATTTTCACCTAATCTGTAAAATTTTATTCATTGTAGTATCTTTTCCCTTGGGGTTTATGAGGAATAAATAAGTGAGTGTTTGCAGAGCTAATAGACCAATGCATGGTTCCTAGTAGCTCGTTAACTAATGTTAACTACAAATATTGTTACATTATTGCTTTCCTTTCCAAATGCAAATTCCTAGAGACTGCTATGATGCCTTCTTTTTTTTTTACTTTTATTTATTTATTTATTTTTATTGTAAACAAATGGGATACATGTTGTTTCTCTGTTTGTACATGGAGTCAAGGCATACCATTTTATATACAATGGAATATTACTCTGCCATAAAGAATGATAAAATTATGGCATTTGCAGGCAAATGGATGAAATTGGAGAATATGATGCCTTCTTGCTTCACACCTGAGTGTCAGTCTTCCAGCCCTGGGCATGGCCTCTCTTTCCTTTAGAGAGCTCATCCATCTTATTATTCACCTGTACTTTACTCTTGGTCTTTCTTTCAATTCCGCCCTACATGGGGCTCCATGGTCTTATCTCTGCCTGCCTGTTAAACATCTTTCCTTAAGTATCTTCCTATTTTCTCAAACCCAATGTGCTCAAAGTGAAAATTTCTATTGTAAATTGATACTTTCTTCCACTTCGTACATCAAAGGTTAATCTATTAGTCATCTTTTTGTCATTTAAATGTAATTCTTTGGGGTCATCTTTTACTTGTCTACTATGATCAGCCCTGTGCCAAAGTCAAATAGCTGCTGTATTTCCATAAATAACTTCCAGATACATCTTCCTCCTTTTTACTCCTTTTCCCTATTTCTGAATTACTGCAGAAACTTTTTCATTAATATTCTTGAATATTATCTGATCTGCCAGGTTTATTCTTAAATACGCCTTTGTCCTACGTCCTCAGCAAAAAGAAAAAAAAAATCCTTAGGCATTGCATAACATCCCTTCTCTTTCTAGATGGAATTGCTATCATCTGACCTTGTCCCACTTCTCAGCATTACAAGGACAGAGACTGTGGACCTTTGGTTTAAGACCCAGTTCTACCATATCCTGGTTGTATGAACTTGAACAACTGAATTAAACACTCTGATCCTCTGTTTCTGCATGTTTGAAATGAGTATGCTGAGAACTGCCTTGCAGAGTTGTTGCAGGAATTTCCTAATCTGTAAAATTGTGGGGCACACTCTGTGACAGAAGACATTTCCTGCCACACAGTGTGCCCTTAATAAGTTGGTGATGTGCGTGCAGGAATGGTTGTGGTTGTAGCAGTAGAGAATAAAGTCGGAAATTGCAACACGATTAGAGATATGCAGTGTCACAGACAAGGTTCTCCAGTAAAACAGGCAGTAAGGGGGAACCAGTCATTGCTTTCAGGTCCAGAAGGGATTTTCCAGGACTTGTGACCACTGAACTGAGTCTGGGAGAATTATTGGGATAATCAGCCAGTATCTGCTGGCAGATTCATCACTTCATAGGCTACAAAATATACCTTGTTAACCTAGGTAAGCCCCTGCCAAGGTGTTTTCAGATACTTTTGGCAGACTGTCCCTTTTCCTTTAGTCCGTAGTTCAGGAAGACACCTTCCCTGGAAGCTTATACTGTCCTTGCAAGTTTTCTTATCATGAATTGTACAGAAGAATATTTAACAGAAGGGAACATGGTCAACATTAAATCTGCAGATTACACAGGGGATTGAGATTCCTGCAAAGACCCCCATCTGACATCCTCCAGATCTCTAACAAAATGACTATCTCCTCCTTGTCACCCTATCCCTATGGTTTTTCCTTCCTGAAACCTGAGGTCCTGCCTCTGCCCTTGGATATGCTCACAGCCCCCTTCCTGTCCATGGCTCCTACTGAGTACGCCTGCTGGCAGCTTGCCAAACCTGGGGATCATAGGAAGGACTTTAGTTCTCTCTTAACCTACCGCTGTTTTTCTCTACTTTCTACCTTCTCAAAAGGAAATGAAAATTAAAAAATGAAAAATACTAACATATATAACAAAAGCAATTACCAAGAGCAGAAAGGCAAGTTTCTTCATCTGCCATGAAACATGCTGGACCACTGCCTGGAGGGAGGACTGATATCCAGCCAGTGAATCCCACCATTGTCCCCGTGATATCTGACCTGCTGACCTCTGCTGGGTGGTCCATCATCAAGTAACATCAGCCTCCAAACAGAGATTAAACAACAGTGTACACCTTTCAGCTCCTGCACATAAGCAACTGCTCTGAGCATAGCCCTTCACCTTCAATTCAACTCACCTTTCTGTTTCTTAAAATCTACTATTGGAAGAGATGTTGAACCAAACAACTTCAATTTTATTTGTTAGATAATGTGGAGCTCCTAGTTCCAAAACATATTTGAATTTATTTATAATATTCATGAAATAAATATGTATATGTTGTATATGCATATGCGTACGTATGTGGTGGGGCGAGAGTGAGCAAGCCCTTACGAGCTAGAACTTCCTATGTTTTCAACCATGACTCTATCAATTCACTAGATGAATCAAGGTAGGAATATTTCTCTCCACTTACAGATGATAATGTATCTTGGACAGATTAAGTGTCTGATCACAGAGTTACTTAGTGGTTAAGTAAAGATAGTTAGTACCCAATCACAAAGACGTAAAGTTGATCGCTGAGATCTCTGACAGCTCTGAAAGTGTAGGACTTCAAATTGTTTCCTTTGCTCCTCTGCCTTTCTTATGGTTGGGAGGCAAAAGTGAGGAGGTAGAATTTTCCTTAATTGCAGGAGTATCAGGGAAGGGATTAGTATAGATCTTAAAATACTCAGCTGTCTTCTAAGAGTTGCCAAAGTAAATTGTGTCTCCAGAGATGTTTAAAAGCAATTTGATCACACATTTGCACATGGCTATAGTTGGGGAAACTGGTAGCTGGTCTACAACAGGGAATTTAATGAAGTTTTATGAGCAATACTTTGAGATGTTTTGCATAAGAAATTACTTTGTAAATAACCTTGCTACATTTTAGTTAATCCTGGCCATCTGGAAGCTGACTTGTTATTTGAACTTTCATTTTACCACTTGGTAAGTTTTTTATTTAAAGAAGAATGAAAAATGTCCTATGGCAAATAGCACTTATGGGTTAATATGCTTTGAGATAAGACACAATTGCTTTACCTGCTCAACACTGTCCATCTAGCCTGTAAATCAACAACCTTTTCTTGTGAATTTGTTGTAATTCAGCTACTTGAGATAGGCAATAGTGTTGATTGAGATGGATATTTTCCAGTTCAAATAACATTTGTGAATCCTCCTAGCCTACCACTCAAAAACTCTAAGACATTGGGCTTCCAAGTATTATCCCTAACCCACCTGCAGAAACTTCACCTGGGAGCATATCAGAAGTGAAAATTCTTGGACCTTACTCCAGACCTATGAGCAATCTGTATTTCAACAAACTCTCCCAATGATTCTGATGCATGATAAGGTTTGAGTCTCTGCTCCAAGACCTGATGCCCAGTCAGTTCAGGTTTAGTGCCTTAAAAACACCCTATGATCCAGCTCACTTATACTGTTTAGATTAGTATGTGGACATATGAATATGTATATATATGTATATACACACACCTGCACAAATTATATATGCATGTTATATCACATATATATCATATGTAAACTGTATCATATATATAATTTCATTATCTAGGCTTTTCTGGTGCCTATAGCACCTGGATTACACTTTCTCCTCTACCATTGTTTCTGAGTCTCTAAAACACAACATAAAAGTCATTTAAGTAGACATGGTAGATGTGACCTGTTATATCTTTAGAACTTGGTAAGATATTTTAACAGAATTTACTTTAATTGGCAGTGATCAAACCAGTTTGTGGGCATCCACTCTGTACCTAACTACACATTGTCAAAGAAGGCAAACATTTCTGTCCTCATGGAGCTTAAAAATCACTTGAGGTGGATTCTTACTCCTCCTTTCCTAGATCATAAGTTTCTTGAAGTAATACAGGTATCCTGTGCTTTTGGGAAACTTCCTAACTATATTAAGTTGTGGTGAGCAGCCAAGTGTGGTGGCACATGCCTGTAATCTCAATGACTTGAGAGGGAGGAGAATCATAAATTTGAAGACAGTCTCAACAACTTAGTGAGGCCCTAAGCAACTTAGTGAGACCCTGTCTCAAGAAGGAAAAAATAAATGTGACTCAGTGGTTAAGAACCCCTCAGTTCAATTCCTAGTACTAAAAAAAAAAAAAAAAAAAAAAAAAAAAAAAAATGTTGTGGTTGGTATGGTGGAAGACCATCTTGTACCATCTTGTAGTCTTCTCTGTAGGATTCGTCAGGGTATTGTGCTCACCTAGTGCCACCCCATTCTTTAGAGATAATGACACATTATAGAACAGAGAAGGTATGTTAGCCCTTACTAATGGTGAATACCACCTCATCTAAACCAGAGATTCTCAACTCCAGCACTACTGAACTATAGACCAAATAATTCTTTGTGATGGGGAACTCTACCCACTGAGCTCTACCCCTGGGTTCCAGTGGTACCTACTTCCCAGTTGTGATAACAGAAAACTGTTTCCATAGATTGTCAAATGTCTCCTGATAAGCAAAATTACTTTAGTTGAAAGCAATTGAGAATATTTTTACCTGCAAAGGGTAAGACTTCAGAGGAATGTAAAAGTTCTTTTCAGGTAACCATAAGACAAACATGATAGAAATTTTAAATTAAACCACAGGGTAAACTGAAAGTTATAGGAAATCAATATTAGAGGTAATTTTTTTTAACTTCAAGACACCCTTAAGTTTAGACTGTGTTGTGATAGAACTTGGTGAATTCCCAGACTCCAGGAAATTTAAGCAAGCTTGGATACACCTTTCATTTTTGTGGAATTTGGGTATTCCTGATTCTGAGCATCCGTCAAGTCCTGAAATTCAGTATTTTTTTGTTTGGGTTATTTTTAGAGTGACTTTTTCAATAATTAAATCTCTTGAGGATTTGGGAGAGGCAGAAGAATGAAGTGACAGAGGTGAGGTTTTGTTCTGATCCTTGAGGCAGACCGCCTGGGCCCAGAGCCAGATTGATTTCCTTTCACCTGTGAGATCTTGGAGACATTCCTTACCTTTCTGATTCCATTTCCTCATCTGTGAAATGGATGCAATTACAGTACCTCCCTCAAAAGGAATTGTGAGGATTGAATGAAACAATACAGGTAGAGTCTTTGGTGAAGAAATCAATAGTAGCTCTTATTTATTAACTCAGCCTGTGTGTTTTGGCTGACCTCCCAAACCTTGCAAATTTGACTAGCAACTTCTGTCAAGTGGTGCCATGTGTGTTGTAGGGGCAGATCATGATGGGACTTTTTTGTTTGTGTGCTTGTTTTGTTAGTAACAAGGTCAATGTAAGCCAAATGTAGGAATTCAAAATCAAGCACAATGGATAAAAATTATTCAATTTCTAGCTTGTCCTTGTTCTGTCAGTAAATATTAGTATTTTAAGGAAGCTCCATTAGTCAGCTAATACTGACTCAGTTTTCATAAATCATTGTATCCAGTGGTGTGCATTTTCACCTACTTAATTCCAATTACTGAGTGCAGCCTTTTCTAGATTCTTTGTGTGAAAGCCAAGATAGGAAAGATATGAGAATATTGAAAGGATATGCGATGGCTTACTTAGCATTGCTGTCTCAAAGGTGTCAAAGCCTTGGTAAAAATCTTGAACACTTAAGTGGATGCTATAATTTGAGCTTCAAATAAAAACCTTATATTTTATACTCCATGCCACTTAAAAATCATATTTATTGTAAGACAGAGGAATAGGGTGAAGATGTAGAGAAAATTCAAGTAAAACATATCCAGACATGATTGCATATTTTTCCTGTGCATATCCTATCACAGCAATCATAATTTGGTCAACCTAACTTAAATTTAAATAAAATAAGATTCTTGAGTTCTTTTACTTATTGCTGATTTTTAAAGACAGAGATAAAGGATTTTTCCCAACTTTGTCCATCAACCCCAGATCATGCAAGAGTAATTTTCTACACTGTCTGGGTGAATTGACACTTCTGTATCTCACCTGAGTTCCCTAAGGAAGAAATTCTCCAGGCAACTTTATTTCAGGCATTCATTGTCCGGAGAATTGATTGGATATATGAAATGTATAGGGAATTGGGAAACAGTATACTACATCCATAGTATGTCCCTCAAAGTTGAAAAGAAACATATAACCACTTCTTATTTCTCTGTAGCAGCAGCTCTTAGTAGGACAATGCAAATTGAAGCATAAGAACACTTGGACAGCAGAATATCGAGAGATCTCATTGTCCATGGAATGTTCATCATACACAGGAATTGGCAATAACCTTGGCTAAGCTAGACTTAGAAAAGGCTTTCATAAAAATGTTAATGAGCATCAGTATCATCATACCTTCTAAAGTTCTCTTCCATAAATTCCATCTAAATGTGAACATCCGCTTGAAATCAAAATAATCTCAAGTAAGACATCTTCCTCAAACCCATCTTCTGTCCTGCAAGGTATTTAATTTAGTCTTTTCTTGAAGTTTTGGGCTTTTGTGACATTGGAGGTCCAGCCACAATTTCTCACGTCTGCTCTTTACTCAGTATCTTGGTACCTGATTTCAAACCTTAAAATTCATAAATTACACAACAAAGAAAAGGCATCTATTGTTCATTTATGCCTCTGTTGCCTTCTTTGGGGTGGTAGTGGAAGGATATTATACCCTAAGCTATGATCTAGAAGTGTCTTGAATGAAACAAGAACTTCCCACTTAAAATGAAGTGCATCTATGAAGGATGTGTCTGGCATCCACAGCCATCGGCACTGCTCTGTATAAGGCAGGACACTGGGATTGCAAGCAACAGAGTGCCATAAGACAACGGTGTTTGTGAAAGCTGTCATAGCAAAGGTCAACAGACTGGATGGTTTAAAATAACAGAAATTCATTGTCTCGCAGTTCTAGGGCCTTGAAGTCCTTACTTCTCCCTAACTTCTGGTATCAATTGTGGGTATTCCTCGGGTTGTTAATGTATCACTCTGTGTCACTCCATTCTTCTTCCTTCACAAGGCCACCTTCCTTCTGTGTATCATGGTCTCCATGCCCAAATTTTTCTTTTTATGATAATGTCAGTGGTATTGGATCAGGGCTTACCCTAATGACCTCCTTTTGACCACTTTTGTAAAGATTCTATCTCCAAATAAGGTCACATTGCAAGGTACCAAGGATAGGAAATTTAACATGTCTCTGGAGGCAGGGAGAACATAATTCGACCTATAATACCAATTTAAGCAAAATTGGAATTTATGGGTAAGATATGAAATGGTTTATTTAATTGATGAAAGGGAAAAAGAATGAGAACCTGAGAAGAGGCAGGACCATAACTGCCCAAAGGTCTAACGAGAAGGACATAATCCCCAGCCCTGCCAGGAGACTACCCCGGAATGAAGCCACCTCTACTGGCTTCCCATCTTTGTCATTCTCCATGACACTGAGTCCCAGAAGATGGTGTGATTGGGTCCTTCCTTAGGTAGAAAAGTCGGAGTCCCATTATTTGCTTTCCCAGTAATACTGCAAAAGAAGAGTTAAGGTCTAAAGAATTTGAGATACTATTACCAAGAGCAAAGAGAAAGAATATTAAGTAGAAACTCCCCCTCATCAGGAAATGAGGCAAGGGGCAAATTTACAAAAAACAAAAGTCATCTTTTTATTCACTTCAAATCTGTCATTAACTATATTAATAATAAACCTCCAATGACTGTTAATGTCACCATTTAGAAAAGTCAGCCACCCAACTACATTGCCTTTCTTGTAACAAGAATATGGAGGGAGTTCCAGCTCATCATGATTCTTTCCATTACTGAGGGGTCTTTAATTCAATTTTTTAGCCACATCAGTTTTGCAGTGGGAAACCTGAGCTCCTCAACAAGCCCCTCTCCCATTTTTCGCTCTATTGTTCGGGTTCTCTGGTCCACATCAGTACACCCCACGGGCTTGCTGGTCACTGGGGGCTCCCTGCATAATGTGGTCAGCTGCTCCTTGAGGCCTTGGAGGGAAGGACACATTTTACCCCTCCCAGCTCCATAGGCACCCAATTCTCCTACTCAAACTCTGGTCTCTCTTTCTAAACCACCTGCTCTCCCCACCCAACCCACCATCACCTCTTCAAAGAATATAGCCATTGTTATATTAGTTACGCTTTGAATTAAAGAAAGAAGAGGTGGGGAAAATTAACAAAGTGAACTACATAAAATTAGGGACATATGGGGGTGGCTTATTATTAAATAGTACAAAAATCTTACAGAATAGGCTTAGTCTCCAGCCTGCAGTTTTGTACTTATTTTATGACTCTTCCAAAGAGAAATAGTTTATCTGCCATAGTATTTTGCATGTTGCCAAATTCCTTGCCATGCCTGGGCCTAGAAGGGTGGTCCTTGAGGCTGGAATATCATGTAGGAGCATTCTGGGAGAAAGAGACCAGGCTCTTAGGGAAGCGGATTGTACCTGTACCTGAAAGAAAGAAGAAAGTTAGTGCCGGTGAGAAAGCATGGACTCAATAAAGGAACAGTGAGTCCTAGAAAGGAGATTAGGTTCTGACAGATAAGGATAGAGTGCTCTCAATCAATATGTAGAAAATGATGGAGGAGAAAATATTTGGAATTTTACACTCTTGGCATCAGAGAAACAATTAAATGGCAGTTCCAGAAGTAATGCATGTGAATTCTGCTCATGACTCATTGATTCAAACCAGTCAATTGGTCCCCCCAACTTAAGGCCAGGAAGCATGCCTGCCCGCCCCCCCACCCCCCATAGGAGAGACACCGCGCATACTTAACAAACAGCAGCAATGGCTCCTACTGGTCAAATGCAGACTCCAGGTGGCTCCAGCAGGCTCTGATTCAGAAGACCCTTGAGCTCTGCATTTAAAAGGGCCTCCTCAGGTGAGTCCAGTGCAAGGTGGGGAAGGGAGAATGGAGAGAAATCCCTGGACCACAGTTTAAGGAACACAGAAATAAGAGTACCACCTCAGTGCAGGCAGGTGATCAAGAGGAAGGGAACAAATCTGAGATAGACAAAGCCTGGCTCCCCCAAGTTGTAACCAGAGAGGTTACAGGTGCCTGGACATGTAGCCCAGATGACTGGACAGAAGCTCCTAAATGCTCAAGCATGAAGGTATCTTTGGAACCGTGCCTGAAACTGAAGAGACCCTCAGATGTGTCAGACTCCTCTAGATAATGGGTGATCAAGAGGGATGTGGAGCCACTCCAGGCGATGATTATCAGATGTGGTTTAAAGTATATTTTTATACAAACAGAAACTCATTGGCCATATGTGAACATATATTATCATGTAATTGCTTATTTTATTTCCTCTGTTCTTCTCTCCTTTTTCTCCTCCCATTTTTCCCTTCCTCTACTGCCTACTCTTTCATCTCCCACTATTCTCCTTTCTTCCTTTCTTATTTATATTCTTTGCTTCCATCTCCAATTCTTCTCTCCTCCTACCTTTTCCCCTTCTCTACATCCCTCTCTATCCCCTCTTCCCTCATCTGTTGTTCTCCCTACCATTTCCCTTGCCCGTGGCCCCACCCCCTCCATTGTCTCCCCAGGTATTATGCCATCTGCTGCCAGCCTTTGGTTTACAGGAACAAGATGACCCCTCTGCGCATCGCATTAATGCTGGGAGGCTGTTGGGTCATCCCCATGTTTATCTCTTTCCTCCCTATAATGCAAGGCTGGAATAACATTGGCATAGTTGATTTGGTGAGTATCCATACCAACCCCACAGGTTTACTGTCTGATCAAGTTTGCTTGGAATTTTAAATGAATAATACTCAGCTAGGCAAATGCTCCAAGGAAGATTCTGACAGTAGTCTCAGGGAAAATTTGTTTAAAATCTAACATTTTTGAATGCCTACTGACAGCGTCTCCTTGATTCAACTTTAGTCAGGGTCAACTTTTAGTCAGAAAGAGTCCTCCAATTTTAGTCATTGTGTCCATCTTTGTGCTGTTCAGTTTTAGCAAGAATCTTGTTAAGTTGACTTATCCAGAATCTTCTGCCTCATTGCTTGATCAGGCTCTTCATCCATCATCATCCATAAGTGATGTGTGATCACGCTGGTCTGTCTTCAGGAAGAATCCTGTTATGTTGGTTCAGAAGGGATCCCCTTACCACTGATATTTCCTCTTAGTAATTTTCCATCCACCAATCCTCATGCACCTTGCTTCTTGACTATAAATTCCAACTTTTCCTTGATGTGTTGGTGAAGCCCACTCTCTCTCTCTTACTGCACAACCCCATCATAGAGGTCTCTATATAACTGTCTTACAGCCTTTTTTTTTTTTTTTTTTGGTACTGAGGATTGACCTCAGAGCACTCTACCATTGAGCTACATCCTCCCTGTCCTGCTTTTTTTTTTTTAATTTGTTCTTTTTAGATAAACATGACAGTAGAATGGGTTTGACATATTATCCATACATGGAGTGTAACTTATTCTAATTAGGCTCCCATTCCTGTCCCCTTTTTTTGAGACAAGTTCTCACTAAATTGCCAAGACTGGCCTCAGACTTGCAATCCTCCTGCCTCAGCCTCCCAAGTAGCTGGAATTACAGGCATGTACCACTGTGCCCAAATGCCTTACCACTGTAACACATGTCATGAATAATCTTTTCTTTAACATTACTATATGCTAAACAGCGCACTACTTTACATATACTCCTAACAACATCATTTGGGGAACAATACAATTTTTCCCCATCTTATAGGTAACAAAACTAGGCTTACAAGATTAAGTAACATGCCCAATGCTGCATTGTTTGCAAACAGTGGAACAGAAATTTAAGACTTAGCAGTCAGATCTCTGGGTCTGATGTATGTCATATGTTCCGAGATGTCTTCATCCCACTTCACACTGAGAGTCCAAAAGGCCTCCAATGACTTGGGGAGGACACATCATCTGGGGGGAGGCTGCCAGGAAATGAAGAGAGAGTCCTGATCCAGAAGTTGAGAGCACTAAACCCTGAGTCCAGCTTTGTCACTGTCTCACTTCCTGAAGGCTGTGATGAGGTCAGGATATAGGACATGTGACATGTGACACATGCCAGGCATTTCCCAGTCCTTGTTTATTGGTTTCCCAGAGAAACATAACCAATAGTGTGTGTGTGTGTGTGTGTGTGTGTGTGTGTGTAGATAGGTATATAGAGAGACAGTAGAGAGAAACTAAGATTTATGACAAGGAATTTGCTCATATGTTTATGGGGGTTGACAAGTCTCAAGATCCATAGTTGGCAAGCTGGAGACCCAGGAGAGCCAATGTTTTAGTTCAAGATCAAAGATAGGAAAAAAAAAAAAAACAACAACAACAACAAAAAAAAACTGGTGTCCCAGCATGAAAGCAATGAAGTAGCAGCAGAAGGTCCCTCTTATTCAGCCTTTTTCTTCTCTTCAGGCCTTCAACGAATTGAATTGGATTGCATGAGTCTTCACATTTTGGGGAGGACAATCTGCTTTCTTCAACCTCCCATTTCAAATGCTAATCTCAGCCCAAAATATCCTCATACCCAGAATAATATTTTACTAAATGTCTAGGTACCCTGTGACCAGTCAGGTTGACACACCAAATGAACCATCTCACTGTGCCTAGATGATCTTTAGATGCATCTCTGATGCACCAGAATTCTAATAAAAATCATAAATCTGTGGTATTCATTAGCAGGGATATCTATTTCCTAAGGAAGTTTTCAGGCAATCAATTTCAAATCAGTTCTGGGATCCCTTTAGATGCAGGATGGGGAATAGAGAAGAGAGACCCAAAGTGAGCTCCAGCTCAGCAGAACCTGTTGGAGAGGGAGCTGCCCCTTCCTCTCTATACCCCATTCTTAGTGCTTAGTCCTGCCTTTTTCTTTATCCAGGAAAGTACACCCATACCAAGGCCTGGACCAGGTGTTACATGTGGTGTATCAGAACCAGAGTGCTTGGGCTTCTCGAAGAAATGCTAGAGGCAGAGAGTGGAGAAGTAGAAAGAGGATTCATACAGGAAGAGAGTGAGAATATTTTCTGGTATCCCATTCCAGTTCTGTCAAACTGTTAGTTTATCATTCTTGGGGAAATTAAATTCAAGTTTGTAAAAAATATTGTTATTCTAATAATAAAAATAATAACAGCCAACAAATGCTGAACATGTGCTACGAATCAAGGCCCACGTTAATCACTATTCCTGCAAATCTCACTTGGGCCTCATGACACCACTATGAAGTAGACACTATTACTGTCCTCTTTTTATAGATCAGGAAATTGAGGCTCAGTGAGATTACATTATTAACCAAAGTCACCAGTAAGAATTGGTGGCCACTATAGCTGAACCCAGGCTTACTGCATTCCAGAGTCTGTGCTATTAATTTTTCTGCAACATTTACCCCCAAGTGGAGAAGATCTTTGGAGTCATATGCTTTTGTTCATGGGGAATTTTTGTGAGGGCTCAGCATTTTTATTATCTGATAGAGAAGTTTCAAGGAAAATAATTTGGAAAGTGTTAGTTCATTCATGGGGGTGAGATAGAGACAACCCCTATTTACCCCACCTAATCAGATTGTGGGACATCTATTTACTACTAATATATCCTATATTTATGTCTCTCCACTCATTTGCACATTGAACCTGCTTAAAGATCCCAAAACATATGCAACTGATTGTTATTTATAGTAATTACATTTTATAATTGTTATTTATAGTAATTACATTTTATAAAGTCATTATGGACACTGAATTAGCAAATATTGAATCTGCTTCTGGGGGAAATACAGGGTTAGATTCCAGCAAGTCACAGTTTTGTCAACCAATTAACACAGAGTCTTATCTTCTTTTTGTATTTATTTAAAGACACCAATTAAATTTATATTGTTGATTCATAAATATTGAGCTGATGGCCAATATAACTAACTCAGGCCTGAATGTTTACTTAACATGCATTTTTTTCTATAATGCACATCACAGGTTTCATGCACTTAGGAACACTAGATAGCACTGTAGCATTATACTTCGGAGCCATTATAAATAGAAAAATCATAAAACCACAGAAATGCAAAATATGTAGCAGTAAAGAGCAAGAAGAACTCTTTAGAAGTTTGACTTCAACTGGAAATATACCTAACAGACATTCAAATTCTTCACTGTTCTGTGCACAGGCATGTCTGCAAATGACTATGGAAACACCACAAGTATTGATCTTTGGAGGCTACAAATAAATTTTAGTGAGAAGAAGAATTCACAAATTTGTAATCCATTAAGAGTGGACATGTATACTCACATACTTAAATCTGCACACATAAACAGACAGAGAGAATGCCCAGGACAGGACCCTGCTCCAGGAACTTTCTTTCTTTGCTCAGTTGACTCACCTGTTCTTTTAAAGGTAGACTTGCCATAAAAACTCTACTTTATCCCCAAATTGTACAAATCAAGACCACATAAACTCACTGCAGAGTTATTAACATAGTTGTTAACATAGTTATTAACATAGTTATTAACATCTAAAAATTCAGATGTTGATAACCTAGACTATTTCTCCACTATTTTCCTAAATCTAGAGACTCTACTTAGTAATATTATTTTTCTTTTTCATCACTATCATTTATTAAATATTTTAGGCAGTATACTAAATGTTTTTTACATTTTAATTTCATCTAATCAATAAATCTTAATATTCACTTTTTAAAGGAAATCTCATTACTTCGAAATCCAAGTTCATAATATATGCCCTATTCATTTGTCCATTCAGGAAACATTATTTGAATGCTGACCATGTTCTATAGGTAACTGCAAAATCAATGGCGAAAAACATTTCAACTCTATGGCACTAAAAATCTAGTGAAGAGAAACTAAAATATATATCTATCTTGGGAGTTAATTTTTATTTAACATAATACCAAGTAAAATAATAATGAGGGATGGGAAGATCCTATTATTTTGCATGTGATGTTTATCTTCTTGGATCAAGCTATTGCTACAGAAGAGACCTGCAGGAAGAAAGGGAGAAAGCCATATAAGTACTAAGAGAAAGTGCTTTAGACTAGGCCAAAATTATAGTAAGTGCAGAGGCCTTTGGTTGCAATATGCTTGGTCAGTTCAGAGAATAGCCTAGAAGCTTCAGAAGGTGTGAGCAAGGACAAAAATCATAAGGTCAGAGGTCAGAGAGATTTTTGTGGGACCATATTATGACTTTTGCAATAAAGGATGGAGAAAAGTTTTGGAGTTTGGGGCAGAGAAGTGACATAATCTGCTCTATGTTCAAAACGCATCTCTGCAGAGAATGATTGTGGAGTAGCAGGAAATATGGGGAAATTTTGAGAAAGAGTTGTAGCAGTTCTAGCAAGTGGTGATGGTACCTTGGTCTAGGATGATAGTAATCTGAGGTGATGGGAAATTTTCAGGTTTCATATATTCTTTTGCCCTTTAATTATTTATTGAGCATTTACTATGTTTCCAAAACACTCCAAGTGCTTAGGATACATTACTGAACCAAATAGATAATGATTCATGGGCTTGTAAAATTGAAATTTCTAGCAAGGAAAGATGAGCATTAAGTGATGAGATAAAAAAAAAAAGTAAGCAGGTATCTAGGACATTAGGAGATAATTATCATTGGGAAAAAAAGGTGGATGAAATAGCAGACTGCAATACTAATTACTAGTAGTCTTTGTTGAGAAGGTCACATTTGAATAAAGTCTTTAAGAGGGTGAGGGAATTTGACTTGTGGATGTCTTGGAGAAGCATATCCAGGAAGAAGGAATAGCTAGTGCAAAGGCCCTGAAGTCACATGTGCTTGACATGTCAAGGAGGTTAGTGTCACTTTTGCAGAGTAGGTGAGGAAAAGGGAAAAAACCACAAAAGGTAAAAATAAAATAAAATAAAAAATAAAATGGAAAGATAATTAGGGCTTTGCAGACTATTTTGAATACATTGATTTTAATGTAAATATTGCAGAATATTGAGCCAAATAGTGATAAGACTCAAACAGTGCTTTTAAAGAATATTTCTGTTAAAACAGACAGTAAAGTCTGTTGAAGTAACCTGATGGGTTAAGAGTCAATGGTGCCCCAACCTAAGTGGTAGCAATGTAAATTGTTATACAGAATCTGGATGTATTTTGAATATATAACCAACAGGGTTTTCTGTAAGATTGGAAGATAAATGTGAAAGGAAAACCTGGCTCAAATATGATGATTTGGGTCAGAAGAACTAGAAATTTGGAGTGACAATCAATCCAAATGGGAAATATTGTGGTTGGAATAGGGTTGGGTCAGGGGAGAGTAAAATTCTTCATTTGGACAATGTAAGTTTGAGGTAACTGCTAGAAATTCAAGTGGAACAGTTCAGTAAGTAGCTTGATATTAAATCTTAAAGTTTATGTAAGGTCTGAACTGGAAATACTTGAAAATAAGACATTCTCTGAAATTAGGTGTTATTGAATCATACGACCACATGGGATTACTTAGAGAATGCAGATAAATAGATAAGAGAAGATGTCTATAAACAAAGACCCAATGGAAGAGTGAAGGAAAAAACAAAGACAAATTTCTTGCAAGCCAAATTAATAACATATCATAATTAAGAAGAGAGAATTAGGTTGATGGATATAATGAAAGCTATCATAATCATGACTATAAAACTGAATGAAAGACATCAAATTAAAAACAAAATATGAGGATAAAATGAAATATTGTTTGAAGGCACTGGAAAGTAACCAAGGCAAGTAAGACTTGAGTAGATAGTTTTCCAAACAGAAAAAGAGGATTTTATCAAAAAGAGTCTTTGTTGATTCAAAAATAGAGAGATAGAAGCTGAATGGAAAGCAAGAGCCTTTGGTTTACAGTTGTCTCTCTGAAATGGGAGAATATTTTGGCTATTTAGGATGCCAATTTACCTGGGATTTGAGTGACTAAGGTCCCAGAGAGGTAGAAACTATAGAGATATGAACATGAAATTTAGTACACATTTATTTCCTCAAATCACCTGCTACACCTAAAACAAGAACCAAAAATCCAAAAACAAAGAACACAAAAAAGCAACATTACAGTTTCATGGGCAATCCAGATAATGAAATTATTAGACAATAGCTTTCAATAACTGCAGTTAATATAGTTAAACAGAAAATGGAAAATATGGAGAATTTCACTGGGGGATTAGAATCTATAAGAATGACAGAAAAACACAGGAAGAAAGGACAGAAGGGAAAAGATAAATTAATTTTAGAACTAAGAAATATAGTGAATGAAATAGGTAGAGTGATGAATTTCATAGAAGATAAAACACAGCTGAGTGTACCTAATATAAACTGTATAGAAACATCCAGATTGAGGAACATAGAGATAAGTGGATAAAAATTAAAGACAATATGTCACACACACACACACACACACACACACACACACACACACACACATTCTCCAGAAGAAGAAGAGAGAGCAAAAGTAATATTCAAAAAAATAGTAGTTAAGAGTTTTTCAAAACAGACAAAAAGCATCAGTCACAGATTCAAGAAATTTCATGTAACTCCAGCAGGTTAAAAAAGAGAAAACTATCTAGGAGATATATATTTTCAAATGCTGAAATTTGAAGACAAGAAAAAATAAATCTTAAGGCAACTAAAGAAAAAAGATAAATTTAAAGGGAAGGTAACACTTACAGATGACCCTGCAATGAAATAATGGCAGTGAGAAGGCAATGGAGTGACATCTTAAAAGATGAAAAAAATCTGCAGTATAGAATTCTATGTTCAATGAGACTACTCTTCAAAACTTAAGATGAACTAAAGACATTTTCAGGCAAGTAAAAACTGAGGGAAATTTTCAGCAGCAAGTGTATAAAAAATATTTTTTGAAGAATAATTTTTCAGTTCAAAACAAAACAAACAACAGAAACATAGACAAATATGTCACATAACGGAACACTGGTTAAATGGTAAGTATGTGGGTAGGATAAAAGAATGTTGAATGTTCTAATGGCACTAATACTAATGTTTTGTAAGTTTTAAAAATATACATAGAATAAAAATTCATGAAAACAATAGTATACAAGGAAGGAATTGGATAAGAAAATGAAAGTAAGGTGTGTAAAGGTCTTTGCATTGCCAAGGACATGGTAAATGTTTTATGTAGAATTAATTAAGTTGTAATCTCTCAAATAAAGATAGTGAAAGAATGTATAACCATAACCTAATAGAGGGAGAAATGCTATGGTGATATCTTAAAAATTGATTATTCCAAAAATAACACAAGAGATAAATACAAAACTATAAGGTAGTAGACTGAAATCTAAGTCAGCCTATGATTACAGTAAATATTAAATGAATAAACTCTTCAAAGAAAAGCTGCTAAAAGATAACTATTATTAGACTGAATGAAAACAGAATGCAAATATGTGCTACTTGAAAAGATGATCATTACATGTAAAGTGACAGAAAGGTTAAAAATAAAATAATGGAAAAATACATGGAATGTGTTTTATAGCTCTACTAGTATGTGATAAAATTTAAAGTAGTATTACTTGATATAGAGATATTTCCTAAGTTAAAATTATCACTCAAATAGAAAGACATGCTAAAATAATATATTGTAAAATAAGGTACTAAATATGTACAAAACTAATAAAACTGCATGTTTGTATATCATTTATATACATGCATATATGTATAGTTTTACATATACACAGATGTATATATACACAGTTTTTCCATCTTTATTCATGTGTATAATCACACTGGGTATGGAATGACCATCAGAAGGGGAAGGGACTGAAAGAGGCTCCTTTCAGACAAGGTCTAATAATAGAGAAGTTAAATGATGTTGATCTATCAGCAATCAGTGTTCACAGTCGGGAGAAAAGTTTTGCAATCCTAGAAATTTGGTGTATTACAGAAACCTGGACAAGTCTAAAGGAATGTAATGCAATTAATGTAATTTACTGGACAACTAAAAGAAGCGGGGGAAACTGACATGACCATCTCACTACTGCCAACAATGAATTGATAAAATTCAATATTCATTCAGGATTTTTAAAAAATTTTAAATCCTCATTAGGCTTAATAGAAGTGAATTTCCTCAATTAAACTGACCAAATTCATATAGCAAGTATCATAACCAGTAGTAAAATATTGAAGGTTTGCTCCCTAAAACTGGGAGTGAAAAAGGATGTCTACAATTACAACTTTTTTTTTCAAAGTTATAATAGATATTCTTTGAAGTTCAATAAAGCATGAAAAATGGCATTATGATTAAAGAGGATGAAATGAAGCTTCAATACTCCCATGAGTATTCATGGAGAAAATTGATAAGAGTCTGGAGATGAAATATTAGTTAATAATGCATTTAGTGAAGTTGCTGAACACATGAGTAATATACCAAAAGATCTTCACAGAGTTCTACATGTAAGCAGCAATTTAGAATAAGAATTCTAATATGGTATCATTTATTTGAATAAAAACATAAAACACTTAAGACAAAATGAACAAAAGTGCACAAGATGTTACAGAAAATTATAAAATATTATTGAAATAGATTTTAAAAGATTTACCTAACGGAATGGATTCTATATTCATCATTGGAAAATTTATTGCAAAGATGTCAGTTCTCCTGAATCATGTTATTCAAATTACAGAAATCAAAATCTCTGAAGATTTTCATGGAAATTGATAAACTATGTCTAGATTTTATATGAAAATACTGAGATATAAAAAGAGCCAAAGGAGTATTTAGGATGATGACTCACAGTTCAAAGATTTTATTATTGTATATTCAAAATTTATAAAGTTACAGAAATTAAAATGGTATGGTGCCCAGAGAGAAAAATCAAGAGAACAAAATAGAAGATTCAAGCACAGAGCCATGGGTGTTCTATTCCCTGATTGAGACCAAGGACATACTGTGGTGTAGCTGGGGGAAGGGTGGTCTTTTAATACACGCTACTGTGTTAATTGGCTATCCATAGGTAAACTTTTAATCTTATCTCCTACATCACACCATACTGAAAAACTAATTCCAGGTGGGCTAATGAAGTCAATGCAAAAACTAGCACAATAAAGCTACACTAAGACATAATAAAGGAGAATGTCTTTAAACAGATACGAGAACAGATATGAGGTGTAGAGAAAGATTTCTCTACACAATGAGTGTAACTAAAAGTATAGGTTCTTAAAATTAAGAACTTCTATCACCAGATTCTAAAAAAAGAACGAGAAAACAGATCTGATTTGTTACACATGAATTTGACAAGACATATCCAGAATATAGGTGAACTATAAAAAATAAATAAGAAAGAGAAGGACAACCCAGTTTTTTAAATAGGAAGCTACCTGAATAATAACCTCAGAAGAGAGGATATCTAAATGGCAAAACAGTAATCAATATCATTAATCATTGGGAAATACATAGTAAAGTCACAATAAGATTCTAAAGGGTCCTAGAGAATTTAGACTTGACTCAGATTATTTTATTTGATCCAAATTTCAGTCAGGCCTTATGACTGAAAGGGGGGATGGCAAACGTGGAACAAATGTGAAGAGAGCAGGGCACACTCATTTGGAAATGACTTACTTGAACTGAGGCTGAGGATAAGCTGCAAGAAGAACATGGGCCACATGAGCTAGGCAGTGTCTCACCATCCTAAAGACAAAGCTCTGGTCCCCTGAGGGAATCAGAGTGATGATCATGAAACAGAAGCAGAAACTTCATCTCACATAGTTTCTGAAGAAAGCAATGTCAGTGCACTGTCATCCCACAGACAAGGATGCCCAGGACAATTTTAATAACAACATTATAAAAATAAGACAAATCCTAATCTAAATATTAAGGGCAGAGTCACAGACATGTGGAGTATTTTACTGATGTAATCAAATCCACTGTGTGCTCATTAAGCGATCAAATAAACCCACACTCAGGATATCAAGTGTTGCTCAGGATGTAGGGTGAGTGGAGCTCTCCTAGCCTGATGGGAGGAATGTCAACTGACAGTCCCTTTGGGAGTCACTGGACTGTACCTACCAAAACTGAACGTACATCAACCTATGATACAGTGACATCAGTCCTACATATATACCTAAGAGAAATGAAAATGTACATATGCAAACTTGTATAAGAATATTCATAACAGTCTTATTCAAAATAGCCCAAACCTGAAAACTGTGTAAATGTCTATCAGTTGTGAAATGGATACTAATTGGGGTTTACATCTCATGAAATAATGTGAATTATACAATATAAAATATACAATATTTTAAAAAGATACAAATAGTATATATTTTATTATTACTTTGGTATTAAGTTGAAAAACAAATTTAGTCTGTGTTGATAAAGGCTAGTGGTGGCATTTGGGCAAATAATGACTGGGAGGGACCTTTTGGAGGTCTTTGGGATACTAGTAATATCTTATAGTTTGGTTTAAATGAGTAGCAGGTGTATATTGTAATGATTCATCCATCTCTATATACATTTAATATTTATGTATTTTTAAAGTATTTTACTTTGATAAAGTATCCATAAAAGAAGGATAAGATGCCACATTTTAAAAGATTAGAATGAATACCTAAATGCAGTGGGTTCAGGGGAGAATGGGAAATGGTGAGTATTACCTAGGTCTCAACTCTGGTTGGGTTCTGAGTTCTCTTATGATCTTGCCCCACTCAATCTATGCAGAGAATTCTCCTGTTATCCACAGCGGATACATTCTGACATCCCTGGTGGATGCCTGAAACCACAGATAATACCAAACTGTGTTTTTCCTACACATGCATACCTAAGATAAAGTTTACTTTATGAATTAAGTACAGTAAAAGATTAATAATAATGATAATAAGACAGAACAGTTATAAATATATAATGTAATAAAATCACCAGCATCACTGTTCTTGTGGTTTGGAGCCATTGTTAAGTATAGTAAGAGTTATCTGAATACGAGTATTGTGAAGTCTCAACAGTAAGTGATAACTGATATGGCTACTGAGTAACTAAAGGATGAGTAGCATATACAGCCTGGACGTGCTGGACAAAAGGATGATTCACATCCTGAATGGGACAGAAAGGGTTGGTGTGACATTTCATCATACTACTCAGGAATGGGATGCAATTTAAAATTTATGAAGTGGTTATTTCTGGAATTTTCAAACTGGTTTACCATAGGCAACTGGAACCTCTGAAGGTGAAGCCATGGATGGTGGGGGACCACTGTATTCTTGTCTCCCATGATTCTAAAATACTTACCTTTTCCTTCTCTGAAGGCCTAAGGCCCCCTTGACCATTACTGTGTATCAATAATTTGAATATTTTGTCATCTAATGAGAAAAATCTTCATCAGGGTGCTATGTCTAGCAAAGTGCCCCATTGATCCCAAAGGTCTGGTTTAGAATGACCTAGAGCAATGTTCTCAAATATTGATGAGCTTTAGAATTATTACAAAAAGACTTGCTAAAATGCAGAAATCTGAGCTTTGCTGTCCAGGGACTTCGATCCAATGGATCTGGGCAGGGAGGGAGGAATGTGTGTTACAGTAAACACCACAGGTGATCCTGATGTTGCTGATCCACAGACATTCTGTTAAGAGACACTGATACTATATGTGCCGACAGATAGGGTAGGGAGAAGAGAGGCGCACTTTACCGTTCACTGAGCAAACGAATGAACAATTTGCCTCTATTTCTATTTCTACTCCTTCCTGAGGCCTTTAACTCCTCTTTTGTAGACAAGATCACTGAGTTCTGGAATGCATTCATTTTTTTTTCTTACCATCAAAATTCTAAATGCTGTAAAATTGTAAGAAAAACAGAGTTTTGCTGATATATCTTCTTTCATTCCCTTTCCCTTTTTCTCTTATTTTTCCCCCAATCCCCTTCCCTTCTTTCTGTTTTCCTATTCCCCTCTTTCTCTTCTTCTTTACTGTTTTTCTTATGTTTTTCTCATTTTGTCTTACTATTTCTTCACTTTTTCCTTCCCTTTCTCCCCTCCTCCTTCCTCATTTCCTCTCTCCCTCCAACTCTCAGATAGAAAAAAGGAAATTCAACCAGAACTCAAACTCTACGTACTGTATTTTCATGGTCAACAAGCCCTACGCCATCACCTGCTCTGTGGTGGCCTTCTACATCCCGTTTCTCCTCATGGTGCTGGCCTATTATCGCATCTACGTCACTGCTAAGGAGCATGCCCACCAGATCCAGATGTTGCAACGGGCAGGAGCCCCCTCAGAGAGCAGGCCCCAGCCAGCAGACCAGCATAGCACTCATCGCATGAGGACAGAAACCAAAGCAGCCAAGACCCTGTGCATCATCATGGGTTGCTTCTGCCTCTGCTGGGCTCCATTCTTTGTCACCAATATTGTGGATCCTTTCATAGACTACACTGTGCCTGGGCAGGTGTGGACTGCTTTCCTCTGGCTCGGCTATATCAATTCTGGGCTGAACCCCTTCCTCTACGCCTTCTTGAACAAGTCTTTCAGACGTGCCTTCCTCATCATCCTCTGTTGTGACGATGAACGCTACAGAAGACCTTCCATTCTAGGCCAGACTGTCCCCTGTTCAACCACAACCATTAACGGATCCACACATGTACTGAGGTGAGTGTTTAGGGGGTTGATCCATTTGATTGATTTGCTTTATTCAGAAGGGGTAATGCTCCAGTATTCTGTTTCCAGAGGGTTTATTCCTGAAAACCTGCACAGTGTTTGCAAAGATTACAGAAGATTTTACCATCTGATCATGAAATAAAGTAGTAGGAAAGGACTGTGACTCTGGAGGGAGAACTGACCCACATTCTAATCCTGTCTTCTAGTTCTGTGACCTTAGGAAGATAATTTAACAATTCAGAGCCTAATATTTTTTTGAGATTGTAATCACTGTATCTACTTCACAGGATTTTTGTGAGCATCCAGTGAGCTAACATGTGGTGCGCATAGCATAGATCCTGACACCTGATAAGCAAGAAGTGAAGATCATCTGCCACTCTTTGAGGGTAGCAACTTAGAGTGGTAGTCAAAAGCATGGACTTGAAGCAGACCAGTCTTTATCCTGATTTTTAGTGCCCCTACTAACCCTCTTCATAATCTTTTTTGCATTTGCTTTCCTCAAGTATAGAAATAACAATAATAATATTGTCATTCTCATTGGATTTTTATAACAATTAGAAATAATGTATTTATAGGGTCTGACACATAGTAAGTGCTCATACTATTACTAATAATCTTATAAATATAAACAGAACTATTAGTAATCTCATGTTGCTTGATAGCCTAAGATAGCCAATATGATCAACTAAAATAAACAGAATAATAAATATACAATAATAATGCCATATGATGAATGATGTAATGGAGGAGTGTACTACCTCCAATGGGGATATGAGTAGGAGGGAAGCTGATTTGGATGAAGGAAAGGCTTTACAGAAAGGCATTTTATAGGAATTTGAGAGGAGGGGATATCAGGGAAGCCATTCCAAGCCGATAGAGGAGCATGAAGAAGGAAATGGAATATGGAAGAGCACGGAGAAGTCAAGTGACCTACCCAAGGTCACACAGGTTAGTGGAGGCAGAAGTGACTTTGGAGCTTAATGTGCAGTATCTAGTCATAATACCTTTTTCCAGTCCCTGAGAACTTTCTGGTCAACCTGTGATAGAATTTTTCTCAGCTGTGAAAAGCCAAGTGCAGTAAGGTTGTTCGTTCTGTAGCAAAGTGAATTATCAATGATGATTTTTTTCCTTTTCCCTGAGATACGTCGGAATTCCTAAAGAGCACTCCTTCTTTGACACAAGCATTTCATTTTTCTGATGATGACAGTTTTCAGCTTTGCTGGCAGCTGAAAATTAGGGAATTTTCTTTGCATGTGTGATAAAAGAAGAAGAGAAAACAGAACTGCTGTGAAATATAAACGCAGTGTCTTAGAGACTGCTCAGAAGCATGAATTCAATTTTCGGCTACCAATATGAGCAGACTTGGAGTTAAAGCTTTAGCATGGTGTTAAGGTCCCAGCTGGTGGAAGGGCCCCAGAGGATCCTCCAAGTGTTTGACAGTCTCTCCTAATTATTATGCCTTAGTGAGTGTCAGAGAATGAATCCAATCACAAAGTGCATATAAGAATTTCTGTGTGGGTGCCAGAGAGTTTTTAGCTATTTAAGCTAGCAGTTACCTAAGTACAGGCTGTTGGCAAGTTACAAACAGCGTATGTTTCAGCAATACATTTACTAAGTCAGTTGTTTACAAGTTGGTGGCTTTTTCCCATAGACACCAACACAGAAAGACTTTGGAAGTTTCTAGGACAGCTCAAGAAAGACTGTTTTACTAACACTGTGCTATGTTTTTCCTCTGATGCTTTGGTAATGTGTAGTGTGTCATCAAGCAAAGAGGTGGAGGTTTAGCGAGAGCTTACAGATATGTCCTCCATACTTGCTCCCTATACATCTTCATGAGATCATGAAAGTGCAGGAAGCTGGTTGGAGGTATTTTTCTGTGGGGGTGGGGAGTCTTATCAAAGTAAATGTAGCCTATTCAGAGAAGAAGAAACTATTTTCAACCTGAATCCCTTCAGGGTAAGTTACAGGGATGGGAGTTTTGCTCCTTGATTCACAGAAATAATCAAAATTGTCAACATGTTACCTGATATAGGAACTTAAACTCTTGCTGAATAAATGAGTAAATCATAAATTAGCTCCCTAGATCAATTGTTTTAACATAATGCACCTGAAGAGAATTTTGCAATTATCTTAAAAATTCCACAAGTAGATCATCAACAAATTCAGGTGAATTCAAGAAATATAAAACCAAACAGCAAAAAGCAAAACCTGTTTTTATCCTGCTAATCCTATGGCTATCCCCAGAGACAACAATTAGCATTAATTTAAAGATTAATCAAGTATTTCAATGTATTTACAAACATTCATAAAAACATATGAAATCATAGCTTTTTCTCCCATTATTTTATGTAAATGATACCATTGGATATGTACTTCTATCTTGCTTTTTATTCTTTAACAGTATAGTTTGAAGATAATTCTATTGGAGAACATATAGAGATAACTCATTCTTTTTTAACTGTTCAATTATCTTCTGTACTAAAAATGCATATTAAATGTTATTTATTTTCCATTAGTGGGCATGTAGGTGTTTCCAATTTTTTTTTTTTTTTTTTTTTTTTTTTTTTTTTGCTATTACTAACTCTACTATTTATAAAGCCCTGAACACATTTCTTTGGTCATGTGCCAGAATTTCTTTCTGAAAGCTACCAAAAGTGAAATTGTTTGATTAACATGTGTGCACATTTAGGATTGACCTCCAAGAACACTGCAGCAATTTTATGTTTTTCATTAACAGGGTATAAGAGTGTTCTTTAGTCTTTTCCCTCACCAATACTGATCATTATCTATCTTTTCTTATTTCATTAATTTAAAAGACACTCATTTAATTGGTACTTCCCAGATGACTTGTCAGGTTGAAACTATTTTAAAGTAATTCTTGACCCTTCATACTTGACCTCCATGAACTACATCTTTCTGTTTCACCTCTTTGGTGAAAATTTGTTGTATTTTTCTTATTTCTGGTGTTTATTATCATATTCTGGGTACTAATCCTTTAATATCTGATTTGCAAATACAACTCCCAATATTCTGCTTGGTTTTTAACTTCGGATAACTTTTTTCTCCTAGAAGTTTCCAATTTTGAAAACAGTATTCTTATTTGACCTTCTGTAGTTGGACCAGCTTACTTCTTGAAACTCCTCCCACATTATTCTTTCTAAACATTGCAGGTTTTCCTTCTAACTCCTAGCAACCTTTTCCCAGACCTTCCTAGGAGTTCTCCTTCTCTGTCTGGCCTCTTGCTGTTGGAGCTGTATAGGGCCTGGTTCTCGCTACTCTTCTCAACCAAGCCCTTCCTCTGTGTGACTGCACCATCCTTGACTTTAATTACCATTTTCACTTTCTCGACTCTCTCTTTGATTACTATCTCTAGTTTGCAGCTCTTCTCTGGGCTCCAGATCAGAACATCTAATTTGCTTTCTGGACATATACACCATGTAGATGTCTCTTAGAAATCTCAAATATAATGCAACTAAACAGAATTCTTAGTTCTATACTCCTCCCTCATCTAGCCACAAGTATTCGGAGTCTTCCCTATCTCCATAAGTAGATTCAATTTCTACCATGTTACTGACATTTATGAGTCATTTCTTTAGAGGACTGGCTTAAATATTTAAAAAAGAAAAACTAACCAAAGTATGATCAGGAGGCTACTTGCATTAGAATCACCTAGTAGTTTGGTGAAAACACAGATTCCTGGGACCCAATCACTAAATCAAGGTCAGACTAGTAAAGTAACATTTTAAAGAAGATGAACTTTATGCATGTTAAACTTCAAGAACCACAGTCCTAAATTTTCATGGATCAGAATGACCAGTCAGGGATTCAGGTTATGGCACATATTATAGCTTGTTGTGTTCTTTTATATCTCTTAAAGGGTAATAATTTGATCTGAGGTTAACTATAAAATACAATAGAAAGTTCCTTTTGAAAGCTTGCCTCAGTTCAGCTGCCCAGTTTAAGTCAAATGATTCTCCTCAATTGGGAGACTGACCACGTAGACATGCCTTGTAACCATGATTAGGTGACAGGTGGTAGGAACAGGTTTTACTGATTTGAGTTGGGGTTCTTTGGGGATTTGATTTTTGGGTTCTGTGTCTATTGAATTAATGCTAAGGACCTTGCTGGTCTTGTTTACCGCTATTTCCTCAGAGCCTAGGTAAGCATGCCCAGAACCACTGCAGTTCTTGGCAAGGGATTAACGGAGTGCTTTTTACTGCCCTTGCTTCTCTGTTTAACCATCTCTCTGAGGCTTAGCTCAGATAATGCAGGGTAAAGCAGGGACTCAAGGTGCTGTTACTTTAGGAAAGAGATTCTCTGTGTGAAATCTGCTAAGGTTTCCAGTTTTGGTTTTGTGGATAAATAATCCCTGACTTCTTATCTCACTATCTCATTGTGAAAATCCAACAAAATAGTGGACATGAAATCATTTTGCTAACCACATAGTTCTGTCCACATGGGAGAGATAATTATAAGAACAGACTAATGATAAATTAGGCAACACAGATTTCATACAGAGTTTGGCTGTGGAGATGAGTTTCTCTTCTCTCCTACCAGGCTTAGATTTCTTTCCTGGTTCCCAAGTTCAAATCTCAGTCAAACTTAAAACTTGGCCAACTTTTAAGAAGGTAAGAACTTCTGGAAGTACTTTCCAAAGAACTCATTGCTCATCTAACTTATTTCTTGGTGATCATCCTCCCTTATCCACCAATAAACCCTGTGATAGGCAAGTTTTCCATTGACTTAATGATCTCTAGAACTGTTGTTATGTTTTGGATGTGAGGTGTCCCCCCAAAAAGCTCATGTATGACACAATGCAAGGAGGTTTAGAGATGAAATGATTGGGTTATGAGAGTCTTAACATAGTCAGTGAAGTAATACCATGATAGGGATTAACTGGGTGGTAACTGTGGGCAGGTAGAGTGTGGCTGGAGGAAGTGGGTTCCTGGGGGCATACCTTTGGGCTATATATATATATATATTTTTTTTTTTTTTTTCAAAGAGCACTCTCTCTCCTTCCTGTGCTCCATGCCTTAAGCCAATTTCCTCTGATGTCCTGTCTCACTTAAGGGCCTGAGGAATGGAGCTGGCCATCTGTGGACTGAGAACTCTGAAACCATAAGCCCCCAAATAAACTTTTCCTCCTTTAATTGTTCTTGTCAGGTCTTTTGGATGTAGCAGAAAAAAATAAAAAAATTTAAAAAGCTGACTAAAACAGCTGTGTAGTCCAATAGTCCAATAGGGTACCAACCAGCCATATGTGGCTATTTGAATTTTAATGTATGTAAAAAGAAAGAAAACTACATGTTCAATTACCCCGTCACATTCCAAGTGCTAATTAGCCTCCTGGTAAATTGACTCTGGATTAGACAGGATTACAAAGAGTTCTATTAAACAAAAGAGCTCTAGAACTTTATGAGCATTCTCTCTCAAAGGAAGCAATGTGACTTTCCTTCAGATTTGCTAACTCTTCTTAAGAATTAAGAATAATAAATAAACCAATTCTAGTGGATGTACTATATAAATCTTTGACATTTCCATGCACAAGATCATATTTCAGATTTATGTATGGAGTCAACAGAAGAGGAATCTATTAGGATAGAGAAAACATGATCCCCTCCCAAAATAAAGAAAAAATATTCTTTTGAGTTATTACCCTTTATAAGTAATAATAGTTCTTTCCTTTATAAGTAATAATTATCAGGATTTATAATGGTATTTTTTTATTAAATTATTGTTTATCTCCTCAGACTGTCTGTACATGAGGTTAGTAACATGTCTCTTTTACTCCCTGGTTTCCCCAGGGTGTAGGAAATTCATTTGTTAAATGAATTGATGAATAGCCTATTGTTTACCTAAACTATATGCTGGAGTAAGTTTTCATCACTTAAAAATATTGGGTTTGAGATATAGCACAGTGTTAGATGACTTGCCTAGCATGTGTAAGGCCCAGGGTTCTATCCCTAGCACAACAAAAAAAAGTATTATTGTTATTATTATTATTATTATTATTATTATTATTTTAGTACTAGGGATTGAACCCAGGGGAATTTTACCACTGAGCTACATCCCCAGCCCACCCCCACCTCCTTTTTTTGAGATAGGATCTCTCTAAGTGGCTGAGGTCTTGCTAAGTTGCTATGCTTGCCTTGAACTTAGGATCCTCCTGCCTCAGCCTCCATAGTCACTGGAATTAAAAGGATGTGTCACTGTGTTCATCTAAATATGTATTTATTTAACAGCTAAACTGGTAGTTTTTCACAGCAAAAATACTTTTAAATTTTTAACTTTGTAACATCACTCCCAGATTCTTCTTTTAAATAAAGGTTTTTCACACTGAATTGGAAGATTTTACCCAGAGATAAAGAAATAATTTGTTTGATTTACTTTGGATCCTTAGAGGTTTCTGCTAATGTTGGAAAGGTTTTTGACATTTAAAAGACATTTCTCATGGCCTTTAACTTGAACTTTGGAGGTTACGATTGGATTCAACATTTACCTCATTGTTCTGAGCCAAAGCAGACTTAATCTAGATGAATCAAAGATAGATGAGGATGATATTGTCTTATATCCCTTAACCCCCTTGGGTTGGCTTCATAAATTGCAGGTTCCAAGCCAAATGAAAACATGGGCTGCTAATTCAAAAGACCAGAGAAAAGTGCCCTTAAGTACCAAAAGTATAAAACCTCCATTTATCCTCTGGGTCTCTCTCCTTGATGTTTTTATTTCTATTCACCCTTGTTTAGAAAAAAAAAATAGTCATTACCATAACACTTACAATTCATCTTTATAGCATGCAATACTAGTGTTAAATGCAAATATAGAACCATTTAACATATATGTAGAATTATCAAAATTACACAATTATATTTTCTGATATTATACATACTTAAGTATTTTGTTTTACCAGAACAGAGTACAAAACTATCTCAACTGTTTTTATTTCACTTCTTTATATAAATATATTTATTGACTTTTACAAGTTCAAATATAAAGTTATTGAGAATTTCTAGATGGTGACACCATAGTGTTAAACCCAGCACTGGATCCCTACATGACTACACTGGTCACACACCCACAAACTGGCCCTTTCCTCAATTCTGCCCCAATTCCAACATGAAATACCTTCTCAGAAAACAATGATCTTGAGATCATACTGGTAAAACAGTGAAAATAGCAACTTCAAAAAAATTCCACTTGCCTCACTGAATACTCAGGATTAGAAAAGTTAGCACTGTTTTCGGAATGTACCTGCCCTTAGGAAATTCGTTAATCCGATGACCTAGACTAACCTCTAGGATAAACACTCTCAGGCCAGAGTGCTGAGGCTAAACCATTTTCTCCCATAGAGATTTTGGTGAAGGAAAAGTTCCTGTCTTTGACATCTTGGCTGCAGGTGCTGAAATTTGGCACACCTGGGGTCTGTCTACCAGTTAGTATCAATATGACTTCGAGCATGTGACCAAGTATTCTGGGTTTGTATCCTTATCTGTAAAATGGAGATAATATTAGAAATCATAGGGCTTTTGTTAAGGTTAGCTTCGATGACATGTGCAGGGCTAAACCTAGTCTCTGTTGCACAAAAAGCACTCAATGAAACTCAATGGAAACTATTATAATTATTGTCATGGCATATATAACATTCTTCACCTCTGGATAAAACAGCCTTCTCCAGTTCTACAGCTATTTTCTCAGCTTCCTGATAAGTATCTCCTAAGGAATGAGTCAGTAAAAATCCCTATGTTCGAAACACTGCTCTTTAAATAAGGAATGCAGAGCTCCCTCTGCTAAAAGAAAAGCCAGAAATTAATTAAATTAATCACACTGTTTATAAATAATTATTTAAGCAACATGAGGCAAGACTTATTTTCTGGGTACATCGTGCCCTGTGCTGAACAGTTGGACTGTTGTTTTGAATAAGCCTTCTGGCTTCTGGATTACCTGTGGGCATTTCTTTGACCAACATAAAAGATGCCAACCATATCACACAAGCTGAGTACATTGTGTGTGTATTTGTTTTCCCTTGTTTGCTCTGCAGGTATTCCTCCCCTCAGGGTGCTAGAGTTCTGTGCACCAGCCCTCTGAGGTTGGCACCCATAGTGAGGAGGGAGTGTGCATACTTGTATTGTGCCGGGCAAGCCCCCAAATAATGCCTAGATCTTGAAATGCCCAATGTGGTTTATCTGATGTCAAGAATGGAGGTAGTGTGGTGTGGTGCCCTGGCCCTCCATCCTACCTGCATGTTAGAGCTACCTAGCTACCTGGAAGCCCTTAAATACTACCTGGGCTCTATGCATAGAGATGCTATTCTATTTGGTCTGGTTGGGGACCAGAAATTCATAGATTTTAAGAGCTCTGTTGAGCAGCAGGGTTGAGAATCACCAGTATACTGGAAAGAGCAGGAGTCCTGTCTTCTAATTCCTTATTGATCACCAATCAAACCTCATCCTCAGCAGTAATAAAATGAGAAAATTGAATTAGATGATGCTCTAAGTATTCGCCTAGGTTCATATCTTAGACTACTGAGATCATGTGAGCTAAAACCATACTTCTCAACTGGTGTAATTTTGCTTATCAGGAAACATTTGGCAATATCTGGGGGCATTTTGGGTTGTCACAACTGGCAAGTTACTGGCGTTCAGTGGTTGGAGGCCAGGGATGCTGCTAAACATCTGATAATGCACAACTCTCCACAACAAGAAATCTTCTGACCTCAATTTTTAAGATTGTGCCAAGATTAAAATAAAAAGCCTAATTTAAACTAGTCACCCGAATTTTACAACAGAAAACTTCCTTGTCATTGCCAGGAGAGAGAAGGAGAATCTTTCAATAATGCTAGGAGTCATAGCCTCTGCACCATTTGACTCTTTTTAAGCCCTTACCATTCTCAAGACAAGACGAGCCCCATAGAAGGTGACTGATGCTGTCCCTGGGAGGAAGGGTCTTGAACTTCCATGCTTGGAGTATTGGCAGTATCCTTGCAGATAAGCCTTTCCACGAGGCAGGCTCCACGAGCTTGTTCTCTTACAACATGTACTTGGCAAGGACACAGCCCTCCCAATTTAGTCAGAGCAGCTGTTCAGGAAGGAATTGCCTCCAAAGCACACTAAGAGACCCACTGGAAAACCATACCCCATGGAAATGTGTGTTTACTCCACAGTGAAATGATGTAGGTCCCTGGCCTATGGAACTGGTAGAAGCCTATCTTATAAAGGGAATTGACAAACGGGAGTGTGCTCAGAAGAGGGTAAATTCCATGATTTTTCTTTCCTGTGGAGTTTGTGATATATGAAGACTAGTGGAAGAAACAAGGGATACTGGGCTTAGAGAAAAGAAAACTCAGATCATAAGCATTGTTTTTATATTTTAAAGGGCTGCTATGGGAAAAAATGACATTTGATTTGTTCTTTGTGGTTTGAAGTGATAGAAGTAGGATACAAAGAGTTAGGGTTATAAGAATACACATTTCTGTCCAAAGTGGAATACATTGCCTTACTTAGGGAGTTCCTAGTACAGTGGAAAGACCACTTGAAAGTGTTGACTGGCTGTCAGCCTCCAGTCCACATCTCTGAGGAAGGGGTAAGATATTGAATGATATGTTCTTAGAGCTGCATTGTAATTCTGTGAGTTCCAGAATCACAGGCATCTTCCCACAATGCAGCTAAGATATAGGAAAGAACAAAATCTACTTCATCCTTCTCATTTGTTTGAAGCTGGAAAACACCTGGAAAGATTATATGTGAGTAGAACTGTTGTACATGATACTGGAAATTTCAGGGTCATTCTGTCTTCCTTTGATGATTCTTCTAGCAATCTGTGGCAGGTAGAAAATCTACACATATCTAAGGGAGACATGCATCCCAAGCTTTCTAAGATGCTCAGTGGTATAGAAGTGATTTGATACCTGAAATTGCTCTTGGGGAAGTTATTGGTCCTACCCATGGGTCAGCCTAACTTTCTTTTGTTTTATGCTTGAATATGAATGGATTTGCTGTTTAAAGATTTGCAAGGAGATGGAGTTGGGATTAAGACCTCCCCTCAATCTGCCTTTTATGTTGCTCCTTTTTTCACATAGAGACAGTTAGGACCAGGACATCAGCTTTTGAAAAAAAGAAGACAGCATCCTAGCCTGGGAGGAATCTGGTTACCATTGAAGAAGTTTAGTGCTAGGATAAAAGCACAGGAGTTGGTATTTGATAAACCCATTTGCTTCTGGCCCTGCTTCTTTGAAATTATGTGATTCTTGGTTAGCTAACTAATCTCTTAGCACCTCAGTTTCTTTCTAAGCAAAATAAGGGCAAAGGTGGTTCTGGCCTCATAAGACTGTAGTGAGACTTGTATGGATACTGTACACCCAGAGCCTGGGGCACAACAAGTTATTGATAAGTTGTACTCTTATTATCATAATCATCCTCTTACGAGGCCAAAAGACAGGAACAAGTCTTCTGTTTCTAAAACACTGGTTCACTCTTAAAACAGGGGATCTGAAAGAAGTGGTGTGTTGTCAAAAATAACCATAAAGTCTTCCCAAAAAGGAGCAGGGTAATTCCTGGGCAGTGGGCTCATGAAGAGGAGGAAGCATCCTTCAAATGCAAGGCTGCAGAGCCAAGGGGTTAAGAAGACATGCAGAGAGTTCTCCCTGCTGTCTTATTCAGTGTGCTGTGAAGTCTTGGAGCCCAGAGCAGGAAGCTTCATCTGATGGCCTCTGCTTATAGAACAAACTGAGCACACTCTGCATTATAGTCAACCAAAGCGCCAGGAATCTAGTTTTCACAAAATTATTTCTGAATTGCCATTTATCTTTTCCATGACTATTTCAGGTTATTTTTAACAAGATTCTTAGAAACATTTCACAGTTAGAATTGCTCTTGGAGAGTTTTTTATTCTCTAAGAAATGAGTGAATCTTTATTTTAATAAACCTGACAAACAAATATATTTGGTGTCTGCTTATGTTCCTTTTATGAGCAGACGCTTCTTTTCTTTGCTGACTGGTACAACTTTATTTTTCCTTCAGTTCGTAAAATGGCATTGCTATCTTTGAGCTTCTGAATTTGGGGAAAGGCATATGTGGGTGTTTGTGTGTGCGTATGCATACATACACATACGTGCATAGACATGTATGTATAAGCACACATATACACATACATATACACTCATATCTACATTTATATAGACTGTAATATGTAATAGCTAGTTACTTAGGTGCTATTATCCCCATTTCACTTATGGGGAAGCTGAGATTCAAAGAGATTAAATAATTTGGCCAAGGTCCATAACTGGTGAGTGGTAGGGGTAGGACTCTAACACATGTCCATCTGATTTCAAAGCCCTTATTAATAATCATTATGTTCCTTGATAGTTAACTCAAAGCTCTTGCAAGAATGCAGAACTGTTGATTCTTAGTTATGAAAACAGCTCAAAAAGTGATCTGGCCAAATATCCCAGCTGCATTAGTCAGCTTTCCATCATAAAACCTGACATAATTAACCTACAAAGAGAAAAGTTTTGTTTTGGCTCACAGTTTTGGCGGTTCCAGTCCATGATGATTTGTTTCCATTTCTTTGGGCCTGTGGCAAGTCAGCACGTTGTGGTTGAAGCAAGTAGCAGAGCAAAACTGTTCACTTCATTAACCAGGAAGCAAGAGGGAAAGAGAAAGACCAGAGTCCCACAGTCTCCTTCGAGGACATGCCCCTGATGACCTAAGGACCTCCCTCTAGGCCCTGCTTCTTAAACATTTCACCACCTTTCAAAAGCGCCACTCTAGGGAACAAGGCTTTAACCCATGAACCTTTGGGGAACATTCAATATCCAAACAATAGCACCAACCAATAAAGTGATCTCTTCTACAGCTCTTCTGCTAGGTAGGTGTGTATTTCTACTCCCAATAAGAGAGAGCTCATTATTATCCAAGGAATTCCATTGTTCGACCAGTTATGGTTGTTGCAGTTTGGTCAAATCTTACTTCCCTTTATCTTAGTATCATGAACAATTAGAATCTTATAGGTGGAAGTGATAACAGAGTTCAAGGGATTTGGTGTTTTCTAAACAGTTCTTTTGAAATGGAATCTTATTTGTAAGTATGAACAATAAAAAAGAACTGTTTTGATCAACACAGGTACTGGTACAAAGTTGTATATACACAAAGTTATGACCATTGACCCATCCCTGCAATGTCTACCATGGAAATTTCAGACTTATTTGACTAAGTCTTGCAAAAAATAAAAAACCTGAAATAAATTGCTGAACCCAATATATTGTAGACACAAACTTAAGGCTTAGAGGACATAAGTTTGCTTAAGGTAATACAGCAGAAGAACCAGAACCCAGGACTCAGAACTCCTGGTCCAACTTCTCATCTACTCATTAATTCATCAGTTCATGTGTTTGCCTTATTATTAAATGCCTAAATAGGGTTCAGTCATTGTTCTAGGTGGTTGGGGTATAGGCAGAGATATATAGGCATGATCCCTGCTATTAAGAAGCATACAGCCAAGCTTTTACCTCCCCACTTCTTTATCATGGTCTAAAAACTTCCCTTTGAACACACACACACACAGACCCCACATTAATTGGACCATCCTGGGCAACTTCTGCATTCAGTCCAGTTCTTTATGACTTTCCAACAGTGTGCGCTCTACTGAACAGAAAGCTATTCATGTATTTTGGGAATTTTAGAGAGCTCTTTCCTTGTCAAGGTTGCAAATTATAATGTATTTTTTCTGACTCTGTTTTTCTTTTGGGACTGTGGATATGAACATGGAGAGAGAAGTTATTTTGCATGCTACCGCTCAGGAGGATAAAGAGGCTGTTCAGATATGTGGGATTTAGATGGTAAATGCCAGCTGGGTTGGGTTGTATTAGAATCACCTTGAGCTGTATAGTGTGGCTTACAGTGGGCCAGTAGTGGAAAGCATACAGAACCCTTTTTGGCCTGACCCAATCTTGTTTTCCAGTTCAATTCCCTCAGTTCTCCCCTCTATAGCCTTGCCACTCTCACCCAACTCTTTTTTTTTTTAATTGTTCGATTTATGTAGTAAACAAATGGTGTACAACTTGTTTCTCTGGTTGTACATGAAGTAGAGGTGTACCATTTGTGTAATCATACATTTACATAGGGTAATGGTGTTTGTCACCCAACTCTTTATGCAATAAATGTACAAGATTGTTCAGCTTTCCCCCAAATAAACAGTGAATTCTCCTGCTACTGAACCATTTCAGCTACCTCAAATGCTCAGTCTCCCTTTCCTGCCTGGTAAATTCTAATATTTCCTTTAGGCCCAGTTCCAATATGATCTCTCTGAACTCTCCTGATCCCAGACCCCTCAATCTCTGAGCGATAATTAATTACTTCGTTCTCTGGGCTTTTGCCACCTGCTTTCTCCTTTAAAAAGTTCAGTACATTCCATGAGACTTCAAGTATTTTTTATGCACCTGACATACCTTCATTTACCTGGAAAGCCATTCAAGAGCAGTTGTCTGGGGGTTGAGGGTGCCTGTCTGGGATGGTGCACGTTTACGATGCTGGTTCAGTGAGCCCGAGTTCAGATCCCAGTTCCACTGCCCCCTGGAGGTCTATCTGGGCAAGTTAGTTGGCCTTGTTTACTCAACAAGAGCTGCAAATACTAAAACTTTTGTGACAGGAGTGTTATGAAGATTTTTACAAGGGAATCTCTGGTTCTTATACACTCGTCTGCATCACTCAGTAAATATTGGCTATTTTGACTATAAATCCATAGCTCGAAGACATTTTCTCCTAAATATTTTTAGATCCTCTCATGTTGAAATGATTCAGGAAAAATGAGACACACACAAAGTTCTAATCTCTTTCTTTTTTATTTAGGAACTGTGATAGACAATGGGGAAAAACTCACAAGGAGATTGACTTGACCTTTCAGTTATACGAGCACATTGGGAAATAGGGAACGAGGTAATTGAGATTAGAATCAGTCACACTTGTTTTGGTCTTGCACTTTGGCATGTTGGAACATGGACATATGTGAGGCTGGTGATAAAAAGAGCCCCTGGAAATATATTTTATCCAGAGACCACAAGGATTGGTATCCCAAACTGTGCAAACTAAGCTGTCTGGAATCCTTTCTGCAAGTTTTATAAAATAGTAGAAAGATAACTGACCTAATAAGCCCTGGTGTCTGCCCTAAAGATGTGTTGCTTTCTGCAATGAATAACCTCTGCAATTCAGTTCTCTCATCTGTTAAATAAGTGTATTTAAAAAGGAAACTGCATCATAAACTTAAATGCAAAACTATATACACAAGATGATCTTAAAAATAGATGCAATGAAAATAAAACATGGTTATCAAAACTTAACTTGATCCTTTTGCTTGCCAAAGACTGAGGAATTCGGGACTTGTTAAAGCTAGAGTGGCCTTGGAGTCTTTCTCGTTAAAGTAAGCAGATGAGTGCAAGAAATAATTTGGATTCCTTGTGATGATTCAAGCTATTCAATACTGTCCCACTGTCGGGCACCCCCATGGAGCACACCCATGTTGGAACACTTTGTCTTCCAGAAGCAATATTCAATGCTGATTAATGATAAATCTAAAGTTAAATGCAAAAATTGATCTGGGGCATTGCTTTTTGAATATGCAAACTTCTAATAAGTTGTTAAATAATGAGTGCACTCACTATTTTTGTACAACTCTGCTTTTAATCCACTTGTAGTTCCTAAGCATTCTATTGGTCATCACACAAAAGCACCTAGAAAATATTGTTTTGCATATGTCTCTCTACATATTTTGCTTTTCTCATTATTATGATTTGTTACCAAGTGCTTTCTCACCTTTTTGTCTTCAGTGTCATAAAAAACAATAGATAACCTCTTGTCCACTTTGCTGACACAGATGCTTTCTAGTTTGTTTCATTGCTTCCATTCCAGTCTGTTCTGAAGAATCACTGAATGCCTTGTACTTCTGTCTCCGGTCCTTTGGATTCATCCGTTTCTCTCTCTCTCTCTCTTTCTCTCATCTCCCTCAGGTGTGAGTAGAATAGCTGCCTACCCATATGCTCAGGAAACTCATACTCCTGAGTACATTTTATAAAATGCACACTTCTCTCCCCACCTTCCCAGGGCTAGTGTGAATCCTGGGAATCTGTATGTATTGCAGGTACCTGATAGAATACTCATGCACATAGTTTTTGGATCTTTGGGAGAAATGACTTAGCTAGTGATTCTCCTCCTCCTCCTCTTTCTCCTTCTTCTTCTTTATGGAACACAGGTAATTGTGACTATCCAATTGACTATTAATATTAAACTTCATTACCAAACTTTTCCTACCTCACAAAGGACTTCTGTGCTTCCAATGGAAGGAAATCCTGATTTGGGAAACAGAATTGAGCAAAAGTCCCAATTTATAGCACTGGATCCACCATCAGCTGTCAATCAGCTCATGCCTCTACATTGCACTTTCCTCCTGCTCTGAAATGGAAATAATACTCTCTGTGTTCCTTCCTTATAGATTTGTTTTGAAGATTTAAAAATCTATGAAAATGTGTTACAAATTACAAAGGATTTCGCCAAAACTAATAAAATAAGAAACTGCATTTTAAAAGCTCATCTGTTAGAATATTGGAGAAAGAGTCTTTTTTAAATGATGTTTTGCATCAGGGACTTTGAGTAGCTCTGCCAATGTTTTTGATCAAGCATATGTTTGAGGAGAGACAGTTGTGATCTCACTGCATTTTAAGTTGTAGCATCTCAGCCCTACCCTGTCCTATTCTACTCAGATATGTTTAACAGCTTTGCAATGTAATTTTACAGATTCAGAAATTGAGGTCTTTCATATTCTTTAATACAAGTGCAAAAAATTACCCTCTCTGTGTTTCCAGCAAAACCTCTTCCCTCCACATGGAATATAAAGTATCAGATACTAACAATAGAATATTAAAAGCCAAATTTGAAGCAATTACCCACAGCTTTGGAGAACAGTCCCACACACAGCTGCCACCCAATCAGAAAGCCTGTGTCTGTCACCCACCATCCCTGCTACTCACAGAATCAGAATGTCAGAGCTGCAAAGGATCTTGGAACTTATCCTCCCCCTCACTTAACAAATGGGGAAAGTGAGGCACAGGAAAGGGACTATGTCATCAGAGTCACTCAACTGGAAGCTAAAAGGCTTTAGAAGCCTTGTCCCTGTCTTCAGATTTATTGATTTACTGTTTACCTCGCTACCTACTGCCCCTTCATTTGCTGATTTAATTGAAGGACCTTGAGCAGAGAGTGAAAGCTGCCCCCTGGGTATGGAATGTGGTCTGCTGCAGGGGAAGGCAGTCTCTACTCATGTATTATAATGCATCATGGATTTTTTTCATCATGAAATTTTTAATCTTGCATGAAGCCCTAAGAGGTAGATGACACTGAACTGTTAATTGTTAGTAATTATGTCAGTATAATAATGTGAACATTGACTATTATGGGCCAACCAGGACATTAAATTACTCTTTCTCTCTTCTCAAGTCCCTGTTTGCCCCATTGACAGGGAGATGGCTGTGAGTCCTCCATGGACTTGGAGGCTGGGCTGTTGTCCTTTCTCTGTGGCTCCTCTATTTGGCTATATTGCTGTATTCTGAATAAAAGGGAGTGGCTTTCTTTATTGCTGCTAATTATGATAGCTATAACAAATATGCTACAAATAGAAGTTGTCCAAGAGATGAGCAATCCTTCCTTCCTTTTTTCCTTTCCTCCTCTTTTCCATTCATTCTTTTTTACTATTAACAATTATGTTCAACAAATGAGATAGATAAAAATGTAAGGGATATGTAAAGATGTGAGGGCACATCTTGAGTTATCCAGATAACTTCCACTTTAAAATGGCTCATGGAATATCTGGAATATTTTGATTAAAAAATGAATCAAAAGCTATGTTCAGAGCAAGTAGCAAACCCAGAAATAGTTGGATCTCGTTACACAGGGAAGAAATATTGCATATTCTGCTGCAATAAGAATAGACTTCCAACTGTAAATAAGGGCCTTATGGGGAGAAAGTCACTGTCCAGAATTGGTGGAAAGCATTTAACTGTCTCTGAGCCAAGACATATTATATAACTCAGGGTCTGAAAGGCTGGTTGATAACACCTCTGAAAGATGCTCTTCTAGGACTATGAAAATAAAGAGTGGAAGCCTAGAGACCAATAAATATTGTCCCAGTATTATTAAGAAAGATGAAATCTAGACTCCAGACACTACAGACTCACAGATTCAAATAAGTTTTACTAAAATTCTCAGACATCTATTACACAGCTAGTTCGTGAGCAAGAATCAGTGTTATTTCATTTTAAAAAATTCCAAATAAGTTCTCCATCTATTATGACAGAGTTGCTGTTTAGCAGAATCCTTTCAACATGGCATTGGGCAACATCTGCCATGAATGTGTCCTTTTTCAGGTATTTTGAGAGCTATGTTTGGTGGGAAGGAAGTCTGTGTTTTATCTCTGTTCTATCCCTGTCCTGCTCAATATTTTACCTTGACAGAAAACCTAAAATACAGATGACACTAAACTGTAAGACTTAGGTGGCACAATAGATTGTCCAATCTTCCTATGTGCTTGGCAGAATTCTTAAAGTAGAGATTGAGTAGGTGCTAAATAATCATCATCAAAGCTGAAACTTCCATAATTTAGAATGATCTCAATTTGACCAAGCCTGTAAAATGAAGTTTAAATGAGACAAATGTAATGTCCTTTATTTTGGCTCCAATAAATAAATAAAACCCACTGTAACCACGGAGAAAAGAACCATAGAAATTGATAGCCGTTGTGTCAAAAAGATAAAAGTTGATAACGAACTCAGGACCAGTCAATTGTGTATCACCCTTGTTAGAAATGAACTCAATTTGATGCATTCATATAAAGGAACTAAACTCATAATGAAATATACATGATATGCCAGGCTCACTGTGAAAATTTGTGTTCCTTCTGATATTGTATGTTGAGAGAGATCATCATAGTATGAATTGTGATCAGAAGACAGCATTCATTATGGGATACAGCCTGGAAACCATAATATGTAATGGATTATTAAATAAAGTGGAAATGTACATGTAGGCTGGAGAAGAGAAAAATTAGAGGATATAATTAGCAGAGGGCAGAATTTTGAGTGACCCTGGAAGACACAGTAGTTTCACTGGGTAGAAGTTGTAGGAAAGCATATCTTGAAACATCAATAGACTAATTTCAGTAGCTGAGGTTGCTCAAAACTCATTGCAGCTGGTCTGCCACTGGAGATTCCTAAGTGGAAGCTAAGCCATCAGCCGCTGGCATGGCATGAAAGCTTCCTGCAGTGGGCGGGTTCTTTCAGGATCCAACACTGAGGTTCTCTAATCTTCTCCCCTCCAGGGATGCAGTGGAGTGTGGTGGCCAGTGGGAGAGTCAGTGCCACCCCCCAGCAACTTCTCCTCTGGTGGCTGCTCAGCCCAGTGACACTTAGAGCCCGGGGACAATGACCCAGAAGACAACTGTGGCTCCGAGGGAGGGCCAGGTCCTAAGCTGCTGCGTGTGCCTATCTGCACCTGGCATTCACATCACCAGAGGTCTTCCTCCTCCGCTGGTGCAGGCACCCCAAGCACACGGAGCTTTTCCTCCGAGATTCCAGCCGGTGGCGCTTGAGGGAGTCAGGGGACAGAAAGGCCTTGGTGCACTTTTCGTTCCCCCACATACCCTCTTCCTGGAGCCTCCATCCACTCTTGCTTGACAGTCTCTAGTATTCCCGACATGTTCCCCTTGCTGTGCCTGTGTCAGTCTTGTTCCAAATACTCTTGCTCACTGTGTCCTATCTCAGTCATAGATGTTTCCAAATATGCCTTCTTTGCTGTGTCTGCTCACAGAAAACATCCTCCCATGCCTGTCTTGGCCACAGTTGTCTTCCAAGAGCTCATGTTTCTGGTCACATCCATCACAGCTGTGTTCAAACTACCTACTGTTCCTTCTTCATCCTGTTCTGTAGCAGATGCTCACACATTTTCCTCCTTGTGTCTGGGTCCAAACGAGCATCCTCTTGGCTAGCTAGCCCTTGTCTTGGTCACAGACTTCTACTTGCTCTTTCCTTTGTCCTCTGTCAGTCTTTCTCTTCAGGACATGCTCCATTTATTTACCATGGAAGACATAGGAGCAGAGATCTGTCTGGAAAATGGTCTCTGCAGCAAGCCTGAAGTGAGCTGAAGACAGACAATTTTTCCCAGTGCTGGGGCCATAGGCCTGTTTGCTCTGAGATGCTCATTCTCCTGTTGGGCAAGAAAAGAACATCTCCTAAAGAGCCTAGGGCAGGGCTGTCAGCCTTGTACATGTTTACTAAGAGCTTGTGGTGAAGGCCACGGTGCCAGCTGAAAACCCTTGAATCTGGGCTTATTCCTCCCACGGGAGGAAACTGTTGGAAGTTCTCACTATGTGACCTGGTACACTTACAGTTCCCCAGGTGGGGGAGCACAGAGCTCAGCAATGTTCAGAACACAAAAACAATGTTTGCCTTGAAGCCAGAGGATCTGATGCCAGTTCTGGCTCTGCTCCTGATACGCTGTGAGATCTTAAATAATGTCCTTCCATCCCTGGATGTCACTTTCTGTAGCTGCACACTGAAGCTTGGACTAGGGGAGTCTGTAAGATTTCCTTCCATTTCTAGGATAACAGGATACTGTTACAGCCATCTGCTACCTCAAAAAGCCGTGGACTGCCTGCCTTTTGGCTTTGTTTCAAAGGAACTATTCTTCATTTGGGTCTCCTAGACCTCTGACCTTGTCGGATCAACCTGGATTTCTTTCACTTATTGCTGAGTCCATGGTTCTTACCACTGGCTCAGAGCAAAGGTCCCAAGGAGAGAGGACCACTTCCCAGAGCTGCTGTGCCCATGGTTTGATAGCATCTCAGGATTATTTATCATATTCTCTTTTCTCCTGCTGCTCATGAAGCATCACTTATCATTTCCGTTGACATTTACTCAAGTTCTAGAATTGAACTTGACAGGAAAGAGAATTGGAATGAGGAAGAGAAGATTTGTGGCAATTTTCTGTCTTGTGCAGGCTTAGTTTTGCTGGGGAGAAAGCCACACCTTAGGGAAGGGAAGCCGCCTCTGAGAGAACACCCTCACTAATGACTCCTGACTGCTACTGGGAAGTGCTGCTCCCTGCTGAGCCACTCCTTGTGAGCCCAGGACTCTCACTCAGTCAGTGCAGCAGGGGACCTATCCTTGTCAGATGTGAAGAGAGCTTACTTAAGTTCTCACCCTGACACTCTGGCTGGACCCATCCCCTTTGGTTTTTCAAGTCCCTGTTCTGGGGTCATCACGAGGCTCAGCAACTCCCACTCACTCAGAAGCAAGCACCATTTTGAGGATGGCTCCTCTGTAATACAAAGAAGGAACAGTAAGTTTCTGAGACCACAGCTCTGGACCCAGGGAAGAGACTCAAACAATCTGCCATGGCTGCCCACGCACCCTACCTACCTGCCGTCTCCGTGAGCACGCTGCTGAGGAGGGCCGCAGCGTGGAAGTGGCAGGCGCACTGAATTCATGACTGCCCAGTGGATCAAGCTCGTCGCTGAACACCGCTGGCCTCAGGGGGAATGTCTTCTGTCTATTTCACAAAGTTGATGTGGAGATAAAAAGTTTTGGTGAAAGCATTCTGTAAATCATAAAATAGTATCCCACCATTTTCTGGATGTTTTGAGTTACTGTGATTGTGCCTGAGCTCTCAAGGGCTGAGTTTATTCAGTTTAGAGAATGAAATTTTATGTCAAAAATGATACCCGAGGGAGGAGGGGTAGTTTTTAGGTACCAATTCTTCCAAATCTCCGCCCCCCTCATTTGGTTACTCCAGGTTTCCCAAGAAACAAATTCTTCAATCACAACAAACACATTCATTTGAGGGGATTTTGTGGTTCTCAAAGTAAAGGAGTAGATGGAGAAAATAGAAGATTAAAGGCTAATGTGGGTATGAATGAGCCTAATTTTTTATGTAATTTCAATGTCACATCAACTAAACTCACATGCCTGCTTGCCATGAAAAAAAAAAAAATGTATTTGAAGAAAAAAATTCCCAGGCCATTGAAATCATTCCACCTTGTAAATTGAATATACACATAAATTTGATTTAAAAAGCAAACATGGGACACACTCAGAATGACCAGCTGAAAAGAAGGTTGCATAAAATTCTACTGAGATACTGAACCAGATAACTTTTGACATTTTTTGTCTGTGTAAATGATTGTTAATTATGGTTTAATGCTATTTTAGGTAATACCTTCCTTTTGTTTACATTTTTAATAAAGTAGAGTAACAAATGGGACAACTTTGTACAGTTTATAATGCACTGAGTTCCCTTGTACAATCAATATACAAAACACATGTGTGCCATTACACAGAACATGGGACTTAATTTTATAATTTCAAAGGATTACAAATTTTGATGATGGTTCTGTCTTTGGTTTTATGAGTTGCTACTTCTGTCTGCAATTTATTTGTAGTGAAGGCTTTGAAGATACTGGGATCCCGATTCTAACTTCATTGTCATGGAAATTTCCCTTGGCTTTATGATTATCTTTTTTTTGAATGCAGTTTCCAGGAATGTGTTCTTGGAAAAACAGGAACTTACATAGTTTTTTTTTTTTTTAATTGATAAATTCTATTTATTGATAAAATTGACAAATTACATGTGTTTATATGAATGCATTCTGTACATGTTTATATAAATTATATATTAAAGAAAATTTTAAGTCCTAAAACTAATAACTGAATTTTGAATATGCAATAAAATGCCAAAGTTGATCTCCATGTCTCAGTACTGTGGAGCTTCTCTATCACCCCAGGAACTCAGTGCATTGCCCAAAAGCTTCATTCGAAGCAGAAGTATTTTGTCTCCAACATCAGTTACCTTCAAAGCACAGAAGCCCAGGGCCTCCATTTGATATGCATTCTACCTGCATGACTAGCTGTCTGTCACATTTATGAAGGCCACAAGCACTAGAACCAACCTCTGACATGTTCTCTCGTGAGCAGAAGATAGGGATCCCACCTAGTCACACTCAGGACACAAACCACCAGGAGTCCTTCATGGCAGTGAGACAGTTGTACACCCAGATGTCTTGGCATGAGAGGTTGTTCAACATTTGCCTCTGTGCTGAAAACTTTTTTTTTTTTTAATTTCATGTCAAGAACTGCGCAGGATTCTGGAGTCCAGCTCTTTGAGGTCCAGATTATGTGTCAGTAAAATCCAGGTCCCACTGATTCTGAGTGTGATACAATAGAGAGATCCTACCAATAGTCAGGGAGCAGAGTGAGAGCTAACAAGTCCCAACTCTTCTCTTTAGATTTTGGGGCTTCTCCCACATAAAATACAGGGAGTGAGCAATAATTAAGTTTTCAAGTCAGAATCCTTTCTTTATATCAAAATTTCAAAATCCTATTACATAAGAAGTTCAGGCAGGATGGAGAAGAGTTAGGTCTGGATCTTCCATCTCTACTAGTTCAAACCATGCCCTGGAAGGAGCCTTCTTGAGAACCTAAAGTTAGAACAGCTGGGCGAGGGAATTTCCTCTAAAGGTCCTTGAGAGTGCATGTCCCCTACCCCCACCCATTCTTAATTTTTCTGAAACAGTGTCCATAACATTGCTGTGAGCTGTTTTCCCAGGTGACAACCTTTTCCTCAGAACCACTCTTTTCAGTTACTTAAAAAATCTTTTTTTCTATGCAGAGCTCATCCCACCTCCTCAATCTTCCTCCCTAGAATGAAACCTGAGCCTTCACCTCGTGCAAAAATCACCTGCTACATCCAGGCAGAGTACTAGACCCCAGAAACATCCTGCACAAGCTGTCTCCAGACCAACCTACCTTGGGAGACTGTCCTTTCCTGCTTTTCTCCCAGATTGTCTCTCTTCACTTTGAAAGAAACATCCAAAGGAGAGAAACTAGCATTGACATTTCTGTTCCTTCTATGGTTTCATTCAATAGCCCTACATTATTCAGAGAAATATTTTTTTGAATACACAATATGCCAGGTCTATTACCAGAAGTCTGACAAAGTCTCTTCTCTCTCTAAAAGCTAGAGAATAAACAAGGAGATGCATACACATGAATGAAGCAAGTTTAGATACTGACATATGTTGTTAAGAACATAAATAAAAAGTAGAAATCAGCAAGGGAATGGTGGTGTACTGTCACCTGGAATAGTTCAGGAAGGCTTGAAGGAAGAAGTGAGCTCTGTGACTGGGGACAAGATGGCATCAGTTATGTATTTGATCTGGAGGAATATCATGTTGGGCAATGGTAGCAGCAAATACACAAGCTCTGGGGCAGGAACAAGCCTGAGGGGTGTCTGATGCTCAGCGAATGCAGGAAAAATGGCAGGAGGTAGGATGAGAGAAGAAAGCAAAGCCTGACCCTAATTCACCCGTTACTTATATGTGTCCAGCTTAGTGGGAAGTATTTTACACATTACATCATTTAACCCTATAAGTATCCTTTCACTGTCACGTGAATGAAGAAACCAAGCTGAACATCAAGACATTAACCTGGCATTTGCCCAAGGATGCCAATGCTGCCTGGAGCTGGAAATGGAAGGCAGATCCTGCCAAGTCAAGCCTTCCTCCCCCAAATCGTTTACTGAAACACCATAGTCCACCTGTTCTCTTCAGCAGCAAGAACTATTCTTAAAATGGATGGATTCTCTCCTCATGGACTTTCCACCTCACCTCCATTTTCTCTCCATGGAGTTTTGGCTGTCTACCAACAAATACAGATATATTTATAAAGTGGTTCTTCATTGATTTTCAGTTAACTGATTCCAAATAGCATCTGATTGGAAGGAAAAAAACCAAACTCTCAGCCAGCCAGGAGGTGATTTCCTATTAAAACTATTGATCTTATCAGAAACAAGGGAAATTCATCTGGTTATATAATCAGTAAAGTTTCCTCTAGCATTTCCCTATCTCCATTCTTACTGACATCCTCCTTCTATGATTGACATTATCGTTCATCTGAACTGCAGCTTCAGGTGCTAAAATAAAACTTTGAGTGTTCCATGACCCCATCAAAATCCTCAAGGACTCCTCATCACCTGCCAATTCTAGGCTCTCCATTTTTCTAAGTGTAGTTTTGACAGTTTTGCCTCTGGTGATTCCTGCTCACCTCTGCCAAGCCAATGATGCTGTGTGTTCCAGGTGCTTTCTGTATGCATTTTCACATTCAGGTTGCAGGTCCAACTGTTCTTTCCACTGGGCACACTTCCCTTGGCATCTCTTACATGGTGCATCTCAAATGTCACCTTCTACTTGAAGCCTTTTCTAGCCTCCAGGATGGCATGAAAATTTTGACCTATTCCAATCCCCAAATAAAGTGTTTCCCCTATGACAATTTTGGCATGCTTTTTAATGATACCTTTCAGATTTTGAGATCCTTGATGAGTGGCCACTTCTTATTGCTGCCTTTTACCCCCTCTTTAGGGCCCAGTGCCAGGATTTTGTACACTGAAGTTACCCAGTAAATTCATGGAATTTATTTGTTTAGAAGAATTCAAAGCTTTTCATTGTTAACGGCATCTTCACTGCATCATCCACTTTATTCTTTCAGCCCCAAACCTCGCTGCTGCCTGCCATTTAATACTCCATCCACTGCAAAAGCTGCAGCCTTCTGATAAGAGGAGAACCTTTTTGTGATAATTTTGAATAAAATCAAAATGTTTATCATATTTCTTGCAAGTAGAAAAGGGATTAGAGTTTTAAAATACCATTGCTTCCTTGATTTATTGCAAGTTTCTTTTCAGGTCCTTGCCTGTCTATTGCAAAAGAACTTAAGCTTAGAGATTTGTATTTATAGAGGTTTGTATTTATAGAATGCAGTGATGAATCAGACTGAATTTGTGTGGGTTACTTGACATTGTATAATCCTAGAGAACATTGGCCACCATTTCACCACTGATGGCATTTGTTAATATGGCACAGAGTGAACAAAGGGTAGATTAGGTCATGAATGTGGTCATCCATGAGTGAGTAACTCAGGCCAGGATGTAATAGAGCATCTTCAAAAGATGTCAGAAATGTCTGCTTCCCCCCCCCCCCGCCCCAGCATCCTTACTAACTTGCTGGTTAGTATGTCAGGGCACAACTGTGCCCCATTCTGACTGAAGTTTTGCCATCTAAAAATTGAGGTTTTTTTTCTTTAGTTAAGAACATGAACTTTGGCATTTAGTAGACATGGGTTGAGATCCAGGCTCTACTAGTAACTGGTTGTGGGACTGCAGGCAATTCTCTCAACTCTCTGAACTGTAGTTTCTTTCCTGCAGAAGGAATACAGTGGTTAAAGCAGATAAATAGTGGCACCCAGCCTCTGGCACACAGTAAGCTTTCACTGAAGTGTAGCTGTTGCTATTGTTACTCTGGATTCTGTGACATTCAAAATTCATAAACAGTGTGTAGCGTCATATGGTGAGGGCACTGAGAAACCAGGAGCAGGGAAGAAATTGCAGACAGTGACGGTTTCTATGCCAGGTATCTAATCTGACAAGGTGCAGGTCAAGAAGACCATTCAGGAGAAGAGGGAGATGGTAAAGGATGCAGTTACGGAGTCAGAGAAGGATACACATAATGGGCATAGATGGAAAATGGAGTCTAGCTGTCATTCAGTATCTTGTTACAGAGTGTCTGAGAAAATGTCTCTTGATCTTCAATTCACATGCCTTATAAGCGATAGTCATACCTCATCTTCTAAGAGGGTAACTTTATTGAGAACCACAGAAATGTCAGTACTGCATAGACACTTTACATATCTAATAGAATTTAATTCTCAAAAAAGTATCAACTGGATGGAATCCTAGCTTTCCAACTTGTTAGTTGTGTTTCTTTGGGCAAGTTAATTAATTTCTCTGAGCTTCAGTTCCTTCATAAAAATTGATGCTAATACTACCTAACTCATGAGTTTGTATAACTTAAATAAAATTAGTGCATATATGTATATTTACATTTATATATATAATAGCAATGAGAACATTGCCAATCAAATAATTGATAGTTTCTATTATCCTTTCCATTATTATTTTATGTAACTCCCATTTTATGGAAAAGTAAAATGAGGCTTAAGGAAACTAAGTTTCTGACTTGAGATCATACAAATAATAATAAGCAGAGCCAGGTCACAAACCTATATTTGCCTCTTTAGAATCCATTTTTATTTTCCCATCTGTCTAGAAGGTGAGAGACAGAAGCAATAGAATCAAACTTGAAGACACTGAAACTAAACATTTTATAATATGAGTAACTGTCTAGCAGCATCTTGGATAAATAACCATTTAAATTGGTCCAGAGACTTGAATGAAAGGAAAGACATTATCTGTATTATTAAGAAACTTTGTAGAGATCAGATAATTTAATTCCAATTGAATCTTTCTTAGTATGAGTGCCATGCGGCAGTTATGTCGTCTCATTACAGCCTTGGTCCCCTGAATTAGCACAACGGTCATCAGTATATGATCTCCTTGTCAACAGGGCCCAATCAGGTTAATGATGGAATTCTTGACCAGAACACAAACTCACCCTCCACACTACATTCTTTCTCCAGAACCTTACAGCAATCTCTCTTTATCATCTCCAGGAACTTGCCACAGAGGACTGTGAGTCATCTGTTACTAAGTTTTCATAAAAGGGAACTCAATCAGGTTTTCATAATTTTGAGTGGAAAGCTTGTGAATGACTGAGCTGAGGCATCATTTCTGGACCCCTTGTCCCAGCCAGCTAGAGTGGGCAATTCTAGAGGTATGAGTCAGCAGAAGGGACTAGGAATGAGAAGTCTCATCAAGGATGCCCTGATTACTGCCTCTCCTCTCCTGAACACAAAGCCTTCAGGAAACACTGAACTTGTAAAGCTAAAAGGCCAAAATCATTCTAGAATTCTGCCTCATCTAATAGTAGCCCTCTCAGTAGAGAGTGGTCTCTATTTATTCACTAATTTCCTGGCATTTCATTGCTATTCTGATCGTCCTATTGCAGCTGATTATTTCACTGTGGTTGCCTGACTAATGGAAAAAATATGGCTCTGATTGCACCTTGCATTTTGCACTCACCAGTTGAGTAAACGCTGGCAAGCCACTTATCTTTCCGGTCTTGAACTTCTCATGAAATAAATGTCCTACACTACCAAATTGTATTCATTTATTTCATCAAATTTTGTTCATTCACTTGATGAATGTTTTGGGCTATTAAAGGAGAGATACATGAATCAATTTTGTCCAGTGGCCTTTGAAGGTTTGTTAATGGGGATGGGAGAAGAAATACAGTCAAAAAAACCCAAAAGTCAGGCAAGAAGTGTTAAGTCCAGTGAGGCTAATTGAGACCTTAAATTCTAACATGTATGAGACTGGACAACAAATTTGAAATATGATTATTTTTATTCCTGTTTGTCTAATATCTCAGGTGGGAATGTAAGGAATAATTTTTTATCAATTTCATCATTATGCTTATCTTCATTTAAGTAAATTTTTATTGAATACCCACCGTGCGGGAGGCATTGTGACAGGTGCTAATATTGTAAGATAATAGACATAGGGCTTGCTATGGCTGTCACTGTGGACCTGATTTTGGAGCTAAAGATAAAATGAAAGAAACTTTGCATTGCTGCTTTCTGTGGCTGCCTTGATGGCTGGATTTACTGAGTGTAGGTCGCTGCATCCAGATTACGCTGGTGATTCATTGTCTAGATGGACATCGGACCCAGAAAGTCATACCAGGAGCGGAAGTAGTAAGCTACTATGGGACTCCAGGTAGATATCTTGAGGATTAAACAGAGCTCCATACTGACAAAAGCACCTAGGAAACCTAGTACTATCACTACACACCAACAACTTACATCTCCCCCCTTTTCTAGTCAGGTATAAACTACACTGAAACTATATGACCGTAGTGAGAACATCTGGGGCATTCATAAAACCCTTTGAAACTCTGAGGAAATAGATGGCATTTCCCTAAAATTCTGCACATGTGCATAAAAAATTTTAAACACATTTCCAAGAGTTTCACTTATCCCCTGAAGTAAAAACTCAAGGTTAAATAAAAAATAAAAAATCCCTGCTTTAATGTGAGACTTTTTATTGGTGGGAATGTCAATATTAATTTATGATGAAATCTCAAAGTCCTGTGTTTTGTCCTGCCTCTGGTTAGTGATATATCTATTTTAAAGTTATAAGTATAGCCTCTTTGTGCCATTTTCATTAACAGAATGATTATTCATAAAGATGATGTTTCTTCACATAAAATCTTTCTTTGAAATAGTTCTATGCAAATTATCTCAAATTGTTTTTTAAATAAAAAGTTCCCTATAAACTATATTAAGGAATGAATCTTTAACTTCATTTACAGACTCAAACACTAAGTCCAGAAGTTCTGAGCAAATAGTTGAGATCCTGGAGAACAGATGAGTTCAATCAGACATCGGAATAATTTCACTCAATGGAAATGTATCTGTTATATGCCTGCTATGTGTCGGTCACCGTAGTAGGCTTTGGGATTGCTGAATTTCATCCTGTTGTTTTGTCCCAAGGTTCAATCCAAGGTGGAAAAGCATATTCTGTTTAGAAATTGTCCGAGGCGAGTGTGGCATCCCTACCTCTGTGATCATGTCTTCCATGTCAACAGCATACATGGAGACTATGTAGTATGGGTTGACACAGTCCTGGAAGCACACAAACTGGAATTAGAGTCTTGATCTCAGCACTTACTGAATGAGCTGAGGCAAGTCACTTCACCTCTTGATCTTTAGTTTCTTTATCTGTAAAACTGAAATTATTCTAGGGCCATTATTAGCAAACTTTGGAACTGTGGGCCAAGTTTAGCCATCAGTCATTGTTGGGGGATGACCCCAAGTTAAAAATGGCTTTTACATACCAACAATGATGACAACAACAAGAAAAACAACAGGAAAAACAAGCAAACAGGAGGTCAGGAGTGATTGAGACCTCAAAGCCTACAACTTACATCTATTCCCCCATAGCAAAAGTTTGGCAAATCCTGTTCTAGACCCAGAATGCCTAAGTGTGAGTCCTAAGTGTGGCCTTTCAGCAGCAGGTTGTGGACAAATTATTTAACTTCCTTATCTAATTTTCCCAATATGTAAATTAGAGATGATAATAGTACTCATTTCACCTGATACAAGGTTTCAAACGTTGATATACATTAATGCTGAGACTAGAGGCTGGTACATGGCAAACATGTCAGAAATGTTGTCTGTCCTTATTTATATAATTTCTACCAACATCGTCAAATCCCCAAAAGTTATTTCAGTGTTAAGTGAGACAGTGCACATTGAAACCCTCATGGTGACTGGCACTCAGTAACTGTCAGCTGTCATCAGGGTCACCATTATCTTCATTATAGTTTTCAAAGCTCTTTCACATACATCATCCCACTAGAAGCTCCTAACAGCCTAGTGGTTGGTGTTGTGATCTCCCTCTATTGAATAACTGTGTAGCTTGGAGAAGTAAAGAGATAGACATGGCACCACAAAGAGACAGAATATGGACTCACACCAGAGATTTTGCATCCTGGGCCAGAGAGTCCTCTTTCCCCACCACCCTGACTTTCCATCAAAATATCTGAGGCTCTATTATTTGTTAGTTTTCTTCAAATGATATGCTTTGAGTCATGGGAGCCTGAGGAGGAAGCAAACATGACCATGTTCCTCCCTGACTGTGCTCTGCAGACAGGAAACTGGGATAATTGGATTGCAGCCATTTGGTCTCAGGATTGCATTTGTAACCAGCCAACTGCTGATGACCAAGCCTAATGGAAAAAGCCCTGACCAAACAAACACAAACCCGTCCCTGTCAGTAGGAACTCATTGTTTTTGCAGCAGTGAGTGTTCACCAAAGGCAGCCAACGCCTCCTAATGGACCCTGCCCAGGATAGAGCTGGCATCAGAATGTGCCAGATCTCAGCCTGCCACTAGGGACAAACAGAAGTACCTGGCGTAAGGGAGTGTTTGGATGAATAGCCAGGACACTTCTGACAACAGAACTGATGTGATTAGATCAGAATTAATTTTTATTTGGTTTGGGCCAAAGACACTGGCAAGGCTCATTTAAGCAGGGTGCACTTGGAGTGATGTTTGAGAAAGGTAACCATCAGAAGGACTTGATGACTGTAACAGTAGATAACATTTCAAAGTTAGTTCATAAAATGTGTCATTATACCTACGTGCCACCCTGTCATTTCGTGTAGTACTAACGCTGCTTTAGCTCATCTGTTTTATTTTTTAAGGCAGTGGACTTGAATACGCTTTATTTCTAAACAGTTTGTAAATTTGTGTTTTCTCATGCTGCCAAAAATAATGAAAATTACCCTTAAGAAGCTTTATTATTGTTTCTGACACACAGAGCGGACTAAATGAAACACATTATGTAGACAGGGACTCATCCACTCTGGGAAGCAAATACATCTGCTTGTGATGGTGCAGGAAGTTTTGATCAGAAATCGCCCTGAGACTTACTCTCCACCTGCTGTCCTGGAGACAACTCTCAATCTGAAGAAGAGGATGAAATGACCTCCTTGCCCAAGGAGACTCCCCAACAGGTCCCCGTGGTAACAGATAGAGTCCTTTCTTCTGGGGTGATGAAAAACAAATTTTAGGTGTCAGTTCTACATTTGTGGAGAAGATAATTTTAAGTAGTAAAGCTGTCCTCTAGCATAAAAGCTGTGGAGTAAAGAATGTAGGTCAGGGTTCTTAGAACATCAAAGCAGGTCCAGGAGCACCCTGAGCTATTATTTTAGGGCTCTGGCTCACTGCCTGGCTTCTCCCTCTGACTGCTATGTAAACCTTGGCTTTGAGTTTTCCGGGCAGTTGGCTAAGCACCAACCAATCCCTGGCCATATCACATCAACAGCCAAATGCAGCCAAGCGCTGCTGCTGCTGCTGCTGCTGCTTCCTGGGTCTGTGACCTCCCTGGGCTCTGTGCCAGGCTGAGAGGCTAAGGCCCTCCCTGGACCAAACAAGCCTGAATTTAACAAAGGTAAGACTGTCTGGCTCTCAAGGGCTAGTGTGGTCATTTGAAGTGTTTTTGATTGTCTGGGTAGGAGGAGGGGATGGTGACACTTCTGTTCAAACTTTGAAAACACCACCCTCATGGTGTTGTGGTAAAGGGAGACTAAATTAATGAATGCTAAAGGCTTTTGTAAGATCACATTTTCCATACAGATGTTAAGTGACAATCTTTGCTTGAGCACTTTTACCTGCTCACTCCAGTCAGTGAAAATGCAAGGAACCAGAGATTACAGTAACTCTCTCTCTGCAAATTCAGAAAGATTGGCATGGACTATAAGGAATGTTACAAAAATTGTACCCACTTCCCCAAATCTAAATCTTTGTATTATAGTAATATTTGAATTTCATCTTTATGTTTCTCCAATGTATAACATTAATCAAATTTCTCATTTTTGGTATATTGCTCAAAAAAGTGCCTATCAGCATTATATCCCCTTCTGTGGTTTTACAAGGAAATGTTCTTTTTTTGCCAGAATTTGCTCAAGACTTTCATATATATATATTACTCTGAAACGTTTACTCATTTGACCTTTTAAGGTTATATCCAAGAAAAATATTGTTAATTAAGTTGAAAAGGAAATATAGGAATGAGTTAAGTATACAAAAGTTGCTGAATTTTTAAATTATTATTAAGATCTAATAAAACAACATATAAGATATAACATATGCCAAGTATTAATGATATGATTTGTAATGGTTTATAATTATATCATCCCGTGTGTAACCTCGGCCCCATATAAATACTCCAACCCCCTAGCTGTGGGAAGTCCAAGTGGAGTCTGGTTTCATCATTGGGGACTGAAACTCAAGGTTCCTGATATGTGAGTGACTGGGTTCTTAGTGCCTAGAAATCTGATTTCCAGAAAAGCATGCTAGGCATACAGTCACGAGATGGTGAAATCCTCAGCTGATTATTTAGAACCATTGGAAGTTTCTGAATTTCTCAAATATTCTAATAATTTCATATGAGTTATTAAAATTGGAAATTTTCATAAAAGAGTGTTCAGATGGTAACCCTTAGGCAGCTTTGTTAGTTAAGGTTATCAAAGCTAAGTTAAGATATCCAGCTATTTAAAGACTAGAGAGTCAAAGGAAGAAACCAAGGCGAGTCCAAATCACCAATTCATCAGGCATGAAATTAACTTAAAGTCTGACTAACATAACACCAGCTGATGTTTATGAGCACTCTCGGCCTGGCACAGCGTGTCCGTGATGAACTCACCTTGCTTCACCTGCTACTCACTATAACTCCCTGAGGAAAGTTCCATTATCATTTCTGTGTAGTGAGTGTGGAAACTGAGCCATGGGAGGTCTAAGACGGCAGAGCTACTTAGACTAAGGAATGGAGCTGCGATTAGAATTCTGGACGTTTGACTCTCAAACACCATTGCTCAGCTAATGGTCAGTGAGCTCCTTCGCTGTGCTGGATGATAAGTCCTGGCTTCGTTCTCCGAGGGCCTGTAATTTATCTGGAAGCATGCTGTTTAAATGCATGTACAGTTGCATTTAACAAGCCACAGTAGGGCTGTTACAAGGCAGTTTATATGGTCAAATGAATTTCAGAAGCAGAAAATACTATATTTATGCAAAAGAGGAGAGAGGAATATCACATTGAGATGATCAGGAACGACTACACATAGGATTCAACTGTCTTTTCAAAGATTCTTCAGTAGACCTATCATAGGAGGTCAGCTGAAGAGGATGAAAAAGGAACCTAAGACTATAATTTGTCAAGTAAGGTAGTAACCTGCCCTGTGAATGCCCCAAGTTGTTACAAGACTCATATGAGATACTAGCGGTAAAATTGCTTTTTGTAGTGTGGCATAACTGTATTGTGTCATAATTATGATCCCTTCCTACCCCTTTCCTACAGCACTTTAAGATTATTAGAATGCTCACTTGAACTAGGATCATGTGTCTACTAACCTCTTCATTTTCTGTCTTTTTTTTATCCTTTCTCAAATCCTGCTTGGCTCTCCCTCATCTGGGGCTGTTTTCTGTTTCAACTAAAAGTGGCTGTTCCTCTGTCTCCAGCTTCCTCCTGCTCTTCTGCAATAGACCAGTTCCTGTCTAACTCTGAACGTACTCTGTAAGTCTGTCCCTGTCTGTGTTGTGAGTCTGTCCATGTCTGTTGTTCCTTTCTTCATATTCATGTTCATTCTCCTGTCATCACTGGGCAAGGCTGAGTGTGCACTTGAAAACAGAAGCCTCGGGGTCATCGTCAGAGACCTGCCAAGCCCAAGGTTCTTTCTGGACCTTAATTACTATTGACTTGACAGCCAAAGATTCATATGGTCTGGAGGTTTGCTTTATTTCTCAAGTTCTTAATGATGTTTTTGGCTTCTTCTCTGTTCTGAGAGCACAGCCTTCTCAAGTGTAATGGGAGATGAGCGCTGTGATGAGCTGAATGTACCCAGCGTAATCGGGGTCCTCAGAAGTCCCCTTGCCTAGACTCTCATTCATGCCCCAATTCACCTTTTATCCCCTTGGCTATAAGTGGTAGACCCCTTCCTATTTCCTAAACAAATGATTGTAACTAAACCAAAGTACTTTAAAATGTGTTTTAAAAAAATAGATTTTAGTGCTTTTTGTTGTTGTTGCTGTTGTTTTGTTTTTAAACCACAGTGGGATACAGCTAACCTCAACTAGGATGACTGCATTTATTTTATTTTATTTTTTATTTGTTCTTTTTAGATACAAATGGCAGTTGAGTGTATTTTGATATATTATGCATACATGGAGTATAACTTCCCATTCTTGTGCTTGTACATGATTGTGGAGTTACACTGGTCATGTATTCATATATGAACAGAGGAAAGTTATGTCTGATTGATTCTACTGTCTTTTCTATTCCCATGCCCCCTCCCTTCATTGGATTAGACTTCAGATTTTTTTGTTTGTTTTTTTTCTTTCTTTTTATCATAAACCAATGGGATACAACTTGTTTCTCTGTACATGAAGTAGAGGCATACCATTTGTGTAATCATACATTTACATAAGCTAATGGTGTTTGATTCATTCTGTTATTTTTCCTTTCCCCCCTCCCCTCCCACCCCTCTTTTCCCTCTATACAGTCCCTCCTTCCTCCATTCTTGCCCTCCCTCCCATTCCCCATTATGTGTCATCATCGGCTTATCAGCGAGATCATTCATCCTTTGGTTTTTTGAGATTGGCTTATCTCGCTTAGCATGATATTCTCCAATTTCATCCATTTGCCTGCAAATGCCATAATTTTATTATTCTTTATGGCTGAGTAATATTCCATTGTATATATATATACCACAGTTTCTTTATCCATTCATCAATTGAAGGACATCTAGGTTGGTTCCACAATCCGGCTATTGTGAACAGAGCAGCTATGAACATTGATGTGGCTGCATCTTTGTAGTATTTTGCTTTTAAGTCCTTTGGGTATAGGCCAACGAGTGGGATAGCTCGGTCAAATGGTGGTTCCATTCCAAGGTTTCTGAGAAATCTCTACACTGCTTTCCAGAGTGGCTACACTAATTTGCAACCCCACCAGCAATGTATGAGTGTACCTTTTTCTGCACATCCTTTCCAATACCTATCGTTGCATGTATTCTTGATGATTGCCATTCTAATTGGGGTGAGATGGAATCTTAGTGTAATTTTGATTTGCATTTCTCTTATTACTAGAGATGCTAAACATTTTTCCATATGTTTGTTGATTGCTTGTAGATCTTCTTCTGTGAAGTGTCTGTTCATTTCCTTAGCCCATTTGACCAAAGAAATTACAGGGATGTGAATAGGATAACAAGAACTTATTTGCTGATGACATGATTATATATTTAGAGGAACCGGGAAATTCCACCAGAAAACTTTTAGAACTCATAAGTGAATTCAGTAAAGTAGCAGGTTATAAGATCAATGCTCATAAATCTAATGCATTTTTATACATAAGTGATGAATCTTCAGAAAGAGAAGTTAGGAAAACTACCTCATTCACAATAGCCTTGAAAAAAATAAAATACTTGGGAATCAACCTAACCAAAGAGGTAAAAGATCTCTACAATGAAAACTACAGAACACTAAAGAAAGAAATTGAAGAAAACCTTAGAGGATGGAAAGATCTCCCATGTTCTTGGATAGGCAGAATTAATATTGTCAAAATGACCATACTACCAAAAGTGCTATACAGATTCAATGCAATTCCAGTTAAAATCCCAATGACGTACCTTACAGAAATAGAGCAAGCAATTATGAAATTCATCTGGAAGAATAAGAAACCCAGAATAGCTAAAGCAATCCTTAGCAGGAAGAGTGAAGCAGGGGGTATCGCAATACCAGAACTTCAACTATTCTACAAAGCAATACTAACAAAAACAGCATGGTATTGGCACCAAAATAGACAGGTAGATCAATGGTACAGAATAGAGGACACGGACACAAACCCCAATAAATACAATTTTCTCATCCTAGACAAAGGGACCAAAAATATACAATGGAGAAAAAATAACCTCTTCAACAAATAGTGCTGGGAAAACTGGAAATCCATATGCAGCAGAATGAAGTTAAACCCCTATCTCTTACCCTGCACAAAACTCAACTCAAAATGGATCAAGGACCTTGGAATCAGGCCAGAGACCCTGCATCTTATAGAAGAAAAAGTAGGTCCAAATCTTCAACTTGTTGGCTTAGGATCAGACTTCCTTAACAGGACTCCCATAGCACAAGAAATAAAAGCAAGAATCAATAACTGGGATAGATTCAAACTAAAAAGCTTTCTCTCAGCAAAGGAAACTATCAGCAATGTGAAGGGAGAGCCTACAGAGTGGGAGAAAATCTTTGCCACTCATACTTCAGATAGACTTTAGTTTTTAGAGCGGTATTAGATTTCAAGGAAAGTGGAGAGGAAGGTACAGAGATTTCCCATATACTCTCTGGCCTGAACTGCACAACCTTTCCCATTACCAGCATCCCCCACCAGAGTGTAAATTTATTACAATTGATGAACCTGCGTGGATACCTCATTATCACACAGAGTTCACAGTACTCATTAGGGACTCTTGGTGTTGGGCATTCTGTGTGTTTGGACAAATTCATAATGACATGTGTCTACCATTATAGTCTCATATAGAACATTTTCTATCATTTTAGTATTTTATAGAATACTTACATTGTCCTAAAAATCCTCTATGCTCTGCTGATATATCTATCCCTTCTCCCCCAACCCCAACTTCTGCCAACCACTGATATTTTCATTGTTCCCATAGTTTTTCTTTGTCCGGAATTTCTCATAGTTGGAGTAATATAATTTATAGCCCTTACAAATTGACTACTTTCACTTAGCAATATGCCCTTAATTTTCCTCCATATTTTTTCATGAATTAATAGCACACTTCTTTTGGGCACTGAATAGTATTCCATGGCAAAATGCACTACAGTTTATTTATCCACTCTCCTGCTGAAGGACATCTTGGTTGCTTCCAACTTTGGGCAATTATGAAGAAAGCTGCTGTAAAGATCCCTGTGCAGATTTTTGTGTTGACATTCAGTTTTTAATCCTTTAGGTAAATATCAAGGAGTTCCATTGCTATGTTATAATGTAAGGGTATGTTTAGTTTTGTAAGAAACTGCCACACTGATCCAAAATGGCTGTTCCATTTTGCATCCCAACCGGCAATGCCTGACTTACTGATGCTTCCCTTCCTCATCAGCCCTCGATCTTGTCAGGATTCTGAATTTTGGTCATTCTAATAAGTGTATAATTGTATGTCATTGTTGCTTTAATTTGCATTTCCTTAATGACATGTGGAACATCTTTTCAAATACTTATTTGTCTTCTGTATATCTTATTTAATGAGTGTCTGTAAAGGCTTTTGGCCCATTTTAAAATCATGTTGTTCATTTTCTGATTATTGAGCTTTAAGAGCTCTTTGTATGTTTTGGACAACAGCTCTTTAGGTCTTTTGCAAATATTTTTCTTCTAGTCTATATCTTATATTTTCATTCTCTTGACAGTAGCATTTGCAGAGCATAAATGTTTACATTTAATAAATCCCAGCTTACCCATTATTTTTTTCCATAGATTGTGCCTTTGGTATCTAAAAAGTTAACACCAAAATCTAGATTTTCTTCTATAATATCTCCTAGAGGTTTTCAGTTTTGTGTTTTACTTTTAGTCTATGATCTCTTTGAGTTTATTTTTGTGAAGGTTGTATCTAGATCCATTGTTTTGCATGGGAATGTTAAATTGTTCCAGCACTATTTGTGGACAGAACTATCATTTGTCCACTGGTTTACCTTTCTTCCTTTGTCAAAAAAACAAATGACTGTATTAATGTGGGTCTACTTCTGTTCCATTGGTCTAAGGTTTTTGACCATTACCACACACTGTCTGATTTACTATAGTTTATAGTAAGGCTGGGCAGTATCAGTTCCTCTGTCTTTGTTCTCCTTCAATACTGAGTTGGCTACTCTGGGTCTTCGTCTCTCCCTATAAACTTTAGAATCAGTTTCTACCAACCAACAGAAAAACTTGCTGAGATTTTGATTGTGATTTTGATCAACTATATACATTAAATTGGGACATGCTGATATCTTGACAATATTGAACCTTTTTTATTAGTGTGGAATATACCTCCATTTATATAGTTTTTCCTTAATATATTTCATCATAGTTTTATAGTTTTTCTCATATAGATCTTACATGTATTGTTAGATATATACCAAAGCACTGCATTTGGAAAGGTGCTTACTTATAATGTAAGTAGCAATATGTTTTTTATTTTCAAATTCTACTTGTTAATTGTTAGTGCATAGGAAAATCATTAACTTTTATATATTAACCTGATTTTCTGCCGACTTTATATAACTGCTTATTAGCTTAAGATTTTTTGGTAGATTCTTTTTTCATTTTCTACATAAACAATTATTATATCATCTGCAAAGAAAGTTTTATTTATTACTTCTCAATCTGTATGACTTGTTTCCTCTTGTTTCATTGCATTTACTAAGACTTCCAATATGATGTTGAAAAACAGTGATCACAGGGAACTTCCTTACATTGCTCCTGATCTCAGTGGGAAAGCTATAGCTTCTCACCAATCAGTATGAGATTTGTAATAGATGTTTTTCATCAAGTTGAGAAAGTTCCTGTCTATTCCTAGTTTACTTAGATTTTTTTTCAGGATGGAATTTTTCCTCTCCACCCAGCAATAGTAGACAAAACACAGAAACTTTACTTTTTTTTTAATCTCTATTCCTCCCCACTTTTCCTCCCCTTTTTCCTCTCCTTATTCTTCCTCTACTCTAGTGATCTTCTTTTGCTCCTTTGTTTATTTATTTTTCATGGATATTTTCTACATATACATAAAGATAAAATTCCCTTTGGTACATTTATATGTGTATATAATGTGATTTTATTAAATTCTTCCATATTTCTTCCCCTTTCCCTTCCTCTCTCCCTCTCATTGTGCTGTCTCCCCTCTATCTTTATGACATCAAATCTCCTCCCTACCTTCTTTCCTTTATTTTGCTCTATGAGAGGAAACATATGAGAGGAAACATTTGACTGATTTTTAGAGTCTGGTTTATTTCACTTAGTATGTCTTTCTCCATTTCCATCTATTTACCAGCAAATGCTGTTATTTCATTCTTTGTTATGGCTGAGTAAAACTGCATTGCATATGCATAACATATTTTCTTGATCCATTCATCTATTGATAGGCATCTAAGTTGATTCCATAATTTGGCTACTGTGAATTGTGCTGCTATAAACATTTCAGTGTTGTATTACTATAGTATGCTGATTTTAGTTATTTTGGATAAATACCAATGAGTTAGATAGTTGGGTAATGTGATGGTTCCATTCCCAGTTTTCTAAAGGATCTCCATAATTTCCTAAGTGGTTGAACAGATTTACAGTCCCACCCATCAATGAATGTTGGATTTTGTCACATCTATCTATTTTTTTATATTTATTTTTATTGTAAACAAATGGGATACATATTGTTTCTGTTTGTACATGGAATAACAGCATACCGTTTGCATATTCATACATTTACATAGAGTAATGATGTTTGATTCATTCTGTTATTTTTTTCCCTTCCCCCCCACCCATCCCACCTCTCTTTTCCCTCTATACAGTCCCTCCTTCCTCTATTCTTGCCCCCCTCCTACCCCCCATTACGTGTCATCATCCGCTTATCAGTGAGATCATTCGTCTTTTGGTTTTTTGAGATTGGCTTATCTCACTTAGCATGATATTCTCCAATTTCATCCATTTGCCTGCAAATGCCATAATTTTATCATTCTTTATAGCTGAGTAATATTCCATTGTATATATATACCACAGTTTCTTTATCCATTCATCAATTGAAGGACATCTAGGTTGGTTCCATAGTCTGGCTATTGTGAATTGAGCAGCTATGAACATTGATGTGGCTGTATCTCTGTAGTATTCTGCTTTTAAGTCCTTTGGGTATAGGCCAAGGAGTGGGATAGTTGGGTCAAATGGTAGGTCCATTCCAAGTTTTCTAAGGAATCTCCACACTGCTTTCCAGAGTGGCTGCACTAATTTGCAGTCCCACCAGCAATGTATGAGTGTACCTTTCTCCCCACCTCCTCTCCAACACCTGTTGTTCCTTGTATTCTTGATAAACACCATTCTAATTGGGGTGAGATGGAATCTTAGTGTAGTTTTGATTTGCATTTCTCTTATTACTAAAGATGGTGAGCATTTTTTCATATGTTTGTTGATTGCTTGTAGATCTTCTTCTGTGAAGTGTTTGTTCATATCCTTAGCCCATTTTTTCATTGGGTTATTTGTATTCTTGGTGTAGAGTTTTTTGAGTTCTTTATATATTCTGGAAATTAGTGCTCTATCTGAAGTATGAGTGGCAAAGATATTCTCCCACTCTGTAGGCTCTCTCTTTGCATTGCTGATAGTTTCCTTTGCTGAGAGAAAGCTTTTTAGTTTGAATCTATCCCAGTTATTGATTCTTGCTTTTATTTCTTGTGCTATGGGAGTCCTGTTAAGGAAGTCTGATCCTAAGCCAACAAGTTGAAGATTTGGACCTACTTTTTCTTCTATAAGATGCAGGGTCTTTGGTCTTATTTCAAGGTCCTTGATCCATTGTGAGTTGATTTTTGTGCAGGGTGAGAGATAGGGGTTTAGTTTCATTCTGTTGCATATGGATTTCCATTTGTTGAAGAGACTATCTTTTCTCCATTGCATATTTTTGGCCCCTTTGTCTAGGATAAGAAAATTGTATTTATTTGGGTTTGTGTCCGTGTCCTCTATTCTGTACCATTGCTCTACCTGTCTATTTTGGTGCCAATACCATGCTGTTTTTGTTAGTATTGCTTTGTAGAATAGTTGAAGTTCTGGTATTGCGATACCCCCTGTTTCATTCTTCCTGCTAAGGATTGCTTTAGCTATTCTGGGTTTCTTATTCTTCCAGATGAATTTCATGATTGCTTGCTCTATTTCTGTAAGGTATGTCATTGGGATTTTAATTGGAATTGCATTGAATCTGTATAACACTTTTGGTATTATGGCCATTTTGACAATATTATTTCTGCCTATCCAAGAACATGGGAGATCTTTCCATCTTCTAAGGTCTTCCTTAATTTCTTTCTTCAATGTTTTGTAGTTTTCATTGTAGAGATCTTTTACCTCTTTGGGTAGATTGATTCCCAAGTATTTTATTTTTTTTTGAGGCTATTGCAAATGGAGTTGTTTTCCTCATTTCCCTTTCAGCTGTTTTGTCACTTGCATATAAAAATGCTTTAGATTTATGTGTGTTGATTTTATAGCCTGCTATTTTGCTGAATTCATTGATGAGGTCTAGAAGTTTTCTGGAGGAGGTTTTTGTATCCTCTAAATATAGAATCATGTCATCTGCAAATAGTGACAGCTTAAGTTTCTCTTTTCCTATTCGTATCCCTTTAATTTCTTTAGTCTGTCTAATTGCTCTGGCTAGAGTTTTGAGGACAATGTTGAATAGAAGTGGTGAAAGAGGACATCCCTGTCTTGTTCCTGTTTTGAAAGGGAACGGTTTCAGTTTTTCTCCATTAAGAATGATGTTGGCCATGGGCTTAGTATAAATAGCCTTTACAATTTTCAGATATGTTCCTACTATCCCTATTTTTTCTAGTGTTTTGAGCATGAAGTGGTGTTGTATTTTGTCGAATGCTTTTTCTGCGTCAATTGAAATAACCATATGATTCTTATCCTTTAGTCTATTGAAATGATGGATTACATTTATTGATTTACGAATGTTGAACCATCCTTGCATTCCAGGGATGAATTCCACTTGATCGTGGTGCACAATTTTCTTAATATGTTTTTGGATACGGTTTGCCAATATTTTGTTAAGGATCTTTGCATCTATATTCATTAAGGATATTGGTCTAAAATTTTCTTTCCTTGATCTGTCTTTTCCTGGTTTGGTTATGAGGGTGATATTAGCTTCATAGAATGAGTTCAGTAGGGTACCCTCCTTTTGTATTTCCTGGAATACTTTGAGAATGAGTTTTTCTTTGAAGGTCTTGTAGAACTTGGCTGAGAATCCGTCTGGTCCTGGGGTTTTCTTGGATAGTAGATTTTTGATGGCTTCTTCTATTTCATTGCTTGATATTGATCTGTTTAAATTGTGTATGTCCTCCTGGTTCAGTTTGGGAGGAGCATATGTCTCTAGAAATTTGTCAATGTCTTCGGTAGTTTCTATTTTGTTGGAATACAGATTTTCAAAGTAGCTTCTCATTATGTTCTGTATCTCAGTGGTGTCTGTCATGATATTTCCTTTTGCATCATGTATTTTAGTAATTTGAGTTTTCTCTCTCCTTCTCTTTGTTAGTGTGGCTAAGGGTTTGTCTATTTTGTTTACTTTCTCAAAGAACCAACTTTTTGTTTTGTCAATTTTTTGAATAGTTTCTTTTGTTTCAATTTCATTGATTTCAGCTCTGATTTTAATTATTTCCTGTCTTCTATTACTTTTGCTGTTATTCTGTTCTTCTTTTTCTAGGACTTTGAGCTGTAATGTTAGGTCATTTAGTTGTTGACTTTTCATTCTTTTCTGGAATGTGCTCCATGCAATCAATTTTCCTCTTAGTACTGCTTTCATAGTGTCCCAGAGATTTTGATATGTTGTATTATCATTCTCATTGACCTCTAAGAATTTTTTTATCTCCTCCCTGATGTTTTCTGTTATCCACGTTTCATTCAATAGCATATTATTTAGCTCCAGGTGTTGAAGTAATTTCTGTTCTTTATTTTGTCATTGATTTCTACTCTCAGTCCATTATGATCTCATAGAACACAAGGCAATATCTCTATTTTTTTGCATTTCCTGAGGGCTGCTTTGTGGCATAACACATGGTCTATTTTTGAGAAGGTTCCATGTGCTGCTGAGAAGAAAGTGTATCCGCTCGTTGATGCATGGAATATTCTATATATGTCTATTAAGTCTTGGTTATTGATTGTTTTATTGAGTTCTATGGTTTCTTAGGTTGGATTTTGTTTGGAAGATCTATCTAGTGGTGACAGTGGTGCATTTAAGTCACCCAGAATTATTGTGTTGTGGTCTATGTGATTCCTGAAATTGAGAAGGATTTGTTTGATGTACAGGGATGCACCATTGTTTGGGGCATAAATATTAACTATCGTTATGTTGTCCTGATTTATGGTTCCCTTAAGCAGTATGAAATGTCCTTCTTTATCCCTTCTAACTAACTTTGGCTTGAAGTCCACTTTATCTGATATAAGGATGGAAACCCCTGCTGTTTTACTGAGTCCATGTGCGTGGTAGGTTTTTTCCCACCCTTTCATCTTTAGTCTGTGGATGTCTTTTTCTATGAGATGAGTCTCTTGCAGGCAGCATATTGTTGGGTCTTTCTTTTTAATCCATTCTGCCAGTCTATGTCTTTTGATTGATGAGTTTAGGCCATTAACGTTCAAGGTTATTATTGAGAAATGGTTTGTATTCCCAGTCATTTGGCTTATTTTTGGTTTTTAAGTTGACTTGGTTTCTCCTTTGAGTGGTTTTTCTTAGGTATTTCCTCCCTTTGCTGACCTACAGTGTTGTTTTTCATTTCCTCCTCATGGAATATTTTGTTGAGAACATTCTGTAGTGCAGGCTTTCTATTTGTAAATTCTTTTAACTTTTGTTTATCATGGAAGGATTTTATTTCATCTTCAAATCTGAAGGTTAGTTTTGCTGGGTATAGGATTCTTGGTTGGCAACCATGTTCTTTCAGAGTTTGAAATATGTTGTTCCAGGCCCTTCTAACTTTTAGAGTCTGGGTTGAGAAGTTGGCTGCTATCCATATTGGTCTCCCCCTATATGTAATCTGATGCTTTTCTCTCGCGGCCTTCAAATTCCTATCTTTATTTTGCATGTTAGGCATTTTCATTATAATGTGCCTTGTTGTGGATCTGTTGTGATTTTGTGCATTTGGTGTTCTGTAAGCCTCTTGCATTTGATTTTCCATTTCATTCTTCAGGTTTGGGAAATTTTCTGATATTATTTCATTGAGTAGGTTGTTCATTCCTTTGGTTTGTATCTCTGTGTCTTCCTCAATCCCAATAATTCTTAAATTTGGTCTTTTCATGATGTCCCATAGTTCTTGGAGATTCTGTTCATGATTTCTTACCATCTTCTCTGTTTGGGCAACTTTATTTTCAAGTTTAAATATTTTGTCTTCATTGTCTGAGGTTCTGTCTTCCAAGTGGTCTAGTCTTTTGGTGATGCTTTCCATTGAGTTTTTTATTTGGTTTATAGTTTCCTTCATTTCAAGGACTTCCGTTTGGCTTTTTTTTTAGAATCTCTATCTCTTTGTTGAAATGATCTTTTGATTCCTGTAGGTGCTCTTTCAGCTTATTAGTATTATCATTCATTGCCTGCATTTGCTCTCTTATCTCATCCTTTGCTTCAACAAATCATGTTAATCATGTATAATCTGAAGTCCTTTTCTGACATTTCTTCTAACATCCTGTCATTGGATTCTATTACTATAGAATCTAGATTTGTTTGGATCATTTTCTTCCCTTGTTTTTTCATGTTGTTCATGTATCTTCCCCTCTAGCAGTGCAGATGTGGGGTATTGCAGATTTCCCCCTATAGGCTTATATTGGCCCTATAGGTTTCCAAAACCCTTTCTTTAAGGGGAGATCAATATTATTAGTGCCCAAATCAGACACTATGCAATCCTAGACCAAATAGACCCTGACAATGAGCTTCAAGCCTCCAGCAGGCGTCACAGGATGGGATTTGCCCCACCCAAAGATCGGAGCTATGGCTTCCAGGATTATCCAAAATGGCCGCTCTGGCTTCGAAATGTGTTGGCAAATGGGGAACTGCAGCTCAGGGGTGGACGTGGTCAGCTGGAGGTTGTGGAGATGGGATGCAGTTGGTCCGGCAGGGGTCCTGGAGGTCCGGTGTGTTTGGTGTGGTTGTGGGATCCTGGAGGCTGGGTGCAATCAGTCAGTCTGGGGTCCTGGTGATAGGGTGCAGTCAGTTGGTCTGGGGGTCCTGGTGGCAGGGAGCAGTCAGTTGATGTGAGGGCCCAGAGGCAGGGAGTGATCGGTCGGGCTGAGGGATCCTGGAGACAGGGCTCAGTCAGTCCGGCCAGGGGTCCTACGGGGCCTGGCTGTTGTCTCAAAATGGCGGCAGCCACTTGTAATCAAAACTGCATGTACTGTAACAGTGAACTTCCAGGCAGCAGCAGGCAGCTGGTGCTCCACGGCGGTCGGTTGGCGATCAGTTTGCTGACTGTTGTCGGACGATCGGGAGGTGAACCTCGAGCGTTGGGTAATGGATAGGAGTAAGGCAGGCGATGCACAGGCAAGAGGCAGGCAAATGGCAGATGATAGGCGCCTGACAGTGAGCAATCTGCACTCAAAAAAGGCGTTGATATGCTGGCAGACTGCAGGTGGTCACAGCAGACAAATGGGTAAACACCAGGGGATCGATAAGCAGCAAAAACTGCCTCACCGAGAAACAGATATCCTCTGCCTGAAACCAGCTTAGGGAGCGACAAAGAACACAGCCTCCCTCTAGTCCGCCATCTTGGATTTCCCCATCTGAAGTTCCCAGATCTATCTATATGATCATGTTGTTTTCTCTTTTATAGTCTGTTGATGTGATAAGTGAATGACATTAATTGGTTTTCTAATCTTAAATTTGCTCTGCATACCTGGAATAAATCCCATCTGGTGTTGTGCAATCCTTTTTATACAACAAAATTAGCAAAATTTGATTTTGCTAACATTTTGTTGAGTTTTATTGCATCATTGTTCATGAGTGATTGCTATGGCTTAGATACAATTCCCTATAGAGTCATGTGCCAGAAGCTTAGTTTCCCTTATAATGGTATTGAGAGATGATGAATAGAGGGAGCTAATTGAAAACCATTAGGTGGGGGCACCACCCTCAGAAATTAGTGGGTCAGATCTCATGGGACCATATTCATCCCTGTGAGATTAGATTTTTATAATTTCTGGTCTCCTGGCTCAACCTCTTGGTTCTTGTTTCACCATGTGAGCTCTTCCACATGTGCCCCTTACCATGTTGTAAATGCAGCCAGAGGGCTTGCGACAAATGCCAGAGCCATGCTGTTGGACTTTCCAGCCACAGGAATTAGGAGTCAAATACCAACACCCCCCCTTTTTTTTTTTTTTTTTTTTTTACAAAAAGTTACCTGGCCTCACATATTTTGTTATGGCAACACAAAATGGACTAACTGGGAATATTGATCAGTCATTTTCTTTTTATAATGTCTTTGTCTGGTTTTAGTATAAGGGTAATGCAGACCTCATAGAATGAGTCAGGACATATTCCCTCTTCTGAAAGATATTGTAGAGAATTGGTATATTTTCTTGCTTTGAGGTTTGGTAAAATTCACCAGAGAACACATCTGAGCCTGATACTTTATGTTTCAGTAGGCTATTAATTAGGGATTCAGTTGCTTTAATGTACATGGTGCTATTCTCTTAAGTAGATATAAGCCAATTCTATTTCTTCTTTATGAGTTTTGGTAGGTTATACTTTTGAAGGAATGGGTTCACTTAAATCTAGGTTATCAAATTTGTTAGTATAAAGTTGTTTCCTTGATTACCCTTTCAATGCCCGTGAGATTTGTAATGATGGACCCACTTTCACTTTTGATATTAATAATTTATTTTTATTTTTTCTTAGCTAGATTGACTGTAATCTTAACAATTTTACTGACCTTTTCAAAGAACTACATTTTAGTTTCATTGATCATTCTATTGATCTATTTTTAATTACATTGAATTCTGCTCTAATATTTCTTTTGTTGTACTTATTTTGGATTTAATTTCCTTTCATCCCCTTTCCTGAAGTAGAAAGTTAGATTATTGATTTTAGATCTTTTACCTTTCTAAATATGTTTCTAAAGCTTTAAATTTTCCTCCAAGCACTACTTTCATTGCATCTTTACAAATTTTGGTTATGTTATCATTTTCCCTCACTGAAAAATATTTTAAAAATTTCTCTTGAGATTTCTTCATTGACCCATGAGTTGTTTAGAAATATGTCGTTCAATTTCCAAGGCTTTTTTTTTGGGGGGGGGGGTGTGGAAAGGTACAGGGGAAGTTTTCAACTATCTTTCTGTTACTGTTTTCTACTTTAATTCCACAGTGGTTTTAGAGTAGACATTGTATGATTTCTGTTTTTTTAATTTGTTGAGGTGTGTTTTATAAAGCATGTGGTCTACAATAAAACATGCTACATATGAGCTGTTTTTAGGTGAAGTGGTTTATAGATATCAATGTTATCAATTGAGTTCAACTCTGTCCTAATTCTCTGACTTCTGCCTCTGTACATTTCTGATAGAGGAGTATTGAAGTCTCCAGCTATCATAATTGATTCATCTGTTTCTTCTTGCACTTCTGTCAGGTTTTGCTTCCTGAATTTACACATTTTTATTGTTAGATACCTACATGTTAAGGATTGTTATGTCTTCTTGAAGTATTGTTCCATTATCATTATGTAATGTCCCTCTTTATCTTTGATAACTTTCCTTGCTCTGAAGACTACTGCATCTGAAATTAATATGGCTATTCCCACTTTCTTTTTATTAGTGTCAGCCTGGTTTATTTTTCCCTATCAATTTACTTTATACAGATATAGATATATTTTTATATTTAAAGTATATGTCTTACAGATGGCATCTAGTTGGGTCTTGGTTTTTGATCCACTCTGACAATTTCTGTTATTTCAATGGTGTTTTCAGAAAATTGGTGTTCAAAGTTTGATATTTATAACTTTTTATCTATAACTATTTGATATCTACAACTTGATATAGTTAGATTCATATCTTTCATATTTGTTGCTGTTTCTATATTTCATTCTTGTTCTTCGTTCCAATTTGTCTTTCAATCTTTTTCTGCCTTCTTTGGTTTTACTAAGCATTTTGTATGATTCCATTGATTCTCCTTAATAGAACTGGTTAGTTTATAAAAACTTTTTTAAGTCTTATCCTAGAAGTTGCAATATGCATTTAAAATTAAATTCCATTTTCAAATAATACTCTGTTTCATAAAGAGTGTGAGTTATTTCTAATTCCTACCTCCTATTCTTTGAATCATTACTGTCAGTCATTTAATTTATATATAGGTACACATTCACACACAGACATACCTAATGGAATACATTGTTGCAATTATTTGAAGAAACTCTTATCTGTCAGATGAATCAAGAATAAGAAAAAAAGCAGGTTTTGATTTTATGAATTTTTAAAAATTTTTTTAATCGTTGATGGACTTTTATGTTAATTTACTTATTTATACGTGGTGCTGAGAATCAAACCCAGTACCTCACACATGCTAGGCAAGCACTCTACCACTAAGCTACAACCCCAGCCAGCAGGTTTTATTTTACTTTAACTTTTTCTCAGATTGTCTCCATTCTCTGTGTAGATCTGAGATTCTGGTCTATATTATTTCCACTGTCTCTAAAAAATTTCTGTTAACATTTCCTGCAAGAAGTTGTAAGTGTACTGGCAATGAATTCCCTCAATTCTTGTCATGGCTTTTATTTCTTCTTCATTTTTGAAGAATAATTTTACAGGGTCAGAATTCCAGATTAGTGTAGTTTTTTGTTTTCTTTCAACACTTTAAATATTTTTCCACACTCTTTTCTTGCCTTCATAGTTTTGAGAAGATGAATGTAATCTTTATCTTTGTTCCTTTATAGATAAGGTATTCTTTTCTCTGGCTTCTTTCAGATATTTTTCTTTATCTTTGATTTTCTTTAATTGATTATTATACACTTAGGTGTAATTTTATTGGCATTTGTCCTGTTTGGTATTCTCTGAGCTTCCTGTATCTGTGGTTTGGTGTCTAATTTTATTGTGGGGAAAATTCTCAGTCATTATTGCTTCAAATATTTCTCTTTCTTCTTCTGGCATTCCCATTGTGCAGATTTTTATCTTTTGTAGTTATTGAATAGTTCTTGAATAGTCTGTTAGTTTCTTGGTCTTTTTTTCTCTTTGCTGTTCAGTTTTTGTGTTTTCTGTTGAGATATTCTCAAGTCCAGAGATTCTTTCCTCAGTTGGGTCCAGTCTAGTAAATCTGTCAAGGGTATTATTCACTTTTGTCACAGTGTTTTTGATCCATAGACTTTCTATTGGTTCTTCCTTAGAATTTACATCTCTTTGCTCATATTACCCGTCTTACTTTTGTCTAGTTTATTCATGAGAGTTCTTAGCATAGTAATCATAGGTGTTTTAAATTCCCCATCTAGTAATTCTAATATGCCTTCCACATCAGATTCTGGTTCTGATTCTTTTTTGGCTCTGTAAACTGTTTTCTGCCTCTTGGTATGCTTTGAATTTTTTTTTTTTTTTTTTTTTTTTGATAGCTGAGTATGATGTGCTGGTACTACCTTTAGAGATGTGGTGCTAGGGTGGAAGTGGGAAACTGTTCTGTGGTCCTATGATTTTGTCTGTCTTTTAGTAAGCCCATGTTTCTAGAAAGTATAATTCAGAAGGACTTCTTAGCTGTTCCCCTGCCTACACCTTGCGTGGAATAAATGGCCAGAGGGGGCCAAAGTTGTGTATTTTTCTTCCCCCAAATCAGTTGAGCTCTGACCAAACCCCAATAGATTAGGCTCTGTTAAGTTGTTTCTCCTGAAGGCAGACCTTGTTAAAAAGAACTGAATGCTCTAGGGTATTTTGAAGTACTTACTGTTCCCCTTTCCCTGCCAAAAGTACAAGGGGATTTTTCTCTATTGACTATGAGAATTTTAGTTGAGCTCCTGGAAATAAAACTCACACAAATGTGGGGGCCGACTATTACCAGGGTCCCCTGGAGTTTTTCTCTCTCAGACTTGTCCACTCTGAGCCTCTAGCAATTTGTTAATTACAGTTTAGATATTCCTGCCCTGACACTGATTCCTAGGGAAGTTTCTGCTCCAGTAAGTTCTGCTTCTCTTTATTTGTCTGTCTGTCTGTCTGTCTGTCTGGGGTCAGTGGTTTGGCCTGCAACCTCACCTCTCTAACGTATGTAAGAAGAGTTGTTAATTTTTTAAATTTGTTCAACTTTTTGCTTCTTATTAGGATGGAATGGTGATTTCCAAACCAGCCTAGAAAACATTTTTATTTTTCATTTGTACAAAAACATTTTATTTTGAAATAATTTTATTTCTAAAGAGACTAGAAATAGTACAGAAAACCTGTATACTTTCCATCCAGCTACTCCTAATACTAATATTTTATATAACCATGGTACATATATTAAAAATAGAAAACTAGGGTTTGCTCAGTACTATTACCTGAACTGTAGACTTTTTTTGGATTTACCCAGTATCACATAGTATCAAATCAATTTGAAGTGACTTTGTTCAGGTAATCTTTTCAAATTTCATTAAATTATCCTGCAGTAAAGTGATGGCCTTGGGAAATGTTTGAAACATTTTTCTAAAATGCAGTTAATGGACCCAGTAGGTTTTTCTCTGTTGATTTTTGTTGTCTTTCATAGTTTCTTTTCTCTTCACTACATGTCAGCTATCATTTCCTTCCATCCTTCCATAGTTCATTGACTACTAGCTTATATATCTCCCTTCTCTTTTTAGTTTCCAGTCTCTATTCTTTTGTGTGTCACAAAAAAAATGTCTAGAGTAACACACAAACTAAAATATTTTAAATATTTTCTGAGAGTAAAACTGGGAAAGACAACAGGACAAGTCCATATCTTTGTGAGAACTCTACTATGACTCAGAGACCTTTAAAAACAATCCAGTGCAGGTTTGTGGACAGTGGAAATACTGGATAACTGACCTTTGGATAAACGAAGTGTTGTTAGAGGAGTCCCACAGGTTTACAAGGGAATGTCCCCACTCATGATTTGGGGTGCCAGCAAGATTTTTCTAGTGTCCTTCACAGAAAGAAACCAAAACCACAAAAAATGTCCACATCAGGACTATTACTGAAAGAGGACTGTATACCCACTATACCCACAGAGAAGATACAGCATTGAATGTAGAGAAATGGAAAGAGACATTACAACTGCAGAGGTTTTTGGCATGTACAATATGTAACATCTCAGTGAAGATCAACAACATACTTGTCAACATCCTTTGTAATTAATTCACATGTCAGGTAATGTTAGAAGATCATTTCGTTCTCTTATCTCTTCAACAAGTATTTCCATAGATTCTATGATATTCTTCACCTTGTGTGAGGTATCAAGAGCTTAATATAAAATATTGAATAAATAAGACTGAGAAGCATGAACAACATAAAGGGCTCTGGATTCTAGCATGCCCAGGTTCCAGTCCTGGTTCTACCAATCACCAGCTGAGGGACCTCTGGCAAACCTTAAATTCTGTGAGTTTCCATTTCCACAGCTGTAGGATGCAAACATCTAAACTAAGAGTGCTGACAGCATAGACAATAAAAACATTAAATACAATATTTAAAAAGCACATAGTACAGAGTCAGAAATAGGGCTGAAAGAGTGTCATCTCTTAGGATAAGATAGATGCCTTTCAGGAACATCAGAAGACCAGACACATGCCTTACCTGACACCTGACATTAGCAGAAAAAAATTGTGTTCCTACTGAAAATAAATGCTGATTGGTGTTAGGCAGACTTCTGGAAGAAAGTGGATGTTGATCTAGGTAATAAAGGGTAGGTAGGTTTTGGACGTGGCACAATGTGGGAAGATGCTCTAGACATGGAAGTCAGGGATCATGGGTAGTACATCATTTAGAACACTTTGACCTACAGGATTAGAATGCCCACCTAAAATTAACATAAACAACGAGGTAATTTATCAGTTTATAAGATGAAACATACAAAGTTTAGTAGCTTCAGGGTTAGTTATTTTAGTGATTCAGCAATATTATGGAGGACCCAGATGCTTTGCATATTCCTACCCTGCTTCTCAGTCTGTTCTTAAGATTATCCTCTCAGGGTCAAAAAATGACTGCCACAGATTCAGACATTGCATCCTCCTAACACAATCCCAGCTACATGCAGGAGGACAGATCCTTCTTTCACTGTTATTTAAGAGAAAACATTCTCCAAAGGACTCCTCTAGCAGACCCTCCGATTTGGAGATCACAAGCCAAGTCCTTAGCTGTCATTCATGTGGCACTTTGGCTCTTACTAACAGGTAGTACCTACCAGGAAGAAAGAAGACAGTGTGGGTGCAAGCTTTCAAGTGTGTAACACATAGTGTCTAGCACGGGTTGTAAGTCCATTCATACCTACTAAAGAAAGACAAAAGGCAAATTTATTGGAAAGATGCAGGAATGTCTCATGGATTTCCAGAACTTGAAGTTTACTGACCTTTTCACTGGTATTAAAATAAGAAGCATAGGTTTCTTCAGGGTCTAACATTCCTCCCACTACCCAAAACCATATAGTCTCTTAACTGTACTTCTCTACACATTAATTTCTATCCTTCTGGACAACCTTTCTCTCCTTCTGAGAGAGAAGGAGCCAAATCTAACCAGATGGATCCCATTCTCCATTCAAACACTAACAGATCAAGATCATGCCTTCAAGTGCCCAGGTATATATTTCTGGGAGACAGAGACAAGGCATCCTACCTCGGGCGTGTCCTCTCCTGAGAGTCAGTGCTATGCTAGAAGGCAGAGCTTCCTACAGGGGAAGGATGGACAACAGTGACAGAAACCTCCTACAGTGGAGAAGCACATTTAGGAGATGGATCCTTGATGGTACTGTGGGCTGAGCATGCTTGAAGAAAGCAACTCTGGACCTGTTACAGTTAGAGGTGTCTGTGCAGCAATGTCCAGCGGCACATAGATGTGGAGTTTGGTCCCACCAATAAACCACAAGAGGATGTGAGACCAGGATCCTTTAACAACTCAGATTATCCATTTTCAAGAGAGAAAGATAAGCTAAGTTGAGAGTGGAACAATCAATACTCCAAGAAAGAATTGAACCCCCACCTCCCCTGCTCTATGAGAATACTGAAGCACTACAGGTGTAGCTCCTGGAGATGGGGAGGGGCAGTGTAGTCAGACATCCTACTCTTAATGGCATCTGCACTCACTTTCTGGCCCAGGCTGAAAACCCAGACTTGCCTTGGACACTGCTTTCCCTTGGTCAGTGATGGCAGCAGGTTCATCATCCTGTGCAAGGTCCTGGTCTCTCCTGCCACCTTTGCTGCTTCTCTTGCTCAGGACCTTGTCTTCTCTCTTCTAGAGATTGGTCTCAGTATCTTGATTGTCCCACCCACTCCCCTCAGTGTAGCCAGTGTTGATTTCACTCTCTGTCACCTAAGCATTCAGCCTGGTCTGCTCTGTCTGCTAAGACCCTGGACAGTGGTGCCTCCACCTCCTCCAGGCCTCATCTCTGGGCATTCTCAGCCCTGCTGTGTAGGATGTCCTCCCCACTGCTCAACTACAGCGTCCACTCCACACCATTTCCTGCCTCCTCCTTTGTCAGCCCATGCCTATGCCTGGAAAGCTCTCACTGTCCCTGTGTCCAGTGCATCCTCAGGTCCTTTCAGTTGTACCTTCAAGGTGTATCCTGAAGCCAACTACTTCTCACCACCTCCATCTCTACTATGTTGCAACTCTGAGCCACAAACATCTCTGGACACCTCAGAAATCACCTGTGGGCTCCCAGCATGGTGCCTTGCACCTGTAATCTGAGTGACTCAGGAGACTGACATAAGAAGATCACAAGTTCAAGGCCAAACTGGACAACTTAGTGAGACCCTGTCACCAAATAAAACATCAAAAGGGCTGGGAATGTAATTTAGTGGTAGAGTACACCTGAGTTCAATCCCCAGCATTAAAAAAAAAAAAAAAAAAAAATCCGTGATTGGTAAAATAATGACCACCCAAAGAGGTCCACATCCTAATCTCCAGTACCTGAGCATGTTACTTTATATAGCAAAAGGGACTCTGACTCTGTAGATGCAATTAGGCTACGCGTCTTGAGACAGCAAGATTATCTGGGATGGTCTGGGTGAGCTCACTGTAATCACAAATACCATTATAAGCAGGAAGCAGAGGGATCAGCATCCTAGAGGGAGAAGTGATGATGGAAGCAGAAGTTGGAGCAGTAAGGCCATAAGTCAAGGAACGTGTGAGTCCTCTAGAAACTGGAAAAGGCAAGGAGAGCACAGCTCTGCCTATACCTTGACTTTAGCCCTGTAATACCCATTTTGGACTTCTAAGCTCCAGAATTGTGAGATAATTAATTTGTGTTGTATAAACCACTGAGTTTATGGTAATATGCTACAGCAGGGACAGGAAACTAATCTTCCCCCTAATTTGCCTCTTGGGCTCCCACTCTAACCTCATTCCAGTCCAATCTCCATACCATAGCCAAGTGATTCTATAAAGCATAAAGTCCTCCTGAGCTCACTCTGCTCACAGCCTTGGCCAGCTTCCCATTGTGCTTAGGATGAGGACAACAGTCCTTAGCCTAGTATAGTCTCTGGGGACTCTGAACCTCATCTCAGACCATTGCCCACCCTGTTCTTTCCCACCATTATGGACCTTGGCACTTGCCTGCATCCTCTTCTCCTTGACCTGGTTAACCCTTAGCCATCTTTCAATTCTCATTTCCTGTCATTTCCTTGGCCACCCTACCCTGACAAGGTCACATTCCCCTGACACACTCTTTTAGTGCCACCAAATACCTGTCACTCCTAACACTTCTTATGACTATAATTTTACACCTGACTCTAGGTTTCTTACATTACACTGTGAATGTATCTATTTTTCACAGTGCCTGAACCATGGTAGGCTTGCAAAATACTTTTGTTTTCTTTGCAGTGCTAGGGATGGAATCCAGGGCCTCACCCATGCTAGGCAACCACTCTGCCTCTGAACTAGACCATCAGCCCCCTTTTTATTTTCAAAACAGAGTCTCACTAAGTTGCCCAGACTGGCCTGAAACAAATGATCCTCCTGCCTCAGCCTCCCAAGTAGCTAAGATTACAGACGTGGGACTCTATGCCTGGCTCAAAATACATTTTAATATAAGTGGCCAAATTAATAAAGGCCTAGGATTTGAAAGTCTCATTCCTTCCTGAACATTGAAAAAATACCATTGTAAAATCTTCATTTCTAGGTCTTTAAGACTTCAGCCTTTTTTTGAGGGGTGAGGCAGGAGCAGTGCTAGGGATTGAACCCAGGACCTTACACAGTCTAGGTAAGTTCTTCACCACTGAGTTACAGCCCCAGTTGGAGATTGAATCTGCCTAGAGATTGAATCTCTTTAAATTGAGGCAGCTTATATTTTAATAATTAAAACATCTTGCCTGAGCGAGCACTGTGGTGCAGAGGAGGGCTGTGGTGATGTGTAATAAAGTCTAATCATTTCCTGATAACTCCAGGCTGGGCAGGCAGAGAGGGCTATTATTACATTACTAATTACTGCGTCCAGGCTGCTCTAAGTGCGATGCTAATTGCTCAGTGAATGGATTGTAGACTCAGGTAATTACCAAACCTAACATGGCTCCTGTCATGTTTGAGTAAATTATTGTAAGGGGAAAAAGCTACCCAGCTTGAAGAGAACTGCCTGGTGCACTGATGTTGCTTGGGAAACAGCAGAGCCCCTTCATAAGGATGTGAAGCTGCCAGGTACACGGGTTCACCTGGGCTCTGCTTTCCACCAATGGACCTGCCAGTCACCAAGTCAGATATCTCATGCAATAGAGTTGTGAGAGTTTAGCCACCTGGCAGATGATGATCTCTCTTTGGGGGTGTTTATTTGTAAAGCCATCTCAAAGGTCTCTTTCAGCTATGTAATCAGTTAACAGTGAGCAAACATATTTGATCAATGCCTAAGGAATAGATTTTTGCAATAAATCAATACCCAGAGCAACAAGAACATTTAGAATAATTCACACAGCAAAGCAAGGATTTGAACTTGGCATTCCTCCTCAGGAGTTCATATTTGTAACCATCCCACAGTTACCTTCTTGGTTGACTTTAGGAAAATCATTTTTTTCTGAACCTTGGTTTTCCAGTGAAGATTCCTCCACCCACTGTGTGTCTTCTTCTGCTAAGGCATTTGTAGATGTTAATTTTAGGTGCTAGGTAAGTGGGACTAATTTCCATGCCTAGGCACACAACTAGCAGATAGGAGATTTGGGATTTGACTCTGTTATATTGACCTACAGTGCCATGTCCTTTCTTTTCTCTTGATATTCCCCACATGGAGGATGTGTAGATGCCCATGAACATATCCATAAACTACTGGGGGTTCCAGTAGCCTACTTAGAGAAACATTGCAGAAAATTGCCACTATCTCTGCAACATCAAGGTGGTCTCCCTGCAGTTAGGAGCTGTGAATTCAGGCAGTGTGCGTTTATGGGTGGTCATCCAGATGATCCCAAATCTGCTCATGTTATTTACTATCCAAGTAAATACACCAAAGTACTCAGCCTTAAAGAAAAATGAAATTATGGTATTTGATGGTAAAGGATGGAGCTGGAGAAAATCATGCTAAGTGAAATAAGCCAATCCCCAAAAAACAAAAATCTACTTTTGGCATATTCTTACCCGTCAGATTCCAGAGTATCGTCACACTTTTCAGAGGGTTTTGAATTTGAGTCCTCTTTTGAAGATCCATATTTAAGTCACTAAGCAATGCTGCTCAAGGACAAGCCAAGGGTGGGAGTCTGCCCTGAGTCCTGGCCAGGCTCTGTCTCTCACCATGATCATTTATAATGGAATTAGAAAACCTCTATTAGCTAGTACATGTAGTTACCATGGTGTTACAGTTGTCTATGTATTCAGTACTTGCCATATAGATTTGTAGTCTAAGAACAATGGCTATACCATGGAGCCTAAGTGTGTAGTAGGCTCTATCATCTAGGTTTGTGTAGAAACACTCTGTGATGGTCACACAATGATGATATCACCTGTTGATGCTTTCTCAAAAGGTATTGTTAAGCAATGTATGACCTACTCTCAATAGAGCAGCCAGAGGGAACCTACTGGAAGGTCTTTAGGATCACTACTGAAACTCCTCACTTGTAGCAAAAGCCAAAGCCTTATAAGGATCTGCAAGCCCACCCCACCCTGACTCTGGCCTTGGTTATCTTCCATTGCTCTTCTTGATCCTTCTCCCTCAGTGCTCCCTACCCCTGCTGTTCTTCCACCTGCCAGACAGGATCTAGACTAAGGATCTTTGCTGTTCCCCACCTGGAGTGTCTTTCTTCCAGGTATGCACATGCTCTCCCCCTCACTATATATAACAGGGTTCAGACTGGAGACACTATATATAACAGGGTTCGCACTAGCTATTTAAATAATATCGTAACATAAGAAAGCGTTAACTAACATATAATTGTTATCTAATGAAATGGCAAAAATGTCTCTGAGGGTTCATTTCCATAAGAGCTGGAAAGACCATGCACAGGACTCAGCTGCCACTCCTGGAAGGCTCTGCCACTGTGGGGTGAAGAAGTGAGGCAGGGGTGAGGCTTACAGCAGCCACAGCAGATAGGAATGGCAAAGGGAATGAGCCCTTCTTCTCCCAGCTACTGGTCTCCCTCCAATGTCCCCTATTTGAGAAGTCTGAGAAGGAGCCAACAGAGCAATCATTGGATTTGCAGATTGACAATGTCCAGAATATAGAATGGTTTTGAGGTGGAGAATTTATGGCTCGACATCAGCAGCTCTAACTTCGCTAAAGTCTACATATCTTATGAAGACCTTTTCTGAACACCCCAGCTGATGGCACATGATCTGACTTTTGCTTTTTCCCATTTTACTTTTCGCTAACACTCCTCTAGCTGACTAGCAGTAGCAGATGCTTTTTGTTCTGTGTGCCACATCCCCTTGACTCAACTCTGCCCTGGCAGCAGCTGCAGTGGACACTGACTCTTGCCCTTCCCTGTGTCTGTGTCCCTCAGTTAACATCTGCTTCTAACCAGCTCAGAGGACTGCTTATTCTAGATTAGGCCTTCTTGATCTCACCACTGTTGACATTTGGGTTGTATTTCTTTATTGTGGGAAACTATTCTGTGTGTTGTACAATGTTCAGTAACATCTCCGATCTACCCACTAGAAGCCAGCACCACCACCTCTTGATGACAACTACAAATGCCTCCCAAATGACCCCTGGGGACAGGGTGCACCTTGTTGAGAAATTCTGTTCTATATGTGGACTTATATGTGGTCCATGACTGTGTGAGGCCCAGTTAAGCAAATCTGTGTTGGCATCAGATATAATGGGTTTGATTCCATACAGTGTCATATCTTACCTTGGGAAAGTCACCAGCCCTGATGAGACATCATTTTTTCTGGTTGTAAAAGAAAAGTAATACTATCTCATGGGGTTATTGTAAAGATTAAATAAAGAAATCCATAAAGAGTGATTAGCATAAACCAATATGATCAATATGAGTCAGTACTAAGTTACTGTAATTCAAAGCAAAGCATCAGGGGACAGCATGAGAGTCCACATTGTTTTGTCAACAAATGATGCTGAATATCTAGTGTTTGTTTATCTCACTGCTTGAACTTGACACAGGTCTCAGTGAAGTCAATGGTGATCATGCTCTTAAACTGCATAGATTCATATGAGTGACTGTCAGATGCTGGATTCTGGATGACTGATAATGAGACATACTGCAGTTGAGATGGATTTAAAGGCAATTAACATTTTGAGTGCAACCGTATGATACTGCAGAAAAATGAACACTTGTTAAGCAGTAATTTCACTGCAATGCTTAGAGTCAACTTGCTGTTTGATTCATCTGATCGATTTACCATTGCAATGACACCCAAAAGAATCAAATAACAAAGACATTGAATTCCAGACCCCTGAGTGATTTATTCATTTCAGCACTTTGATATTGCTGAATTCAAAGCTATTGCTGGTAAAGGGGGCTTGACCCATTCAGATACAAACCCATTCTGGTGAGTAGGACAGGAGTCCCAGACTTTGGAGGAAGGAAAGAAATCTGGGTCCCTGACCCCCTGACCAGCTCTGCTACCCACTTGCTTCTCCACAACAGTTTCCTCTTTCCTTTTTTTCCCATCTTTAACACGAGCAATCCAATTGAGTTCTTTGGCCTTCTGTGAAGTTCCATTCCATCCCACTCCCATCTCACCATGCCCTCAGAAAATGCACAGAAAGGAATTTGAGAGCTGAGGTGGTGCTGTCTTTGGATGCCTGTTGAAACCTTGTGCCTTCTTTCCTTTCTCCTTAGGTACACAGTTCTACACAGTGGACATCACCAGGAACTTGAGAAACTGCCCATACACAATGACCCAGAGTCCCTGGAATCATGCTTCTGATTGAGGACGTGACTCACCACTTGGTCCTTCATTTCCATTCATGTTTGTACAAACAAGACACCTTGGCATCATGCCTGATTCTCATCATCACCAGTAAGGCACGAGGCAGTGGGGCCGAGGGCCCAATGAAGGTACATGGAGGAGAGTATTGGGCATGACCCAAGGCCAGAGCATCGAGGATCTCCGAGTTGTGAAGGGACTCCAGGCATCTTCAGAGCCAGCCTCCTACCCAAAGCAGAAGTAGCACTTTTCATGGCTCCTCTGGAAGTTGGTCGATTTCAGTTTGTTAGCTTCCAGGGACAAAAGCTCCCTGCCCCCTAATGCAGTCCTACTGTGCTGTGAAAGTCTTGATTCTAAAGATGTTCTGTCTGTTGTTGGAACACAGCTCCAGCTTCCATCAGGGACCATTCCATTGTCTCCCTCTTCCCCCTGAAAGCCCTTACATATCAGAAGACAATGGCCTTCCATCCACCACTTCTTTCAGTCTACCTTCTTACTAAACATCTCCCATTTCTTTCCCATTCTGGCCATCTTCTCATGGGTGTGCTTTGGTGGGTGAACTAGCACTCTGGATGAAGTTCAGATGGTATCCATGCCAGGATGTCATTCAGAAGCACTGAAAGACTGACAGTGAAGCATCATGAGTTTTTGTTTACAGTCATGAACATTTTAATTTTCTTCCTTCTTTTGTTTCCCATCCCTTGGGGATAGACTTTGGAGACTATTTAGGTTTTTGTTTTAGATCCATTACCCAAAGACATCTTTACAGTTGATCTGGCATGTATGTGTTTAAAGTTGGCATTTTCTCATTGGAATACTGGTGCTTGGGTCATTTGAAATGGATCATCATTCCCTCCCCGACTTCCATGACCATGACGACCGGAAAACTATCCTTTTCCAAGAACGTTGATTGAGAATGGGGGAAATTGTGTTGTCCCCTGGGACAACTGTTAGGGGCATCCAGGGCCCTGTGCTGAGAAGCATCTGTCCTAGTCAGAGCAGTTTTCTCCTTTGAGAAAAGACATAACCACAGGGGAAATGTCAACGACCCCCTGCCTGGGAAGCTGCTAGGGCTCCATTTTCTACACAGTTTAATAGTATCTTCCTGCTAAACTCCTAAGATGCTTCCCATTCAATGCAGAAGTCATCAGCATGTAGCTTAATCTTAGGTTAATATGCCCGAGTTGACGCTCTCTGAGCAATTTTTTTCTAGCTGCCTTTCCTTTGGTTGCTGGGAAAAAAAAAAAAAAAAAAAAAAAAAAAAAAAAAACCTATTGAAAAGATTTATTGCTAGTCCTTATGGTAAAACAAGAAGAACAGGGAAGGTGGGTAGTGGTGGGAAGGTGGGTGGTGGGGTACATACAATAATACATACTGTAAGGTGAAGATGTGCCTGAAATTTAAACTTCACAAGTTCTCCTCACCCTCCCACATGGTCTGTTGATCCTTCAGTTTTTTTGCTACTGTGACCAAATGGTCTGACAGGAACAGTTTTAAGGAGGAAAAGATTATTTGGGGCTAATGGTTTTGGAGGTCTTAGTTCATAGACAGCTGGCTCCATTCCTTGGGGCAGGAGATGAAGCAGAGCATCAAGATGGAAGTGTTTGGCAGAGGAAAGTTGCTGGGAACATGGCACCCAAGAAGTAGAGAGAGAGCTCCTCTCACGGACAAATATAAATCCCAAGGGCATGCCCCCATTGACCTACCACCTCCAGGCACACCCTACCAGCCTATAGTCACCACTTAGTTAATCCCTATTGGGGATTAGATTAAGACCCTCATAACTCAATCATTTCACCTCTAAGCTTTCTTGCATTGTCTCACACTGAACTTTTGGGGGACACCTAATATCAAAGCCATAACATCAGGGATCTCAGAAGCTACCATTGCCTCCTTAACCTGAACCTCCTAACCCATGAAGGCAGAACTCCTTAGCTGTCCATCTTCCCTCTATCCTCAGATATCATGAAAAGGGACAATCAGAGCCCATGGAGGACTTGGGCAACCAACAATCTGGTTTTAGCACTGAAATTCTCATATCTTAGGACATTCACAGTCCTGGGAAGACTACCACATTTATAGAATCTTCCCCATGGAGAGGACTAATCCGCCTCCTCAAGTCGATTTCCTTTCTTCACTTTTTCATGCAAAAGTTAGAGAATGGTGACTTTGGAAATACAGAGCTCTTCACATGCTGTCAGAACATGGTCTCTGTTCTCCAAGCATAAAGCACTTCTCAGGGAAAGAATAAAAGAGAGATGAGAAGAACGAGATACTAATGAATAGAAATACACTTAGGACTTCAAGGAGCAGGTAAATTTTGATGCTCTGCACATTGATAGGCTCTACTTTTTAATATAAGTATGCATATACACATACTTAAACACAGTAGGATCTCTTCCCTATAAAATGCTTCTCTTCCCAGGAGCTTAGCAAGCATATCTACTCAAGGGAAATATTATTTCTCAGTGGCAGGTCTCCCATATTAAGTGGTGACTTGTATTCAGTAAGGATCCAAAGATTACAACATTGGTAGGAAAATGAGATGTCACTCTGGAGGTTTTCTCTCTCTGACTCTCCAGTTGTGCTTCTGGAAGCTGGCTCATGATTGGTGTCTACAGACATTACAGACAGTCCGTACTAGGGAAGGACAGCAATGGCAAAAATAGTAGCACTTGTTATTGTCAAGAAAGTGGTCTCCCTTGCAGAAGAGAGCTTCACAAGCATGCTTTGCTATCTCTTTGGACTAGTTTTGGGATGACATGGTGATAAACCAAATGCCCACAGTCAAAGGATAGGATCAGATTTGATCTGCCTGGAGAACTGCCTGCCTGGCATTAGTTAAAACTGTGACTTCCTGGAATCCAGATAATATATCATGGTATGGAAGACTCAGAAGGAAAGACTTCTAGCTGTCCAAGGATAGAGGGGACCTATACCTAGTCCTCTTCTCTAGGAAGGTCCTCCTCCTCCAGGAAGCTTTCAGTGTCAAGAAGAGATGCTCCTGGGACTAAGGTTGATATAGCCCCAGCCAGTCTGCCATATTGGCCTTGACCATCATCAGGGTGATGGATGCTGCAGTCACACCATCTCCATGCCAGAGATAAAGGGGTTCATTGTGTTTCTTCTCCCCTTGATTCCAGTCTAGGGGACTGTCCACCCCCAAACTCTCATTCCAGCCCTCACCACTAGCAGCTAGGAAGCAAATGAAATAAAACCCACTCCTTCAACTGACGTCCATCTGTGTTTTTGTGGAGAAACATTTTCTTTCTGAAATCTCACCTCGCCTCACCATTTTCATTTCATGCAGCTACTTGCTCTGTCCTGAAGTCAACAGCTATACATCTGGGGTGTTGGGGGGTGGGGAGAATGGGGGTGGAGGAGGGAGGGGCCAGGGAGTGAAGTAATTAAATTGCCTTTAATATTGTGTTCAAGTAAGAACAAAGTAATAATGCCTTCTGGGTGCTGTGTTGTCTACTCATTTATCTCTTTGGTATTGTAACTCTCCTTTGTGAAAGATCAGAGTTGCTTTTCTCTTTCTATTACTCTGCTTGGCTCTGGTCAAAATCTTTCCTGTAACACCTGATCTAGGAAGAAGATTTAAAAAAGATTAATGCATTTGCTTCTTTGGGCCAAAATTTGCAATCTCTTTTCCACCCATTCTAGAAAACTCAGGCTCAGTATTTGGTTTGGATTTAAACTACTGAGGTATGTCTTGCAGCTCTGGCCCTTACCTGACACTTGCCTCACCAGTCCGGTCTTCAGAATCTCTAAGCTGGAAGCATCATCACAAGTGTCTCAGGCTGGTCACCAAGGGCCTCTGTTAGGAGTTTTACCAAATATGTGCTCTTTCTGTACTATTAGTTACCTAATGCCTTTATTTAAGTCCATTCAAGTTTTCATTTGCATGAACTTATTTTAGAAGGAAACAATATATCAGTACCCAAAATAGAAAATTAGGTTTACTTGCAGCAAACAGAGAACAGCCATCGAGATAACAAATGAAAATCAAACAAGGCAACTAGGTGCAACTAGATGCCAACACTTAGACATTGTCCTCAACTTCTGTGTTGATGGGTGTCAAGGAGCTGTTGGAGGTACTGCACCTCCCCTGTGGGACTCTTCCCACTAATTGAAAGGGTAGAATGAGATTTTAAAGGAGAATGAACTTCTAAACTTAAGCACTTTGTGTGATTTAATTACATGCTGCATTCCATCCTTTTGGGAACATAAAAGGAAACTGCTTAAAATTTTTAACTACTGTTATATTCAATTCAGATTATGTTTCTCCTTCCCTTTACTTTTTATTTTGACTCACACCAGAAAATATCTTAATAATGATAACAATAATAATAAAATAATAAAAACAGTGAGAGAAGCTAACATTTTGTTTATTTTTTTATTTTGAACCCAGGGCTGTTGTACTACTGAGCTACATCACAACCCTTCCTGTTTTATTTTATTTATATTATTTATTTATTAATTTTTAAATTTTTTGGTACCAGGGATTGAACCAAGGTTCAATCACTTTACCACTGAGTCACATCCCCAACCCTTTTTAATTTTTTAATTTTGAGACAGGATCCCACTAAGCTGCTTAAGGCCTCACTAAACTGCTAAGGCTGACTTTGAACTTTTGATCCCTCAGTCTCCCAAGTTGCTGGGATTACTGGTGTGCACTACTACACCCAGCTTTATTTTATATTTTTGAGACTGGATCTCACTAAGTTCCTGATGCTAGTCTTTAATTTGCCATCCTCCTCCTTCAACCTCTGGAGTCCCTGGGATTATAGGCGTATGCTACCATACCAAGCACAGAAGTTATTAATGAGCTCTGTTGTGCTAGGCACTATGGTTAAATGCTTTACATGGATTATCTCATGTAATCCTCAAAAAATTCTTCTAGAAAAGCACCCATTTTACCCCCACTTTAGAGAACAAACCTCAGCTAAGACACCTGGTAACAACCCTAGGGAGTGTGGATTTTGAAAGCAAATTCAGGCAGTCTGGTCATAAAGTCCACAGTTCTAAATATGCCTAACTGTACTTAATTAGTTGGAATAATTCACTCCACATTCATGTGTGGGATCCTGAGCTAGGAGAGAGTGGTAAACAAGCTCTCTCCTGTGGCGTAGGTATTTTTCTTCTTCATTGGCTGCAGACCTGGCGAGCAACTCCAGGTGTGCCTATTCCAGTTTGAATCTGCCACTCAATTGCTCTCTTCTCTGGACCTCAATTTACCTATTTGAATGACAGAGTATTTGTGTAGATGACTGATCAGCAGGAAAGGCCCTCTGCACTCATCTTTCATAGTCTTTCTAGTACACAGTAGCTTGTGATTATTGAACAAACAATAACAGACGGCCAGGCAAAGAAAGCACGGGCCCTTTATACTCCAGACTCTCACAGAGACTGCTCGTAGCAGGAGTGGCCCCTGCAGAAGGCTGTTTGACTTTCCTGCATTTCTTGATTAGAACCCGGAACACTCTTAGGATATGATCCCACTTGTCCCAGTAAGTACCCAGGCTTCACTGTAGGCACTTGACAGTTTCTCTGAGTCTCTTACAGGAGCTTGTGGGGAGGGATGGGTGATTTCATGTTATCAGAGAGGAAAAAGACCCTCTTGAAGCAAGTGTCTGCCTGAGTACAGAGCTTATTATATGAGGCAAAAGTCAGGATGGAAAACACTTTAGGTCCCTTCATTCTAACCAAGTGCTTTTGTTTCTTCATCTTCTTTAAATTTATTTCTAAATATAAAAATTAAACACTTTTAGATTATATAAATTATGGTTTACAAAAATGATGCACTTCTGCAATTCATTCCCACTATAAATTATAAAGTTCCAATCAAATAGATGCAGTAAAATATCCCTTGACCCCAACTCCCCCAAAATAATTATAATTATTCTTATCATTTGGTTGATAAAATTCAAGAATTTTTTCTAGTTATGTATAACGTACGTATAAAAATGTGGGGTGGTTTGTTCTTACATATAAATTGATGAGTCTGTATAGAATTTGCAGCTTTCCTTTTCAACAGTGTATCCCAACTTCAAACCAACACAAATTATTCTTTTGTTGTTTTTGCTGTGTATGCATTTCATATTACAAACATTGTATACTCTGCAGTTTTGTTTCTTTTAAGTTCTAGTTACATCTGTGTCTGAGCCAGGGATTGAAGGCCTGCATCAGAAAATCAGCAGCCTCCTTTTGTTGGAACTAGGCTAACCATATGAAGGTCGGCTGGAGTGGTTTCAAATTTAAGTGCCAGTAGCAACTGATTTGGCAGCTTCTCTGTTAGGGAAGGCCCTGCGGTGGGCCTCACCAAACCTCTTCCTGGTTTGAGGGACTGAGCAATTGCCACAGCTGCGCAGGCTTTAGAGTCAGATTTATGACAACCCCCTTCCACTAATTCCTAGATGTGTATTTTTGGACAAAGTTATTCAAGCTTTTAAACCCTACCTTCCTCTAAAGTATGATCCTACATACTTTAAAATGTACAAAGAGACAGAAAGTACTTGGTAATCACTTCAAAAAATGTGAACTTTCATTTCATGCTGTTGCTTTCTCTTCTTGATGGCCTCAGTGGTTCCCTCTCCTACCATCCATCCTGGGATCTGGTCTAAAGAACAGGTTATGGGAAGATTAGTCCAAAAGCCCCCTACCTTTCATAAGAGGAATTACAGTAGAAGCAACACTACCTCCATTTGCATCACATTGTCCAATTCACTTCGGGTGCTCATTGGACCCTCACCACTGCCCAGAGCAATGGGTAATATTAGTTATTATGACTTTAAAGATCAAGCTCAAGGGCAGAGGTTGTGACAGTCTCTTGGCCATCCAGCAGTTGTTTGAGGAAGTCAGAGCCTGTTTCCAGGTCTTCTGATTCTATATGTGAAGTCACAGACAGAGAAATTGTGGTGCAAGCTATTATTTAGAAAAAGTATGAGATTCATACACCTGGCAGCATGAGATACAAGAATGTCTTTCTCATATTGACATTCTTTTAATCATGTATCATCAAAATCAACATTAATTCAGTCATAGGTCATCAGTGTTGATATTAATACAGTAATATGTCATCCATGAAATATTTCTTAAGGTCTTTGAAAAAAACATACCAGATACTGTACAAGCTGGTGACATAACTGGAAAAATAGGACAACTTAGTTCCCTGTGACAGATCTGTGCAAACTGTAGCCTGGGACCAGATCTGGTCTGTAGGCCTTCAGCATGGTTTTTACTTTTTTTAAATGCCTAAGGAAGAAAATCAAGCATAATATTTTGTGAAAATTCAAATTTGTGTTCACAAATAAAGTTTTATTGCAGCAGCTATGTCCATTCATATATATTGTCTGTGGTTTTCACAATTCAAGAGTTTAGCAGTTCTCCCAGAGAATGTCTGACCCACTGAGCCCCAAATACTTTCTGGCCACATAGAGGAAGTTTGTTGACACCTGCTGTAAAGCAATTGCTATCCAGTCATTTAGTCTGTACACATTTACCAAATGCCACAATAATGGGCATCTTCCAAGTTTTGAGTTTTCCAGTTGTATAATCTGTTATATTTACATTGATTTTGGTACTTACTATAGTACTTCCTTACCTAACAGTTCTGTTAGAGGATAAAAAGATGAGGAGGATACACCAAGGAAAGTTAGAAAGCAGCGGCCTCTTGTGGCTGATGTGTGCATTTAGATGATTTGATTGTTAAGATGAGAGTTTTAAAAAAAACAGGGTTGGGTCAGGTGCAGTGGCACATGCCTGCAATCCCAGAGACGGAAGAGGCTGAGGCAAGTGGTTAGCAAGTTCAAGACCAGACTCAGCAACCTAGTGAGGCCCTTAGCAAGACCCTGTCTCAAAATAAAAAATAAAGAGGGCTGGGGGTGCGGCTTAGTGTCCCCGGGTTCAATCTCAGGTACCATAAACAAAACAGAACAAAACAGGGTTAGGGTAGGTTTTTGCTAGAGGTCAGGGATTCCAGATTTTTTCTGAAATAGCTGAGATATTCTTTGCTTTATTTTCTGCTTCTTACAGATTAAGTATAATCTGACTAACTGAATGCACTCTTCTAATTAAAAGGAAAGCTAACTGAGTTAAAAGCAATGTAATAAAGAGATGATGAAATGAAGCACTTGTACTTTCTAAGGTAACAGGTAGAATTTTAAAAACCTTGGAAAAGAGACCTTTTAAAAAAAGAGACTGATTATCATTCAAACACTGTAGTATTAGTCATCTGGCCTTCCTATTATTCATGTTGAAGGCTGTATAGTGGGAATAGATCCTTGGCTTCTTGTCCTACCCAGCCTTCACCAGGACCTGACTGTGGGTGAGCAATTGTTCCATCTCAGGGCTTCAATTAATCCCCTATAAATGAAGGGGTTGGACACATTCTGAAGGCATATATACCTTGTACAGACCACAATTCCTATGTCTGTTTGGAAAGTTTCCCTTTTGTAAACATTTAACAAAGAGAGCTGCATCAAATTTAAGTCTGGTGCTGGTGTCATTGAAGGTGCTATGGTGATCATGGTAGCGGTATATGTTGGAGGATGGTTCCTCTTATGGCATGGTAGTGTCTTGGGTAAGTTGTGAATCAGAAACAGAGCTAGCAGACCAATTAGGAACAGAAGGATTCATCCATGAAGATTCATTACTGCAAATCAAGATGAAGGGAATAGAGAATGGACCAATTGTGTTAACCTATGTATAGTATTATGATGTTCATACAGTTTAAGTAGATGCAATTGTTTCTCTCATTCCTTCTAAAGTGCATTTACCAAGAGGGAATTCAAAAGTAGATAAGAACAATTGGTCACTCAATATTCCACCAATTTCCAAAGGTATCATTGTAAGGTAAATGTGTGACACAAAATCGATGAAACTCTGAGTCACATTCAAGTTATTGTCTAGTCCATAGACTTCTTGATGTTCCCCAAGTCATAAAACTGATTTTCTGAGATCATCTAGCCTTTGTAATATTTGTTGATCAATATGAGTCTGTTTTTGTAATTGTGATGTAACATTTTGTTTATAAGCATTTAGTTGATGAGATGTTTGCAAAGAAATGGCCATTGAAGTGGCTGCTATAGTGGCAATTGTGATAATAATGGCTGTAAGAGTAGCAAGGAAACTTTTGGGTCTATATAATATTGCTTCTGGGGTATAGATAATCCATTGTGCCACAGACAGGTAAGATTAATTGACATCCATCCATGAGCTCCTGTTTTAAAATTATAATTTCAATAATGTTTAAAGTAACAATATTATGGGTGGAATAACAAGGGGTTAACCATGTCTTATTTGCTTGATTTTATAGGGCCATGATTCATAATTAGTATTGAAAATGTTTATATTTTGAATTGATGCCAGAATATAAGGTTTAATTGTACACATCATTATGTAAGCTTTCATTTCATTCCATTTCCATAACCATCATATACAAAAATGTTCCCAATGCCTGTGCCTGAGATCTCAGGGAATAAAAAGTAATCCCAACTGCCATATAATAGTATGAGGCTGGGAACACGAATTAGTGGAATTTATACATAATTCTACCATGGGGCCTGCCCAGTCCAGGATTCTAGTTAGTCGATCCACTATAATGAAAGGGCAATGAAAATGCCCACGTGGTAGCATTAAGTGGCAACAAATCCAGATCTGCTGGTTTCCTGTTTTCTAGAGTAAATCTGAAGTTAAATTTTGTATAATAAAGTTGGGGAAATGGCAAATGCTCCTTGATAAGTCTGGGAGATGTAGACCATGTAAGCAGCTTGTTGGCAAATAGGAATGGATAATTTTGAGTGATGATGGTGTTGGAAATTAGGACATCCTGTAAATCCTATGTTTTTATGAGCCTCTGATATTTGATGTCACTCGTGAGATTTATTTTGATAAATATGATTCATGTACCATTGTTCCCTTATTTGAGCACATGGTGTACTGTTGATAGTGGTTAGACAGATGGGAGGACAAGACTATATATATTCCAATCTTTAGAAATTTTATGCTAAGTAAAAGAATTATCAATAGAAGTGGAGAGTTCCTGAAAGAGCTGAGTTGGATTTAAATTTAGCCGACCAGTAACTTCTATGTCATTGGAGCTAATGGGAAGCTCAGGATGAATCCAATCTACAGCAGTAAAATAAAGTGGATTCAGAGCATGTGCCCTATACTTATGGACTTCCCCCATGGGAATAGACAGAATGAGAAAAATTACATGTATTCAACTTCCCTGTTTATTGCTTACCTGTTTAGATGAATTGATGGTTATCACAGAGATCATAGCCAAAAATAAGTTTTCTGGTGTCTTAGCAGTCTGAGTGTTTTTCAGTGTTTTTTTTCCTTGGTTCACAAGACCTTTAATGTCTCCCCAAGTTGAATCGTTAGTAATAGGCTGGAAAGGGTAGTAATCATGTCAACGCCAGGGTCTCAGGGGAGTCATCCCAGGAGGAGGGCTGATTGTCACGATCTTGAAGATGAGAAAGGGATCTTTCTGATTGAATCAACTCATAGTAGGATTTGATATGTCTGGAAGAAAGATGGTAGTGAAATAGCACCATAGCCTCATCCCCAGGTTACCAGCGAAGCAGGAACCTGCCATTGCGGACCCTACCATTGCAAAAACCCTGTTCTGGTAACCTATATAGTATATGAGGATGCATTTGATCTAAAACAGACTGGGAGGTGTAAAAGTGTCATTGTGCAGCAGTTAGATTCTGTTCATTTTGATTTTAAAAATTTTAAAGTGAATAAAACTTGCATTAGTTGCTCTTGAGGTGTATATGGTGGATGTATATTCCCTTTTAAAAATTTAAATAACATATTTGTTAAGGATTGATGCATTCTTTCAGTGATAGCTTGTCCTTGAGTGTTATAAGGGATTCCATTGTTTGAGATTGATGTCCCATTGAGTACAAAAGGATCAAAAAGCACTGGAAGTGTAGGCTAATAGTAGGGTATCCTATAGCAGCAAACCCTGATAAAAGGTGTTGTCTAACAGCTTGGAAGTTCTCTGAAGATTGAGTTGTAGCATGCACTATACTACAGAAAGTAATAATATTTACATGAATGTATTTTAGTTTTCCAAAAGGGGAAGAGGAACTAGCACTTTCTTACAATTTTGATTAGCATTCTCAAAAGCCAGGATAAGGGCCAACACATTAGCAGCTTCAGTATTTTCAATTTGTCTTTTTAAAAAATTGGTTCCTTTCAGTTATACATGACAGCAGAATCCATTTTGATATAATTATGCTAGTATAGAATATATCTTATTCTAGTTAGAGTTCCATTCTTATGGATGTATATGATGGTGGAATTCACTATTTTCATATATGCACAGAGGAAAGTTATGTCAGATTCATTTCACCATCTTTTCTTCTCCTATCTCTTTCCCTCCATTCTCCATTGTTAATCTACCATTATGCATCCTGTTGACAAAATTCATATATGACTCCGTGGCCCCCTGGCGGATCTGTGAGGAAGAAACAGTGGGAGTTTTATCTTTTTTTTTTTTTTTTAATTTTTACAGACTGCATTTTGATTCATTGTACACAAATGGGGTACATCTTTTCATTTCTATGGTTGTACCCAATGTAAATTCACACCATTCGTGTACATAGGGAGTTTGCATATCAGACACCTTATGCCAGGCTCTAACTACAGCCTGAGAAGACTGCATATGAGCAGCCCAAGTCATTAGTGGTTGGTCTATAGTACTAGAGTGCCCTTGACCTGTAAGTTGATCAAAAATTACAGGAACCCCATTACTGAAATTATTAATTGCCAAAATATTAAGGTCATTTCGCCATTCTTGGAACTAGAGGTTTTATTGGGCAGTTCTAAGTATGGTTCTCATTAGCATCATCCTATCCCATGGAATCACTTCATATGTATTGACAATGCCTTCAGTTACACTTCTGGTAAAAATGGCTTTGTACTCCATTCTCCGTTATTGATTTTTGGAGCTCCTTAAAAGCTGCAAAAGGTACGCCATCATCTTGTGGGTTATGGTTATTTTCTTAGCACTGAAAAAACTTTTAGCATTTCACCTGTTTGCCCTCCTCTATACATTTTAGTACTTGTTACCACTTAAAAATCACTCTTTTTAAGAGTTATTAGAGGGTTGGGGAATGAGAGAAGAATGGGGAAACTAGATTATGTAGAAGGAAATGAGAGGGAGAAGGGTATGAAAAACGGTGGAATGAGACAGACATTACCCTATGAACATGTATGATTACACGATGGTATGAATTTACATTGTGTACAACCAAAATGAAATGATGTATATACCATTTGTGTACAATGAATCAAAAAGTCTGCAAAAAATTGAAAGATAAATTTAAAAAAAAGTTATTAGAAAAAGGGGTGGTGGTGGGAAATCTTCCGTGTTAGGGGAATGTCCTCATTTAATCTAGATTTCTCATACTTGGGAACTTGAGGAAGTGTTATATCAGGAGGGAGAAGAGTTAACAGTTGACATCTGCAGTTTGGTTTGGTTGGATGGATATCTAATCCGCATTGATTCCATATAGTTAAATGTTTTAATGTAAGTGGTTCCAACAGACATCCTGAAATACTGTTAAGTGCTCCTGTTTCTGCTTCTAAACTACCAGTATCTGGATCCCAGGGGCTTTGTTCCCTAACGACAGTCAAGTTTCAACTCATCTTATAAAGGAACAGATCTTATTTTTTTAAAACCTCTTGACTGAAAATCATACCCTTTAACTTCAGGAGAAATGGAATTCCCCATATTTGCTTGGCTTAAGAGAAAGCAGACTTCTTGACAGACTCAATAGGAAAGCGCCAGAGACCTGTTGTCGACTCACTGGCTAGGACATCCAATATACCCTCTTCCAGGGGTGTTTCCAAAGTCTGTAGGACAGGCTCCTCACACTGGTCATCAAATGTCAAGGTAATGATGAAAAGAATTGAATCATGGTGTGGTTTAAACCGTAAGTGAGCTGTGCTCCTCTGTTTGGCTCCTCATCCTTTTAATATCATCAGCAAGTAGCTTAGCATGCCAGTAAGCAGGAATTCTATTTTATCAATACGGTGTTATTATTCTGTAACTAGTAAGTTCCTCCCGAGGATAATGTTCTAATTTTATGGAATGTTCTGTTTGCAGAACTCAAGATAAATTTTTGCTGCATGCAGTGCATTATTTTTCTAATCATAATGTCCTTTGATCTAATATAGCCCTTTCCCCGTGTGCTACTTCCCACAAGTTCAGTTGACGTACCTTCCTAACTTCACTCAGCTCGCAAGTGGCAAAGCCATACCTAGAAGACAGGTGTTGCTCTAAAGTTTTTGCTTTTTGACCCTGATACTATTATACAACGTACATGATTGTCACATCAGGATAATTTCTCTTCTTTGGAAAGGACAAAGGCCATCTTCTGATGACCAAGAGTTTCAGGAGATTCTGTTGACCCCAACACTGTATCATATAGAGTTCTATGAGTTGAATGTCTTACAGTCATGGAACTTTAAACAGATTAAGAACTGAGGTCAGGCATGGTGGCACACACCTGTAGTCCCAACTACTCAAACTGGACAATAGTGGAAACTTATTTAGACACAACTCTAGATCTCACTTTTTTTGTATAGTATTTGCTACTCTTCTTTTAAAAGAGGGACTCAGGACCCAAACAAACAAACAAAAAGTTTTTAATAAACTTTTATTTTTATATTCAAGATAAAGCATATACACAATTGAATGTGGAAATAAATAACTAGAAATGCTTTGGAAACTTTTCCATTTCTCCCTCAAATTCATTTTTTTTAAGCTCATGAGTCTTTTTATTTAAAGAAACATGGCAACTATAATATCAAGGAAAAAAAAGGAATCACATTTTGTACAGAAACATATAGCCTTTTCTGACTATACAGTTTAGTTGTATTTTAATAACAAAAAAAAAAAGCATACAAGACACACTCTTCAACAGATTTACTCAAACAGTTTTGCTCAAGAAGAAAAAGGCACAGATTTAAGGGGATGACGGTGATTATTAAGAATATAGTAAATGGGGGCTCAGTCAAAAAATGACACTTTAATGAACTAAGTTAGGAAAGAAAAAGAACAAAATGAACTCTCAAATTATCTGCCTTCATTAAAGTAAATTTTTAAATTAAATTGTATAAACATATGATATAAAGTTGGTACTTTAGGAAGTGTCTGTATATTTCCGCTATTTACAAATCTTTGTATACAATTTCAATGTTCCTTATACATTTCCTATATACCAAACTGAGCCAGGGCCTCCCACCTCCATGCCCCAAGTCCCCGTGAAGCATTCTGGCAGATGGATGGCCCTAGCTGATTTCTGTCAGAATAGATGGAGAGGAGGAGGAACCAATCAAATGTAGTCATCTTCAACTGGCTCTCCATTGACATCACAATAGTGGATAAAAATTGCCACTACTCGCTGAAACACACCCTTCTTCATCTGCCGCATCTCTGAGATTTCTTCCCCTATTGTTTCCATACAGATGTCAGCAGATAGTTGTCCTTTCCTTCGAGGAGCGTAGATAGTACCTTGGAAATGAGAGAGAAGGGAAGACATGTACAACAATCAGAATCATTTAGAAAGTCAATCTGACATGCTAGTCCAGGAAATATTCCTACACATGACAACATAACATACTGATACATGAACAGTCCCTATCACTTTAGTTTTACACCATGTTTGATGCCTAAGATATGACTGAAGTCCCCTGATAAACATGATACACCAGGTAGGTAGGTTCTATACATGTACATGTAGCTCATAAAACTTCATTTCCTTATAAAATAGTTCTCAATCCCCAAAAACCAAAAGCCAAATGATTTCTCTGATAAGTGGATGATGATACATAAAGGGGGGTGGGGGAAGGCAAGAATGGAGGAAGGATGAATAGCATAGAGGAAAATGAGGGATGAAGGGGTGGTGGGAAAGAAAAAAATAATAGAATGAGACGAACATCATTACCCTATGTACATGTATGATTACACAACTAGAGAAACAAAAGTTGTACCCCATTTGTGTACAATGAATCAAAATAAAAATAAAATAGTTCTTTTAAAAAATGTAGCTACAAATGAATACACAAGTGCCTTAATACTTATTCTATTAAAAGTTTCTCCCTAAATTTCTTCCTAAATTATCATAGTTCCCATGTGCCATGCAACAAGTAGCTCACAAGTTGCAGAACAACTCTATAACATTATTGTTGATAAATGCTTCAATAACGTGTAAAAAGATTATAAATATTTAGGTAACTGGGAGTGGAGCTCAGTGGTACAGTGTATGCACCCTATGGTCAAGGTCCTGGGTTCAATCTCCAGAACAACAACAAAAAAATTAAAAACTTATGTAATACAAGAAAATCTAATAGGAAAATCTATTTGAAAGAATCTTCCCCATAATATATACCCAGTAAGTCTGTTGAGCATCTACAATGTGCAAATTCAGAGGGTTTTCTTTTGGGGGGGGGGTAGGGGATAAAATATTTATATGGGAAACCACCTAAAAGCTGCACTGTTGCTAATTTTCAAAGAAAATATTAACTATTTAGTAGGATATACTCAAACTAGAGAATGCAAGTCAAGTCAGGGCATAATTACTTTCTTCATCATCTTCAAAATCATATCGGGCAAAACTGTTTGGCTCTGCTGCCCTCAGGGACCTCAGCCAAGGGAAGTCAGAAATCATGGAATATGGAGCTCCGTCCACAACACCTATAAGAAGACAGGGGTAAAAGTGTTACTGGTATGGAAGTGCTGATAGGGTTAAACTCTGTACTTTTATTAAGCAGCAAATAAAATGCAAAGCAGAGACTGAACCAGGTGCCTTCCAGTCACTTCTCTCAAATCATAGTAATTTACAATTCACCACTTTCTGTCTTTCATCATTGCTCTATGTGTTCTAGGGCTAGCAAAGAGTTGTACAGGCAGAGCAATATTGATCTGGTTCCTGCTTCTTGCAGGTATTCAGAGATTCCCATTCATATTTTCCCTAAGTTATGTCCCTCCATCCAGCTCACGGGCTACTTAGTTTTTCAACCATTAGTAAATATTTACCCTCTAAAGTATAGATTTCTCTCCCCCAGGGATATTTGGGGTATTTCTTTAGGTCTTCTTCACTTCGAGTGGCTTCAGGGAAGAATTCATACTTAATGAGTTCCCTGGAGGAAAACAGGAAAAATTAAATAAAAATTAGAAAACTGAAAATGTTAGGGTGTTGAGTAGAAAGAAGCTATCAAAATGTTTTGGGCCCAGATTCTACAAATATCTCAGACAAAATATTGACTCTAACAGTTCCCATTTACTCAAACTAGAGAATGTCAAGTCTAGTCAGGTCAAAGTTACTTTATTTACTATTTTCAAAGTCATATCAAGGAAAGAAAGCCATTCTCTATGCAAATATCTTGTGTACAGATAATGCTTAATACATCTATACAACAAATACATAGAAAATCTAATTTTCCAATAATGTAAAGTAGCAGTCTTACATCTTCTTTAACTTGATCTCTTTTCCATGTCCCATAACTACAGAAATAGTCTAAGATAGATGTAGTCTGTTCTTGTGTAACTTTTCTCTAAGTTTGAAAATAAAAAAGCTAACATACATACATGTTGTGCTCATTAGTTTTAAGTTCTAATTTCCCTAAGTTTTTCACAAATGTTAGTTTCATGACATGCCTGGCTATAAAGCTCAACTGGAAAGATTTAAAAGGAGGAATAACTGGGATTTGCTTCTGGGACTCTCTACTGTGAGAAGTGACTGAAAAGGTCTTTCAGGGTCAGAGTTACTTACTGATTGATGTTTGCTATAGTGTCCATCCAGCTGCGAATGCGCACTTTGTTCCGGACATTGGGAGGGTTACTGAATTCATGGATGATACAGATGTGATAGGGATAGGGACCACTAAACAGTTTCTGCTCCAAAGTTAGTGTGTCCACCTGTGGAAGATATTATAAAGAGGTCTTTGGCCCAAGAAAGAAGGTCTTAGGTATCCATCTCCCAAAGCACGAATGAGCTTTCTTTGGTCCCCTCAGTATTGAAATCTTTGGCTGATTTGAAAATCAAACAGCCATCTGTAGCCCTGAACACAGCCTGCCATGATGGGGGGCAAGTCTCTGACCAGTAGACTCAGAAATTTATCTCTCACTGAGATGTAAATACCTGGAAAGCCAGAGAGAGTCCTGGTTTGGGTAACTGATCTCAATCAACCCAGAAATCACTTCTGAGGAAGTCTTTTATAGGTTTCAGTACTGACTATATCTGAATGCACAGAACCACACTCCTACTTGACCTGGATCACGAGTTGTCTAAAGGACAGAACACACTTTGCAGCTCTTTGTAGCCTCTGTTCGTATTGGTTTCTTCTCATGGAGCACCCTCTTACTAATCTCTAACACCCACCCTGCAGTCTCAGTGGTACACATGTTTATTTCCTTTTTGGGTAGGAAACGTTCTGTGAATTTTACAGCATACAGCAAATTGTGAGTATTGAGACAATCAGAAATGTTTGTTGAACTGGCTCTTCTGGGGCCTGGCTCACATACCAAGTCTAAGGGTTCTCTAATCATCTTTTTAAACTCTTTTGGTATCAAGCAAAATCTCATACACAAAATTTGCTTTTAATAACAATAAAGATAATAATGCAGCTATCACACTATTGTTTACTATATACCAGCAACTATTCTCATATATCACATATACTAGCTGAGATATAACAATAACCTTAGGTGTATTCTTTTAATTTAATTTAACAAGTAAAGAAATTAAGACACAGAAGTTAAGAAATCTGCTGTAGGTCAGAAAGTCAGAATATGAATCAGGTAGTTTGAAACTTGAGTCTGTGCTCTTAGTCATAGTTAACTTTCAATAAGTACAAAAACTTGTTGAATGACAATGCCCCTATATAATTAGCTAAAACCTTATAAAAATCGAATAGAGAAGCATTAATAAAGCATTGGCAAGACAGTCCTTAAAGGAACTCTGTAGAATCTAGAGAACTATTACTGTGGGTTGAGCAAATGAATAAATGCCGAGTCCAAAAGGTTGAAGACAAAATAAACAAATATCAACCACAATGTGTATATCATCAGAAAGAACAGCTTGTTACCTGCTGCATTGGGCGGAGGTATATGATACGGTTTCTCTCAGGAGGCATCCTTAGTATCTGGTCTAATACCTGATCCATATTCAGTTTCTTGCATTGTGCATAGTCAAATCGGTTTACAATTGGTGCATTTTCGACTTTTAAATGTTTCAGTACCCTGCATCTGGTAGCTACAAAATGAAAACAATGACAAGTTTTATAAATAATTTGTACAAAATAAGAGAGCAACATGTAGGCCATTTGAAAGCATCTTAGGAGGATTGGCCTAAATATTAGCAGAAGACACTGCAGCTGTAAACATCTTTAACATAGGTCAAATATTATGATAGAGTACAAATAACATTTAACAAAAGGATCTGAAGGTGTCATTGTGTTCAGTTCAATAGAAGCTGGTTGCCCTCATGCTACTAGAGGCAATGCCTTTTTCTTCTAAGAATTTACTATCAAAGAAACCAAGTACCAGAAAATGACTTGCCCACACAGGAACTGTTAAAAAAATACTTACAGAATGAATTATAATTATTAATTTTATTAATTTATACAACCTTGTGGTAAATGGTCAAATAAATCTGGAATAATTAGCATATTTTATCTTACATTCACTCACAGGTAATGAGCAAAGTTGGTTTTAATTCCATCACAAGTATAGAAACAGAACGTTGGGAGGGAGACCCAGAAATATCTGAGTACTTTAGTCTAAGGCTGTATAGTACAATACAGTAGTCATTAACTACCAGGAGTTATTTAAATTCAAATAAATTAAAATATAATAAAATTAAACGACAATTCCTTAGGCACAAGCACAGTTCAAGTGTTCAATAGTCACATGTGCTAGTGGTTATTACATTAAACAGTAACAGAACATACACACACTGTGAAAAGTTCTATTGAAAATGCTAGTCTTAAACAAGATTAAGCAATCTTCCTGTTTGTAATGGAACATGACATAATAGAGAAAAGTAACTGTGATATAATAAATGCACTTAACTGCACCAGAACATCAACTTAGGAAAGTATTATCTTTCTGTTTGTGTGTGTGTGTGTGTTGCTGGAGATCAAACTCAGAGCTTTGCACATAACTAGGCAAGCACTCTATCCCTTAGTTACATCCCCAACCCTATATCCTTTATTAAACCACAAATTTCAACCTGATCCAACTCAAGAGACAATATTAAATGCAAAAGATTATGAAACCAGAAGACTGATTTGCCTAATGTTCTTAACATTTCATAAAGTCATCTACAAGATACCTGACACAAACACCATCTTCCCCTATAACTCTTCCTTGTAACTAACTTTGATGTTTAAACACTGAGCCAGTGTCCTGCCTTTTAGGCTCCTCTGTGATGTGGTAGAAAGAAGGGGAACTGGTATTGAAGACAGGGAGGATATAGAGAAAGGACTAGATGGCGATAAGGATCAAATGGTTCTGCTATAAAACCAGGCATGGTTAAGGTTAATCTCATCTGCCACTAACTTAGCTAGTAACTAGAGAATGAGTTACTTATCTAAGATCCTTTGTCCCATGATAAGCTGAACAACTTAGTTGAAGGGGTAAAATGCTGGCACTGAGGCCATGTGACCCATTACAGGTTAGAGAAGACATGGGAAGACTCAGAGTCAAGTGCAAAAAGAGAATCTGGAACTCAGATTCTCAGAAACTTTCTCATTCCTTTTAGAGGAATGCTTAGATGCTGAGTTGGCTCAGAAATGCTAACAGACTGGCTCACAAGAGCCCTGTTACATGATTTCTGAGATTCTGAAGAGCTCATGCTTTCTATTTAGGAAGAAACTCCAACAGGAGATAGCAATTGATTAGATGTTTCAGGACCAACAAACTCCTTGGCTGGGATGGAGAAAAGTACTGCCTCTTCAGAGTAAACACAGGGCCTAGGGTCCTAGGGTCTGGAGTCGTACAGAATGCAGGGGAGAGGTAGTGTATGAATCTCAGTTTCACCTCTCCTTTCTGGAATTTTCCTCATTTATGACAAACAGTGTAAGCATCTTTTAATGGAATTTGTTTACTAGCAATATTGTCAGAGACATACAAAGAAAAACCCTTAATACTTTTATAATACTTATATAATACAGATTAATATTTACCAGGCATTTACTAGAGGTCAGACCCCTTACTGTGTGTGTGTAGGTATGTAAACACGTGCACACATATATACCTGGATACATCAATCACTACACTAAACTTTCACATATGCTTCATGAGTTAAGCATAACTGGGTACATTTTATAGACTGAACAAAATGAACACAAAATATATAACATGCCCAGGCAAGGAACAAGACAGATGTGCTTAATTTTACATGGATGGATATTAAAAATATAATTCTGAATGAAAGAGGAAAAAAAAAATAGATTATGTAAAATTTAAAAGCTCACACAAAGCAACATCATATTTGAGAGAGACATTTTTTAAGACATGAAAAGTATACTGGAAGGACACATAAAATACCTCAGCATAGAGGATGGAACAAAGGTAGTTGCAACAAGACAAAAATGGGGGCTGATAGGAAAAGTGGGCTTGGACTAAAGACACTGTGCCATGAATTATGATTGAGGATAACTGATCATCTCAGTCAAATGCAGAACTGGTAAACTCCCCTCAAAAACGTTTATGCATAAAACATACATAAAGCACATGCAAGCAGATGGCTGAGCCAGGATTCAAGCTAAGGTGGATCTGACTCTAGCACCCATCCATGCACTTTGCAAGATCAGGAAGCAATTTATCTTTCAGAGGAGATGCTATTTACTAAATGAATCAAGTTTTGGCATATGGATCCTCATTATGGTGAAATTACTTGAGAACCAAAGGAAAATAACAGAATTAAGATAATCAGGGGTTGGGATTGTGGCTCCATTGTAGAACCCTTGCCTGGCACGTGTGAGGCACTGGGTCTGATTCTTGACACCATGTACAAATAAATAAAGGTCCACTGACAACTAAAAAATATTTTAAAAATAAATAAATACAGATAATCCAACATGTTCCTTTAAACAAATGATACTGTGGTATTTATGAGCTCTTAATTTCTTTAGTCATTCAAAATGCTCTTGTACAATACAATCAAATACATACCATGGATGAACATCATCTTGGGACAGTCTTTCAGTACTAGATCTGTGATTCCACAATTGGTCATAGTGACTCCAACAAGATTTTTGGATTTTAATACAAGAACCTACAATAAAAAAAAAAAAAAACCATTGCTACATATAAGGGTATTTTTCTGTTATTTTTATTTTTTATAGCTTAAATGTTTTCATGGATATAACTGAGAAGTAGCTGTTACTAATTTTTCTCTTTGGGGTAAAGAAACTATATAAGGATTTCAGATTCTTTGCACTGTCCAAGAACTGGACTGGACTATAAAAGGTTAAGTGAGGGCTTCTTGTTTACCTGCACATGGTCATCCTCAATCACAGGATCACTGGTACTGGTGGACTTATCTGCCGTCCGCTTCCGTTTCATGGCATGACGTGGCTTTGTTTTGGCAACCTCTAGAAAAGGTAAAAAAAAAACCCTAAATATTAGCTTTGTTTTCTTCCTTCAACAGAGTACATATAAATGCATATGTACAAACTCCATCAAAGCAACTCCCAAATCTCAATTTGTTTCCCAATGGAATACAATTAGGTTAGTATGTCTAAGGGACTGCTATAAATTAGTAGCACCCTCCAATATCTCAAACAGAGCTACATCAAACTTAAAAAGAGTTTTCAATATTTGGGCCATTCCAACACTGTAATCAACATTCCCAGTCTACAGTCTTTCTGACTTACCCTATCCTAAGTACTTTAGTGGATTCAACTTATGACTTTTTTTTCCTAAAGAAATTCAAATTACAGGCCAGCATGGTAGCACATACCTGTAAGCCCGTGACTTAGGAGGCTTAGGCAGGAGGATCACAATTTTGAGGACAGCCTCAACAATTTAGTGAGGCCCTAAGTAATTAAGCAAGACCCTTTCTCAAAATAAAAAATAAAAAGGGCTGGGGATGTAGCTCAGTGGAAAAGTGCCCCTGGGTTCAATCCTCAGTATCAAAATAAAATAACATTAAAAAAAAGAGAGAGAACTTTAAATTACTGACTGCTGCTTAGTGAATATGTTTTAATGCCTGACATCTGGGGTGGGGAGGGATATGCTAGTTATCTCCATATCCTAGTGCCCATTGCCAATACCTCTGAAGCTATTAATCACTCTAGATCCCTCTGCTCAGAATATCTTTTCTCACTTCACGTTTTGAAATACTACCATCCCTGAATTGAGTTCAGCTCAATTGCCACTTGCTAACAAATTATCCTGGACCCCCAAACATGATACAGTATTCTGTAGTTCCCCATATACCTGTTCTACTTCCAAATTTAAAGTAAAAGTTCCTTGAAGGCATCAGCACTATCTTATTTCAACTTGCTTCAATGTCAGCAACTTGCAATTAGTTAATAAGAACATTTACTAAATGACGTGGCACTCAAAATGAATGAATGAACATATCACAAGTACATAACAGTAAATATTTACTGAGCCACTTACTGTGTGTCAGGCACTGTTCTAAGAGTTTTACTTGTATTAACTCATTTCATCCTTAAAACATTCCCCTGAAATAGATTTATTGTTCTCCTCACTTAATATATGAGAAAGCTGAGGCTTGCCAAGACATGAAGGGAGAACCAGGAGCCAAACTCGGGTAATCTGCCTCCAGTCACTATGCTGGAAAACCTGCCATTTTTTTTCATTTACCACTATGTACTAAAACATTACAATTATAAATGAAAATATCCCAGTCTTATTAAAACAAGTTTAAATTTGAATCTCAAACTTAACCACAAACACTCTATTTTGGAAAAGATATAATTGTACTCATTTTTGACACTTAAGTCATACTGTAGCAGAGTATATACTGAATTATGGTTGACCTTTATAAATTAAACCCCAACATAGATCTCTCTTACATAGAGATTATGGTTAGGTGATAAACATTCTCCTGTAACCTCAATCCAAAGATTACAAAGAAAGATAGGGAAGTGAGGTGCAAATTCTGCCAATCCCAAGGTTTGGGATTAGACAAAATCTAGAGATCTAGTCCAGGTGGTATTTTACAAACCAGAACCCTTTTCTACATCCTCTGAAATTTTGTAAAATTCTTCTGTGCAAAAACAATTGGCAGGAACTGCTTTGGTTAAAGGCAAAAAGGAGTTCTACCAATCAAACTTTTCCCAAGAACGCTGAAACCAACCAAAGTCCTGGGATTCTGAAAAAAACATTACACTATTGACCCTTGCAATTCAAAGGTCTTTTTCCATAGTATCCTGAAAAAGTTTCATGCAATAGCTAATTGTCCTTCCTGACAAGAAGGCTTTTAAAAGCAGCACACTTCACCCAATTGCCAAAATTCACACACCTGTTAAAACATCCTTATATAGATCCTAGTTCCCTTTTCTTAGTACTACAAAAATGAAAACAAAAAATAAATCTATTTCCACTCCTCCAGACAATGTTTTATTAAGCGTTTTCTATTAGAATTCTGCTTTGGCAATCTGATTTTCAAATTCCTCATCTTCCTGAATTACTTTTTTCTCTCCCCTTAAATTGCTCAGAAGGTGGGGTTCAAAGTTGTTTCTATTTCCAGAATGACCTAATTGGTGGTTTATGTTTCTACAAAAAGTTATAAGTCAACCGTATATGTAGGTGACTTTGAAAACAAATGTGTCCCAAAATAAAAGGACAGGAGAGTTTGTTGTGTTACTTTGCTTTTAGGCAAGTAACAATTTGTTTAGCCATAACTCCGAGTGATTTTATATATCCTCTACTAACAATATACCTTGCACGATGATTTCTACCCTTATGAAGTTCATGACTATTCACTGAGCCCCATACCACATGTTAAGACATGGTGCTCGAAGCTAGGAATATAATGAACAAGCAGACACTGTCCCTGCCCTCATGGAGCTCAGACTATTGCAAAGACAGATAGTAAAAAACAATTAAATATAGTGTGGTTCATATTAGTGTCAAATAACACTACAGAAATAAGAAAAGTAGATCAGCCTGATCTTGGGGTGTTGGGAAAGAGTTTTTAGTATTTATGAGAACTATATTAATCCTAAGTGCTATTCTCTGAATACCAAACTAAATATTTTGGTAATACCTATTTTATAACTTATTATATGAGATAAGAAGACCAACTTACAAGTATTTATTCCCCCAATTAGAAATTACACAAATTAGAAATCACACTTCTAACATGGTTTTAACACTCTACAAGTTCACTAATCAAAAATCAAAAAACTCAAATGTTATTTTTGAACTGATTAAATAACTCCTAAGAATCGAATGTATTCCTTTATTAGATCTTCATCCTTAAAATGGTTAAAGTAGAATGGCTTTAATAGATATCAAAAACATGCTAGATTAAAAACAATTTGTAACTTTGCTCCTTCAAAAAGAGAGACCTGAGTAATATTAAAATGAGTGCTTGATATTTCTGCAGAAAATGTATTAATGAACATAAACATACATGTGTATGGTATTTAAAAATCATTAAGAAAAATTTACCTAGGAAAACACAGACATTAAGTAGTTTTCTCAAATGAAAAATAAAACAAAGCAATGAATATCAATAATAAAAAGCACTACACAAATGAAATTTTCCTTCTTTCTTAATCCAGGGAGTTACTTAACCTGAGAAAAAGTTTTAGTCATAAAACAGGTCAGAACAAAATGGTAAAGTGTATAAGAAAAACAACAAAGCAGAAAATAAAAACATCAAAATCCCAACAGTTAATATGAAGGATATCTATTTAAAAAAACATATACCATCAAAAAACCCACAGAACTTTACCAAGAGACTTAAGAAAAATAAAACAAGGCATTATTTTCTAAATAGGAGGACTCAGTGCTGTAAAACTGATAATTTTTTTCAATTTAATGCAATTCCAAACTGAACTAAAGAAGTAAAATAAAATAAATTAATAAAAGATATGAACATTTATCTGAAACAAGAATGGAAGGTCTTTTGTGGTATAAAAACAAAAAATAGAAAATGGGTAGGTTTGACTTTACAAATATGAAAAACCAAGTAACAAAAGGTCTACGGGTAAAGAGTTACCGTTTAAGAATTTCAGTTTGGGATGATGAAAGAGTTCAGGTGGAGGTGGTGACAGTGAATGCCACTGAACTGCATACTTCAAAATGGTAAATTATTTTTGTTAGGAAACCACAATTTTAAAAAAGGTAGGACATTTAAAATTCAAGCTGGGAGAATTATTTTTACCATATGACAGAACTAGTGTTTGAAAAGCATAATGAAATACTCAAACAGACTCATGTATTTTGAGTTTATGTTACTATCTATGATGATTTGAACATAATTAAGATCTCATAGCTATCTTAATGAAAACTTATTTTTCTTAGTTCAACTTCACACAATTCAACCAGCTCTAATTACTATATAAAAAGCACTAACCCTGCCTATGCTGTAAGGCTGATTTTAAAATTGAGGGAAACTTGGAGAAAATAAAAATAATTCATTATCATACTTTGACAGATTTTAATAACATAATAAGGCAGGATTACTTAAAATAATTATGACTAGAAATATGCTTACTCTTGCTCAATCCAATGTCTTGGCATCTGCATTATAATATTAATGAAATTAAACATGTACATGCTTTGAGTATATCTTCACCCAAATAATTCTCAGCAAAACTACTTACTCACCTTTTTATTTCCTGGCAAACATAACTGGAGACAAAACTAGGTTTCAGAAAAAAATGACCAAATATTGCAGAGGCAGGTCCTTTAGGGGGTCTATCGATCTACCCAGGAAGCTGCACTGAGCTGTTTCCCCAGCCCTGGGAACTTTTGGCCAAGGTATAACATTTTCTAAATCCTCCCTAAGTGTGGGAGCAGAGTTCATCTACTGGGGCTTAGACATCAGAAACAATATTGGATTTAGGGCAAATATACACAGTTATGTATATATTTTTAAAGCTGAACTGTTTTGAGATTTCTGGACTGAATATTTTACAAACTGTTTTAAACCCCCGCCCACCAAACATTCCTGAAAAGTAATTTAAAATCTGTATGATTAATAGAACCCCAAAATAGAATTTAATTTGCCAAATTGTTTCTTTGTGAGAAAATTTATGAACAAGCTCATGCCTTTCTCCAGCCCTACCCTGCAGTTGCTAATCCTGGAGCATTGTCATACCTGACTCAGATACCAGCGGTACATGGGACAGTCTGCTCCTGGCCTGGTTAGGGCCTCCGAGGGTAGTCTTCATTAGACTGCACGTCACAGCTCTCAGGCTGGGAGCTCCCCTCCTGTCCTCACCTGTAGCCCCAGAGCCACTCACATTAGTCCTCTCATCATGTGCTGGGCCTGAAGACCCCCCTTGTGGCAGAGTCCTAAAGGAAAAGGCGGATCTCGTACCATCCGGGCCATTCACAACACAGGCTCGGCTGGTTGAAGGACGTTCCTCATCAGAACACCTGCTAGTTCTCCTTTGGGATTCCTGGGGCCTGTGACAGCAGCATCTTGGGCAGACAGAACTCTCTGCATCTCCCTCCTCCATGGCCTCAGAGTCCTCTGACCCACCGGGGGAGCAGACACACTGCCTGGACACATCCACTTCTGTAGGGCTAGGCTCGGAAGAGCCACCGCTGTTCACCGTCCTTACAAAGTCGGGGCTTTGAGAAGCAGTGCTGTGTGAGCTGGAGTTTCCCACTGTGCTGGCGGTGGTGCTGCTGCAGCTGGGATAAACATCCTTGTTTTTTTTCTTTTCAGGAATATCCCTAGCTGCTTTCATATCGGCTTTGATCTGCTCACTGGTGACCTGACAGCCTTTCTCACAGCTGCTTTCCTCGAGGGGAAACTGCTTCGACTGGCCCATCTGATGGGAGTTGTACCTCTTTCGAAGTGGAGTCTTGCCTTTTCCACTTACTGCTTACAGAAAAAGAAGAATGGCCCGAGGAAAAGAAAAGATTTCAGTACAAATTCTGGACAAAAGGCAAGAGTAAATTTGGAACAGGAAACAATGTATACTAGTTTTCCTAAAGTTTATTTGTGATCACATCATTGCACTACTATAAATCTGACTTCCTAATGCCTACCTGGTTATACTCTTTCACTCAGTCTTCAAGACTTGCCATGATCTGATTTCAAGTTGTTTTTTCCTTTATACTATATTCTATCCTCCAGCCCCAACTTTCCTCTCAGTAACCTCTGCTTTACTCCCTCAGGGCCTTTGTTTTCACCAATTCATCACACTTGGACCTCTATTCAATCTCTTCTGCATCTGCTTCCCCCAAGCTACTGTAGCATATACCTGGCAATACTGTTATCTATGTTACTGACCTGATCTTTGACTAGACTAGAGGTTCCATAAAGACAAAGAGACCATGACTTTTTCATCTCTGCAACCCCAACAGTGCCTAAGAAGTACCTGGGGCACACAGTAAGGCTCAATGAATATAGAAAGGAATTAAAAAACAAGGTTTTGTCTGGCCAATGGAGCTGTAGTTGCTACTTTTTTAAGCAAACTCTCTAGGAAACATTAGGTTAGTCAGCTGGTCACATTATTTTTCCTAAATTTTAATTTCCATAAAAGCTCTTTTCAACCACTTTGTATTATATGAATTTCTAATAAAAAAAGTAAACTAAAAATTAAACAGTCAGTGAATGGTTAGTAAATTATTCAAAACCTAAAATAAGCTTTCCATACACAGATGTGTACATATATTTCAGGTAGGGAGTTAAATATATAGCATTTAAACATATTAAGGAGGAGGAGGCACCTAAAGAAAAATGGACAATTAAAATAAAAACAACAAATAAAAAACAACCACCGTTTGCGATTGGCATGGTAGCACATGCCTATAATCCCAGCGTCTTGGGAGGTTGAGGCAGAAGGACTGCAAGTTTGAGGCTAGCCTCAGCAACTCAGCAAGGCCCTAAGTAACTTAATGAGACCCTGTCTCAAAATAAAAAATGAAAAGGGCTGAGGCTGGGGCTCAGTGGTTGAGTGGCCCTGGATTCAATTCCCAGTATCAAAAAAACAAAAGAAAAACACCCTTTGCTAAAAGTGGTGAGCATACAGTTCTGAGAAATGAAAGGGAAGGCAGGCAAAGAAATAATAAACCTAAAAGTTAAGAGAATTATAATTCCTTAAGCTGTTGCCTAGATTTAAAGGGAGCAAGGGATTATTAAAACAAACTTTAGGGCTTCTTCAAGCACCAAACTAGCCACCAACATTCACCAAGTACAAGAAACAGAGTATTGGATGGGGGTGTTCTGGATGACACTCAGAAGTCATCCCTTACAGGGGCACAGGCATCCTGCAATTCCTGATACTTCGATGCCACAACTACCTAAAGCCTCCAAAGGATTCGTAACTTCTTTCCTTGAGCCCTCATCCCACTATATTTCTGTTGTGCTGCACTTGCTCACAATAGCACTGCCCAGATTCACCTATTAGTTGGGCTACTGCCTTTCTTGCTTCCTATCACATTTCATAAGGACTATGTTAAGTGCACCACAAACTGTGGTAGGGGCAAATTACAAAGGTCGAGTAGTTCAGTTCTGATGATGACTCTCACTGACAGGTCAGAGTAAGACATCACCTCTCACCTGACAATTCCCTGGACTGCAATGACTCTCCGGTTTTTTCTTCACGTTCAGAGTAACGCCGAGAACCACTCTTAGGAATCCAGACTTCTTGGAGTTCCAGACTGTCCTCCTCATCATCGCTCTCTGAATCGTGAACAGTAATTGGGGTTGGTTTTACTACACGCTGAAGACCACTGGGTCCTAAAACAAAAATCACAGGCCTGATAGTTACTCTTTGCCTAAAAAAGATCTCACACAAAGTATTGTTTCCAGGGATCACGGTCACAGAGATGTATACTTGATCTGTGTAGCTTCCATGGTCACTCACTTAAGTGGAATATACCCTTTGATGAGACACCATGAAGAGTGTTTTAACTCTAAAGTATTAAGTACGACTAATGTGCCAGTAAACTTTACACATTCCTAATGGTAAATTAAAATAGAAGATCATATGGCTCTTCCCAGAGGATTCTTACTATTTTAAAAAGTAGAAAAAATTATCATAAAAATAATCAAAATAAGTCATAATCATTTTAAAAAACAGGCTACATATTTTCCTAATTTTGCAAACATAAGCTAAGGCAAAGCGAGTGAAGATAAATCTCAAAATGTATAGGACCAGTGAGCAATTCTCTGCATTCTTTAATTGACTAAGATCTATCTTAAAGCCTAGATGCATGTTCCACTTTATGAGTCTGTATATTTATGTAAAAGATGCTTTATTTATTTTGACAGTGCAGCCTTTAAATTTTAGTACTTCTGACCCAATTTTCTCTGACAAGTGACTAATATTAGCGCCATAAAAAGTAAGCTTCATGAAACTTTATTTTTTTCCTGTTACAATATACCATGCCTGGCACAAAAATCAGCATTCAATAGTATTTGTTGAATACGTGACTGCATCTGTAAGACACTTAAACAGGGATAAAGGTATTTTCAATTTAAAGACAAAACATTTCAACAGATTAGTAGTGAGAACATAAATTCTAATCTCAATTTGTCCATTTGTCACTGAGTAGTGTTGAGCATATTACTCAAACTTTTGAAAGACCATCAGATTCCCCAATTGTAATATGAAGGGTGGTATTAGTCATCTTTAAAGGCCTGTGACTCTAAGGTTGCCAGGAGTCACCCACGAACAGAGAGTAGATTTTGATCTATTTACTAAGCCAGGTCAAGCTCGCTGCCACTTCTCTTCCTCACTAAAATGAGAAGAGTACAAGCAAAAACTTTAACCAGGTTGTTTATTTTCCCACTATCTGAGTGATTTCCTTTTTAACACACATGCACATGGATACACAAGTACAACTACACATAGTTGTTGCTGTAATTAAAAATAATAAGAAGCCAGGTGTGGTGATGCACGCCTGTAATACCAGCAGCTTAGGAAGCTGAGGCAGGAGGATCTCAAGGTCAAAGCCAGCCTCAGCAAAAGCAAGGCACTAAGCAATTCAGTGAGACCCTGTCTCTAAATAAAATACAAAACAGGGCTGGGGATATGGCTCAGGGGTCGAGTGTCCCTGAGTTCAATCCTGGTAACCCCCAAAAATAAATAAATAAATAATGATAATAATAATAATAATAATAAATCTTTAGTATGAGATATATACAGGCAGTGAGAAGAATGCTGAAGCTATATTATAGGCCTCCATAACAAAACAACATACATTAGAAGCTGTAAAGACAGAAACAACCATTCTTGGAGTTTCTTGTTTTTCATTATGGTCAGGCTCCAGGTTTCAGAATGACCTGAAGAGTCATGTGATTACCTGCTTGCTCCTCATCAACATCCACAGGGATGACTGCCTGACTGTGAGCAGGTGTATCATTTCCACTCTCAGCCACCACCTCTCCATCTTCTTGTACCATGTCTTCCATCTCATTCAATGCTTAAACAAAATAAAGAGAGTCAAATAAATGCCAAGAAAAGAATTAAAAAAAAAAAAAATGGCACATAAAACTGTGACAGCTGTGATTATTGGTACACTCTGGAATAAGAACCTATAACTATGCTTTGATTCAAAGACATTAACAACAAAAGTCCAGTGATTTTAAAGATGAAATTATAGACAAGAAAAGGTCATGTGGTGAAGGAAGTATATCACTGGAAGATGAAAGCAGGGAAAGTGGCACAGTTGAAAAGAAAGTACCAATGTTCCTCCCTGAAGATGTTACCAAGGATGGCTATGTGATCTGTCTCCCTGTAAGTCATTTGCTTGAAGATGGTGGAAGCCAGCTAGTAGAAGACCTTGTGATCACCTTATAAGCAATGAGTCTCATGGTATCTGCCACCTATACCAGAATACACTGTGCAGGGGAGCTGAAATTGCACTTTTCTCTTCCTACTTTTAGAGGTTAGGTTATCATGTATTGGCTAATGTGTGGTGAGGATTATTAATACACTAAATACATTTTTAAACATTTTAACATTTTAAGATCATTTAAATGGTTGATGTGCTTCAAAGTCTTCACGACAATTTTCACTGGCAATCAACAAGTGAGAACATGGGATGTTTATTCTCATTATTCCAGAGTGTAAATTCCATGAAAATTTCAAACTTCATTTATTACATTTTCTTAACATAAAAATGGTCACTTTCCAAAGAGACAGTAAATAAAATAACACTTGGTTTCATCAGTTTTTTACAAAATTAAATCCTAATCCTTGCAGACTCTATCCAGTCCCTTCTTCCCAAGGACCTGACTGATCTCAATTTGGGTTAGGACAATACCATTCTTCATATTTAATATATGACTTCAAAATGAAAGGCACCCTGCACTCTGTACTGGAAAACCTATGGCCATGTAACTTTCCAGTGTAGATACCCAACATATACCTCCAAACACAAATGGGTTTGCAGGATTTGGGTAGTTCTGCACTACAGCAGTTTTAACAGTTTCCCAAGAATGGGCTATGTTGTATAAAGTTCAGATCTTTATGGCGCCAGTGACCTATCTACACATTGTACAATGACATTTGTACAATGTCAAAAGGACAATACCTGACTTCACATCCCTTTCTCTCATCACTAGTATCTGCTGACTCTGTGCTTCTGTTTTATCTTTTGGGATGAGTACCAGGGGAGAGATTTAACAATAAGTTTGAAAGACTACTTGTATAAAGAAGAAAATATGAAGCTAGATACAGCTGCATTTACTTAAAAAAAGTAGAAAGGTCAAGACTGGGAAACGAAGATTTGGAATCTAACAACAAAAAGGTTATCACAAATGCCGTGAATCTGAGAGAAAATGTTTAAAGAAAAAGAGAGATCAAGAACAAGAGTGGAACAGGAGGCAGTGCAAGCAAAGGAAAGGCATGTCAAATCAAGTAGCAGAAAATCATGAAAATGGTGCCAAAGCTGTCAAGAAACAAAGGCAACTCAAGGTAGAAGTAGGCAACAATGTGCAACACTGCCCAGATGCCAACAAAATAATAGTACAGAAATGACCACCAGATTGGATAAGACAGTCAGTGGTGACTTTGACAAGAGCCAAAACAGAGTTCTAAAGAGAACATGTAAAGAAAAATGGTTGACGACAATGCCTATGGGTGATTCTTTGGTCAGAACCAGTAGATTCACAGTCTGTCTTCATTATAAAAGCAGTTACCTAACATTAGGGAATCCTGTATTTCATTAATTATTGTGTCCAAGGCAGTGAACAAAGGGGTAACAACAAAAAGATGGCTAGAAAAAATTCCTTTTGAATTCTTTGGGGTCAACTGGGAAATAAAAAATCTGTAAGGAAATAATCTCACTCCATCTACATTCATCAACAAAGGGTCACATACGTTGAAATGCAGATGTTCAGTAAATGTTAAAAAGTGGACAGAGTATTACATAACTGAAATCCAGTAAGTCTTTCTTAGTTAATGTACTTAATTTGTTGGGTGGTTGTGAGGACACATTGATTAAAGGTATGTGAAAGATGCCAATATCTAGCAGCACATGCTATTATTTATTTTTTTCAGTTCTTAGAACATCCAAAATGTCCTTTATATTCATGTAAATGTACTTAACCATTGGTCAGGGAGATATTAAGTAAGGCTCCTTTGCCTAAAATTTAAAGTTGTATTTCAGTTAAACCAAGCCTATAATGTTATCAGTGTACCCTAATCCCTATGGCACCAACCAGTCCTGTTAGTATTCTCATAGATTCTGCAGATAGGAACAGACTTGAAAACAAACAAACGAATAGAAAAAATTTAACTATCCCCGCATATCTTCCTTGTCAGCGAGCTCCCTCAATGTGGAAAGTGACAAGTTGAAAGAGGGGAAAAAAGGAACAGGATGGAGTCAAAGAAATGTGATCAAGAGGAAAAATCATTTCTATCTGGAGCTCACAAAAGATCTGGGTTACCGTCGGCTGCAAACTGCTGCTCTCCTGGCTGCAGGTCTTGCCGAAAGTCATTCTCCTCATCGGAGTCATCTGGGTGATGGTGATTGTTGTCATGGATGTTGGCATTGTTGTTTTGGGCATTATTATCATTGTCATTGTTGGAGTTCTGGTTGCTAACAAGGGCTGAAGAAACCCCGATTCCTGTGCCTGCACTCAGACCAACTCGAGCACAACCCTAAGGGCAAAACCAAACCACAAGTTTATCAATTTGGGTTAGTATACAACACTTCACTTTTAAGATGCCTTCATTTCATCTTTATGTAAGTACTAGCATTTAGTAGCATTCATTTATGAAATGCTTTCACATTCACATAAAGATCTCATTTAAGGCTCACAATACTTCAAACAAGATAAAGCATTCCTAGACTGATTGATAAGGACAAGGTACACAATGGGACATTTGTACAATAGCACAGGAGCAGTTAAGTGTTAGAGATGGGGATTAAAACTCAGCATTCTGACTTCAAATCTTGAGTTTCCCCCACTGCACTGCACTGCTTCAACAGCAGGAATATAACCATTCGTAACTGACAGGGGAAACAGAATTAGTTGAAGGATTATGTTTTTAGTACTGTGAAAAATATAGAGTTCTGTTAAGCATTTTTAAAATAACATTTTATGCAACTGGGCAACTTCAGATTTCCCAGGATATGAACTTAACAGAAGAGACAGCAGCAAAGTAAAATATTTCTGAAATAAATTACAAATCCTTACTGAGACTTTGAGTTCCTGATTCAATCTACCAACAAATTCCTCCAAGTAATAACACCTGTCTTAGCTTAAACTTCCAGCCTCTCCTTTACCTTTAGTTTACAGAATTGACAAAAACAGCTTACGCTGATTTTTTTCTTTCCTTTCTCCAAACATGCTTAAATTAATATTCAATGACGAGAACAGTATTACAAACTTTATGCCTTCTTTGAAGCTGGCAGTGAAAAGTAACATTAGAAGAGTATTTTATTTAAAAGATAAAAAAAAAATCACAAGTTGTTCTGTTCTTTTTTTCCTTGAGTATTAAAATAAATAAAAACTACTTAAAAGGTGACTTACTTTGGGTGGTTCACGAAACATCTGGTCTAGTGAAATAAATTCCAGGCTAGGCAACAATTCAATAAACTGGCCAAAGGAGTCCAGCTTCAAAGCATGGCACCGCACAAGGTTGATATCAACCAATCGAGTCCATCTTGAGTGGTCTGTTGAAGAAAGGACATGACAAAAGAGAATTTAAGTAACTTTTTCCATTAGTGATGAATTTTGTAAGAGGAAGCAAAGACCTTCAAATTCTTTTCCAACTTTTCCCTTATTTCATGATCTTTAAAATATGAGAAAACTATTATGATGTTCCTCTACCTAATTCTGTTTTGAGAACTTGATGGTCTGGTAAGTATTAACTTGAAGCCAAGTCAACCCTGATTTAAATGTGATCTACTTAACAATCTATATGCATTTCCACAGCAGGACATAAGAAAATTATGGCACATTTAATGGAATATCATGCAGCTATTTCTAAAGAAAGAAAAAGATGTATATGCTTGCTCATGTGGATAGCTCTCCAAAATACACTTAGTGCAAAATATAAGGCAGAGGACAGTGTATACATAGTAAGATTCTTTTGTATATGTCCTTTTCTAATGCTATACACATAAAGGCTGTAATATGTACAATTAATTTGTCCAGAAGCATATATGAGAACTGTTGATGATAGTTACCTTGAGGTGATTTTTCACTTTGTACCTTTCTGTACTGTTTGAAATTTATCAAGTGCATATATTACATTATTTTTAAGTGTTAACAGAAGTTCTGAGTGATGGAATTATAGGTCTTTTGTTCTGTTTTGTTTTCTTCTTTATACTCTTCTATATTTAAGAAAACAAACAACCAAAACCCAGTAAATGTTATTTTTTTAAAGTGATCTATACTTGCTAGATCCTAAAGTTCAAATTTCCCAGTACTTCTTGCTTCAGCTGGGCCATTGACAGAATTTAACTTCTGGTAGGTGAAGACAATTGTTCTAGTGAAGGATCTCAGAAGAGGTCCTAAGACCCCTAAAATAGGCCTGACAGTGGCTTTGTGAGAAGGCACAGATCCCTGCAAGGTGACAACTCTACAGAAGAGGAGGTTGTTCTCTAAGTATCAGTGAAGTGTTTTGTTTCGTTAAAGTGGATTTCACAAGAAAAACTTTCTCTAGCTCTGCATATATTTAAAGGTTTGTGAATTTAGGTATTTAAGAAGGTCTCCAAAATAACTAGAATCCTTTCAGAAAGGAAAATGAGCTCCTGCCATCAGAAAAAATATATCCTAATGTCACATTTCTACATATAGGGGAGCAGAGGTCTCAAATAATAGTAGGATTTCTAGTCAACCAAAGATCTGACATCAGGTTGATGATTAATATGTCACCTAATTAAAGTTTTTAGCTACATATACCTATTTTGTCCTTTCAGATGATGTGCCATTTTGAAAGTAATTCAGAGGAAAAAAAACTATAACATCCTAGCCTATCATCTGTAACTTTACTTTTATGTGTGTCAACCAAAGAAATGCATATAAAGATTAAGGAACTTGAATGTATAACCTGAACAGTGAAAAATTCAAGGAAAAGAACTTAGAAAGTTTAAAGAAGCATCATATATATTTCCAACTCGGTTATCAAAGGCTCCCAGATTTTGAATGAACAACTCACATAAATTATATATATATATATTTTTTTTTTAATACATTTTTCGTTGTAGACACAACACCTTTCTTTTATTTATTTTTATGTGGTGCTAAGGGTTGAAACCAGTGCTTCACATGTGCCAGGCAAGTGCTCTACCACTGAGCCACAACCCCAGTCCTAAATTATTTATATTTTACATCGGGAATACAATCATACAGAGAACAAAGACACATATTATTTCACTTATCATACAGCATTTCTATGCCTACAGTACCTGAGATCCAATTGAATGGGTTATGTAGATGAGGGCAATTGTAAATTGCCAGATATTTGATACATGAAAAAACTTCATTGACTGCCTTCATCCCTATATCAGTGATGATGCCAGGATTTTCTACCACATCAGCCAAACCATACTTCACCAAATCTGCATTAGCCATTCTGCCTAGAGAGAGATAAAAATTTCAGAGAAAAAGTTTCAGAGAAAGTTAAATTCTTTAAAGTGTCATGGAGCGCTGCCAGTTTTGTATCTCAGTATCCAGTGTGATCAGTCTCCATTATTCTGTTTCCTATATTCATTATCAGGTTTGGGTTCAGGTATAATTTTAAGTTAGCAATTCTAAACATATGGTAGTACTTCTAATACAAAACAAGAATTTATATTTTACAAGTCAAGGGTAGGTAGTTACAAAAACTTTAATTGTTTAGAAGACAAAAATAGAGCAAAAATTCTTAAAAGTACAACTGTATTGGTTCATACCACTGTGAAGTTATAACAAGAGAAATAAAGTCCTAAAAATGCAATTCCCTCTAATTATAAGAATTATGTTTGTGGAGTGTGGTGAAGACGTTTTGAGAAGGGGAAACTCTGAGAATTTGGTTTCAGTTTAACCCACAGCACTGTTAAAAGTATCTACATATCCCCTGAAGTGGACTTCTAACTCCAGAACATGTTGCTGGGCTCTAGTTACTATTCTAGGTCACAAACAAGCAGGGGTGGGTTAAGCAGAAGAGGATCCTCCATCCTAGATTATGCTACTAGTAATCACACCTCATTCCTTGCTTCTTGTCATCATTACTCTCATCTGCCTTCCTCTCCCTCTCCAAGATGGTTCACCTGACTTGAGAGCTCCTTGAAGGACAAATGGGACTGTTTAGTTAGTTCAGTTCTATCTTCAGTATTCAACACTGTGCTGGGAATCTAAGAGCTGAATAAATGTTTCCCCCAGTCCTTATGGTCAACTGACTCCCAGCCCAAAGAAAACTCTTGCAGTGCTGAAGTCATCCTAAGTATTAAAATGGTTTATACCTTTTGCTTAGAACATGCTTAACTCCAAACTCTTCCTATTTTGCTTTCCATACAGTTTACATTCTTTCCTACTCAGTGGCCAACTTTGGTATCTGCTGGCATTTCTTACAGATTTCACCTTAATCCATTCTTTGTATTTTAGCCAAACATTAACCTCCTTGTAAGGACCTTATTCCTGCCCTTTGGACTTGAGATAAAACTGCCTTTTTCCTTAAGATGGGGTAGATCTTGAACTGATACTATTCCCTGAGGTATAGGTACATAAATGCTACAGTCTAACATGACGAATCCAGCTTGAGCCTTCAGTTCTTTACCATTACCGTCTTATTACTCCTGCTCATAAGGTTTCCTCCTTACCACAATTTCTCAAAACCCTAATAATATTAACAGCAATTCATTTTGTTTTTTTTCTCTCTCTCTTCAGTTCAATAGGATAGTTAAAAGTAAAAGCTACACTTAGTGAATATGGTCTAGTTGTCAGAGATTGTTATAAATGTATGTCATTTTTTTAATTGATCCCTCAGAGCCACTCTTGTCTTATCTCCCATTTTAAGAATAAGAAAACATAGACTTAAGTAACTTGATGAGGTCCCATGATTAATAACCACAGGTCTCAATTCCATCTGTCTTCCAACTCTGTACTGCTTCTGAGGTATTTACTGAGTTTTACATCCCTATCATCTTCAAATGAAGCTCTGAGTTAATAAACTCATGTAAACAAAGGACCCTTCTCTAATAGTCATCTTTAGGTCATTGATTTTCTCCCATACATCATCAGTGTCTCAACCCACGCCAGCGAGTCACCTATCCCTTTATTACTAATACACAGCATTCACTTTTCTTATCTCTCTTATATATTAGGGGAGAAAAGTGATGTTTCTAGATATTTTGTCAGAGAAAGTGACTCAGGGTTTACAGAGGCTACAATGCCCCACACCCCTTGAAGAATTTAAATTCTTTCAAAATTTAAATTATTGAGAAGGGGAAGACTAAGTAATGAGTATGAGTGAGTTTCTTCCAGTAACTGTTCTGAAGCAGAGAACTATTTTGGTGCAACAGAGGTCAGCAGGTATGTGGGAGAAAGAGCTGAACTACAGTGAAGAAGAAGAAAATGACTCATAAAAAGGTCAACACTAAGAGACTGCTAAACATGAGTGAGATTATAAAATAAGTTGTATTGAAAGTATAAGATAATGGTAGACAAGGAGGTAGTGTTTTCATGCTATTAAAAATGTGTGATGAGGGGAAAAAACCATTATAAGTAACCAGTTATCTGGATATTAAATATCTACCTATCCCCTGAAACTCTCACACATACCACTTGAAGACAACCCTTCAGGGGACCTATAGGTGGCCACACTGAGGATACAAAATTTTTAAAGTTTTGAGCTTTTGAGAAACAGAAAATTATACAAAAATTAGTAATGTCTAAGTTAATTTGTAAGTTACTTCACAGATACTGTGAAAATATAGGGAATACTAGCTACCTCACATTCATAATCAAAAAGAGTTGATATCAAATACATGTAATTTTTATGAAATTGCTCTTAGCATTTTAAAACTGTTTTGAGAAAAGCTGATTACTTTCAAAGCTATACAGATTTAATGTGATTCCTACATTAAATTGGCTACAGAGGGATGATTGGACTGTTTATAAAATAATTGGCAATTATGCTAATGAGAACTACAACACTGAAACAACCATAGGACAAAAAAAGTCAAACCAAAACAGAAAAAAAAAAAAGAAAACTACTATTATGATACATATTAGAAGTAAAAAATGAGAAGTCATATTTTTTGACCTGCCCTGTCCTGATCAGAGAAATGAAGCCTTCTTATATTCTTCTATAAGGCAAATTAGATTCAAAGAAAAAAATACCATCTGGTATGACTATAAGAGTCTAAGAATTGTTGCAAACTACATGGGGAAGAAACTAATCCTGTAAAAATAAAAACATGTTGGGTAGTAGAAATATTTTTACATGTCTTACTAATGTCAAATGGAAAAAAGTTTGAATAATGAATTGACTGACATGCACTTGAACTCAAAGGAATGATTTCCCAACTGTAAATGCATATTAGAAAATGCTGTGAACAAGCAAACAGCAATTATCATTAAATGAATACTGACCATTATGTGTTCACACTAACTGGAAAATCCAGAACCTCAGAAGGCTTATTATGGAAATGAAGAGTATGGGCAGAGAATGGGACCTCGTCTGAGAGGACCATCAAAAGCTTTAAGAAGCGTGGCAGATCAAATTCAACAAATGGAACCAAGGATGACATTCTGTGAAAAAAATGAAGCAGAATGGGAAAGAAACTTGGGCAGTAAAGTGGAGACAATACATAATCTAGATACAGATCATTTTGGTGTACTGTTAATCACCACATTTTCAATAATATGCTAATGTCTAAGACAATATGGAAGAAAAATCACTGACATTTCTGAGTTAAGTTTCTTTTTCAAGAAAGTAAAAGTGCCTAAGATTTTAAGTTATATCAAAAAAAACTGGCACATCCCTATTCAGATTTTCCAGTAAGTTTCCTACAGCAAGTCTAGGGAATAAAGTGAGAGAAGTCTTACTTTGCAGCAAAAACTCATCTACATATCCCAGATGAAGGGTTTCAAACTGGGGAAACTCCAATTCTGCCATCTTTAAGGCAGAAAAGACACCATCTTTGGTTAGAGAGGGCTGGATCCGAACTTCATGTAACCTAGAAAGAAAAGATCAAGAAATATTTCTATTGTAGGAGTATTTGCAAAGTGTAAGTGCATCTTAGGCAGTATAGTACACTATATATTAAACAACAATGAACTAGCTACTTTCTATGTGCTTTCTTAAGCCTGATTAACGTGAGAGTTTGCATCTAGTACTGGTATTTCTTTAACATCTTTCTTATGCTGCTAGCTGTTATTGTTCCATTTAAATATAGTTCTAGCAGAGAACAATACTTAAATTTAGAAACAGTTTATTATACTAATATTTTTAATCAATATTCTATTGGTGAAAAGTTACCATTTTATTTTCAAATAAAATGAAAAAGTTAATTCAAGTTGAAGAAAATATAAAATTAAAAGCAGAGTAGACATTTGAAAGGTAGGAAATAGTAAATGTGGTATAAAGTGATATAAAATGTGGTTTAATACATAAAGATCTTACTGCAAAAGCCAATTTCAACACTGATTTTTGAATAGCAGATATTATTACCAACTAAAACAATTCAGAAAGCCATCCACAGATTGAGATGATGAGGGCTTCAGACACCAGAGTTTCAGTGCCAACTTCTGTTGGACTCAGGAGCTTCAAGATAAGTCAACTACTCTACTTGATATGAGACCATGACACCACACCCTCCCAAGAGCTGGCTCGGACTGGATTAACTAGTCAACAGTTCTAAAATTAAGGTTACTAAGGTATAATCATCTGTTATATTAATAGCTCCTTTATATTTTTAAATCTAAACAAGGCATAATCACACTTCATATGCAAATGCATACATACACATTCCCCCAAAATTTTGAAAACAGGAAAAAAACATAATTCTAAGACAAAAGACACACAGGGAAGAGGAAACACACCTACGGGCAGCAGTGATGATGAGGTAACCAAGATCTACTTCAAGAGCATTTTTGCAAGCTCCCAAAACAATAGTGTGCAAATTTCTAAAACCACCTAGTTAAAGGAGAAAAGAACAAAAACAAGCATTTCTTTTGACACTATTAGGAAAGCATCTGCCCATATCTTACACAATAATTAATCATTTGTTTTTACATTCAAATTAATATCTCAATAGGAATTACAACTACTAGTTGTTTCCTAAAAAGAAACAAAAACATACTCATTCTAAAAAGATACAGCTGAAAACTGATGGCATCTGAAAACTTCAAAAGATTTAGACTAAGTAAGAATTTTAAGAAAGCTACAAGCTCAGGAGGGAAGAAGGAACTTTGACATTTCTGGTTGAATTTGAACTTCCAACATCATGGAATAAGACCCTTTCAACTGTTTTTCATGTTTTTGAAACTTGTATCAATACAACCCTCCCAAAAAAAAGATGTGGGGGGGTGGGGGTTGGAGTTGGGAACACAAATTACTGTGTAGCTCAACGAATTTTCATACAGGACTGATGCATCTATTTTGAACTCTTATAAATAAAATCAGCAAGTATGTACACTTTTTGGTCTGGCTTCTTTAAACATTTTGTTCATGAGATTCATTTGTTGCCAGTAACTATGAGTTTGTTCATTAATACTGCTGCATAGTATTCTATGGTCACATTGTAATTACCCATTCTACTGCGGAAAGGCATTTGAATTGTTAGGAAAATTGCTTCTATGGACAATCTTGAATACACCTTCTGGTGAACAAGTGTATACATTTCTGTTGGGTTTAAAGTCAAGGAATGCAACTGTGGTTATGTGTATGATCAATGTAAGTAAATACTGCCAAATAATATTTCGAAGTGGTTTTATCAATTTATGCTTTCACCAGTTATATATGAAAGGCCCTGTTATTCTAGTAATACTACTATTTCTCTTTTCTTATTAGTTATTGTGAGCTCATTGTGATTTTAATTTGCATTTCTCTAACTTTAAGTAGAATTCACCAGTTTTTTTTCACATTTACTAGCCATATGAATAGTCTGCTTCTCTTTCAGAACCTTTATATATAAGCTCAGCTTTAGACATCTCTCTCTAGGCTTCTCCCTAGTGAATAAACTGTGGTCTTCTTTTCCCTTCTGAATTTTACCCTAATAATTATAACCATGAAAAAAAATAATACTGGTGGTCCATTCTGTTGACTCAATGTAATTAAGTGTACTTACACTGAACTTTACTAAGTAACTGAATGTCTACACATGTACTACATACTCGTCATTATATTTCAGAGGTATTAATTACAATGTGTATTTGTTACCAATGATGCCTGAGGACTTTTCATTTCATTTTAGATACCAAAAGTTTTAGAGTCTAACTATACATCTATCCAGAAAAAACTCTCCTTCTCTTGCAATGATATGATTAGCATAAAGCATTTCTGTTACTTATCATTATTTAGCTATAGTTAAGGGATCTAAAGAGTGAATTTTTTTTTCTTCTAAAAGCTACCATATGATGGATGGATCTAATAATATCCAAATGAAAGGCATGGAAGCATTTTACATATCATAAAGTATTAAATAAATACTGGACATCAACATCATTAATGCCTGAGTTCTTTAGGAGGCTTAGGGTGTCTAAGTCATAAAATCTCTCTCATAACCAAAGGGCACTAGAACCCCTGTTAACATTTCTAAAAACACATTCCAAGTATAACAGGAGATACATTAACTAAATAATAAGTAATAACAAGCCTAAAACCATGTCTTATCACCCTAATGTTTGAGAGAGTTTAATGTACATTAAAAAGAAATGAATGCTAGCCAATGCCTAGGGATACTTATTTTCCATCAAATACATGACAGGAAAGTGTAATTGGTGACAAGCATTTTCTTTCCAAAAGATTTGTAAGCTTAAAAAAAGCAAAATTAATTTTTAAAATATTCAGTAACTAAAGAAAATGAATACCTGATCTCCAACTGTCTTCAACTACATGTTGGATAAGACCTCCAAGGAAAGGAACTCGAACCATTTCTAAGTGTTCTAAGTTTCGGGCAGATGCTAAGCCTGTTACTAAAGGGACATATTTCAAGGAATTTGTCGGACCTGGAAACAAACAAATGAACTTATCAATCAACTCTGTCTTAAAATCACAGCCAAACTGTTGGTTCTCTGCAATCTGTAGTTCTTAATACAAATGAAAGTCAATCTGTTAACAATATTTATTGCACATTAGGATTTTTCAGTAAAAATGGAGATACATGTAGTATTTCTTGTAAGTATCCTGAATTCTCAAAAATTTTGAGCTCAAAATAACTGAGGGGAAGACACCAAGATGAAAATTCAATCCTTCCCTCAGATAAACAGCTCAACCATTTAAATATCTCTTCATGTGACGAGTGTTATATTAGATATAGACAATCACAAAAGACATGGTGCTATCCATCAAAGGGCCTGAAACTGACAAGGAAATGAAACATGAATAATTACAAAAGTACAAAAGGGAGAAAATAACAAGTCCCAAAATAAGATCTGCTATACTTCATTAAAAAGGAAAAAAAAAATGAGAGATATGTGTAAGTAAAGAAGTATATACTTCAGGTTTTAAAAACCAGTAACACAGTTTAAGGGAAGACATTGAGGTAAAAGCTATACAGTTGGGTCAGACAATGAATAAGCATAGAAAGCTGTATAGTTGTGTTGAACAGCGAACAGGCAGATATGTCCAGAAAGGAAGGTATGAAAAAGCAGTTAAAAATAAGGATATTAAGAGAGCTCTGATTATTATAAATTCTGAAGCAGACTAATTACCACTTGATATTCTAGAGCAATAAGGATAGTACAGGATTCTGTTTGGGTGAGTAATATAAAAACAAGGTTTAAAGTAGATTAGGTTAGTTTTTTTACATGCAGATTAGGGAACAGAGAGAGAGAGACTAAGCAAGTCAACGGAAATTATTAAAATAACCAAAAAAATGTAAAAAGTGTTTATATGGATTACACAGAGATAGTCGGCCTTTTTTGTTGTTTTCTGTTTTGTTTTTTTTTTTTAATGCCACCAGGATATTTATTATTATTCTTTTAATACCTTTATTTTATTTTTATGTGGTGCTAAGGATCGAACCCAGGGCTGTGGTTATTTTGTTTTTTTGATAAGGACAAACACAAATATTGTTTCTAATGTCATTAAAACAAGTATACTTATCTTTAGAAGATTAGTAGTAAAACAAACAGTAACAGAATCATATAATTTTATAACAAATGTAGCTATGAACTGCTATAGAATGTTTTTAAAATAGGATATGTTTAACTCTACCATAACTGTAAATCATTACCTGCACAGTTCCTCATGACAAAAGTTCTTAAGCTGATGCAAAGAAAGTCTTTAAACGGCTGTGGTTTAGTGAGTCTTACCCACTTCATATAAAGATGCCTCAGCATTGGTATACAAGGAATTTCAGGAACATTCACCCCTAAAGCACATATACAAAAAGAATAAACAAGAAAAATCACAAAAAATACTCAGTACTCTGTATATAAGTTCAAGTTTATTTTCAAATCAACAATTTATCTTTCAAGGGGCTTTTTATCAGAACAAATACCATAATTAGTTCATCAAATATGGTTTACTTAAAACAGGCTTGTAAAGAACAATTTATGCAAATCATAAACATTACTTTGTTAACTTTGTAGAAAAGGTATATATATGGGAAGATGGGATTTTAAAAGTACTATCACATTTAATACATGTAAATCTTTCTCATAACCCTATAACTCTTCTGGGATATGATTACCCACAAGATAAAAAATGAAAATAGGTTACTGAAAGCAAAATTGTGAAGATGGAAATGAAACATAGTAATACGTATGTTATATAACTATCAATACCTACTGCCCATTGGTTAAAAAACTAAATTTCTCAGCATAAGGTCTAGCTAGCTGGATCTGAATATTATAGTTTCTAGAAGAGGGCCAATACAGAACTTGAAAAGTCGTTTCTACAAACATAAGAATCTTACAAATTTGTAAATAACATAGTTTATGCCAGCCTGCATGGCTCTGGAAAAGTGAGAAATTTAACAGCCCTTTATTTTAATATTTCAATTGATAAGGGTATTTTATACCTCTGATCAATAAGTGCCTTAACACCAGAAATCACACCCACAGAGGATTATACTTGGGAAAAACAGAAGTAAAAAATGGGAGAGAAATTCAGGAGATATGAAAGAGAAAAGGATCAATTACTTGTAAATCCTAAATGGAAAACAATTAGAGGAACTTGCCTCAAGTGTCTATACACTGTAGCACAGAGAAAAGCCAAGGGACAAGTCTGTGAGACAAATTCAAGGATTAGGGTTAAATAGTATTTGACAATTTGTTAAATGTCATTTAATAAATAGTACATGGCAGAACCAGCTTGATACAACTTTTAAACTTGAGAGGTAAGAGTCCTGTTAATAAGAATCAGAAGAAGCAAAATTAAGAATACTTGAATGGCGGTTCTTTAAAAAGCAAAACTATTCAGAATGTTCCCACCCACCAGGATTACTTTTTAACCAAGTCCTCTTAAAACAGCATGACTTTAGCTTGAACTGTGTACATACATTATATGATCACAGATGGGAAGTAAAATTGGGGGAAGTAAAATTGGGGAAGAGACCCAAGGAAGAAAAGCAGAGGAAATGAGGTTCAGATTGAGACATAAGAATCAGAATTCACAAAGTTGAGGTGAGCCAGTACACTGGCTGTACTATTTGAGAAACCCAAGACAACAAAGGTTAGACAGATTCAAAGGCAGTTATACCCTATGATCACTCCACATTTTTCTCCAACTCCACTCTACAAAGGACACAATTACCCACTTCCCGTTCAAGTTTATTTATTTACTCTACACTGATGAATCACCATCACACAGTTTTAAACTGGTCAATCAATCACATGAATTAATGTATTCCAATAAAACTTAAAAGTACTTATATTTGCAATACACTGAGACAGGCACTGTAAAAACCACAAAGATACAGAAATAGTCTTTGACCTTAAGAAGTTTATATTATAAACTTCAGGGATTATTTTATTATCTAAAAACTCAAATTCAAATTGGATATTCAAATCCCTAATCAGAATCACTCCTGGATCTTATAAATGAAAAGCTGCTAAAGATCTTTACTCTTCTTCTGTAATTTAAAATCTTATTTAAGACCTACTTCTAATCATATCTGCTACTTTCCCTTTCCATCTGATTCAGTTTCAGAAATTTCCAGTTCTTTGGACCATCTCCAATATCTAGAATAATGTCTGGAATACAGTATACACTCAATATGCATGTAATGAATAAAATATAATGAAATATTAAAGGTCAGGCTATGTCATCAGGGATTGCCCTCAAATTCTTTTCAATATTCTAATTAAGTCAAAGAAGGCAAATTAAATTTGAGAAAACATGTGCTACTATTTATTTGGGTTGAAATGACAGGACTACAATTCAAAGACTATTTAGATGTGGAACACACACTGTGATCAATGCAAATACAGTGCTATTGGAAAAAAAGACTATCCCATTCCCACTTTTCAGGGAAAAAGATAAATAGCAGAGTTTTCCGTAGATTTTGGGCTAAAGAATACATGGTAATTTTTTGCTTGGAGAAGATACAGGTAATCTAGGATTTTTTATTTGTTATGTTTGTGACTGAGCTCTATAACAAAGTAGCCATTGATGTTTGTGACTGAGCTCTATGACAAAGTAGCCACTAACTATACTTGGCTATTTAAATTTAAATAAACAAACATAAAATAAATTAAAAAAATTAAGTTCTTCAGTTTCACTAGCCACACTGCATACCCCATAGGACAATATGAATATAGAACACTTTCATTATCTTCAAAACGCTATATTGGAAAGACCTCCTCCAGAGTGCAGAACCAGGTGGATAGCAGAGAGATCCAGGGCAGGATTCTGACTCTAAGGCAAAGAATTTAAAAATAAAATAAAACCCTCAAAATCACTCAAAAAATCTTCAAAAAAGAGACAGATTGCTTATGGAATAGTATTCCTCCCAAGGGGTCTTTGATGTGAAATTTAAACTTTCGTACAAGTCTCACAAGCATTTCTTTTGCAATCATTAATCAAGAAAGCCAACTCTAAAATTCTCATTATTCCTCTTCATTGAGTATTGAATTACAGGGCATTTCAAAGAGTTACAAGTGACCCATGAATTATAAATACTCACCAACTAAATGTAAAGTCTGAATTTTGGCTCCTATGGGAATTTTCAGTTTGTTTTCAGGAGGAATTGGAAATGCTCCGTTACGATTACGAAATTTACCCAAAATATGAACATGAGGCATGTATGTCCAAATAGATTCTACCAATTCCAAGTGAGATGTTTCCACACCCTAGAAGGTAATGTCAAAGCAAGCATAAGAAAGGGTTTTAATTTAGAACGCTTTTCCTTTTGTAACATAAGACACTAAGTATGCACTGGAACTTCTGGATGAAATCTGCATGTGAGTGGACAAATTCTATCATTCTTTTAATCCATTATTTAATCAATAAGTGAACAGATTACACTGTACCTTTGTCCAAACCCACAGAACTGCATCAACACAGAATGTTCAACCAGATGTACTCACCACCAAGTTTGGGCATGCCTGTAAAGCTTCTAGAACTCCTGGAATGCTAAAGGCCTCATGGCCCCTTACTCTTCGCCTCTCAAGATACCGAGGGTGAAGGCCATATAGCTGTTCAACGTCTGGCATCTTCTTCAACAGTGTTAGAAAACTGGAATCTGTGAATCCTGAGAAATTAGGAAGTATTTAGGGCCAGTTTCATCTTTCTGTTCATGAGTATTTATTAGGCACTGTAATTTTATTTAAAAAAAAAATTTTTGTAAAAGGTTTTAACATTTTCCTAAGCTAAAGGAATGGTTGCAACAGAAGAGGCAATCCTATAGTAACAGGGAATGTGTCAGACACTCCACTTAATCTGAATGAATACTGTGTAGCTGAGGCTTTCCATTTGTTGCCTTTTTTGTTGTGGTTGCTAATGAGGCAAAGAAACCTTTAAGTAACAATACATTTTACTCAGATGACATGGACCTATTTGGTGGAAGGAAAGGTCCACCTACCTGATCGCCACTACCCTCCTCCTCCCCTATAGTGTTTTCTGGTCTGTAAAGCCTTCAGGGCTCTGCAGAACACTAAAAATATAAATAGTATATGATTCCCACCTTTAGGAAGTTCACCTAATTCCCATCTCAAACTAGATTATCTTATTTACTCTAATAATCACTATCAATCCCCTACCATTTAAGACAGTTCACTCTTTTGAAAAACAGATGAAAGTTGGCTATGTGAATAAGAATGATCCAAACTGAGAGGTTCCTGAGCTGACAGGAACCTATTTGTGAGGTCAGTTGTGCTCTATAGTAAGAATCAACAAGATGGGAAAAGAAAAAGGCAAATGAAGTCCACAGTAGGAATTACTGATTCAATAGCAGGGAGACAGTGACATGAAGATGATATTTTATTAGTGGGCCTTGGAAGGTGTGTAAAAGCCAACTATCTGCTCAGTACTGATAAAAATTTTAACTCTTAAAAATAAAATGAAGCCAAAAGTGGTAGAACACACCTGTAAACCCAGAGATTTAGGAGGCTGCAGCAGGAAAATTTGAAATTTGAGACCAGCCTCAGCTATTTAGTGAGGCCCTAAGCAACTAACAACACTCTTTCTCAAAATAAAAAATAGAAAGGTCTGGGGATATAGCCCAATAGTAAAGTGTCCTCGGTTAAATCCCCAGTATAAAAATAAAATAAAATGAAGCTCCAAATACCAGGTGACAACCACTAACATTTTCAACACTTGTTCTATTTGTTCAGGGCTAATCAAGATATACAAGATATACTAATTTTAGAGTCACAAAAGTGAAGAGTAAGAGGGGACCCTGGAGATTACATGGTCTCTATATTTATAATTGTTCTTATTAATGTCTTATAAAGTAAGCTTTACTGACTTAACCATTCAACATGTTGATCATTTTGTTTTCTCATTTATTATCACAAAACAAAAAAGGGGTGTCATCCCATTTACAAATGTAAAAAATTGAATTGAGCTTAAGAGCAACCAAGAGGCAGTAGTGCTGGAATTCAAAACCCAATGCCTATCCTCTTGTCATGCATTACACGGTGCCTCTTTCCATTACCTTCTTTACAGAGATGGTATAAGACTATCTTATACAGAAATCACATTCAGAAACCACAAAGTATTCTTATATAAAAAATGAGGACTTAAACTTAACATAGGCTGTAGAGGCATTAGTGAGCACAGGTGGGGTGATCTTACCCTAGGCTAGAGACTGCTTCCATTCTCTTTGATACTCACTGCAAAGATAAGAAACCTTGGGCTCATAGGTATTTATCACAGCCTTAAAGTCAGTAATCTGCATGTAAATTACTTTCTAATTTGTTAAAGAAGCATAGAGGTTAATGCAAAGATAGCAATGAATGGCAGCTCTGCTATCCTGTCTCCCTATATAGTACATTAATCTCAACTCCAGAATTACTGCTGGCCTAATCCCTACAAAAACAGATCTAACATAAAAATAAGACAATCATTTTCATGCTGCCCTCTTTTTTTCCCCACTACAAATAATCATTCTCTGGAATGAAATGAATCCTTTTCCTTTTGGATGGCTTTTCTGAGTATTTGACAACTGTGGCTTGCCTCCACCAAGCTAAAAACTAATCTCTGCGATGTGCTTCACAAGAAGGTACAGACTGATAACTACTCTGGCCAACTGATAAGAGGTTATCAGTTGACTCTTGAAAAGATAGAGCATCCCAAATTACACAACATTCTAGCATTACAGAGGTAGCCTGCTATTACCACAGAAAAGAACAAGACAATTATCCCAGCTTTTTACTTCTATTATGGCTTTTTGGGTTGCTGTTCCCCTCAGCTTCATCATATTGTCAAAGTCTCATGATCTGGATATCACAGAAGAAGTTTCAAAACTTCCAAACAGTAAAGTGCACTAATTAATGGATTGGGGCTAACTGAAAAGAAGACTCGACTAGACTTTCATTTTAATACTTTCTTTTTAGATGTACCTTACTAAATTAAAGTCATCAGCTGTTTTCCAGCTGTCTCTATCTGAGATGGATTTATTATAGTTAGGCTGCTAATTTTCTGAGTTACAAAGAAAGAATTCAGATTTAAGAATCTGTAAGACCCAGAATTGGCCTTTTGAAACTACTGAAGAACTGCAAGTTTCAGAAGTATAATTTCTGTGGCTTACTTGAGCAGTTTTGTAAAAATAGATAAATATTCGCTTAATTAGAGGGTGCAATTAAGGTGTGGGAAAAACTATGATAGAAAACGTCACCACTCATGAGAAAACCCATGATACAGAATAAAGGACACACCGCCTAATGTAACACATACAATACTTAATTAAGGGCTCAGTAAGTGTTCTCCATTAAAGTGTAAAGCAGGCTGGTGTAGTTACTTAAGGAACAGGAAATGAAAAACAAGACCACTAAAACAATAAAACTTCAGGCAAAATGCATTTTACCAACCTAAAATAAATGTAAATAATTTGTATAAAATCCTGCCTCCCCATATCAAGGTGACTTAGATTGCCTTTAAGACAAGAACTCACATTTCATGGAATCATTATTATTACTTTCTAGTAGGTCTCTACAGCACCTATAGGCTAAATGTACTTACCACTTGGCATGTATTCCCACCACCGCCCTGCACAGAGATCCACAACCCTCACAACTCTCAGATACAAGGTCACTGCTTCCTTTAGCTTCCGAGAAAGACATTCCATACACATAATATCCTGCAGAGGGAGGTACCTTTGTGAGAGAAAGAAACTCATTTTTATCAAATAGGTTAAGTACTTCCTTCCTTTCACCAGTTATTTTTTTCCTTTTCTCCTACCCTTCAAACATAGTGGGAAAATTTGTAGGACTTTGAAGTTTATATCCATAAAGTCATAAAGTTTCTTTCTGTAAACAGGTAAGTCAGCAAATACTAAAGTATGCAAATAAAATATTAAGCTCTCTCCCTGGGTCATTTGATAAAATCTACCTTTCTTCTTTTAAGCTTTCATAAACAAAAAATATTTATAAACAAACAGAAAAAAAAGCAAAGAAAGAATGGAAGAAAAAAAATCTCAGTATATTTCAGGTATGATAAGGGAAGGTAAGGATCATAAAGAACTAATTAACTTGAATAAGGCCAGTATTATTTGGCAACTTTGACAGATCCATTTCCTGTAGTTACTCTGCTCCCTTTTAACTATCTGCAACCCCATGAAACTCTACTTTATTCATCAACAAATATGTACACTAATTTACCAGTATACAATTTCTTTTCCAAGATCTTTTGTCTTTAAGATGAGATACACTGATAAAGGTATTGCATGAGTATTAAGTGAGGACACCTGATCTGAATCAAAATTTCCCCTTTCCTAATCTTATCTCTTCCTTCCTGAAACTTTTTAATTAACCTCTATTTCTGTTGTTTTCAAAAACCAATACATACTTTGACAGGTCAAAAAATCTCATGACACTCTCTTACCACCCCTCCACAATTACCTAATTAATATTTTTTAAAAAGCAGAAGCCATCCTACTGAGTCTATATTGAGTCATACACACTGTACTCTACTGTTTCACAACCATCTTACAAGGTAAGTAGCTGGTAACTTCTCTTTGGCACACAGATCTCCCCCCAGGTCAGTTTCTTCCCCTTTCCATCCTGCTATATTCTCTGGTCCTCTGGCTAACAGCTGACTTTGACCGACTGGATGAGCTAGATAGAAGGCTGGAGTTAGCAATACTGGCTTTCTGCTGCTTTTGGTCTCCTAGCTGAATTTCACAACATTCCTATTTATACCACTATAAATATGACCTTCATTAAACTATCAGTTGAGTATATCCTCATTGATCTAGTAAATGCTATTATCATGCCATTTTACAAGTGATGAAATTGGCTCAGAAAAGTCAAACCTGCAAAAAGCTACAAAGCTAGGTACATGAGAGGAAGGGCAAGGATTTCAACATGGTTTGGTCAAACTCTCATTTCTAAATATTATGCTAAATCTAGAGGGAAAGTGCACCTATGTAAGTTGAATATTCCTTTGCTCCATTGCTTTCCACCTCTGGCCTTTCTCCCTTCCTCTTTATGCTACTTAAATAAAGAGAATCATATCAAATCAAATTTTCTACCATAAAACATTAGTTAGCCACAACTTAATTTACAGTTTCTATAAATTAAATGTAAAGAAAATTATAAGAAACTACATGACTACACATTTATAAACAATGAAAAACAACAGTTTTCTGTGTCTAATTTTGCCACCTGGTTTTTTTTTTTCCAAAATAATTGTTATCCAAAATACCTGTCTGGGTTAATTTTATACTCCATTTAAATGAAAACAGATCAATACTAAAAAATGAAAGTCAAGATGTTTAGACATCACATTTGCCCTAGAGAAAAAAAAAATGTGTTTTTTTTCACAGATTTTTAAAAAGCTAGAGGAATTCAAAAGGCATATAAATACTACATTTTACATTTTAGAAACGCTGTTAGCTTTGTGATAAGGCATAGTGCTTTTTTTTTTTTTTTGGTTGGTTTTTTTTTTTTTTTTTAAAGGAAGGCCAAAGTTTTCCTGTTTCATGAACATGTGTTAAGTTTTTACTACACCACTAAAACAGGCAACCTCAGATTGAAAAACAAACAAAAAAAAAAATTAGGAGCCTAAAAATAAAACAAAATGTAATCTGTTTATTTTTAGAATAAACATATCATACCAAGTACAAGAACTTAGCTCAGTCCATGGTTCTTCTTACATTTTGTCAATTTGCTAAGTATTTTCTTCATTAGAACTTGGGTAAGATACTTCTACTTGATTCTACCCCTTCCATTTGAAAGGGGTCTGTTGAAATGCAAAATGTTACCTATTTACTTTCAATTTAAATTATTATTTGTTCATAATACATTCTTAGCACTTTAAAACTGAGACGCAGTATTTGTATATCTTTATGGAATTCAGTATAAAAATTCAATAAATGTGTAATTTATCCAATCAACATCCAATATCTATCCCCAGAAACAATTTTATCTATGCTTTCCTTTAGAATTTTAATGGCTTATTATTAACTTCTTTGATCCGTTTAGAATTTGGTTATAAAATATGAGAGATCATGATGTGCTTTTATTTTTTTGTATAAGTGTTTTGTAGGTTGTGACATTATCAGTGAATAATACTCAAAGTCTTTCTTCATTGATGTGAATGCTAATTTTATCATAAAATAGTTCTCCACATGTATTTGAAACTACATGTAGAGTCTACATTTGCCTGTTTTGCTCAACTGTCTGGCTATCTTCATCAGCACCAAATCTATTTATACATTTTAGAATGTATCTGAATATCTTATATGGCTAGATTTTTCTCAAATTTTTTGCTACTCTGACAGATCATTTTATTTTATTGAAAAAAAAACTATTATCTTAATAGGGATTTTTATTTCCAGACAGAATTAACAAAAACTGTATTGTGTCACAGAATAACAAACTGCTTTCTTAAAGACTAATACAAATTTATATTAGAGAAGAAAAATAAAGTACACAATTCCTTAAAATAAGTGTTATCACTATTCAAAACTGTAATCCGTAAATATTCAGTAATTTTCAAAAATTCAACACATTTCTTAGACCTTGATATACATACATCTTTCCTAGGTAAATAATCTTAAATTAGAGGAAAACTAAGATGCTTAGAAAAGTTAATTGCAATTATGATTGCAGAAAAAACTGGAAACAATCTAGTTGTCAGACAATAAGGGAAATAGTTTAATGTTGAATATACACTTGATAGGATAGGAAGCAGTGACTAAAATGATAATGATGAAAACCATGTAGTAGTAATATGTGAAAAGACAGAACACGATAACCATTACACTGACCAAGCATTTATGCCATAAAATGTTGATGAGTGCTTTAAAACCACTATCTCACCGAATACTTATGGTTAACACCTTTATATCTATCATGGTCCACAGTTAGTAATCATGGACCTATGATTCTAATTGGGTCTCTAGCTCCAGAGAGGAAGTATGTTAGAATTTGTTTATTTGAATGGTGTAAAAAGTACAAATTCTCGAAGTAGAAAGTAATGGAAATGGAAAGACACTTTTGTATGTTTGCTTATTTGACTGTTGTTATGATGCAATCTGAATAATAATCTAAATTTTAAAAAGTTTTGGTTAAAGAAAACTTCGTTATATTAATCACAAAACAACTTTAAGGTGAATACTGCATATAGTATGAAGGGTACTTTTTCACAAAACTTGTGTTTTCATCACTTACATTTATGTGTATACTGAGCTAAAGGCACTTCTCACTGCAGGTGATAATCAAATAAAGTCAGAAACACTGCCTTATGTTGTACATGCATGTTGGTTTCATAAGCCAACAAATCTGTCAATTAACAAAAATTCCAAGAAGCCTAGAAATGTTAACCCAGAGAAGGAAGGATTTTCCAATAGAACTTTGGAAAGTTCTATTATGTGGCTAGTGGTCCTGTGCTGTCCTGTACAGTACCCACTAGCCACATATAGCTACTAAACATTTGAAATGTAGTTATTGCAACTAAGAAACTGAATTTTCACTTTAAATCTACTTGCTACATGTCACTAGTGGCTGTCATATTAAACAACACAGCACTAAGTTTTGCTTTCATATTTATATTCCAAGTATGTGGAAGTCAACCAAACAAAATCTTACCTAAAAATATGACAAAGTACTTCATGTGAAAGTTGATTCATATAGTCCTTTGTTTCATCTGATATTGTTTCCTCTGGGATTTCATTGTTCATGAGACATGTTTTAACACTTTTCTTTCGTGGTCCCATTGCTATGTTGTCTCCAGTATCAAAAAGAAAATCTCCTCTTTTGCTTATCTGAATTCAAAGCACCTAAAAAGCAAGCAGAAAAGAGTAGATTAAAGAAGTACAGCAAACCCAGACACAGAATTATTACTGTTAAAAGTTAAGTAAAATGACTTATTTTAAAATATTGGTAGGTAAACCTATTATAATGATACATACCATATTCAAATTAAAAAAACAATCTGTTTTGTTCTAAAGGTACAGAACATTTTTCTGAAGAGTAGTTGACATTATAAATATCCATTATTTAGAATAAGCAAAAATTTAGGAATTGAAGAGTTTTTGAATTTGTACTCTGTTGTTCCTAGCTAATTCACCTAGCATCTATTTCTTCATGTTAAGATTATGAAACTAGGAAACACAAACCCCTTTTATTTCTAGGAGTTTGTGATTCTCAATACACTTTCAAAATAAACGTGTGAGAGAATATTTGAATTTGCAAATAAATTAATGAACCTCCTTTCAGTTGTCAACCTATGTCACATCATCAGTCTACAATGCCATTAGTACTAAGGAGACAAACATTTCATATAAGTTGGCCCTAACATGACAGAAGGAATGCAGAGGGACTCTAGGGCTTCCATACTGGATTTGTCACACATTACTTCTATGAATTTGAATGAACCTTTTAAATCTTCATTTTCCCACCTAAAAAGTGAGGGGGCAAGACTACATGAATGAATCACAGAATCCTTTGTAATCTGATAAAAATTAAAGAACTTTTCCTCAAAAAACATACAATTTCAAAGAGATAATGGAGCAGTCTTTCTCTTTTGGGACTACTAAGAAGTTAGTTTACTTTGTATCACGTGTATATTCCATTTTTAAAATAAACCCTAGTGAGGGAGGTAGGAGGAAAAAAGGGAAGGGAGAAAATGGAGGGAGGAATGGGGGCAGGGAAGTGGGATGAGTGAGCACCCAAATATTCTGTTTTGTTGATCAGCACTTGGGAGTAACAGCCTAAATGTCAAATTGTCAATATTTTTACTAATGGTGGTCCAGGTAGAGAACAGTTTATAGGAAATGTTGGTCTTCTTAGTATTAATGGCATTGTAGCTAGAGAAGGTGGCAGAGGTTGATAGCTGAAAGGAGGTTCACTACTATATGCGTTAATTCAGACATGACATCGCATGTCTGAAGACATTTATTTTGAATGCCTTTTGTGTGTCCAGCATTGTGAACAAAGGACTCTGGAGACAAGTGAAAACAAATAATCAAATAACCATGCAAGTGAGCAAGGAAGCCTGAGTCACTAATGGTATTTCTAAGGGCCAATGGAGCTAACATCTGAAGGAAGAGCAGGAATTAACACTACAGAAAGGGAGCCGAGGGGGAAGAAAAGCACTGAAGGTGTAAATAACAGGTGCCTGACAATATGAAGGACTGAGAACCCAGAGGAAATCAAAGGTGTTAGGGTGCAGAAGGCTATAAGAAAAGGGAAATGAGAGGAAGCTGAACTGCTAGCGGGGTTCTTGATCCTTAAGGATGGGAAACCACTAAAGGGCCCTGAAAGTGAGAGGGGAGTGAGCTACACTCAAGAGAGCTCAGGTACCTCAGAGTGGTAAAGGGCACCAAATGGGCAGGGATTACTGAAGTACATGGATTCCTGGGGTTCCTTTTCTTCAGCAGGAAATGGGAGCAAACTGCTGAGCTAAAAAAATACTCATATTTCTTGTACCTGCCAGCATGCCTGTATTCTGGTCTCTTCTTCCCTCAATGAAAGATTATGTGTTGCTACTTCTTGCAGGTGTTAGCATGCTTGCCTTTCCCTGAACCCTACACTTACTTCAATCATACACCCCTAATTTGTTGCTTCTACCCAGCTATAGCCTGAGAAGTCAGAGAAAAAAGATTTTAGAATTGTGTGCAGATCTGTGTCAGCAGGTATATAGCAGTATGGGCTTAAAGAACTCTGTAAGGAGTAGGCTTACAAGTTATGGTACACTGAATCTGTGACATCTACTTGCACTTCTTAGAAGCTGACTTATGTTATTAATCACATTCTGGCTAACAGACCTCTGGAGGGGGGGGGGGGAATCGTACTCAGAAACTACCTAGAAAAATGTTATAAATATACTCACCTGCTTCCGATTTTATCACAACCTACCTTTTTCTGTTTACCGTCCTTCCCCCTCCAAATTAATCTTCCCATGTTATGACAGCTCTTGTAACTTTTCTGTGATCATTTTAAACTTCTGATCATCAAAGCCAATACCTTCAATCCAGTGATCCCCACCTGACCTGTCATATGGGGTGCTGCTAACCACTCCTTCTTTGAAACACTCTCCTTTGGCTCCCTGGTCCTCATTATTCCTCTGTAGTACTCCCCAGTTCCTTTTGGCAATTATCCACAAGCTCTCTTCTCTCTGGTCAACTCTAACCGTTCCCAACATTACCTCCTTTCTCTCCTGAGCTCTGACCTTTATGTTTCCTATACTAATCAGAAATGTTCACCTTGTACCTTGAACATCCTTCAAACATGTCTGAAACTGAACTCTCTATACAACCAAAAACCCCGCTCCCAAACATACACACACAACCTGTTTTCCATACTATACATTACTAAATTTCTAAATTATAAACTTTAAAATCATCCTAAATATATTCTGATCTCCCACTTGCCCCTTCATGGACTATATTTATCAATACATTACCCCTAGCTTTCAGGATTCAATCAACCCTCAAGATGACCACTACTGTGTCCCCAGATCCTAACCAAAAGCCTAGCACAGAGCAGACTTGCAGTAAGCAATTTACTGACTAAGTAATGAGTAAGTAAATGCTTAGCATGTCATATTCCACACTGAAACTAGAGCTATCTTTTTAAAATATTTCTGATTTCATATAGTGAAAAACAAGTTATAGAAAGAATATATCTGAAGTATAATCCCATTTGTATGAAAGAAAGAACAAAATCACAGGTGTGTTAGTAAATGCCATTTCTGAAAGGATCCATGACAAAATATTAACAGAGGTTACCTCTGGGGAGAGAGAACAGAGGTTTAGGAAACTGAAAAAGAAACTTTTACTTTGAATTTCACATTCTCTTCCATTGTTTGAAAATTTCAACTAGCCATGAGAATTATTTCCTAAAAAAACAAACAAAAAATAACAACAACAAAAGAATCCATCTACATGGAATTCTGGGTCCTAGAGGATAAATCTTCTCAATCTAGTTTCAAACCACCTTCCCAATCTCATCTTTCAACTTTCACTTCTTGCTCCTCAGTATACTCACTGCAACAGAATCAGTATCTTCTCCATTCTCCCTAACATTGGTCTTTCTTTTCCAATATGCTGTTAACTCTGGCTGGAATGTCCTTCCTTTCCCTTTCTGTCTCAACAACTATTAGTCAGACTTCAAAACCTAGCCTAAATGTTGTCTTCTGTGAAACTTTTATTCACTCGTTCATCTGAGCTCCCTATGGAACTTAACTTAAGCTTATAGTAATTTGTGAAGTGTTTTATCAGTCAAGTTTTTGCCAGGAAAAGGCTTGCCTCTAGTGATAATAAAGTCCTTGCTCATAACAAATCCTCCAATATGTCTGATGTATGAATATCCATCAGTTTTTCTAGTGTTCCATATGCATCCACAATAGCTCCAAGGCTGCTGCTAAGAACCATTTCACACTCCTATGAGCACTGTTTGCTACCACAGCATTCAGTGATCTCAGCAATGAGCCTATAACCAGGTGACAAAGCAATCAGATTTTACTCCAATAAGAACACACATAACACGCAGCAACCCTCTAGCATGCAAAAGCCTCAACAAAACTACTAACCAGCGTAGACCAATCCACTTATGGATTACCTACTTGTTCAGATCAATCCTCCAGTTAGTGAATGTTAGCACAGACTTCAGTTTTAACACTATTAACCTTCCAGAGACCATACTCTTGATTCTTTCTTTTGCTTCACCAAATTCGCACCTCTTAACATACCTTCCTCTTATTACAAACCTTTGATTGCTCCTTGCAATTCTGCAATGCTGTAGTTTTGTGAGTCATATGTAGTAGCCCCAATGTAAAACCCACACTTAAATGTTTAAACTAAATAGCCTGCATCTTAAATATCATTACATTTACAAAATTTTGTCTAGAACTCAAAATATTCACTTACAGAAATGATTTTATACAACATTATTTGGAGGTTAGATCTGCGGCAAGACCACAAAAATCCATTTAACCTACAGTCTGCATTTACATTAAGTACCAAAAAACCTAAATTAACAGGACTAATAAAATTTAGGTAAAACAGCATTCCTATTTCCTGTATTGTGCCTAAAATTGAAGACTTGGTCTTATAGCTACCTACTTAGCAGCAAGAGTAGGGACTCCCCTGCTGTAAACCTCTGGTCGGGAAGGGGACAGTGGAAATGAAAACTGGGGTAAAGAATGAGATCTTTACGCCACATCCAGGAGGTCTGACAGGTGAGGACCTATAGCCAGGGGGGAAAAATCAGCCCTCTTCAGACACCTTCCAAGTAGGTACCTCTGAAAATGTTCAGGAAAGAAAAGAACTTGCTTATTTTCTGTCACCCCTAATCAGTCTCAACAATGAATAACAAAGTAGCATCACCTTTATCATGACACTCCCAGCTAGGTTATGCTGAGCATTTCATTCTAGGAACTGAGGAACAGGGGTATTGGTTTCCAATATAAGAAAACACCATGCAACTCTTGCAAAGTTCCAAGTGGTGACAGTATCTCTCAGAAGTATATTCTAGCTCTTAACTGCTTTTCCTGTCAGTGAGAAAAGGGATAAAAGCCAATGAGGGAATAAAACTGCCATGACTAGCCTTCTGTTTTCTTTCTTTCCCATCTCTTTTTCCAAAATGTCAACATACCACTAACCATTCTGTCTTCATTTAAACTCAGTAAGGTAGGGAAGGAAGGTTCAACATAGTAGCAGGTTAAAAGAACAAAAGTGAAGGAGGAAAATTCCAGTAGCAGAGAAAGATGATGAGCTGAAGGAAGCCTAGCAGAGGAATAATGGAGGGTGAGGGACAGGTAAGTATAAATAACAGGTGAATATAAATAGGTGAAGATTCTATTTTGCAGTACCAAGTGCTTTCTGTAGGGCAAGCCAAGTTCTGGAGGCCTGGATTATAAACCTCAAAGAAATGTCATTCTGATAGAATTATAGAGTCAAACAGAATGTTAAAAGCTAAAGGGCCCCCAGAGATTACCTAGGCACACAGTTAATTTTTTATGGGTTACAAACCCATGGGAAAATATGACAAAAGTGGCACATTCTCTCTCCAGGCTCAGGCAAGCAGAATTACAAATAAAATTTCAGGAGACCCACAGACATCTAGAGATCCATATCCAATACCGGTTCCCTAAATTTTCAGATGGACAAACAGAACCAGAGAGGATAAGTCAATAAGTTACTTGCCTATGGTCACAGAGTAAGTGTTGGAACACAGCCTACACTACACACCCTATCATCACGTTGGTCCTGTGTCACTATAGCCGTCTCCCAGCATTCCAGAGCTATGCCCCAATGCTTGGAGATGGGCTTTAGGATGCTCTTATAGAAATACCTCTGACCACACCTTCCTTCCCAACATAGGGTTTATGGTCCATCTAATTAATGTTCCCATTCAGTAGCCTTTAGCCACCTGGGTAGACTAGAATCATTCTGTGGCTGCCTGTTCAACAGACCTTAGCAACAGAGAGCATCACTTTTGTCCTAGTGTCCCAAATATATTCTTCCACCTAAGTTGACTGTAAATATTCTTTAAACCAGGGTTCTTTAAAAATATGTTTCTATGGAGTGCTTTTCTCTTTTTATCCTGCCTGTTCAAATATCTTCCTTATCTCAAAACTATAATAACCCTACAGAACCACTTGGGTTACTCACAAAATTACATGTCTTTTACCCCTTCATGCTTAAAGTTATCTCCATCCTTATAGGGAAGTACAAACATTTCCTGGCTTGTAAAATCAAGTTTTCTTTTTAAACTCTATTTCCATCAAAATGTTTGAACACTTTATGGTTCATAACCCTGAAAATCTCTGATCCCTATGAAAATATTATCTCTACTCTTTTACTCCCTAACTCATCACAACTAAAAATCTTCCTAAATCTGTCTTCTCTTGTCAACAACCACCTCCAACACTAACTTATTCTACAATTATTCCTTTCCTCAGCGAACACTAAGTGCTCTGGAACCCATGTTTGTCTCTTACTAGCACTTCAAAGAGAAGAGATAAAGCAACTTATCTTACTATGAACCAGAAATTCAGGACCTCTTGTAAAATTTTCACAATTCTGAATCAATTTCTTATTTTGTATCTAATCAATAACAATTCTCTGGGGGGCAGCAACTTTTCTTGATTACTAGTATTTAATCATCCATTCACCCCTTCGCTCAATTATTTATTTTTTTACGGTCTATTAAGTACTAGCTGATGCAAAGTCTTTCTCCCCAAAAAGCTGATAACCTCAGAGTGGAGAGAGATTCTACCAGTCATTTTAATTCACTACAACTCAAACTGCTTTACATTATCCTCAACAAAAAAAAAAACCCGTCTCCCACATAAAACTTTCCAGTGTCCTCAATGATCCCTTAAGGACTTCCCTGCCCCTCAGGTTTCTAATGTCTTTCTTTAGTTTCTATTAGCTTTAATTTCTTATATCAAAGTAATCTTGCATGTCACTGAATTAATGTTAACAGTACATCTTATGTATCTACTACCTAGAACATACTCTTTTGCCTAAAGAAAAACTATACCACATTCACTGAGCTGCTGAATAAAAACAAAACATAACAAAAAAAAAAAAAAAAAAAACACAGAATTGTAGTGCTGAAAAGTCCTAGGAATCATCCAGTTCAATCCTTCATTTTACAGATAAGGAAAGTGAGGCCAGAAAGGAGGAGGTGACTTGTTCAAAGTCACAGAGGCATAATAGACCACTGCTGAAGAAAGGCCTTCAATACCAGTTCAAATTTTATTTCACTTCACTATACCACCTAACTTTACCAAAACCTAGTTTTTTTTTTCTTTTTCTCCTATACTATGCACTAGTATCTTTTTGACTAAAGATAAAAGTATACCTTTGATACAGTCATTGAAACAAACATGCATATAACTATATTCTTCACCAAGAAGACATTAAAATTGCACCAATACAAATTTTAGAGAGGGATGAAGCTTTATGGATCACCTAAACTACTAATTCACAAAAGGAAAGTTAAAAATTACAAGCACAGATTTTTTTCAATCTATAACTACATAATTCATTCCCTTCACACCCCAATTTCTCCATCCCCAAGAAAACCATAGCTTTAGAGAGTCATTATTTTTTCTTCAGTTGTGTTGGGGGGAATGAGAAAGGAATTTAAGAACCAGGAACCTATCCAAAACTTTCCTTTGACAGATGAGAAATGTCAAGTAGAGAGAGGAAGGGGTTTGCCCAAAGTTAACCATCAAATAAAGAGCAGCTTTAGGACAAAAACCAACATCCTCTATTTTTCACTCTGGAGTGATTTACACTCCTGGTTTAGGTTTACACAACTAAGTTTTCTGGACAGAATTTCCCAATGCACAGGATCCTTCTTAAGGGCCCAGCTGCCTTTGTCCAGCTTGGAATCTGGAAAGAAACACTATGGACATCTCTCATCAGTCTTAACTCTTGGCTAGCAAGGTAAAGGAAGGGCATGCTTCTTTTCAGGTCTAAAATTCTTTGAAAGGGGAAACCAGAATATGATTTTCAGAGCCGACAGGGGCATAAGACACCCAACACATTCATTTTAGAGATAAGCAGACTGTGGTAATGAACCTGGACAAGGTCACACAGTGAGCAGGAGGGTCAGGTAAAACTAGAACTCAGGGTTTCTGAACCTCAGACGTGGCAGATTTTCAAAGATGTACTCGCAGCATCTTGCTCAGGTGCATCCCCTCAGTAACTGACGACAGGCCTTTCACAATTTACGGGCCTAAATTCCGATTTAAGATTAAAACCATGGAATTCAAGATGTCCCAGGGGGAGGGGGAGGGCACAAGTTGACCAGTCCAAACCTCTCACTTCGTTGAAGAAACCGAGCCAACATAGGGCTCTGCAAGCTGGGATCTGGAGCCAGGGGCAAACCCCGCAAGCAAGGCCTATATTCGACCCCGGCTCTCCCGGGAGCTCTAGGCCCTAAGGGGCCCAGATACCGAAAGCCCAGGCAGTTAGAAGCCCTGGAACCGCTCATAAGGCCGCCGCCGCCGCCGCCCCGCCTTACGTATCCCCGGCTTTGCCGACCGCCTAGCATTCCCCCGGCCCCTCGGTCGCCGCCTCACCTACGCCAGCCCTCCGTCTGTTATTGTGGTAGAGAGGGAGGGAGAAACACGACAGACACTTCCCGCGGCCCCCACCGCCTAAGCGCTTCCGCTTCCGCCGCCGCTCGAGCATTCCGGAGTGTTGTCATCCGGGGCTGGGCCTGGGTTTGCCCTGTGTCCATGTTGGGTGTGGATTATCGCGTCCTGCTGCGACAGCCATGTTAAGCGTGGCATTTCCCCCGAAAGCCTACTACTGGTCCTTTTTCACTTAACCCTGAAGCGCCAGGCCGGAAACGCCCTGAGTCTGATGTGTAGGAGGTGTGATTGCTCTTTGCCAGGTTGATTTTCAGCTTGGCTGATCGCTGTGGCCTTGAATAATCCTTTGGACCTCATCTTTGTCATTTGCAAAGTGAAAGGTCCCACTGGAGATTTTTTTTTTCAGGAATTTTTTTTTTGGGGGGTGCAGAGGTACTTGATATTAATGTAAAATCATCCCTTCTGTGATTCTGAGGCATTGTCTTACGTGTAATTACTAGTATTTAACAGTTCAAAGGGCTTTTACATCAGGGTCTTGTTAAAAACCTTTTACCGCAGATGTGGACAAGGATCAGCTAAATCATTTTTCTTCTTTGCTTAGTGGATAGGGAATTATTATCTTCATAGAGGACAGTTGACCTGCACGATGTCACACAGCAGAACTGAAATTCAGATTTTTACGTTCCAAAATCCATCCATGTTTTGACCCTTACATGCATATTACTAATGTGGGCTAAAATGTAGGTTTATTTAGATACAAATACCTATGAGGGAAGTTAATGTGCGTGGAAGCCACATAAGATAGAATTTGACAAGACACAGGAGTAACTAGTCTATGCCGTTGGAGAAAGGACTAAATATAGCTTAGGGATCTGCTTGTTCCTTTTATTCTTTTCTTCATTGATAACCAAGCCTTTTGGTTCTTTCCCGCTCCCTATGAGGTTTGTAGCCCAAGGCTTCCTATTGTCTTAGGCAGTTACAGTTCTGGCTATACGGTTCCATCTGTCAAATCATGTATTTTGCTTGTTTGGGGGCCCTGAGAGGAAAAAGAGAACAGCAAAACTTCTTCATATTCAAATAGTATTCATTTAATCCTAGCTTTCATATTGATTCTTCAATATAATTCTATCCTCATACTGTTTTTGTAGTATCATATTTAAACTCTAATAAATGAGACACAGATGTAATGGCTATTTTCTGTTTCCTAGAGTGTTCTGAAAAATAAATAGCAATGGTATATGAAAGTGTCTAGTGCAAGGGCTGGCATATACAGAAGGTATTTCATAAAGTTTATTTCAGCATAGTTGAGTTGAATTTTTGATTCAATTGAATATATTCTTTCATTTGATTAACATTTCTCCTTTTTTAAAAGCACCGAGATAGGGCTAGAAATGTTCATGAATAAGGTAAGTTTCCTAGTTCAGAAAAGGAAACTAAATCATATCTTAAAAAACATTGTAAAATTATTTAATAGAGATATGTCTCTACAATAACAATACACAAAATTTCTAGTTTCTCTGAATCCTCTCCTTCATTTGTTTCTTATGAGGCAATGTTTATAATTCATTCAAAACAGCGCCCACTATTGAAGCAAATAGTCTACAAAGGTTAACAGTTATTTGATTGTTTAGCAGTCTTTTGTCCTTTCTATTTCTCAGTTATTTTTGGTACTCAAAATGTCCAAGGCTGATTTCTCTACATATGGTACTTCTGAAGTTTGCTTTTAAAGTACCTTAAATTTCCCCAGATTACATAATGAAATTCACTGAAAAGATGCTATATGTAGGTATATTTGTAATGTATAAAGCTGATCCGCCTGACCATTCTGGTGCAGTCATTTTCCACGCCTCCCAACCACTTGTCAATCTGTGAACATCCTGGCTAGCTATTGGTTCATCAGTCAGCTTGCAAGTATCCTTCTCCAATATTGGTCCCCTGTTAGCCCTGAGGAATTCAACTGTTTTACTGTAGCTTCCCCGCCATTTTTTTTCCCATTCTTCTGTCTGTCCTACTCACTTTTCTCTATTCTCCTGGCTTTCCACTCTCTCTAGCGCACGACCTTTCTTTTCCTTTCTCTTTTCCTCTCATTTTCTCTCTTAACCTGCAGAGAGACACTCTGTTTGCTTAATAAATTCCCTTATGTGATTCCCCGAGTCTGGCGTGGTTTTGTGGAAATTCCCTTACAATATTCATAGAGAATTACCATTTCAAAACAAATTCAAGAAAAAAATCTTTTCATAGTGTTACTTAAAAATGTTTTGCCTTTGCGTTCTTTTAATCATGATATCACTCCAATCATTTAAAATACATCATCACATTTAAAACTTATGAACACTGTGAGATATACCTAGCACCATTTTATACGTGGAGCAATTCAGGTTCAGAGAGGTTGCCTTTCATCAAAGTTCATACACTGTCAAATTGTACAGAATAATTGTGAAAACTGGGATAATTGACTTTAAAGCCTGTGATTCTATTAAATTATGCATTTGTACTATTTTCCTCTAAGTGACAATTTGATGAATCTTTTTAGTGCATAGTATGTATCAAGTCAATCCTCAAGTCAAATTCTCAAAACTTCGAGTGGCATAAGCCATCCTAAGCAGGTAGTAGGAGACAACTTATAGTGGTTTCGATTTCCATTTCTCTGATGATTAATAATGTTGAACAACTTTTCATATACATGTTGTTCATTGTATGATTTCTTTGAGGAAATATCTGTTCAGTTCCTTGGCTTAAACTTTTTAATATTTTATTTTATTTTATTTTATTTTATTTTTTGTATGAGGGATCCAACCCAGGGGTGCTTTAACAGTCACATCTCCAGCCCCTTTTATATTTTTTTTATTTTGAGACAGGATCTCCATAAGTTGCTTAGAGCCTTGTTAAGTTGCTGAGGCAGGCTTTGAACTTTTAATCTTCCTGCCTCACCCTCCCAAGCTGCTAGGATCACAAGAATGAGCCACTGGACCTGGTGCTTGTTATTTTAATTGGGCTGTTTGTTTGTTTTTTGCTACTGAGTTTTAGAAGTTTCTTGTATTTTTTGTATACTCACCCTTTATTTTAAAAAAAATGATAGCAAGTGTTTGGAAGGAGGTAGAAAAAGAATACTTATACACTGTTGGCTGGAATGTAAATTTATGCATTCACTATATAAAATAATATGGAAGTTCCTCAAAAAATTAAAAATAGAACTACCATATGATCCAGCAATTCTACTTCTGGGTATATATCCAAAGCAATTAAAATAAGAATCTGAAAGACTTATTTTAATTGTACACTGCAACCTAATTTGCAATAGCCAAAACATAAAAGCAACCTAAATATTCATTAGGGCATGAATAGGTAAAAGAAAATGCGGATGTACATACAATGGAATATTATCCAGTCTGTCGTTTGTGGCAACATGAATGAATCTAGAGGGCGTTATGCTAACTGAAATAAACCAGACCCAGAAAAAAAATGCTACATAATATTCTATATATGATCAATCTAAAATATGGAAATTTATAGAGGCGTACAATGGAATAGTGATGCCAGGAACTAGGGATAGGGAGAACTGGGAGGTGTTAGCTAAAGGGTACAAACTTCTGTTTATGTGAGCTAAGTTTATAGCTCTGTATCATAAACTTGAAATTTTGCTAAGAAGGTTGATTTCATGCCAAGTGTTTTTATCACAACAATTATAATAATGGACGAGAAAGCAGAAAAAAACATCTGGAGGTGACAGGTTAATAGCATACATTGTAGCAACAATTTCATGGGATCCTATTTTGTCTCCAAACTCATCATGCTATGTCAAATATGTATAACTTTTATATGTCAATGAAACCTCTAAAAAGTTTTTTTTTTTAAATTTCAATGATGCTTTTGCTTAAATTTTAAGCTATAAAAATACATCTAACTTGTTAATCAATTATCAGGCTGGATATGTGCAGGTACCAGCCTACCTTTTCAATCTTATTTTCCTACACAAATAGCATGTTTCAACTGAATATGGGACTCACTATTTCCCCTTCACATGCTCTGTGACTCCAGAATGTGTGAACAAGTTGCCCCTATAAGAAAAATTGAATCAATCTTATTCATTCTTCAAAGAAAAGAAGAGCAAAATCTTGGTGATACTGGTCCATCCAAGTAAGCCCAAGTCTGGGACAGAATCTGATGGTTCTTAAGTTCTAAATGTAACAGGGAAGAAACAGTTGTGCATTTTACAAGCTGGCTACATTTTGATCCTCACATGGTTTATTCCATAACTCAGCAGTATTTTCTTTTTTATGAACACCTAAGTTGTACATAATAATGAAATTCAGTGTGATATTTACATACATATATACAGTATGCATCCATTATAGCCAACCAGCACCTTCTCCCAGTCCCTAATAATAACCATTCTGTTCTGTCAACTTTTCTTTTTTAGTTTCCACATACGAGAGAGAACTTGTGTCACTTATCTTTCTGTATGTGGCTTGTTTCACCTAATGTAATATCCTCCAGTTTCATCCTTTTAAAATGAAAGAATTTCAGTTTTCCTTATGGATGAATAATATGCCACTGTGTATATATATATCATATTTTCTTTATCCATTCATTTGTTGTTGGGCACCTAGACTTATTTCACATCTGTAGATATTGTGAATAGTGGTATAACAAACATGAGTGTGGAGGTATCTTTCTTCGAGTACTAATTTCATTTCCTCTGGATATACATCCAGAAGTGGGATAGCTGGATCATATAGCATAGTTCTATTATTAGTTCTTTGAGAAACTTCCATACTGTTCTAATAGTGGCTGTACTAATTTACATTCTCCCCAGCAGCGTATAAAAGTGCCTTTTTCTCCACATCCTTATCAGCATCTGGTTTTTGTTTTCTTTTTTAAATATAAAAGTCTTCACAAATTTGTGTGTTATCCTTGTGCAGAGACCATGCTGACATTCTGTATTGTTCCAATTTTAGTATGTGTGCTGTCAATGTGAATACTGTTTTTAGTTTTTTGATAATAGCCTTTCTAATGGGTAAGACAGTGTCTCATTGTAGTTTTGATTTGCATTTCCCTGCTTGTTGATGGTACTGAGTATTTTTTCATATATGTGTGACTATTTGTATTTCCTCTTTTGAGAAGTGTCTGTTTACATCATTTGACAAGTATATGCAGAGTGATTGCTCTAGGCACAGCACTGCTGGCTACAAGGAAATAGTTATGGTGAGAAGTGGATGTGTCTCTATCTTTGGTTTGGGGGGAAGAGACAGACAATTTAATAATCACAGAGGTTGTCAATTTCTTAAAGAGGCGAGAGTAGGCACAAAGTTTTGTTGAATGGAAGAATTAATTAAATGAATAGATAAATCTAGTACACTCAATTTTTCCTCTTAAGTACTTTAATTGTCAAACAAATAAGAATTTCCTAAATAATTAAATAAATCTTGAGACTCTATTAAATCAAACATACAAATATGGCAAAAGACTTCAAATGCCAGTAATATTTGGTCTTAATAAAGTCCTTATATCTTTAACTTTATTATAAGTTTAAATCAATACTCAAAAACTTCAAATTTGAATCATCAGATTCATATCCATTAGATTCTTTAATATACTATGGTTTCTTAAAATATGGCAAATGTTTTAAGTGCCAATTATTGATTGTTTCTTCCTTTTATTATTATTATTATTACTATTATTATTATCTTGGTATCAGGGGTTGAACCCAGGGGTGCTTTACCACTAAGCCATATCCCCAATCCTTTCTATTTTTTATTTTGAGACAAGGTCTCACTAAGTTGCTTAGGGCCTCACTAAGTTGCTGAAGCTGGCTTTGAACTTGCAATCCTCCTGCCGTAGCCTCCCAGGCCCATGCGATTAGAGGTATGCACCACCACACTCGATTCATAGACTGTTTCTTTTCATGAAATGAAAACATAGATGTGACTTAATCTTCATTTTCTATGCTTGTATTTGATCTTTTGGCCTAGACACTTTAAGACACTTATTACTTTAAAAAACATTCTGTTTTCCATATCTAAGGTCTATAGTTGCATAAGGTTTGGGAGAATGTTTGATTGAACCCCAAGATTCTCTCTTATTCCTAACTCATATCCATTTGAACTGTGATCCACAGTGACACAAGAATGACATGGTAGCTGCCAATTTCTCATCACATAGATGGAGTTTGCACAGGACTTGATGAAACCAGAATTTAATGAAATTCAGAAACAGAGCAGCAATAGAGAAACACTCCTTACTCTCCTTGAATATAGCTGTGCCTGAATTGAAATCCACCCTAGATCCTCCTGAATGCATAAGGCCACACATATCTTACCTGGCCTAAGCTAAGTTTCACTTTGATTTTCATCATGTTTAAATGAAAGAATTCTGAAAAATTTTTCACACTGTGATAGCCATTATCCTCTTCCATCACCCCAAATTTTCATAAAACATAATCAACTTTCTTGAGGAATGAAGGAAGATGGGGTGTCTATATGCACCAACAGTGTGGAGTGAGGCAGAAGTATCAGCAGGTGAAATGAGGGGCTGATGGAGAGTCATGCAAAATTAGAGATGCAAAACAAGAGTAACTATAAGAACATAAGTGCCCTGGAGTCCTCTGAAATTGAGGGAGACACCAGACTTCTCAGGGTTTGTGGAATGGAAGGTCAAGTACTTTTATTTGTATACTAAATAATGTTCCTTAGAAGGCCGAGATCTCTGGGTGACATTTCCATGCTTTTTACCAAGATATAAATTGTTTCAACCTCTGGAAGTATCACAGCTTATTATGATAAAAATAGGCAAAATTATTAATTGTAGTAAGGGAAGAAAAATAGCACAGGAGGGAGCCTGAGACAGGCCTAAGGACTATACTAGACTCGGGAGGGAAAAATGGCATGCAGAAATAAGTGTGAAATCATGTATTATTTCTTGACTCACATCATTTATCCTTCTGGCAGTAACTCAGTTCTTCTTTGGGGAACAATTTTTTATCTGTTCTAGTCCATACTGTAGGACTTTTAATTCAGCCCATCAGTCCATTTCAATGGCAGTTCATCATGCTTGTAGTTATAATGACTAGTTCAGAAATTCACCTCTTATTCCAAGTAGTATAGTTTAGTTAGAAGTTTAGTGAAAAGGAAATCTGTCTGTCTCCCTCTCTCTTTTGATAAAGCAAAGTTTAAAAATTTATTAAAGCAAAGGGAGGTAAAGCTCCTGTGGCTGAGAGGGGACCCAAGAAGGTTGACAGTGAATAACTACTGTCTAGGGTTCACATGTATGTGGATCTATCGGCTTAAGGAAGTCAACACTCAGCCAAACACTGGATAAGGCACTCATTCTCCACAAGGCATTCATTCAGACTATAGTCAAATCAAAATATTGATTAAACATTTTTCCTTCTTTGGAGACACCATGGACTCCAGGTTATGTATGAAGGAAAGCTCTCTTTAAATGAAATTGTAATTCCAGAACTTCCAGGGTCTAGTTCCAAAGAAATTCAATATATTACACTTGGTTTCCCCACTAGAGGGGGTGGCTCACTCATTGCAGTCTGAGCAAGTCATAAAACAGTAAATGTTGGTAGGCACTAACCAGGTCTGCTGGCATGTTCAGGGTCCCATTCCCAGAGCTCATATCCTAGAAAGGCCCTATCTTAGAATTAGGAGAGCAGTCCAATAGCCAAGTATGGCCACAGGCACAGGAAAGAGAATCGTATCAAGGTGTGAGGTAGAGATTTCATCTTAAGAATCACCAGGCTTCCTTAGTCTTAGCCAGGGCAGAAAGAACAAAGACATTTTCTCTCCCATGCCAGATTTAATGGCAAAGTGTACCTGAATTTTTTATGTTGAGAAAGATTTTGAGGTTATGTAGTACACTATTTTTGATTACTGTCCTCTCCTGCGGACATGGGGCAGGCAGATGCATACAACTGACTCCTGTCATAGAGGGCGAGTTTTTTCTCTTAGGAACACTATTGGCATTTTGGACAGGTCAGTTCTTTACTACGCAGGACAGTCCAGTGTATGGAAAGGCCTGAGTCCACTGAATGCTCAAAGTGCCCCTCTAGACATTGTGGTAAGTAAAAATCAAGTCTTCCAGTTCCTTTAAATGCCCCTTATGAGGATAGTATCATTTCACTCAAAAATCATTAGGTTGGACCAAGAATGGCTTGACGTGGATTTGCCTGAATATTTAATTCAAGTGTTTTAAATTCTTCAAGGCCAAGGATAAAATAAGGATTTTTTTTTCTAGATTCTGTACCAGACTGAATTTTTTATTAATAGGGACAGGGATTGAGAATGGGGATGAGAATGAAGAGTACATAGCAAAGAGTGATGGGAAGCCAGGAGAGACCTAACAACAGGTATTAATTATCACTTCTGGTTAAGAAAAGAAAAGAGGGAACTCTAGCTGTGAGGGAACATCAGTGTCACTTGGGGTTCCCTCATCCTACCTTAGGATTCTATTGTCATTAGGTGCTTCTTTGGTCGGGTTATTGTCTTTTTATACAGTTCTCTCTCAGGGAGCTTCTCTCTATTTGTCTTCTGAATCCACTAAATAACATTAGTCCCTTAAATTATTTTGGAACAACGTACCATTTAAGTCAATGAATGAATAATAAATTGACATACTATTCCCTACCTCTGAATTTGAGAGTCCAAGATAGTGTATTTTCATATTTGAGAAGCCCCTGGAGACAGAAGTGAGGAAAAAGAGGACCCAACAACAAAGAAGGTACATGGCTACTTTCAAGTGTTGTATTTGTCATGTTCTTCATCCAAGACCATCAGGAACACACCAACAGTTGAACAAGTTGAGTTTATTATTCATTGCAACTCAGGAGAGTACACACCCAGGGGAGCCACTTGGCATGTCAATAAGAGGGTATCAGAAAGGACTTATGTAGGATTTGGAATTGTTCAGTAGTTCTGAGAAAGGTTTAAAGAAGAGAAATGTTGCTTTGCACTGAAGACCCCCACCAAGTGGGAGTAATTCTGTGACTTGGTATCTTTAAAAACCTTATTTAGGAGGAAGGAGACTTAGCTGAAGGTTAAAGTTGTAATTGACGAAGAAGCAGCAGTCATTCTTATTAGTGTAGATAAGAGGAGTTTGGTATTTTGTGGCATGGGTAATGATTGTGTTTTGCCTCTGTTGAGACATGATGGTGCAATGGTATCTTTATCATGATTCATCATAGTCAGTGTGTAAATGTTCTGTGAAATCATCAAGACCCAGAGGTAAGAAGGAGGCCAACCTGTGCTAATGCAAAGGTCAACACCTGGATGCAATGTGTTGTCTTTCCTTTCTCACATTTTATTATGCTGTTTAATAATCATTTGTTTTCTTGCTTCCTCACTGGATTACAAACTGCACAAGTGCATAAGCCTGTTTTGATTAATACATAAGACCAAGATGAGTTAAGCAAATCTCTGAATCTCATAAGAGTTTGAAGAATATTTGCAGCAAAAATGACTGAATTACCCAATTGGCCTATTCAATAGTCACTACTAGAGACTTGCTAGTTAACTTTGTAGTCCTAGAATCAAACACAGTTCTCACTCATCTCATTAAATATATTTCAAGCCCAAGAGAAGTTTTCCATAAGATAAAATTTATTGATTAAAAATATAAATATAACGAATTCTCCTTTATTAAGGAAAGACGATGCTTAATACAAATGCTTTCACTCAATGATGAATGAAGAAAAAACACATCATATTCATGACAGATGGGGCTTTCTGCATATCCCGTTGTATTGAATTGTAAGGGTGAGATTCAACGCTCTAAGAGAAATTGATATACATTATTTAGAGATCACTTATGAAATATAACCTTTCCTTTTCTTAGCCTAGTTGTATCATAATAGAGATTTCAAGGGACAGGAGGCCTTGACTTAAAAAATAGTGCCTCACTATGAAGATTCACCTCTCACCCCACTATGCCCTTCCACCCTGGAGAATTTTCTGCTTTGTAACATAATGGAAAATAATTAGAGTATTTAGCAGATGTGTAAGCCAGTATCTCAAAAGGTGGGAAGAAGTAATGGCTTACTGAGGCATCCCTCCAAAATCTTTTCATTTCTCTGAATAAGAATTATCATGTCCTTGAAATGACCATAATTTGGGGTATCTACTGAGACCCTTTTGAGACTCATCATGAATGTGCTCTATGAGTTTCAAACAGAAAGTATAACTTAGTACTAGGACAAATACTATAATGAAGCAGAAGATAAACACGGGAGTATGGAAAACGTAAGTGAAAAATGTTTGTCTTCTTCAGCAGAAACATAATAACAACAGCAAGCTAATTACTGCATTTTATACTACAGTTACAGTCGGTGGACTTTTGCTTTCATATTTCATCAAAAGTGGTACTTTTTTAAAAAATTAACAATATTAATATAGGAACTATTGGAAAATGGTAACATTGTTCATTTTCTACAATACTTCAGATTTGACATTGGGCAAGACAAGTAGCTTTGAAGTATTTTCTTTCTTTCTTTTTTTTTTTTTTTTTTTTTTTTTTTTTTGCAGTGCTGGGGATTTGAACTCAGGGCTTTGTGCTTGTGAGGCAAGCACTCTACCAACTGAGCTATATCCCGAGCCCTGGAGTATTTTCTTTTTATATGTAATAATTCTTCCTGACTATCAGGTAATATCAGCATGGGTTTCACAGGGTCCTGTTTGGAAAAGTTCTTTCTAACAATAAGCGGGCATATAATTATCTATCGTTTGAAGTAATAGTTTGAGAGTAAGAGTATCTTGTTCTCTTTTTAATTGCTTTTACTTTCTCTACACCTAGCACAGTGTCTGTAAATTAGTAAGTTACTAGGTGTTTACTAAACACTCATAAGAAAAATGGATAAATATAAGAAAAATATTTTTTTGGCATATTAAGGATTAAACCCAGGACATCATACATTCTAGACAGGGACTCTACCCTGAGCTATGCAGCCCCAGACCAAGCAATTGTTTTTGACAAATCCTAGAATTCTGTCTAAATATATTCTAATCACTAGACAAAATAATGGGAAGCTATGCTTGTGAACTCTGGGAGTCATATTCCTAGATTTGTCTCTTGGTTTCTCCCCTTATGAGCATAGTATCTTGGCTATGACACTAAATCTCCCTAAGCTTCAGCTTCATCTGCAAATGGGGGATAGTACCAATATCTACTGATAAGATTAGTAATTCCTTTATAGCACCAAGCCAAGTGCCTGGTATATTACAAACACTAAGTTCAAATCAGATGTATTTGTATGTTTTCAAAAGATTTCCAATCATATAGTCCTTTTAATATTTTATATTTCTGTTTATATGTGATAAATATATTTTAAAAATCTGATCATACTATGAGCATCATAAGACATCTTCCCTTTTTAAACTTCACATTAGTCATGGTTGTTTTTAGAGAACTTGATGTGTAAACTCCAGTGGAATTTTTTAAAAATCATATATGGGTCTGGGTATGTAGGTCAGTGGTAAAGTGCTTTCCTACTGTGTGCAGGACCTCGGGTTCAATCCCTAGAGTCACAAAAAATAAAAATCATCTATGGATTGAAAAAAAGATGAGTCTTTAAACCAAACAAAGACAGATCTCTGGTGTGCTCTGGTGGATCAACCTTCTAACCACTGTAAGATGTAGGAACAAGGTGTCAGGCAGAACTTAAACTAGGCCCTGAAAAATGGAGGGGGACAAATGGACAGTGAGTGGCAAAGTATGCTTGGCCCCCTTGTCTTCTCATGCCTGTAACCTGGATCCACATTTGGAATGTTTGATAATCTGTGAAGACAGCATCTTCAGATTAAAGGAGGTAAGTCTGCAATGTGGAGTGTCAAGTAATTCTTATGTGTGAACTCTCTGAAATGGTAGGTACTAAGAAGCTGAGTGGATCTCTCAACTGGCTTGAGATTAAAAGAAGATGGGCAGTAGGGCATAAGTGTAGTAAAAGTCAAGGAGCATCACGGGTGAGTGTATCTAAATGACAAGCATCATCATGGCAAAAGGAGAAGATTTTATTTGAGAAAACTATACTTCCGTTTATTCTACTCGTATGGAATAGTCAAACAATTTCAAACAGAGTGAAATTGAAGTAACCATACTTTCCGCTTTCAAAACTTAACAGTAAAAGGCTAGAGTGATCAAGACAATGTGGTGCTGGCATAAAGAAAAACATTGATTAATGGAATTGAAAGCTTATAAATCAACCCTCATATTTATACTCAAATGATTTTCAACAAAGATGCTAAGATAATTGGGGAAAAGAATAGTGTTTTTCAGCATATGTTTCTGGAATAACTGGGTATCTACAAGCAAAGTGATGGAGTTAGATTCCCTTCCCTTACTCCAGATGACAACAACAACAAAAAGAGCTACCCCCCCAAAAAAAACCTCGAAATGGATCAAATATCTAAACGTAAGAGCTTAAACTGTAAATTCTTGAATAAAAACATAGGAGAAAATCTTTATAACCTTGAATGAAGCAGTGACACCAAAGCATACACAACAATATAAACTGCACTTAAAAAAAAAAACAAAAAAAACTTCTATGCTTCAAAGAATGTATAAAATGAAAAACAAGCAATAGAATGTGAAAAATACTTGAAAATCAACTCTGATGTGGAATTTATATCCTGACTATAGAACTCTTACAACTCAAAAGTAAAAGAGAAAAGTTATCTAATGAGAAAGTGAGCCCAGAATTTAAATAAGCTTTCTCCAAAGATAAATAAATGTCTAGTAAGCCCATGGAAAAATAGTGAACATCATTAGTCACTAGGGAAACAAAATCATAACCATATACCACTTCACACACAGGATGGTTATCATTAAGAAATATATATTACTAAGTATTGGTAAGAATGTGGATCAATTGGAACCCTTACTGAACACAGCATCTGCCTGTAATCCCAGCCGCTGGGGAGGCTGAGGCAGGAGGATCTCAAATTCAAAGCCAACCTCAGCAAAAGTGAGGCACTAAGCAACTCAGTTAGACCCTGTCTCTAAATAAAATACAAAACATAAGGCTGAAAATGTAGCTCAGTGATCAAGTGCACTTGAGTTCAATCCCTAGTACCCCTCCCCCAAAACTGGAACCCTCAAATACTGCTAATGGGACTATAAAACATTGCAGATACTTTGGAAAACAGTTTGGCAGTTCCTCAAAATGATAAATGTGGACTTCATGTATGTTCCAGCAATTCTACTCAGGTTTATAACAAGAAATAAATGATAACATTTGCCTACACAAAGCCTTATCTGTGCAAGTCTTAGCAACATTATTCATACTACCAAAAGTGGAAACAACTCAATGTCCATTAACAGATAAAGGAGTAAACAAAATGTTTCTATCTACAAATGGAATATTATTCAGCCATAACAAATCACAAAGAATTGACGTGGTCTCCTACACAAATGAATCTTGAAATCTCACCCTAAGCAAAACAGGTCAGAAAAAAGACCTCATATTATATGCTTCCATTTATAAAAATTGTCCTAAATAGAAAAATCCATTGAGACAGAAGGTACACTAGTGGTTTATGGGTGCTGAAACCCAATAGTAGGGCAGTACAGCTTCCTTTTGATGAAAAATATTCTGAAATTAAATAGTAGTGGCAGTTGCACGATTCTGAATATATTAAAGACTACTGAGTTATATACTTTAAAAAAAATGAATTTATATTGACCCTGCTCTTAAAATTAAGCTCCTAAGGATAAATCCTAACAGTGAGAGTTTTTTATTTCCCTAAAGCCCTGAGTTCCCAGAGAATCCCTCCTTGGTAAAGAGTATATTTAAAGAAAGGATGAAAGTGGAGAGCTTATAATTTAGTAGGAGCAGCAATCATCTGTATAATTTCTCTGCATCCCAAGGGATCCCTGTGTGTGCCATGGAATAGTCATGACCACAACCTTGGAGGCTCATGAGAAGAAGTCTTGAGATAATCTGGAAGGCACTGTTGTGATTGAGGATAATTATGGTAGAAGATATTTGGCCTGAGTGAAAGAGTCAGTAAATATGGAAGGACACTGGAGGGGGGCCAACATAAAGGCACATTGACAGCAGGGTAACCAAGCATTCTGTTTTGCCTGTGATTGTTTTATTTTAGTACTCAGTTTCCTATATCCCAGGAAAATTCTCAGTCCCAAGAAAGTTGGGATGGTTGATGCTCTAGGTGGTAGCAATACAAGATCACTCAGGCTATTATTTACTAAGGGTCTGCTTTGTGAACAGCAGCATGGTGAGCTTTATGCATTATCTTTTCAATCCACATGACTGACCTCTGAGGTAATTGCTGAGGCAAAGCTATTGGTCCTAAATCATACTGTTTAAACAAAAGAACTGTGATTCCAATTCAGTCCTATGTGTTAGAAACTTCACTCTTAATCACACTTTCCGTTCTGAGAGACTGAGCTAAAATAACGGCTGACTGATATTTACTACTTAAAAATTTTAATTTAAAAATTTTAAAAATTTAATTTAAAAAATTTTAAACTAACTATAAATGGGGCTTTAAGTTTACAAAGGCATTTAATGCCCATTATTATATTTATTCTTCCTGAGAACCATCTGATTATTCATCTATTCAACAAGCACTTACTGGGGACCTACTTGATAGACACAGAGTGTTAAGTGCTAGAAAAACAGCAGATACTCAACTTCCAACTTCACAGGGCTTACATGGGGCAGGAGGACAGAAATAAAAAGAAAATTAAAATATTTGAGAATTATAAATATTATAAATGAAGGAAAAGAGAATTCATGTGGAAAACATGGAGGTGAACTGGTTGTAGATAGGGTGATCTTGTCAAACATCCTGCAGAAAGATAAAATTAGGCAGAAATCTAAGTGATGTTCCTGTGAGGAACTCGGGAATGGTAATCCTGTAGAAGAGGACAGCTTGCCCAAAGCCTTTGGAGCACAAAAGAGCTTCATATGTTTAAAAATATTAAAAAAGAAGAGTCAGTGTAGATGAAGCATATGTAGCAAGTCAAGCAGAAATATAACCTCAGGTTTGCAGATAAGAACTTGATGTTTGGAGGGGTTATGAGACTTAACAATATCACTGAACACAGGGGCAGGATTCAAACGAAGGTCTTTTGACTTTGAATGGTGAGACTTGTTTTGAACAAGGTAATACTTAGAGCTACGGTTTTCACACATTCTTGGAACAGAACCTTTTTTTATTTTTATTTTTTGGACACACAATTACATATGGAAACTTGTGTTCAAATCAGGGAGGCTTCTGATATGAATTTGCAGTTGGAACTCAGAGTCCCAATTGTTTACAACCTGTCATCCCCACTCCCTCAGCCAGTGGATCAGCAACTCCAATATCATAAATATTAGTTTAACGAATCACATCTTGAAAGAATTCACACACATTTTCCAAAATAGTAAATATCAGTTAGCTCTTAATAGTCAGTTACACCTTAGACTCTCAAAAGAACAAATTAGATTTCTAATTAGACTCAAGAGAACATATTAGACTTCTCAAGAGAAGGTTTTGGCTTCATGTTTTCACTTACATGTTGGCGAAGCAGAACACACAGGAATTAGGATATGTAACATTATTAGAGGCGCACAATGGGCTGGCTCTTATGGAGCATACGTGTTCCCGCTGTACACTCTTCTTTTGATAATAATTGCACACAATGACCTAAAACAAAACTCACAGGTCAAATCCTCTATTCTGCATCTCTTAGTAGCTTCTAATATAAGTGCTTGGGTGTTTAATTTTGTGCTCACTGGAGATGATGATAGACTGTCTTCTTTTCAACCTCAAACGTCCAAACTATGTTATCTTAAATTTAGTAACCAGTGCCTTTGGGATTACCATCTTGGAGGGTGCCTGAGGGGCCCAGATACTTTGGCTGTGGACTGCATGTCTACAACCTCTTAGAAGTAATATAAGTGGCAGTGACCACGGTCTGTGGAGGACCACAGCATGGTCCAGGTCATCATTCTAGTTCACAAAGCCTCCCTGGAACTGTGGTGTCTGAAACAGGACACACTGTGGTTCCACTTTTGCACTGGTGGTTATTCTGTCCTCTGGGATTTGGGTTCTAGAATAAAAAGGGAAGGAACTACCAGATTAAAATTTTTCCACTATCTCCCTGTTTTATTTTGCTGTCCTCAATACTACCAGAATTGGAATAGGCAGGTCTTAGAGGATATTGGAAATTAGAATAATTTGTCTGCAGATGAGAGGAAACTTGGAAAGTTCATCCACATTAGGTAACATGCAGATGTGGTGTGCCTTGCCACAGTCTCCACACCTGTGGTTCGGGTCACAGTATATTCATACCTACAGTGTATCAGGCTGTTTCCTTGTTTGTAAGTCATCAATGGTTCCCACTACAACACTTTTCCACCAACTTTGGCCACCTGGTTCATGATTCCCCTTAAGTTCACGTGCTCATTTTCTTTAAAAATATTTTTCTTCAATTCAACTTATTTTTATCAATTTGAATAACAACTTTAGATATGTCTTAAATATAAATATCAGTAATACATTTGATATCATAATTTTATTTTCTAGAATATTAAATAAAAAATTGTAATTACTGAAATAAAAGAGATTCCTTGGAATATTAAGTAAAATAAGCATTAATACTATTAGAAGGTTTTCAAACCATTCTTTGGGAAAAAAATCATTTATGTCTCCTATCTCCTCTTTAAGTAATTAAATCTACATAGTAGGTGGGAGAGGGTTTTATAAAAATAAAAAAAAGATACTTTATCAGGCTCTTAAAGCATGCAAGTGATTTTTTGAATTGGATACAAGTATAGGAAGAAAGGTATTTAATTATAGGAATTGCGTACACAAAACCACTCAAAAACCATGAACCCCAAAACAGTTTAAATTAACTATAATATAGGGTGAAGGAGGGGAGTTCTTACAGGGAAAAAGAGGCTGTTTAAGAAGGATATTGCAAACGTTGCAAAGAGTTTACCTTCAGGGCAGTGGAGTCCATGTTTTCAATAGGGAGAGGTCTTGTTCAGATTTACATTTTAGAAAGTTTATTCTCAAGATTAGAGCAGAGAGGTTGGCAAACATGTTCAGTTAAGAGCCAGGTAATAAATACTTCATGATTTTAGGCCCTTTGGCCTATGATGCAACTGTTCATCTTTGTCGTTGTAGCCTGAAAGCCACCATAGATGACATGTGAACAAGAAGCATGTATGCCTTCCAAGAAAACACTATTTTTCAAAATAAGTGGGCCTTGTTGGTCAAACCCTGAGTCAGATTAAAACAAGGAAACCATTAAATGACTATCGCAACAATATGGTCATGAAGTAAAGACTTGAACTTGGGCAAAAGGAATTAAATTGGAGGGAGGAAAAAAAAACATTAAAGAAGAAACAATAGGATCTTTAATTGCCTCTGTTATATAAAGGCATGAGAGAGCAGGAAGAGTCAGAGATGACTCTCGGTTCTACTCAAGATTGATTTTGGGATATTTAGATTGAGCCATATGAATGGCTATGTAGATTGAAAATGATCAAATATTGGTAGTTTCGTGTGGTTTAATATGGTTTGAACTAACAGAAATTATACAAGGCTAAGTATTCTTACATAGAAAGTATTCTTACATAGAAAGCAGCAAACTTACCTTTGGCACATCACCAAAAACATCTGAAATTTAAAAAAAAAGGATCAAATAAAACAATGCAGAGTGGAAATGTGAAAAACTTATTAGCCCATTAAGTAATCTCATATAAATTAATAACCATGGAAAGCCACAGAAAAAATAATTGTCTTTTTTACACAAGTTAACCTGGACATGTCTGATTCCCAAAATTGTTGCCCTCCTCTCTTCATGCCTGGGATCCTTAATGCCCTATCTGGGAACGTAAGACTTGTCCTATTTCTAGGTTTAATGCTGACCTTAGGAAGGAGGGCCTTAACTCAAACTTCATCCTCTGGGTCTCAGCAGTACCATCCATTGCTGGGTTGCCCAAGCATTATGCAGGTATCTACTTTGGAGAAAGGTCTCATTCTTAATACTCCTCTTGGCTACCAGCTGATAGAAATCTTTGATGCCTGCTTTCATATCTGATTGTTGCCTATCTTCAATATATCTTTCCCTAAACTCTACCTGTGCATAGGGAAGCCTCTTCTTTTGTCTGGAACCTCTGTGTCAGCATCTGCTATTAGTACTTTCTTTCACCTTCATATTTGATGTTCTACGTGACATCTTTGACTTCTTTCAGTCACTACAGCAGAGCCTTTTCTCACCTCTCCCTTCACCTGCACCATCCAGTTGGCAGATTCAGTTTGACATGGGCTCCTATTTTGGTGTCACTCTGCTGGAGTGAGTTAGAAAGAGCTGAACCTTCTGTTGATATTTGATGACATCTAGTGGTGTTTTGGTAGTAAGCCATGTCAAAAACTGACACGGCTTTGCATAGAATGTATTTGTGTGAATATACACAAACACACACAGTGCAAGTTAGAGGGAAGGAACTAGGAAGAAGAGGGAGGAGAGTCAAAATTGATTATCAACACAGAAGTCCACATGATTTGTTAGGTATTGATGGCAACCATCATACATCATCTCTTAAAATATCTCATCTGAAATTGCCTGTGTGAGAGTTCTTAAAATATTAAAAAAGGGAGTTGACCATTGATGTCCACTCAAGTTGAGACAGTGAGTTGTTCATCTCTGAGAAGTAATTCAGTGTCTAAAAGATGCCTCCACTTAAATAACAATTATTATTCAACTGTTCATTCCTTCCCCAAGGCTGACAATCCTTACATGAGAAGTAGCCAGTGGCCAAGATGGCCAGGAAGAACACTTTCATCTTTTCCACAGGAGCAATGTAATTCATCTACTTGAGTTCCCTTTGGTCAGGAGTTTACCGGCAAGTGCTCTTAAGGCTAGGTTCTTCTGATGAACCAAGAGCTATGGCCCCATTATGAGAGCCTCAGACCTCATTATGAAGTCACTTTATAAATGATCTATTGACATGTGACACCAAAGGCAAAGTCACCAAACCATTCAAGGCCAAGAAGACTTGCAGGAGAAAATACTTCATTCTCAACGGGCTGTAGAACCATGGTATGATAGCACAATTTAATGTTTATTATTATTATTATCACTCTGTTCCATAGAAGTACATCTTGCTTTTTAATTATCAGGAGGAAACAAATGTAAAAAAGATTGATGTAGAATGATTAATTTAGGGCACATATTTTAAAATCTCCAAGTTTACTTTCTATCCCTTCTTTCCTCAACATTAAGATTCTGATTTAGTACACCCAGGGTAGAGAAATGATAGAGTAGGGAACCCACAATTTTCTAATTTTCTCAGGACTATATTTCTGGATCCTTTCCTCCCTTATTCTATAAAGGCTGTTGATGTCTTGGTAGAGTCATGTCTTTATCTCTTATCACCATACCCATTCCTAACTCCATAGGTATAGCACTTCATGTCTCATATTTAACATAAAGCATTAAAGAAATAACTGGAAGTAACCATGGAAACTCAAGACAATTATGTGCCATTTCGGTTATAATTCCTAGCTTGCATAACAAACAGGGGCCTATAGATCATATAAAATTGGTGACTTTATTATACTGAAGCCTGCGTGATTCCCAGATGCAGTAAGGCTTTTTTCATATTGTTATCAAAAAAATAAAAAATGAGAAAACCAGTCCCGTAAGGAAATAAGTCTTTAAAGGATAGGGTCTGTTCTCAGATTTCCCAGGAACTTTTAGGCTCAGAATAATAGAAAAAAACTATCTTAAAACAGACAACTATTTCCATAAATCCATGGATTAAAGAAAAGTGAGTCAAGAGGTTTAAGTTCTCATTCTGTGTCTACTAATGCTTAATAGTATAACTAAGTCCTGCCCCATTTCAGGACTTTCATTCACCACCTGTGAAATAAACAGTTTTCCTGGAAGAATGTATAAGTTCTCTCAGATTTCAAGGTATAATGTCCAGACCATTGAGGAAAACACCCTCCATTCAGACAATATTTGGGGTAATGTGTTAAGTTCTGGATGCCACACTCATAATGGAATTCTGCAGGGACACAAAGATGGTGGAAAATCAGGATACTAAGTCTTATAAATGGGTAAAAGAAATGGGATCATTTACTATGTTAAAGGTTTGGGAAGACATGAGTGTATTTGAATTCCTCAGAGTTTTCAGGTAGAATAAGAACCTTATATCTAGCTCCAGAGAGAGGATAGAAAAATAATAACTAACATTTACATTTACATTCTTTTTCATAGCAACTGCTGGTAAGTATTATTGGTATCTCCACTCCAGAGATGAGAAAATGGAAGTAAAAACTGTTAGAAAATTCCCTCAATGCCACAGAGATAATAAGTAGTATCAGCTGAATTCAAACATAGGAAATTTTGCTCCAGAACTTCTTGCCAACTTAACCTTGACATTATTTAGCATTTTGGCTCAACACAAAGAATTCATTGAGGATGAGGACTATCATTGCATCTTGGGTTTTCAACCCAGTGCCTGGCATACTGTGCATCATAGTTGTTAAAAGATTAAGTGAACAAATAATTCATTCACTTAAAATTTGGACACTCAAGATGTTCATTGATAAAAACAGGCTGCATTTTGGAGGTTTGAAGTCATCTCTAGGGCTACAGAGACAGAAGCAAAAGTTGATTATAACCTCTTTGAGAAATGGAGCAAGGTTTCTTGATGAATGGAAAGTAAAAGGAGAAGAACTTGTTTCAAGCCCTGAGATCCTGTGATTCTATGCAAATTCTGTACAAATGCATTTTCAAAATGACTTACTTATGAACAGTATGCTCAGCCATCTGTGTTGTGAGAGTATCTCAGAATCCTTTGGGCAGTCAGGGGCTGCACTGGCCTAGTAAGGACAGGGGTGGAAGGCGGGGGTCTACACTGTAGATAAATGCAAAGGCTAGGACTAACAAACCAGAAGAAAGTGCCATTCTCATAGTGCTAAGGTGATCACAGGCAGTGACTGGAAGCAAGTAAGTTTACTGTAATGGTTTAGTTCTGAGGTATGCCCCCGAAACTCCTGTTAATTCAGGAATATTCAGAAGCAAAGCAATTAGGTTATGATAGCTATAATCTGATCAGTCCATCCTAGTCTGAATGAACTGACTTGGTGGTAACTGTAGGCAGGTGGGACTTGATTGTAGGAGGTAGGTCACTGGGGGTGTGCCCTGGAAGGGCTGTTCTTGATGCAGTCCCTTTCTCTCTTTCTCTGCTTCATGACCCTGTCACAGGGTGAGCACCTTTTCACCACTGGGCCCTCTCCCCGTGGTGTGCTGCCTCATTTTGGGACCTGAACAATGGAGTCAGTCATCTTTGGACTAAGACCTCTGAAACCATGAGTCCCAGATAAACTTTTCCTCCTCTAAGTTCTTCTAAATAGGGTATTTTGGTCACAGTGACAGAAAAGCTGACTTAAAATTCTACCCAGTATTGTCAACCAGGCCCCTGTACTTGCATAACATTCAAAGGAGAGATTCCATCTTGATTATTCGATTTCCTGCCACGCCCAAGCCCAAATGCAAACTCTTATCAGTCAGGAACCGTTTCTCACATATGTTTCAAGTCTCAAAGTGTATCTACTTGAGAAATTCAAGAAGAAAATAACACTTGAAAATGCTGTTTAAACTCAATTATTGATTGGTTATCCAAATGCAAGTCTCTTTACCCTCATCATGCCTACCCAAATACATCCTGTATTTACAACTACAAAGAAAACATAGTAAGAAAAGGGACCGTGCCTATTTTGTTCATTGTTGGCTCAGCAGAACTCATCACTAAACTATGCATCTAGGAATTCAATAACTTTTTTTTTTTTTTTTTTTGGTACCAGGGATTAAACCCAGGGATTGAACCAGAGGCACGTAACTACCAAGCCACAACTTCAGTCCCCTTTTTTAAAAATTTGAGACAGGGTCTTGCTAAGTTGCTTAGGGCCCCACTAAATTGCTAGGGCTGGCTTTGAATCTGTGATCCTCCTGCTTTTTAAACTGCTGTAATTACAGGCATGCACCACTGCAACGGGCCTCAATCACTTTTTACTTAAGGAATGCTATGTGAAATTTTCATGAATGACCCTTTCTCAATGCATTCTGTATGATATCTAAATATCATGTAACCAGATGGCACATAAGACAAATTTCAGACTAGTCATAGGGATCAAATTTTTAAACAGTAATGGAAAGACAGAAAATGATCCATTGTAAGATGTACAGCATTATCTTGCTTTTCTTCCTAGAAACTTCAGAGCAATCATTTGGAAAGATGGAAACAGAGTCCCAATCCAGGACATTTCTCAATTCCATACTTCAGAGATGTCAGTATATCCTGGTAAAAGTACATTTTCTCATTATCAGTAGTCGAGGATGCAATCTTCTTATGTATGAAGGCTTTACCTCTGTTTTCCAGGTTTCTGGAAAGAATCTACATGAACAAAGCAGACCATAGAGTTTATTTCCCTGGGTGAGGTTAGGAGAAAAACATGCCTTTGAGCTGCTGATTCCCACAATTGCCCAAGAGAGAAATTTCTAGCAGAAACTTTATAATGTTTTATTAGCCATTAATTATGATTAAAGTAAGCCTAAAAGATTCAATTTCCATAATAAAATGTTCAGAAAAAAATTCCGTTAAGTCCATTTTGCTTAACAAGCAATGAAATATATAGTGGTACTAAAGAAGGCATTCTTTTCCTGGGAAACAATTGCCTCTTGTGCTTAGATTGCCCTGTAAGCTATTTTACCTTCCCAACCGTAAACATTTAAATTAGCATTTGCTTCACAGAGAGAAAATAAAGTCATGCAACAAATGTAAGCATTTTGTTCACTTCATGCTTGACCACTATGGTTCAGAAAACTCGTCCCCACTTCTTAACAAATTTAAAGAGAAGAACTGCAGCCAAAGAATATCCCAAGAATACCTTCTTGACTGATGTAATGTGCTAAAGAAAAATATCTTTCAAAATTTACCATATTCAATTAATATCACTTCAGTCATAACTGTATTAATTTTTGTGTTCAACATAGTCAAAATAATTTAGAAACTTCCTTTTTTTCTGGATTATAATTCTTTTGGCAGTATGATGCAGCTAGAGGGTGAGGGGACCTGACTAAACTGCCAGATATATTTTATGCATATTTTTCTTCATGAATAATACATATTTGAAATAATTAAAATGATTGATATGCACTTCTGAGGTTTTGATTTTAATTTTGTTGCTTGATATAGTACTAAAGCATATTTTAAGATGATCACTTTAAAACTATTAGATTATTTTAGTTCTCCTCTGAGGCTTAAAAAAGCAAAACTGTCTTAGGTTTAGCAAAACACTTAAACCATTTGTCAATTTTTAATAATACAGAACCAAAAATCCAAGCTTTTTCCAGCTGTTGGGGCTATTCAGGGATGCGTTATGCAAACTGAAAGTTTCCCATTACTAGAGGCTTTCAATATGGCTTGGAGACAACTTGGTGGGCTTCCTGAAGATAAAATTTAAGCAATGGATTTGAAGATGAAACATTTTATGACTCTCTGGCTCATCTTAGCAATGAGCTTATGCTGTGAGAAAAATAACGTAATTCATCTGAAAATCCTATTTAAATACTATTCCTTAGATCAACTGTATGACACATTAACTTACAAAAAACTCCCAAATAATGATTATTTATAAAACATAAATGAGAAAATAAGCAGTTTATATGCTTAACTTTAGAATGAAAAATTAAGTTTTGGAATAAGTTTTACCCATAGGTTCAGACTTTGACATATAACCATTCTTCTCCCTGTGGTAGCTTATTATAAGAAAATATTTTAAAATAAGGGATATGAATTGTTATGAGCTATTATTGATTTCAGGGATTTGGTTTTTCAGTTAACTAGGGCAGACTTTAAATTTAAAAATCTGTCCCTTATCTATCTCCTATGAGATAAATGAATGAGGTAAGGCTATTGAATTACTAAACTCCTTAAAGCTCTTGTTCTTTGTAAAATGTGTTTATACTCACACCTACCTCATGTATTTTTAGTGAGGAATAATAAAAGCAATTAAGCATTTTTTGTACTTAGAATAGTATAGTATAAATACTAAGGGCTAAATGTTAGTTATTATGCTTAGTTTTGGTTTTAATTATACACCAAGATGACTATAAGATATGCATCAATATTGTTTACTATATTGTTCTATTCTGAATTTCTAACTAATTGCTCCATCTCAGTGTTCTGTAGTGCCTTTGTTGTGGCTTGGATCTTTAATGTCCCCTTGAAAAGCTCGTGTGTTAATGAAGGAATGTCGAGAAGGAAAATGATTAGATTATGGTAATCTCATTGGTGGATTAATTCATTTGATGAATTAATAATTTAAATGAACAATTGGGTGGTAGACAGGTGGGCATGGCTAGAGAAATTAGGTCATCAGGAACATGCCAAAAGGAATTATATCTTGTCCCTGACTTCATGTGCGCTTGGCTCTCTCTCTCTCCCTGCTTCCTGGCTACCATGAGTTGAGAAGCTTTCCTACACCTGGCACTTCCACCATGATATTCTGCCTCACCTCAGGCCCAGAGCAATAGAGTCAGCAGACTATGGACTGAGACCTCTGAAACTGTGAGCATAAAATAAACTTTTTCTCCTCTAAGTTGTTCTTGTCATATATTTCCATCACAGTGATGAAAAGCTGACTAACACAACCTTCATCATTTGATTGTCCAAAGTTTAACTCACTTTCTTTCTCTTGATAAGCTTCTTGCACTTATTTCTTCTACCACATGTTGTGTTCCTACTATTTTTCAGGCACTGAGGTAAGTGCTGGAATGATGAGACACAATGCTGGCCAAGGACAGGCATGGACAATAGTAGAGACAAGAAAGAAAACAAATCTCGGAAAATGAAAGGTAACTTTAAGTATTAAGGACAAAGGATTGGAAACATGGAAGCAAACAAATTCTGTGCTTACTTTTATAAAAGACCAACACTGAGATGTAATAATATCACCATGTAATCATTTGTCCAAACCAAATCCTTCCACAGCATCCTAAATCATTGATGTCTTGCTCATCATCCATGTGAGAGAGTTTTCCTATTCTTTTTTTCAGTTCTGTTCCTGAAATTTGTCTCCAGTCATCCATGGCCCACCTTATTTGTGAATCCTCTCCTTTGCTCTCATTTTTATTTCTCAGTATCTGTTCACCTTACAGCTAAGCAAGAGCAGTGTGGTGTTGTGCTTAAAAATAGGGGCTGCTGCTGAACTTTCTGGATTCAAATCTTACCTCTTTGAATTTGGGCAAATTAACCTTGCTGTGGTTTTTTTTTTTCCCCTACCTGTACATCCTACCTTAAATAGTTGTTTTTAACACAAAATTAGTTGATGTGTATAAAGTACAAAGGACAGTAGAAAGAGCTACTTGTATTGGCTATAATTACTTTTACTATTTCTGTCTGGAGGGTGATTTTTCTGAAGCACAGACCTGCTTAGCAACTACCTTCCTAAGATACTGTACCTGTAAGGTGGAACCCGAAGTGTTCAACACTGCAAACGTTGGTTCTCACTACCCCACGCCCCTTCACAGCTCCCACAGCTCTGGGAGAGCCCTCCAGTCCCACCTGCCAACCTGTACTCACCACTCTCAGCTAAAAACAATCTGCTTGAGTTCTAGTCAAATTCTGCTCCAGAATAAATACCATGTATTTCAATGCCTAGGATACAGTGGTTCTTACTGTTTGCTTAGAAAAAAATTCTTACATAGTCCTCAAAACAAGCTCACCTAGTCATCTCGCAAACACTCCTCTGACACCCTTTTCAGAGTCTACGTGATTCTTAAGAAAGCAAACTGGTAATAGCTGACATTTACTCAACCTTGGCTGACTGTCAAGAGCCATCTAAGATCTCTACGTGTGGTTTACCTTTCAACCCTGCAAAACTTTGAAGTAGATATCATAAATTTCTTCTATAGGAAAGGAAATGAAAGCAAAAAAAAGTTGATACTCCATGATTACATAGTTAGTAATTGACAAACCTATTACTTGAACCCAACCCAGTGACTTCGAAGTTCATATTCTTAACATGTATGCTAGTTTATTACTCTCTTACTTATGAAGCACAGTTCAAAGAGAACCAAGGATGTTAGATAGCTTGCCCACTCCTTGAAAGTTATTTATTACCATGTATTAGAATTCTCAAAAATATGTAAGTACTTTTCACAATGGATCAAAATGAAAAGGCTAAATAATGTTTTTCATTCCCTGATGAGTGAATAAAGATTTGTAAGAACATTTTATAAAGATATCAGCTAGCCATTCTACAACTGTTGTGGACTATGCTGAGTTCTTTGCAAGAATTATAGTATTAAACTCCAAGTAATTCAGTGAGGTAAGGATTATAATTATTCTTATTGTATAAGTGTGAATTTTAAGGTGACTTTCCAAGTCATGTAATGACCAAGGTGGGATCCAACAGAATTCCATCTGACTCTAAAGCCATTGGTACTTGGCTACTTGCTCTATTCATTCCAGTTAATAATATTTTGAATCTAAAATTCTTTCAGTAAAACCAGCTTTGATGTTAAGAAGTGTTAATTATTAGCTACAAAGCAAAATTATAATTATTTCTGATGATTGTGGATAAGTGATTCTAAATCATATCTTTTACATATTAAAAGATATAAAAGAGCTTTTGATTTTGAGATAGAAAAAATTCAACTTAACTTTTAGATTACATAAGGTAATTAATTCTATACCACCTTTAAAAATGACTGACTTTTTTTCTGAAGCAAGTGTATTTTGCATATGAAATAAAATCAAAACCATTTATTTTGGGGAATTTTTTTTTCCAGCTCTTACTGTGTACCAGCTTTACGTGGGCTTTTCTTCAAGACCTTGCATCAAAATAATGACCAGGTCCAACTCACTCAGCAAGAATGGGATCATTATGATTGTTCTTCTTTGGAGACTACAGGGGAAAAAAGCCCTTGACTGAAAAGTTGATCATCGCAATGAAGGATCAGTCTAGTAAATAATAGCAGGCTGTGTTCTCAATAAATATTAGCTGGACAAGTTAACAATACATCTTTAAACTTTTAAGTGAGTCATAGATGATAAGTTGAATCAATATTGATTTTTACTCAATAAAGAATGTTCTATGGACATGAACAGTTCAATAATGTCCTGGATTTTTTGACAAGAAAATTTTTGCATCAAAGTAGAGATTAGGTAATGATCACCTTTCAAAAAACTCAGAGGAAGTTTCATTATCTAAAAGGAATTAGAGCAGATAAGTCTTATGGTCAATGCCTAATCATGAGATTATGCGATTCAGTGACTTAACAGAGAGAAAAAAAAATATTGAAACAAAACCAAAGTGGTCTAACTCATCTTTGATATGAAAGGATTCCAGGATTTCCTGGACATAGGTTCTCAGTTAAGGAAGAAAATTAAAGTGATAAGATCAAGAAGGGATTATTGCTTCCATGCTACTGAAAGTGGCTAAAAGCCCTATGGTGAAGACAGGAGAAGTGACCTGCCGTGATCAGCCTCTCCAATTTAAGGCTTGTATTATATCCAGGCCAGTTGTGTCATCTCTATTAAGAAATAGCCATATCTATGAACAGGTACCCTACAACAACTTTTAAAGACTCAATGAGTCATGGGAAAGAATCTCTCATGAAAGATGATTATACAATATGACCCCAATTAATCCCACTTTACATTGAAATTGCACATATATAATTCTTAGTGTGTTCACATATATTATGTCATTTGATTAACATAAACTGGATGTGGATATCACCATCTTCTCCATTTTATAGAGAATGAAACTGGGCCTTAGAGAAATAAAATAACTTGTCTAAGATATCAGAACTAATAAATGACTGAAAAGAGTTTTTAAAATAGATTCTCTGTTGGAAACTGTTCACTCAAGATTCCAGAAGAAAGAGTCCTCGCATCTTCAAGCACTAAGATGAGGATCTATGCAAGTATCTAAGACAGTCAGCAGAAGCTGGGCTGTTCCTGATGCTTTGACTATGATTGCCTTGTCTCCAGGTCAAGAGTATTTTGCTGAATTGAGAACTGGAGATTTCCGTTATATTCAATCTGTAGGGTCAAACATAGCTGTGATCATCAATCGCATTGCCATTGATCAGCATTTGCCCTTTTCACTATGGCAAACATTAAAAAGTAACCTGCTTTGATCCAAGATTTTCTAAATTGACTGTGCAAAATGGCATTTTTAGACCACTAACAGATTCCTCGCTTTTTGGGTTCATGGGACGGAAGGCATTCTTTATCATTGTGATGGACCTAGTGCCCATAAATGAATAAAGACAGTTGGAAATCTGTTTAGATTAGCTGCTATTGGAGTAGAGATTGTGATGCTGCTCAGGGAGCACAATGCAGTATTGTGTAAGAGTTTAAGTCCTGAGGTCAAGTTGTGCTCCTGTTAGTCATAACTCCACCATTTCCTATTAGTGTTGGACAACATCTATCTTCACTAAACCTCATTGGTTTTAAGTTTTAAAAAAAGGATTTATTCATTAACCTGTTAATCTTGATTTTTTGAAGTTTTATCTATTCATATAAAATTAGGTGTTAGGTTTATTATGGTAAATGTATAAACACTATCTTTGGGAGGTTTATAATCTAGATTTACTAAAAAAGTCTGTATTCATAGATCTTTTGTAATTCAGATGATATCACCATGTGAAGCATTTGGTAAAGTATCTGGTGCAAGGTTTACTTTAATGCTAGTAAACTCAGGAAATACACAAAAACTGTCCTAAAACTACCAAGAGAGTTCTCATTTTGAGTTTTTATCTGGGATCTCAAGGCCGTATTTAGGACAAATGAGGGGATAAATAATATGGGGTCAATAACTAGATCGACCTTGATGAAAATAAGAACATTTGATAATAAGAGCTCATGATTCCCTCAGGAAGTGGTGAGGACCTGCTCACTCCAGGGACCTAAGAAGGAACCACAGGAATGTGTTAGCAATTCTATAGAGGCAGTTCCTGCATTATGTGTGAGGGTTAGAGCCATCAGTGTTTTGTATTTTGTATGAGAATAATAATGTTCATTGAGTTATAATGATGTACCAAGAATATTCTAAGCTCTTCTCATTCATGAAGTAATTTAATACGTAGCCAAAATTCTATGGGGTAAATACAAATAGAATGCCAATGTAACTGAGGAGAATGAAGTTGAGCCCAAGTTCAAGAAGGTAGTCAATTGCAAAGCTGGTAATTTTATGTTAAACCAACAAAAAATAAATATTTCAAAGAGAAGCATCTCTGGCTCAAGTGGGAGTGGAGTGAAGTAATGTGCCATGTTTGACTTGCTTTTCTCTGTTGTGCTGCTGTGGCAACGTTAGGGACTCCTGCAGCTCCTTAGGATGCCCTTTGAGGACCATGGTTCTTTGTGTATTCCTAAATGCAATACCTGGTACAGGTGAGACTTTTGGCCATTTTGAGGCAAAATGGGGGGAAATAATTAGTAATAAAAATGTGCAATTAAATTGAATATTCTTTATTTCATATTATGAAATAATTGTGGAAAAGAAATGGTAATTTTATTAGCACCAACAAAATTGACAACTCTATATTAATTTTCAGACAATGACTTTTTTTTAAACCCACCATTTAATGCCAGTTTTTTTTAGGAGGTCATTGGGGAGGAAAGATAAAAAGTCAAAAGAAAAAAGTATCCTTAAGGGTTTAACAAACAAAATGAAATACAAAATGGTATATTTAATACTGACAATATGTGAAACTTAGATCTACATATGGGTAAGGACTAATATGACAAGAAGTTTTCCCAAAGATTGTGAGTGATTTTTTGTTTGGAATTTCTATTGTGATTTTCCCTTTATTTTGTAATAAATAATTATAAAAATGAAACCTAAGTGGTCTGTGATATCCAGATATCTTTGTATTTCTGAATCACTGGTTCAATACTTAAAAATTTCTTCTTTGACAAAATGCTTTTGCTTGAAGAGGCCCTTTGTAACATTATTTAAAATTTTTGCAGTACAGAGAATTGAACAGGGGGGGCCTTAAGTGGGCTAGCCAAGCAATCTGTCACTGAGCTATACCCAGTCCTTTTTATTTTGAGACAGGTTCTCACTAAGTTGTTAAGGCTGGCATTGAATTTGCCATCCTCCTGCCTCAGACTCCTGAGTTGCTGGGATTACAGGTGGGAGATGCCCTTAATTCTTTGTTTTGATCCTCATGGAAACTTTCACAGAGAAGGAGGAAATATCAAGCCAACTAAACAACCTAATCCTCATGGCCGTCTGTGCCACTTTCTCCATAAAGCACACATTTTGGGCTAGTTTCCTGGTAAATGTAGGATTATTTTAGGAGAGTTGTGTCCCTTGAGGGAAATATGTCCTTGTGGTCAAAGAGGACTGTAGATACTGGAGAAGGAAGATAACTCCTTAAAGACAAATATATTGAGGCTATGAGTTAATCTCACATCCAGGGCCAATTTATACTCGAGGACACCTTCTTTTCTCCTGGTTCTCCTTTTTATCTTTTCTCTATTTTGCCATAAATGAAAATCTGTAATAAACACATAGCTTAATAATAATGATATGAATGCTCAAATGTCTACCAATCAGTCTAAAATCTAGCATGAGTCATATTTTTGAAATCTTTGATGGACCTTTTCCCTGACCATCAGATTTTGCTGCTACTCAGGCTTCCAGTTCCTGCCAGGGTCAACTTCTGCTTCCTTTCTTCCGCTAAGGACACTCATGAAATCATAGACTCTCAGAACGTTTCCCATCTGTGGAAGTAGTAAGGTGGCTCTCCTGTTCTCTATACTTGACTAAATAATATTTGCCCCCACACTTTTTTTGTACCAGAATTGAACCCAGAGGCTCTTAACCACTGAACCACATGCTTGCCACTCCCCACTTCAAAAATTTTTACATCTTTAAAATTTTGAGATAGTTGCTTAGGGCCTCAGTAAGTTTCTAAGGCTGGCTTTGAACTTGCCATCCTCCTGCCTCAGCCTCCTGAGCCTCTGGGACTACAGGCATGTGCCACCATGCCTGGTTGCCATTTGTTATTTGTAAGCAAGGTAAAATTCAATATGGGGCTCTTTATGACATTAGAATATTTAATACTTGACTTTAAATACATTCAATCTAAAGTTTGTTTTAATGTTATTTTCTCTGATAGTTTAAAAATTACATATGTATGTCAGGCACTGCCTCTTATTAAGTCAAAAGGTTTCAAAACCAAAGGGGTTTTTGCTTATGGGTTGAATTTATGACAACCACAAATTTTTGTTGTCTTTTTTGTTTAAATCTACCATTTGTTAACTACTTGTCAGGCACAACATTTTATATATATGCATATGTATGTATATAAATAAAAACTATACATAATATAATATATAAGTACATATGTACTTTAAAAAATATATATATATAGTCTCTCTATGTATATATAGTCTTTTTAAGTCAATCTTTAGGAAACTAGAGTTATTCTTGTTTTAAGAGTCAGGAACTGAAACTCATAGGTTAAGCCACTAACCCAAGGTTACTCAGAAGGGGTGATTCTTGATGTGACCCCAGGGCTCTCTACTTTCCAAGACTCTTCAATCTTAACCATTACAGTGGGAAGGCTTTACAAATAATTTCATTCTGACAGGGAGGACGAATTACTATCAAATGGGTGTGACAGAAAACCGATAGTAGTTTCAACAATTTTGGGGTTTTCAAAGACAGGAAAGAACTGGAGCCCTCAAACCCAGAACAGAGGTAGAGCAACCATGGAGCACAGTGGAAGTGTCACCTGTGGCTTGGAGTGTCTGCCACTGGCCTCTGCTTTCCCAAGTGGTAAAGAGGAGAAGGGAAAGAGCACATGCCAGAGGGGTGGGGCTACCTGGACAGGGGCTGGTAGGCTGGGGATGTGACACTGGTCAGACGGGAAATTCACAAGCAAAGGAGATTCAGAATAAGAGGCAGAATGGGTGCAAGGAGAGAATAAAGCCCCAAATCCAGGCTTGTTCTTCTATGAGTCACAGGGCTTGGCTGGGCCCAGGCCAACTGTTTATACTGAGCCTATTTGTGAGCACTAAATTCCTCATGTTCCAGGAAGAAGCACCTCAGAGTCTGGCAATTAGGAGTGATTCGATGGTTTCCAGAAGCAGTTTTCTGAACTCTGGTAGTCCTTTTCCTATGCTTAAGCAAGAGCTCTTAAAAAGCATCATTCTGACTGTTGACTTTATACTGACGAGTTTTCAGGACCTATCTGTGTGCATGTGTTTTGTAAAAGAATGTGTTTGTAACCCTGGCATCCATTTCCTTGATCTGAACCTCATTGTTAATAAACATTTCAGAGTTAATACTTCAGCTTAATGTTCTGTGACAGAGAAAGGAGTTACCTGTTCCAGAAAGACTGGTTGAATGGGTACAGTAATGCTTGCTTTGCTTAAATAGAAGGAGGAGTTAATTGGAAATGAAACAGATTTCATAGAGTTTGAGTAGCTTCAGTACTAGCAACAGGTTTTGGTAATGTATTTGTTTTATGCGATTTTATTTGTGTATCTTTAAAATCTCATGGCAATTTTCCTTTCATGTTATAAATGGGAAGTATTTTACAAGGTGGTATTTCAAAGAGATGACAGGAATGTCATGAGGAGTCTTCAGCTGGAGTGGTTGCAAGGTTACTGCCATTTTGTCACTTCTTTATAATCTTTATGAAAGCATTTCGGGCTCTCTATGACTTTTTGTGAATTATTTCTAGGGAACTTGAAGAAACATTTGGAGTGCAAGTTGGTGCACAACACAAACAGATGTTATGCATTCTCATGTTGGAGCTGGATCAGGAGTTTACACCTTGCTAACCATGGTGTAAGACACCATGGTTTCCTCACTTACTTTTTGATAGACGCCAAATTCAGTTCATGTTAAGTTAGTTAACTTATAAGGCATTAGTTGAAGACATATGGCATGACAGCTGTAAGCTCACAGTATAGCAGAAGAGACAGATGGTTATAGAGCTGATCTGCTATATGATACATGCTAACCTAGGGGGACTGTATATATAGGAGAAGGAGGTGATGTGGAACACAGTGGATGGAAAAGTTGGAAAGAGTATTGTAGGAAAAGGGACAAGCATGTACAAAACTGTAGAGTGCATGGGAGGTTCTGAGAGTGGTGACCAGCCTGGTGTCAAGTGTGGAATGGATGGTGATGGCTTTGGAGACTGAGGGGGCCAGGACAGATGGGGTTGTGGATGGTGAGATGCTAAAGCGTTTTTAGGAAAAGGTAAAGTGGACTGTGGGGAGTGGGTGATAGAGAGGATAGGAAGGAAGAGTGGTTGAAAAACATGAACTGGTCAAGAATTCTCTGTTGGTTTTCTACGATACAGTCTCTCAAGTTGCCTCTGCCCGGAATGATGCTTCTCGTTCCTTGATCGTTTCTCCCGCTCCAACTCAAACCCCACGCATCTATCTTCCTTTGCTAAGTTTTATCCATCAGTCAGATTTTTGGTCACAAGTAACCTCCCAGGATGAAATCCTGATTGCCCAGTCTAAGTCCAATTATACATATATATATGTAATACACACACATATATATTTGATGTATTATTAATAACCATCACTGATGAATGTTATTATGTTTGTTCACTGATGAATTTCTAGCAGCATATTGTAGAGTGGTTATTTCATACATATTTGAAAAGATGAGTGAAGAAACTAATATTTTCATTGTCTCTACAGAGTTCCTTTAAAGAATGTTTTTAAATGTTGTTATGATTTTGCATCATTCAGGAAGCAAAAATATTTTTAAAAAACTAGAAATGAGAGGACAACAACATATTTTATCTGAATTCTTCAGAAATTAATATGGGTCATTGGGATATATAGTCTTGGTCCCTAAATATCTGATGAATTTGTGAGTCAAGAACATCACTCAAAAGAGTTTGACTCTATTTTCTCTTTCCTCCTAACAGGTGATGTGTGGTTACATTTTCATATGTTCAATGCATGTATAATGTAACTGTCATAATCCAATGAAAATTTTGCATAATTTCAACTCATGTTTACTCTATCTATATATAAGTTCTGTGCAAGATGTTGTACTAAGCATAGCAAATTGCTCCACAGAATACAAGTTGTAAGAGAACAAGGCCAAGTCCACTGTACTCACCATTGTATCCTTTTTTTAAAAAAATTTTTTTTAGTTGTCAATGAACCTTTATTTTATTTTTAAGAATAAGAGTTGAACCCAGTGCATCACACATGCTAGGCAAACGCTCAACCACTGAGCTACAACCTCAGCACCACCATTGTATTCTTTAAGGACAACACTAAGATATTTGTTTCTTGAACAGATACACAAATGGATTGTGAAGATTTACACAGAATATTCTCTGTTCTTTAAAGAACTTACGATGTAATAGTGGGATCATGTGTTAGATCTTAGACCTGAGATCAAACCTCAGGGGAAAGAACAGCATTAAAGAAGCTATATAATGCATAGCAACTTGCTCAACTTTACTGGTCTCATTTTGCCTGCCATATTTCAGACATGTCCTATGGTAGAAAGAAATAGAGGACAGTCCCAGTTGAGAGCAGCTCTCAATGTCTGGAACACACTGGGCATCTAGTAAGGCAGTTTTGAATCTTGTGCCTGCATTCTCCTCCTTCATCTGTTCACATTTCTGGAATATGCAACAACTAAGTAGTGCACAGGTTTGTTTGTTTTTTTCTTAGCCTGAGTAAGAAGGATATATTAGTTTTAGTGTTTTTAATTTTTCGGTTCCTATTACTTGTCTTAATGACCCTTGTTTTTCCTTGCAAATGTAGTCCTAAGATGGTCTACTAGATATCTCCTAAAAATTAAAACAAATCTCCACTCCACAGAAGAGTCAGATACACTTTTATTTCACATAGGCCTATTTTATTCTACAAAGAAATCAACATATGGTGATAAGATTAGGCAAGGTGTGATGGATTTTATAGGAAATGAAATGTGTCTCTTAGTAAGTAAATGCATTAAAAGGTATTTTGGAATCAGAAGATAGATTCAACAGTTTCCAAAATGTAGAAATTTAAGATTTTCCTCAGTTTCCCTGTAGAAAGAGAAAAGCAAGAAATAAGAAATACTGAGCTCATTAGCATTTCATTAACATTGAAACTTCACCAATGAAACCCCAAAGTGTAAAAGTCTCCCACATACTGGTGTTTTTAAAAAGAATGACTGTATTTTAGCAGTGTTTTCAAAACTGGTGCTGATTACATAAAGATGATGCTGAAAAGACATTACAATTGGTTTATATCCTTGAAGACATTTTAATGGATTTTTTAATTTAAAGGAAACATTCATTTAGAAGACTTTTTTCATGACAGATTATAACTTTTCATAAAAAAGAACCAGGGCAGTGTGTCATGTATTTTAGATATTTGGCTTCATTTCATATATATATTGAATGTACTTAAAAGAACCAATATTTCACTAGACCTTTTTTTTTTTTTTGGTACTGGGGATTGGACCTAGGGACACTTTACCACTATATCCTCAGACCGTTTTAGTTTTGATTTTGAGACATTCTTTCAAAGTTGCTGAGGTTGGCCTCAAACTTGGATCCTCCTATCTCAGCCTCCTGTGTCTCTGAGATCATAGGTGAACACTATACTGTTTCTAGCTCTATATATTCCTGGATATAATTCAGAATTTCATGTTTCTTGAGCTGATGCTACTCAAAGGTTACTTTTTAACCTTTGAAATGCATTTGGTTATTTCATTTAAAAATATATATTTTCACTATAGCTCAAATATACAATACACTTCATTGAGATACCATACTGTGAAACAGAACAAATCTTAAGGTTTTTCAGATACTGTCCCTTTTTGTGCAACCATTAGGGGACTCTTTGCATTTCCAAACCTAGTTATGGAAGTTGAAAAATTAACATGGCTCATTTTAACAGATGTGAACTGGTATCTGGAGGAGGGAGTGGGCATTCTTTGTTCTCGAAATAAGCATGATTATGAAATTTCTTGGTGACTTCTTTGTGCAGAAAATTTATGTAATAGATTACCGGGTGGAAGCTGAACTAGATGATCTTTTGTTTCCTTCCAATTTGGAGATTCTAGGTTTCTCTGATTCTGAAAACTTTATTCTTACTGTCAAAATATATAAGGACTTCCAAATCCTATGAACTGGAGGGTTCTATTTTCCATAGTCAATATGAGATGATTCATATCGTCATTGTGTCCTAAACCAGTTCTCTAATTGAGGTATTAGCACATAATTTAAAATAAATAAAAAAGAAAACATTTCGATACTCACTTAACTTTAAAACAAAAGATACATTCATTGGAATATGCTTTGCCATCAGATCCACAAATTGGTTCATAGACTAGAGGACAAAATCTTAGTTCTTCTGGTGGTAGGTTTTGATAAGGTTTGCAATTAACCTAAAAAGCAAACATTAAAGACTTCAATTATTTCAATCACTCATTTGTTCCCAAGGATTTAGGATTTGCCAAGCAAGTCCAGAGGGTTTCTAATGCATTTATTAATAAAATTGTTGGTCCTTATTTAATCCACTTTAGATATACCATGTATAAAGATAATTTTATTTTGTATAAAGAGTCATGAGCAGTTGGGCATGGTGGCACACACCTATAATCCCAGCAACTTGGTGGCCTGAGGTAGGAGGATTACAAGTTGGAGGCCAGCCTCAGCAACTTTAGTGAGGCCCCAAGCAACTTACTGAGACTGTGTCTTAAAATAAAAAAATAAAAGGAGATGTGGATGTGACTCAGTGGCTCCTGGGTTCAATCTCTGGTGCCAAAAAAAAAAAAAAAAGAAAGAAAGAAAGAAAAAAGATCATAAAAGATCATGAGCAATAAGCATCTTTGTGGAAGTTGGTTATAAAATCATAATTTATTTCAGAATAGAATTTTCTCAGTACAGTGGTTGCTGCATCCATCCTAACACACACGGCATATCCACAAATGTATCCTTTCTCAAGGGATCACCCAGAAGTGTGATATATTTTCTGTATGAATTGTCCTGCTACTTGTCTTTTCCACTTATAAAGTTCAATATGAATATCTCTGTGAGGAATATTGTAAGAATAATTATTTTACTTTTAAGGATTATTACACCATTGATAACTTTTCTCTTTCATTTTTTTTTTCTTTTTAGTTTTACATAAAAGTAGAATGTATTTTGGCAGAATATACATACATAAAGCATAACTTATTCTATTAGGTTCCTACTTTTGTGGTCGTACATGATGTGGAGTTACCTGGTTGTGTATACAAATACAAGGCTAGGAAAGTTATGACCAATTAATTCTACTGTCTCTTCCATTCCCCTCCCTCCCCCTTCCCTCTGTTATCCTTTGTTTAGTCCAATTTATTTCTATTATTCCCCTCCACAACCTCCCTTGTTGTGGATTAGTATCCACAAATCAGAGAGAATATTTGACCTGTGGATTTTGGGAATTGGCTTATTTCATTTAGCATTTTCTCCAGTTCCATCCATTTACCTGCAAATGCCATAATTTCATTCTTTTTTATGACTGAATAATATTCCATTGTGTACATATACCACAATTTTTTTAATCCATTCATCCACTGAAGGATACCTAGGTTGTTTCCACAGTTTACAAGTGGGGAGAAAGGTACAGTCGTACATTGTTGGTGGGACTGTAAATTGGTGCAACCACTGTGAAAAGCAGTATAGAGATTCCTTAAAAAACTTGGAATGGAATCACCATTTGACCCAGCTATCCTACTCCTCGATCTCTACACAATAAACTTAAAAGCAGCACAGTACAGTGACGAAGTCACATCAATATTTATAGCAGTTCAACTCACAATATCATTGGTAACTTTTACCATTAATTATTGGTTATTTTCTTGTTGTACACTTGCTATGTACTTCACCAGCACATAGACAGACAAATGTATTTACAACTGGAGTTAGGAACAACTGTTCTATACTCTAGGAGCAAAGCCAAGGCAGTAAGCTGCCTGTGGGAGTAGGCAGAAAATTCCTGAGAAAGAATTTTCTGGATTTGTTATCTATGAGCATACTGAGGCATGTGGACAGTACAGTCAAATACTAAATTGAAATCCTAGCTATATGACCCTGGGGCAATTATTTTACCTCTTTAAACCTTAGTTTGTTTCCTTGCAAAATGAAGGTAGTAATAACCGCATTGTGAGGTTAAAGTAAAAAATGAGAAGATGTGTAGACAGTGCTTAGGACTACATGGTGTGGAAAACACTGAGAAAATAATAATAGCTGTCGTTTTTATCCTTTGGCTTCACTTCCAGGCCTACATAAACTCCTGTTCTGTACAAAATACTCTGCATCTTCAGCTCGTTCGGTTCTGGAATTCCAGGTCCACTGTTTTACTAGTTGTTGAATATCTCTGGTGGCATGACCGGAAGTGCTCAAGCTCAAAGTTGAATTCATGAATTTTTTCATTCATCAGATGCTCTCCTTCATGTACCTCCTCCGTGTTAGGGATGAGTTAAGTGCTGCTGATGCAAAGATCAGTAAGCACGACACAAAGGCAGGAAGACCTCAGGGATCAGTGCAGCAGAACAGAAATGGTGGTGAGCCTGGTAAGCCCATGCCCGCGTGCCTTTACTTCTCCTTGATTCCTCTAAGCCCAGAATCAGGGTTTGTGAGATACAATGTAGACAGTGACCACCAAGCTCCTAACCCTTTTCCTTCTCTCACAACTGCTAGATTGTGAAGGATGGCTTGAACTCAGGTCTGTCTGATGAGGCTTATATCTTAACCCTATTATTTTTTAATAGATAAAATAAAAGATTCACAGATATTAAAGAAATTGTCCAGCCCCCAGGGTCATATAGTTAATAATCAGCAGAGTTAAAATGAGTACTAACATGCCTGAGTGCTGGTTTTAAGTTTTTACTACTATACCAGTTTTTCCCTGCAATAATCATTTTCTGAATAAACCACAAAGGACACGTGAATTAACACGCTTTCTTCTCTTACAGAGCAAAAGTGTTTATGACTCATAGTGCTAGGTCATTTTCAAATTCTACAGGTTTAGGTCGTAGAACAATCTCACAGTACCCTTTCCCAGGGCCACATGAAAAAAGAGGTAGAATTCAAACCCAACACTGTTTAATTCTGATACTAATGTCTCATCAATTTGTTCTACCACCTCCATGTGGGGGTGATCTTTCTACAGTGTTAGAAATAAAACCAATTTTGATACTCAAAAATTAATTCTTTAAGCAGAAATATAGTTAATATATAATAGCAAACATTTCCTTACTGATATTGGCCTTTAAAATTTTATAAAATTAGGACTTTTATATCAAGATGGATGAACTGACCTGGTACTCTTCTGTGGCACATACTATCTCTGGAAGAAAAACAAAGATGAGATTAAGTTAAACTCTGGAAGAACCTAATCTTATTAGAGAAATAATATTTGATTTATATCTCAGCTTGATACAACAATGTAAGTCTTTCTTCAGAACTCGATCCATTTACTATCAAAGGTCAAAGCTCCTAACTCAGAGTTCCTCCCTGCTGTTGGAATATGATTGAAATGTTAAAAATAAAAGGATGGAAAACGTGCTATGATCAATTTGTCTCATTCTTTTTCTTTACATAATAAAATCTCAGTAAACACTGAAAAAAAGTTCCTTATGTGAAAGGAACATCTGCTTTTATAGAGTGATCATAGGCAGCAGAAACTAGACTCATGGTTAAAAATTCTAGGGAGACAGTTTTTAACTCAGTAATAAAAGAAGAATGGCCCATGCGGCCAAACAACAGATTATAATGTTCTATGAAAAGACGAGGTCCCCATAAATACTTCTATGAAGCCAAAGCAGAATCTGGATGACTCTGCTTTCTCCTCTTAGAGAGTTTCTCTAAGAAGTTCCATAAAGTGTTGGTATGGGTTAGCCCTTGGTCTTAGCTGACTATTTACATTGTTCAGTCCCTGAGATGATGTGATTTAATGATTCATTGGTAGAGACAAAAAAATACTGGGCTTCAGAAAGTTTCCTGATGACCTGTGATAAGCATATTCTAATATTATGTAGGCAGAGATGAATCAGGAGCTCTTGTTATGAGAGAGATACTCACTGAATATGGTCGCAAGTGTCACAGTCAGGAACAGGATGAAGGATGTTGTTCTCATGGTGCTGAAGTGGCTGAGGGCTGTCGAATACAGGCAAAAGAAGTGACCTTCTGGTATCTCCCAGTCACTTAGATACTTTTATATTGTCAAGAGCTCTTTTCTCAATTGTGAAATAGCTATTTTTAGTGACAGAATCCTGGGGAGATGTCAGAAAGGTATGCGAGGCACGGGAATTCTTTTCTTGTGAAAGGTAACTGCACACACCATTTCATCGTTAATGGGACCTAATAAAACGGGTGCTATTCCTATATATTGCTGCTTTTGAGCCTAAAAGCCTAAAATTTTATGAATACTTTCACTTATATAATTTGATCTTCTTAACAAACTTGATTAGGCTACCTGATAACTTATCAGGTAGCCATTATTGTTACTTGTTTTAGTTTACAGATAGGGAAGTGAAGCCTGAAGGAAGTTCGAAAAGTTCACTGACACCAATACGGATCAAGAATGAGATGGTAACATTGCCCTGAGCCACAGCACATGCATGGTCAGTGGCAATTACTGTTTTATATGGTAAGTTCCAGAAGGCCCAAAATTGCACTTTTCTTAAGCCATGCTGTATTTGAATCTCTTTTTAAATGCTATAAGAACACTGATATTATGTAAATTTTTAAATACAGTGACTCTATAAGGGAAAATAATTATAAGTAAATAACAGAAAATCTGTAGAGTAGAGGGAAGGGAACAGGGGGAGGAAGGAGGAGAGGAAAAGGGGAAGTACTGGAGACCATATCAAAGCAAATTATATGTAATTATAATTATGTCAAAACACATTCTAATGCTATGCATAACTAAAAAGAATCAATAAAAAACAAAATAGAATAAAATAAAAAAAGGAATATCTTGAAAGAAGCGCCTAAATTTTGGTAGACAGAGATGGAAGAGCTGTCTGCATCACCAGAGGAAGGAATGCTTATTTAGGGCCTAGAGACTGAAATTCATATTTGTGCCCTTTAAAAAGATAAAGTGAATGGAACTCGTGGTGGGAAGGTCTGAGGCTAAGCATCATAATGTTCCTGACAACTAAATCTGAGAGTCTGGGACACCTGTATTCATTGTTAGCTCCACTTTGTCTACATGATTTTGTGCAAGTGATTGATCTGCTATATGTCTACTTTCTTTTTCATTTGATCTTTAATTACATACACATGAGCCTTCACTCAGTCTTAGGGATAGCACTACACCTTGCAGTTTCCCACACATTGTCATAAGGACTCTCCTCCACCAAACTTTGGTCAGTATCCTCTGCACCCTCTTCTTGAGTAGGCTTTGACCTTGGACCCTATCCTGTTTTTGGCCTACCCAACTTAGCATTAGCAAAAAGTCCCATGAAATCATCCCAGTACCATTGATATCTGATCATTCTTGATATTTGATCAAGTTCCTCATCCTCCATCTTTGATATATGACATGGGTCTGCCTTTGGCAAGAATTCTGTTAGGTCAGTCTAACAAGAATCCCCTTAGCTTTGATGTATTCTTTGAAGTAATTTCAAAGATTGGAGAGGATTGGCTATCAATCCTCTCTCGTCCTTGTCCTTGAAGTTCAGTCGAATCTCTCTCCCCTATTAGAATACTCCTATTGTAACAGAATTACATGAGTCTTCCTTGCTGTCTTCACAAATGTCAGAATAATGTAAGTAAACTTTCAGGAGAAAGTTAGTAATGGTATCTCCACCACAACTTCGCTGTGCATTTTTAATGAGATCCTAAGAGTAAAGCACTCCTATGTAGCTCATGACAAGTTCTGAACACATGTGAGCTATTTCTGACGGTGATCATGATGCTAATGGCAAAGATGGCAACTGAGATGTGGAGAAGAGACTCAGAAATCATGTGGAGACTCTTTTAAGATAAGCGAGTTCTGTATGTTTGTGGCCTTACTGAAATAATATATCTTGGTGTGATAGATAAAGGAACTTTGTGGTGGTCAGAGATGTTTGACAATGACTGGAAGTAATGAGAACTTGTCATGTTAAGTGGTCCATTGAGTCCGGGTGAATATCTGTCAGAGACTCTGAAGAAATGATTTCTGCGTTCAGTGTGATGTGAACTCCGTCCATATTTTCACAGAAAAATGAATTTTTTAATAACAAGTGTAATAACAATAAGAATACTTACTGTGCATGTATTATGTGTCAGATACTATTGTAACTTCTGTATGGGTATTGACTCATTTAAATTTTAAAACTTTATGAGACAGGTATTATTACTACCAGGACTTTATGGTAGTAAATGAATGAATGAAACAAAGCATGGAGAGATTAAGTTAGTTAACTATTCAAGGTCACAAGAGCAAGTGGTGAAGTAAGAACTATTATACAGAAATAGACTATATTAAACAGAAGACAGAGAAGCTGTTTGTTGGAGAGGGAATGAGGGAATGTGGTAGTTTGGTACCTAGTCTGCATTATCCCACCATGATTACTGAGTTATGCTCATGAAATCCTCTAGGATACTTGGAATAATTTGAAAATCATTAGTCTAGATAAAAAAGTCCCCAAATTCTAGAATTACACTGTGATAAAATTTTATCATTATGAGACAAAATAAGATATTCAGTGTTACCAATTTTTCTTTAATATGAAAATCCTATTCAAAACCTCTCTTTGAAATAAAAAAAATTCAATAACTTTATTATCTTATAAGCTTCCCTGTAAGGTGAAACATTGGTATAGGTGATCCCTGACATCTCATTTCTGACTTGAAGTGTGTGTCATTTATTGTCTGTGAGAGAAGGTGGTCTTCGCTTATTGTTGATCTTTTCAGGAATCAACTCAGAAAGTGAATGGCAAAACACAAGTAATGAGTTTTCTGGGGAGTTTTCCGGTCAGTCCTTCTGTAGTGAGTCCAACTGTTCAATTTAGTACAGCTCTAGGCCAGCCCATGGAATTTCTAGTGGAACTACAGATTTTAGAAAAGAAAGTCTGTTTAACATGATAACCTGTTCCCCCAAATCTTTCACATAACCTACTTACCTTGACCTCTTTTATTTACCACTGCTGTGTGCCTCCCTTCCAATTATTATCTTCTCAATGTTCTCCTCCTCATCTGTCATGGAAACTCATCTGGTTCAGATTCTAGAACATGTAGGCCTTACTATTTCCTTCTTAGAGAGGTGAAGTGAGGTTCGCAGTGGTTAAGTCGTATCTTCAAGGTTTCTGATTATACTACTTCGTACTGGAATTCAGAGTGAGTGGTCTCAAACTCTCTAGTTCACCCTTCCTCTGTGAGGGGTAAACCAGTGAGCAGGATCAATTCTCTTAAAGTCACAGTTACCTAAAAATGCCAGATAAAGAGCAAACATCTAGGTCCTTAGTGACATAAGAGGGGCTCACTTTACACTCTAGAAACAGAGGTTCAGTGAGGCAAGTCCTACTTGAGGGAGACCATGTGGACCAGAGCACTAGACAAACGCTTTTAAATGTCAGTATAGAAGGGAGAGAAGGAGAAAGAGATGATTGTCCAGACACAGCAGTTCCCACAGAAGTCGGGGCCTTAACAAGGATGCTCAAGGCCAAAGAATAAGAAAGTTATATGAATTGAAGCCCAAAGAGCCACAGCTGAAGTTTAATATTTAGATACACGTCAGAGGAGGAGTGACATAAAAGCAACTCTATGGATTGGGCTGACTGGGGCTCCAGTTGCTTAAGCCTCTTCTCCGCCTGGTGAAAGCTGGTCCCAGAGTCTTCAAGAGTTCACCTGTGGGAAGGGAACCATTGCAAAATCTGGGAGCCAGGAAATCCTTGACACAGAATCACTTGAGAGCCTCAGAAGTGATTTTCAACACAACACAGTCTTTTCTTCTCATGTAAACAAGACTTTTCAGGCTACTTTTGTAAGTTTAAATTTTTAGATTCCACATTTAAGTGAGATCATGCAGTATTTGTCTTCCTGTGCTTGGCTTATTTCACTTAATGTCATTCAGATTCACTCATTCTGTCACAAAAAACAATAGCCAAGCTATACAGCCAATCTAGATGCCCTCAACAAATGAATGAATGAAGAAAATGTGCTATATATGCACACAATGGAGTATTACTCAGCCATAAAGAAGAATGACTTTATGACTTTTGCCTGTAAATGGAGACTATCATGCTAAGAGAAATAAGCCAGTCCCAAAAAGTCAGAGATTGAATTTTCTCTGATGTGTGGAGGTTATCCCAAAAAATGTGGAAGGAGGATTAAAAAATAAAAGAAGAAAGAGCAATGGAGTTGACATCCCACTTCCCGGAAGGGAAGAGGAAGTGGGATTACAGGGGAATGAATCTGATCTAAATTTTGTATGTACATATATGAATATACCACAGTGAATCTCACCTTAGTGGACATCCAGAAGACACTAATTAAAAAGAAACAATAAATAAAAAGCAGTAAGATCAGTAGAGTACAGGAAAGGGAACAGGGGAGGGAGAAAGGCGGGGGAAGGAGAAGTACTAGCAACTGAATTAGAACAAATTATATTCCATGCTTTTATAATTATATCAAAATTAATTCAATTGTCACGTATAACTAAAAGGAACTGATGAAAATGACAGATATCCTCCTTTTTAAACGCAGCATAATATTCCTGTGTATATCCACCCATGTGTAATACAATCATCTACTGGTTGACACTTAGGTTGTTTCCACATCTTGAGTATTGTGAATAATGCTGCAATACACAGGGGAGTGTAGCATTTCTTCCACATGCTGATTTTGATATTTTGGGATGTGTACCCAGAAATAGGATTTCTGAATTATATGGTAATTCTATTTTTAGTTTTTTGAGGAAACTTCACATTGTTTCCCAAAATGGTTGTCTTTTTTAAAAACTATCTTTTAAGATGTTGATAGACCTTTATTTTATTCATTTACTTATATGTGATGCTGAGAATTCAACACAGTGGTTCACATCTACTAGGCAAGTGCTCTACCACTGAGCCACAACCCCCGTCCCAAAATGACTGTCTTAATTTACAATCCCATCAACAGTGTGCAAGGGTTGTTTTTTCCCCATATCTCCATATCCTCACCAACACTCTCTCTCTCTTTTTTTTTTTCTGTAAGGAGGATGGAAACCAGGGACCTCATGTACTCATGTACGATAAGCAAGGTTCAACTACTGAGTTATATCACCAACCCTCTTCATTCTTTTTTTATACAATTTAGCAGGTGTGGAGTGATATCTCATTGTGGCTTTAATTTACATTTCTCCAGTGATTAAAAATGTTGAGTTTTCTTTTTTTTCTTCCATAAACCTGTTGGTTGTTTTGTATATATTCTTTTGAGAAATGTCTGTTCAGGTCTTTTGCTCATGTGTTTAATAGAGCCGTATGTTTTATTGTGATTGAGTAGCTTGAGTTTTTTGCATATTTTGGATATAAGGTGCACTGATTTTTATAAAGAGTGTCATTATAATTCTTTAGAGAACAGGTTTTTGTTTTTGTTTTTTTTTTTTCAAAACTTGATGCTAGGACAACTAGAAACAGTGAAAGAAACCATATAGAAAAATTAACTCAAAACAGATCAAGGGCTTAAATATAAGAAATAAAATTAGAAAATTATTTTTAAAAGTCAAAGCATAAATCTTCATGACCATTAAATGCAAATTCAGGTAAGAGACGATTATTCTCTTAATTTTATAATCAAGGAGATTCTTGCAAATATGAAGTGACCTGCCCAAGGTCACACCCTGGGAAATGTTCAGGCTGGGGAGCATACTTGTTCCCTGTGCTCTCCTGAGCCACTTGGTGGAGTGTTAAGATGAACACAGTGATGATGAGGATAAAATAAAGCCGCCTCCCTGCAAAGCTGATGGTCACACAAACAGGTGAGCAAAACTAAACAAAATCATTTTTCTTACTGCCTGAACTAGGAAAGGTAAAATTTAAAAGAAATCCACTATATACTCAAATCTATCCTATTCAGCAGCTTCATGTGGTGGAGATTAACTTTGACTTTCCCTGGGAAAAAGGACGAGAAGGAAATCAACTTGTATGTGCCATACTAAGAAATATGTGTAAACTCCACTGGTTTTAATCAGTTTCTGCTAGTCTTGCGTCACAAATATTACCCTTCAGTGGAAACTAACTTGAATCATTCCTATTTTTGTTTGTTCCTATCATAAATCTTTATTAACTAAAATAAGGTATTAGGAAATTCTTATGGGGTTATTTTATAAATGATGAAGTCATGTTTGAAAAGAAGATTTAAAAATTTAAAGGGATGCCGTCATTTCGAAACAACTTTTAAAATTAAACAGATAATAGATAGAATCAAACTGATCTTATACTTGGTACTACCAAAGATCTAGGAAAAAAGAAAACTGAGTGAAAAAGACAAAGACTAAAAGTTGCTCTTTTAAAATAATTTACATAGGAGGGATTTCTAAGAAATGATAGTAAATGTGAAGAACAATTTTCTGTTTCCCATCATAAAATCACTCACCTTTTTTCCCTTCAAAGTATGAAGCATGCTTCTAAATTTTCCAAACAGGGAATGCTCATAAATGATAAGAGACTTTCTCACCAGAGGAAAACCGAAATACCAGAGTGAGGGAACTCAGGCAAGATGTGGCCATCCTTGGGAGATGGTTATTTCTTTACAGCAGGCATGATATTGAGCAAATATTGTGGTTAAACTCCTCTGACAAAGGTTATATTTAAATGAATACAACCTCACAGTGGCTACTGGGTAGGGGGCTGTTGTTATGGTCCAATTGGCAAGAGAAGTGAAGGCCAGGTTCAGTTCCTACTTACCAAGAACTCTGTTGAATAGCCATGGTTCTGCCACATCTGGCCCAGATCAGATTTCACTTCTCCACAAAGTGTTTCTGAGTCATCTCATGATTTTTCTTTTCCTGGAGACCCTGTGTGTTGAGGGGGTTGGATATCTATCTCTGAGTTTTCTAATGCCAAATGTACACCAATTAAAATTTAAGATTGTTTACACTTCTTCAGTTTGCTAAATTTAATAAATGGGGTGGAGTCTTGGCATCTTTCTTTTAACAAGTTTCTCATTACTCTTAGGCAGCAAGCCTAATACTTGCAAACACACTATTTTTCACTTTAATAGTGTTTCTATCTTATAATTATGGTCCTTTGTGTGTTAGGCTGCATTAATAGAAGGAAAGGATTGGTAGGTAGGAATAGTTTTGATTTATCTGCATTTATCAGACAAATATTGGGTGATGAGTCAATTTTGGGGTAACATACCAACAAACCTTAAAAATGGACAATCCTGTGGCTGAGATTGTGGCTCAGTGGTAGAGTGCTTGTCTAGCATGTGTGAGGCACTGGGTTTGATCCTCAGCACCACATAAAAATATAAAATAAAGGTATTGTGTTCATTTATGACTAAAAAAAGAGATTTAGTCTTAAAAATGTTTTAAAAAATGCACAATGCCTGATTTTAATAGATCCAGGCAGAGAGCTGATCCATGATGGACGTATATAACCTCTTGAGAAGTGGTTGAATGAAGTGGAGGATTTTATCCTGAAAAAGATAAATTTTAATGAAGAGAAAGTATTCATTTTCAAATATGTGAAAGTGTATAAATTGGACAGGGGGTAATCTTTGTGATGGTCTCACTGACTCTGCTGGCTCAAGGCCTCCTGAATATGGTTTTCTACTCTAAATGAGTATAGCAAGCAGCCCAGCAGTCAGACCTTGACGGCAGTGAATTGCTTCCTCATGGAGCAGGAGGTTTCCCATCTGTGTCTAGTAGAGCTGGCCATGAGACATCATGGCTTGCTTCTAGAAAAAAATGGGCAGGAAAACCTTCCTTCTAGGAATAACATCTTGGAATGAAAATGTTCCCTTTGAAGGAATGCTGGAAAAGAGGCCAAAAGAAAAAGAATCGATATGTTCATAGGCTAGTTCTCAGTACTCAGTAACTAAAGAGTCCAGGAGAGGGTGACGTGTTCACTGGCATTTGTGTGTGTGTGTGCGTGTGTGTGTGTGTGTAAGTACTGTGTATGCATGTGTGCGTGTGTGAATCGTGCACACACATACTTCTTGAAAACCATTTGAGATTTTTTTTTTAGCGAAAATTTCTCCTGAATAATAAGACTTGTATTTAGGAGATAATAAATCTGATCTAAGAAACAAAGACGAACAAAGTCAAAATACTCTCTCTGGGGAGGCTCCTTTATTGAGGTGTAAAAAGAAGCCATTCTGTCCATGAAGCATGAGATCATAAGCAAGAGCACAACTTCTTCATTCAGTAAAGGTGACTCTGAATCTGGCTCCACATCCCCCACCCTCCCCCGCAGAGCATCAGCACAGATGCAGGGAAGTGAGAGCCCAGGGACACTGAAGACCATGACATGAGGACATCACTGCTCTCTGTCCATGTCTGTAAAGAAGTCAGCATGTTCCTTCATGAAGAAATTGGACTTTTCCATTACTTTTCCTATGGGAAGAAATGATTAACAAGATTCATTAAAACAAGAGGAAATCTTATCTAACATCTTATAGAAGAGCTAAAAAAAAGACCTGTAATGATTTAGATGTGAGGTGTCCTCCAAAAAGCTCATGTGTGAAACAATACAAAAGTGTTTAGAGGCAAAATGATTGAATTATGAGAGCCTTAACCCACTTAGTGAATTCATCTCCTGATAGGGATTAACTGAGTGGTAACTGTAGGCAGATAGGTTGTGCTGGAGGAGGTGGGCCTTGCGGGGTGTGCCTTTGGGATGTGGATTTTGTATTTGTGAGTGAAGCCTCTGCTTCCTGATCATCATGCCCTGGCCTTTCCTTCATCACACACTTCCACCATGATTTTCTGCCTCATCTCAGGCCCCAAGGAATGGAATTGGTCACTATGGACTGAGACCTCTGAAACTATGAGCCTCCAAATAAACTTCCTCCTCTAAAGAGGTTCTTGTCAGGTCTTTTGGTCACAGTAGTGTAAAAGCTAAATAAAACGCAACCATAGGTACGAGATAGAACCTCATTTTACAAATGAGAGAACTGAGTTCCACCAAAGTCATGTTCTTGCCACAGGCTATTTCTGCCAGAGACAGGAGCAAAATTTCCCAAGACAAAGGATAATTCTACTCTGCTATCTCCACAGATCACAGAGCTTGGCTGATCACCATGACTTGAAACAGCCAAGAGGAGGACTCTAATAGTGGAAGCTGAGGGGCCCGTCCTTCAGCTTTCCCTGGTGAGCAAGTCCTGTGATGGAGCTGGACCTGAATTAGGGAGGACTTCCGCCCTGTCCCTTCAGTGTCCCATGGATGTAACTCATTTCCTCGCCAAGGGTCCCATGTGTCTATGTTAGAGAATGTTTCCTATTATGAAATACAACTTTCTGAATAGAAATAAATCTGTAGATATGTTCTTCTGGGCTCAATCCCAACTTGATATTCTAAGTTGCTGAGATAATTACAAAGATGAAGAATATAAGATCTAAAACAAGTAGCCAAAATCTAGTAGCTTAAAGGAGAATTAAAAATAATACCAAGTGGACTTAGTGTGAGACAGGAAGTGCTAATTTGCATGTCTTGCATCAAAAAAGTGACATCTGCCTAGTAACATTTCTTCAAAACACTGTGCTTGCCAAACAAAATACCTAAACAAAACATGTCCTTGGGATTCTGGTCTAAGTACCAACAGACCGCATCCCATATTTTAGATAAAAGAAAAACAGTCATTTTGGTTCCCTTCTCCCCTGTCAGGCTACAGATACTGAGAGCCTCCAGGAGAGTGAGGATAAAGGAACTCAAGCCACAGTAGCCTAAGAATCAAGCTCCATGAAGGTTGTGACCTTTCTTGGAAGTTATATAGGAAAATGATTTTCTTTTTTTTTTTTTTTTTAGGAAAATGATTTTCTATTACTTTTTGGTGTGAAATTCTGTACATTGTTTTCAAACAAGAAGTTGTGTGGAACACTACTTAAAACTAAATTTGGGCAAGCACAAGTCCCTGGGTTCAATCCCAAGCATGGCAAACAAAATAAAACAAAACAGAAAAAAACAAACTGAACTTGGGACTAAAGATCATTCCAAACAGCCACCTTAACCCTTGTGGTGACTCCTAACTTGCCTTTGTAAACCCTCTGGGTTCAAGGGACAGCAGTTTGAGAACTCATGGTCTTGTTAGAGTCCCCACATTGACAAACAGGAATTGGAGGTTCTGTAATTGGATGGGAGCAGTCCCAGTTGGCAGAGTAGCAGGCCCAACCCTGTTCTGACTGTGCAACCATCAGATTTCTGTCCCTATCGACTTCTCTGGGTGGGGACTAGTATAGCTTATAGAGAGCTAAGCAGGCTCCTGGAAAAAGGATGGATTTGTAATCCAGAAACCTGATCCCAGAACTTTTTCTTCCCATGTGATACTTACAAGGTCTCGGTACACAAGTGACATTCATTTCCATATGTGATGTAGTCAGAACCACAAACTGGCAGGTATGTGATGGGGCAGGGGATGGCCACCACTGGGTACTTCTTGTAAATGCTGCAGTCCACCTGGTTAGACAGAATGGAATGCTTTACTCTTTACCCAGACCTCAAGCAGGGTGTCCCTGGCTGTAGGAACTAGAAGTCTCAGCTTTGGATGTTTTGGTGTTGCTGAGCTACTTTAATAAGTAATAATATCACCATTCTGAGAAATGCTAGACTTCTGGCACCATTTCTATTTTTTTATTTTTACAGATTGCATTTTAATTCATTGTACACAAATGGGGTACAACTTTTCATTTCTATGGTTGTGCATGCTGTAGATTCAGCCCATTTGTGTAATTATACATGCACATAGGGTAGTGATGTCTGTCTCATAATACCATATTTCAATTAACAATTGATGAGCATTTCTGTGCCAGACACTTATATTTTACATGCCTTTTTTTGTTTGATATTTAGAACAACTGAATTGGGCAAATGCTGCTATTTCCTTTATTTCTGGATGAGGAAATGAAAACTTACAAAGAGATATAACTTTTATAAGGTCAACGCTGGTAAATGGTAGGATTGGGATTTAAATCCAGAGCCTGGGCAGTCAGTCAAGGTTCCTCTGTTCTGTCTCTCACATGTTTTCCCTTCCATGACAATGTGACCAGTCACTCAGCTAGAAGTGAACCCCCTTCTTTAATTCTGGAGTTAATGAAAAAAATTCGGATATGGTTGTATGTATTTAAGTCATATTTCTTCAACTACCTTCTGAACACAGTGTATCTTTATGGAGAGTTTGCCTCTCCATTTACTCACCCTAAACATGTTGAATTAATCATGTATGTATGTTTCATAAGTATTCATTGACTGACAATCAATAGAAGTAGAAATTGAAGTGTTATTTAACATACTCACTGTTGTTAGAGTCCGACTGGCAACTTCTGAAAGAGATACAGATGGAAATGTTAAAAATAGAACAGAGCCTTGAAATCTCATTAATAGTGTTAAGTTTTGTCCTCTAAAGTTTTATTCTCATTCCTCTGGCAATGAGTCTCAGCACAGTCCTCAACTATATGTATGCAAAATCTCAGTTCTTTGCTGAGGAAGTTGAATGTCCAAAGGGTTATAAAGAGAATTAAGAACATTTCCTTCCTTTACTGATAAAGGGATGTTTTCTGGAGCTTATAGTGCTTTTGATAGTGGTTCAAAAACAATAACAAGAAGTATTGCAATATTGCTTGTAAGAACCTGAAGTTCTATCTTTGCTATCTTCTCCCTCCCAATAGATATAAAGGAATGTATTGAAATGCCTTCTTTTAACCAGGTATCTTTTCACCTTATGAAAATTTAATTGTTTATTCCTGATCTCTAGGGATGTGTGTTTTATTTTGATGTCCCTGTATTGGTTTGGGAAGACACTTAAGTTTTCTTGCATCTTTTAACTGAGAATCATATCTAATAACACAGACAACTTCCATTGTCCTTATGAAATGGAAAACTTATGGAAAAAATTTGTTTTTTTTTTTAATCCATGGATGCAAATAAGAATCCTTGAAAAGGAAAATATTAGACCAAACTCCCTCAAACTCCAGTTGAGACACGAGAGTCTCCCGTAAGCCAGGGATTTTTCTCTTACAGAGTCTCTTACCAGTACAACTTTAAATCTACCCAACCAGACATTTCTCTCAGACACTCACATCCAAGGAGGGGTTACTTGAGAAAACAGCTAATGGCTCCATGGGGCACTGTTCCCCCTTAACTCACCTGAACTGCTGCAGAAATAGGTCACTGTGCAGAGCAGAAGCAGCCCCCCAATGATCTTCATGGTGCCAGTGCTGTGTCACTGAGGTTTCCCAGAGACAGTCACACCACCGAATGGGCCATGCCCTAGGAAAGGGATCCGGTTTATATGACCAGCCTTGGCTTCTCCACCTTCCTGGTGAGGTCATCAAGACTCAGAGTTGGACCTAAAAGGATCTCAAATCAGGTCACACCCAGGTGGTGTTACAGTTCTTGTCGCTTAATTGCTACTTCCTATTTGACCAGTAAGCTGGTTATTTAAGGTGAGAGGTGCTTTGCTGCTTGTACCATAGATGGGGACTGTTACTTAGAATTCTAAACTTCACATATAAGTGAAATAAGTGAAAATTTCGAGCTTCCTTTATTTTACTAGTGGAAGATATTAGACCCAGACTAGCCAGCTTGTACCTATGTTTACATTTTGGCTCCAGGGAAATATATATATATTTTTTTCAACTTCTAATATTGTTTTATTGTCATTGTGTGGGCTTTTACTCTTTTTATTTCTTTTTTTTATTGTAAACAAATGGGATACATGTTGTTTCTCTGTTTGTACATGCAGTAAAAGCATACCCTTTGTGTAATCATAAATTTACCTAGGGTAATGTTGTTTGATTCATTCTGTTATTTTTTCCATTCCCCCCCACCCCTCCCACTTCTCTTTTCCCTCTATATAGTCCCTCCTTCCTCCATTCTTGCCCCCCTCCCTAACCCTAACCCTAACCCTAACCCTAACACTAACCCCTCCCACCCCCCATTATGTGTCATCATCCACTTATCAGCAAGATCATTTGTCCTTTGGTTTTTTGAGATTGACTTATCTCACTTAGCATGATATTCTCCAATTTCATCCATTTCACTGCAAATGCCATAATTGTATCATTCTTTATGGTTGAGTAATATTCCATTGTGTGTGTATATATATATATATATATATATATATATATATATATATATGCCACAGTTTCTTTATCCATTCATCAATTGAAGGACATCTAGGTTGGTTCCACAATCTGGCTATTGCGAAATGAGCAACTATGAATATTGATGGGGCTGTATCTCTGTAGTATGCCGATTTTAAGTCCTATGGGTATAGGCCAAGGAGTGGGATAGCTGGGTCAAATGGTGGTTCCATTCCAAGCTTTCTGAGGAATCTCACACTGCTTTCCAGAGTGGCTGCACTAATTTGCAACCCCACCAGCAATGTATGAGTGTACCTTTCCCCCCACATCCTCGCCAACACCTATTGTTGCTTCTATTCTTGATAATTGCCATTCTAATTGGGGTGAGATGGAATCTTAGTGTAGTTTTGATTTGCATTTCTCTTATTACTAGAGATGTTGAACATTTTTTCATATATCTGTTGATTGCTTGTGGATTTTCTTATGTGAGGTGTCTGTTCATTGCCTTAGCCCATTTGTTGATTTTGTTATTTGTATTCTTCGTGTAGAGTTTTTTGAGTTCTTTATAGATTCTGGAAATGAGTGCTCTATCTGAAGTATGAGTGGCAAATATTTTCTCCCACTCTGTAGGCTCTCTCTTCACATTACTGATAGTTTCCTTTGCTGAGAGAAAACTTTTTAGTTTGAATCTATCCCAGTTATTGATTCTTGCTTTTATTTCTTGTGCTATGGGAGTCCTGTTAAGGAAGTCTGATCCTAAACCCACAGGTTGAAGATTTGGACCTACTTTTTCTTCTATAAGGTGCAGGGTCTCTGGTCTGATTCTTAAGTCCTTGATCCATTTTGAGTTGAGTTTTGTGTAGGGTGAGAGATAGGAGTTTAATTTCATTCTGTTGCATATAGATTTCCAGTTTTCCCAGCACCATTTGTTGAAGAGGCTATCTTTTCTCCATTGCATATTTTTGGCCCCTTTGTCTAGTATGAGAAAATTGTATTTATTTGAGTTTGTGTCCATGTCCCCTATTCTGTACCATTGATCTACCTGTCTATTTTGGTACCAATACCATGTCGTTTTTGTTACTATTGCTTTGTAGTAGAGTTGAAGATCTGGTATTGCGATAAGCCCTGCTTCACTCTTTCTGCTAAGGATTGCTTTAGCTATTCTGGGTTTCTTATTCTTCCAGATGAATTTTATAATTGCTTGCTCTATTTCTGTGAGGTACATCATTGGGATTTTAATTGAAATTGCATTAATCTGTACTTAACACTACAGCTCAAAACCCTAGAAAAAGAAGAGCAGACCAACGCCAAAAGTAGTAGAAGACAAGAAATAGTTAAAATCAGAGCTAAAATCAACAAAATTGAAACAAAAGAAACAATCAAAAAATTAACAAAATAAATAGTTGCTTCTTTGAAAAAATAAACAAAATTGATAAACCCTTAGCCACACTAACAAAGAGAAAGAGGGAGAAAACTCAAATTACTAAAATTCGGAATGCACAAGGAAATATCACAACAAACACGACTGAAATACAAAACATAATTAGAAGCTATTTTGAAAATCTATACTCCAGCAAAACAGAAAACCTCGAAGACATCAACAAGTTTCTAGAGACATGTGAATTACCTACACTGAACCAGGAGGACATACACAACTTAAATAAATCAAATTTCAAGCAATGAAATAGAAGAAGTCATCAAAAGCCTACTAACAAAAAAAAAAGTCCGGGACCAGATGGGTTCTCAGCCGAGTTCTACAAAATCTTTAAAGAAGACCTCATTCCAATACTCCTCAAAGTATTCCATGAAATAGAAGAGGAGGGAACACTTCCAAAATCATTCTATGAAGCCAATATCACCCTGATACCTAAACCAGACAAAGACACATCAAGGAAAGAAAATTTCAGACCAACATCCTTACTGAACATCAACGCAAAAATTCTCAACAAAATTTTAGCATATCGCATACAAAAATATATTAAAAAGATAGTGCACCACGATCAAATGGGTTTTATCCCAGGGATGCAAGGTTGGTTCAACATCCAGAAATCAATAAATGTCATTCACCATATCAACAGACTTAAAGTTAAAAATCACATGATTGTTTCGATAGATGCAGAAAAAGCATTTGATAAAATACAGCACTCCTTCATGCTCAAAACACTAGAAAAAATAGGGATAGTGGGGACATTCCTTAACATTGTAAAGGCCATCTATGCTAAGCCCATGGCCAATATCATTCTAAATGGTGAAAAACTGAAAGCATTCCCCCTAAAAACTGGAACATGGCAGGAATGCGCTTTTCACCACTTCTATTCAGCATTGTCCTTGAAACTCTAGCCAGAGCAATTAGACAAACCAAAGAAATTAAAGGGATACGAATAGGAAAAGAAGAACTCAAACTATCCCTGTTCGCTGATGACATGATTATATATTTAGAAATTCCACCAGAAAACTTTTAGAACTCATAAGTGAATTCAGTAAAGTAGCAGGTTACAAGATCAATGCTCATAAATCCAATGCATTTTTATACATAAGTGATGAATCTTCAGAAAGAGGAGTTAGGAAAACTACCCCATTCACAATAGCATCGAAAAAAATAAAATACTTGTGAATCAATCTAACAAAAGAGGTGAAAGACCTCTACAATGAGAACTACAGAACATTAAAGAAAGAAATTAAAGAAAATCTTAGAAGATGGAATGATCTCCCATGTTCTTAGATAGGCAGAATTAGTATTGTCAAAATGGCCATACTATCTAAAGTGGGAAATATATTTTTAAAAACCCTTTTGAAACAATGAATATAGAAAGCAATTGTGGACCTGGTGAAAGAAACAGGGACTTTAGCATTTATGAGGCTGGAAGAGGGCATCGCCATATTACTCTTGCCATCTTCTAGTTGTGTGGTCTTGGATAAGTCATTTAAAAGCTGTGAGCCCCTGTCAATCAGGAATGCTCATTGTACCATGGTAACACAACCCTGAGATTTCATGACTTAAAACAATGCAAATGCTTTTCCGTGTATGGTGGTGTGCTGATGTGCTGTGTTGCCTTCCCTCTGGCTGCCAAGTGAACCAAGGAGCCACTGCTTAGAATATTGCTGTAAGGTGAAGTGAAAACATTTCCGAGGACTTGTCTTCTCAGCACTGAGATAAGCATCCCAGCTCAGAAGCGACACCACTGTTACTTCTCCACTGTAACTGGCCTTTCCCAACCATAGAGGTTATTGAGATAATGCAGCTCATCTTAACTTGTCCCCTGAAGGCCAGAAGGGGGAGACCTGGAAGTAGGTGGCAAACAGCACAGAGAGCACCCCATAGCCTGAGTTTCATCCCCTGTCCAGTGGGGTCTGTTAACCACTACACAGTTATGTAATTGAAACCCATTACATGAAGGTCTGTCCTAGAGCACAGTGCTTTTTCTCATGGTATCATGATTATTGTTTTTATCAATGAGGCGCCCAGAGTAAATGCTATGGATTGCTTGCATTGGCCAGGTACCATTGCCCAAACGGCTGCTCTTTGTCTATTGAGCTCAGGGACGTATGTATGAAAACCTGGGGGAAGGCAATAGACTGTTCCATCAGTCCACTGCTTAGCAGGTTATTTTAGCACATTCTGAAACACTGCACGAACAAAACAGATTATGCAAATAATAAATGACACGGCATGACCTGCTAAAGTTTGGAGTCTTTTGTCTTTTGGGAAGCAATATAATCTTTTGATGAAGAACATAGGCATTGAGTCCAGTGGATCTCATTTGCAATCTTCCTCTAAAAATGTGACTGTGTGACTTTAAATATGTAGGTTACCTCTAGATAGCTTAATCTTCTTATCTTTAAAACAGATATTTACCACCCAGGTGCTTCTGGGTGTTAAGTAATTTTTTACATATACACCTGTGTGGTCATACACACAAAAAGTCATGTGTTACTTAACAGTGGGGGATGTGTTCAAAAACATGGGTCATTAGGCAATTTTGTTGATGTGCAAACATTGTAGAGTGAAATTACATAAACTTAGATGGCACGACCTACCACACACTTAGGCTATTTATAGTGTATATTGTGTGTAATGTCACTTATTGCTCCTAGGGCCTTCTGAACAAAATATAAAATTAATCAAGGACTGGGGTTGTAACTCAGTAGTAGAGTGCTTGCCTCACATGCGTGAGGCACTGGGTTTGATCCTCAGCACCACAACATAAATGTAATAAAGGTAGTGTGTCCATCAACAACCAAAAAACAAAAATAAAAAAAAAAGATTAATCAAGTACAAGAGAAAATGATGCAGTAAGAACCACAATAAGCATGAGATCTATGAGACTGTAATAGGCATCATAAAGCATATTATTTTACAGTAAACTTTTTTATATAAGTATTATTACATGGAAAAATAACAATAAAAGTGTATAGCATAGCAAATACATAAACCAGTAACAGAATCACTTATTATCATTACTGAGTGCTCTATGCTGCATATAATTGTATGTCCTATATTTTATAAGAGTGGTGGTGCAGTTAGAGCTGTTTATATCAGCATCACCATAAATGTGCCTAAAGCACATTATTATGGTCATAACATCTCTAGGTGATGGGAATTTTTCGGCTCCATTGTAATCTTTTGGGACCGTAGTCCTATATGTGTGTGTTGTTGACTAATACTTTGCTATCCAGTTCATGGATTTATATATAAAATCTCTTAGGGATGTCAGTGTGTGATGAACGTGTATGTATCAGGGTGCCAAGCTTATAATTAGATCTGCATATGGGTAGTTGATGGTATGGAACACGAACTCCTTGAAGAAGGAATTTTTATTACCCTAATTTTACCTGTGAGTAAGTTAAGGCTCATAGGATTTAAGTAATCTTTCTAAGATCATGACACCAATTAATGGAGGAGACTATGCAGAGTTCAGCCATGGAAAAGAAGTGAAGAGAAGATTCTAATAAGGAAAGGTAATTGTCAGTTTTATTGTTTGCTATGAAAGATAATGAATACTGAGAAAAAGTCATTATGTTTTAAGATGAGTGTGTTTTTGCACTTTCAAAATGCATTGTAAGTAAAGAGATGTAGAAATGGGATTGAGGGGTGATCAGGAGTAAAATAGGTTGTAAATAAGTTTTTTAGAAAATTGGTTGTCAAACAGAACAGGAATGGAAGAAGTGGAGATTTCAACAAGGTCTTGGGTAGACTGAGTATGTCCTAAAATCAAAGGGAAAAAAAGAAATGTAAAATACATAAAGGAGGGTGGCTATCTAGAGACTCTTGAGGGGTAGGGAACAATATTAAGAGCACAGATGAAGTAACATATTCCCACTGACACAGGAGACAGGTGTGTAGATAAATGTGGATACTGATATTTTTAACAGGGAGAGAAAGAGAGACAAGGGGGAACAATTGGAGGGTAGACTTGGACCATGGAGTGCTGAGGTTGCTTTTTGCAGTGGAAGAATTGAGATGGCCTGGTAGCTTGAGAAGGATGGAGAAGGCATGGCACAGCCATTGATGGAGACACATCAGATAGTTAACAGTGGATATAAAATTGATGGCCACTAGGCAAATGTAGCACTATTAGTATCATGCTACGTATTTTTACCAAATTTCATTATGACACTGAATGAAAACTGAAGAACAGTGATCTTATGGACAGGAAATGAGTGTGTCAGAGATTTGAAGGGACCATAAAGACTGTGTTAGGAGGTGGCAAACTTTAGAAGAGTCAAATAGCCCAGAAGGTTTTGATGGACTATGCAAAGTATAAATCTTTATGTGTTCAGAGGTCAATGTTTAGGCAAAATGTGGACCTAGTAGATGTGGAAAGATTGAAGGATTGTTTACATAGGCTGTGGCCAGAGGGCAAGGTGTCAGATTTAATTTCTCAGGCGTGGGGCTGAGTTATTGATCCTCAAGGTGTATTCAAAGATAAGGCAGATGAAGGATGGGTGGAGATTAGGTTCTCTAAATTTAAAAGGGTGAGAAAATGTGAGGCCAAGAGATTAAGTGTAAAATAGATTGCTTTGGATTTTGGCAGCTATTTACAGGGAGAGGAAATTTTCATGCTGGACACCAAGCCATACATTATGGAAAGTCTTTGGGAGATGGGAAATGAAAGTTGGGAAGTTAAAAAGTAGTCCATTTCAGACTGAGCGTAGTTTGTTTCTTCCTCCTTACGTTTCTGCAGAGGGTAGGGCAGAAACTTGAGCCTTGGAAGAAAAGATCCATTGTGGAGATGGGTCCATCCTAGGGAAGGGAGAAACACACAAAGTGAAGTAAGACAAGAGTTTGAGAGTACTGGGGATTTCTTTCCCAGTAGATTGGGGTCACAGGGGAAGCAGGTCGACTTCTTAAAGGGATAGAGAAGCATGAGGGGGTTAAATTGGAGCAGAGTCTGAATGAAGATTTCCTGGGTCAGTAAGCTGAAGGGACAGAGGAAACCTAGAACGATAGCTAGGCAGTAATCCAGGGACAAAAGAGTAGCTGTAGGGATGCAATATCATCAGAAAATCAACCATATTGAGCACTTATAATGTGCTAGCACTGTGCTGGACCTGCTATATGCATTATCTCATTTAACCCTTAAAGCAATCTTTTGGTTATTCTTCTTGTTATTAAACAAAAGATTGCTTCAAGGCAACAGGGACTTAGAGAAGTAGCTGGTTAAAGCTGAAGGACCAGCATTTTTTATGTATTGCCTTTAAATCTGAATCTAAGAAGTAGATTTGGAGACACATTGATTATGAAATAATAGAAGTAAAACTGGAAGGACCAGAGCAGTCAGGAAGGACAGCTAATGTTTTTTCAATATTTTTATTAGTGCATATAGCTATGCATCCTATTGGGTTCATTTTGATATATTCACACTTTTATGTAATATGATTTGCTCCATTTCAACTTCTTATACTCCACCTTTTCTCTCTTCCCTACTCCTTCTCTGCTCTTACTGATCTTCCTTTTATTTATTTATTGTTTTTATTTTAATTGCTGCTTTATAGACCGTCATAAAAGTGGAATCCACTGTGGCATATTCATATATGTACATAGCATAGTTTGGTCAATTTCATTCAGTAATTCCTCCCTTTTCTGTCCCCCTTTCTCAATTCTTTCCCTCTATACACTGTTGTCCTTTCTATTTTCCTGGAACTCCTTCCTCCCCACTTTTTAATAGCCTATTTCTCTTTAGCTTTCACTTTGGACCCTTGACTTTTTGAGTCTGACTCATTTCACTTAGTATGATATTTTCCAGTTCCATCTATTTACCTGCAAATGCCTCAATTTCATTCTTCTTTATGACTGAGTAGAAGTTTGTTGTGTATATATACCACATTTTTTTCCCTTCATCTATTGATTGGCACCCAGGCTGGTTCCATAACTTGGTTATTTATGAATTGTGCTGCTATTCTATAAACCTTGGTATGCTGGCATCAGGAGAGTATGCTGATTTTAGTTCTCGTGGAAAAATGCCAAGGAGTGAAATACCTGGGTCATATAGTAGTTTCATTCCTAATCTTTTAAGGACTCTCCATACTGCTCTCCAGAGTGATTGTACTAATTTGCAGCCCAATAACAGCATGTGAGTGTACCTTTTTCCCACATCCTTTACCAGCATTTATTATTATGTGTATTCTTGAAAAATGCTATTCTGCCTTGAGCAAGACGAAATCTCAGTATAGTTTTGATTTGCATTTCCTTCATCAATGGGGATGTTGAACATTTTTTTTCATATATTTTTGGGCCATTCATAATTTTTCTTTTGAGAAATATCTGTTTAGTTCATTTGCCCATTTATTGATTAGGTTATTTGTTATTGTGCTATCGAGCTTTTTGAGGTCTTTGTATATTCTGGTTATTAATTTCCTGTTAGAGATATAGCAAACAAAGACTTTCTCTCATTCTGTATCCTCTCTTTTCACACTCTTGTTTCCTTTTCTGTGCAGAAGAATTTTAATTTGATGTTGTCCCATTTATTAGTTAGGCATAGGTATACATTAGGGATCTTGATAGAAAAACAAGCCAGGAATAAATCTAAACAAGAAGGTAAATGATCTCTACAATGACAACTATAGAATGTTGAAGAAAAAAATTGAAGAACACCTTAGAAGATGCAAATACCTCAAATATTCTTGGATAGGAAGAATGAATATTTTCAAAATGGTCATGTTACCAAAAGAGTTATACAGGTTCAATGCAATTCCCATCCAAATGCCAAAGACATTCTTCACAAAACTAGAGAAATTAGTCTGAAAATTCATTTGGGAGAATAAAAGAACCAAACTAGTCAAAGCAATCTGAATGATTAAAATGAGACTGAAGACATCAAAATCCCTGATCTCAAACTATACTGTAGAGCTCTAAGAACAAAAACAGCTTGGTATTGGTATCAGGACATGAATACCAATGGAATAGAATAGAGGACACAGAGACAAATCTACATACCTATAGCCTTCTGATACTTTACAAAGATGCCTAAAATATATGTTGGAGAAAAGATAACCTTTTAAACAAATTGTGTTGGGGAAATTGAATATTCATATGTAGAAGAAAGAAACTAAATCTCTATTTCTTACCCTGCACACAAACCAACTCAAAGTGGATCAAAGACTAAGAATTATACCAGAAACTTTGCACCTCCTAGTAAAAAATATAGGAGCAACATTCTAACATGCTGAACAGATGATGTTTTAAATAAGCAGAAGAGGGAGCTGGGCACTGGGGCAGTGCCTGATGTTTTCATGTGTGACAGTCATTTGGAAAGAGGGATGGTTCCTGTAGGGAGAGGGGTGACTGAGAGCCAGGAACAAGGATTCTGCCCTGCCTCTACACCATCTGTCTAAGGATCAATGTTGTGACTTTCTCTTCTCCATTTTGAGCTTTTGGATTCTTCTGCTTCTAGTGAGATTTACCTAAACTGGTGCCTCAAGTTGTCAAGTTAAAAACCCATCTTCAAAACATTAAGTACGATGACAAATGAGGGTGAGGAGTGAGTCTAGCTGGAGGCAGGTTCTGTTCCCTCCTTATTGCTACATCAGCACCCTTCCAGCTCCTATGGTTCCTTCTTTCTTGACACTCAGCAAACACGCCAACCCAAACCTCAAGCCTTTCTTGAGACAGTTAAAAATCATTAGCCTTTATTTGACCAGACTAGCTTTACATTTTTGTCTTTCCTCTTCTCCCTTCCCTGTGTGGTCCCTTTTCGCTTCAGTTGTTTTCTTTTCCTTTTCCTGACACAGCCTCTACTGTGATGAGGCCCTTGTGTGCACTGGGGCATCATAACCTAGAGACCTGAATATATGCACTTTGACTTTGTGTATGACAGGACTGTACTTCTTGCCACCTGTGGGAATAGCACAAGCAGGGATCTTACATACTCATTGCATTCCATTTTCTTTGTACCACTAAGGATAATAAAACTCCAATCATGGAACAAAGTGATAAGAATGAATGGTAATAGTGATTTCTTCCTGTTGCTTCAAGTCACCCATAGATGACCTCACAAATCTAGATACAGATTTGTGTAAACCATCTATACACATGCAAACACACACGCGCGCGCACACACACACACACACACACACACACACCCCTCCAGCTCTAGTAGGTAAAATCATGTCTACTGTGCTCATGGTTGAAAGGATACCTGCAACCCCAGAGTTAGCCAGCATTAGGAAATGTATTTGTCTGCCAGGGAGGCTACAATAAAATATGACAGGCTGGGGAGCTTGAACAGCAGGGTCCTAGAGTCCAAAGTCAAAGTGATGGCAGGGCTGGTTTCTCTTGAGACTGCTTTCCAGGTCCTACAGTCAGCCAGAGTTCTCACTGTGCCCTCACATGGCTTCTCTGTGCACAGACACTTATTAGGTGTGCACAGACACCTATTCCTCTTCTTAAAGGGCAGCCTGATTCGATTAGAGCCCCACTGTGACTTCACTTAAACTCAATAACCTCCTGAATGGCCATATCCCAAAATATAGTCATGTTAGGGATTTAGACTTCAACATATGAATTTGGAGGGGAGCACAATTCAATTCATTTTACTCTCCTACTTACTGTTAACACCTCTCTGAGTTCCAATAACTTCCTTCCAGTGTGACCAGCTGCTCCCTAATCTTGCCCAGGGTCCGTTACCCTAATCTTGCCCAAGGGATTTTGAGCTCTCATCCCCAGTCCTGCCCTGGATTTTGCCCCATCATCTTTATTCCTGAGAAATGTCCGTTCTTAGCCCTTTAAGTCACTATTTGATTGAGATAAGTGAAATTCCTTCTGACCTCAGCCACTGTGTGTACACACTTCAAACATCCAGATGTTGCACTCTTCACAGCATAGTAATGTCCCCTCTTACAACTTCTCTCACTTACAATCCATTCTCTGACACCCTCAGTGCTTCCCAATAAGCCCTGTCACCTAAGAGAAATTTCTCCTCTCTCAGCTGTGACCCGACTCCCCTCCTCTTACTCCAATCTTCCTGTACTTCCAGTGTGCAAATTTTTCTATTCCCCACTTTTCCCATCAGTATCGCCTGCCCATGGTGATTGCTTATTTCATTCAGTCAGGCCAGCCTTTCCCCCTAGCAATACTAGCAAATTCTTTTCTTCCTACTGCACTATTTTGCCTCATCTCATCAGGAATGACAAAAAATGAAGTTCATAATGTAAGAACGGGGGAAGTGTGACTCTGGAATTTTATCTTTATCTCTTTTTACTATAATTATGCCACTTATCCACTGGAGATAATTTCTGAAAACCCTAGTGAATGCCTGAAACTGTGAAGTATATCAAACTCTAGATAAACTGTTTTTTCCTATACATACATATCTATGATTTTTTTTGTAAACTAGATACAGTAAGAAATTTGTAACTGATAATACAATAGCATAGTTATAACAATATACTGAAATAATAGTTATGCCAAGGCAATCTCTAATCTCTCTCTCCTTCTTGCTCCTTCTCTAAGTATCTTATGATACAGTACTCACTCTTTTCTCTTGTGATGATATAGCACAATGATGATATGATGAGATGAGATGAAGTGAATGATGTAGATATTGTGATGTTGCACCGGTTATTGTGTAAGGGTTACTAGAATACAAGCACTGTAATACTGAGATAGCCCATCAGATAACCTGGAGCGATTAATAATAACCTAATGAGTGACTAATGGAGGGTAGTGTATACAGAATCAATATTCTGGATAAAGGGATGATTCATGTCCTGGTTGAGTTGGAACAGAACAGTGTGAGATTTTATCATTCTACTCAGAATATTATGTAACTTAGGACATACAAATTGTTTATTTCATTAATTTTTCATTTAATATTTTTTAGTGAGGGGGCACTGGGATTGAACTCAGAGGCACTAAACCACTAGTCACATCCCCAGCCCTATTTTGTATTTATTTAGAGACAGGGCCTCACTGAGTTGCTTAGTGCCTTGCTTTTGCTGAGGCTGACTTTGAACTCGTAATCTTCCTGCCTCAGTCTCCCCAGGCACTGGAATTACAGGCATGTGCCACTGCTCCCAGCTCACTTAATATTTTTGTACCCTGAATAATTGGGTAACTTAAGCCACAAAACGGGAAACTGGATAAGGGGCTACTGCACACACTCTCTCTATTAATCTGTTTTCTATTACTATGACAAAATACCTGAGACTGGATAATTATAAGGAAAATGGGAAAATGAAAGCTGAAAGCCAAAACAGCATAATGCTAGTTCTGGTGAGAACACCATTGACTGCATCCCCTCCTAGCACATCATGGTGGGAGTACACGTAGAAAGGCAGAGGTTATATGATAAGACAGGAAGTCAGACTATGGAGAGAGATCAGTTTCTGCCTGTTAAAGTTCCACTGTATTTCAACCTTATCTCACTGAAGATGAAGTGCCTAGCACAGGAACCTATGGGGAATATACTCAAACTATACCCAAACCATGGCACTCTCTGTGGAAATAATAGGGTTTATTTGGGTATTAAGTTTACGTGCTAGTTTTTGTTTCCTTATTTTTTTCTTCATGAAAATAAAAGTTTAAAAATAAACAAGATATAAAACATGTCTAAGTTGAGAGTGAGAAAATTGACACTGTAATAACTCAAGAAAATGGTCTGAAAGCTATAGTAAACTCTGATTCCCATTTAAGTGCTAAACCTAATCCTCACCTTTTCTCAATCTCATGACATATACTCCATTTCAGGGCTGCCTCCAATAACATCAATAAATTTCAAAACTCTTCCAACTCATTTCCCCCCATTATATCTAACCTATTCAGTCTAAAACACAAATCTGAACTTATTATACTCCTTCTTATAAGTGCCATTAACTACCATTTATTTATTTGAGTTTTTAAGAATTTGTTCTAATTAGTTATGCATGACAGTAGAATGCATTTTGATACATCATACATAAATAGAGTGTAACTTCTTGTTCTTCTGGTTGTACATGGTGTAGAATCCCTCCAGTCATGTAATCTCATATGTACACACAGTAATAATGTCTGATTCATTCTACAATGCTTCCTACCCTCATACCCACTCCCTTCCCTCACTGCTCTCTACCTAATCTAAAGTACCTGTATTTTTTCCTACCACCCCACCCTTATTGTGAATTAGCTTTTGTGTATCAGAAAAAATTTTGGTCTTTGGTGTTTGGGGATTGGCTTATTTTTCTTAGCATGATATTCTCCAGCTCCATCCATTTACCAGCAAATGCCATCATTTCATTCTTCTCAAAGACTGAATAATAGTCCTTTGTGTATATATACCATATTCTCTCTATCCATTCATCTGTTGAAGGGTACCTGGGTTGGTACCCTAGTTTGGCTATTGTGAATTGAGTTGCTATAAATTACTGATGTGGCTGCATTCCTGTAGTAATCTGATTTTAAGTCCTTTGGGTATAAACCAAGGAGTGGAAGAGCTCGGTAAAATGGGGGTTCCATTCCAAGTTTTCTGAGGAATCTCCATACTGCTTTCCATAGTGGTTGTACCAATTTGCAGTCCCACCAGCAATGTATGAGTGTACCTTTGTCCCCACACCTTGGTCAACATTTATTGTTGTTTGTTTTCTTGATAATTGCCATTCTGACTGGAGTGAGATGAAATCTTAGAGTAGTTTGATTTGCATTTCTCTAATTGCTAGACATGTTGAATTTTTTTAAATATATTTGTTGATCAACTGTATTTCTTCTTCTGTGAACTGTCTGTTCAGTTACTTTGTCCATTTATTGATTGGTTTATTTGCTTTTTTGGCGTTAAAGTTGTTTGAGATCTTTATATATCCTGGAGATTAATGCTCTATCTGAGATGCATGTGATAAATATTTTTTCCCATTCTGTAGGTTCTCTCTTTACATTATTGATATTTCTTTTGCTGAAAAGAAGGGTTTTGTTTTGTGTGTGTATGTTTTTTAAAATCCATCTCGTATATTGATTCTTGGCTTTACTTCTTGCACTTTAGGAGTCTTATTAAGGAAGTCAATTCCTAAGCAGACATGGTGAAGATTTGGGCCTACTTATATTAGGCACACAGTCTCTGTTCTAGTGTCTAAGTCTTTGATCCACTTTGAGTTGAGTTTCATGCAGGGTGAGAAATAGGGGTTTAATTTTATTTTGCTACATATGAATTTCCAGTTTTCCCAGCACCATTTGTTAAATAGGCTATCTTTGCTCCAATGAATGTTTTTGACACCTTTGTCTAGTATGAGATAATTGTGTTTATGTGGGTTTGTCTTTGAGTCTTCTATTCTGTACCATTGGTTTGTGTGTCTGTTTTGGTGCCAATACCATGCTGGTTTTGTTACTATTGCTCTGTAATATAGTTTAAGGTCTGGTATTATGATGATTCCTGCTTTACTTTTCTTGCTAAGGATTGCTTTGGCTATTCAGCTTTCATTTATTTTTTAAGCAAAGAACAAATTTCTCAGTTTGAATTCAACCCTACCATCTCCATCAATAACGTTCATTATCCTGCTATTACATTCCTGCTTTTCAAAGGAATTACTCACTGCTGCTTCAAAATGTCCTGCAGTTTTTTCCTTCATTTTTATATACTATATACTGACTGGATGTGTTTTACATATGTGTAAATGTAATAAGATTACCTACCATTGAAGCTAGTTCAAACTCCATCTCTTTCATTATATTTTTTTTGATCATCACAATCAAACCTTTTACATATCAGCTTTTATTGAAAATTACCTTACTATAGAATTTTTAATTAGAATTTTTTCTTGACTTTTCACTTTTCTTTTAACCAACTAGATTTGGACCAGACATCTACTAAATGCAAGTAATTGACATAAAGCAATAGTACAAAACTTTTGTCTTTGTAGTTATTTGTCTGAGTTAGGGAAAGTCTCTCAGATAGTATAGCATTTAGCTATAAGATTTCATTAATTCGTTTAATCAACATCACCTAATAAATACATCCAAATTTACAGGGACCCTGAGAAGTTGGGAAGAAGGCACAAAGGAGTAACTCAAGAAATGTTTGCTTAATTAATCTGTCAACATAAATATAGTTTTTTAAAAGCATTTTATGGAAGATAGATAATGAATAAATAAACCAGACTCTGATTCCATCCTCAACATACTAATAATATCGTGAGGGAGGCTGGTATGTATACAACAACAAGGGGAAGGAAGAGAGACAAGATGTTGGTGGAGAACTGAGGTAAACCGTGTTGTTTAATGGTGGCAGAATACAAACTCAATGCTCTGGTCAGATCTTCGCCATAAAGGTGTGAGAGAGATCTTCTGTACATGTCTGTCCCAAAGTAGGCTTTCTGATTAATAGTGTTCTCTGCAACATTAGCTAGATTTGAATGTGGTCATATACCAAACACGGTCAGCCTCTAGTTTTTTCTGGGAAACTGACCTTAGGTGAGGACTGCCCCCTCCACTTCTGTTTCTGAAAAAGTTACCTGAGTTCTTTCTTCACTTACTCAGTCAATGATACAAAAAAGGATAACCAGGCCTATAAATAAGCCATGATTTCCTTCTTTGTAGAAAGACCCTCTACCAGTGCTCTAAGTTCCACAAGATATGATTCTATTGCATCTTCTGTGTGGCCTGCAAGATGGGTCTCCCTAGGGGAGTGTGTGAGAAGGGAACTACAGGTATTTTTAAGAATGGTTGAACTGGACTGGGGAGCACAGGAAGGTTGGAACTAGGACCTGTAAAGAATTATATGCTGGATAATGACAGAACTGTATCTACCTGTGGAGTCATATTTTTGTTGTTTCTTGTCTTTTCAGACTCAGGTTCATGATACAAAATATGGAATGTGCACCCATAGAAATCCCAAAGAGCAGAGAAGCTGAGGTCATCAGCCATAGGAAACCAAAGCCCATACCTCTTTTCTAATCTGTAATATACAAACTTCATAAGATAAACACCTGACTTAGAAACAAACTTTCATTAGGAAGGTAGGTAAATTGGTAGAGAACTTACGACATTTGTGTTCATCAGAATATTTAAAGATGGATAATTCTCAGTATAGCAGAAAAATTTTATGTTCTATATTTATAACCAGATTTTGTAAAAATGACTCAATTCAGAAATAAAATATTTTTCACTGAAATAAATATTAAATAGCAAAGAAACACAACATTTAATAATAGAAGTTGTCGTCATATTAAGAAGAGATGTTTAGGAGCGATAAAACTTCAGTTAGAGTAATTAGGAAATAAATTGCCTGAGATTTTATACTTACATATCCAATGTTTTTTATATTCCTGTAGAAAAAGTTTTAATTCCCCAATAGAAAAGATATCATTAAACTCATAAGATTATAATTAATATGTTAACATGTCAGATATTTCTCTAGTTCACTTTGAAAATGTTAGCAATATCATCACTATACTTAATTTAAGGGAGATTTGTAGTTTGAAAATATGCTACTCATAAAAAGAGTTTTGAGGAAAATTAGCTCAAAATGGGTCAAAGACCAAGGACACAGAAATTAGACCAGAAACTGTGCAACTCCTAGAAGAAAACATATCATGTCAACATTCCAACATATAGGTACAGGCAAAGACTTTCTCAGTAGGACCACTAAAGCTCAGGAAATAATGCCAGGAGTTAATAAATAGGAGGGCATTAAATTACAAACTTCTGTAGAGCAAAGGAAACAATTAAGAGTGGGAGGGAGAACCTACAGAATGGGAAAAAGTCTGCTAGCTACTCTCTGATAGAGGGTGATATCCAGAATATATAAAAACTCAAAAATCTTAACAACCCTAAACAAATAACCCAATTAATAAGTGTGCAAATAAACTAAACATACACTTCTCAAAGAAGAAATACAAATGGCCAACAAATATATGAAAAAAAAGTTCAACATGATTAGCAATTAGGGAAATGCAAATCAATACACTAAGATTTCATCTCACTCCAGTCAGAATGGCAATTATCAAGAATACAAATTATAAATTCTAGAAAGACTGTGGAGAAAAAGGAACACTTTATACTGTGGGTGGGATTGTAAGTTAGTACAACCACTGTGGAAATCACTATGAAAAGACTAGGTATTGGGCCAGGGTTATAGCTCAGTGATAGAGTGCTTGCCTAGCATGTGTGAGGCACTGGGTTGGATCCTCAGCACCACATACAAATAAATAAATAAAATAAAGGTATTGTGTCTATCTACAACTAAAAAAAGGAAAGGAAAAGAAAAGAAAAAAGACTAGGCATGGAACCACCATATAACCAGCTATGCCACTTTAGGTATTTAGCCTAAAGAATTAAAGTCATCACACTACAGTAATGTATGCATACCTATGCTTATAGCAGCATAATTCACAATAGCCAAACCAACCTAGGTATTCATCAACAGATGGAACCAGCCTAGGTATCCATCAACAGATGAATGACTAAAGAAAATGTGGTATATATACGCTATGAAACTTTATTTAGCCATAAAAAAAAATGAGATGGTTAGAACTAGAGACCATTATGTTAAGTGTAATAAACCAACTCAGAAGGTCAAGGGTTGTATGTTTTCTCTTATATGCAGAAGCTAGAGAGGAAAAAGGAAAAGAAAGGTGTGTGTGTGGGGGGATTCTCATGAAAATCAAAGGGAAATCTAGAGAACAGGGACAAGTAGAGGGAGGAGAGGGAAATGGAAGGTACTGGGGAAGGATATTGATCAAAATACATTGTTATATTGTGCACATGTATAAATATGTAAAAACAAATCATTATGTACAACTGTAATGAACCAATAATAAGTATGAAAAAATTAGAACTCTTCACTGAGATGGCTATGAAAGTTTTGTGATAGATGTGTTACATTATATATGTATATATAAATATGTAAAGGCAATGGGTTAATTTCCTTTATAATTTTTCTCTAAGCTAGTTTTGTATTTAACCTACTAAAATCAATATGTAGACAGAAATTTCCTGTTTTATAAATATGCGTATTTTAATTTTTTTCTACTTGATATTGAACATCTTAAAAATCACCTTAAAGAAAAGTTATTAAACTTAGCACTTTTTAATATGTCTTGATATAATTATGTGGTATTTTAAATTATTAAACAAGAACAGGGTAATGTATTTTTTTTGAATGTTAAAAATATCATAAGTTAAAATACTTTGCCAGAAAATCCACAGTGTGTCAAGGTAATAAAGATGAAATGTCAACTTTAAGATTTGTATAGTAACACTGATCTCAGCTGGTTCTTTGCTATTAATTAAGTTGTTATTTAATGGTAATTGGAGTGAAGTTCTTCGCTATGAAAATCACCCTTATGTTTATTTTTTTTCCACATCAAAAGAATATTTTTCAAAAAATTACAAGCAGAAATGAGATAGATCTTGAGCTTGAGTCTGGATACAGGAGATGATCTAAGAGGAAAAAAGAGAAAACATGCAAAAGGAGACTCCATGGATAATGGAATAAAATTGAGGGAAAATATCTGCAACGGAGATGCATACCTGGTAGGTCAACAGGACTGGAAACATGCAGGTGAAGCAGTGGTAGCATTTTAAATTAAACTGTGAGCCCTTCTTATAATCTGCAGTTTCAGTCTTATGTAAGAAGTGAAATAAAGTGTATTATAAAATAGGAACGATGGAAAAGAAAAGAGGTTATTTGGGCAATTTCAAAGAAATAAAAAAGAGGACAACAAAGGACAAAGATGTAGGATAACAAGTATGAAGAAGAGCTAATGGCATGCATGAGCACTAAACGAAACCCCAAACTGAGTAGGACATAGTAGCATCAGAGAACATAGGATTGCATAATAAAGAATTTGGCCTTGCTCACAAAAGGGTCTGGCCTTTGCCCCTGGCTTCTGGGACAGAGTTCATGTTTTTCCTGATAGGAGTGTCTTTGTTTAGATCAGGGGATGGACACACCAGATTTTAGAATAGGACTTGTCATACCTGACAGTTGAGGATAAGGGCTGGCCATACCAGAAAGACCAACCATGTGATTTAGGGTGGGGGCTTTATGTTACTAGTTGTCAATTGACCTGGAGTCTGGGTTCAACAATGTGGGCAATTAATTAATCAATTAGTCATGCTTATGTCATGAGGCTCTAATAAAATCTCTGGACACAGTTGTTTATGGGACATCCCTGGTTGGCAATGCTCCAGGTGTATTGTTGTACGTTGGTGCCACACAGAAAAAATGTCCTGATTCTACAGGAACAGGATAAAGTAAGCTTTGACCTACACCTGCCCTGTGTCTCTTTTTGACTGATTTCAATCTGTATCTTTTCCTGTAATAAATTATAAACATGAGTAAAATAGCTTTCAGTGAGGTCTGTGAATTCTTCTAGAAAATCATGGAAACTGACAGTAGGTGGTAAGAACCCCTGAATTTGCATGCAGTCTGTGTCTGAATATGGGCATTCTTATGAAGGACTGTGGTTTTGATCCTAGTAGTTCAGCTAACTTCAGGTAGGGATTATTACTGGATATGTAATGTAGTATAAGGTATCAGCTTAGGAAATGAGCATGTGGGTAACTTAAGTATCGGTTAAAAGTAAAAAGAATAGGCGACAAACACCCAGAATGTGAACTTAGAAAAGAGCAGGTGAGCAAATTGGGTTGTAAATGATGTCCCTGGGAAAGGCTGGGAACAATTTTAAGAGTCTGAGAAAGGCTGAAGAATAGAATTCACTAAAAGTTTTGATAGAACTAAAGGAGCAAGTGACAGCTGGCTAATAAGCAATTAAAGAAATTTTTTTCCTATGATGATAGAAGTACTTAAGGACAGGGTCTGCAGATTGGTAGGGAGTCTCAGAACAACTCCATGTGGGCAAGGGCAAGCTATAATAGGTGCAGAACATCTTAGAAGGAGATTAAAAAATAAAGTTAAAGAAGTGAGCAGAATGGAAAAGGTGGAATGCACATAAGTGGATTAAATAGCAGACAAGATGTGATCATTTCAGGAGAGGGATGTGGTTTATGCTTAGGAGTAGCTGGGATCAGTTTGTACCTGGAAGTAAAGAATAGTGAAGAGTAAAAGTACCCTGTGTACTGGAGAAGGCATGCAGCTCTGACCAATAGTAGTGGACAAGCACAGAGCAACTGGAGAGAGCCAGTCCACTGAAGCTGGAAGAGCCAAGAGGGACAAGCCTCCTTAAAATCAGCTCTGGGAAGATGAACAGCACTTATGAAGGACAGAAGTTGATGTAATAAGGACAGCAGAGGACAGACATCTGTCTACAAAGAAACAGGTGGGGAACAAAGAAGAGGAAACTGTGGATGAGGGGAACCTGGGGATAGAGGGAGACCATGAGAGTCCCAGAAATTCCAACCTAAGTGCGAAGCTTTTCTCCATAAGATGACGACTGGGGAAAATGAGGAAATAAAAGCTGTTGAAATGAAGGAGTCAGAAACTGAACAAGAGCCACAAAAGAGACCGAATGATGGGAGTAATAAATAAAGCAGGAATGTATGATGAAAGAAAGAGGGTGAGAACACAGAGGAGGGAGCGGGGAGAGGAGGCGTGAGTGTTGAGGAACGCAGGAGTGGGAAATTGAGGTCATAGCCCAGATACTAATAGAAGCCTGAAGGGAGTATTAACCTAAATGAGAGGAGGAAGTGGGAGCCATGGTCAAGGCCATGGAAACATTCCTTGTCCTAGAGGTGAAACAGCCCCAGAGGCTCCCTTCCTGCTGTTACTTCCTCAGCAACCTCATTCCTTGTTTTTATCATTCTGCACCCTTTGCTGAAGATTTGCTGGAATGGGGACCCTTGACTTGATCTAAACATTGGTCCTCAAGTGTTTTTAAGTGTGTATTAGAATCACCTGGAGAATTAATATAGAACGTGAAAGCCCGCACTCATTAAAACAAGATAAACATGGGTCTTTTTTATATTTTTACCAAGTTCCCCAAGTAGTTTTGGTACTGACCAAAGTTTGAGAAGTCATTGATTTAGAAAGATAATGTGGAAGATAAAACTTAGAAATTATCCCATACCAACAGGATGGGAAATAGAAGGGACTCCATTCATTAAGTGGAAGTAACTTAAATAAAGATAGAAAGGACAAAAAGAAGCCACCGCAATAAACTGACTGCAAATTGAGAGCTGGTAGGTAAATCCCGGGCCTGGAACAGGTGGTAGGTTAGAGAAAGAATTTACACATAGGCTTCTTGCTCATGAAATGATCAATGGACTGCTAACTTGGTGTGGGGCTGCCGTAGATTTCCTATCATCTTGTCTTAACTCTTCTTGCTCCATCAGGAAAGGTCAGGCTGAAAAGTTTTGTTATACATGCTGATGGTAAGGTGAGGATATTCACAGATCAGACCCTAACCTATGACATCTCAGACTTTCCAGCTGAATTCCTTTAAAATTCAGGTATTTGTTCTTACTTTGAGAAGTCTTGTAAGCTCTATTGGCTTCTAAGATGTTACCTTGCTCTTTAATTAAGAGATAATGATTTCTATTACCATTTTAGAAAATTGGAACATCCCTGCAAAATAATTCAAATAATAGCTATACTCTACAGTTTTTCTACTGCTTTTCTTCCAACAACCTTTATTTCCATTTCATTGTAGCATTTCTACAATTTAGATTTTGTCATCACCCAAGATTGTTCATTTTCAAACTTTCCTGCTCCCTGATCTCTATCCTCCCTTTGCTTATTATTCTTTCCTTCCTGCCTGGGTCTCATGCTCTGCCATGTCTAGATATGCTACTGGACCTCTCTTAATTTCAATTGGCCTGTATAATATGCCTCACCTTCTGAAATTGGAATATATTTAGTTTTCTTTTCCTCATCTAAATTTCCAGTATTTGAAATTGGCCTGGAGGAACTCACACCTTGGCCTTGCTACATAAATCCTTCTGTTTTCTTCCCTGACATGGAACATCAAGGGCAGACAGGAATCCTTTTATTTAATATGTCTCTCTCTCTTTCTTTACCTACAACTAATGATATTTCCATGTACTATGTTTAGACTTTCTTTTTTCATGATTATCAACTATCCAATTATCTCACATGTTTATTATTCTCTGTGTAACGTGTCAACTCTTCCTGGAAGAGAACCTCCATGATAAACTGTCATGAAAGTTTTTACCTCAAAACACTGGGGATTGTTCAACCATTCACACTTACCTCTGCCTATCAATCTATCTGACAGGCATCTGCTTCTTCCTAACTGGTCCTATAATCCTCCCAGCACTACTATGTGATATATACTTTACTGAACCTATCTTAGAGAGAAAGTAACTGGGGTTGGAGAATTAAATGTATTTGTTGCTGTATTGCACTACTACAAATGAGTGGATCTAGGAATTAACTCCAAAGTCTCTGTTTTCAGTTCTGTGACCATCACCCTTCATTCTAGAATACTATTCCTTCCTTTGTTTTCAGATGTTACCCTCCAGCAATTCTCTTGTCCTCATTCTGTCACTAGTTGCTCAGTTGTCACTTTCCTGGCCTGCACTTTCAATCTTTTTTTCTTGTGCTTATCTGTAAAAATGAGCACCATTAGCCTCTTCAAAATACTGCCTCCCAACTCTCAGAATCCATGCTTTGTGGGTGGAGGACCCTCCTTGCAAATGTAACTTGCCATTCAAACTCCAATTCAGAGCTCATTGATGACTTCAACAAAGTATGTAATAAATATTTCTTTTTCTTTTTACTTTTTTTGTACCAGGGATTGAACCCAGGGGTGCTTAAACACTGAGTCACATCCCCAATCATTTTTGTATTTTTATTTTGTGACAGGGTCTCACTGAGTTCCTTAGGGCCTCGCTAAATTGCTGAGACTGGCTTTGAACTCTCCATCCTCCTGCCTCAGCCTCCCAAGCTGCTGGGATTACAGGTGTGCAACACTGTGCCTGACTGTATTAAGTATTTCTGGAAATAAGATAGGAAAGGATCTTTTCCATCTCTAACCTTTTACATTGAGGCAATAATTGCTGCCAGTTCTGTCTCCCAGTGTCCCTCTTTTTAATTTTTTTTCACTCAGTAATCAAGATACAATTTCATCCATTTGTGCAGTCACTTCCCAAGTACTTGTCTTCATGTGTTCTCTTTTCTATCAAAAGAATACCTATGCGTCTGATGTGATTTCACATGGAGAATTTTAGAGCTCGCTAATGGTGCAGAATTGAAGGTTAATTTTGAAAATACAGTGTCACTTTCGTCATTCTGTACAAAAGTAAAAACTTAATATCTTGAGCTTGCTGAAATCACTTTAAAATACCATTTTCTAAAATTCGTGTAAATATTCTCTGTGATATTGTCTTTTAAAACCTGGGCATTATTTAAATAAAACAACACAAGGAATTTTTAAAATTCATTATTTTTAAAATACCTTACTAAATACATTAAAAATTTTTAAAATACATTATTCCCTGGGGCAGCATTGTTGTCAACAGGTTAGATAAGTTAATTAGCAAGGAGTGTATTGACACTGTTAATAGCTACAAGAAAGTGTATTTTCAAAACACTCATGACAGTGTTTCCTATGGGCAACTGCTATTTAACTCAATATTTATAGTTGCAGAAAAATGAAAATTATAAATTTAATAGCAATTAACTGAATTAATCTCCCGTAAGCATGTTTTCAGTAAGATTTTATTTTTGTACTTATTTAATGAAATTAATTTTATGTCTGAATTTAATAGTAAATGTTGAGCTTGTACTTTTAATGATATTTTATCATTTAATTTTTTAATAATTTATTTCATTATCTTTTGCAAAATATTGGTCTCCAAAGGTTTGGAACAGGAGAAAAATGGCCATTAAACACATGTGGTCATTTGCTGGAGTGTTTGGTGACTATGCTCCTCTACATGGAGTCACGGAAAACCAAAAGGAAGAATCAATTTTTTGAACCTTGTGACTGAGAAACTGAAGCTCCATGGACTGAAATGGGAACAGCTGGGAGAGAATCTGGCCCGTGGGAAGAGATGTATAGTTGCATGTATTTGTGGTGTACAACATGGTGTTTTACTTACTTAGTTATTTTGTAAGTTGGGTTCTCAATTTTTTTCTCTTTTCACGTTTTTAAAATTGGTGCATTACAGACGTACACGATGAGGGCATTTGTTGTGACATATTTGTATATGCACACAATATAAGAATAGAATTTGTTCAATATCACTCCCTAGGACTTCCCCCTTCCTTCACTTTCCTTCCCTCTACTGATCTCCCTTTGATTTCCATGAGACACCCCCCTTCCCACCTTTCTTTTCCTTTTTCCTGTCTTAATTCTACATATGAGAGAAAACATACATTCCTCTTGACCTTTTGAGTTTGACTTGTTTCTTAGTGGTTATAATATTTGACATCGACTACTGACCACTGAAGATGCTGAGGTGAACCTTGCTTAGACAACAAGCCAAAAAATGTCTTGGGACCATTTGTGTCTTTCAGGGAAGAACATATTTAAAAAACCCAAAAAGCAAAACAAAACAAAAACAAAACAAAAACACCACAACACTTATCATTTTTTTTTTATTGAATATAGTAAGCTTGCCTTCTTCTTTCTTTTTTTTTTAATTTATTTTTATTGTAAACAAATGGGATACATGTTGTTTCTCTGGTTGTACATGGAGTAAAGGCATACCATTTGTGTAATCATACATTTACAAAGGGTAATGTTGTTTGATTCATTCTGTTATTTTTTCCCTTCCCCCCATTCCTCCCACCCCTCTTTTCCCTCTATACAGTCCCTCCTTCCTCCATTCTTGCCCCCTCCCCCCCATTATGTGTCATCATCTGCTTATCAGCAAGATCATTCTTCCTTTGGTTTTTTTGAGATTGGCTTATCTCACTTAGCATAATATTCTCCAATTTCATCCATTTGCCTGCAAATGCCATAATTTTATTATTTTTTATGACTGAGTAATATTCCATTGTATAAATATACCACAGTTTCTTTATCCATTCATCAATTGAAGGGCATCTAGGTTGGTTCCACAATCTGGCTATTGTGAATTGAGCAGCTGTGAACATTGATGTAGCTGCATCACTGTAGTATGCAGATTTTAAGTCCTTTGGGTATAGGCCAAGGAATGGGATAGCTGGGTCAAATGGTGGTTCCATTCCAAGTTTTCTAAGGAATCTCCACACTGCTTTCCAGAGTGGCTGCACTAATTTGCAACCCTATCAGCAATGTATGAGTGTACCTTTTTCCCCACTTCCTCGCCAACACCTATTGTTGGTTGTATTCTTGATAAACGCCATTTTAATTGGGGTGAGATGGAATCTTAGTGTAGTTTTGATTTGCATTTCTCTTATTACTTATCTTTCTTAAAGACTTCTCTAAGGGCTCTAAACAAGTGCTTCTCAAATTATAATGTGCATTAAAAACCCCTGTGGATCTTGATAAAATGCAGAATCTGACCCAGTATGTCTAAAATGAGATGGTAATTCTGTATTTTTAACCAACAAAGAGTATACAAGGGCCTGGAAAGTCTGTGGGTAGATGCCTTGGTATTTATAGATAAACGATGTCCCGGAATCATATCTAGTACAAGTTCAAGTTTTCAAAGTGTTGAAGGAATAGCCCTTTAACGGCTTTTAATCCCATTTAGAAAAAGACCCAGACAGAAGGTGGGCTTGTAAGTCCTACCTAGAGGACATGATTTGATTTCCTAATTTTCTCTGGTTTCAACACTGGGTCTTGACTTCTGCCAGCTGCTCAGGCCATTTCTGCTCAAAGTAGGCCAGATTCGCTCTGGCCCTCGCTGTCTCTCTTCCCCAGCTTTCACATGGCCTTTCCCTTCATATTATTTCTGGCTGAGCCAAAAGTCAGCTGTTTGAGGTCACCTCCTTTGGCCTTGCATCACTCTCCAGCCATCACAATGTGTTTGCTTGCTTTCTGTTCATTGTTTTCCCCAGCACATGTTCTTGGTCAAGTCCATTGAAATATGAATTCCAGAGAAATAGGACCTTCATCTGCCCAGTGCTTAGGGCACTCAGCACAAAGTAGGTACTGTATAAATATTAGTTTTTATTTTCTTGTCTTCTAAATCTTTTTTTTTTCTACTTTTAAAGTAGAGAATAAATAATTTGGAGACCAAAAGAATAGAAAAATAGCAGATTAAATCTAAAAATATTATTTTAAGGGAATATTGGCTTTTTTATATCAAATGTCTGAAAAGTAAGCAAAAGAATGAGGCTACCATCTGAGGACAGCTTTTATAATTTTGAAAACCGAATTTTATTTTGATATGCTATTAGTCCACCCAGTCATGATACTTTCTTTAACAGAGATTGATTTTTTTAGAAGAATATGGGTCTGTATCTTTTTGCAAATCTGTTATAATTTCTCTGCCTGCCATCTTTTTTTCTAGTTATATTTGTGTTCATAGATAACCCAGGGCTGTGGTTCGGAGCAGCATAATTTGAGCTCAAGTCTCAGTCCTTTACAATACAAGATGACATCATTTATGTACCTCTCCTGAGTTTAGTTTCCTCATCTGTTAATAGGGGGTGACAATGAAAATCGGAACTGTGATAGGACTGATTGAGATAAAATGCACTATGGCATCTGGCACGGTGCAGCCGCTCACTGCAGGGGACTGATTTTGGTGGGAGCTCCCCTCTGCCAGTGTCACACTGCCCCTGCTGAGCTGGAGCACCACGTCCTCCCGTGGAATCTCAGATGCTTATGTGCATTCTCAACTCACACCCAGAAGCCCTCCCTTTGTCCCCTCTGAACTTCTTACTTTTCGTGCCTGTGTTCGTGTCTGTCTCCCAACCAGGAGGGATTCTCATGTGCATTAATCAAGCATTTCTAGACTATGTCCTGTTTGTTCCCCCATTAAAGCACAGTAATTGTAGACCCTCTACTTTTCAAAGAGGGGAAAAACAAAGGTTAGAATTTTCCTTAATCTCTCCATTTTATTATGGGGTGGGTAGGACAGGGGTGCTCTCTTTTGGGAGAGTATTTTGGTTTTGTTATTTTTGGTAAGGCAGAAATGGAGAGTCAGGATAATGATGTAGTGTTAGGCCATAAGAGATGGTTGATATGAACAAGAAAGGATCTAGATTTTGGATGATGTTTTATGCCTTTGCACCTGAAAGACCTGAAACTCTATTTCCCCAGGTCCAAACACAGCCAGACACCCTGATGGTATCTGTGGGCTGGGGGCCATAAGGGAAGTGGGAGGAAGATGAAAAAGGAAGGAGGTCCCCATTGCCAGTAGAGACGGACTGTGCACTCATCAGGAGAGGTGATGGAGAAAGGCCAGTTATGTACTGCTCTTTCGACTTCTAGTGAAATAAAGAACAAGGCAAATGAAACTGGGAAGAAGAGTGAGGCTGGCATCTAGTGGTTACAGCAGGAAATTGCCCAGAGCCCATGAGCCAAAAGGCAGCTTTTGCACATTTTATCGCCTCAGCCTTCATTTCCCTGTATTAGTTATTTCAGCTGTAAGTGATGGATTAAGAACCAGAGTAAGAACAAAAGTAAAGGAATTTATTGACAGGTGCAATGGGAAGGATGAGGTGGGGTGAACATTAGCTACGCTGGAACTAGTTGGTCAAATGATATCACCACACTCTCCCAGTCACAAATGGCTCCCTCAACTTGAGACTCTTCTTCTCCCTCCTTCTGTTAGCATATGGCCAATCTTCTCTTGTGATGACATGGACTTTGCCTATGAGATTAAAGCAGAAGGCTATGAGCAGCTGTGGGTACGTGTGCGGGAGTAGGTGGTGGGAGGGGGTTCTTAGCTGATCTTCTTTTCTCCAGTGATCACACACTGATGACTTCCTAACTTTTTGTCATGCTCATCATAATTCCAATTCCCAGATCCAGACGTTTAGAGGGTGCTTTTGCTAGATGTCTTGTCAACCACAAGTAATCAAAATTGAAGGTGTTATTCCTTGTGTTCTTGTTTTTGGTTATTTGTCTTTCTCTTCCATGCATACAGTAATGCCATCTAAAATTTCCTCTTTGGATCTGCACAGATAGCAGAATCTATAAGCTAAACAAATTAAAAAATATATGTAGAATGTGCAAAATGGAAATGGATATCCTCATAGCAAATTCTGTTTTGAGGAGTAAATGAAATAACATTGGTATGACATATATAGTTTCACAACTAAAGAATAAGGTTGATAAGTATAATGTCATTTTAAAATTTGTATCTTCTCTATCATAGATTCTCAGAAGTAATCTCAGCACCAGAACATTCTTCAGAATATTCCAGGTCCTACCTTTCTATCAGTGATTGAAGTTCTGTTTATTTTCATTTGTTTATGTGAGTGGGAAAAGAGAATTCTTTCTCTGCTATACGGAGGCCTATACGCTGTCCCTACTAGATCTTGGGATCTTGTTAAATGTTGACTTAACTTCAGCTTGGAGATCTTTTGAAATGAGTTGATTGAAAGAATAGAATGAACAGATATATAAAGCAAAAAATCACTTGTAGAAAATGTACTGAGCAAAATCACACACCTGTCCCTAAAATGTCTCTTTCTTTTAATGTTAGCACTCATCCAGTACATTAGGTGTAAAGACTCATTAAAGGCAGGGAAGGATTACACTCCATTTATGTCTGAGCTATCAAAATGTATAAATGCATTCTACTGCCATGTACAACTAATTAGCACAAAATTTTTTTAAAAAATTTAATTTTAGAAGGTAGGGAAGGAGATGCTCAAGGAATGTATGTCACATATGATGAGGCAGGAAGTGAGCCCAAGTCTCTGAGTTGCAGGTCCGTCTCTCAGTTTGTTAGTTCTCTGCACCACTGAGCCACACTGGACCATGAGGAATTCTCTAACCGCAAACATCTACCACAATTGAATTCTTTGCAATTTTCAGGATCAGGTGTTCTTTTGTGTTAGGGTCAGAACATTTCCTGCATAAGTAAAATGTATCCGCTAATATTGAGCCAAGGAGTGTTGAGTATCCTGCCACCTAATTAGTCATGAACTCTTAGAACAGGACTGAATCGTGAGTTAGAATAGCACAAATGTGTATCACAGACATGTAAGCACACTGAGTGTATCACACCTGACACTTCAAATATCTGAACTGAGGAACAGTGAGGTCAAAGATTTGGAGGAATAATCCAGGTAGACATTGAAGCCACCTAGGTTGACATGAATGTCCACAAAGCAAGGTTATCTGTTAAGGGTCAAAAGCACTGGGTTACTAAGAAAGAGAGACAAAGTATGGAAAGTGATTGATGCAGATATCATGTGCCTTGACATCACTTTTCTAGCAGGGCAGAGAAACAGTGGCCTGGAAGTTGCCTCAGAAAATCAAGAAAATGTCAGTGCCTTCTCCAATCCTCTGGGAGCATAGGCTTTCCCTCCTCTCCACTATTACAAGTGTCTTAAAGTGTCCTGGGGAGGGTGTTGTGGTGTATGCTTGTAATTCTAGCACTTGAGAGGTTGAAACAGGAGGACTGTGAGTTCAAAACCAGGCTCAGCGATTTAGGGAGGCCCTAAGCTACTTAGCAAGGCCTTGTCTCAAAATATAAAAAGGGCTGGGGATGTGGTCCTGTTTTCAATCCCCGGTACCAATGTAGGTGAGTTTACCTATCATACAGCTGAGGATCTTGGTGTCATGGTAGATGCGTTTATGAGGGAAGGCAGCCATGGAAAGAAGCACTGGAGAGAAGGGGCACAAAATAGTAAGAGGATGTGAGAAGCAACTGCAGCAAGGCTGCTGTCCAAAACTGGGCCCAGGTGGCAGGAGAGCTTATCTTCTGGTCTCTGGAATGTTCTACTGCCCTGATTATGAATGGCTATTTGAGTGTGTAGCTTGTGAACCTTTTGAAAATTATTTTGCAAAGTGACTTTCCATAACCATGCCATCTATGTTAAACTTTTCATTAAAGTTACCATGCTGTATACAAAAAAATGCCCCCAGTGGGATGCCCATCCTGCCTTTGTGACCAGAGAAAAGCCCCCAGTTTCCAATACAAATAGGCTTTGGGAATGGATTTTTTTTTTTAAATTAGAGAATTATAGTTGGGTTCATTTTGACATTGAATTTTATGTCAATCCCTGTTTCCCCCCCTTTTCCCTCCCACTTTCTCCCCCATTCTTCTCTGTCTACTCTACTGATCTTTCCTTGGCTCATTTAATTATTTATTTTTGATTGATACTTTCTGTATATACATGAAGGGGGAATTTCCTTTATATTCATAAAGGCACACAATGGTACATTCATATATACATACAATGGGATTTTGTTATATTCATTCCACATTTCCTCCCTTTTCCCATCCCTCCTTCTCCCCTCCACATATCTTCCTTATATCTTATATCCTTATATCTTCCTTATATCCCCACTTTATTCCCCCACCCCAAGGATCTTTGCCAAAATAAAAATCCAAGGATTCCATTTTTTTCTCCCAGATCTTTTGTTCTTAATGTATCATCTGTCTAGTCTCAGGAAACAAAAAACATGATAGCAACAGTTGTAAGAGAATAGGAGATCTGTTATTATGTATAAAAGAAAAACCAATTTTTCATATATTTATTAATCACCTGTAGGTCTTCTTATTTCTTATTTTATTCTAATTTACAGTGTCTGTCCAGTTCTTTAACTAATTTATTGATCGGGTTCTTTTTATTTTTGGTGTAAAGTTTTGTAAGTTCTTTATGAATTTTGGAGATAAGTGCTCTATCTGAAGTGCGTGTGGAAAAGATTTTCTCCCAATCTGTAGGCTCTCTTTTCACATTTTTGATTGTATCCTTTGCTGAGAAAAAGCTTTTTAGTTTGAGTTCATCCCATTTATTGATTTTTGTTTTGATTTCTTGTGCTTTGGGAATCTTGTTAAGGAAGTCTGATCCTAATCCAACATGATAAAGATTCGGGCCTACTTTGTTTTCTATTAGGTGCAGGGTCTCTGGTCTAATTCCTAAGTCCTTGATCCATTTTGAATTGAGTTTTGTGCAGGGTGAGAGATAGAGGTTTAATTTCATTTTACTGCATATGGATTTCCAGTTTTGCCAGCACCATTTATTGAACACGCTATCTTTTCTCCATTGTATGTTTTTGGTTCCTTTGTCTAGTATGAGGTGACTATTTAGGTGGGTTCGTTTCTGTGTCTTGTATTCTGTACCATTGGTTTGCCTGTCTATTTTGGTGCCAAAACCATGCTGTTTTTGTTACTATTGCTCTGTAGTATAGCTTAATGTCTGGTATTGTGATACCTCCTGCCTCACTTTTCTTGCTCAGGATCGTTTTGGCTATTCGAGGTCTCTTATTCTTCCAGACGACGTTCATGATTGCTTTCTCTATTTCTATGAGGAAAGTCATTGGGATTTTAATTGGAATTGTGTTAAATCTGTACAGTGCCTTTGGTAGAATGACCATTTTGACAATATTAATTCTGCCTATCCAAGAATTTGGAGTGGACCCATTATCCCACTCCTTGATTTATACCCAAAGGACTTAAAATTAGCATACTACGGTAATGCAGCCATATCAATGTATATAGCAGCTCATTTCACAATAGCTAGATTGTGGAACCAACCTAGATGCCCTTCAACAGATGAATGGATAAAGAAACTATGGTATATATACACAATGGAATATTATTCAGTCATAAAGAAGAATAATATTATGGCATTTGTAGATAAATGAATGGAAATGCAGACTATCATGCTAAGTGAAATAAGTCAATTCCCAAAAACCAAAGGCCGAATGTTTTCCCTGATAAGTGGATGATGATATATAATGGGGATGTGGGGTGGGGAGTGTGAGAAGAATTAAGGAATTTTAGATTATGTAGAGGGAAATGAGAGGGGGGTATGAAAAATGTTGGAATGAGACAGATATCATCACCCTATGTACATGTCTGATTACACGAATGTTGTGAATCTACATCATGCACAACCATAGAAATGAAATGATGTACCCCATTTGTGTACGAAGAATCAAAATACAGTCTGTACAAAATAAAAAAATAAAAAATAAAAATGACCAAAGTGTAGATCTAATTGAAGCTTGCCTGGAGATGGGAAGTGGATGTCATTAGAACACAGTTTCTCTCTCTTCTCTGCTTTCTCTCATTTGACTTCCCACCTAATGCAGTTTCCATTTGTTCTCATAAGATGACTGTCCATGGAGTTGAGGAAATATTTACCAGGTGCATTTCCAAAAGAGAGGAGTAGGGAAAAGAGGAGTGTATCTCAGCAAGTCCGGGAGAATAGACTAGAGCTCTAGTGCCTCTACTTGGGTGAAATGCTGGTACCTGCATTGATGCCTGAGTCCAGGGTCTTCATTTGCAGACTGGAATGAAACCCCTGGCTGCAGTGGTTAGCGCACCTGCTAGGTCTTGAACGGGAGATATACCCCCAAAACCCATGATCAGATTATGAGGGCTATAACCTAAACAGCAGATTAATCCATTTGGTGGATTAATAATTAGAAAGGATGACGGTACTGGGTGGTTACTCAGGGCAGGTAGGATGTGACTGGAGGAATTAGGTCCTGAGGCACACTGAGGGTATGCCTTTGGGGTTTATAATTTGACCTCTTTTTCTCTCTTTCTCTCTCTCTCTCTGTCCATGCTTCCTGGCTTTCACAAGTTGAACAGCTTTCCTCTTCCATGATTTTCTGCCTCCTGAGGGGCCCAGAGTAGTGGAATTGGCTAACTTTGAACTGAGATTTCTGAAACTGTGAGCTAAAATAAACTTTTCCTCCTTCAAGTTGCTATTGGCGGGTAGTTTGTTCACAGTGACAAAATGTTGATTAACACACATTAATTTCAGTTGCTAGAATATAGATGACTAGATTTTTAGACAGCAGCAAAAGATGCCCAGTCAATTAGATCCTTAAATCCTTGGTTCCATATCCACTACTGACAATACTTCATGTTGTTCCATGAACTATTTCTGATATCATGCATAAACTCACAGTGGATTGAAGAACCTTAATCTTACTAACGGAGGAGCGGCATTAGCTTCCATCAGGACATTCATTATGCTTAAGGTCAGATATCTGTTAAATTGGATGAGTCGCTCTTCAGCATAAATAATACAATAAGCCAACCCAGGAAAATTTTGTAGTCATTATGATCAGGGACACAGAAAGATAATATGACCCCAAATTAAGTAGTAAATGGTAAAACTGAGGGTAGACTAGTGTCCATATTAGTGTCCTTTCTTTCTTTGAGTAGGAACCATCCGTTAGCATAACACTTTTCATCTCTTTCTGGCATTTTACTTCTCCAATCATGGGAGGTATAATTTATCTATTTGTGGAGTTTAAATGTAGCACTGTTCCTGCATAACCCATTGACTCCCTCCTCTAGAGTCTATGACAGGAAGGATATTTTCTCTTCAGGTTTGTGTCATTAAGTAAGACTAGTGGGGTGTGGTATAACCCTGCAGATAAGCTGGAAGTTTATAATAAGTTTAATTTAGAGGAATACTAGAAAACTCACTTGATGGACAGACCTTAGAAAATCTACCCCCAGCACACATACACACAGGGAAGTTAAGCAATCAGTTACAATAATTATCAGCTCCTTGTTGTTATGATTATTTATAACAAATGTAATTTTGGTTCTCTATTATCTTGATTCCTTTGTGTCCCATTTGGTTCCAAATTTGGGTACAATGTAGGAATGGATTGCTTAATGTGTACCCTTAAATTATAAAAGAAAACTTTTTCAAAAGTAAGTCTTGAAGAGAAAAAGAAGTGAAGGTACTCTGTTACCCATTATCTACAACTTCCATATTTCACAAATTGAACATATGAGCCGAATTCCCTAGAGAAAAGAAAAGAAAGAATAGGGTCATGAGGAGATTGGGCTTCGGTCTTTTATGTGCTTGCCCTTATCTTCTAAATGAAATCCTACAAAGGGAGCTGCCATTATAATTCGCTTTATCCCCTCTGCTTCCATTTGTCACAACCAGTTTGCACCTTCCTTCTCTATGTCTTGACTGTTCAAAAGGTATCCTATGACATTTTCCAATGTTGTTTTCCATCCCTTTGCCCAGTCCCATCTCAAGTTTTTTCCATTCAACATAGCAGTTCTAGAATCTTTCCTGAAGAGGTAAAAGACAACCATAGCAATAATGGTACCCATAACTCACTCTCTGCTTAAACTTTTGCAATGTTCATGCTGCCCAAAGAAGAGTCTATTCTCTTTGTTCTATTTATGTCACAGAAGATAGACTGTGCCTGAATCCTTACATATTAATATTCTCTAACTCATAACATTCCTTTCACCATAATGCACAATTTCTCAATTCTGTTTTACCAAACATTGATGTGTAGATTAATGAATCCATTTTGTGTATCTTGTTTCTTTATAATCATTAACCTTCTTTTTTTTTTTTTTTCATTCAAGAGATTCCCACCTCAACCCCCATAATTGGGAACACCTTTGATATATATCTGATCTACTTAACTGGTTCAGGCCTTGCAGACACAAATGCTTGGGACCACAAAGTGATGTGAGGCACCTCTGCCATTGAAGGCAGGTGAGAATACAGCTCTCTGAAATGTCCAGGTTCAATTTGAAAAGTAAGCTGCTCCTAGGCAGATGTTTCTTATTTACTGCATGTGAAATCCTTGCTTACTCTCAATGTAATGTTTGTAATTTATATTTTAGATAATCTGATTTTTGATAACCTGTCAACTCTTTCAGAACTTATTAGAACACTATTTTGACCCAACAAAACCAAGGGTACTTTCTGTTATCAATTTTGCTATGCATTTGTTCCTTTTGCCAGATAAGATTGCAAACTTCTCAAGAGTCTGGGGTCTGTTTCATACAGCTAGTTTCTTGGTACGTATTATCAGGATTCTAGACTGATACGGTCTATGGTCATTTAAGGTTAGAATTCTTTTAAGGATGGTGTTTATGATTCTGTATCAATTCTGACCAAGACTTGCTATCTTCAATGTTTTTCAGTTGTTTTCAAAGTTTTATATTGTTCACAAGTGGTGGTTATTTCTCTGGACCATGAGTCCAGTTTGCCAGACTTTTCTTCAAAACATTGCAGAGAACAGAGATTAAGGAATTATTTTCCTCCCCACTCAAGAGAGCATTGGGACTTTTTGCCACAATTTATAGAAATGGCATAAATGGTTAAGTTTATACATGCAATATCCAAGGAAAATTAGTCAGGTCACTGCACTTTTCCTGCGATAGCACTAATTTCCTGTGTTCCTGAATTAAATTATATTTGAAATGAACTGTGCTCATATTAGCTACAAAGTTACTAAACCACAATGCTCTTTTAGTCAAAAAGGACACTTTAGTATCAGATTGAGAAATAACAGCTAAAGTCATCACAGTACACCTGTCAAAATTATAAGGGAAGACATCCTGATGGATAAGAGTGTTTTTGTATACCTAGTGCTTTGTGTGGGTCTGCCAGATATTTATGTTAATAGTGTAATTTACGGGGAATACCTGTTTTACTTGCTTATGGTTCTGAGTCACTTGTATCAGTGAGCTTTGGGAGTGAGAGCTGAAAAACATCAGCCATGCAGGTGTTATATGCCTGTATGATGGCGAGTTTCCCAGTTTGGTGATTAATTTATAAGTGTTGTCACCCATCATAACTGGGAAAATTTAAGTATTGCCTGAGGGTTTTCAATTGGGAAACCATAGCGGGAAGCTTATACCTGGTAACTTCTGGATTCTACTCTATGTGCCTTTTGCTTTTCTGATTTTAATTTGTTTCTTTTCAGTGTAAAAAAGTAGTTATCATGAGTATAGGAGTTTTTCTGAGTTTTATGAGTCCTAGTAAGTCCTACCATCTGAGAGTAGCTTGGGGACATCAAATATAGAGGACATGACAGGTCGTGGAAGAGTTACTGACAAAACAAGTCTGGCTTGTAAAAATGCTTTCAAATGGAGCTAAAATATATCACAATTAATATTGCTATTTAATCTAAATTTCCTACTAAATTTATTTGAAAGGGAAGAAATATTAAAAATTAACTGTTGGGTCTAGGGTTGTGGCTCAGTGGTACAGGGCTTGCCTAGCATGTGTGAGGCACTGGATTTGATTCTCAGCATCACATATAAATAAATGAATAAAATAAAGGTCTATCAAAATCTAAAAAATATTTAAAAAATAAAATTTATCAATTGTTATCCATGTAAGACTGTATAACCACTTGGTACTTGGGTGTCATATTTAGATCTGTATCTCTGTCTAGGTTTCATATACATATACATGTATATATAATGTATATGTTTTAATATATATATATTTCTTTGTTTATATGTCTCTATTTAGAGATATAGAGATATAGAGATAAATATATATTTATAGATAGAGAGATAAATAGATGGGTATTATCCATAGGTCTGTGAAAGAAAATTTGAGTGATTTTTAAAAAACACATTCCTATCATTGCTTGAATATTATCTACAGACTTCCTACACATATGAACTCTACAATTCTCTTAAAAACTCATGTAAGTTTTTCCTTCTAAGTCAATTTTGGAAAGGTAACTTAATTTTTAAAAGATACTTGGCATTGTACATGTAGTCTCTTCTCAATCGTTCATGAATAATAGAGGATATTTAAGAAAATATTCATACACCAGTAAAACCAATTCCTTTGCTTGCATTACTTGAAATTTCTGTGAATTATAGAAGAAAAATGCAGTAATTATTTTATTTCGAACTTACCATTGATCAAGACAAAAGAAGCACTCATTCTTGTAAGTCAAACCATTGGAGCCACAGACATGTGCTTCTATATTTGGACAGTTTGCTGCATATAAATCATCCACTGGGTAATACATTTTACATGGGGGCTGCAAATATAAAACATTATAGACATAGCAAATTATTCTGTCCCATTTATTCCTCCCTTTCACTTCTACATACATAAAAGTGATATCAAATCTTACTAATCAATTGATCTTTTTAAAGACTTCCTGTCCTCTGGATTTCCATAAGTTCAATTTTTTAAAAACTCTAGTGTATCCATCCACCCCATAATCTCTAAAATCAAAGTATTGTAATCTCCCTACTTACAAACAAATGCAAAGTTTTCATTTAACCTTGGTATCCCAATCCTAGTAATTCATTGTAAGAAATTTGTGTGTAAAAATATTAATTAATTTGTGAACTTCCAGAGGACAGGGTGCATCTGGATACTTCGTAAAATTAGTGCTCTGAATTGAGATTGGGAATAAATGCTGGATACCTCTATTTAGGCTTGTGACTGAGAAAGTTATAGGTATTATTTCACTTAATGCATATATATATATATATATATGTATTTATTTGGCTATAAACATTTATTTTACTAAAACATGTTATTATAATACTTATGCTACATGGAAGTTTAAGCCTAGAAGTTAAGGAACATATCCAAGGCCACTGAGAAGTCAGTCATTCTACTTTACCTCTGTGAAGTTTCAGATCACTCCCATGAAGAGAGTAATCAGATTAGAATGAGAATCCATACTGAGGAATTTATTTATTTATTTATTCTAAAATATTTTTGATTATGATTTATATTGGTACATTATAATGATGCAAAATGGTGGTGTCATTATGCCGTATTTGTACATACACATAACATAATTTGGTCAATTTCATTTCCAGGTACCTTCACTTTCCAAATTTACCTCAGGCCATGAAGAAGGGTCATGCGATTTGAAAAATTCTGTGAATTAAGTGAAAACATGATAAGTTAAAAGAAATAGTTCTCCGCAGGATATGATTCCACTCTTGCATCACTAGTTTAAAAAAAGGATGCAATTTATTTAAGTGCACAAACATACTCAAAAGAATTTATAGCATCAGAATTCATAAGTAACATTTTTTGTTAACTACTTTATTCATTTATTCTAGATCTTATTTTCACAGTTCCAACTTTGTTTATAAATATGCTATACCATTGAGTAAAAATGGTTTAGGACTGTATATATAACTTAAAATGTTATTTCATGTAATTTTAGGTAAGTTGATTGACTTTTGCTATACCTATAACTTCCACTTACTATAGGTTGACTAATTATATGCATTTTAAAGATGCTTGTAAAATTAAATATGATACATAAAAATTGTATTAGGCCAGCTCCTATCAAGATACTGAAATAAAAAGGGCACAGTTATTATTAAAAAACTGAAGGAGATTTCTGACTTTCAGGAGACTAATTTTCTGGAATGGTTCTCTGATAAGTACAGTGCTGCCTATGGTCGCTCTGTTCTTACCTTTGTTAGATGATATTTAAAATGTCCCAAAATATTCTGAATTCCCCAACATTAGAATTCAAAAAAGTTGAAAGAAAGATCCTAAATAGTATTTAAAAATCTTTTCAAAAAGGAAACAAGCTTACCAATCTTTCCACGAATAGATCATGCAGATTACATACATACTTGGCTTGAGAATAAAAAAGATAGAATGTTTTAACCTAATTTTATAAAGCCAGAATATTTTAATGATAGAAGCAACTGGAGATGGGCATTACAAAAGAAAAGTAGTGGCCTTCATCTTGTAGACATAAAATAAAACTTATACATTTCCATTGCACAACATACATAGAAGCAGTTCCAAATGAATGAGGATCTAAACATTAAAAAAATGAAACCATAAAAGAATCTGCAATACAACATTACAGAATTCCTCTTTAGTATTAATACAGCAAAAACTTTCTGAAAATGATTTCTCTAAGTGTGTTCACAGAAGAGGCTAATATTTTATTATATGAAAAATAACTTTATAGTAAGAACAAACACATGAAAACTAAAATGATATGAAATAAAGGGCTAATATCCCTGACATATAAAGTACTCTAAAATTGAGGCCTGAGGGGTACCTCAATTTTTGCTTGCCTAGCATTTGTGATGCTTTGGGTTCAGTCCCCAGCATCACAAAAGCCAAATCAAAACAAAAATACAATAAAAAAAAAAAAATAGAAATGTGGGTGTAACACTAATTAAAAACTCAATTGTAGTATAGACAATATATATGCACAAGTAATTCACATCCACATGCCCAACAAAGACACAGAAATGATCCTTAAATATGTAAAAGATATTCATCTTCATTTGATAAGAAAAATGTTAATTAAAACTTCTGAACTGCAATTTCTCACCTATCAGAAGATTTGTTGAGAAAGAAGTACTTTCATGTATTACTGGTGGGAATCAAAGTTGGTACCAGTATGGAGTAAAATTTGTCAACGTTGAGCAAAACTATACTTGCATTTTCCTTTAATTCAAGAAAATTCTCCTGAGGATATATCACCAACAATAGAAAAATTCATAAAATCATTTATTGCTGCACTGTTTGCAGTTGGAAAATACTAGAAACAAACTAAATGCTCAAACAACAGAACAATATGTAAACAGTTGGGTACAACCACCCAATGAAGTTTTAGGCAGTTGTTTAAATCAATAGGGAAGATCCCTTCACTGATTGGAGACAGATCAGTCACTAGTGATGCCCTGCTCAGAGAAAATTCTCTCTTCCATGCAACTTCCTGGGGATAGAAAAGATATCAGTGTGCCCAAATAGCCTTGAGGCACCAGGTGCTCGGAGGAAGAAGAAATACTGTACAAGTTAATAAGCTCTCAATTAGGCTATTTTCCCCACAGTCTCACTTTTGTTTATCTTGAAGTTCTTTCTCACAGTAACTCCCTTCGATGTTCTTGCTTATAAAATAAAACACATGAGCCCTTGTTCTTTGTTAGAGATCAGACTCCACCAGGGCTGTCCACTCCTGGGCACTGCTTTAACCCATAATTGTGTTTTTTGCTTTATTTCTTATATTTCTTATTTCTAATCCCCTCACTAGCCAGAGTTCAGGGCAACTGAGCGATTGTCATGCAGGTCATGACATCTTTGAACACATCTTGCTCATTTTATTTCATTTCCCTATATCAAAAATATTCAAATTGTTCTTATGGGTTTTCTTGACTGCATTATGCAGAGGCATGTTATTTAGTTTTCAAATATTGGGGAATTTTTCAGAGTAATTTACTTTTCCAATGGCAAGAAATCTCTTTTTTATCCACAATATATTTACTTGTTTGCTCAATCTCAGAACCTGACAATATAGTTTCCAGAATTCATATTTCATGATTCTGTGACAAAGAAGCCCACAAATTAGAATTCAACATACATTTAAATTTTTTGTCTTTAGAACAAACGTATAGAATGAGATTGTTGTATTTAAGTATTATTTGGATTTAGTTTCATTCTATCTACTTCAGTGTGGACAGTTTTCTTCTGAAATATGGTTTGGTTTATCTGTTTCTGTTTGTATTCACTTTTATAGTGTTTCCTCAATTCTTGTGGATGTTATTAAGTAATTTTTTTGTATGTGAGACATACCATATGGTATAATATTGGCATAAAGGTAGACAAATGTATCAATAAAATGGAATAAAAAGTTCAGGGGTATATACATCTATGAAGAAGTAATTTTTTTTTTTTTTTTTTAACAAAGGCAAAAGGACCTTTTGGGGAGTGGGGGGAACTCATCTTTTCAATAAATGATGCCAAAACAATTGTGTATATACATGTAAAAAAAAAAAGAATCCTATTTAATATGTTGCACCCTATAGAAAAACAAACTTGAAATTGATCAAAAGCATATGCATAAAATTTTATAATATAAAAATTCCTGGAAGAAACCACAAGAGAACAGCTTTGTGATCTTAGGGTTGTAACAGTAGTCCACTTCACCTTTTGAATATGGCTCTGAAGCTTATTTTTAAAAGGGACATGTTTTCCTTTTTTTTCTCCTCTTCTCCCCCTCCCTAACCTGGGGGCAGGGAACAAGATCACCTTGATTTATCAGTGCTCCACAGGAAAGAGATTTCTGCCAGAGGATCTAGAAAGTGAATACCTCCCAAATTAACAAGTGAATGTTAACACACCATCAAGGGGCCCTGGGACTCCTGGTCAGGGCACACCTGGAATGTAGCCTTTGAAGAGCTCCTTTAAAAGCCCCCTGCTCCTCCTGATGGGCAGAATCAGTCTCTGGGACAGGGGTCTCTGTGTTTCTTCTTTGTTAGCAAAGCAATAAAACATCTTTTTCCTTTTTCTCAAAACCATGTCCTCATTATTGAATTGGCATTAGGGACAAAGAGTGAGTTTTCAAGCTTTCTGCAACAGGGTAAGCAAAAATTTCCTAAGATCTGATGTGAAAAGCATAAGCCATAGAACAGGATACATAATGGGGGGTAGGAGGGAGGCAAGAACAGAGGAAGAATGGATTGTATAGAGGAAAAAAAGGGGTGGGAAGGGTGGGGAGAAGGAAAAATAATAGAATGAGACAGACAGACATCATTACCCTATGTACATGTATGATTACACAAATGGTATGACTCTACTTCATGTACAACCAGAGAAACAAGTTGTACCCCATTTGTTTACAATGAATCAAAATAAATAAATTATTTTTTTAAAAAAGTGACAAATTGGACTTTACCAAAGTTTACAATTTCTGTTCTTGAAGAACACTGAGGAAGATGAAGACTGTCACAGACTGGGATGCATGTTTCCATGTCATATAGCTGATAAAGGACCTTTATCTAGACTATATAAAGAACTCTTAAAACTCAATAACAAAACAAATAACGTAACAGGCAGTTCACAAAAGATGACACATGGACAACCAGTAAGTGCATGGGATGTTCAACATTATTGTTCATTATTGTTCAAATTAAAACTGGGATGGAATACCAATACATACATATTAGAGTATCTGAAATTAAATTGACTGACCCTACCAAGTGTTCCTGAGGATGTTGAACAACTAGAACTCTCATATGTTGATAATGCAAAATGGTATGGTGACACCAATCAGGAAAACTATGTGCCAGCGTCAGATTCTTAAAAATTTAAACAAATACATATCATATAATTTTGTCATTTCACTTGTAGGTATTTTCCTAAGAGAAATAAAAGCATAAGTTATACATTTATGTCCAAAATATGTTTATTTGCAGTAGTTCAATACTGGAAACGACTGAAATGTCTATCAGTTGGGTGAACAGATGAACAAAATGTGGTAAACTCATAAACTGGAATATTCTGTATAATAAGAAGGACAAAGCATTGATATATATAGTATTGATGATTCCAAAAAGTACCTGGTAAAAAAAAATATCATTACATATATTTGTATATGCATGTATATAATGTTTTAATTTATATAAGTTTGTAGAAAATGCAAGCTAATCTATGATGACAAAAGCATATCATTGGATATAGGGTGGACAGAGTGGTGAGGGTAGGAGGAGGAAAAGAAAAAGAAATCAAGGTAACTTTTATGAATGAGGGCTGTGCTCATTATCATGATAGTAGTGATAGTTTCACAACTTATATTGTACACTTTAGATATGCAGTATTTCATATCATTTTATCACATATTCATTTTATCCTCATTTAATAATTTATAAAAATTTTTTTAGTTGAGAAGATAGTTGAATATATTTTAGAGGAAGAAAGGAAGGATTTATTTGGTAAAATAAGACCATAAAAGGGTGTAAATGAAAGGTCTGCTAATAATTACTCCTTCAATATTAGGAATTTCTACTAATAAAGAAGACTTATTTAAAGGAATTAAAAGACAATTTATAACCTGAGCAAAGATAGTTGTAAAACAAAGTTCACAAAGAAGTTGTATCTGTGAGTTAGAACAATCTAGTTTAAAAACAGCAAAAGACGTGAAGAAGAATAACACAAAACAAGAAATGCCTATGGTCATAAACTATATAAAGATTCCTAGTGGTTAGGGAAATGCAAACCAAGGTGAAAGTGAGATTAAATTGGCTAAATTTTTGCAAAGTTGAGACAATATCTTTGTTGCAATAGATGTGGATCAGTAGGATGTCTTATACTTTTCTAATGAAATTAGCTCATACAGCAACTTTGAAAGATCATATGACATTATCCTATAGTATTGAAAATTCATATAACTCATAGCACAGCAGATCTACTCTGGGATATGCACCTGAGAGAAACCCTTGCTCATGTGCAGTAGGAAACATGCATGAGGATATTTCTAGCAGCTCTATTCTTAACATAATCAACTTGCAAACAAACCAAATGTTCAACAAAGGAGAAGGTAAATTATGCTATGTTCATATATTAGGATATTATTTCACCAATAAAACAAAATAAGCTGTAGCTGCATATGAATAGATATGCACTTAAGTGATATAATAGGAAAAAGTAAATTTTAATAGATAATTCTCTCCTTATAGTAGGTTTAAAAATTCTAAATTTATATAATTGATATGAACTTTAAATAGAGTATACTTTTGCATGCTAGGCACAAATGAGAAAACTATATTAAAAATAAAAATAAGAATGAAATTCATTTGGAAAAATAAAAACCCAGAATAGCCAAAGCAATCCTTAGAAATAAGAGTGAAGCAGGAGGCATCACAATACTGGACCTTAAGCTACACTAGAGAGCAATAGTAACAAAAACAGCATGATATTGGCACTAAAATAGACACGTAGACCAATGGTACAAAATAGAAGACACAGAGACAAACACACATAAATACAGTTATCTCATACTAGACAAAGGTGCCAAAACATTCACTGGAGAAAAGGTAGCACTATTCAATAAACGGTACTGTGAAAATTGGAAATCCATATGTAGCAAAATGAAATTAAACCCCTATCTCTCACCCTGCACGAAACTCAATTCAAAGTGGATCAAAGACTTTTGGCAATAGAACAGAGACCCTGTATAATGTAATATAAAGCTGCTCCCCTGCCCTTTATGCTACAGCCATTTCTCCACCTCCCATCTTACAACCTAGCTTGTTAGTCTGTGAACATCCTAGCTAGCTATTGGTTCATCAGTCAGTCTGCAAATATCCTTCTCAGTGATTGGTCCCTTGTTAGCCCGAGAAATTCCACTATTTAAGAATAGCTCCCCCCCCCCCCCCCCCCCCCCCCGCCATTTTCTCTCTTTCTCCTCCTTGCTTTCATGCTCTCTCCTCCTGGCTTTCACTCTTTCTCTTGCATGTGCTCTCTCTCTCTCTTTTCCTCTCATTTTCTCTCTCTCAACCTACAGGGAGACACTCTGCTTGTTTGTTTAATAAACTCTCTTATGTGAGCTCCTGCATCCGGAGTGGTTTCTGGGTTCTTACACCCTGCACCTAATAGAAGAAAAAGTAGGCTCAAATCTTCACCATGTTGGCTTAGGATCTGACTTCCTTAACAAGACTCCTAAAGTGCAAGAAGTCAAATCAAGAATCAATAAATGGAATGGATTGAAACTAAACAGCTTCTCAGCAAAGGAAACAATCAATAATGTGAAGAGAGAGCCTACAGAATGGGAGAAAATCTTCACCACACACACCTCAGATAGAGCATTAATCTCCAGGTCTCCAGGATATATAAAGAACTCGAGCAACTAGACACAAAAAACAAAACAAAACAAAACACATAACCCAAGCAATAAATGGGCAAAGGAACTGAAGAGACACTTCACAGAAGAAATACAATTGATCAACAAATATATGAAAAAATGATCAACATCTTTAGCATTTAGAGAAATGCAAATCAAAACTACACTGAAGTTTCATCTCACTCCAATTAGAATGGCAATTATCAATAATACAAGCAACAAGGCAAGGATGTGGGGGAAAAAGGTACACTCATACATTGCTGGTGGGACTGCAAATTGGTGCAACCACTCTGGAAAGCAGTATGAAGATTCCTTAGAAAACTTGGAACGAAACCATCATTTGACCCAGCTATCCCACTCCTTGGTTTATACCCAAAGGGCTTAAAATCAGCATACTACAGTGATGTAGCCATATCAACGTTTATAGCAGCTCAATTCACAATAGCTAGACTATGGAAACAACTTAGGTGCCCTTCAACAGATGAATAGATTTAAAAAAAAAAAATGTGACATATTTACGATGGAATATTAGCCTTAAATAAGAATGAAATTATGATATTTTCCGGTAAATGACATGCTGGAGAATAACATGCTAAGTGAAATAAGCCAATCACCAAAAACCAAAGGCTGAATATTTCCTGTGATATGCGAATGCTAACGTTCGAAATGGGAGTAGGACTAGGGAAGAATAGTTACTTTAGATTAGGTAGAGGGTGGTGAATGGAGGTGAGGGGGCATGGGGCTAAGAAAGATAGTAGAATGAATCAGACATTATTACCTCATGTACATATATAACTATATGACTGATGGGATTCTACATCATGTATAACCAGAAGAATGAGAAATTATATTATATATGATGTATCAAAGTGCTTTCTATTGTCATGTACAACTAATTAAAACAAAAAAATTTTAAAAAGAATATAAAAAATAATGAAAGAAAGATAGTTAGCTGCAGTAACTTAACAAGGCCCTAAACAACTTAGTGAGACACTGGGCTTGTGGCTCAGTGGTTGAGCACTCCTGGATTCAATTCCTGGTACCAATAAACAAACAAACAAACGACACATAAATAAATAAATAAAAACAAGAGAAGAATGAACACAAGATTTAGAACAGTGTTTACCTTGGGGGAAGGTAGAAAATGGATTTGGATTTCTGAAGACTGCATTTTAGTGTTTGCACATGTATCAGTAGTCTAGATTTTTGCAGGAATGGTGTGTTCATGTCTCTTCCTATTTGGATCCTATATTGATACTGAGCCAATTATTTTTCAATCTCATTCTATCCAACTCAGTCTTAAAATAATAAAATACATTCCAGAGAATCTACAGACAGTAGATATTTAATTGATGGCAGCTCCATTTTTAACATTTGCTTAGTGAACATATACAGTGTATCATTTGCTTAAGGAGGAACTTGGAATTTTAACTTTTTGTGGGTGAACTAGTTCCCTATTGCTGCTGTAATGAATTATTGCAAATTTAGTGACTTAAAAATGACCAAAATTTAGTATCTTACAGTTTGAGAAGTGAGAAGTCTAGGTGTCAATAGGTCTGAATTCCTTCTGAAGTATCTAAGAAGCAGTTCACTTTCACATCTTTTTCAGCTCCCACAGATCACCTGAATTCTTTGGCTTGGGGCCCTTTCTGTCAATCATACTAACATCTGCTCTCAGGGTCACAATTCTGTTCTGACTCTAGTCCCTCTGCCTCCCTTTTATGTGGATCCCTGTGATATTTGTTCCTCCTGAATATTCCTGTATACTTTGCATCTGAAGATCCTTACCTTAATCACATCAGAAAAGTCCTTTTTGCCATGGAAGGTAGCATATACACAGGTTCTGACAATTAGGACTTATCTATTTTGGGGGTCCAAAATTCTACAGAAAATAGGAGGTAGCATGAGTTTCTTCTTTAAGTTGAATCTCTGCTTTTTGTTGCTTAACTAGTAAGGTCCACGTGACAACCCAACATCATCCACACAGATACATTTTGTTCTTCTTTGGCTGGTTTCTCATTATATTTCAATGGACCTTTTGAAACCCAGAAAATGCAGCATTGTTTTAGGGAAAAGATCATATTCATACCATGTATTGCTTACAATGAAAACATTATGCTTTCTCAGCTCCTGAGAATTTCTTTTGATTAAAAAAATAGAAATGAGGATTACAATTGACAATGTAGAAAACAAGGCTGATTTTCCCATCTAGGAAAACACATTTTAATGATATCCAATTTGGATTTTTCAAGCCCAAAATTTCAGATTTCAGCCAAACATTTACTGTCTATTCACAAATGACTTTTTTTCTTTCCAACGACTTTAAGAAAATCTAGTATTTATCTTCTCAAAACTCCAAGATTACTCACCTGACAAAGCAGGATGTGTCAAGGTAGAGGACACAAGAAAAACTGTGATCTTGCAGAGCAAGCAGCCATTTGATTGCATCTTACACCTTTCTTGGGTGAGGCCTGAGAAAATGCACAAGTTAGTTCATTCCTTTTCTATTACACGGCTAACTTTCCTAACATGAGAGAACCTAATGTTCTATGTAGTGTCACCCCTATCTCTTGGGCCATGGTGGTCTCACACTGTTCTCTGCTCAAGGGACTCAGGCCTTCTGCTCTAAGGAAGCACAGAAAACCCTAATTCTCTTTTTCTACCAATAACCAATTTAAAATTATAGTCTGGGCCTGGAAGAGTAAGGAGGCTCTAGACTTTCCAAGTCCATTTCCTCAACTTCCTCATACCATACTCCATTCTGTCTCTTCTCGAAATCATGGCCCATGGACATAGAAAGCAATGAGGGAGAACCCTCTTAAGAGTGAAGTTTCCCCTACTTTTACATACACAGGCAACTAAAGGAAGGTGTTTGGGAAAAACAAAAACTGAAAAATGGGGTAAGATTCTGAGAGAGTGGAGAGCTGAAGAGATTTTACCAACAACTTGGACAAAGGATACAGGAGGAGAAGAGAAGTCATCTGAATGAGGTGACTGAATATGAACCTACTGCAGTCACCTTGAAGTCACAGCTAGCTTTGAGAAGACTTGTCCTGTGAGTTTATGGCCAGGAACATGCAGTAACAGAGGCATTGGCCTCCTCGCTTAATTGAGTAACCACTTGCTTGGCATGAGTTGACTCTAATGACTGTTCCTAAATTTGATCCCTGCTTTGAACCACCCCCTCTAAGGTTTCATGCTCTAGCAAGCAGGGACAGATCTGAAGGTTCTGTACTCTGTTTTCTGGTTATGAATCATGAGAAGAAGTAATGGCATTCTAAATATCTAACATTTGCAAAGCAGATTAATTTTGACTTGCCATATTCCAGATCATTCAGTTAAAATTTCTTGCCAGATTTGTGACTGGTCCCAGTCCTCCCATACTCCTTTACTTCTACTTCACAGAAGACTTACCTGTTTCATATTTTTTTCCCTTAATTTTAATTGGCACATTGTAGTTGCACATTATGGTAGGATTTGTTGTTACATATTTGTATATGCACACAATCAAACAATATCATTTGATCAATATCATTTCTCAGTATATTTCTAGGCTTCATTTATTTTTCCTGTTAACTTTGGAAAACAAACACCCCAATCAATAATATTTGCAATGTCTAAGCCTCCCAATTTCTATATATATTATCCTCAGTAGAGGCAAATTAGAAAATTGACCGTTATCTGATAAAATTCTATCTCAAAGATATTTAACTTTCCTAGAGTTTTAAGTACTCTTCATTGCTTCATATTCCCATACCAGGCTCAATTCTATATTCTGACATTTACAGTTAGCCCCTTGACATGTCCATCTTCTCTTGATGTCCTGCTCTCTCCTCTTCCCTCTATCCAAATCAGGATAAATTCTGCTGATTTTCCTGTTCCAGACCTTGGCTGTGAGGAGGATAGAAGAAATGACTCTATACAGTGGGCTCTATAATCAATTTTCCTCACTGTTTGCTTCAGTCCTCTAGATGCCTGAGGCAGCCTCTCATTTAATGTGATGTTGCTGCTTATACCACCTGTCTTATAATATTCCTTTTCTTTTAGTTACTTTTCCCTATTATCTGATCCTCTCCAACCCACATTACTTTGAGTGGAAATTTTCACCTCTTCTTTACTGAGTAAACAAGCTTCAGGATAAATTGGTCTTATTTTACCCTCTTCACTTTAAAATTCTGGAAATTTTATCATCTGCCTTTCCCTGTTTTTATCCTCCACTCCACATCATACCTTAGGATCTGCACTTGCACTGATCTTTTCCCTGTTGGCTGCTGGCTGTATAGTTTACATTCTTCATCACATGTATTTCCTGCAACAGTATTTAAATGTCTATAGCACTCTAAATTTTGTATAAGAGTAAAAAAAAAAAATAGGATCTTAGGACGATTCATTTGCTGGAATTACTAACAATGATGGAGAACAATGGGATTAACTAAAAATTTTTTCCTTTCTCTGCATTTACTCTTATCATAGAAAATGAATGCTTCCTTCAGTTTAATGTCTTAGAATAGTACCAAGAATATCTCAGGTATTATATGCATTTTGTCTTACTTGGTCATTGTCTTGTAATTTTTGCCTTCATTAGATTTCACTTTTCTCAAAGTCAGTGCTTTCAATTCTTTCAAAATACTGCCTCCCATGTAACTACACTGTAGGTTCTGTAAAGGAAAAGGTCCTGTATATATATAATTTCAGCCTTAGGGAATAAATTCTCTCCTTTTTTTTTTTTTTGGCCAAAAAGTAGGTTATTCAATAAATATGTATGGGGAGAAAAAAGATTTCATTCAGTCTTTATTATTTGTTTCCTGCATTCTTAGGTATTTTTCACAATTGCCTTTCCAGATACATTTTAGAGATATTACATCTTGTCTATCAAAAAACAATCCTCATGAAATTTCAACTAGGGATACAGTCTTTCTATACATGAATACAATTTTTGACCTGCAAGGTGATTTTTTTTCCATTTTCTTTATATATAGGCTTTTCAAGAATGGTACTCCTAAATCTGCTCTTGATAGCTTGTTTAAAACCTCCACTGGTTCTTCATTGCATATATTCTGGGGTTATGACTTATGATAAAACTTTGAAATAAAAAAAGTTACATTTTCTTTGTTTAACAAAAATCAACTAGTCCATTTTACTGTAGGATAAAGTTCCCTCCTTCCCCTTTTAGAAAAAGCACATCCTACATTCCTCCATACTTTTCATTAAATTTTTTCCTTTCACTTTTTTTTTTTCCAATAAGAATGAAAGATACATTGATCATAATTTTAACCATTTGTAACCTCTTTTCTTCAGGAAAAACCAAGAAGTAGAGAATTTGGAATCATACATAAGAACTTTTATTATATCAGCAAATTTTGAGGACATATAATGTTTTTATAGGTTTATGCCTCTTCATGGTACAACTTCTCAGTATGGTAAAAAGATCATGTTTATTAAAGCAGGTTCACATATTGTTTCTCTATTAATTTATGAAAACAAAAGTTTAGAATCTTAAATTGGGCTTGATAGTGAATGGTTCAATAGCTGTTTAGTTAGAAAGGATCTAGGTATTTAATGAATCAATTACTTGCCAATCTCTGGAATATTGCAGTTCTTAAACTATTTTTAGGAAAACAAATCATAAAGCACACTTATTAATATTGCTTTAAAATTTTTAATTTTAATTGGAAAATAATAATTGTGTATATTTATAGGGTACAATGTAATGTTATAATGCATGCACACATTATGGAATGATTGAATCAGGATAATTAACATATATATCACCTTACTTTGTAAAAAGAACATTTAAAATCTCCTTTTAATAATTTTGAGATATGTAATACATTATTATTAACTCTAGTCAACATAATGTACAATAGAGCATTAGAATTTGTTCCTTCTTTCTAACCGATCTTTGTGTCCCTGTCAACAATCCCAGCTCCTGTGCCAGGGCAACTGGTAATCAGGAATCTGTCTCTCCTTCTATGAGTTTGACTTCTTTAGATTCCACACATAAGTGAGATTATGTAGTTTTGTCTTTTTGTGTTTGGTCTATTTTACTTAGCATATTGTCCTCTGGATTCATACATGTTACTGCCAATGGATTTCCTTCCTTTGAAAACTGGATAAAATTCCATTGCAAATGTGTACCACATTCTCTTTATCCATTTATCCATTGATGACTACTCAGTTGTTTCCATTCTTGGCTATTGTGAACAATGCTGCAGCAACATGTGAGTGTGGATACCTCTTGAACACACTGATTTCAGTTCCTAAAATTGGGATGGCTGGATCAAATGGTAATTCTAGTTTTAGTATTTTGAGGGCACTTTATACTGTTTTTGAAAATAAATGTACCAATTTGCCTTCTCACAAAGAATGTACAAGGGTTCTGTTTCCTCCACATCCTTGCCAACATGTCTTTCATCTTTTTGCTAATGTCCTTTCTAATAGGGGTGAGATGTATCTCATTGTGGTTTTGATTTGATTTTCCCAATGATTAATCATATAAAGCATTTTTTTCCTTGTATTTATTTTGGCCATATGTATATTTTCTTTTGAGAAATGTTTTTTCAGGTCCTTTGCTTGGTTTTTAATAAGTTTGTTTTCTTGTTTGCTATTAAGTTCCTTACACATGTTGGTATTAGCCCCTTATCAGATGTATGATTTACAAATCATTTCCCCCATTCTATGAGTTTTCTCTTGTACTCTTCAGATGTTTACTTTGCTGGGCAGAAGCTCTTTAGTTTGATGTAATTTCACTTGTTTATTTTTGTTTTTGTAGCCTGTACTTTGGAATCATGTCTGGGAAATCATGAATCAAAACAATGTCATGGAGATTTTCATCTGCATTTTCTTCTAGTAATTCTACAGTTTTGATTCTTACATTTTTAGGTTTTTAATCCATTATGAGTTTGATTTTGTATACAGAGTAAGGTAAGAGTACATTTATTCTCCTAAATGCAGATATCTAGTTTTTACAGAACCATTTATTTTCTCCTTTGTGGGGAAAAATTCATGGTAAATAGAAGAAAACTCATCAATCTAGAATTTTATATCCAGTGAAGGACTTATATCAATGAAGGTGAAATAAGGAAATTTTCAAACTAACAAGAGCTAAAGAAATTTCTCATGAAATTTACACATAAGAAACAGAATGCAGAAATGTGAACATGTGAGTATACATCAAAGAGACTTCTCATTTTCATATTTCTTTAAAAAGATAATTGACAGTTAAAGTAAGAATACTGATAAAACATTGTATAGAAATAAAAAGTCTGACAACAGAAGCACAAAGTAAAGGGTAGAGAAATTAAAATGTGGTGTTGCTTTACAGATTCATATATTTCACTCAAAGTTTTATAGTATTACTTGAAGGTAGTCTGCTATTACTGAATATATACTGAAAAATTTAGGGCAACTATTAAAAAGAGGAGAAAGAAAGTAGAATTATAAAAAGTTGATAATCCAAATGAAGGCAGGGAAAAGGAAAAGAAACAAAGAATTGAGGGTACAAGAAAAAAAAATAGAAAGAAAATTTAGACCAAATCATATTGATAATTACAATAAATTCAAATGAGTTAAGTGCACTAATTAAAAGAAATTGTCAGGCTACAGAAAAATGCAAGACCCAAATAATATTCTATGTTCAAAAATCCCACTTAAAATACAGAGAGCAGTATGAGGTTCATCTACAAGTAATTGGATGGTGAATTATAATTATACATAAAAGTGGGATTCATTGTAATGTTATGTGCATTTATGAATTTGTCACAATGAACCCCATTATTAAGCATAATTATAATGTACTAACAAAAATAATAAAAATGTAAAAAGTAAATGAATATAAAGGATAGAGCAAGTCAATACCAATTATAAGAAAGTTGGAATGATATATAAATTAGACTTCTGAATAAGAAATATTGCCAGAGATTCTTAAAGAGAGAGATTTTAAAATAAGACTTCAAGAGCTAACAATCTGAAATGTGTATGTATTAAGTTACAGAGCATCAAAGTAAAAAAAGAAAAAAATGGACAAAAGCAGAAGGAAAAATAGAGGAATACCCAATTGCAGTTAAAGAGTTCAGCCTCCAGTTTCTGTAACTGGTAGAACAAGAGGACAAAAAATGAGAAAACCCACCAATGACTTGATTAACACAATCAACCAACACAATTGAAATATGTGAAATATTACAGATGTTTCTGAGAATACGGAGTAGGTCTACTGCTTAATTTTAGCAATAAGTAAAACTAATAACCCTGGAATTTGCATGTTAAATAGACATGAGAAGATTCTGAATTGTAGGGAAAAGGCAGACTAGCTAGGGACCTGGAGGCCTGAAGAACGACATAAGGGGGAGTTCTCTGATTTTTCTTTTTGCCTATAAATCACAGACTAGGAGCTGAAGAAGGAACCTCAATCACAGACAAAATAAATAAGTAAAAGCCCAACAAAAGCCTGTGCTCCCTAGCCTAAGGACCAGGAAAGGAGCGCAAAAGTCTAGGCTCTTGGTCCCAAAATTCTCTAAATAAGAATCTGCCACTCCCACAAGCCTACTTCTCAGTTGGGTTTCTTATAGGATCTGTTTCATAAATGATGAGAAGTGTAGGCAAAGCAGGGGTAACTAGACCCAATACAAGGCATTAGTATCTTGTCAACATCTTCTCCTCCATTCAATGTATAAGGTTTTGTAAGTAGTCTGGTAGCCTTATATTAACAGAGTGAAAAAAATGCTTGTTTTGTTGGTGCATTATAATCATACACAATAGCAGGGTTCTTTGTGACATATTCACATATACACATAATTTGCTCCATTTCATTCCCTCGCACTTCCTCTTTCCATATCAGCCTTTTTACCCCTGATCCCCTACTCCATTGGTCATGTGTATGTGTGTGTGTGTGAGTGTATGTGTGTGTGTGTGTGTATTGGTGTGTTGTAATTATACATAAAAGCAGTATTAATTGTGATATACTCCTACATGCATATAATATAATTTGGTTATTTCATTCCCTGGTTCCTTCCCTTTCCCTCTCCTCCCTCCCCCTTCTTTATTGATCTTTCTTCAATTTTTGTGAGATTCCTCTTTTTATAAATCCCTTCTTTCTCTAGCTTCTGCATAGGAGACACAACATCCAACCCTTGACTTTCTGAGTTTGGCTTATTTCATTTAGCATGTTGTTCTTCAGTTCCATCCATTTACCAGAAAATGACATAATTTCCTTCTCCTTTACGGGTGAGGAGAACTCCATTGTGTATATATACCACATTTTCCTTATCTTTTCATCTGTTGATGGTCATCCAAGTTAGTTTCATAACTTGGCTATTGTGAATTTCACTGCTATAAACATTGTTGTGCATTTATCACTGTATTTGTGGATTTCAGTTCTTTTGGATAAATCCCAAAGATCAGAGAGTTGGACAGGTGGGTCATATGGTGGTTCCATTCCTAATTTTTTGAATAATCTCCATACTGCTTTCCAGTGTGTTTGTACTAATTTGTAGTCCCAGCAATAATGTGTAAGTCCATCTTTGCCTTCACATCTTTGTCAGCACTTGTTATTTATATACATGATGCTTGTCATTGTAACTATAGTGAAATGAAATCTCAGAGTAGTTTTGGTGTGCATTTCCCTGGTTGCTAAGGATGTTGAACATTTTTTTTTTCATATATTTGTAGGCCATTTGCAGTTGGAGAAATTTATTTTTGGTTTATTTGCCCATTTATTGATTGGGTTATTGTTCTTTTTGAGGTCTTTATGTATTCAGGATATTAACACTTTGTCAGAAGAGTAACAGGAAAAGGTTTACTCCCATCCCTTATATTTAATTTTCATGATTTTTGTTTCCTTTCCTGTGCAGAAGTTTTTTAATTTAGTGCCATCCATTTACTGATTCTTGGTTTTTGTTTCTTGAGCTTTAGGAGTTTTATTAAGGAAGTTGATGCATGTACCTTTATGTGTTGGAATGTTGCCCCTATGTTTTATTGTCCCAATTGCAAAATTTCTAATTCCTTGATCTTTGTTCCACTTTGACTTTACTTTTCTGCAGGTGATAGATGGGAATCTAGTTTCATTCTATGCATGGTTATCCATTTTTCCCAGCATTATTTGCTTAAAAAAGACTATTTTTTCTGCAGTGTATGTTTTTGGTGCCTTTGTCAAGGATGAGGTGACTTTATCTGTGTGGATTTGTTCTGTATCTTCTATTCTATTCCATTGGTCTTCATGTATGCTTTTGTGCTGGTACCAGGCTATTTTTGTTACTGTAGCTCTGTAGTGTAATTTGAGGTTGAGTACTGAGATGCCTCCAGCCATGAAAAGTCCATTTGTGATAAATGCTGTTAAACTTGTTGTTTCCTGTACAGATAAGGAAGCCTGGGAGGTAAAAATTTGTGTTATTTTGGTCTTTCAAAGTGCTGGTATATGTTAAAAATAAAACTCAATTACCATTAGCTCACGTGGAGGAGAATTCTTGCCATAGTCTGCACTGGTATTGGAATGGCACATTCTCCGTGTAATTCTATTGGACTATTAACAATCTATTTTCCAGACTCTGTCAGCTGTATGGAACATTAGCCTTGGCTGAAAATGGTGGGAATTTTGATATAGGGTAAATTGTGTAGATTTTATGAAACCAACTATTTAAATAAATACAAATCAATTACTTAATGGTTATACTCCCAGCACCAAAAATAACATTTTTCTAATACTTTATTCTTAGACATTTAAACTTTTTCAAAAGAAATCTTGTTCTTGGAACCATGATTTGATTAACATCTCTATCTCACTTGCTTTTACATTTCTATTAGCCAAAGAAAACCTATGGGAAGAATTTAATATGCTGTACTGCTATATGCCTGGCTCTCTCTCTTTTTATAGAATTTAAAAATTTTTCATATTAAAGAATGTCATGTTAGATTTCTTAAAAATAGATTAAATTATCACTTCATCCATTAAAACATAATACAAAGAAATTTCTCTGGCATTTAACTGAAATTTTAAATTTTTGCTTGCAACAAATGCATGAAAACACAGAAAATATCTTTCCTATTGTACAGAGGTTGATACTAAAAGAAATTAAAAGTTGAAGTCAGCACACAAATTCATAATGGACCATAGGGTACTATTAAAGCAGAAAACATGCAGAAATCCTCAATTTCTTTCTTTAGTGTTCTGTAGTTTTCATTGTAAAGGTCCTTCACCTCTTTTGTTAGATTGCTTCCCAAGTATTTAACAATTTTGAGGCTATTGTGAATGGGATGGTTTTCATAATTTTCCTTTCAACTGATTCATCATTGGATTATAGGAACACAATTGATTTATGGATGTTAATTTTGTATTCTGCTAATTTGCTGAATTCATTTATGAGTTCTAGAAGTTTTCTGGTGGAGTTTTTGGTGTCCTCTAAATATAGAATCACGTCACTGGCAAACAGAGATAGTTTGAGCTCTTCTTTTCCTATTCATATCCCCTTAATTTCTTTCTTTTGCCTAATTGGTCTGGTCTGGCTATAGTTTTAAGGACAATGTTGAATAGAAGTGGTGAAAATGGGCTTCCCTGTCTTGTTCCTCTTTTTAGAGGAAACACTTTTGGTTTTTATGTTTAGAATAATGTTGCTTTTGGGTTTGTCATATATAGCTTTTACAGTGTTTAGTTATGTTCTTTCTATCCCTGTTTTTTTCTAGTTTTTTAAACATAAATGGATGCTACATTTTGTCCAATGCTTTTTCTGAATCTATTGAGATAATCATATGACTCTTGTTTTTAAGTCTATGTTGAATTATGTTTGTTAATTTCCATATGTTAATCAACCTTGCATCCCTGGGATGAAACATACTTGATCATGGTGCAGTATCATTTTAATGTGTCTTTGAATGTGATTTTCCAATATTTAATCAATAATTTTTGCATCTGTGTTCACCAAGGATATTGGACTGAAGTTTTCTTTCCTTGATGAAGTCAGCAAAGTAGCAGGATAAAAAATTAACATCCAGAAATCAATTGTGTTTCTATACTTCAATGACAAATTAGCTGGAAATTTCTTATTGTATAGTCCTTAACATCTTTAAATACGGTTATTTTAATAATTTTGTATTTTAATTTTGTTCAAGAATCAAAAGTGCTTTCCCATAACTGTAAGTTACATTGTTGTTTGTACAATTACCTTTACCAGTGACTTTCATATTTTCCTATGCTTTTGTATTACTCTTTAGAATCTTATTTCAATTTAAAGAACTCTTTTTTGCATTTCTTATTTTTTATTAGCTAAGGAATGTCTTTGTTCTCCTTTTTTTAAGGATAGTTTTTAAAGGATCGTTTAGTTAGTCCTAATGTTCTTTGTTGCTAGTTTAGCATTTTAAAAATATCCCACTACCTCTGGCATGAAATGTTTCTGCAGCAAAATCTGCTGATGGTCTTTTGAGGGTTTCCATTGCATGTGACAAGTAATTTTTTTTCTCCTGCTGCTTTCAATATTCACTTTTTGCCTTTGATTCTTTACAATTTGATTATATTGCATCTTCATGTGTATTTCTTTGAGTTCATTTTATTTGGGTGTCATTAAGATTCCTGGATGTAGATATTTCCTTCTCCATATTTGGGGAATTTTCATCCCTGATTTCTTTGAATAAGCTCCTCTATTCACTTTAGGATTCCATAATGCATATATTAGTTCAAATGATGTCCATCAAACCCTTAAACTTTCTGTTTGCTTTCACTTTCATTTTCTTAATGATCATCTGATTGAATAATTTCTAACATCTATCTTTGTATTTGCTTATTGCTATAATCTGAGTATTTGTGGCCCCCAATGTCATTGGTTTAATTTCCCTAATATTCCAAAATGATGGTATTGGGAGGTGATTAGGTCATGAAGATGGAGTCCTCATAATAAGCATTAGCACCCTTAAACAAGAGATTATAAAGAGCTAGTTTACATCTTTTGCCATATGACAACACAGCAAGAAAATACTATCTGAATCAACAAATGAGCTCTCATCAGACATTGGATCTGCCAGCACCTCATCTTAGAATTTCTAGCTTCCAGAATGGTCAGAGATAAATTTTGGCTGTTCACTTGCCACCCAGGTTATGGCATTTTGTTACAGTATACCAAACTAAGGGCACTGAACCTTTTATCTTTTTGAGTGGTTAAACCTCTCGAATATTTAAGTTATTGCATTCTTCACTCTGAGATTTCTGTTTAGTACATTTTTATATTTTCTATTTCTTTGTTGAAATTCTCATTGTGCTTGTTCATTATTCTCCTGACCTTGTTGAGCATTTTTAAGAAAGTTACTTTGAATTTCATGTCAGGTAAATCATATATATTCAGTTTATTAGGGTCAATTCCTGGTTATTTTTCTTATTCCTTTGTTTTAAAACATACTTCCTTGACTTTTGAGTTTGTGTCAGCTCATTATACAAACCAGCCACCTTTCCCAATCTTTCTTGACTGGCCTCATTTTGAAAATACACTTATCAATTAGCCCAGCCGGAGACGCTAGGAGTTTTTCCAACCTTTGTTCTGTTCAAACACCTTTGTTCTCAGGTGTAGAGAGTAAGCCAGAGTCTGTCAACTCTGGAATAAGCAAACCAGATGTCAGTTTTTTATCATTGTCAGAATGTTGGACAGTCTTCCTTTCCTTCCCTCTCCAAAGAGAAACTGTAGGTTGGGTTTTTCCTCTGCCTGCTCACTGTGCGCTAAACTAGGTAGTGGGGTTGAGGCTTAAGCCAGCTCATTATTTCATACTTCCATCTTTGTTTTACATACTTCTCAGGTGTCCATACTGTACCAAATATCATCATTGTTCTAAGACAGGTAAGACAGAGACAGTATCACAGAAGTTCCCAAGAAAATAAGAGTATTGAATGCATGGTCTTGTTCTTTATTTCCATCCTTAGGGAGAATCTGGGAAGTGGAGGTTACCTCACAGTAATATGGAGCTGTCCTGGATGGGGCTTTAGAGGAGAGAGTGTCTTCAGCTCTCCTATTGCTTTTAGTGTGGGTGGAATCATGCTCACCCTACACACAGGATTCTCTTAACTATTTTCTAGATTTTTGCTGTTGAGTTATAGTGGGTAAGTGGGGAAGAAGGATTCAGTGTTCCTATCTCATTATCTTGATAATTTTCTTATGCCGAATTTATTTTCAATGAAGATGTAAAAGACATTCCATTGGGAAAAACAGTTTTTTCAATAAATGGTGTTGAGATAACTGGAAAGCCACATTAACTGATCTTGTCCCCTCATCCTGAATGTGGAAAAACTATAAAAATTTGAATGTCATATATAATTATGTAATATAATAAATTCATAATAATTATAATATAATATTAATGTAATAATACATAAACTAAATTATGATTTCCACCTATTTTAATGCATATGTGATAATTTTCTTTAAATATTTGCGGAATTGAAAATTTTGGACTTAATAGGTTAAAAATAAAAATGTTGGACCCCTATCTCACCCAAATATTAACTCAAAAGAAGAACAAGGACAAATGTGGGAACAAGCAAAACTATGATACCAGGAGAAGAAAATGCAAGGGTAAACCTTTATGATATTGAATTCAGCAACAGATTCTTCATGATGACATCCAAACTATAAGCAACAAAAGAATAAAAAAGATAAATTAGACATTATCAAAGTATTTTTTTTATTTCAAGGGGCACCTCAAGAAAGTAAAAGAAAGGTCTGGGGATGAAGATCAGTGGTAAAGTGCTTTGCCTGGTATGTCTGGGGCACTGGATTCAATTCACAGCACTACAGAAAATAAACAAAAGAAGAGAAAGAAGAAAGAAAGGGAGGGAGGGAGGAAAGAAGGAAGAAAGGGAATATCCAGAGAAAATATGTGAAAATCATATATCCGATAAATAACTTGTATCTAGAATACATAAAGAAGTTTGACAGCTCAAAAATAAAATGATGAAAACCCCAGTTAACCACAGACCTGAAACGGGAGGCAGACAAGGTATAATTGCACATTTTAGTTAGGCATGGATGGAAGACTAGTCAGGTAATGAAATTGATCCTTCATTAAGACAGAGACAGAAAATCTCAGAGCATTTCAATTTTGTAAACATATTATTGCCCAAATTTAATAAATTTTAAAAATTACACTCATTTGGAAATTATGACTTATGATATTGTCTGGAAGATATTTTGTCTTACTCTTCACCTAGGCACAAGGCTGTGTTTACCTCAAAGTCAACTGCCCTCCAGACAAAACACAATTTCCTTTGTACCATATCAACCTGGTGGCAGAATTACATCTGACTATAAAGCAAAATGCAGTATTTCTTTAATTTTGAGTTTTAATTTTGAGTTTTATTAATCTCATAAGGGAACACATAAACTGAAGCTAATAATGGATTTAAGTGTGTCCACATAACCAGTTCACAAGAATTAAAAGTCTGGTATTTGTGAAACTGTACAGCAGAGTTCTTGGTACTGAGTAGTTGCTCATTTACTACTGGAAAATCAATTTGACCAATATATTGTCAGATCCTTGAGGAGACCAACCACACCTTGCTTTGCTTACCATCTAACAATATGCATAGATCCTGATATATACTGAATGTTTAATGAACCTGTCAATTCTCAAGGAACAAATACCTACATAACTATATCAATGTTTGCTAAGGCATCTCTTGTACAAGATCTATACAAAAGAAAGGAAAATACTCAGTTAAAAGTGAACATATCAAGGACAAGTTATGGTTGCCCAATAAACTTTCATTCTAATGGATACATAAAGAGTGATATTTGAGATGCTAAGTAAATAGTCTTCATATTTTTCACTCTTCCATTGTCACAGATATTTATGGGATAGTGCCATGAACCTGACATAGTGGTTATGGTACAATGTTGTCTTCAAATATTAATTCTATATTGATTTGGTAAAATAAATTTTAAATAAGCATTTGGACTTCTAGTTAAGCACATTTCTCATTGGCTGACAGAGATGAATGGACTACTACTATTCCTGTGTTACCTAAAAATGGAAGACGTGAGTTGTGGAGAGCAGAGCTTCCTCTAACCCAAGACATAGTGCCCACTTTAGAAAACATTACAGGAAATACAGGTCAAATCACAGATTGACTAAATTGTATGCTCCTTTGTGTCTGTTCTATTGGCTTAACCTGTACTCTAACAAATACATTAAACATTTTCTCACTCTTCTGTATAGAATCTGCATTTCTTTAAATGCTAACCTTATTTTAGGAACAAAAATGTGTAACTTGGTCACTGGTTAAAATTTCTCCAGAAAAACCTGACCTTGCTCCTGAAGATTTGATCCATTAGAACAGGGAGGGGCTCAGTTATCTATACTCTTCATATACATTTAAGGCAATTTGGAAACTTTGCTCTGAGTAGATTTCCCTATGCTTCACCTGTGTGTGAACATACTGTACAACCACAAAGGTAAAAAGTTATTTTAATAAAGTAAATATCATGCAATATGCAATAAAAGTATTTAATGATTGAGAAATGTCTTCTATTTCAGGCTATAAATACATAATTAAACAAATGATCTTTCATATTTTCATCTACTATTTGGACAGACAAAATTAAAAGTGTGGAATTTTAAGATTTGAGAATTACAAGGATTTCCTAATCCTTATAGGTTCCCCTGCCTTCCAAAACAGGATTCACCTACTTATCGAGGACTTTAAGACATGAGAGGTTGATGTTCTGTTTAATCCAACAGCAGATCGGGATTATTAGAGGAGTCCTCTGAATGCATAGCACCACAACACAAGGGTCAGCATTTGTCAAAATGTTTTAAAGTAATTTTGCCATGACTTTCTCTGCAAAAAAAAAAAAAAGAGAGAGAGAGGGAAAACCAAAAAGTAACAGGTCAGTTTCTCTTATGGAGTCTGAAAGCTTTCCCACAACTAAATATTTAAGCAAGACATAAAGTGGAGCTCTTGCATCCTACTTCATACAGCATACCCCACTGCCCACCAGACCCTTCACATGTCTTCTCTCCTGCTGTGGGGCTACTTTCTCAGTCCTGACTGAGGACCTGAGGAAGGAGAGGAGAGAGAGTCACAGTTTACTGCATCTCCTAGTTTACATCATATGGGTCTACTTCTAGTAATTACAAAAGATGATATTCAGTGAAGTATGGTTAATTGATTTAAGTATTTGCAAACAAGTCAGCACCATATATATGGCTCAAGCTAACCTATTTAGAGAAGTGGAAGTTCTAGGGTAAAATTGAAGTGTGTCTCTTCAAGCTTTAACAGGAATAAAATAGCTCTTTACTGTGTACATGGTTATAGATGAAGAGAAACACAGTAGTTCCTAGCATGCTGGACTGTTAGTTCAACAAGAGAAGCAAATGTTTACTAATGTACTCTTACCTATTGGCAAAGCAAAACGTACAGTAATTATTGTAGGTTTTGCCATCAGAAGCACAAACTGGACTCTTTGTCTTGTCACAAACAAATGGTGGCTCTGGGAAACTTTTACATCCTGACTGTACAATTCAGAAACAACAAAGATATAATCAGAGATGACACATCTGAAAATAATCTTCTTAATAGTATTATAAAGTGCCATACATGGCAAAGACAATGAGAAAACTATGTTTTTATTATAGATCCATCACAAAATAAACCTCCCTGTAATCAGAAATCAAATGAAGAATAAGATATTTTAATAACTTTTGTAGTTTTATCAGCTTCTCACCTCAAATTCTGTTCCTCTCCTATTTCAGACTTAACCTCAATTTTGTATTTGCCATTCACCTTCTTTTCTTTGTACTTTCACCATATGTGTAGATAATCCTAAAACTCTATACTGTTTAATTTTAGATATTTTTGAAATTTATATTCACCATAACAAATTCAAGTTTTCTGAAATATTTTATCAAATATAGCTTACATTCATTGAAAGCTTTTATAATTGTTTATTGAAATAATATAGTAATGTAATCTTTAACCTTAAGTATAGTGCATTGTGTGCTAATTTGATTGCTACTAAAGAAAAATTTGTTACATTTTGATAATATTTTTATACACTGATGTACTTGGCATGTGAAGATTTTATTTAGGATTTTTGGATTTATTTTGAAGACTGACATTGTCTTCTGAATACCCGTAATACCATTTCTTTGATTTCATTGGTCAATAATTTTGTTACAATGTATGTAGATGTGGATTCTTAAATAATGCTTTCCTGGTTGGTAGAATGCAGTGGGACCTTTAAATCTATTCATGATAGACAAATAGTGGAAATGACTTAAGTGTCCATCATTTATCCAATGGAAAAATAACTATCATATGTCATCCATCAATGATATATCATTCATAAAGTACTGATACATGTAGCAATAAGGATAAATCTTGAAAACATTACACTAAGTGAATGAAGACAATCACTAAGACCACATCTTATACAATTAAATTTATATAAAATGTCTACAAAAGGTAAACCGATAGGCAGAAATTACATTAGTGATTTCCCGGAGCGGGAGATGCAGGAAATAGTGACTTTCAGTCAATGGGTATCTGGAATCTAATTATAGTATTACAAATGTGACAATTTGTATCACAGTTTAATTTAACTGCTTGGTAAATTTAATTTTAAAAATTATTGGATTATGTCTGGGAGAAATAGCACATTTCTATAATTCCAATGACTCAGTAGGCTGAGGCAGGAGAATTGCAAGTTTGAGGTCAGTCTCAGCAACTAATTGATACTCTGAAAATAAAAAATGGAAATTACTGGAGATGTAACTCAGTGGTAAAGTGTTCCTGGGTTCAGTTTCCAATATTTCTCATAATCACTGAATTATGCATTTTAATTGAGTGAATTATATGGCATGTAGACTATGCTTTAGTAAATTTATTAATAAAAATATACATTCACAACAGAAATTTAGGTAACATTTTAAAAAAATTTATTTTCCAAGAAGACTAAAGGTAATGAAGACTATCCAAATCTCTATGAATCCTTTAAAAATTATACTAATTAACAAGAAGAACTCATAAAATTACATAAATCATTTGTATTCAGCATAGACAGAAGACAAAAAAGGAAATAGCTTGACAGTATCTTTATGTACAAAAGTCATCAAATTTTGATTAGATTATTACCTAAACTCCAGTGCAAGCAAGCTTCTTACAAAGAACAGAAGGTGGGGGAAAAGAAGTCACAGAAGAAAAAGGAAAACCTGCAAAAAAACTGCAAAGAGAGAAGTGGGGACTTGGAAACTCAGATGCAGCTAAGCTCTCCCGAAGAGTGAGCTGCCCACCATTCACATTAAAACAATCAAAAAATGCCTGCCTGACAAGGCCATGCTTGGAGGGAAGAAATTGAAAACAAGGGAATTTGAGAAAGACATTATTACTTTCCTCTGAAAGTTAAAAATAAAGAGGGGAAGGAAGAAATGTAAATGGTAAATGTAAAAGAAGCATGTGAGGACGTTTAGAATAATGCAGTTCAAGAGAGAACTAAACAGTTCAAAGGATAAAACCACACGCGCACGCACGCGCGCGCGCACACACACACACACACACACACACACACACACACACTCAATTCACCTACTGCAATGACCACATTTCCCATAGTGTCAGAAGAGGGCACTCTTCACTAGGAAACCTGTAAAGGACTCTACATTACCAGCCATTTGTGTCCACAAAAATTTAGGGAAAAAATGTGGTTCCCATCTATGTAAAACTTCTTTAAGTAAAAAATAAGCAACAGAAAATTGAGACTCAAATACCTAAAGCTGTAACCTAACCTCCAAAGTAGACAACCATAAAGCAGAAGAAACCCTTCATGAAATGTTCATAATAAAATGAGGTACAGAGTCACTAGCAAACCTTTGGGGATGTTGAAGCAAAATCCTTGTACCTGATGTTGAACTCCAGAAAGGATGTTGCGTCTTTAAAATATATGTGGAGCAACACTCAATTGAATTTAGGCAAGGGATATAAGTTAAAGTGAAAATATTTCCGGAATAAATATTAAATTACAAGTTGCCCTAATACAGAGTAAAGTTGAGCAAATATTAAGGCAATAGAAAAATTACACTTACTTAAGCAACACTGAATCTTTGTTTAGCATTTTACTAATGAATGGGTTTTATCCAAATAAGGGATTATTGTGGAAAGTTAATCAAAGGACTGACTTTGAGGAATTAATATATATAACTTTTTTATTTAATACTGAAACCCAAGTGGGGAAAAAATGTGAAAAATATATAAAACTCATGTATTCTGAAGAAGTAAAAAAAAGCAACCTACAAATGAAAGAGGGAAAAAAGTAAAGGCAGTTAAATGAATTTATTGCTTGTGTATAAAGAATAGTGAGAGATAGAATTAATGTCATGACACACTGAAAAACCAGACACTCACTCGATAAAAGTTGGGTTATCTTTCTTTCTTTCTTTCTTTCTTCCTTCCTTCCTTCCTTCCTTCCTTCCTTCCTTCCTTCCTTTTTTTTTTTTTTTTTTAAGCCAGGCACTGTAATGCACACCTGTAATTTCAGCTACTCTACTTGGGAGGTTAAGGAAGGAGAATTGCAAGTTTGAAGCCAACTGGGTAAATTAATGAGAACTTATCTCAAAATAAAATTTAATAAAAAAAGGGCTAGGATATAGTTCAGAGATAGAATACTCCTGTATTTTATCCCCAGTACCATAATTAATCAATAATTTGATAAATAAATGATAATTATATAAATGAATAATTAAATATAATTTTAGCAATGTTATATGGCAAAATTATTTTTACAAAATTTATTGGTTATATCAATATGTGTAGAAAGATCCCACTTATTAATTAAAACAGCTTTTTAATTTGGCTATATTTATATGTTATAAACCCAAGATGAGGTTAATTAAAAGATCAAAATAAAGAGAGGCAAATGTATATTGGATAAGGATTAATTGTATTTTACTGCATAATTGTCGCCCCCACAAAAATGTGTACAAAGAAGTATTCTCTTCATACTAATCTTGCACTAATGACAGCTTAATAATAGATGATTTTTAAGAAAAATGGACACGTTTTCAAAAGAAAACCTTGACATAAATAATGGTCACCCCCCACTTTTTTGCACAAAAAAATTAGCATAAACTCTACCACTATTAGGTGGTGAACTACAGAAATAAGAAACCACAAATTGTACTTCACTATCAGGCAAAGTAGAGTTCAAATGAAAGTCATTCAGTATGATAAGAAAGGGTGCTTTATAATGCTGAATACTATAATTCACAAGAAAGATAAAACATTATGAATGCCTAAATATTACATAACTAGAAAGCACATTTATGAAACAAAAATTCAAAGAAGGAAACACAATGATAACAGAAGACTTCTGCATACCACTCTCAATTCAAGAGAGGTCAACAAACAACAAAGCTGTTAGAATGCACAGACTAAAGAATATCATCATATAATAGATTTATGCATATATCCCAATGAGATATTCTGATCATCTGGAATACACTTTCTTCTCAAGAACACACTGGACATTCATGAAAAATGGCTCTGTATTAGATCATAAAAAGTAATCAGTAATCTCCATGCAATTAAAATAAAGGATTGAATAAAATAAGACATTAGTAATAAAATAAAAAAAAACACACAAAAAAGTCCTTCACACCTGAAATAAACAAAATGTTTTAGAACATACTTGCATGAGAGGAAAAAACAAAATCTCAAGTTAGAATATTCCTAAAATACAATTATAATGATAAAAAAATCTTATTAGAATCAATTTGATATATTTAAAGCAGCATTCACAACTCTTAGCTTTATGTACATATCACTATCAACAAAAATGGAAAAATAAAAAAATTAAATTCCCAATGAAAAAGTTAGAAATAAATGCTAAAAACAAAAGCCATAAAGAAACAATTAGAAAAATGAAAAATCACAAGTGAATACAATAGATTGGATAAATAATAAATCAATCACAGATTCTTTGAAAAAAGCAAGCTAAATTAATGAAGAAAATGTGAAAGTCATAACAATGCAATGTAAAATAAGAAGAAAAATTTATTGAAATATAGTAAATTAGAAAAAATATAAAGACTATATTGTATATTTCATTACAAAGAAATCCAAAATTCCATAAGAAATGGATGTTTTTACAAAACATAGTTTGTCCAGTTTAACCCCATTAGACTTAGAAAACTTAAAAGACTAGCTTCCATTTAAAAAGTATAAGCATTTAATAAGTCAAAATCACATACAGAAAATGAACAAGCCCAAAGTATTTCAAAGGAGAGTTCAACTCTCAAAAGTGCATAGTCCCTATATCATACAAACTGTTTGAGGGAATAGAAAAAGTTAAGGAAAATTTATATGTGTTGATGAAGCAAAAACAACATAGATTTCTAAGCTTGATAAAAACAAAACATAATACATTTTCAGATTATTTGCATGTTATTGAATAAAATATTAGTAAACAGGATCAAATGCAATTTAAAAAAAAGAAAACAATGACCAAGTGGAATCTATTTCTGTAATGCAAAACTCACTCAATATTAGAAAGGCATTCCTTACAACACACATTAATAATCGTAATGAAAAAAAATCATATGTTCATCTGTATAAATATGGTAAAAGTATTGACAAAATTCTACATAATTCCTAATAAAAATACTTTAGAATTCAGAATTTAATGGAAAATTCCCTCATACATACACATATGTATCATTAAGTCAGCACCTTACTGAAGGCATTTTTGCTAAACGGAAAAAAATTAAAATGTAAAAAAAAAGTTCGTTATCTCCAATATTATTTAATATTGTATTTGAGAATTCAATAAAGAGCAAAATAAATAGAAATTTAAAAAGTAAAGTTGCTTATTGTATGTTTGCAGATGACAGTGGGATAGGAAGACTGAGGAAATCATTAAAATTAAATCAAACAGTAAGAGAATGCAATTCATGACCAGAATATAAAATTAGTATATAGAACTTCATTGCCTCTTTATTTACAAAAATAGTCAGTTGGAAGATAAAATTCATGGCAAATACAGCTCTTTAAAATGACTACAAAAAAGACAAAATAGCTAGGAATATACTTAACAGACTGTGTAAAATTCATGAAAAATGATAAACAGTGCTAGATAACACAAAAGGATTCTTAGAAAATTGGAAAGATCTGTTTCATGTAAGACAACAAAACATCTTTAACATAGTGTAAACTGATATCTTTAAGTTTACAGGGAAAACACATTTATCAACAAGAAAATGCTGCAAGACAAAATCTGTAGTGTGGGTGAATTTGCTATACTGGATGTTGAAACATTGTATAAAACTTCTAGAATTTGAAAATATGCTACAACTCAAATAATAGGCACATGAGGAGAACAGAAAGTCCCTAAGTAGACTAAGGGCATTTGGAAGTTTAAGTTTGAAGGGGCACATCAAATCACTGGAGCAAAGGTGGACATTTCAATAAATGATTTGGGTAAAACTTACTTTCCATTTGGAAAAAAAGGGATAAAGTTGAAGATGTATCTCATAGTATATTTAAAACTCCCAACATATCTGAGTTAAGTAAAAAATAAAATAACAAAAACACCATCAAGGATGAATTGCTTTAAAATCACCCTCTAAAATCAGATGATTCAAAGTTTTCTAAATCTGACTCAATAATCAAATTTAACCCACATAAAAAATATTCACATTGCAAACAAGTCCCATAATCAAGTTTTAAGACCCTTACAACATTTTCAATGTAATTTTCATAATAAATTGTTGACATTTAAAACTTATCAGAATAACATTAAAAAAAAAACAAATTCCAAGGATAATGTATACAGAATATATGAGAAAAATATTCCTTTAGAACATGAAAAAAAAATGAGAAGATCATGAAAAAAATGACCCTGGAATACATGAAAAGATGTCCAATTTCACTCATGATTAGAGAAATACAAATGAAATCTTCACTCTCACACATAATATCCACAAAAATTTAACAGATGCTACCCCGGGTTGGCAAGACTGTGGGGACCAAGGTGCCCTCATTATTGTTAGTAGGATTACAAGCTAGGATGACTCTTGTGAAGGATCTTTATTTTTCCCAAGTGGTAAAATTCATGGTAATATCTAACAACATCCCATATATTTTTACATGTTGTCCTAATATTTCCCCATCTAGAAATTTACTTTGAAAATATGTATTCACAAGGTTGTTGCGAATGTTGGAAACAATGTAAATGCTGAAACACAAAAGATTGAATTAACTCTTGTACTACTGCATGATGTAGTTCCATACAACTAATAAACAGGGAGGAGTGCTTGTATGAGTAAAACCACTTCTGGAGTGCTGGAGTTCCTATATCTTCTCCTACACAAAGATAATAACTTAGATTCACTGTATAATGAATCATTTCTGTCATGAGCATTTTACCATATAGCAGTTGATGTTTTTAAGGTTAAATATTTTCCACCTCCTTACAAATTTAAAGTAACTTACATCTATCTCGTCATCAAAGTCCTGAGACAATACGGGATCTGTAAATATAAAAAGAGATTAAATGACAGGTGTCTCCTTTGATATAGTCCCACCTTTTGGGAAAAGAAATGGGTGCAGGTCTTTCAATGAGGATACTATGTGCCACGAACTGAGCCTTTTATGGCACTGATACATATGGGAATCAGATTGCAAAACTGTAAGCAGTGCTGATTCTTACAATATGTCTAACTTTGTCTCCAGTATATTATATTCTTTAAAATCGTTAACACTCTCAATTGAAGATATTGTTTTCCTTGTCACCTACATTCTATGTATGAGGAAACTGGAACCCAGGAAGGACAATGACTCATATAAGATTTCTTAAATATGAAGGGAATGAATCAGAATGTAGAGTCAAGCCGTCTGCTCTATTTTCAAAGCTTTTCCAAGGACAACATTAATTGCCTCACAATGAAAGTAAAAACGATCATGAATTATAGTATAGACTAATTTTCCCCAGAGTTGCCAATGAGGACTGACTTGATATAATGCTCTGATGTTAGAATTGATAAGCAAAACTCTTAGACATAGAATAATTGACATTATTCTAACAAATCCCACTGGAGAATATGAATTTCCAAAATGGGGAAGGGAATTAGCTGAAGTACTCTAGCTCCATAGGTGGGAAAAGATAAATTTCCATACTCTAGAATTCAGAGGCCATACATATTCACCATATGATTCCTCTTTTTTTATATTATAGGGCAAATTCTATCAATGTAATTTTAAAGGGGCATGGGCACTGTGTTCTACTTGGTTTACCAGTTCAAGGAATCTAATAAACTAAATAAACAACAAATTCTTGGTGATATCAAACCTTGCCTGCATTTTCTAGGACATGAAAAATGTTCTATACAGATTTATAAAATGTACTCACCAGAAAAAAGATGAAATAACAACATGATGAAAAAAACAACTTCAGTCTTCAATGAGAAGTTTGCCATTGAACCTCTTCGGGTACCTTGGAAGAATGTTGTAGAGAAACTTTCAGAATACTTACACAGCCCCATCAAGTTTCAATGAATGAAATTGGTTTTTTTTTTTTTTTTTTTTTTTGAGATTACACTCACACACAAAAAATAAAAATAAAAATAAATGACCAGTAGAAGTTAAAAAAAAAAAAAAGTAATTGAAAGGACTATTTATTTCCTGCATCCGCCCACTTAAGAAAGAACAGTTACAACCTCTGAGTTTCTATATTCCTCTATTCCTCTTTAAAGGAGAACATAACCTTTGCTCCTCTGTCCCTAACATGAACAAGAAATAATCATGTTAACCAACACAGACGGAAAAATGCTGAAAGCAACGATTGCCTGTATTGCATGTAAGGGTGCATGTACTTTTGAGTGTTTTGTCTGTACTTCAGAGAAGCAGAAGCAGTTTCATCAGAAGGACAAGACCAGGAGACATCCTGCCAGCAATTCTCCATGTACAAGCCACTATATCTTATGCCCCATATTACCTTCCTCAGAAAGAAATATGCGAAAGGAGACAGCAGCTGTCTTGCTCACTCTTGCTTCTTTGTCAACTTCAACTATGTCGAAGAGTCTCTTTTTAAGATTGCTGTATAAGGAAAACAAAACAGTGAAGAGATTAGACACAGAAGAGTCACGTGTCCTGGAAGTGACCTGGAACTTGCCTCATGAAGACATTATCAAAGCCATGCCTACATCAAAAAGTAAGGGGATAAATAAATCACCAACTAATGAGGAAGAAAATGATAAGTATATTTATAGATTTTGAATTAGATAAAATATGAAATATTTCCAATTTTTCTTGAACAGAGACAAGAGAGGAAAGAAAAGTAAAGTTCCAGGAACTACACTATACAAATATGGTCAGTACTTTCAAAACCTAGATAGATAACGATAACCACCTGGAGAGTTTGATGAAGTTTGAAGTTCCTCCCCTGAGACTGATTTGATTTTGATTTTCCGCATTAGGTTCTATTCATTTAGTCATTGGTTATTGTTAATACTGGTGACTGAACCCGGGGAAGCTTTGCCATGAGTCACAAACCCAGTCCCTTTCACTTTTTATTTTGAGACAGGATCTCACTAAGATGCTGAGGGTGGACTTGAACTTGCCATCCTTCTTCCTCAACCTCCAGGCATTGGTCTGTTTTTAAGCCTCCAAGATGACTGTATTGTGCAACTACAGAAGCCATAGAATAGATTTTGGAGCCTCAGTACCTCAATCTTTATATTTCTCTAAACTGGAGATTTCATATTTAATGGAAACACATTATGTAAACTTATCTGTGGTTAGCTTTATTCATATGACATTTAAATTTGACTTCCTTTTCTGGTCATGATATACAAATTGATTCATTCTTTTTAAAGCATTATATGATGCATATAGTATTACAAAAGCATTTATTAATTTAAACATATTCACATAGGAAATCAATATTTGGTAATTCCCTTTTAAAACCATGAGGAAGAGATTATTGTTATAGTTTATTGTTAAAAACTAAGAACCAAGAGTTAGACAACTGTGCTGTCAGTCTTAGAATTTTGGCAAAAGTAGTTTAGTGACCTTGTAAAAATTGTATATATTCTCTGTTGTGTAAGTTATCTCATTTATGAAAAGGGAAAAATATAGTGTGTCATTTATAATTATCAAATGACTTTTTACATTCAAAATGCTTGAAACAGTGCCTGACATATTGCACACACTATTCAAGTATAAAAGAAGCACTAGAAAAGGGTTGAAACATTTTAAGTAGTTAATGAAAACTTATTTCATAAAATGCCTGTAACATATGTGCAAATCAAATAGAGCAGTATTAGAAAAGACCATTATCATGTAAAAATTATTCCAGAAAAAAAACTTGTTTCAATATTCAAAGATTAAAAAAATATAATTCATTGTATTAACAGGGCAAAGATAAAATCATGTGACAATATTTACTGACACCTATTGTAATAAAAGCATCTTTTTTGGGGGGGTTGGTACTGGGGATTTAACCCAGAGCACTTTATCATTGAGCCACATCCCTAGTCTTTTTATTTTTTGAGACAGGGTCTCATTAAGCTGCTGAAGTCCCTGCAAAGATGATGAGACTGGCTTAGATTTACTGATCCTTCTGCCTCAGCCTACCAAGTTCTGGGATTATAGGTGTGCGCCACTGCACCTGGCTATCAGTTCTGCTACTTTTGGAAACATAATCAAGTTCCTGTTATCACAAGCCAGATATAGTTTTCTGAGTAAAACAGTTCCCTGTTTGGCTGTGACTGTGGCTCAGTGGTAGAGAGCTTGCCTAGCATGCACAAGGTCCTGGGTACGAAGTACCAGAACTGCAAAGAAACAATTTCCCTGGGATTCTCTGTAGTCCACCCGGCTCTCTACCTCCAGCTCCTGGTATCCAGTCATCTGTTTTCTTCTTCTTTTCCAGAATGCCATATAAATGGAATCATGTCTTATGAAGCCTTTTGAATCTGGTTTGTTTCCTTTAGCATAAAGTATTTTTTTTCCACCCAGGTTTTTGTTTATATGAGAAGTTTGTTCCATTTATTGCTGAGAAGCATTTTACGATATGGATATAGCATGTTTGCTTATTCATTTGATGGCTAAGGGACACTTGAATTGTTTCCAGATTCAGGTGATTACAAATACAGCAACTGTAAACATTTATGTAGAGGATTTGGTGTGAACATAAATTTTCCATTTTATGTGGAACACCTAGCAATAGGATTACTGAATTATGTTTTCTAACTTTATAAGAAACTACCAAACTGATTCTAAATTGGTTGCTCCATTATACATGACCACTAACTATATGTAGAGATCTATAAATTTCTAGAAACTTGAAATTGTCAGTTTTTTTCCTAAGTATGTAGTGATATTCCCTTGTGATTTTATTTTCCTACAATTATTGATGTTGAACATCTTTTGATGTACATATCTGCCATCTGTATGCCATCTGTATGTCATCTTCACTTAGAAGTTTTCCCCATTTTCATTGAATTTTTTTTGTTTGAGTTTTGAAAGTTCTTTACATATCCTGGCTGTAAGTCCAGGACTTATATTTTATACTGCTCTGTGGTTTGACTTTTAATCATCTCTTTCCAAGAGTAGAAATACTAAGTGTTAATAAAGTCTAACTTATCAAACTCTACTTTCTTTAATGAAGTCTAATCTATCAAAATCTATTTTCTTTTATAGATTATAAGGATCTTTTTTTAACACTAACTTTTTTCACAATTTGTCTGAAACAAATTTATTGAGAAACATCTGAGAAGAATGGGAGGAAGGGAGACCAGCAGGGCAGGGGAAGTGTCTCAGGGAACAGTCTCTGATGTCTTCTGCAGGTGGGAGCAGAGGAGACACCTGATGTCCCAGTGGATGCAGAAGTGCTCTTGGCTGGAATCGTGCAGAGAACCTGAGGTAGTTGGCACATCTTGCTCCTGCAGCTGTTCAGAGTCCACATGACTGATACTCAGGCAAGGTGTCAGGATCCAAAGAGCACAGGGTCCTCTGGCTGTCCCCTGGTTTTGACTGGTCACCTCTCCCCTTCATTGGAGCCACACTTGAGGCATCTGGCAGGTTTCTGTTCTCTTACATTTGAGCCACCTTATTGCTTACACGTGGAATGCAACTGCATATTTGTCCCACACAGATTGCAATCCTCTTGGTCACCAGCTTCCAGAGCTTTCTGATAGCATGGGGTTGCCCACAGTCAGGCTGGGAGGGTAAACCAGGTGTGCTGGTTCTTGCAGATGGAAAGTGGAGATGGATGGGAGGCTGACTGGCCCTCCTGAGGTGCTTCTGCCCTGTCTGTTTGGCCTTCTCAGGCAGCGGAGGCTCACAGGGCAAGGGGAAGGTGCAAAGGACAGGCTCACTGGGGCTCCTCTTGGAGAGGACAGGGGGATGGGGAAGATACGTGGGGTGTGGGAGAGGCTTTCCCCTGGGAGGCACAGGCTTCCCCTGGAAGAAGGAGCCCACCCCCTGACTTTTCTGGTGCTGGAGCAGGAGGTAGGTAGCCATGGGGGCATTGAACTTCTTCTTGGTTAGGGACACCCAGGTCTTGCGTAGATCATAACCCATATGAAACATTGTGGTCAGTATTTGTGGGTCTTGGTGTTTGGGGTGTGCCCCAGGATAATCGTGGGGTGAATACTGCTCACCCTACCTCAGCCATGGGTGCTGGAGGATCTGCTTGGCTGTGGGCCCCTTCCTGGGGTTCAGGGTCAGCATGTGGTAGAGGAGCATTGTTGCTGCCAGAGAATCCTGGGGAGGGTCACGGTAGGCTCCCAGCATGATGTGTCTCAGCATGTCCTTAGGGGTGCATCCCATAAATGGGTGCCTCCCTGTTAACATGAAATAGAGAATGACGCCCAGGCTCCAGGGGTCCACTGGGGGACCCTCATACACTTGCCTCAGGATAATTTAGGGGGCAAAGTGTGAGAGGGTTCCCCTGAACTCGTTCAGTTTCTGACCACATGTGACCCTGGTGCTGAAGCCAAAGTCGATGAGCTTGATGTGGCCTGTGGCATCCACCATGATGTTCTCTGGCTTGAGGTCTTGGTGCATGATGCCCCTGTCATGGCAGAAGGCCACAGCACACACCAGCTGGCGGAACAGACTGAGAGCCTCTTCCTCCTGCATGCCACCCTGCAGGACATGGTCAAGAGCTGGCCCCCTCCTGCGTGATCCATCACCATGTAGATATTCTCTGGGTCTCCACCACCTGAAATAATGGGATCGCATTGGATTGATCCAGGTTCCTCATGATATCCTCTTATGAGAGGACCAGGAAGTTCTGCCCTGTCTTCCACAGGACTTTCACTGCCATCTCTGCCCCAGTCAGGCAATGGCAGGCTAGTATGATATAGCCAAATCCACCATGCCCCATGTCCCTCAGGACCTCATACTGGTCCCTCAGAACTGCCTTCTTGCAGGAGCTGGGCCCCCAGGACACTACGCTACTCTCACTACTCTGGCTATTCATTCTAAGCAGGAACACCAACTAAGGATGCTAGCTAAAAAAAAAAATAACAGACCAAAACAACAAATCCCAATCAAAAACACAACAACACAAAACAACAAACCCAAATCAAAGAACTAATATCCAAAGACCACCAACTGCCAATGACCAACCACCAACCACCAAATGTGCTAACTATCTGGGAGTCCAACAGGTCATCACCAAGAGCTTTCTTATGTACCTGAGCTTTGAAACTTACTCTCAAAAATTCCTTGTGATATTAGATCAAGCAATCGCCCATACATGCCTGGCCATAACTCCCAGTGGTCATCTCCCTTTGGGACCTCCAGAGCTTCTTCCATTTTCAGAATGGGAATAAGGAAGGACTCCAGACATTTTTTCTTTAGTGTGTTATGATGACTGATATTTACTTGTTTAGGAATTACTATTTGTAGAAAACTTCAATGTACTTTTCATTTTCAGTCTAAAAAGTCTGTAATAACTTTTGACTTTGAAAGACCACAATGTATTTACACACTCAGGATATCAATTCCTTTTTCTTCCAACTTTGAATAACTAATGTTCAATGAATGGTAGCCCCTCACATGTGAAGCTAGAACAACATGCTCTGTTCCCTAAGACACCTTAGAGTGCAGTATCAACAACCATGAGGATTCAAGGGGGGAAAGCTTCCTCATAATTTTTCCACACTGTTCTACACACAATGAATATGTGTTACGAAGTGACACCACTAACTGAGGGGGATGGGTACAGATGTACAAGAACAGCATTTTCTGGTACTGAAGCTATGCTGCTATAGAGTCACCAGAGTTGTTTTTCCATCCCATGTTAAGGGGAATGTCCATGGGAACTGCACAGACATACCTGTAGGACCTAAAATCAAAGGGATGGAAATTCAAATATTTCACGTAAAAAATCAATAGGAGAGAAGATAATCATTAATGAACACAAGGTACAGTAAATCAGGAGCTTGTCCTACTCTCCTTATAAGGAGAAAAGGCTCATAAATGAACAGTCCACCCTTTCCTTATAAGGACAAAAGCACTACTGAATCAGCAACCTACCCTCCTCTCCTTATAAGGACACAAGTCACACTGAAACAAAAGCTTGCTCTACTCCCTTATGACCCCATCTTGGAAAATTACCTCATAACACTGCCATTTCGGAAAAAAAGGCCTTATTCTTTCATATATTGCTGGTGGGACTGCAAATTGGTACAACCTTTATGGATAGTAGTATGGAGATTCTCAGAAAACTTGGAAAGGAAACCCCATTTGACCCAGTTATCCCACTCCTCAGTTTATACCCAAAGGACTTAAAATCAGCATAACTACAGTGACATAGCCACATCAATATTTATAGCAGCTCAACTCACAATAGTTAAACTATAGAACCAAACTAGGTGTCCTTCACCAGATGAATGGATAAAGAAATTGTGGTATATGTACACAATGGAATATTACTCAGACTTAAAGAAGAATGAAATTATGACATTTGCTGGTAAATGGATGGAGCTGGGGAATATCATGCTAAGTGAAATAAGCCAATCCTGAAAAAAACAAAGGTTGAATGTTTTCTCTGATGTGTGTATGCTAATTCACAATAAGGATGAGGGCTATGGAAGAATAGAGTTAGTTTAGATTAGGTAGAGGGGAGTGAAGGGAGGAAAGGGGGTATGGGACTAGGAAGGATAGTAGAATGAATCAGACATTATTACCCTATGTACATCATGTACAACCAGAAGAATGAGAAATTATACTCCATTTATGTATGATGTGTCAAAGTGCATTTTACAGTCATGTGTAACTAATTAGAAAAAAAATTTAAAAATGCTTAAAAAAGCCCCTAAGTAGAGACTGAAGTGAATGACTTAAAAGGATTTAACTGAATCTCACTTTTTTATTTGTGCATATTAATTATAAAGAATGGTGAGATCCAAGATGTTGGACTAGAGGAAAGCTGTGTTCCTTGTGACTTCATAACTTGGGTTAAAAACAGAGGAATATGTGTTTCTCTGTGAGGCAGTCTTTGTTGCTTATTGATCCTCTGTTGCTTGCCCTTTTGTCCACCTTAATCACCTGCAGTCTGCCAGCACAACAACTACTTTTTGAGGGCAGATTTCTCACTAACTGTTGCCTATCATCCACCATTTGCCCCTTTGCCTGCCTCTTGTCTGCCCATCCCCTACCTTTCACTTACCCGTCACTACCACCGAAGGTTCACCTGCCAATAGTCCACTGGTAGCCTGCAGACTGACCACAGACCACCAGGGCATCACCAGCTGCCTGCTGTTGCCTGGAAGTCCACTGTCACACTACCTGCAGGTTTGGTTAAATGTGGCTGCCTCCATTTTGGGACAACACCCAGGACCTGTAGGACCCCCAGTCTGACTGACTGTACCCTACCTCCAGGACCCCTCAACATGACAATCCATACCCCACATGGACTCAGAGCCCATGCCCCAAGTTGCAGCTCCCCATTTGTCAACACATTTGTAAGCCAGTGTGGCCATCTTGGACTATCATGGAAGCAGAAGATCCCATCTTTAAGTGGGGCAAATTCCATCCTGAGATGCCTGCTAAAGACTGGAAGTTCATTGTCAGGTACCTCTAATTCATCAGGCTACTAAGACTGGGAGGTTTGAATAGAACATGACTGTTTTAGTGTACTTTTTTTTTCCCCCTCCTTTTTGAAAATTTTTAAGTTTTAATTTCTTTATTTTTCTTGCTCTATTTTCCTTTTGTTTACCTGTTTCCTCAGAATCTTTCTCCCTTTTCTCATGCTAACAATCAACTTCTTTTGATTACAAATTTACTCTTTCTATGACTAGAACTTCTATATACTCTTTTCTTATCCCATTAACAGTTACATCCTGTACCCCTCCCAATCCTCTTTGTCCTCCATTAGAAACTTCAGACCTCATTGCAAATCTATTTGTTATATTATAGGTAATAATTGAGCTCATCATCTCTATTTTTTATGAAAATATTGTTAACATCTTCATAGGAGTTATTTGGCTTAGGGTTGCATATTGTGTGTACTGGGTGCTGCTAAAATTGATCTCTCTCTTAAAGAAGAGGTTTTGGAAACCTGCAGGTTCACTATAAGCCTATAGGGGGAAAACTAGAATACCTCATATCTGCACTGCTAAAGGGGAAGGTACATGAACAACATGAAAAAACAAGGGAAGAAAATGTTCCAAACAAATCAAGATTCTATATTAATAAAATCCAATGATGGCATGGTAGAAGAAATGTCAAAAAAGGAGTTCAGAATATACATAACTAAAATGGCTTGTGAAGCAAAGGATGATATAAGAGAGCAAATGCAGGCAATGAATGATCACTCCAATAAGCAGTTGAAAGAGCAACTGCAGGAAGTAAAAGATCATTTGAACAAAGAGAAAGAAATTTTGCAAAAAAAAAAAAAAACAAAAAAACAAATAAACAGAAATCCTTGAAATGAAGGAAACAATAAACCAAATAAAAAACTCAATGGAAAGCATCAACAGACTAGATCATTTGACAGAACCTCAGACAATGAAGACAAAATATTTAATCTTGAAAATAAAGTTGACAAAACAGAGAAATAGGCTAAGCCCAAAAAACCAAAGGCCAAATGTTTTCTCTGATAAGTAGATGATGGTACATAATGCGGGGAGGGGAGAGAGGGAGGAAGAGAAGAATGGAGGAACCTTGGATGGGGTAGAAAAAAATGGGGTGGGGGAAGGAAAGATAGTAGACTAAGACAGACAGTATTGCCCTATGTATATGTATGATTACATGAATGATGTGAATCTACATTGTGTACAAACATAGAAATGAAAAGTTGTACCCCATTTATGTACAATGAATCAAAATGCAGTCTGTTAAAATAAAAATTTTAAAAAATGGTAAATTTTATTATAGTATATTGGCACTTGCACATAACATTTTTTGATGAATTCTATTCCCAGTAACTCTCCTTTCCATCCCCTCCTCCTTCACCCACACCCCCTTCTTCTACCTTATTTTTGTGCCTTTAATCAGTGAAAGTAGACACCTCTGTGATAAAGTAAGGTATTGAAAAAAGATGGAAAATCAGGGCATGATGACACACATCTGTAATCCCAATGGTTTGGGAGTTTGAGGCAGGAGGATCATAAGTTCAAAGCTAGCCTCAACAACTTAGCAAGACCCTGTCTCAAAATAAAAATCCAAATGGACTGGAGTTGTGGCTCAGTGGGTAAGTGATTAAGTACATCTAGGTTTAATTCCTTGTTAAGATACAAAAAAACAAAAAAAAAAAAAAACAAAAAAAAAAAAACAACAAAAAAACAGAAAGAGAGAGAGAGAGATAGAAAGGAAAACCCACTTAAACTCCCTTTGGAGTTCAAATGAATTAGCTCACATAAAAACAATTCAAGGGAGGGGAAGATGGTGAACTAGAGGGAAGTGGGTGTTTCTTGTGCTTGGTGAACTGGGATTCAAGCCACGTGAATATTGTTTCTCTGTGAGGCAGGTGAAAGATGGATTTCACTAAATCAATATTGGACAGAGTGCGTTAAAGGCTTAGATTTTGGGTACATTAAACAAGGAAAAAGGATAAAATTAGAGGTAAGCTGCTTGTAGGAGCAATGGAATTAGCATACGATGACAGAAAAAGTTGAGAAATACTACAGATAGTCTTACCATGGAAAATCCTGAACTCATAGATTCAGCTGCCCTAGGCCCATCTGAAGGTTCTTTGGCACGAAAAAGTAGTACACAGTAAACTCCTGTGTTTAACAGTTGTCCATGGAGAGCTGAGATAGCTCAGTGGGACTGTGATAGCACCAAGAGAACCAGGAATGTGGGTCAGGAGTTCCAGGCTGCATCTGTACAAAGTCCTGTTAGACACCAACTGTGTGACCTAGACTATGCCTCACAAATTAGGAGAAAATTAGACAGATTTGGGGGAGCTCAGTGAAACCCAGTTCCCTCCTTTTTCAGTCTGATGATTCACAGAACCAGTTGCAGTCAGTTGGGAATTTGAATGAGCTGGTGTGATGGCACTCCCAGACTGACTCTGTGAGACCAGAAAGGGTGGTATGCATGAGCAACAGAAGTGGCAAAGAATTGATCCCCTATCCCACTAGTGGAACCCTGGGAAGACAACTGGGGGTAGTTTCCCAGCATAGATCAGCATTGGTTGGGCTCTTGAGATGTGTTGATTTAATATCATCAGAGGACTTGCCATACAATAAAGCACTTGAGTCTTCACTAGATCTGAGTCCTGACTTCAGACGCTCTGTCTACTGAAACTCACCTCCCAGAATCCAGCAGTGACTTCACCCTGAGACCGGTGCTGACAATACTCCCCATTCCACCATACATTGTACTTTGCAGAAGGGAAGCTGAGAAGTTTTGAACTCCAACTTGTATCTTGGAGAACAATGCAATTAAAAGGAAGAATATGACAGCCCGTGACCCTTTCTTGTATGCTCACTACATACCTCAAGAAGAAACAGAAACAAAGACAGGCATTACAGAGAACATATAGTCTCATTGACTATTTTGTCCACAGCAATGTAAATGACTCCTCAACTTTTCATTGATTCTTCTCCCCCCGCCCTCTTTGGATTTGTGCTGACTGATTCATGGACATTTATACATACACATATTTGTTTCTATTTTCTCATATCCATCATTTTTTGAAGGTAATTATTTTCCCTTGCTCCATCTTTTGAGGGGTAGGGTTTTTGATTAGTATATTTTGGTTTTGTTTTGCATTTTTTTCACTGTTCTGTTTCGCTTTCCTTTCTCTTGCCAACAGCCAAATTCTATTGTTCTCTTTTGTACTGTTTAAATTTTTATTCCTATTTTTTTCTCCTCCCTTCTCATAATCATCACATACTATATCACTTCTGCATTTGCCCTGTTCACCTTTTGAAATTGCAACCTCTTTTATACCTACCTATCTCTTCTTCTTTCCTCTTAATTACCTCTATTCTTAATATCTGTTAGCACTAAACGGTATATATATATATCACCAGCCCCAACCACTAATGCTATAGCAATAATTAATACTGAGGAAGTCATATAAAACACCTATTACTTTATTTTAAGCTAGACAATACATGATTACTTTCTGTTTTTACTGATGGAGATGGCTGATACTACCATTTCTGTTTATTGTGCCAATTAACATTGTACATATCATAATAGGAACCAAGTTTGTTGCTATTGTTTGAATAGGTTGCTGCTATTAAGTGGTTACCCCTAGTCTGTGAAGTACTAGAAATCTACAAGGACACTATAAGTTCATAGAATAGAAACTCTGCTGCTTAAGATCCATTAGGATAGATGAGTCAACACAAAAATGATATGAAAAAGCAAGGAAACTACTGATCCCAAACAACCCAGAATGCCTCAACAGCAGACTCCATTAACACCACTGCAAAGAAAATGTTAGAGAAGGAATTTAGAATGTTCATAAACTGATGTAATGTTCATAAAATAGTGTAAAGAGTGAAATCAGAGAGAAATTAGAAGTTAAAGTTCACTTCAATAAGGAGATAGAGATTCTGAAGAAAAATCAATTGGAAATCCTTGAACTGAATCAGCAAACCAAATTAAAACTTCAATAGAAATCATCACCAATAGAGTAGACCACTTGAAAGACAGAGTTTCAAGCAATGAATACAAAATATATAATCTGAAAAAGTTGATCATGGAGAAAAAAATGTTTAGAGACCATGAACAGAATGCTCAATAATTATGAGGTAGGGCTGGGGTTGTGGCTCCATGGTGGAATGCCTGCCTAGCATGTATGAAGCACTGAGTTCGATCCTCAGCACCACATAAAAATAAGTAAAATAAAGGTTCATCAACAACTAGAAAAAAAAATTAAAAAAAAAGAAATATGGGGTAATACTAAAAGATCAGATCTAAGATTAATTGGGATTGATGAAGGCTCTGAAATACTAATTAAAAGAATGTACAATCTTTTCAATAAAATAATATCAGAAAATTTCCCAAACCTTAAGAATGAAATACAAAATCATATAAAGGAGACATACAGGATTCTAAAATACAAAATTACAACAGATGCACTCCAAGGCACATTGTTATGAAAATGCCTAACACAGAATAAGGATAGAATTTTTAAAACTGCCATAGAAAAATGACTCATCACATTTAGAAGTAAACCAATCCAGAGCTGGTAATTTTTCAACCCAGACCCTAAAAGCTAGGAGTTCTTGGAATAATGTATACCAATTCTGAAAGAAAATGGATGCCAACCAAGAGCATATATCCAGCAAAATTAAGCTTCAGAATTGAAGAGAAGCAAACACTTTCCAAGATAAACAAATTTTTAAAAAATCACAACTAAAAAGCCTGCACTGCAAAACATAGTCAGTAAAATATTTCATAAAGAAGAAATGGAAAATAAAAAAGAAAAACAACACAGAGAAAAACTACACTAGAAGAACAGTCAATCAAAGAACAATCTATTTGAACATTTAAACTAAAAATAAATCAAAATGACAGGAATTAAAAATCATCTCTCAATAATAACATTGTAGGAAAATGGCCTAAATTCATCAATCAAAAGACATAGGCTGGCCAATTGGATTAAAAAGAAAGACCCAACAATATGCTGTCTCTGAGAAACTTACCTCATAGGCAAAGACATCCACAGACTGAAGGTGTAAGGATGGGGAAAAAAATGTATCATTCGCATGGATCTTGTAAACAAGCAGGGGTTTCCATTCCCATTTCAGATAAAGTGGACTTAAAGTCAAAGTTAATCAGAAGAGACAAAGAAGGTCCTTTCATACTTCTTAAGGCAATCATACAATAACATGAAATAACTGTCATAAATATTTATTCCCCAAACAATGGAGCATCTACATACATCAAACAAACTCTTCTCAATATCAAGAATCAAATAGACTACAACACATTAATACTGGTGACTTTAACTTGCCTGTCTCATCACTAGATGAATCTTCCAAACAAGAACTAAATAAAGAAGTTACAGAACCAAAAAATACAATTAATAATTCAGAATTAACAGACATATACCTAGAATATTTCATCCATTTATGACTGAATACACTTTCTTCTTAGCAGCATAAGGAATGTTTGCTAAAATTGACCATATTTTAGACCACAAAGCAACTCTTAAGGAATATAAGAAAAGAGATAATACATTACATTCTATCATACCATAAAGAAATGAAATTAAAAATCAGTAATAATATAAAAGATATAAAATACCCAATAACTGGAGACTAAATAATTCTCCATTGAATAACGAAAGGATAGCATAAGAAATCAGGGGTGAAAAAATACTTAGAGGTAAATGAGAATAGTGATACAACATATCAAAATCTCTGGGACACTATGAAGGCAGTTCTTAGAGGAAAGTTTAAAGCATTGAGTAACATTAAAAAAAAAAAAAAAAAAGATACCAAATAAATAAACTAACTTTACATCTCAAGACCATAGAAAAAGAACAAATAAACACCAAAGTTAGTAGAACATGTGAAACAAAATCAGAGCTGAACTCCATGAAATTGAGAATAAAAACTTCAAAACATCAACAAAACAAATACTTGGTTCTTTGAAAGAGTAAACAAAAATGGTAAACCCTTAGCCATGCTGTCTAAAAGAAAGACAAAAAACTCAAATTATTAAAATCCATAATGAAAAAAAAGAATATCATCATAGACACTATTGAAATACAGAGGGTAATCAGAAACTATTTTGAAAATCTAAACTCCAAGAAGTTAGAAAATCTTGAAGACATCAACAAATTCTTAGATCCATATGACCTACTCATATTGAACCAGGAGGATAAGAAAATTTAAACAGGTCAATTTCAAGTAATAAAATTGGAGAAGACACGAAATGTCTACAACCAAAGAAAAGCCCAGGACTAGATGTATTCTCAGTCATGTTCTAGGAGACCTTTAAAGAAGAACTAATACCTGTCCTCCTCAAGTTACTCCATGAAACAGAAAAGTGGAGAACTATTTCAAACACAGGCTATGAAGCTATTATTACCCTGATACAAAAACCAGACAAAGACACATCAAAGAAAGAAAAATTCAGACCAATAACCTTGATGAACATAGCCATAGCCAATGATTCCTAATAAAATACTGGCAAATTACATGCAAAAACACATTAAAAAGATAGTGCACAATGATAAAGTGGGTTCATTTCAGTGAAGCAAAATTGGTTCAACATATGGAAATCAATAAATATAATTCACTACATCAATAGACTTAAAGACAAGAATCACATGAGTATCTCAAGAGCTGTAGTAAAAGCATTTGACAAAATACAGCTTCCATTCGTGTTTGAAACACCAGAAAAAATATAAATAGAAGAAACACATCTCAACATTGTAAAAGCCATGTATGACAAACCCAAGAGCAACATCATTCTAAATGAAGAAAAACTGAAAAAAAAATTTTCCTTTAAAAACAGGAACAAGACAGGCATGCCCTCTCTTACCACTTCTATTAAATGTTGTCCTTGAAACTATAGCCAGAGCAATTAGACAAAAAAAAAAAAAAATTAAATACAAATAGTAAAAGAGATACAAACTATCTCTGTCTGCCAAGAACTTGATCTAAATTTAGAAGACCAAAAACTCCACCAGAAAGCTTCTAGAACTCATAAATGAACTCATCAAAGTAGTAGAATGCAAAATTAATATCCATAAATCAATTATGTATTTATATCCAACAATGAATTGGTTGAAAGAGAAATTAGGAAAACCATCCCATTTACAATAGCTTCAAAAAAATAAAGTACTTGGGAATCAATCTAACAAAAGAGGAGAAGGGCCTCTACAATGAAAACTATAGAACACTCTAGAAAGAAATTAAGGAAGACCTTAGAAGATGGAAAAGACTGCCATATCCTTGGATATTTAGAATTAATATTGTCAAAATGCCATACTATTAAAAGCACTATACAGATTCAATGCAATTCCCATCAAAATTCCAATGATGTTCTTCAAAAAATAGAAAAAACAGTGAAGAAATTCATCTGGATAAGAGATCCAAAATAGCCAAAGTAATCCTTAGCAAGAAAAGCAAAGCAGGAGACTTCACAATACCAGACCTTAAATTGTACTACAGTGACTAAAACAGCATGGTGTTGGCCCCAAACAGGCAAGAAAACTAATGGAACAGAATAGAAGACACAGAGACAAACCTACATACAGTTTCCTCATACCAGATAAAGGCACCAAACATATACATTGGAGGAAAGATAACATCTTCAACAAATCATGCTGGGAAAGCTGGAAATCCGTATGTAGTAGAATGAAATTTAACCCCTATCATTCACCAGGCACAAAACTCAAAGTGAATCAAAGACCTAGGTATTAGAGTAGAAACCTTGTACCTACTAGAAGAAAATGTAAGCCCAATACTTCAACATATCAACTCAGAAACTTACTTTTGTAACAAGAGTTCTGAAGCACAAGAAGTAAAATAAAAAATCAATAACTGGAATAGCATCAAACCAAAAAGCTTCTTCAAAGCAAAGGAATAATCAAGAATGTAAAGAGACAGCCTACAGAATGGGAGAAATTATCTTTGCCACCTGCACCTCAGGTAGAGCATTCATTTCCAGGATATACAAAGAACTCAAAAAACTTAAAACCATAAAACAAAATAACCCAATCAATAAATGGACAAAGAAATTGAATAGACACTTCTCAAAAGAAGAAATACAATTGATCAACAAATGTATGAAAAATGTTCAACATTTCTAGAAATTAGAGAAATGCAAATTAAAACTATCCTGAGATTTTATCTCACTATAGTCCAGCAAATGTTGGCAAGGATGTAGGGAAAAGGATATACTCATAAATTGTTGGTGGGACTGCAAATTGGAGCAACCGTTGTGGAAAGTAGTAAGGAGTTTCTTCAAAAGACTAGGAATGTCACCATTGACCCAGTTATCCTACTCCTTAGCATATATTCAAAGGATTTAAAATCAGCATACTACAGTGTCACTACCGCATCAATGTTTATAGCAGCAATTCACAATAGCTGAGCTATGTAGTCAACCTAGATGCCCTTCAACAGATGAATTTATAATGCAATTGTGGTATATATACACAATGAGTTATTATTAAGTCATAAAGAAGAATGACTTTATGAGATTTGCCAGTAAATGGATGAATTTGGAGAATATCATGCTAAGTGAAACAAGCCAATCCCCCAAAACAAAGTTCGAATGTTTTCACTGATACATGGAAGCTTATCCACAATAAGTAGGGGAGAGGAAGAATAGAAATTCAGTAGATTAGTTAAAGGGGCATGAAGGTAAGTAAGGGGGAAGGGAAAGAAAATAAAGTGGAATTCATCTAATATAATTTTCCTATGTACATACATGAATATACCACCATTGTGTATATCTGCAAGAATGGGTTCTTAATTAGAATAAGATATTCCATGCTTGTCTAATTATATAAAAATGAATTCTATTTTCATTTATAATTAAAAAGAACAAAAAAGGGGGGGCAGGAAGAGCCTATGGAGTTTAAATGAATTAACTAGCATAAAAACAATTCAAACTAACCAAAAGGACTAACACGGCTAAGTGGAGTAAATATTTTGGTTGAGGTGACCTCAGAGCATAACACGGCTTCTGAATGATTCAAACTTAAATGAGATGTTTTACAGTTTGAGCAACAGAAAAAGTTATCCCAGGGATAATGGTGAAATTCTACTGCTGAATTCATACACTAAAGAGTTTACAACCTTGATATTAGATCAAGGTAACCACTATTAATAGTTTGTTCAATGATTAAAGTCCTATATGATCAATACAAGGTTTTCTTTTTAACACATCATTTTGTTTTTCTTAATAGAATCTTGAGGCCCTCAGTTAAGTACCCAGAAAGGGTGTAAGTACTGTAGTCTTTTCTCACCTAACTGCAAGGCAAAAGCCACATTATTTGCTGCACTGATAGGGTCATAGCTCTCAGTGAAATTTACTGGGATGTGCTTTATGTCACTACGCTCCTGTTGTAAAATCAGAAGACAGTGTGACATGTCAGATATTAAACAGCTGAACAGACTCTTTGCTATGCATCTTTTGAGTTTTTTCATAGGTCCATTTTATATTTGTGGCATCAAGCATAATTTATCACATCTAATTCTAGTTCAGTTAGGTGCTTGAATAAATAATAAATGCAGGATTTTAAAAGAACCACAAAATAATCAGGTTCATACCAAGGCTTCTGGCTATTTATTCTTTTATATGAGTTTGTGATACATCAGGAAATTAAACATTCTGCATCTTCACTGTGAATTACATACATTATTCTTGCACAGTGATCCTATACATTTTCCTGAAAAGACTCATTCTGCATTAAGACTTAAGCCATCCAATTCTATCACATTCACCCTTTTATCCCACCCCCCCCCATCAGAATTCTCCTGGCTATTGATCTTTATTAAAATCAAAGTTGAAAGCTAGCCCATTATGTGCACTGATACCAAGTTCCTGACCAAAATTTGGAAAGTTTGGAGTCATCTTTAGAGTCAGCTTTATTGTGGGTCCCGTGTGAATATTAAAATATTCAAATTTTCTAAATATCCTTTGCCATACTAGACCACCACTCCAACTCAACATAAGAATAATAATAATTATGTGATCAACTGTAATAATAATGCCTACCATTGTGTAGACATTGACAACAAAGGTAACTGGTGAAACCCTGTGTAATGTTGTTTCATTTCATCTTCACAATAATCTTCTGAGTTAGAAATTTTATTATCCTTTCTTTACTTATGACTCAATGTTGAAGTCACTTGCTAGAGATATTCTTGGCCCCATTTCTTCTTTCATTAATATTTGTTTCAGATAGTATGCAATGCAAAACCTCTGCCAATATATTAAAGAGAGATTGCTATTAAAATATAAAAATAAACTTATTTTTTAATAATAAGTTGATTAAAAAAACAGGAAACACAATTCATAGTATCTGAGACTGGAGGGAGCTTTGCTTTTCATGTGATAGTGAAGGAAATCTCTGAGGATGTGGCATGGGAGTGGGTACTAGAAGGGACCAGTCAGTCATGGAAAATCTAGACAAAGAAAATCAAGCTTGAGTGCATATCTGGAAACAAAACAGAGCAGAGTGATTTGAGAGAGAGTGGATGGTGTACTCACCATCCACTAAAAATAGGTTGAAGATGTATTAGGTCTGGATCAGCTTGAGCCAGAACTCAAAGAAGGAGTTTGAATTATATACCAAATGCAAGGGGATTTATGCACCGGACGAACACAACCTTGTTTGGACTTTAAAATCCACACCATTTGAATTTGGAATTAATTTAGAAGGTTATAAGGAAGGGAGGAATATAGGAAAACAATTAGAACACTTGGTGTTCAGTTTGGATATAAAGAAGTGAAAAGGTTTTAGACACATATTGAAGTTGAAAGTTCTAACTTGTTGATGGCTATTATGTGGGAACTGAGGGAGAGAAAGACTGAGAATAAGCCAGGATAGGTTTCTGACTGGATGAGTGGAGACAGATTGCTGTTATCTCTAACTACCTCAGGTACTTTCTTTATCTGTCACCTACTCAGAGTTGTTACCTAGAGTAGCGTGATATTAGGGATCTCACTCTCTGATGGCACACTTTATTTTTTTCTCACAAATTACCCATGACAACCAGTCTTAAAATAGACTTATGTCTTTGGTTCCTCTACTTTGTTCAAGTGTTTAGACCCAAACTAATTTTCATGTTTCCCTAACAACTTGATTCCCACTGAAGTTGGGAATCCTCTTCTCCTCCACCCACCATTCTCCTCCATTTATTTCTCTGTCCCACTAACCTAGAAAAACCCAAGGCTGAAAGTCACAGTTGAACTTTATTTGCTCACATTTGAATGCTAAATGGGGAAAAAAATGAGATGGTGATGTTGACTAGGAACATGAATTTAGAGTTCTTAACATTAAAATTATCCCACAAGGTGCTTACTTCAACTTGCAAAAGTTCTGTAGGCAGTACCTGCAAGCAAACACAGCTGGAAAGAATTAACCATCAAGTCATCCAAGAAAATTTTCTTCTCTGTAGATGAAAAGAAAATTTATATACAACTTGATTACCAAGATAAAGACAAATAATGAAATGAATGAATTTTACATTGTATAAATAAAGCTGATTCTCCAGAACAACATATTATTATATTAATATGCATTGTAAATCCTTATCTACCATAAAATAATTGATAACTGAAAGGGATCTGATTTCCTACCATAACAGTCCTCTTCTTCCATATCCCTGGCCACTCTTTCAGAAAATTCCAGTTTCATCAATTTGCAGCTGAAGAAGCTAAAGCTGGATGAGGGAATGTAATTTACCAAAGTACTCAAGCATAAGAGAACACAATTAAGGTCTAAATTACAGATTTCTGGTTGCTTAGATTTTTCTACTGCCCTACAGTGTTTGTGGTATCTGTAATTAATAGAGACTTCTAGAAAAATTCTTAAGTGTCTTTACTTCTGACATGGTGGTCTGATTTTTACCAAAGGTAATACTCGGTTATCACAGCATCAGAAAATAAAACGAAAGCTCATTAGATACAGTATGTCTACTTAGGAATCTTAGTAAAGTGAAATTGGAGGACCAGGATAAGGGAGGAATTGACTCTAGTGAGTTAGTTCACTGACAGGAGTCCAGAGCTTCTCTTCATAGTGGCTTCTCTGATGTAACATGATCTCTCTTCTTCCCTTTTACAGAAAATTGATTAGAATGACCCACCCAGAAAATAAAAGAAGTTTGCAAATAATTATGCCAATGCTCACAATGTTGAGGAAAGTAACTTTTCAGATCAAGATAGTACTACCAAATTTTATAGCTTATATAATGTCAAGGGTTTTAGCACACAGTGCAAACAATATTACTCATTAGAAGAAGAAAAAATACAAAGTCAAGAGAAATATGACTTTGGTGATAAATATAAAAGAAAACCACTAGACCTTTTAGATTTATAACTTCAATGAACTGTGGTGGAAGAAAAGCATCCTTCAGTCCATGAATACACTTCTAGAAGACCACTTAGTTTGCAGGGTTCATATTAAAGAAGAATGTCAACAAAAAAGATCATATTTCTAACCCCCATATTGTGCATCTATACTTTCTCCATCTTCTTCCACAAGAAAAGAATAGACTTTACAAATGATGAAAATAGATCTGCCTACAAGATTTTTCTCTGTAAAAAATAGGAGTTGTTTACAACAAAGGACCCTTTTTCCTTTACATGTATTTCAAACCATTTTCATTGTCTTTACTACTGCTAAAGAGTAGAAGATTTACTTCTGACTGGATTAGGGTCATCTGCAGGCTTGGAGCATGGCTGGCTAGTACTCCTAGTCCTGGACTTAATCCTAGTTCTAACCCTACTCCTAGTCCTCTCCATATCCCTATCCAAGAGACTTAGATAGCATGCCACATAAAAAAGGGTTTGCTTATGTCTTTAACCATTAATTTTTACATGAAGCATTGTAATTTCTCCTATTTATTGGTTGATGTGTGTTAGCGTGTGTGCGTGTGCGTGTGTGTGTGTGTGTGTGTGTGTGTGTGTGTGTCGGGATATTGTACTACCACAGAATTATACTTCAGGAAATTTAAAATATGTAACTGCCCTTTTAATAAGTATTGTAAATATCACTTTAAAAATGAGGCTCTAAAGTACAGAAAATCAGAAAAAAATAGAAAAAAATAATTTTAGTCTTTTTAATACTCCCCTAAGGTAAATTTATTTATCTTTATTTTACAGGTAAGAAAACTGAGATAGACTTTAGGTAATATTGGGAAGATATAATTGTGGTAGTTAATTTTAAGAGTCAACCTACCTGAGCTAAGGATGCCCATATAGTTGCAACACTTCTATTTGGGTCTCTGAGGGTGTTTCTAGAAGAGGTTAGCATTTGAGTCTGTAGACTCAGTAAAGAAGATTGCCCTCACCAGTGTGGCTGGGCATAATCCAATCCACTGAGGGTCTAAATAGGGCAAAATGGCACAGGAAAGGTAAAGTCATTCTCTACTTGAGCTAGGACATCCATTTTCCTCTGCTTTCACGTCACTGCCCCTGGCTCTCTGGCCCTGAGATGCAGATAGACTTGCATCACCACCTTTCCTGGTCTCCAGCTTGCAGAATGGAGACTGTGGATCTTCTGGGCTTCCATCGCCACATAAGTCAATCCCTCATAATAAATGTTTTAAAATACATTTGTATGTACCCTACTTGCCCTATTTCTCAAAGAACCCCATAAAAAGGCAGAAATATTCAGTCAAATGTTTGGGAAATACAATTAAAAATATAATCCCCTACCAACCCAGAAAAAATTCTCCACAATGGTAGAAGTAAAAGAAAACAGTTTTATTAGTGAATGAACATTAAAGCAGAATGTGTTATGCATCATAGACAATCTGCTAAGAGATTGTAAAAACAGAGGTTACATATATGTCCTTAAAAGAAAAGATGAGTCCTCAAGCAAGAGAACGTTATCATTTGTTACACATAGTTCATCTTAAACTTACTTGGTAATTGGGGTGACAATCTGTGTTAGCCTTTTAGTTTAATCCGTAGGAAAAATAATCCTCATATCTTTATGACAAAAGGTGAATTGAGAGTGAGGCACCAGCCAAAGTTAGACTCCTGCCATCCACAGAAACCAGGAGATAGAAGTATTATCCTCCTTGATTACATGTCAAAGAGTCCTGGAGAAAGACATTGTTTGGACTCAAAGCTGGCAGGAGGACTATTTAGTTTTTTTTTTTTTTTTTTTTTTTAAATTTATGTATTCAAAGAAACACTGATGTATCTTACAAGTTTCCTAAAGTGAATGCTATAAGAAAGGAGGGGAAAGTTCTCTTCTCTTATTTTCAACAGGGAAAGAATTTTTTCTTTAAGAAAAAAATATTAAATTTTTAATATATGTCTGACAGTATTTATACATGTTTATGAAGTGTGATGTGATGTTTTGATTCATGTATATGCTTTGTAGTAATCAACTCAGGGTAATTAGCATATCTATTACCTTAGACTTTTATAATTTATGGTGAATACATTCAAATCCTTGTCTTCTGATGAATTGTGTAGACAGAAATGAGGGGAGATGGGGAAAGGAAAGATAATAGAATAAGACAAACATCATTACCCTCTGTACATGTATGAATACATAAATGGCATGAATCAATGTACAACCAGAGAAACGATAATTATACTCCATTTGTATACAATTAAAAAAAAATTCCTATCTTCTGACTATTTTGAGATATATAATGCAATTTTTCCTGATATTCACTCTGCTATGCCATAGAACACCATCGCTTATTCCTTCTATGAAACTAAAGCATTGTGCCCATTGACTGGTGTCTCTCTTTTCCCTTCTGTCTTCCCTATACAACGCAGAGAAATTTCCATAAAAGAAGAGAGCCGGGTGCAATGGTGCATAACTGTAATCCCAGTAGCTCAGGAGGCTGAGGCAGGAGGATCACAAGTTCAAAGTCAGCCTCAGCAACAGCAAGGTGCTAAGCAACTCAGTGAGACCCTTTCTCTAAATAAAATGCAAAATAGGGCTGGGGATGTGGATCAGTGTTGAGTGCCCCTGAGTTCAATTCCTCGTATCCCCCCACCAAAAAAAAAAAAAAAAAGCAAAAGAGAAAGAAAACAGGTTTATTATTGAATAAGCATTAAATCAGAATTTAATGTGCACAGGCTAGCTGCTGAAGAGATTTAAAGATCAGAAGAACACCTTACCTTTTCACATAGCCATGCAGTTCCAACTATGCCATTCCTTTTCTTGAGATAATAAAAAGCTACTTCTCAAGCACCAGGACTTAATTAAATTCTACTTGTCACACATTGTAATTCATCCTAAATTCATCTGGTAACCATAGTGGTCATCCATTTTTACTATTTACCCTTATCCAAATAACAGTAAAATTTCTCATATCTTATAACATGTAAGTAGTTAGAATTTGGAACCAAACATCTAAGTTAAATTCCCATGGAGATGCGGAAAAAGAGGTGTGCTATTTGAGTGTGTTTCCCCCTAAAAGTCCGTGTGGTAATTTGGTCCCCAGCATGGCAGTAGTGTGAGGGGTGGAACCTTTGAGCAGGGGGAGCCCGATGGGAGGTCTTACAGTCAGGGGGTGTGCTCTTGAATGAGACAGTGGGACCTCAGCCCCTTCTTCTGCTTTTTCACTTTCTAGCCATGCAGTGAGAGGCTTTGCTCTGCCAGGCATTCCCACTATGATGTGTCACCACATGCTCTAAGCAAGGGGGACTAATGGTGACAGGCTGAAACCTCCAAAACTAGGAGCCAAAATAAACCTTTTTTTTCTTTTTAAGTTGATTAACTCAGTTGTTTGTTGTAGTAATTCAAAGCTGACTTACACTGAGTGCTATCTTCCTGGAGGTTTACAACTCAGAGAGATCTCACGTTGTAAAAGTTGGTTAAAGGATTATCTTTAAAATGATTTATACACATGTCTAATGAGCAGAGAAAAAATTCACAATTACAAGTTTTTTTAAAGTAAATGCTCTAAGGGCACTGAAGTCTCTCTCTATTGGCATTACAAAAAATTAAATTTTATTTTGATTATTTTTAGTTTATATACACCCATACATTTCATTATTTTGTCCTGTGAGATCCACAATCAATTACTGGCATCTGTGAAGGTAGTTATAAATTTCTAAAGTCAGTTATCAATTTTTCATGAGATAATTTATTTTCTTACTCTAGTAAAATTCTGCTATTTTTCTAAATTTTCTGTTGTGTAATAGAAACCAAACACATTTGTTATCTGTACATATATTCATTTTATATCCCGAATCAAGAATCACAGCTCTAGTAACTCCCATTATCTAATTTGTTTATGCAGACTTAATTCCATATAAAACATGAGCCTCCAAGGTTTCACAAGAACTTGCCAGAGCCTAGGAAATCTTAAGTTGGCCAATTTTATCCTGAGCATCTAACCTAGCAGTAAACATTAACAAAAATGCAATATGAACAGAAATCTCAGATAAATCAGTTCCCTTTTGTCCTCCATCCCCCAAAGAATAGTAAGTCTCTCCCGCTAGGAATGGAAAAGAAGAGTCTGTTACACACAGTTATGTTTACACAAGATTACTGTCTCTAAATTTTGAACTTCAAGGCAGTGACAGACTGTATCTGACTAAAGATCAGAGCAAGGAGTACAGCACACTGATGGAAGGACATAGGGAGTACTTCACTACATGGCCAGATTGTGCTTGCAGGGGGTCAGGTGAGTAATTCAGGCCAGCAGTTGTAAGTGGAAGGGGAGTCAAGACATCTCAATCATAGTGAGAGGTGCTTCAGAATCCCTTCCCCTTGATATTATACCTTTTTTTTTTGATTGTTCCATTTTTATTGATATTATGCCTTTTGATGCTTCAAAGATTAGTGGTACTGGAAATGAAGATCCAAGGGAGTTAGATGTTTTGCATGACAAGTTGTGCTAAACAGTGGATCGCCAGGTGTGGTGGCATACACCTGTAATCCCAGCAGCTCAGGAGGCTGAGGCTGAGGCAGGAAGATGGCAAGTTCAAAGCCAGCCTCAGCAACTTATCAAGGTTGGGCATGTGGCTCAGTGGTTGAGGGCCCCTGGGTTCAATTCCCTGTACCCAAAACAAAAACGAACAAACAAAAAAAGTGGATTCTAAACCACTTTAATCTTTCTGCATGGTATTTAATCCGTGATTCATTGGAAGACATGATGAAGAGAAAATTTTACTGGTGAGCTCAGACTTCCTGACAAAATTCATGTATTGAAAGAATCAGAGTGTAATTGAAACTAGTCTATCAGGTTAGACAAATACTACGTATGTCAGTGTGTTGGCCCACTGTTGTCATGGAAATATTAAAAATCAGAGGTAATTGTCTGCTAAATACCTTGTGAATCCAGAGATAAAATCAGATTGAATCTGGAAGATAAGGGAGAAAGGTGACAATTGATACAATTTCCTGGCCTTCTTTCCATGTCCTAATGACTCAATATACACCAGAAAAGAATTTTTTTTTTTTTTATGGTATCTCTTGTGAGTCTTCATGAAATAAACTAGTAAAATGTCAACCACTAAGGTCTTTTGAATGAAAGTAAGACTCCAAGGGTGGTGCCAGCAGTTAAGAGGTTCTCCATCCATAGGTGGGGTATGCCCACACTACAGTGGATACCAATTCAATGGAGTGTGCCCATACCCCTCCTATGGATGGGGAACCTCTTAACTCTTTTCTGAAGAATTCTATTAAGTTTTCTTTGGCAGAGATTAATAATTGAAGTAAAAAAATGGAGTAAGTACAGATTAAATTTTTTATAGTTGGGTTGTGGTGTTTATTTACCACTGCCATCACAGTAACAATAATGAAATCAGATAAAATTAGGATTTATGTAAGAACTCACTTTTTGAAATTGTACAGCATGGTAGCTTAATTAAAAATATCATTAGTCCAGAAAGATTTGTATTATGTCAATTTTCTTTTAGGTAATTAGAGATTTACTAGTATTAGATATATAGAATCAGCTATACAATAGACATATGGAAGATGAATCCATGTTCTATATTCTTCTGCCCTGGTAATTTTTCTGATTATAGAAGATGCTACTACAAGTCTCTAGAGTTTTCAGCATCTATAGATAGAGTGCAATAATAATTACGGTAATTACGGTTGTTTCTTTTTTTTCTTTTTGGTGCTGGCGTTTGAACCCAGGGCCTTGTGCATGCAAGGCAGGCATTCTACTAACTGAGTTATAATTATTATACAAAATTATAGTAATTATGATAATTATTCCTTAATTGCTACTATAATTTATAATCATATGGTGAGTATAAGGCTAAGGATTATTTAAAGTCATCTTTATAACTAAGTGAGGGCTTGGTGCAGTCACAGAAAATATAGTTGCCCTCCCCAATTGGTCCCATGTCATTTAATTCAGTAAAATAATGACTAGTTTCAGTAAAGATCAGTTTGTCAAAATCTGCCCCAGGAAATCCATCCATTGGGGTTACAGAGAATAGCTCCCTGGAAGGACTGAGATCCCTTGTAATGTTTATAGGGCTAAGCTTTGTTTGGAGGAGTATGCATTTTTTTAAAAGCAAAATGAGAATTTACTGGAAGTTTGAAGGACTCAAAATCATCATTAAAAGTTAAAAACTAATTTCAGAATTTGTGGGAACAATAGCATTTCTAGAGGTAATGATGCAAGTTTTTCCTGATAAAAATGAAATATCTAATTTAAATAACAATGAAATATATATTAAAATGTAATCACTTTAACAGTTTATCAAAACATCATCAACATATAAAATTCTAAGTATTTAAGTTGTACAACTTGATATTTGATTTAATATGTATTGTGGGTTAGCTATTACAATAATCTAATTAACATACTTTACTATAGTTACCATTGCAAGTGTGTATGTGTAAAGTGTGTAGAAAGATCTAATTTAAAATCTATCTTATTAGCTAATTACAAGTATACAGACAGTATTGTTACTACCATTGCCATACTGAACCTTACACGACCACATCTACATGTACAATTTGACTAACAGAGCAGTGTACAGTTTTGTCTTCTTTTTTCCCTGTTGTCCACTGTCTTGGGTAATAAAAAGTTTGGTCTTCATGTGTTAGGTTTGACCTATTTGTTAAACATTTGTTTTAGTTTAAATCCTCCAAAAAAAGAAAGATTCAGCAGCAAAGATTTGAGCACCAGGTAATTTATTTGGGAGGTAAATATAGTACGAATCTGTAGGAAATTGGGGAAGTAAGGCAGGAAAATGAAGGAAGCTAATGATCAGTGTATTATCAAGTGGATTATCATGGTGAAAAAATGAATCTTACTTCTACAGTGGGCTTTAGGAGGCAGTGTGTAACATAAATGTCAGATTTAAGGTAAGGAAGTTAGCATATTAATATACCAACTCTCATCAATCATGCTGAGAAATTCTCACAGGTAGCATAGAATTTCTACTGCTTTTGATACTCTTGAATATGGACAGGATATTCAGAGAAAGCCCACGGGCAAAGAAATGCAGATGCTAGCAGAGAGATGTTGTACCCTAGGAACTGATCTGCAAGACCAAAGGACACGAGCAGAGTACAGATGCATTACAACATTGAAGTGAGGATATCAAGAACTTGTAATTCAGAAACAATGATTGGAGATATACATTTTAAGTCATTGACATATAAGTGGAAACAAAATTCATGAGACTATATGCAATCACTTAGGAAAAGAGAAGAGGACTGCATGCTGAGTATTGGCAGAGAAGTAACTTAGAAAAAGTAAAGGATACTGATAAGGAGCTAGAGGTGATATAAGGGTAAAACCAAGGAAATTTGATAACATGGAGCCAAGTTTCTGAAAGTGCCTCAAGAAGAAAGGAGTAAATAAATCATATCAAATGCTGTAGGTAGATAGCAAAAAAGGTATATCAGTATCCACTTTCATATTTAACTATGTAGACTTCAGCAGAGGCATAAACATGAAATTTGATTAGAATTGGTTTGGGAGGAAATGATACTAGACAGCAAGTATAGTCAATATTTTAAAGGGGATTTTGTTCTAATTTGAAGGAGTTACAGCAATATCCAATGGAAAACAACCTACTCACACCTATTTGTGTTGACTCCTAGCCGAAGTAGAGCTTTTGTCCTAAGGTAATCTGTGGACGCTGTTGTCCCTAGGCTGTCACAATTGATTTTCATGGTTTAGAAACAGAATATGACTGCAATCATTTAATAAATTATTAACCTTCATTTTCAGGGATATTGATGAGATATTGGTTCTCTTGGGCTTCCAGGTGGCATTGTGATTTGGGCCACCTGGACTCCCCAGGCTGATTGCTGCTAGTGGTAGGTAAAAGTGTTCCTTTACCTCACTGTGTCTTTTAACTAATATTTTTCTGGGTAGGATATAATTTAAAAGTACTACTTTCTAAGCATATATTGACTGAGCTCTTAAGAATGAGGTTAGTTTTACTTGTTTAATAAATACAGTGGAATGATGAATGTATAACATTGTTTTCAGTTCCATCTGATGCTCCATTTCTTTTCTACCACCGTTGCCTTTATACCTTTATCATCTACTGACTCTTCTCAGTCAGCTGCGGTCTGGCTTCTGAGGACCCTAAGAAGAAAGGTGGCACATTTATCAGAGAGTAAACCATGTCAGCACTTCCCTCAAAATATATCAAGAAGCCAGTGTCCTACATCCCCCTCACGCCTCACATCTGGATACATTTCTTCCTTGAAACACTGCACTGTAATCCGATTGCTCTCCTGAACTTCACCTCCTACTCTCCCTCTAAATAATTGCTGGCCACCTTAATCTTCCATTTAAAATTACATCTTCTCTCTAACCTTCCCAATTTCCCTTTCTAATGAAATAAATCTAAAGTGTCATCAGTGGTTGCAGGAAGTTAACAAAGGAGGCTCCTGTGGTATTTTTGAAGCAGTCTCATCCAGGTGGGAACAGGACTGCCCTATCATTTACTAACTACCATCCACCTCCAGGGCCAGTCCATTCCTTTTGACTGCAAGAGGCTGAGCATCGACTCCTTGGTAAAGACACCAAAAGTCTTGGCCTTTACTTCTGTTCATAAGAGCTTTCTTCATGTCTGTCTTCCTCCTTACTTCTCTAACAGTAGAAAACAGATGATGGCAAGCATACTCTAGATATTATATGAGAGTTTTTGCTGACAGCAAAAAAAAAAGTAAACACAAAAAGTAGAAAATCAAGACATTTAAAAATTAAACATAGTCCCAAGAACTAGCAAGCATCATTAATTTGAAATGTTTTGCATTTTTTCATTTAATTATATGTAAAATTATTTCCCATACATTCTGTCTTAAATTATTTCTCTTACATGTTATATTAAAATTTATACTATACTATAATGTGCAAAATCATTTGTCACATAGTACATGGTGAAATATTTTCATGTCAATAAATACTATTTTATAATGTTGTCTGTAATGGCCATGAATTTTTCCTTCATAAATAAGTCAAAATCCAACTAACCCTTGATGGTGTGAGTTTCATTTTGCAGTATCACAGAAATTCCTGTTATGAATTGACTTGTATTTATGGAAATAATTTTATGATGAAAATGATGAACTCTCCATAATCTTGCAAATTTCTGAATTTACCAGCAAATTGAAAAATTTGCAAAGCTATTCTTTTTGTCTTTGACAATTTTCTTATTGCAGAGGGCATTGAAATATGGAGATTTTATTAAATTAATTTAAAATACCTATTATTTATATATAGTTACTTTCCCTTTACCTATTAAATATGATAAATTATAGTGACACTTTGTAATAAGTAATCGCTCATTCATATTTCAAATAATGCCTATTTATTCACTATTCAATGTAGTGTGAATTATGCCAGTTTTCCCCTGTTGTCTTTCTGTAGTTCTAGGATTTTTTTTCTTTTTCTGGTATCAGGGATTGAACCTAAGGGCCCTCAATCACTGACCAACAACCCCAGTTCTTTTTTTCTTTTTTAAAATTTTTGAGATAGGGTCTTAATAGGTTGCTTAGAGACTCCCTGCCTCACTAAGTTGCTGAGGCTGGTTTCAAGCCTGCTATCCTCCTGCCTAAGCCTCCCAAGCTGCTGGGATTACAAGTGTGCACAACCATACCTGGAATATGTCTAGGATTTTTAAATACCATAAATGTTTAGCATAAATATAGCAAAATGCATAATATATCAAAGAATTTTTACAAAAACAAAACACACATAAACATCACCCTGAGAAAAGAATCAAACACTAAGGTTTGATTCCCAGAAGGTCCTGATATCCCATTAAAATTACAAGTCCCATCTACTTGGATTTTCCACTGTCAACTCAAACCAATAGCTTTCAAATAAAACTCATCAGTCTAATCTCCAAAACATTCTCCTCCCCTTCTGCCATTGGTGCCAGTAACCTCTAGTATCCCACGATAGATTTGTGGCTACTTTGACCACCCACAGAAATAGACTATATGCCTAATGCCCAGGCTTTCCTATCTGAACATATTCTGCTGGTCATTCTTGCTTTGCTTTCTCCCCACAGCTAAGTAATTGAACCTCAATGAAGTTTAGCTCTACTTCAGGCTACAGGCCACAGTTTGTTGCTAGTTACAGATCTTGAAAAAGTGCTAGGTCCTATTTCATTGATTCTATATTAGACAGAATTTCAGATTCTCCTAATGTGACTGTGGCTCTTAATTTTAATAACTCATTCTTCTGACTTGTTTCTGGACCCACCTTATATGGTACTTAATATCAAAGTTCTTACCATATTTTCTAATGACAGGGCTATGTTTTGCAGACATTATCAGGAATCCCATTTCCATGACACTGACTATTCATCTTTTGAAACTCCAGTGTTTGCAGCTTTAACTTTCAAATGTTATTTTTTTCATTCAGCTTAAAGCATGTGGGAAAAAGTCTTTGTTTTTGCCTCAAAAATGTCCCACATCGTCCTTTGTCCTTTCTTGTCACCTCTATCTCAATACTGCCATAACTATGCACTTCTCCAGTGGTCACTGCCCAGAAATCCATGTCTCCTAACCACCACTTCCCTACAGCTAGCTGAGGTCACCCTTACACTCCATTGCTTAGTTCTTTAATCTAGAAGCCATCCCATTCTGTAGCACATGAACTAGTGTCTTTTTTTACTAAAAATATTTTGACTTATGAACATGGGGAAAATAAGCTTGGGAATATTTCAGATATGATATTTTAAAATACATTTTTTCTCCCTCTTTCCTCTTTCTTTTGTTCTTTTCCCACTGAAATTTCTCCTGTGGGACTACCATTACATATAGGCTAATGTTTTTAAAAGTTGTCCTATATTTCTCTGAGGGCTTGTTTTCCTTCATTCTTTTCTTCTCCTGTTCTTTGACTTGCATAATTTCTATGAATCTCTTAGTAAAGTCACTAATTCTTCCTTCATTTCAAATTTGCTATTGAAACTAGAGTTTCACTCGATTCACTGCTTCTGCAAGCGGAGAAGTGTTGCAGCTCTTCATGGCGGACCATGCCCTCCAGTGTTGCAGAAGAACCCAGCAGTGCATCTTCAGTTTCTTCTTCTTTCTGGATTCTTGTCTCATGCATTAAAAGAATGGACTTCACAGACCAATCCACAGACCAGGATGAATTAGTGTAATGGTAAGATTTATTGAAGAACAGAAAAAGAACTCCTGCCAAGCAAAAGGGAAACATGTGCTGCTCTAGGGGAGCCATGTCACTATTATCTCCTCTGATAATTTTTTTTTTTTTAACTTTCAGGTATTATTGTGCTTTTCAATTGCAGAATTTCTATTTACCTTTTTAGGAGAAAAATCCTATCTCTTTATTGACATTCTCTATTGGATGTGATATCATCCAATAGAGATGGATGTCTTCTGTCACCATTTTAACCAAACTTTCCTGTTGGTCTGTGAACAAAATAACAACTGCTTTGAAGTTTTTTCCTTTTAAATCCAGCATCTGATGTCTTGCATAGGAGTTGCTATTGCCTACTTTTCCCCCAGTGTATGAATCGTAATTTCCTGTTTTTTTTTTTTTTTCTAATGGTAATTGGATAGTCTAGAAAATAAATAGAAGGAACTTTGGAACAAATTTAGTTACTGCCCCACTCTCCAGGAGATTTATTTTCATTTGTTTGGTTGTTGCTTTATTTACTGACTAACTGGGTGATTTTAGCACTGTTTACTCCCATTTCCCCCAGTGATGTCAAGTCTCTGCTGTTGCATTTGAAGGAGACACAACTTTGGGTATGCGTAGAGTCACCTTGAATGAATGACAGCAGTACAGTTTGGGCTCTCCCACTTTTTCTCTGAATACAATTGCCTGTTAAGTTTCACTAATCATCAGAAAATTGTTCAATTGTCTACAACTATGTCTTGGGATATCAATTTCTTTACAAGTTAATTTATTGGAACTGAATCACCTTGTATGGAATAGTTTCTGAGGTCAGTGTTTGGTATTTTATTTTTCCACAAGAGAGCTCCTCCCAGCACTATTATCTGAGTTCTTTTCCTCAAACTAGTGACCTGAATCTAGACTTTATCTTCTTTAGATCTATGAATCTTTTCCCAATTCCATTCACAACAACTGCTATTTCTGAGAGGGCTGTGGGTTTAAACTTATTAATAAATTGTTGTGAATGAATTCAATTCCTTAGAGAAAAGTTCAACAGCTGTTTAATGACCTGCTTCTCCTTGAAGGCAGGATCTCAGATAGTTCTTTGGTCCTACGCATGATGACCATGGCAAGCATCTTTCTCAAGTGATACCTACCTTTTGAGTGACAGCACATACAGAAAGAATGGCAAGTGTCTTTCTTAGTGACACCCACATTCTAGGAACTGAATGCTTGGAGGAGGTTTAGCAGTGACCTGAGATTCACTTGAAGTGTGATAAGTGTTAAATTATTTAACATAAAATTTAAGACTATTCCCCCTTGATGTGGTATGCACTTCAATCCCCATCCTTCTTTATCTCCTATCCCAAGAATTCACAGCTTATTCTTTCTGTTTTCCAGAGTTTCCCACATCTGGCTGCACCCAAATCTTTACTTACTTTTATATATTTTTTTGTGCCAGGAATTGACCCAGGGAAACTTAACCACTGGGCCACATCCCCAGACCTTTTTATTTTTTTATTTTGAGACAGTGTCTCACTGAGTTGCTTATGGCCTCGCTAAATTGCTGAGGCTGACTTTGAATTGTTTTCCTCCTGCCTCAGGCTCCTAGGCTGCTGAGATTACAGATATGTTCCACTACACCTGTCTTGCACCTAGATCTTTTCCAGAAATTCTAAAAACATACCAACGATCAAAATTCATTTATTAACAATTGAGTCAGTTTTGATGATGGATATCATAAAACAAACTAACTTTTCTCCAAATAATTCTCATATGTATTTAGTTTTTAAAACTACTAAAGGTATTGATATTTATTGAATTAAAATTTCTACTCTTTTTTCTTTTTCCTGCTTGACTTTGTCAGTCCATTCCAATTCATCTGCTTGGAAAGAGTTCACATATCTGTCTTAGGATCTGTAGCTACACTTATTACCCTCTCTCCTCATGAGATCATAATATCAACTTGTCCCCATGTCTCCTGTAGAGTGAAGATCTACGGGAAACATTTAGGAGTCACCTCTCATGGCCTACTTTACAGCCTCCAGGATGAACACAAAATATCTCTGTATTTTATTTGCCCTGAGCCATCTGTCTTACCCCCATCAAGCTCCTCACTCACAGATCAATAAAAGACATAGCCAGGAGGTGATGGTTGAGGAAAAGTGAACAAGATAGTCACATCTTCCAGAGCTATTGTCCTTAAATCCATTATCCCTTTGTGTGAGGTAGGTCAAATGGAGAATCTAGGAAACCCTAGTGTGTAGCTTTCCTATGAGTGTTTTTCCAGATTGCTCCTGTCAGAAATAACGATTCCTTGTAAACAAAATTGATAAACCCTTAGCCACACTAACAAAGAGGAGAGAAAAAACTCACATTACTAAAATTCAGAATGAAAAAGGAAATATCATGACAGACATTGAAATACAAAACATAATTAGAAGCTATTTTGAAAATCTATACTCCAAAAAAAATAGAAAATCTCAAAGACATCAACAAATTTCTAGAGACATATGAATTACCCAAACTGAACGAGGAGGACAATACACAACTTAAATAAACCAATTTCAAGCAATGAAATAGAAGAGGTCATCAAAAGCCTACCAACAAAGAAAAGTCCAGGACCAGATGGGTTCTCAGCCGAGTTCTACAAAATCTTTAAAGAAGACCTCATTCCAATACTCCTCAACCTATTCCATGAAATAGACGAGGAGGGAACCCTCCCAAACTTGTTCTATGAAGCCAATATCACCCTGATACCTAAACCAGACAGAGACTCATCGAGGAAAGAAAATTTCAGACCAATATCCTTAATGAACATCGACGCAAAAATTCTCAACAAAATTTTAGCAAATCGCATACAAATATATATTAAAAGATAGTGCACCACGATCAAGTGGGTTTTATCCCAGGGATGCAAGGTTGGTTCAACATCTGGAAATCAATAAATTCACCATATCAACAGACTTAAATTTAAGAATCACATGATTATTTCAAAAGATGCAGAAAAAGCATTTGAAAAAATACAGCACCCTTCATGCTCAAAACACTAGAAAAAATAGGGATAGTAGGAACATTCCTTGACATTGTAAATGCTATCTATGCTAAGCCCTTGGCCAACGTCATTCTAAATGGAGAAAAACTGAAAGCATCCCTCCTAAAAACTGGAACAAGACAAGGATGCCCTCTTTCACCACTTTTATTCAACATTATTCTTGAAACTCTAGCCAGAGCAATTAGACAGATTAAAGAAATTAAAGGGATACGAATAGGAAAAGAACTTAAACTATCCCTATTTTCCGATGACATGATTCTATATTTACAGGAGCTGAAAAATTCCACCAGAAAACTTCTAGGACTCATAAATGAATTCAGTAAAGTAGCAGGATATAAAATCAATGCTCATAGATCTAATGCATTTTTATTCATAAGGGATGAATCCTCTGAAAGAAAATTTAGGAAAACTACCCCATTGACAATAGCTTCAAAAAAAAAAAAAAAACTTGGGAATCAATCTAACAAAAGAGGTGAAAGATCTCTACAATGTGAACTACAGAACACTGAAGAAAGAAATTAAAGAAAACCTTAGAAGATGGAAAGATCTCCCATGTCCTTGGATAGGCAGAATTAATATTGTCAAAATGGACATATTACCAAAAGTGCTATACAAATTCAATGCAATTCCAATTAAAATTTGAATGATGTACCTCATAGAAACAGAGGAAGCAATCATGAAATTCATTTGGAAGAACAAGAGACCCAGAAAAGTTAAAGAAATCCTTAGCAGGAAGAGTGAAGCAGGAGGTATCACAAATACCAGAACATCAACTATACTACAGACAACAGTAACAAAAATGGCATGATACTGTCACCAAAATAGACAGGTAGATCAATGGTACAGAATAGAGGACACAGAGACAATCCCAAATACAGTTTCCTCATACTAGACAGAGTTGCCAAAAACATACCTGTTTTTGAGAAAAGATAGCCTGTTCAACAAATGGTGCTGGGTGTTTTTGGAAATCCATATGCAGCAAAATGAAACTAAACCCCTATCTCTCACCCTGCACAAAACTCAACTCAAAATGGATCAAGGACCTTGGAATCAGACCAGAGACCCTGCATCTTATAGAATAAAAAGTAGATCCAAATCTTCATCATGTCAACTTAAGACCAGAGTTCCTTAACATGACTCCCAAAGCACAAGGTATAAAAGCAGGAATCAATAATTGGGATAGATTCAAACTAAAAAGGTTTTTCTCAGCAAAGGAAACTATCAGCAATGTGAAGAGAGAGCCTACAGAGTGGGAGAAAATCTTTGTCACACATACTTCAGGTAGAGCACCAATCCCCAGAATCTATAAAGAACTAAAAAAAATTTTACACCAAGAATACAAATAACCCAATCAACAAATGGGCAAAGGAAATGAGCAGACAATGCACAGAAGAAGATCTACAAGCGATCAACAGATATATGAAAAAATGTTCAACATCTCTAGTAACAAGAGAAATGCAAATCAAAACTATCCTAAGATTTCATCTCACTCCAATTACAATGGCGAATATCAAGAATACAAGCAACAATAGCAAGGATGTTAGCAAGGATGTGTGGGGAAAAAGGTACACTCATACATTGCTTGTAGGGTTGCAAATTAGTGCAACCACTCTGGAAAGCAGTGTGAGATTCCTTTGAAAACTTGGAATGGAACCACCATTTGACCCAGCTATCCCACTCCTTGGCCTATACCCAAAGGACTTAAAATCAGCATACTACAGTGGTGCAGCCACATCAATGTTCATAGTTGCTCAATTCACAATAGCTAGATAATGGAACCAGCCTAGATGCCCTTCAAATGATGAATGGATAAAGAAACTGTGGTATATATACACATTTGAATATTACTCCATAAAAATAAAATTATGGCATTTGCAGGTAAATGGATGAAATTAGAGAATATCATGCTAAGTGAAATAAGCCAATCATAAAAACAAAGGCCGAATGATCTCTCTGATGAGCGCATGTTGATACACAATGGGTGGTGGAGGGAGGCAAGAATTGAGGAAGAATGGATTGTATAGAGGAAAAAGAGGAGTGGGAGGGATGCGGGGAAGGAAAAATAACAGAATGAGACAAACATCATTTCCCTTTGTAAATGTATGATTACACAAATGGTATGACTCTACTTCATGTACAACCAGAGAAACGAGTTGTACCCCATTTGCTTACAATGAATCAGAATATTATTTAAAATATCATTAAAATAACATTTAAATTATTAAAAAAAAAAGAAATAATGATTCCTATTTTCCTAAAGAAGACACAATTTCAAATGGAAATGCAGTCAGGCTCTTTGTGGGCCTATCCAAAGATTTGAGGGAGTCATAAGCTCTTTCTCATGTTTTCACAGAGGATTGCCTTGGGCTTTCTATCACATCTCTAGTAAGGTCTTTGCAGAAAGAGAGGAAATCAGTTACTTTGGCTAGGAATCTGGGGGATTGGAGTTTATTTACAAGTAAGAAACTTCCAAAATTTGGGCCCTGGATTCCATTTGCCTGTCCTTCGGAAATGGGCAATGTGCCCCTGTGCCATTGTACCAAATGTTCTGAAGGATTTCTTCCAGAGACTTAATCAAGTGTCTTTATTCTCATTATGGATCAAATCTACTTTCATCAAGTTGGCATGTGCTCTTTATTCTGGTGAGTAAATTTTCCAGTCCTGGTTGGAATATATCATATATCCCTTAGGAATGGAGTGCTTTCTTAAAAAAAATTGAGTTCTAGATGATGATATATAATGGGGGTAGGGGGATGGGGGTGAGGGATGAGAGAAGAATGGAGGAGCTTTAGATTATATAGAGGGAAATAAGAGGGAGCAGGAGTATGAAAAGTGGTGGAATGAGACAGACATCATTACCCTATGTACATGTATGATTACACAAATGGTATGAATCTACATCATGCACAACCAAAGAAATGAAATGATGTACCCATTTTTGTACAATGAATCAAAATGCAGTCTGTATAAAATAAAAAAAAATAAGTAATAAAAACAATTGGGTTCGAAGTTCTTAAACTATGAAATAACAGAATGTTATAAATTCTTTTAAAATATTGCATCCATGAATCTCTTCTTATTTTCCATGTTAGAGAAGTAGAGACAGAATGCTGGTTTACAGTGAGCAGTAGAATTAGTTCTTTGTTCATTGCTGTACTATAGGACTTCAACTAACTTTTTACTTTTGGTGTTTTTTTGAGATTGGATTAAAAGTTTGTTAAACACAAAGTGCAGGATAATCTCTTCTATATATGGTATTGCTGGAGTTTCCAATTTTACAGTTATTTCTTAGCTATCAATTCTGAGTCTGTGAATTCAAGGCCTTATGTAAGGAAAGAACTCTTTCTTTCTTTCCCTTCCTTCTTCCCTCCCTCCCTCCCTCCCTTCCCTCTTTCTTTCTTTCTTTCTTTCTCTCTCTCTCTCTCCCCCGCCCTCTCTCTCCAGGAGAAGCTCTTGAGCCACATCCCTAAACCCCCTTTAAAATTTTTTTTTTTAATTTGAGACAGGGTCTCACTATTTTCTTAGGGTGTCACTAAATTGCTGAGGCTGGCTTTGAACTTACAATCCCCCTGCCTCAGTCTCCTGAGCTGCTGGGATTATAGGCACACACCACCGCATCTGACTCCCTCATACTTTTATCTTAAAGCTCAAGGCAGTTCATGAATTTCAGAATATAGCAGAAGTTAGATATTGAACAATATCCTGATATTAGAGCAGAATTGGTTCACATTTAAATAACTTCATAAAGGTCATTTTCTTCCATCCCAGAAAAGTGTCTCTTCTCTAAATCTCTTAAGAATGAATACCCAAAGGACTTAAAATCAGCATATTACAGAGATACAGCCACATCAATTCATAGCTGCTCAGTTCACAATAGCCAGATTGTGGAACCAACCTAGATGTCCTTCAATTGATGAATGGATAAAGAAAATGTGGTATATATATACAATGGAATATTACTCAGCCATAAAGAATGATAAAATTATGGCATTCGCAGGCAAATGGATGAAACTGGAGAATATCATGCTAAGTGAGATAAGCCAATCTCAAAAAACCAAAGGACGAATGATATCGCTAATAAGTGGATGATGACACTTAATGGGGGGTGGAAGGGGTTAGTGTTAGGGTTAGAGTTAGGGTTAGGGAGGAGGGCAAGAATGGAGGAAGGAAGGACTCTATAGAGGGAAAAGAGGGGTGGGAGGGGTGGGGGGAAGGGGAAAAATAACAGAATGAATCAAACAACATTACCCTATGTAAATTTATGATTACACAAATGGTATGCCTTTACGCCATGTACAAACAGAGAAACAACATGTATCCCATTTGTTTACAATAATAAAAAAAAAAAAGAAAAAAAAAGAATGAGTACCTTTATATAGAAGGGTAGAAATTATTGAAAATAATACATGGCACTATTTTTCATAGTCATACTAATTCGGGTATTAACTTTAAGATTTGGATGTATTTGAGAATTTTAATTTTTGCTACTGGCATAAATTATCATCTTTTTGGTAGCAGTTTCTTGAGTAGGTGAATTGCATGAATTTCTTCAATCATTGTATGTATGGAACTCTTCTTTTTAAAATGGTTCTTTGATTGCAAAAACTGCTATTTTAAAACCACACAAGAATTGGGTATGTTATTACTAGTTCATTTGAAATTTGAAAAATGTAAACTTTGAAACCATTTTCAGTGTTCCAAACACAGCAAAATTGGCCAAACAAAAAATTAAAGATCTATTCTTCAAAAACTAAAAATATGTGTACGTCAAGATCAAGTAACCCATATAACAAGCATTAGGAAAACAGATTGACATTGTCTGCATGGAGTTACAATGAATTTGTTCTATACAAAATTCCAATTGTTGACGGTTTTTTGCTGTTGTCTACAACACTGAGATATGTAAAGGTATACTGAAAGTAGAATTGTTCATCCCAGCAAAGCAAAAGGAAAGAAAGTACCTCCCATATTATCAATTTTTAGGATGAAAATGTTAATTATTTCTGTATATTCACATAGTTGAACACTAAATGTAGGTGAAAATAAATGTGCTTTGGCTCTAAATATCTATCTATATTATATTTTAGATAGATAGATAGATAGATAGATAGATTTGCCATGAGAATTTATAAAAAAACAAGTCATACAAGAATACATACAGCTATATGTTTTTTGTGTGTGAATTAGCAAGATACAAATCCATGAAAGATAGAGTTAAAGTATGCATTGTTATGAGAGAAATTTAAAAGGGAGGCAGGGACTATAAACATAGCATCCAGTTTGGTGATTTCCTGTTGGTGTGGTGGGAGTGAAGGAGTGGTGAGCTGAGAAGGGAAGGTCATAGATGATTGGAGGTGCTGACTACATTATAAAACCACATAAAGCCAGTTGTATGACCATTCTTAATAAAAGGCATTTATAAAAATATTGAAAATATTTTATTATTTATTGGACTATGGGCCCATAAATATAGGTCTTTAAGCCTAAATATAAATTATGTCTTTCTCAGTTTGGATGTATGGCATAGCCTATTAAGATTTAAGAAGATTGTAGCCAAATGTTCACTATCTAATAAACTTTTTCTTCATCTATTTTAAAGTCAGACTGCAGTGGGTATGATCATTTTTCAAATATTTGTACAAAAGAATATTTTCCAATCTGTGCAACTAATGACTTATTGCAATACATGTATTTCCTGCACTGCATTGAAGTAAGAGCATAATAGTAAATATCTGTTCTAAAGTAATAAAGAAATCATCACAAAATAATAGGAAAATTCATATTTCTGATAATCTTGGCACAGCATATCATGAAAATACTTCTAATAGTTTTGTATAAACCAAGGGTACACACTTCTACCTTCCCTTGAAATGATTATTCCTGAACATAGTATTTGAATTATCAACATAGCCATGCTGGATGTTCTGTAAATGTATAAACCAATTAATTTAATACTAACAGCAGACTCAGTAGCTGGTGTGCTATATTTCTAAAGCCATGATGCTGAACAGATCTCTGTGATTCCATGAGAGTCAATCTTGAAGACTTCCAGCAAAGGCAGCATAACTGAGCAAGAATGAGAATGACTCTGCATTCCTAAAGTCTACCATGGGCAATCGGTCCTTGATGCTAGAAAGGAACTCATGTTATTGTCAACTTTGTCTCTGGAAACTGTGATGTCCTTCCAGACCATACTGAGAATGCAGGGTATCTCCAGCCTGGACTCTCTGTGCTCTCTCCTTCACCCTGAACCAGTTGGTCATTAAAGGTTTACCAATCTTCTCTATCTTATGCCCCATTTTCTTACATAGGTGTTTCCTATTATGAAATCTTTGCCAAGTTTCTTCCAAAATTAAGTCTGCCTCTTGTAAGACCTGGAATAAACCACTTCATAATGCCACCCATCTTAGGTATCATCAGAAGCCCAAGTAATGACTGAGTGAGTAGCCAGGGTTGAGTATCTCCACATTGGAAAGAAAACATCTGTGGGGTTAAGGAGCAGGTGGCCTTTCTCCTGAAGAAGTGGAGCACAGCTTCCCCATCATCCTCAGGTTCAATTCTCCTGATTTAGAAGCAAATAAATTACCCCAGGGAATCTAATGTATTATTTTAATGATTCTCTTTTTTTCTTTTTCATCTAATTCAACAGAAAATGCAATGACAAATTTGAGTTTGCTCATATGGCAGATAGTAACATTTTCCTAGAGTTACATATTCCTATGGGTTTTATTGGATACCATTTCACAATGGATTCTGCAAACAGTAAGAGTTTAATGCTCAAAGACTTCCATTCACAGAAGACCAGGGGAATTCTCCTATATGAACCAGATGGAACATAGGACAGTCTATGTTCTTTCCAACTCAAAGCTTGTATAATTTAAATTTCAAGGCCTTTATTTTCTATGTTCAATAATAAAATGACACTTTGAAAAACCGATTTCCCAATTTTATGCTTCATAACACAAAAGTGTGATTTAAATCCCTAAATGTTTTGCTCCATAAAATGTTAAATGGTGTTATTTTATTTATTAAAATTTATACAAATGGGGTATAGCTTAGGGCATATGAACTTTTTGGTATCTATAGTCATATAACTATATCCCAAACATGACCAAATATTATATTATTTGAGTATTTATATAAAACACAGATACTTTGTTCTAAAGATTCAGAACTTCCAGGAGAGGTTCTGGGCCATTGAAAATCTAAGAAGTATCTCAGGTTAGCATTATGATTGTGAACCTTAGGCAATACTGATTTAGATTCTATGATTTATGATATATCCAAAATTGAATGAGTTGCAGAATCTGTAGAAAGATAAAATAAGATGTATGAGGTTTGGTAAAGTAAAAAATTACTTTTTGTCCCAAATCCATTGAAAGGTAGATGAGGGATCATGGGATGACAGGTAGCAATGGCTTCATTAACCTAGGATTTCATTCTTGGGCTCATGCCAGCCAAAGATCTTTCTTCAGTTGTCTCCATCTTTTAGCCACTAGGAACAAGATTTAGCTATATTTCCAAAGGTTCATTTAAACCTTTAATGTAATTACAGAAGTGTGGGTTGACTATTGGAAGACAGATAGAATTCTGTAATATGTGCTACACCAAGAATGCTGTTTTCAATTCATATTTTTACATGTAAAGAGTAATAGTGGGGGGGTCACTATATAATTATTTAAAGATTTAAAGTCTTTAATATCCCTTTTAAGGAAAATATTCATTAGAATGTTAATTTGTAAAGTGACATTACAAAAATGCATACAGCCAATTGCATTACCTTTTAAATTATTTTGCAGATGACTTGTATAAAAATCCTTTAGTGAACTCTAGGTTATTCATGTATGCATTTTTTCTTAGCAGTAAACTTTAAATAAAGGCTTACCATATGCCAGACTCTAGGTCAAATACTAGGGATAAAATGGTAATCAAAATAAAGATAGTCACTCTTCTCTAGGAACTTCAATGTACAGATTGAAGTTATTATTCATTTATTTAAATGAGTGAAATTTCCCCTTTATATTATTAGTGTTCTCAATAAAGCTCTGTGAACAACATTCAACACATTAAGTTAGTTCTTATAATGATCTTGTTAGGTAGACTTTAGCTCTTTTTTTAGACCTACTGAAAAAGAGATACAGGAAATTTAAAGATATTTAAAATCTGACGTTTTGGTGATAAAAGGGAATTTGAATAGAAAACTGAACATTTTATTATTTTTGTTAACCAATTTAGTCTGCATTACATGCCAGAGTTTGCATTCAAAAGCTGAACAACTTTTAATCTGATATTTATGGGTAACAGCAGCAAAAAAATGTACCTCCACAGAAATAAAGAATGCAATTGAGATTTAGCATCCCCCTTTTTCTAGTTTTGCATTCCATCAGGGACCCTAGCCTATCAGGTGGGCTGTCCACATTCAGGATGGGTATTTCTCACTCATTTCACTGACTGACAAGTCAGTCTTCCCTGAAACCTCTCACAAACACACCTAGAAGTATGCTTTACCACCTGGCTAGGAATCCCTCAATTCAGTCAAGTTGAACACCAGAATTAGCCATCACAGCAGCTGAACCACCTTACCTTCCTAGTAGGGTCATACGAGGGTTCCAGTTCCCTCCACATTCTCACCAACATTGGTTATTATCTACCTTTTAGATGATGATCACTCTAACACAAGTCTGGATTGGATTTAAATCATAGAAAAAGAGCTTTAATAATATGTGGATGATATTATTCTGGTGATGCTAGCTGGTTAGAGATGCCTGGAATGCTTCTCTCTACAACAAGATGACCACACCAAAGAACAGCAGCAATTTCACTGGAGTGTTTGAGGCAGAACACAGGAGTGCAGTGAGGAAGTGGCAGAGATTTCGCAGAGCAAGAAGATACACGATGGCCTTATAAAGAGGAAATCAAGCACAAAGCAAGGCGAGATCAACTATGAAACAAGAGGGACCTTGTAAGGAAAGCATAAGTAGGAGGTCCCTGGGAATCAGCATTCAGACAATAGACATCCAAAGCACTTGCTGCTGGAGTAGCCCACTGTAAAACATCCTCTTAGGTTTCCATGAAGCAGACAAGCACTTCCCCACACATCTTACTGGACCCATTCCTACAAACCAGGCCAAAGTGGATCCCAAAGTAACAGAACAGAATAGTGGTTACTAGTGCCTTGGAAGTGTACGGGTGTGGGCGAGGGCAGATGGGTGGGGAGACTGGAGAGAAGATACCTAAGTGGTACAGGGGAGCAGTTGTAGAGTAGGAAAAACTTCTAATGTTATATAGCACAGCAGGATGGCTATGACTGACAGTAATTAATCAAATATTTCAAAAGAGCTAGTAGAGAGAATTTTGAATGTCCCAACACAAATAAGTGATAAAATTCTGAAGTGATAGATATGCTAATTATCCTGATCTAATCATTACACATTTTATCTCTGTCTATACACATGTTGCACTTTACTCTTAGTGTATATATATATATATAGTAGAATGCAGTGATATATATATATATATATATATCTCATTATCATGTTTTACTTAAAATAGTAGTAATCTATAGGGATAAAGCAGGGATGCAGAGATTGATCAATAGGTACTAAGTTACGATTAGAAAGGAATAAGAAGGTCTGTTGTTCTGTTCCTGAATAGGGTGATAAAAATAGCACCCGCATACTATGTATTTCACAAAGCAAGAATGATTCCTAATTTTGCACCATAAGAAACTGGGAAATGTTTTATATGCACGTATCAAAACATCATACTACCCCATTTATATATACGTATATAATTTTGATATTTTATGTATCTATTAAAAATAAATTTAAAAATAAAAAAAGTATGCATAATGTAAGACACATGTGACCTGTTGAAAATTATGATGGTCTTTTTTTGCTTTTGCTTTCTGCTTATGAATATATGTAAACAGAAAAGGCCAATGTATGGAATAAAAGGATTAATGATGATTTCCAGGTAGGATTTATTTAAATTTTCTCTCAAATGTCATGTCCACTGTATTTTCATGGAACATTTTCAACTTGAAGATTGTTTCTAAATCATAGCCTTATTCTCTCTATGAAAGGCAGGATAGATTAGGGTGAGGAATGTAACTATAGCACATTATTTAAGTGCAGATTTTAAAAAATTTGTTCTAATTAGTTATACATTACAGTAGAATGCATTTTGATATGTTTATGTCAAAATGAACCCCAATATCATGTATAACTATAATGCATATTAAAAAGCAATAAAAAGAAAAAAATAAACAAATTTCCAGTTAAGTCTAATGCCTTTCTGATATTGCAGAATAGTAAAGACCTAGGCCTATGTCCAATTATAATTCTCAAAATTCATTTTTCTATTTCTTATTTTGTTCATTTACTCTTTCTATCTCAGTAGCTTGGAAAACTTTCATATCTCTTCATCCTAGGATCTCTAAGTACTCATTTTCTTCTCTCTCCATTCCTGTATTTCTGAATACATAAGATCAAAATGTTCTAAATCTCTTGCTGAGGGAACTAATGAGAAGTATGTATGTCTCATGAGCTACTCTACAGCCTAGAACGGGAACACAAAATGCATGTGTCTTATCATGCTGGGCCATGTGTCTTATCTCCATCAAGCACTTCACCAACAGATCAACAAGGGAGACTTCTCAACTGGATGGAGGTGGCTGAGATAGAGAGGGTAACGGAAGAGTCATAGTTTTCAGAGCTGTTGACTTCTGTCCTTTGTGTTCTCTGCGTCAGGTAGGTGAACAAGGGATTCTGGATGAGTATCCTGGAGTCAGTCTCAGTATAAGGACTTGTCCAAATCCTTCTTTCCTGAAACGGCTGTTCATGTTTTGAGATTCTGATGTGGATAATTCCTCAAATGCAGCCAGGCTCCTTCTGGACTGAGCCAAGAGTGGGTAGAATAAACAGCTCCTTCTTAAATGTGTGAAAAAGACTTTCTTGGAGTTTCCCTCATGGCTCTTGGAGGTCTTCTGTTTTATGTTATGCCATGCTGATCCTGAGGTTTGGGGAAGAAAAAAGGAAAAAAGAATCCACTATAATTAAGAATCTAATTATGGGAGGGATGTGGAATAGTTCCTTTACCATTACTTTCATTTGGAAATGTGTTACTAACATTCATTCCTGAAGGTTTTTTCCATAGACTTGATAAAATGTCTTTCTTATCATCATGGATCAAAGATATTTTCGTTATTACCTTGGCATTTCCTTTTTATTCTGGTGAGTGAATTTTTCAATCTTGGGTGAAGCAGGAAATGCAGAAGGCAGCTATTGCAATTCAGGATGGACAAGTTGGTTTAATTGCATTTGTAAACCATAAGCTGGTGAGACAAACCAGGCATGTTACAAATGCTTTTGTAAAATCACATCAGTGAGTTGCCTTTTCTGATTTCACATCTTTGAAAAGTGCAGTGCTGTGTGTCCATAGTCTCAACTATTCAGGAGCCTAAGGTGGGAGGATTCCTTGAGCCTAGGAGTTCAAGGACAGCTTGGGCAACACAGCAAGATTCTGCTCCTTAAAAGAAATAAATAAGTAAAATCATAGGCAGAATACATTTGATATTTTTTTTATTGTTTGATAAAGATATTAGCTCTTTTTTTTTATTTTTCCATTTCGGAGGTCAGATTCCATAGTTGTTAAATGCAAAGAATGGGTAGTAATGATGTCTTCTAGATATGATATTCCTTGACAATTTCATTTGTCATTTTCCAACTCTAAGTCCTCTAAGCCAAGGCCTTGCACAATGAGAGAACCCATTGATCCTTCCATTGACAACTTATGTTACTTAAAGCTCAAGGTAGCTCATCAGTTTCAGAATAAAGTAACTATGAGATATTGGGTAGAGTCAAAATATTAGTGCTTAATAGTAATTAATTGAATCCTAATTAGCTTCTTGGTATTATTCATTTCATATATGGCATAATAAGTGATTTTCAGCATAGTCTTATGCTACTAGGAAATGTGGGTGCTTCCCACCATAGACAATGTGATGCTTTCTTACCTCTTCTTATTTTTTATTTTCTTTGGTGTGCAGGTTGAAAAATTCTCTATTGCACTTCCAAGGCTTTTCAATGAGGTAAGTTCATATTGATGAATGTGGAAGTTTAAAAAGGTCTTTCTCGTATTGTAAGTTTTAAAGGCAAATTTAATTAAACAAAATGTGTGCTAGGATGACCCTCCCAAAAGTAAAAAAACAAAACAAAAGCATCACGAAACCCTGAATTATTAGTACACAAAGGCCATGAAATATAGCCTTCCCAACCATATAAAAGGTACAAATATCTCATTATTCAAAAATTCTATTAATGGGTATTGCCTTATTATATACAATCATCAAATATATCTTAAGGGATATTTAAAGTGGAAATTTTTTTATTCTAATAAAGAAAGAAGGTCTAAATAACCCCAACCAGTTATACATTTAAGAGTGTATTAAATAATCTCCATAGATTAATGCAATGTAATATTATAGAGAGGTGAAGAAAATGAACCATAGTGTTAAGTAACTAAGTAGATAAAGGTCACAAAGAATTTCAAAAAGCGGGTTCAGCAGAATATACAATATTGTTTATTTTTGTAAATTATCAACATGATCAACACTAAAAAATTGTATTTGTAGTTGTACCTATATATGCCTCATATATGCAGAAATACATATGTAGATAAGTACTTGTGTATTGAAATTATTGAGAAAGGAGAATACAAATTTAAAAATTAGATTTATAATTCCTTATAGTATAAAATAATGCATGTGAATTGACCTGAATGTGAAGAGATGTTGGGATAGGATAGCTCAATTATAAAAATATACTCATTCATTTGTATGGTTTCTAAAAATAATATTGAGTACGTAAAAATATGCCAATAATAATTCATATTTAATTGGGTTGTATGTACCTCAATGTATATTTTTAAATATTAATATTGAATATATTTATTCCATTTTTGTATGTGACATTTGTATGAAGAATAAGAGCTATTTTTGAAAAGATGATTATCCAATAGCTTCTATGTTCTCTTTATATTTAACGACCAGACTGTGGTGTGTATGCAAAGTGTGTACATAATGTGCAGCAGAGAAACACTGCCAATCTGTGGAACTGATGGCCAGACTCACAGAAATACGTGTGTTTTATGCAATGAAAAAACAAAAGAACAATAGGTTAAATATTGGCTCTTCCAATGTGATGAAGAAACCATCAAAAAAATGACAGGAAAACCCATATTTCTGATGACACTGGCATAACATATACAGAAAATAACTATCTCTGTAAAAGCCACAGGAACACAGTTGTACCTTTCCTTGAAGTTCTCATTTATAAAAGCCTCTTTGTATATGACCTCTCTGCATAACTCTACTAGATATTCTGCAAATGTAAAAATCAATTAATTTACTTTAATTTAATCATCATGAATTACTAATGGCACACTGGTGACCAATATAATGTAATTACAAAGTCCAGATGCTGAATTATAATTTCCATGAAGTAGCTCGAAGACACAGGGACCATAATTAAATAAGAAACCTAACTACAGAACTCTGAAATTCATCACAATTGGGTCTAATACTCTGCAGGTCTTTCTCTGAGGATCCATTTGTCTCCTAAAATGTGGTGACAGCCTACACATCCTCCTTGAGTACAGTGCAGTCTAGGACACCTCACCCAGTCTTCCTTCCTGCTCCTTCACTCAGAGGGAGTTTGCATTTTAAAGATGCAACCAGCCCACCTGCTGCCCTCCACATTTTCTCTCACAAGTGTTTCCTTCCATAGAATTATACATTCAGTCCCCAAATTGGCTTCTTCTTCTAGAGAACTACTGGATCTCTAACTTTCTCCTTCTTTGAGCCTGTGCCAGTCCCAAGACTGAGTCAGGACTGGGCATGTAGAAAGAGTCCAGTGACCCAGATCAGGAATGGGACTCCTGCAAGGCTAGGCATTGGGTAGGGCCCAGCTGCCTGCAGAAGAGGAGTGGAGATTCTCCAAACTGCTCTGAGTTCATGTCCTCCTCATTAAGAAGCATTTTATGCAATATTCAGGGAATTTAAAATGTTCTTTCAATAACTTATTTTTCTTCTGTTTTTATTTACAGAGAAAGTAAAGGACATTTAAAGTTTTATCATTGTGATGTGTGTTGAACTTTGCCTGAACTGTACATTCATGTGGCTTCCATGGTAACCCCATTTTGTGGTGGATCCTACAATCAAATGGAATCCTCTCAACCAGGGCCTTCAATTCTAAGACAACCAGTTATTTCTTCTATGGTACACAGATGGAACACAGGATATTGAAGAATTTTTTCCAACCTGTAAACCTATGATTGAAGGATTTTTATTCCTTGTGTTCAGTTATTCAGTGATAGTTTGAAAAACTATTATTTTAATTTTGTGTTTGATAATATAAAATCTAGTGAAATTTACAATTACAGGTATTTTACTCAACTATTAAATAAATTCATCTTAATTAAAAATCTTTCTTTGTTGGGCAGTGGGTAAAGATACATGAATACTTATGGTTAACTGTCACTAAACATTTTAAAAGATGATTATACAAGTGTTTATCAAAAATATGTACCTGGAATATTCTTTATCGTAAATAATCCAGACCTCTAGGAGAGGTATCTAGGAACTGGAATTCGCAAGTAATCTCTGGTTAATATTAGAATTTTAGGATTAGAAAATGTTAGGAAATACAGACTTAACTACTAAGGCATAGGACATTTTTATAATTGAATGCATTGCATAATAGATTCAAATATACTGTGAGATTTCTCAGAGTGAAATAAACAATTTATATTTTCTTTCTGTCTCACAAATTTGTTAAGAAAGAGATTGGTGACCCTGGAATGTCAGGCAACTCATTTAGTCAATCTAGGACATCCATTTGTCAGCCAGGATTGATGTGTTTCCACTTCTTGTCTCACAACCAAAAAGAAGCAGCTTTACTGAGTTGTCAAACATTCATTTAAATATTGGGTGAAAGTCAGAGATGAATCAAATACTGGAAGATGACTACAATCTGCCATATATACCATGTCAGGCCTGCTTTCCTTTTCAGTAAAAAAATTTAGACTCTAAAAGAATGATATATTCATTTACATCTCAGTAATTATTTGTAGTCAAAGTGTCCATTAGAATATCCACTTTTCAAGGCACATTTTAAAAGTGTATTCATTCGGTTTCATATTCTTTATTATATAGGACATACATCAAAACATTATTCAATGAATGTTAGACAGTTCACACATATATTCTTTTTACTTTTATTCAAGATTCTTCTTAAACTCCTACTATGCATCAGACCCTACATATAATGTTCAGGGAAATTCTGTAAGTAAAAGCAGATATCATCACTGACCTGTAGGTGTGCCCAGTGTGCTGGTGAAAGTTAGTATTCATTAATGAATAAAAATCTACCACTATGGCTCCCACACAAGCTGTGAGTCAGCTTGCCACATCCCACATGCTAATTTAACTTAGTTCTATGAAGATCTTATTAGGTACATATTAGCTCCATTTTTTAGCTAAAATAAAGTAAAACACCACAAGTTTAAAAATATCTAAAAATTGTCATTTGGTGAGGAAATACAGTACTTTGTAATTGAATGAATGTTTGGCTTTTTTTTAGATTGAATACAGGGGCACTGATCTTCATCTGCAGCCTTTTGCGTTTTTTATCATGAGACATGGTTTTGCTACCTTGCTGAGGCTGGCTTTGAGTCTGAGATCCTCCTGCTATAACTTTCCAAGACACAGGGATAACAGGAGCACTACCTCCATGCCTGGCAGATCTAAACTTTTGATTGACCTTCCTTCATCCTTTTTATTCGGATCATAAATTCCTCAGAGGCCCAAATGTTAGCTCTTTGTCTGGTACTTGAGTATCTGGATTGAAAAGGAGTATGACTTTGTGAATTAATCAGTCTATTTGTGTGAATTTGACATGAGAATGGGCACGCTTTCTTCTGGACTTTTGATCTTGCTGACATAGTCTTATCTGATTTGTAGATAAATCCTGTTCATCAATGAGATCTTTCCTCTGTAGTCCAGAGGTTTTCTCTTCAACTAATCTCTGTGCACTTCACTGTATATCTTTTTCAGTAGAGAAGTAAATAAGCCTTTTTACTTTCCTCTCAAACATCCTCACATGATAATACAGGCCGCTACAACAAGCCTCTTCTATTCAGGAATGTCCCAGAAAAAGTAGTTAAGTACTCTTTTTTAAAAATTATTTATTTATTATTTTTATTTTTTACAAACTGCATTTTGGTTCATTGTACACAAATGGGGTACATCATTTCATTTCTATGGTAGTGCACGATGTAGAATTAAACCATTCGCGTAATCATACATGTACATAGGGTGATGATGTCTGTCTCATTCCACCGTTTTTCATACCCCACCTCCCTCTCATTTCCTTCTACATAATTTAAAGAATGGAGGAAGTTTAGTTTATGTAGAAGTTATGCACTCTTGTAATCATGTCCACAAATTTTTTGTTTCCCTATTTAATACACACCTCCTTTCCAAGAGACCTTTTCCAGCAAATATTCTGTATCAGGAACATTTGGCATGGGTATCTCTGATGATGCCCAGCTAGACAGTTGAAAGTTGCTAGGGTAGGTATAAAATTTGCTTCACTATAATAATGGAGGATTTTCTACACGTATTAGATTTGGGTTTTCCAATAAATTGGCATGGAACATCACTCATATCAAAGTTTCTTTATAAATCCTGATCTTCTATGTTGCAAAAATCAGCAGGTAGGATTAAGGTGCCCACCAAACACACAACTTAAATGCAATCTAAATATTTTGTTTCTTACATTTACCACAAATAATAGGATAGATATTTTAATTGTCATATTTACAAGAGACCTATGGATTAGAGAGTTTAAATATTGAATCACAGAATTTAAATATTGAGTTACTCAGGAAAGGATGAGATTTGTACCAAGATCTTTCATCTGCTGATGTTCTTTTCACTGAGACAGACTGTAAGGAACATTAATCACAAAGAAAACAACTTTAAAGCAGTCTCCTTTAAAATCTTTCATTGTCCCCTTAGTTCTGCTGAAGTAAAGAACACATTTTTACCATATTTTAAGGCAATGCCCCACCTGGTCTCACCCGTCTTCACTTCTCTTGCTCCAAGCATTTGTACCCTGTCTCCTGGAGATGCTTCCCCAAACTTGGCTGCACATGAGATTCATCTGGGACCTCTCACACCAGGCTAATGCTCAGGTGTCTTCTTCTAAACATTGATCCACTGTTTTGACTACAGGCTGATGCTTCCAAAGTCTCAGCAAGTTCTTCACATGACTCTCACATGCATATAGTTCTCATAAACACAAAGAACTAAGATCCAGATCTAAATGCCATTCCCAAACTTTGTTTTCCTGATTGATTCTCTTGTCCCTTTTCCACAATAGCTTGGAAAGCTTTCACATACCTTCTTTATCTTAGGATCTATAACCTGTTTTCATTACTTCTTCTTCCTTGTACTTTTGGGTTCAGGAGATCTAATTGTCCCCATGCCTCCTGCTGAGTGAAAATCTTTTGAGAAGTATTGGGGAGGCACTTCTCCTGACCTACTTTACCTCCTCCAGAAAAGACACAGAATACCTTTGTTGTCTTATCTGGATCATCTGTCTTACCCCCATTGAGCTCCTCACTCACGGGTCAATAAAAGAGACTTAGATAGAAGGTGTTTGTTGAGGATGAAAAGTGACAGGATAGCCATAGCCTCGAGAGCTGTTGTCCTAACATCTTCTCTTTGTGTGAAGCAGGTCAAGTGTGCACCTGGGGAGACAGGCTTGTGCATCATTGCTGTGAGGACTGCTCCAGGTCAGGCCTTCCTGAAATAACTCATTACTTTCTGAGGAAAATAACTGGGATTTGAATGTACCTTTTTTTCCCTCCCTTTTTTAAAATGCAACCAGCCTCTTTCTATGCTGATTGAAAGGTTGGGAGAGTGAGTCCTGAGTAGCTCCTTCTCTTTCATCAATAGTTATTTTCCTGTACTTTTTTGTATATCTTTAGGTGTTTTCCATGATGACGTTTTAAAAAAAAGGATACGTTGAAAGTTTGTTGTTTGTTTATTTGTTTTGTACCGGGGATTAAACTCAAGAGGTGCTTAACCTCTGAGCAATGTTCCCAGCCCTTTTTATTTTTTTATTTTGAGACAGGGTCTCACTAAGTTGCTGAGGCGGCCTTGAACTTGGGGTCCTCCTGCCTCAGCATCCCAAGGAGTGCACCACCACACCAGGCCCATGATGACATTCTATGACCTCTTTAATCACAGTTTGGGGGGAGAGGTTCAAAGGGAATAGTTCTCCCTACTAAGAGATCATAGCAGTTTCTCTAGAAATAAGAACATTATAAAATTGGGCCTTGTTTCTTTCTTTTTACTTGACATGCCAGGTATCATTGTTAACATTCCAAAGAGTTCTTTCATAGACCTGATAAAATGCCTCTCTTCTCATCAAGAATCAAAGTCATTTTCATCATTGTCTTGACATTTCCTCTTTATTCTGGTGAGTAAATTTTCCAATCCTGGGAGAAACACCTCAAATATCCTGGAAAATTCTAGAAACAACTGCTGTAATCCAGAAATGAATGAGTTTGTTTAATTGAAGGATAGAATCCTCCAACTGGTGAGACAAAACAGTGCGTTTTATAGGGGCCTCTTTCAAATCACCTTAGTGGGTTGCCTATTCTCTTTTGTCTCATTAGAGAAGTTGAAAGAGTTGTGGATTAGAATGGGCTTGTAGATTTTAAGTCTTTGCTTACCTATAACTCAAGAACTTTAAATTTGTTTTTCTTTTGGGAGCTCAAATTCCATTATAGCTGAATGCAATGTGCTAGGAGAAAGAGTATCTTGTAAGTCTGACACTCCTTGTGAATCTGATTTGTTGTTTACCAGCTCAAAGTCCTCCAAGTCAAAGCATGGTATAAGAGGAGAACTCATTGATATTTTAGTGGGCAATTTATCTTCCTGAAGGCTCAAGTTTGGCTGTGAATTTCTGAATAAAGGAATTGTGATACATTAGATAGAATCTTGAAAGTAGAAAAGAATATTGATCTTTTTTTTTTCCTATATAGGTGAACATATACAAGATATTTTCAACCTTAAAATCAGAATGACTCATTGAAAAATTCAGGCATTGCATTAAGGGTCATTTAAAAAACATAAAATAATATTTTTATATGTAGAGTTGGATCAGTTTAGATCAAAATTGTCTAGATTTGCTTTATTTTAAGTTAATTTTTTAATACTGTCACAAAATTCTCACACCTTATTTATAGTAGTGTTCAATTTGCATCAATTTCTACTATAAATAGATGTGGGTACTTCTCACCAGAAACTATATTCTTTGTTGATATTTTAATTTCTCATCTCTCCTTTGTTTTCAGAAACTCTCTTCATAAAATCAGCAATTTACAGGTATCCGGTAAGTTATTACTAATTGATGTGGAAGTTGAAAAAGTAAAATCTTAACTATTTTGTATATTGAATAAAATATTGAATATTTTAGCCTAAAGTTTACCAAAGAGAATGTACACAGAACGAGTTTTTGCAAATAAAAATGTGTAATTTCATTACACTAAGTTAGAGAAATAGAATACATCCAACGGTATAAAACCATTTGTTATTATCTACACAGGATGATATAATGAATATCCTTCCCCCGCAAGTTCCAGTCATTGGCAGTGAGATGCTGTTGTTAATATGCCTCTGAGAGAGAAAATGCTATTTAGAGTAGTATTATTTATTCTAATAAAACAAATGAAAGACTGTACATCAAATTACTATTTTACTGTTAAAAATGGCTTCTATATATTCATATAGTGAATCGCTACCTAAAGATGAAAGTAAATGAACTACAGCTGTAAATATTAGTTTGTGCATGGGTCACAAGGATGCATAAAAAGGAAATCATAGATGAGAACACATATAACTTTGTTTTCTTTGTGTAAATTAACAAAATATCTAAAACTGAACAAGTCTGTATTAATAAATACATTCATAAAGATGAGGTGTAAGAACTTATACGTATGTAATGAATACATGCATTGATATGCAAGGAAATTATACAGGAATTGATAAACAGAAAATTCAGTTAGGTGATTTCCTCTCAGAGGGGAGGGAAGGAAGATATAATCTGTAGAGGAAGGTCATGGGTGTGGGTTGACAACATTTTAGGATCATGTTTAGCCAGTTTTATGGCTCGTTCTTTATAAAGGGCTTATGCACTATAGAAAATGGATAACTATTATTTTACTGTTTATTATATTACTCAAGTGTTTGCCTTTATACTGATGTATAGAATATATTTACTCCATTTTGGATGTATGAGATACATATTAAGAATGAACGACATTTTCTTCAATGACCCGTTTTCTGATAAGCTTATGTTGTCTCTGTATGTTTTACAGACGATCTGTAATTTGTATAATCAGTTTTTAAACATTTGCACCAAAGAATATATTCCAGTCTGTGGAACAGATGGCCACACTTATTGCAACAAATGCATTTTCTGCATGGCCTACAAGTAAGAACATATGGTAATTATAGGTTCTTTCTAAGTAATGTGCAGAACACACAGAAAAAAACAAACTAATGTGTTGTAAAAGACAAAGAAACACTTGTACCTATCTTTGAAATTGTTGTTTCTGAAAGTGATTTTGTATTTGAGTCCTAAGAATATAGCCACTGTGTATTCTGAAATGATATAAATCAATTAGAATAGTGGCAAACTAGTGACCAATAAATGATTCCAAAGCCCTGAGGCTAACCAGATCTCTGCTGTACATTGAAATCTGTGAAATGAACCCATTTGTGCAAGAATGGGACTCCCCCAATGGTCAAATTTGTCCCTCGAACTTGAAGTTTCCAAACCTTCCTCAGACCATTGGATATTCTAGGGAACCTCTACTCAAAATCTCAACCCTCTTCCCTTCTCCTAAAGAACTTAATGGGGTGATGGCCTTGCTCAAATTTCCTATCTCATTCACAGTGTTTTCTTCAGGTGTTTTACATCATAAAGTCTTTGTATTTATAATCCCTCAATTGCCATGTCTTTCTCAGGGACCAATAACATTATCCCTTATTCTCTGCTTTCTCAGGTCTGGCCAGATTCCAAGGCTGAGGCAGAGCTGAGGAAGTAGAAAGTGTTAGGAGTCCCCATAGTTGGAGACATGCAGGGACTGGGAGCAGCGGGTGTTCAACCCCTTGTAGAAGCAGAACGCAGCCTCTCCATCATGTCCCAAGTCCCAGATTTTCCCATTAAGAAGCTCTTGGTGTACTTCTGACAAAAATGGATGTGTTCTTTTAATCATTTCTTTTTACCCTCTCCTCTCTCTCTCTCTGTCTCTCTCTCTCTCTCTCTCTCTCTCTGACTCTTTCTTTCTCTACAGAAACAGTGGCCGCAAATTTAGTTTGGCACATTATGGTAAATGTTGAATTTTTAGAAGAGCTACATAGTCCCATGGATTTTATTGTGATCCCAATTTTGCAGTGAATTCTACAAGCAATTTGAATTTTTGCAATTAGGATCTTATGCTCCTAGAAGATCAGTTGAATCTTCCTGTAGAACAACTGATGGAATACTGGACATTCAACATTTTTTCCAATTCTAAGATTCTGGGATTTCAGAATTTTATCCTTTCTGTTCAACTATTTAAATATTAATTTTCAAGCTAATATTATGTTTGATAACTTGTAACCTAATGTAATTAACACCCTATTTTGCTTAATAAAATATTAAATTATCTTTATGAAAATGTTCTTTGTTCCTTTGTATAGTGGGTTAACATAAATGCATTCTTCTATATAGAAGAATTTTGAAGCAAAACGTTTATTTTCAAGCGTTGTCTTATTTGTAAAGAACAGAACTGTCTGATATCTTTTCTGTGACAGTAACAGGGGGAGGGAATAGGAAAGAATAGAGTCACTTTATATTAGGTAGAAGGGAGTGAAGGGAGGGGAAGGGGGAAGGAATGAGAGCAGAGTGAAACAGACATTATTACCTCATGTACACGTATGACTGCATGACCGATGTGATCCTATATATGTATAATCAGAAAATGAGAGATTATACTCCATTTATATATGACCTATCAAAATGTATAAAATGCATTCTACTGTCATGTACAATTAGAACAAAAAATTCAAAGAAAAAGAATGAGAATCTTTTCTTTGTCGAGTCTGGAAACTTAAATTTCTAAGAAGCATCCAGATAATGTTATAATCACAAATTTAAGCAGTACTAAGACTGTAAGTTCTAGAATATGCCTAGGGTTGAACAGATTGTATGATCAGTACAAAAGCAATGCAAGGTTAATGAGGCTTGGGAGACATTTATCATGTTTCCATCTTGTGCTTACAAGTTAGTGAGATGTAGTGGTGTGACCTGGATAATAGTCAACAATATCTTCCTTCACTTAGGGCTTCTATGATGGTGTTCAAGCATGAAAACCATTTCTCTCCATTACTCAGCACAAGAAACAGGAGAGTTCAAAGGCCCATTCAAAACTTGAACTTAATGACAGAAATATACAGTAACTATTTGAAGACTAAAATTTGTGACATATGTTATGCCACACAGGATCACCTTCTCAATAAATATTTTCACACCTAAAGGGTGAACAGTGTGATGGCAATGTCATGAAACAATTCCAGTATTTTCTTTACATTTTTAACGTTTTATTAGTACATTATATCTATATATAATATTGAAATTCATTTTGACATTATCATACATGCATGGAATATAATTTTCTCCACTTCAGTCTCCAATCCATCCTTTTTCCCTCCCCTTCTTCCACCCGTGGTTCTCCTTCCTCTAGTCTACTGGTATTTCTTCTCTTTATACTTTTTAAAATTAATGCTTTATAGATATACATAAAGGTGAAATTCACATGGCGTATTTATATATCACACAGCATGATTTGGTTCATGTTCTTTTCTATTCCCAATCCTCCTCCCTCCCTTTCAATCTTCTTCCTCTGCTCCACTGGTCTCCCTTCTATTTTCATGGATTTCCTCCCCATCCCCTTTTATTTCTATATTGGTGTAAAACAATTTTTAAAAATATATCCATTAAAATACTAATTCATAGAGCTACATCATAAAAAAATTATTCAGCCAGTCATATGGCCTTTTATACTGAAGACTTGCATAAAAATTACATCAGTATGGATAAAGAAACTGTGGTATATATATACAATGGAATATTATTCATCCATAATAATTTATCTGGCATTTGCAGATAAATGGATGGAATTAGAGAATATCATACTAAGTGAAATAAACCAATCCCCAAAACCAAAGACTAAATGTTTCCCTGATGAATAGATGATGATATATAATGGGGGTGGAGGGTGGGTAGTGAGAGAAGAATGGAGGAACTTTAGATCACATAGAGGGAAATGAGTGGGAGGAGTGGGGTATGAAAAATGGTGGAATGAAACATTCATCATTACCCTATGTACATGTCTGATTACAGGAATAGTATGAATCTACATCATGCATAACCATAGAAACAAAAAGATGTACCTCATTTGTGTACAATGAATCAAAATGCTGTCTGTAAAAATAAAAAAATAATTTAAAATTTACATCAGTGAATACTGACATTTATTTAGATATTCCTTTTCTTTCTTTTTAAATTTTTTTTTTTTAGTTGTAGTTGGACATAATACCTTTATTTTATTTTTATGTGGTACTGACGATGGAACCCAGGGCCTCACTGGTGCTAGGCAAGCACACTACTACTGAGCCACACCCCAGCCCTAGATCTTTCTTTTCTATCTTACGTACTACATAAGGGTCTGCTATGTGTCAGACACTATGCTATGCAATTTTCTTATGACACTGTATCATGTAATTTCTTAGCTTGCTTTGCAATTCATATCTAACCAACCCCAAGGGAACAAATGTATTATTGTTTCCTTGAGAACTTGTTCATTTTGGTACCATATTTACATATGCTTTTTAGCTCAAATTCATTTTTGTTTTTGGTTTAGTATGGTAAAGGTTCTACTTATTTTCCTCTACACAGACATCAACTTATTCCAGTTCTATTTCTTTTTATTTGTTTTCTGACTTAAAAAGTATTCAAAAAGTATACAACTTAGTGTTCCAGAATGAAATAGGTCAAAAAACTTGGAGACAGTCTTGTTATGTTAAAAAAATGAAAAAGAAATAATTTCATCAAACCACATTTCTATAAAATAGAGGTAATATTTTGGATTATAATGCTTATATCTAATGATAATGCCTGTAATATAGGAGAAATCAATATTCATTTGCTGTCTTCCAAAAATGCTCAAAGAGCAATATCTAGAAATACTTCCTACTTTCCCTGGTACAGGGAAAGGAAACTACCTATCACGGAGCTTTTACAGTGTTGACAGTGTTGTATTGAATCTATCCCATGCAATCTATTATTTTATTTTGTCCTCATTGAATAATAAGATCAGTATAAACAAACATTTCTGCTCTCAGAAGCTTTCAAAATACATAGGAGAGGTCAGGACTGAAAAGAAAATGAAAAAGTACACAGTAATGGAAACTATATATGTAAAAGAAATTTAAACCCACATATATGATCAACTTATCTTTGAAAAGAGTATCAAGAATACACATAAGAAAAGGTAAACCTCTTTTATAAATCATGCTGATAATTGCTCAATAAGTATATAGTGAAACTATCGTAAGATCTAGCCATACCTGACAAATATCAAGTTCTTTTGTTTGTCAGGTATTTAAGCTCTTTCTATGTTTTAATTGCTTCAATTCTCATAACAATAACATGGGATGGATAACTGTTATGGATATTTTTTCATCAATAGATGAAGTAACTGAAGTGGTCACACAGGTGAGAAATTTGGGACTTGGATTCAACCTAGGCATTCTGGATCCTAGGGGCATTCCCTTAATCATGACTCTAAAAATTTTTTAAATGACCATTGAATATACTCAAGTTGTACAACGTGATAGCTATGTATGTATTGAATAATGATTAATTTTTTTTGCTGTTGAGTTATGTGCACTCCTTATATATTCTGCATATTAACTCCTTATCAAGTACATGGTTGGTAAATATTTTCTCCCATTTCATAGGTTGACTTACTTACCATTTTGCTGATTGCTTCCTTTGCCGTGTGGAAGCTTTTAAGTTTGATGTCATCCTACTTATTTATTTCTGCTTTGGTTGTGGTTTTAGTATTCAAGAAATCAGTTACAAAACCATTGTTAAGAAATTTTTCTTATTTTTTCTTTTATAAATTTTATGGTGTCATGTCTTAAGGATTCAGTCTTCAATCCATTTTAAGTTGATTTTTGTATAAGGTATAAGATAAGGGTCCAATTTCATTCTTTTGTGTATAGATATCCAGGTCTCCCAACATGATTTATTGAAGTCTTTTCCCAGTGTATATTTTTGACACTTTTTAATTTTTTAAAATTTGTTCTAATTATTTATTTGTACATGTCAGCAGAATGAATTTGTACATTTTCATAAATCATATGTAATATGACACTCTTGTCAAAGATTAGATGACTTTGTTATGTGGATTTATGTTTCAATTTCTTTTCTCATAGTTTCTGGTACTATGCATTTGTTTAAAAATTAAGAATATTTCATGTGGCATGTTTTTCATTAATGACACTACTTTATTATGTGTGAGCCTACCTCTAGCATATATTTTTAAATCTAATCTATTTTCTGTTTTCTCTTTTGCACCAATATCACTGCCAAACATTTTGTCTTTGGATTTTTGTTTGATTTATCAAAAGTGAAGATATTTATCTATTGCTTGAATAATGCATGAAAACATATTTAAAAACTGGGTTAGCTATGTAATTATGAATCTGATAAAATACTTCCCTGGGTTAATTTTATTTTCTGTGAAATATAGGCTGTATTTCGTACATTCATTTATACTTTTGGTTTGGTTTGGTGATTCATCACACATAGAATAAAAGAAATGTATATGTCACCCAAAAAGAGTGAGTGTCTAGTCCTCAGTTCATCAATCTTTTCACTCCACCCCAAAATATGACAAATAAACACAAATGTCTCATTCTTAACTCCAGTGAATTTTAAAGATCTTTGCAATTCATTATTTATTTATTTTTCCAAAAATCAACTTATTTTTATTTTGGTTCATGATCTTGTTCCTATTTTGAATGTTTCACCCTCTTTAGTATTTTAAATGTTTTCAACTTCCAAATCACATTGTCTCTTCTCACATAGTAAATTTCTTTCCTAGATCATTTGAATCTCATTTTGTAGTATATTGATAGTGATTTCATCCATGTCTATAGTAATTTTAATTATTATATATTCAAAGAAAACACATTTAAATCTCTAACTCAGAGATATTAGACTAATATATTCACCTATTTATAATATATCCTTTTGAATGTCTAAAGGATACTTCAAATTTAATATGAGAAAAAATTTGAACCTTTACTGTACCAGCTTCTCTCTCTCCTAATTTTAACTTCTTCATATTTTTAGTATTCATTTATTTCTGTGGCATTAAGTGGCAATCCCATGATGTCTAAGAAATGTTTGTTTAAAAAATGAAATAGAAGCCAGGCATGATGGCACATGCCTATAATCCCAGCAAGGCAGGAGGATCACAAGTTCAAAGTCAGCCTTAGCAATTTAGTGATGCCCCAAGCAACTTAGCAAGACCTTGTCTCAAAGTAAAAAATAAAAATGGCTGAGAGTACGGTTCAGTGGTTAAGCTGAGACAAAAAAAAAAAAAAAAAAAAAAAAAAGAAAGAAAGAGAAAAAGAAAGGAAAATTAAATAGAAGGAAGGAGTGTTGACCTTTATATTTAAGTCTGTGACAGAGGTAAGCATAGTCCACATATGCTATGACTAGATTTTGCACGTTCTATACGGAAGAATTCAGTATTAAGTCTCTATAATGTCTTGGTTGCCGTTAGTATCACCTGTTGGTTCCTCTGCTCTCTCTTCTGTCTATAGCTCTACTGGGAGATAAAAGCAAATTGGAGGTAATTCATTTCCTTGTTCTCAATTAGAATGTGGCCAAAATGTGGATCAACTGACCTAGGAAGAGGTGTTTGCATTTTTTTTTTTTTTTTCTTATTGAGGACTTTGAAAAAAAAAATCAGGGTGCAGTATCTTTACAAGAAAATAAAACTGGAATCCAAAAGAAAGTTTAAATAGTTGCTTAACTTTTTGATATCTATGTTATTATAAAATCACCTATAATGGACTTGTTATGCAATAGTTCTAATGTACAATCTCAGCTCATTTACATACATAAATAAATTTCCTTTTAACCAGGTGCACTGGCATGTGCCTATAGTCTCAATTGCTCAGAAGGTTGAGGCTGAAGGATCACTTGAGCCAGGAAGTTCAAGACCAGCAACAGTGAAACTCTGCTCAAAATACAAACAACAAATAAGATTCCTTTTATTCTTAAAAGTGTTCCTTTGTTTACATCCACTTGATAGGAAACTTTTTTTTTGTTTTGATCATTTGTAAAATGCCTGTTCTGAAATTTCTGTAACCTAAGTTAACTACTGATTTACAAAGCAGTCATGGACTTGGGGTATAGCTCAGTGGCAGAGTGGTTACCTTGCATGCACAAAGCCCTGGGTTCAATCCCCAGCACTACAAAAAAAAAAAAAAAAAAAAAAAGCAGTCTTAATTTTTTAGAGCAGATTTAGGTTCACAGCAACTTTAAACAAAAGGTGCAGAGTTTCTCTATGTACCTCTGTACTCCACAAACACATCACTCCCCCATTATCAACATTCTCCCAGGGAAGCATTTGTTGCAGTTGATAAATCTTCATGGACACATTATTATCACCCAAATTCCATAGTTTGTTTACCTGAGGGTTGATTCTTGGTGTTGTCTATTGTAGGGATTTGGATAAATATGCAATGAAATGTATTCACCTTTAGATTATAATACAGAAAAATTTCACTGCCCTTAGAATTCTTGGTGCTCCACCTATTTCTCCTCAGCCCTGGCACCCACAGATCATTTTTACTCTTTTTACTTTTACCTTTTCCAGAATGTCAGACAGTTAGAAGTATGTAGCATGCAGCTTTCCCAAAAGCTTCTTTCACTTGGTCACATGCCTATGTTTTCTCCACATTTTTCATGACCTGGTAGCTCATTTATTTTTAGCACTCTATTATATTCCATTGTCTGGATATATTACAGATATTTATCTATTTGCCATAGACTGAATGTTTGTATTGCTTCTAAATTAATAAATCAAAACCTAATCTCCAATGTAATGGTATTTCAAAGTGGGCCTTTGGGAACTGATTAGATGATTAGGATAGAGCCCTCATAATAGGATTATGACTTTATAAAAGACCCCAGAGATTACTGTGTGCCTTTTACCATCTGAGGCTACAGGAAGAACACAGCAATCAAAGAACCAGAAGATGAACTCTCCCCAGTCACAATTTAGGCTGACACTTTGGTCTTGGATTGCTCAGACTTCAGAATGGTGAGAAATAAATTTTTATTGTTTATAAGCCACCTAGTCTACGGTTGTTTTTATAGCAGCCTAAATTAATTAAAACATCCATTTGTCTACTGAATAATATCTTGGTAACTTCCAGTTTCAGCAATTAAGAAGAAAGTTGCTATAAATATCCATGTATAAGTTTGGACATAAGTTTTCAGTTTTCTTGGATTAATACCAAAGATAGTAATTTCTGGGTAATATAGGGAAAATTCATTTAGACTTGTAAAAACCACCAAACTGCCCTGAAAATGGCTATGTTATTCTACATTTCGATCAGTAAAGAGTAAGCTTTTGGGTTACTGCACATTCTCACCAAAATTTGGTTTTATCATTGTTCTGTGTTTTGGTCATTCTAACAGATATGAAATAGTAAGGAATTGTTTTAATTTTAATTTCCCCAGAAACATATGATATAAAATACATTTCATATGCTTATTTACCTTCTGTACATCTTTGTAAGGTGTCTATTAAACTCCTTGGCCTATTTTTTAATCAAATTGCTTTCTTATTACATATTAAAATAAGTATTTTAAAAATACTTTCACCCATCTTTGAGTTCTCTTCTCATTCTCTGGACATTATCCTTTGTAGAGTAAATATTTTGATTTTAATGAATCTCAATTTATTAGTTCTTTCTTTCATGGATTATGCCTTTGGTACTGTAAATAAAAAGTGATTGCCAAACCCAAAGACAACTATATTTTCTCTTGTTCTTTCTCAAGAGTTTTACATTTCTGCATTTTATATTTAGCCTTGTGATGAAATTTGAATGATTTTTTATGAAGGATGTAAGATCTGCATCTAGGTTATTTTTTTTTCCTTTTTTTGCATATGACTGAGACTTTTTTCCTCCATGGTACTGCCTTTGTTTCCTTGTCAAAGACCAGTTGCTGATATTTATGTGGATCTATTCTCGGATCTATATTCTACTCCATTGATCTATCTATTATTTCTAATATCACAATTGCCTTGATTACTGTAGTTTTATAGTAAGTCTTGAAGTGGGGTAGTGTTAGGCATTCAATTGCTCTTTTCCTTCAATACCATGTTTCTATTCTGGGTCTTTTACCTTTCCAGAATATACATTAGCATCAATTTGTTGGTCTCTCACAAATGACTTACTGTCATTTTCACTGGGATTGCAGTGAACATATAAGTCAGTTTGAAAAGAACTGACATTGTGACAATATTTAGCCTTCTTATCTAAGGAACTGGAATATCTCTCCATTTTATTTAGTTCCTATTTTACTTTTTTCATTGGAGTTTTATAGTTTCCCTCAAGTAGATTTTGTACATATTTTGTGAGAATTACTCCTAAGTATTTAATTTGGTGAGTACTGATGGTGGTATTTTTAAATTTCAAATTCCATTCATTCTTTGAAGGCACATAGGAAAGGGATTGAATTGTGTATGTTGTTTGTATCTTGTAACCTTTTTATAATTGCTTATTAATTTCATGACTTTTGGGGACAATTATTTTGGATTTTCTATATAGACATACCTATCATCTGAGGACAGATTTTTTTTTCCTTCCCAATCAGTATACATCTATTAACTTTTCTTGTCTTACAGCATTAGTTAAAACTTCCGGTTTCATACTGAAAAGGAGTAGCGAGAGGGGCGTCCTTATCGTGGCAGAGCTTCTAATTTCTCCCCACTAAGTATGATGTTAGCTACAAGGAATTTTGGGGCAGATATTCTTTATGAAGTTGTGGAAATTACCCCTGGTTCCTAGTTTAATGAGAGTTTTTATCATGAATAGATAAATTGGATTTTCCAAAATCCTTTCCCTGAAAATATTGATATGATCATGTAATTAATTTGATTTTAATATGAACTTATTAACTAAGAGTCAGTCAATAAAATTGAGATGAACCATGAGACTCAAAAACACCCAATACATAATGGAAAATAAAATAATGTTTAAAAATGTAAGGTTAATTCTTTTTTAAAAAAATTTATTTGTTCTTTTTAGCTACACATGACAGTAAAATATATTTTGACATATTATACATATATGGAGTATAATTTCCCATTCTGGTGGTTGTACATGGTGTGGAGTAATACTGATTATGTAGTCATCTATAAACATGGGAAAGTTATATCAGATTCATTTCACTGTCTTTCCCATTCCTATCCCTCTCCCTTCCCTTCTTTCCCCTTTGTCTAATCCAATGAACATCTGATCTTCCCTCCCGACCATTATTAGGATGCTAACACACAATAATTCATTTTGTTGAGTTCCTTTACTTGCATTCTCAAGTAGAGAGAACAATGCACACAATTAGGGATTCTTTAGCCATAGCAAGGTCATCTTTTAACTTGATGTATTGTTCCACATCAAAATACTGTTGCTCTGATTTCTTATAGAAGTATTGAAGAAATGGGTCTCATAAAGTTCCCCAGGCTAGACTTGAACTTGTGATTCTACTGCTTCAACTTTCTGAGTAGCTGGGATTGCAGGCATGTGCCACCAATTCTAGCTGTAGTTGTCTTTTCTTGTATTTTTCTGGTAGAATGACACTGGTCTAATAAAATAAGTTAGGGAGGATTTCCTGTTCTTTCTTCTGGAGAGAACTGATTGGTTTATGAACCAATGAGTTGATAAAATCTCTTCTTTGAAAGTTCGGGAGAATTCACCAGTAAAACAATCTAGACCTGATTATTTTTGTTTAGGATGGTTATTAATTATTGATTCAATTTCTTTAAAGATAAAAGACATTTAGATTGTCTATATCTTCTTGTGTGAGTATTGGTACATTGTGTCTTTTAAGGAATTGGTCCATCTTATCTAGATTATCAAAATTATGGGTATACTGTTATTCATAATATTCCTTGATTATTCTTGTACTGTCTATGGGTTCTGAAGTGATATTTCATCTTTCATTTCTGATATTAATGTTTTTTGTGTTCTCTTTTTTTTCCTAGTTAGCCTGCATAGAGGCTTATCTACTTTTATTGATTTTTGCTAAGAATCAGCTTTTGGTTTCACAGATTTTCTGTATAATTTCTTGTTTCTGTTTTCCTAAGCTAGAAACCTAGATTATTCATTTAAAAATCTCTTACTTTTCTAACATATGCATTCAGTGCTATAAATTTCTCTAAGCACTGTTTTTATTTAAACCCATAAATTTTTGAAAGGTTATGTGTTCATCTTGCCCAAAATATTTCAAAATTTCTCCTGGTATTTCTTCTTTGATTGAATCAAAGCATTTATCAAGTATTTTATTTTTTCTTTGATCCTTGTATGGTATTTAGAAGTGTATCATTCAATCTCTAAGTATTCAGAGATTCTCCAGCTATCTTAAGTTACTGATTACCAATTCAATTTCATTGTGGTATAAGAATAGATATTGTATGGTTTCTATTCCTTTAGATTTGTTGAGGTGTGTTTTATGACCAAGTATGTGGTCTCTCTTGGTGAATGTTCTCCTTGAGCTTGAGAAGAATGTCTCTTCTTTTGTTGAGAAGTAATCAACAGATGTCAACATTATTGAGTAATAGTGCTGTTAAGTCCAACAATGTTCTTACTGATTTTCTGCCTTCTGAATTTGTCCATTCTGATAGAGATGTGTCGAGGTTTCCAATTATAATACTGGATTTATCTAATTTTTCTTTGCAGTTCTATTGAATTGTGCCTCACATACTTCGACATGTTAATTGTTGGGAAAATATATGTAAAGGATAGTTATTTCTTCTTGTAGTATTGACCCATTTATCATTATGTAATGCCCCTATGAATCTCTGGTAACTTTCCTTGCTCTGAAGTTTGCTCTGTCTGACATCAACTTAGCTACTTTTACTTTCTTTTGATTAGTGCTAGCGAAGTATGTGTTTTGATCCATTTACTTTTAAACTACCTATGTTTTTAAAGTAGACAACAGGCCTGGGGTTGTGGCTCATTGGTAGAGCTCTTGCCTAGCAAATGTGAGGCACTGGGTTCAATCCTCAGCACTGCATAAAAAAATAAATAAATAAAATAAAGGTATTGTGTCCACCTACAACTAAAAAAAATTTTTTTAAATTAAAAAAAAAAGTAAACAACAAATACTTGGATCTTTTTGTACATTGTCTAATTACCTTTATTTCTTTAAAAATTATTGGTGCATATTAATTGTATAGAATAGTGGGTTTCATTGTGACATATTTGCATATTTGTATAATGTAATGAGATCAATTTCACTCCCCAATACCTACCCTTACCCTCCTCTCCTACTTCCTTCTGACATCCTTCCTCCTGTAAGAATATTCCTTCTGCTTTCATAATGCCTGTCTTGTTTTTTGATTGACTCTATTAACCTCTTCTTTTTAATTGACATGTTTAGAGCATTGTATGTGATACACTTGAATTACTATCTACCTCGTGTTTTCTTTCTTTCTTTTACTACCTTTTAAGATTTTAATTGTCTTTTATGTTATTCTATTTTCTCTCCTTTCTAGCATACCATTTATTGTTTAAAACTTTTTTCCCAAATTACAATCAACTTGTAAAAAATAATTTCATGGATTGCTTCTGAATAATACCCACTATCTTGCTTTTTCACTTTTATAGTTGAGGTCTTAGTCAAAGAACACACTACTTTGCATGAATCATTTAAATATGATAAATTAATCAGTGCCTAATTAATCAATTATCTGCTCTAATTTTGGACTTCTAGTCAATTCCTTACAAATGATTTAATTCTGAAATTTAAGAGATACCATAAATGTAAGGAAAATAACTAGATGCTAGGGCTATCAATGAGCAACTCCCTTACACAAGATCCTGACTTTTGAGGACTCAGGGGAGGCAAACATCAACTAAGACTATCAAGGAATGCCAGAATTGGAAGAAATTATTTCTACTCATGCTTTATTTTTAACAAATACGGAACCTGATTTCTCCAAACCTAATCTATGGACTACAACAAGAGCTTTCCTTTGCAGTCCATAGGCCCTTTCCCTTCCATTTTTTTCTATGCCCAATACATTTTATCTTTTCATAGAGTGTGGGATCATCTTTTCTTTTTATTCTCCTGTGGAATACAATCAATCCATGCCCAGTTGGTGTGGAACATTCCAGCAAGCCTCTCAATACAGAAATTCCCCAGCAGGAGTTGGTTATCCACCTCAGTATTCTTCCTCTATCTGCAGAACTATTCAGCACCCACCTTTCTTCCCATAAGAAAAGATTGAGCATCACACCCCAATATTTAGAAACAGGTTCTACTAAGAATTGTCCATGATCCCAGTTTAATGTCACCAAATCACTTAGGTCTCTCTAAGACATGAGGTACATTAGAAGAATTCAGTCATATTTATTAAACTTCAACTTATAATTTAGTTTTAAATATTATGTGATCTCTAAAGACAAAACAGAACAACAACTTGTACTATGCAGTACCCTTGGACAGGCCCACTATGCATCTCAGTTGGCATTTTGCATGATTAGGTTCAAACCAGGTAGCTCATCTCAGTTACTGCTCTGAATGGTCGAATTCTTTGCCAACCACTAATGGAGGCAGTGACTGGGAGGACTGGAGCATGCTCCAGATACCTATTGTCTGTCTTTTAAAGTTTCTGTCAACATTACTTTCATGACAAAATTTGAATACTGCGTGAATTTTTTTATTCATTAAACTGTACTTACTAATCCATATACCTAACATTGCTTTTTATGGCAAATTTCAAAAATTCATAGTCTTTTATCAAAAATTTCAAAAGGTTTATATTCACTTTTGTATCAGGTCATATGTTGCCTCTCCTGTCTTAATCTCTGTTAATGAAAACATAAGAGAAGTTCAGAGCATGGAACATAAGTGGCTTCTCAGCAACTTTTATTTAGTTTGGTAGGCCTACCACAAAAATCTCTGACAATTTATATAAATAATTGAGTTACTGTAAACATAATAGTCACTTTAATAAAGGAACTTTTTTAAATAAAGGAACTTTTTTTGCACAGACTTAAGTGTAATTCACTGAGCATGGAAATTACTAATCCCAAAGGTTTCTTTTTAAATCCTGGGTTTCTTCTCCCAAAGGGTTGTGGGGAGGGAAGGGTAAAATTAAGATGACAAATATCTGCCAAATACACAATTAGAGTAGTCTCAATATCTTATCTATGCTATTTAAAGTAAAATATAATCATAATAGAAATCATTATTCTCACATTTGAAAGAAGAATAATTAAGACTAAACATTATAGCAAGCTTAGTAAGGAATGGGAGGTTGTATTCAGACATATCTTTAAATGCTAACACTCTTTCTGCTAAGTCAGTGAAACAGAATGATATGAAAACATAATCTGACTGAATATCTCCTTTACTTAAAAAAGTCCTTCAGTATCTATGCGATGAGATTAAATACTTAACATAACAATTCATACCATGTTCTCACCTGATTTCAACTTAATTCCTCATCCTTCTGTCTTTTATTCCAAAAAAATCACATATTGTGCTCAGGCCCAGAATTCCCCAAGGATGACTGGTCCTGAGACTCAACTAGGAGCTTTAAAAATATACCAGGGTTTTTTATATTTTTATATGTTCGTTTCATCTGCAAAGAATTGTTTCATAGTCCTGGTGGTGAGACTGGGCACTCATAGGGAGGTCACTAGCTAATGTCAAGTCCTGGTCTTAATATTGAACCACAGTCTCACAAGACAAAACCAGTCAAACAGAATCTTTCTATATTTTTTATTACAACTGTAAACCTACAAAATACAAAATAATTAAATTTTTAAAAAGGTATGCAACTGGGTATGGGGCACTCATTGCACTGAAAACTACTGAGGACATGGCATATGTCTAATTACAGTTAACAAAAGTTCTCTTTGCTTGCTTCAATCCTCTTGTTCCTGCCAACTCAATTACTCAGAAGTTTTCATATTTCTTTTTTTTATTTTAGGTTCTATAATCAATTTTGTCATCTTTCCTTCCCCATACTTCTGTGTTCATCAGATCAAATTGTCCCCGTACCTCCTACTGATGGAAAATCTATTGAGAAATACTTGGGAGGCACCTCTTGTGACCTACTTTACAGTCTCCAGGGAGGACACAGGAAATGTCATGTCTTATCTGGGCCAGAGCCATTGTCTTCTTTTCCTTGTGAAGCAGGTCAAGTACATGCCTGGAGGAGACAGCTCTTGTGTGCCCTTGCTGGGAGGTCTGCTCTAGGTCAGGCCTTCCAGAACAACTATTCCTACTCTCCAAGGAAAAGTTTTGATTCAAATGTTCGTGTGGTTTCTTAAAAAATATAATGTAATCCAGTTCCTAACCCCAAAGGTTGCCAAAGCCAGCAATTTCTTATGTGTGAAAAAGAATTTCACCTAAACTTTTTCTCATATTTCGGAGGAGACTTGTTTGTACGTTAGAGTTCTTGTTGAATCTGAGGGATGGGCAAAGGAAAAGGGAACTCATCCAGTTATGGGGTAGAAAAGTTCTCAGACCAGTAAAAAACTTCTTCCCTCCATGGTCCTGGATTTTGTCTGTTTCTTGAGTTATATAAACCATTAGGATGTTTTTATTCACACATGTAATATTTTTTTCTTCTCATCATGAATTAAAGCTATTTTCATCATATTTTTAACTTTTCTTCCTTATTCTGGTGAGTAAATTTTCCAATCTTGGGTGAAACACTTCATATATCCTAGGAAGGGCAGGAAATGACTGCCACTTAGGAACAGAGGGACTGATTATGTTGGGTTTGTATATCTCACTGGCAAACTAAAACAGGGTGTGTTACAAATGTATGCAAAACTGCATCGATGAACTGTCAACTGCTGTTCTCATGTCCCCAATACAGACAGAGTGGTGGGTTAGAATGGGCTGTCGACTTGGGTTCTCTGAAAAAAACCTCAAACTTTTTTCCACATAAAGCATGAGAAAAGTGATTTCTTCCAGATCTGGCATTCCTTGACAGCCCGAGTTGATGTTGCCCAAGAAGTACTCTAAGGTCAGGATGTTGTTTGCATAAGGGAGTTGCTCATTGATATCCTTGCACCTGGTTATTTTTTCCTTACACTTAGGATGTCTCTTGAATTTCAGAATCACATCACCTGTAAGGCATTGTAGGTCCACAATTAGAGCAGAGAACTGATTTGATTAAACACTGATTAATTCATATTTAAGTGCTTCATGCAAAGCATTGTCTTCTTTGACTAAGAATTTTTTAAATGTAATATATATATATATTTAAATGTAATATATATATATATACACACACATACACACACACACACACACACACACACACACACGATGGAATATTACTCAGCTTTAAAGAAAAATGCAATTATGGCATTTGCCAGTAAATGGATGGAGCTAGAGAATGTCATGCTAAACAAAATAAGCCAAACCCAAAAAACCAAAAGCTGAATATTTTCTCTGATATGTGGATGCTAATTCAAAGGAGGGGGTCTGGGGGTAGGAAGGATAATAGAATGAATCAGACATTGTTACCATACGTACATAATATACCTATATGACCAGTGGGATTCTACATCATGTATAACCAGAAGAATGAGAAATTACACTGAATTATATATGATGTATTGAAGTACATTCTACTGTCATGTATAATTAATTAAAACAAATTTAAAAATTTTTAAAAAAGGTGAAAAAACAAGATGTTGGGTATTATTGAAAAGCAATTCATCAAATTATTTTTCACAGGGTAAGATTAGTTCTGAAATTAAAAGATGTTTGATTTTATTTAATTAATTTAGTGTTCTGCTTCTGCCATTAAAGACATCACAGTATTTGCATTTGTAATATAGACAATATTTACGTATTTCTGCTACTCAGAGATGGGGTTACTTATTATCAGGGACTATGGTTTTTCTAAGAGTTTAATTTTTTAAATTCTTTCCATTTGTGTTTTTTTATTTGTTTCATTTTTTTGTTTTTAGAGAAATTTCCTTTACATTCACACACACACACACACACAAAAAAAACAGAAGGGAAAGGTAAGGTAATACTGATACTTTAGGGTGTTACCAAAGGTAAAGTATTTTCATTTTTTAATACTGTAAATTTTACATACTTTTCCAAATGAAATGTACAAATAGAAGGATCATTAAAAGGGTAAAAAATCTGTAAAATAATTTCAGTAAGTTCAGAAATTGCACCTTATCAGCAGTCCAAAATCATGTGACGTTACCCTGAAAAGGTAAATATATATGTATTTTATATAAATATATATCCTATCATATATATGTTTAATATACATATATTATATGTACATATATATAATATATATGCACATATAAATATATCCTGTTTTCCAAAGAGCAATTTGGGGTCCAAGTCTTATAGCATGCAAATATCTGTTAAAGGTTGTTTAGTAAAAGCCTATAAAATAGCCATTCCTATTATCTATTTTAAAAAGTCATGTATATAGTGGAATATTACACTTTTGATAGATGAATAATAGCTCTAAGCATTAGACTAGATTCAAGTTATAGGAAATGTAAAATGAAGAGCATATGAGAATATGAAGTATTGCTTTATGTAAGTTACAAACTAAATACTAACCAAATTTTCTTTCTGAGTGAGTGTATGTGTGCGTTTTGAAATTATAGAGTAAAACAGTTACTGAAAAATAGAAATATTTTGAGATTTATTTGAGTGCAATGAAGAGACTGACAAATGACTTGAGTTAGAAGAAAGAGGTGTTTGGTCAATACACCTAAACTGAAGTTGAGCAAATTATATTCCATGCCTGTATGATCATGTCAAAATGAACCCAATATTATGTTTAACAATAGTGAACAAATAAAAATATTTTAAAAATTAACTTTAAAAAAGAAAGTTACATGGTCTCATTTGAAATAGTAGACAATGCAAAAGTATTGATACATTTAAAAATTTTGAGTGTGGTTACCTAAGGTGTTGCTGTTAAATTAACATATAGAATACATTTATACTGTTTCCATGTGTGACATTTCATACTAGAACTGAAGAACATTTTATTTAGATGTTTATTATCTGATAAACTCCCCAGTGTCTCTCAGTATTTGCCAGATGGTATTCAACATTTTACACCAGTGAATTTGATCCAATCTGTGCAACCAATGGCCAAACTTATTACAATAAATGTATATTCTGCAACAAGGGGAAGATCATGATTCTAAATGTCTGCTCTTCCAAAACAATGAAGTAACCACTAAAAAAGAAAAGGAAAATTCAACAACACATACACAGAATAACTAATAAATGAAAAGGATGTATGGCAAACTCTCATATCTTTGCCTACTGTTCCTACTTAAAAGGAGTTTTGCACTGGAGCTCTCTATGTGATCATGCTGAATACTCTGCAAATGAAGAAATTGATTGATTGGTGTTAATTGATTTTATTATGATTTTCTGATGGTAGACTAGAGATCAATATAGTGAAATTCAGAATTCCTGAGACCAGAAAGTAAATCTCAGTGACAGTGATGCTCTGAGAAACAACCTTGCAGACCCCACCTACAGGGAATGTGATTGGGTCAGTGCTGCATTCTGAAGCCCTTCTCAATGGACCATCACAAGGCATGTTAGAAAGAGTCTCCTCTGATAATCTCTTCAACTCCCAAGACAACCTTTCAAAGTTTCTACAGGCTTCAGGACAGGGCAGGGCATTTCAACCAAACTTCGTTTCTCCTCTCCTTCACTCTGGTGGAGTTTATGGCCTGAAGTTCTGTCAGCCTTCTTGTCTCATTCTTTTTCTTTCAGTTGTTTCCTCTCATAAAATATTTCCACTTTAATGCCCAATTGCCATCTCCTTCTCAAGGCCCATTAATGCAATTCCCAATCCTCTCCTTTCTCAAATATGGGTAGGTTCCAAAATGAATTGTCCTTATCACAGGACATATATGTAAGACTGAGGAACAAGAGGGGCCCGCCTGCTGTCAGAAGTGGAGCATAACTTCTCCATTCTCCTGTAGGACAAACTCTTCTCACCAAGAAGTACACTTTCCCAGGGAATTTACCCTGGTCATTTAATAATTTCTCTCCATACTCTGTTTTTTCTTTCTCTACAGACTTCTTCATGAAAAATTTAGATTTGATCTTTATAGGCTTTGTTGAAGTTTGATCGGGCTGCCCATTCTTCAGGCTCTAATGCGATCTCATTTTTGCAATGGATATTACAGTTAAAATTAGTGTAGTAGTCTCAATTGGGGACTTCAGTTCACAAACATCCAGGTGAATTCTGTGGAACACAAGGTGAAATGTAGCATGCTCACAATTCTTTCTACTCTGAGATTTTGTTATTTCAAGATTTTGATTTTCTATGTCCAATTATTCAATGACAGTTTGTAAAATGAATATCTAAAGCATATATTTGATAACGTAAAACTTAATCTTAGGTATTTTACTCATAGTTAAATAATTTTACTTTATTAAAGTGTTCTTTCTAATTGAGAAAATGTTTTTCATTAAAACATAAAAATAAATTCACCAAGCTGCATGACCTTATTCTTTATAGAAGCTTCTAAAGTATCTCTTCAGTGGGTAGGATATGCATGCACAAATATATTTTTTTATTTGCCATATATGTGAAAGCACTGTCAGGTGATAAGTTGGTGAGGAAAAACAGATGTAGCTAGTATTCTCTAGAATCTTTCATTGTACTATAATGTTTGATAGAGAATGAAAACTTATCTTCATGGAATGACAATTATTGAGAAAATTAGTGTCAGGAAGCTTCCTCCATATTGTCTTAGTTCTTTAAAAATATTATGGAACACTGGCTCTATAGTTCAAACACAATGAAAGTGAGACAGAGTTTAATAATATCTGCCATTTTGGTAATGAAAAGGCAATTCAAATAGAAAAACCTTTCTACTTGATATTTTTTAGAAAATTGATTTTTAATCTAAATATAGAGATTTGTAACCATACTCACAATCCAATTTTGGATCATTTGAATTACTTCCAAAGAATTCTTTTGATGGCAGAAAATTTCTCTTCCCATTCCCATCCCAAAGCAATCTATAATGTACATTCTCTCCCTACTTTTTTTTACTTTCCTGAACATTTTACATAAGCGGATAAACAAAACAAGTTTTGAAACTTGTTTCTTTTGGTAAGCATGATGATTTCAAAGTTCATACACTTTATATCATGTATCAGTCAGTAGTTCATTACCTGTAAGTGATGAATGGTATTCTATTTCGTGTTGATAAACTACAATGTTTTCATTCATTTGCTGTTTGATAGACATTTGAGTTGATTTTACTTTGGAGTTGATATGAATAATACTGCTAGGAACACTAGTGCATATGTATTTGTATGGAATATTTTTCCTCTCTTGGGTGCATAACAAGATTGGACTAGATGGATGGTTCACATGATAGGTGTATATTTAACTATTTTAGAATCTGAAAAACTTGTTATCCAAAGTGGTGTATCTTTTCACATTCTCACCAGCAATACAGAAGTTTCGTTCGGATATAGATTTCTAGAATAGGAGATAAAGAAGGGTGGGGGATTGAAATTAAGACCATAATGAAGCATTAACCTTAATTACATGACAAATAATTTGATTGATATAATTTAATACTGCAGAGGAAATTAAGAGATCTCAATAACAAGTGTCGGTGAGGTTGTGAAGAAATAGAAACTCTTGTGTACTGTTGATGGGAATGGAAAATTGAGCAGCTTCTACATAAATCAATATACATACCCACTAAAGATAAATGAATGAAGAAGTGATATAATGTAAAAAGAAGGAAATCATACCACATGTAACAATATAAAACAATATGAATGAACTTTGAGGACATTATGCTAAGTGATAGTCATAAAAAGACAAATACTTCATGATTCTACACTTACATGAGGAATCTGAAGTAGTTTGAACTTAGGAGTAGAAAGGAAAATGAGACTGAGTGTGGAAGGCGCTAGGAATTGCTATTCAATGAGTACAAAGTTTTAGTTATGCAAGGTGAAAAATTTTAGAGATCTTTTGTCAAACAACATTACAACATGGGGCTTATAGTTAATACTGAATACTTAGGTATTAATGATTGATGGCCTTGAGAATAGAATGGTATATTCAAAGGTTTTAATATCTTGCCAAGTAATTCTGTGTGAATTTAGATTTTTAAACCACTGGAAGTCTAGACCTCTGTTGACTTAACATTTTCAGTCTTCTATTTTTCATGTTTGATTCTCTTTTTTTTTCCAAATTATCTGCTTGAAAGGTGTTTGTATATCTATCTTCTCTTAGGATATATACATACAGGTTTTACCTTCTCATTTCCCCATAATTAAGAGCTCATCAGATGAAATTTTCCCCAAGCCTCCTGCTGAGGGAAGATCTACTGATTAGTACTTGGGAGGCACCTCTACTGACCTACTTTATAGTCTTCAGGGAAGACACAAAATACCTCTGTCTTATCTGCACTGTGCCATCTGTCTTACCCCCATCAAGCTCCTCACTCATGTATCAATAAAGATACTGAACTGTATAAAAATGGATGGTTGGAAAAGATACCTGGCATGCTTTCAATGTTCTTAAATTTGTTAAGACTTGTTGTGACCTAATGTGATCTATCCTGGAAAATGGTTTATGTGTGCTCGGTGTTCTACTCAGCTACCTTGGGATGCTGTGTTCTGTAGATGTTTGTTAGGTCCATTTGGTCTTAGTGTTATTCAAGTCTTGTATTTCCTTTTGATCTTCTTTCAGGATATTCTACCCATTATTAAAAGGTATTGAGGTTTTGAAATTCCTATGGTAATTTTGTTACTGGGGTATGATTTGATTCCCTTTCCTTTTTTCTTTTGTATCTCTTCTGTAGGCATTTGCTTTGTGAGGCTTACATAAAATATCTTATAAGAATCTATTTTTAATTGATAACAGCTTTGATCACACATAATGACTGTACAATTCTCTCCCATCACACTTTAAGTTATTAATGTCATACTTTGTCCATTTTAAATTGTGACTTAGCTATGTATTTATTTATTCTTATTGTTAAGGGAGAAAGTCACATTGTCTTTTATATTACATTGTCTTTCATATTGCAAGAGTTCTTACATATTCCAGATATAAGTTTCTTCTTAGATATGTGGTTTATAAATATTTTCTCCCATTCTGTGAGTTCTATAGAGTACGTTCTTGGAAATTTTTATAATAAAATTGATCTAGAGAAAAATATTCACAACTAAAGTGACTAATTGTAAGCAAAATTCTGTACAGTTATCACTTTCTGGTACCAACATTCTTGCACCAAATGCAAAGAGATTATTTGAGTAAACTTACATATTTGATCACTTAAATTGTTTTCAATACTTTACAACCCAAAATTATGTTTAGTGAAAATCCTTGTGTAGATATAATTTTCTATTTGTATAGATGTATTTTTAGCATAAGTTTATAGATGTTGGTTTGCTAGGACAAGGGGTAAGCATGAATGCTAGCAAAATATAATCAAAATGTATTATCACACTTTATCCATTAAAGGAAATATTAGTCTTGGGTCATGCTAGTTTGTATTTCGCTTTAAAACATTTGAGAGGGACACTGTCTTCTTACAACTGAAATGTCTTATTAAGGGTTTTTAATTTTCAAGATCTGGCATCTAGGCATAACTTAGTTTGTATTTTTACAAGTAAAGTTGAATAAGTCAATCTTTGTCTGATTGATTTGAGATGTCACATTTACCACATACTAAATTCTCAAATGTACTGTGGTCTATTCCTTGACTTTATAACTCTTCTATTTCTCTAGCTATTAGAAGCTAGTTCTACAGTGTCAAACTACAGAGGATTTATAGAATGTCTCAATAAAGAGCACAGTTACTAGATTGGACCTTTATTTAGCCTTTGGTTCAATTTCCCTCTTTTTAAAAATACTTTGTTTTAGTTGTAGGTAGACATACCTTTATTTTATTTTTATGTGGTGCTGAGGACCAAACCCAGGGCCTCACACATGCTAGATGAGTGCTCTACCACTGAGTTACAACCCCAGTCCTCAATTTCTCCTAGGTGTATTCACTATTTTTATTTTTCCTATGAAATATCAGTGGAATTTTTTTAAAGTCTTTGTCTACTGCAATGCTGATATATACAAGTGTGTGCGCGTGTGTGTGTGTGTGTGTGTGGTGTTATTGGCATCAGATCTGCCATTGTGCTGCTGCCATTATTCTGCACCCACCCCCAACATTTTACAACCTAGATTGTTAGCCTGTGAACTTCCTTATCAGCCATTGGTTTGATCTTTATCAGCCCGCGAACTTCCACTACTTAAGAATAGCTCCTCTGCCATTTCCTCTTTCTCTCTCTCTCACCCTTTAGGACAGACACTCTGCTCATCTGCTTAATAAATCTCTTGTGTGAGATTCAGGTGTGTGGCATGGTGCTTGGACTCTTTGGACGTCTGGTGTATCCTTTCATATATGTATATGCATATATATGAGCAGAGTTATATAGCATATGTATAATTAGCATGTTAAAGTGACATCATAAAAATGCTCAATCATATTATTTAATAATAAGGAACATCTTTTCAATTGTCCAAGTACATGTTTGTGTTTTTCTTAAGTGTTTTATTGTAACTTAATAGGATTTGCACCTGGTTGATAAAGTTTATTCCTGGGTCTTTTATTTTCTCTGTTATGATTTTTTTTTTTCTTTCATTGGTGGTACTAATACTGGGGGTTGAACCCAGGGTTTTGTGCTTGCTAGGCAAGTGCTCTCCCACTGAACTATATTGCTAGCCCTCTTTCTTTTGATTTTAATTGAATTTTCCTTACCATTATATCCTCCATTTCATTACTCTTCTTTATATAAAGGTGGTTGTTTCTGTATGTTAACTTTATATTGTGCTATAATGCTAATTTTTTGTCACTTATTTGTGAAGATTTCCTGGGTCTTTGTTTAGTGCACACTCATATTATCTGAATATAGATATAATTTTTCTTTTTACTTTTCTATGCACATGTATCTAATTAAGATTCCTGTGAACCCCATAATCTAATATTCCTAAAATCATGTTGAACAGTGACATAGTTACAATATGATTTGACTCCTATTAAATTCATGGTGGATTTAATCCCCATTGAGAGGTATTAATACAGATATTGCTATCATCTTGGAAATCAGGATTGGTTACTTGTTCCCCTGGTGTTGAAGATTAAACACCTGAGAAACTCTGAGGAAAGCCTAGAAAGCAAGTTTTATTTAAGAGATAATAGACTTCTCTGGAGAGAAAGGGATCCAGAACTGGTATCCTTGGCAGGGGATGTGTCTTGCCTCTTTCTAGATCTCACGTTTTCTTTCCTCCTCTCCTCCTTTTCCTATCTTGAATAATGACCAAAACGCAGGAAAAGAGCTACTCAGGGGGTATTCATTAGCAACTCCTTGTGTTGAGAGGAGCAATTCCTGATATTGGTAACCAGCTGAGGGGTAAATTCCTTGGAGGTGTTAGCATTCCATTTTCTTTTCTTTGCCTTAGCCTCCATTTTCCTGACCTGATCATCCACTATCTATGGTAACTACCTGTCCTTTGTCACTGCCTCATTCTCCTCTCTGATTAAGGGAACCCTTACTGCTGTAAGGGGGAATGGGCGATGACCACTTTGGCTGCTTCAGGCAATCAGTTTAGGTTTTCCTTTTAGGAAGGTTTCTGGTCGAACAAAGGCTTGATGGTAAAAGTCTGGTTGGAAAGGAACAGGTTGTAAAGTCATCTAAGAGGTGGTTGCTCTATGAGAGAAACAAGAAGAGATGAGTACTGGAATAAGATTAATACAACAATAAAAGCAGCAGCATGTGAACATGCCAATGAATATGACGATGATGATAGAGACTAGCAATTTTTTCCACCAGGAGGTACCAGAGAACCAAGAGCCAAGAAATTGTTTCCATGACAAGGCTGGTGAAGACATGGTCACTTATCTGGGAATACAAATTTTTAAGACTATTATTTACATTGCCAGAGTTGTCAGAAATGTAAACACAACGTTCAGTTAGAATAATGGCATAAGTTCTGCCTTGGGCTGCAGTGAGGACATCTAAAGCATCCAGTTTTGTAAGACAGCCTTTCTCATGAGTGTTACATCTGTGTTAAGGAGAGAAATAACTTTCTCAACCTCATGGAGGGCAGTTTGAATATAACTGGTTGTAGCTTCCATGTGTCACATTAAATATTCTAGGCCAATTTGTGGGATAAACAGTGAAGCTAAGTGATCATACAAATGAAAAACAGATCATCCCCATCCATATCTGATGGAGAGATCTGACAATTGTCTTATAATTTGTGTCCATCTCCCTTGCATCCAGGGGTACCTAATAGTACATCTTCCCATCCAGCCTGAGGGGAAACCAGGGCCATAAGTCAGTCCCACATCTCCACTGGTTCCATGTGAGCTAGTCATCTAATTTCAGGCCTAGAGAATCAACTAATCCCAAACCAATGGCCTATAAATCACAATATGTTGTCATAGTGACTCTGGGATTCATCCTAATTCCTGATTAGCATTAGGCCATTTTTCATAGGTATGGTTATATTGTTTCCAACAGATTGGGTTTTTTTTTTTTTTTTTTTTTTTTTAGATACCCTATGGTAGGTGTAAGTTATATATATATTCATCCCAAATCTAATAGTAACCATCCTTATACCTTTGGCATTCTGGCATTGATAGTGGAAAGTGAGGAGTAGATGGGCTTAAATGTGATTTAATAGCTGAAAAGATTTGAAAATTGTTTTTTTCTAGAGTGAAAATTTTTCCATGACCTGGTTGTGATAAATTTTTATTTATAGGAGAAGCAGTTTGCAAAGAGTGTATCTCTTCTTTCTGTTCTAATATTAAAGATTGTAATTTTATCCAATCTTTTCTTTGTAAGGGAGATACCCACCAAGGCAGCCCAGAAGTTCTGGAAAGTGCTATCCACATATCCAGCAATTATCTTTCTATAACCTAGTTGCATATTTTTGAGCCCAGTTGAGGGGTGGGGAAACTCTTCATTTTAGGGACTTGCCTAAAACAATAAAGAAAGAGGTAAAAAAAAGTTTACAGATCACCATTGTCTTTGGGGAAGAGATATTTTAGGTCTCCTATTGGAGTACGGGAGTATCATTTCTTGCTTTCTTGGGAAGGAGAAGTTTCTCGGGAGTTGATACAGGATGCCAAGATTTTATTCAAGAGTGGTAAATGCAGTTCTCTTGTCCAAGCACTTTCACTGTAGAAGGTGTAGATAAAATCACAGGGAAAGGTCCCTTCCAAATAAGGTCCAAATTTGGGAAATTTGAAGGTATGGTCTTGATCATACTTAGATCCCCATACTCCTACAGAGGTGGAGAATGGAGTGGCTCAGATATGGGATCTCTATAGATTTCAGCTTGAAATTTGGCCAGCTTTGTGATATGAACCACCAGATCTGCAGTTTCCTGATCTTTGAAAATATATAACTTCTGAGGAATGGTCTTCCATATAAAAGATTGAATGAACTAAATCCTAGTGTTCCTTGTGTGTTTCTAGTTCTAAGTAAGGCCAAAGGGAGCACTTTTGTCCAAGGGTAGCGGGTTTGTGTGAGTTTTCTCAGCTGTCTCTTTAAGATACCATTAGCTTTTTCTACCTTTCCTGGGGATTGAGGTATCCATGCACGAGGAGATGATATCTTATGCCTAGGACCTTGGACATTCCTTGAGTGACAGCTGCCTTGCGAGTTGCTCCATTGTCACTCTGGAGGCTAAAAGGCAGTTCAAATCTGGGAATTGCCAATTATCCCTAGTGAATTGTCCTATCTTTTGTAATTCTAGAGGCTTTTTGGTGAAGTTATTTCTCTGGCATGTTTCACAGGTTTTGACTATTGGATGGATTGTTTTTGGTACATTTTTCCTTCAAATATCTCTCAAGTTAATTTGAGGATATTTTCTTCCAAATGGAAAGATTGATGTAAAGTGTGTAAAATCTTCCACTGAGAATTAGCAGGTAAGCAAAGTTTATTATATTCCATCAGAATCCACCCAGAATGTAATGCCTCCCCTAGAAAAAGCCTATTGTGTCTCTTCTTGGGTATATTGAGGTCTTATCTATAGGGGAGATCCTGTCCATCGTAGAGTTGCTAAGGTTGTTGGTTAGCATAAAGTTTCCTTAGCAGTCACTTTGTCCTGTTGGTCTTCTTGTCTATTGCCTACTGATATCTCCTGTATTCCATTTTGATGTCCTTGGCAGTGGATTACTGCTACCTCTTTAGGTAAGTGAGCAGCTTCATAATTTTTTATAGATGTTCCCCCAGCTGTTTGAAATCCTCTCTCTTTGCAAATTGCTGCAAGTTCATGCAGGATTAAGTAGGCATATTTGGAATTAGTGTAAATGTTAACTCTGTTGTTTTTCCAATTGAGTGCTCTTGTTAGGTCTATCAATTCTGCAAGCTGTGAACTTGTGCTTAGGGGCAAAGATTGTGCCTCTAAGGTGTCATGTAAAGTCACCATGGCATATTCAGTCTTATATTTGTTCTCCTTATTCCATAAAGGAACTCCCATCTGTGTACATGGTGAGGTCCAGATTATGCAGGGTAAGGGTCTGAAGGTCTCCTCAGGTTGAGTAGTTCAGAGGTAGAACATTTTGGCAGTCATGTTCAGGATTTCCCTCTAATGATCCTGGGAGAAAAGTGGCTGGGTTTAAATTAGAGCAAGTTCTTATTTGAGTTACAAGTCCTTCTAGAAGTAAAACCTGGTATTTTAGAAGGCAGCTATCTGAAAGCCATAATCTCCCGTTAGCATTTAAAATCCCTGAGAGACTTTGAGAGGTACAGACAATGAGATCTCTTCCCAGGGTGATTTTGATTGCCTCAGGAACTAGTAGGGTAACCACAGCCACCACTCACAAGCAGTTCAGCCAATTCCAAAACACCATGTCAAACTCCTTACTGAGTTACACTACTGGCTGTTTAGTGGATCCATTCTTTAGTATTGTGGGGTTTTCCGGGAACCCCAGCCTCGGGCGTGGTCAAGATGGCGCCTGACGCTGAGCCAGAGGCGGCCAGCTATACAGTAAACAACCAGCGAATTCCAATAATTGGCTAGTTAATGATGTGACTAGGGCATGCCCCCCCTCGTGCACCCGTCCTGTGCCTGCAGCTGTCCGCGTTTATCTTGTGTACTCTCCCCTGATTGACTGAAGTGTATATAAGCCTGGTGGGTGGGAGAGTAGGGGGAGAAGCTGAGGAAGGGATGGAAGAAGCAGAAGAACCGGCGGCGACGACGGCGGCCGCGGCAGCAGCGGGAGCGGAGCTGGAAGGAGGAAGTACGCGGGAGTGGAAGGAGCTGGGAAAAGGAAAGCTGAAAGTGGGAAGAAGTTAGGGGTAAGAGAAGCGTAGGAAAGAACCTGTGCACAATAAACTTCCAAAGCTTCAGACATTTGCCGTGTCTCTCTCTGCGGGCAGAGGGGACGCGACAGCTGGTGCCGAAACCCGGGACTATAAAAGGGACAAGGTAAGATATCTTAAAAAATTTTTTTTAACAAGCTAAACCGGTTATAAAAAGTCAAAAAAGGTAAACAGATAAAGAAGTCAAAAAAGGTAAACAGGTAAAAAAGTTAAAAAAGGTAAACAGGTAAAGAAGTCAAAAAAGGTAAACAGGTAAAGAAGTCAAAAAAGGTAAACAGGTAAAGGAGAGGCGCCTCGACGTTCGCGGTATAGCGACTATCCAGATACGCGGAATGCGGTCCAGTTAAAGGGTATCAGGACACGCTATCAGCGGTCCTGGGGGCACGCGGAATGCGGTCCAATTAAAATAAAAATAAGGACACACGGAAGGTGGTCCGGTATCGGGACACGCCATCAGCGGAATGCGGTCCAATTAAAATAAAAATAAGGACACACGGAAGGTGGTCCGGTATCGGGACACGCCATCAGCGGTCCTGGCGCGTGGAACGCGGTCTAATTAAAGTGAAAGTAGAAACATGCTTGGAGCGGTCCTACGTGAAAAGCCGCTATAAAAATTTTAATGCGCACTTGATAGTTTTCCCTTCAGCAATCTCCTTGCTCCTGGCAGCTAGGCCACTGTTATTGTAATTGCCATAACTAAAGCTATTCAGATTAGTAGCAATGGGGTCTGGGTGCGGCAACCCCTCAGGGAACCATTAAAAAACAATGGGCCGCCATTGAGGGAAAAAAAAAAAAAAAAAAAAAAAAAAAAAAAAAAAAAAAAAAAAACAGCTAAAGTAAAGAAAAGCCGCTTAGTGTGCCACAAGGGGTATCTTCATGAACAGGATTTAATAGTAACAGAAAAGAACGCTTAAAGAGAATAAAGTGAGGAAAGATTGAGTGGTGGTGACCTAGAAAATAATTGCTTAAAAAATCTAAGAACAAGGGAAAAAAGGGAATTAAATCTAACACAAAGAACCCCCAAAAAAGAAATAACCAAGTGGTAGTGAAAACTTAAGAACAAGGGAAAAAGGTAGGAGAAACCTAAGCCTAATAAAAAGAGCTTCAAAATTTGTAGAACCTGCCTGTATTTGAGGAGCAAATGGAGATACCATCAACCATTAGAAAAACTTTAAAGAGGCAGTTAAGAGTTGGAGACAGCTATGCAGAGCAGTGTTATCTGGAGAACAATGGCTAATTGGGGAAGCTCAGTAGCAAGAAATAGCTGTTGAAACTGCTTGCAGAAACATAGTGGCAAGGTTTCCCGATAGAAATGTTAATAGGAGAAGGCCAATACGTTTCAATAGATGCACAAAATCAGCAGCAAGGAGATAATGCCCTAACAAAAGATAAGAAATAACTATAGTAAAATCTGTTACACCTTATGCCCCAGGGCTATGTCCAAGATGCAGAAGAGGAGGTCATCGGAATAGTGCCTGTCAGCCTATTAGAGATAGGGAAGGTAATTTTTTAGGTTTAAATCCTAAACTTCAAAAAAACGGGAGACAGGGCCCTCCCCGGGGCCCGCAACAAATATACGGGGTGATTCAACAAGTTCCCCGACGGTGGTATCCTCCCACAGAGAAGGGGAGCGCAGGGCCACCTCAGGGAGTGCAGGATTGGACATCTGTGCCACCTCCAGACTCATACTAACCCCAGATATGGGGGTACAGATGATTGATACTGATTGGCATGAAAAAATCCCACAGAACAGTGTTGGGCTATTACTAGGTAGAGGTTCCTCAACACTAAAAGGACTTATAGTACACCCAGGGGTTATTGATCCTGATTTCACTGGACAAATAAAAGCCTTGGTCTCTTCACCAAAAGGAATTACGGTCATCTCTCCAGGGGATCGCATTGCACAAATGCTTATATTGCCCAGTCGACATTCTTTGTGGCCCAGTGAAAATACAAATAAAAGACAAGGAGGTTTTGGATCAACAGGAACCACTTTAATAAACCTTACTATGGATATGGAACAGAGGCCCCTCCTAAAATTAAAAGTGGGAAATATGGAATTTACAGGTTTATTAGATACAGGAGCAGACAAAAGTATTATCAGTGCAATGGTCTGGCCAAAGCACTGGCCATTGATCACAGCAGCTCAGAGCTTGAGAGGCTTAGGAGTAGCAGAGAGCCCCAATCAAAGTGCTTCTTCATTATCATGGAAAGATACAGAGGGACACACAGGTATATTTCAACCATATGTCTGTAATGTTCCTATTAGCCTATGGGGACGAGATGTCCTGCAGCAAATGGATATGAAACTCACCACTGACCAGATTTACCAAGGGACTCCTGTAAGAAATATGTTACAAAATATGGATTATGATGATAAAAAAGGATTAGGAAGACATAGCCAAGGATCTACCCAACCACTGCCTTTACCCCCACCAAAAAATGATTCTCATGGATTGGGTTTTTCCTAGGGGCCACTGATAAACCATCAATCCCTATAATATGGAAAGATGATAAGCCTCGCTGGATTCCACAGTGGCCCCTAACAAAAGAAAAGCTAGAGGCAGCTCATAAGTTAGTACAAGAGCAGGTACAAGCAGGTCATTTACAACATTCTACCTCTCCTTGGAATACTCCAATATTCTTAATAAAGAAAAAATCAGGGAAATGGAGGTTATTACATGATTTAAGAGCCATAAACGAACAAATGTACCCTATGGGACCCGTCCAATGTGGACTCCCTCTTGTTACTGCACTACCAAAAAATTGGCCTACTATTATTCTGGATTTAAAAGATTGCTTTTTCTCTATACCCTTACACAAAAATGATTGTTGGAGATTTGCCTTTACTTTGCCCTCTCTTAATCACACTCAGCCTGACCAGAGATTCGAATGGACTGTGTTGCCTCAAGGTATGGCTAACAGTCCTACTATATGTCAAATATACGTAGATAAAGCGTTAACAACTACTAGACAAAAGTTTGAGAGACTGTTGATTTATCACTATATGGACGATATACTTATTTGCCATCCAGAAAAAGAAGTCTTGTTAGAAGCATTACAATTTATGACTCAAGCATTAGAAAAGAGAGGACTAACGATAGCCCCTGAGAAATTACAATTAGAGGAGATCCAAGAATATCTGGGTACAAGGCTCACTGCTACTACAGTCAGACCAACAAGGTTGACCATCAGGACAGATCAATTGAATACCTTAAATGATTTTCAGAAACTCTTGGGTGACATTAACTGGATCGGATCCTATTTAAAATTATCCACAGGGGAATTAAAACCTTTATTCGATATATTAAAAGGTAATCCTGACTTGAATTCCCCTAGGAAACTTACTCCTGAAGCACGGATATCCTTACAGCTAGTAGAGAATAGACTTCAGCAGTGTTACGTTGATCGTTGTGATCCTACTCAACCATTAAGTTTAATCATAATCTCAGAGAAGCATACCCCTTTTGGTATAGTTTGGCAAGGAGGACCTCTGCAAAGTATAAATCTCCCTAGCTCTCCGGCTAAAACATTGCAATCATATCCCCAAGCTATTGCTCAGGTAATATTCAAGGGAATAGAATCTTGCATTACTGTTTTTGGAATCCATCTGTCTATTATTATAACTCCTTATTCCACTCAGCAAATTAAGTGGTTAATTAATAATGATGATGATTGGTCAGTATTGTATTGTAGCACTTCAGCTCAGTTCGATAACCATTATCCCCAACATCCCTGGATTCAATTCTGTAAAAATACTCCCATAGTTTTTCCAAAAGTGACTAGTGTCCAGCCTCTTAAAGACTGTGTAACCATTTTTACTGATGGCTCCAAAAATGGAGTAGGTGCAGTACTTATCGGTAAACAACTTCACACCATAATAGTTCCGCCCAACTCCGCACAGGTTACTGAACTTGCAGCTGTAATATTAGCCTTTAAATTAGCAGATAATCAGCCATTCAATCTTCTATCTGATAGCTTATATATCGTTAACGCTTTACAGGTTCTTGAGACGGTACCCCATATTTCTTCCATGTCCACGGTAGCTTCTTATTTTACTACGCTACAAAACCTTATCCTACAGCGTAAACATCTATTCTATGTAGGACATATTAGAGCTCATTCTAATTTACCAGGACCTTTGGCCAATGCTAATGACTTGGTAGATATGGCCACCAAATCAATTTTTGTTTTTTCCATAGAGGAACAGGCAAAACTCTTTCATGAAAAATTTCATGTAAATTCCACTACTTTGAGCAGAAAATTTCCTATATCTAAATGTATGGCTCGACAAATAGTAAAAAATTGTCAACATTGTGCTCCTTTAATCCCAGTGCAATCCTTTGGAGTTAACCCCAGGGGACTGCTGCCTGGCCATATTTGGCAGATGGATATAACCCATATTTCTGAATTTGGTACTGTTAAGTATGTACATGTGTCAGTAGACACTGCTTCAGGAGTCATTATGGCTTCTGCTCATTCTGGAGAAAAGGTAAAAGATGTCATTCAACACTGCCTACAAGCATTTGCTGGCTGGGGCATACCTAAAGTTATTAAAACAGATAATGGTCCTGCTTATACTTCCAAAAGCTTCCAGTTGTTTTTACAAACATTTAACATCCAATCAGTCACTGGCATCCCCTATAATCCTCAGGGACAGGGCATTGTGGAAAGAGCACATCTTACTTTAAAAAATTGTCTAAATAAACAAAAAGGGGGAATAGGAGCCTCCTACAAGTCTCCTAAAGATAAACTTAATTTAGTTCTTTTCATTCTAAATTTCTTAACTCTGGATAGGGACGGCCATTCTGCAGCTGATCGACATTATAATCCCCATAATACTTCTCAAGTATGGGCAAAATGGAAAGATGTCCTGACAGGTTGTTGGAAAGGACCGGATCCAGTCCTTCGTTGGGTCCGAGGGTCTGTTTGTATTTTCCCACAGGATCAACTGACTCCAGTCTGGATTCCAGAAAGGCTGGTCAGAGTTTTACAGCATGCAAGTGATGCTGCTCCTCCTCACAATGGCGAGTTTGAGCCTTCCTCCAATAACAGAAACTCAGACGGAGAGGCAAACCCGGAACCTATGGGCCATTGTTAGCCTGGCCATATTTTTCATTTCTGACTAACATATTTTTTATCCTTCCTTTTCTTGTTTTTCACCAATCCTTCTACAAGTCTGTCAATTCTACTGATGATTTTTCAGGTTGTGCTATTTTTGGTGACAAGGATATTTCTAGCCTTTCTTTGCCTTAACAGGAGGAATTTCTGCACTTTGCCGTTGGAATCATACTACAAATCAGACCCAGAGTAGAGCAACTTGTTCTGCTGACCCTAGCTGTGATATTGCTTTTCCTCCTACGTCAACTTGTGTATTCTCTTTTTTATGTTTCTACCAACTAATATTTCTAATAACACCTCTTAACTGTTCACTAACTGTGTCCTATCTCTCACAATACTGGAATGGTTCTTTTGCTACCTGTGCAATTTGCACATTTCTATCTTCCTACCAGTCCTAGTTTCTGTTGCAGATATAGAATTGCCAGTGCTATTATCAAGAAGCAGGGGAGGCTTTGACATTGCAACAGCCGTGATCACTGCCACCACAGTCCTTGCAGTAGCAGCATTGACATAACCACAACAACGATCATTCGGCCGAGAATGCAGTTGCAGCCTTTCAGACCATAGAGACTCTATCAGAGAGTGGACTCATTATAAGAACAAGTGGATGCTTTGCAAGAACTTTTGGGACTGGGATGCGTTTATTCCCTGAGAGCTGCTTTGTGTTACCCATGTTGTAACTCTATTGGGATGTATATTGTTTCTGTATTTGATATGGCTATAAGGTTCCTCTTCTGTTTATAGAATTGTCAAACAGTGGGCAAGCTTAGGAGCTATGGTGGTACCCCTCTGCCTTGGCCTTCTTCTCTTCATTCGTTTTGGCATGCATCTGCAAACTAGCCAATAGAGAGATCAAATTATTTTTCATCAGGCCATGACCGCCCTAAAGGCCGACAGCCCCCCATTAGTATGGCTCTTGATGCTGGATCGGTAGTCAAGGACGGGTAATGAAGTAGGTGGCTGTGTACCGACCTAAGACAGGAGCTGCAGCATGCTCTGCAGGCTCTGATGACGGGTAAGGACATATGCTGACCACTCAGCCTAAGACAGACACGGTCCCGAGCCTTAGTTTAATATTAAAGAAGGGGGATCTGTGGGGTTTTCCGGGAACCCCAGCCTCGGGCGTGGTCAAGATGGCGCCTGACGCTGAGCCAGAGGCGGCCAGCTATACAGTAAACAACCAGCGAATTCCAATAATTGGCTAGTTAATGATGTGACTAGGGCATGCCCCCCCTCGTGCACCCGTCCTGTGCCTGCAGCTGTCCGCGTTTATCTTGTGTACTCTCCCCTGATTGACTGAAGTGTATATAAGCCTGGTGGGTGGGAGAGTAGGGGGAGAAGCTGAGGAAGGGATGGAAGAAGCAGAAGAACCGGTGGCGACGACGGCGGCCGCGGCAGCAGCGGGAGCGGAGCTGGAAGGAGGAAGTACGCGGGAGTGGAAGGAGCTGGGAAAAGGAAAGCTGAAAGTGGGAAGAAGTTAGGGGTAAGAGAAGCGTAGGAAAGAACCTGTGCACAATAAACTTCCAAAGCTTCAGACATTTGCCGTGTCTCTCTCTGCGGGCAGAGGGGACGCGACATAGTATGACCACTCCCAGTGCTATTCCTTCTCCTTTGGTTGACAAACAGGTTAAAATTTTGCTCCATATGTAAGCTTAGGGCAGGGGCTTGAAGTAAGTCCCCTTTTAATCCCCTAAAGGCTTTATTCTGTTCTGGTTCCCACATTTGGGCAGTTGTTCCTTGGTGTATAGTTTCTTTAAGGAGTTCATAAAGAGGCTTACCTAATTCCCCATACCCAGGGATCCAAAGCCTGCAGTATCCAGTTAACCCCAAGAAGCCTCCAAGTTGTCTTACTATCTGGGATAGAGGGTATTACACTATGTGGGTTGTTCTCTCCTATCCTAACTTGTGGATTCCCTGAGACAGCTGTAATCCTGAGTATTGAACCTGTTGTTGACATAATTGAGCTTTCCTTTTTGAGACCTTATATCCTTATCAGTTAAGAAATTTAAGAGTTCTGTAGTGGTCTTTTGACATTACTCCTAGTTCGTGGTACACAGGAGGATGTCATCTACTTGGAGAATAACCACAGATAACATGTCTTTGAGTTTTTAGGTCCTTGGCTAGGGTTTGTCCAAACAAATGAGGGCTATCTCTAAATCCTTGAGGCAACACTGTCCAGGTTGAGATCCACTATCTTGTTCCTTGAAGGCAAATATTGTGATTGAGAGTCTAGGGGTATACAGAAAAAGGCATCCTTTAAATATAACATAGTAAACCAAGCAGTAGCAGTTGGGATCTCAGATAACAGAGTATATGGAACTTCAGGGTGGAGGGGAATGACTGCTTCATTAATCATTCTAAAATCTTAGACTAGGTGGCATTCCCCATTTTTCTTCTGAACTCCTAAAATAGATGTATTGCACTGACTGTTGCCGGGCACTAGAAGTTCCTGCTCCTTGAGGTTTTTAATGATCTTGAATAAGCCCTTTTTGTCTCTGGGTCTAGCGAGTATTGTCTCTGTTGTTTGAAGACAGAGGGATCCTTTAAAACCATTTTAATTGGGACTGCATTTTTTGCCTATCCAACCTTGTCTTAAAATATCAGTGGTCCATACTTCAGGGTTTATATTACATTTGAATAGAGGTGGACATAGTAGTCCTATGGGTCCTAGATTCATTGTAATAGAAGTCTAAGGCTCTGAAAGTAAATCCCTCCATAATAAAGGAATAGGGCATTCTGGGACTGTCAGGAATGCACAACAAACATCATTCCATCCCACTCACAACTCAGTGGGGAGTAAACTTGCTGGTAATAGGACATCCAAACACCAATTGCACCATCTTAGAATTAGAGGAAAGAGGTCCAGAGTGAAGGATGAGTACAGAAAAGCTGGTGCCTGGAAATTGGCCCTCTGAGTCCCTGTGGAGAAACCTGCCCAGGGCTCATGCGCGGTGATAGAGTTACAGTTCAGAAATCACTAGAATTGAACCTGGAACCCCTCAGGCCTGTGAGGGGAAATCTGGCCTTGAGAACCTATGCCTCTGAGGCATTCATTCCTCCAATGTGACCATTTGGAACATGGACAGTCCCATTGGAAATATTCCTCCTTTTCACAACAGAAACAAATCCCTTTTGTGGCATGAGGTTTATTCCATTTTTCTCCTTTCTTACCCTGGAAGCTTACTCCTTGTAAAAGCATAACCAGTGCCTCAGTCTTTTTCCTGCCTCTATGCTCCCTTTCCATCCTTTCCTCCTTATCTGTTATAAAATGTGGAAGTTGCAAGTCAGAAGATATCATCAAAAGATTGATCAGGGCCATATGCCAATTTTTGTAATTTTCTCTGAATGTCTGGGACTGACTGAATGATAAATTATTTTTTAAATGTATGTGGCCTTTTGTGGATTCAGGAACCATGTGGTGTGTTTTATTATTGCCTCCCTAAGTTTTTTTTTTCCATAAAAATAGTGGGTCTTTCCTGGGCCTTGTTGGATCTCAGATATCTTGGACTAATTAATAGGTTTTTGTTTGAATCTTCTGAGGACCTCAAAGATTAACATCTAAAAATGTCTAATTTTCCAGTCATCCTGTTCATCATTTGGATCCCATTCAAGATTGGTTCTAGGAACCACTTGTGCTCCAGATGAATAATTAGGTTTATATCTAGTTTGTGCTGCCAGGGCATGGGTGAAATGTAGGTCATCCTCAAAATGTTTGGCTGCTTTTAGGACAGTTTCCTCACTGGAGGTTAAAGTTTAGCTAAGAAATAGCATAATATCTTTCTACTTGAGATCAAACACCTTACTCTAGTTCTGAAACACCTCAATATATTTATCTGTATCCTTTGAAAACCTCCTTAAATCTATCTTTATCTGTCTTAAGTCTTGGAGGGAGAAAAGGTATGTACTTTAATTGGTCCCAGTTCTCCCCCTGGCATCTCCTGGAGAGGTAGTATATTTGACCTGCTTTTGTGGGCAGATGGGGGAAAGTCAGGGTATGGAGAACAGAAGGGCTGCTGGTGGATGGCAGTAGGAGGTGGAAATTTCTGGGGTCCTTCTTGTTCCTTTCCCTCAGTGATTCCAGAAGAGCTTCTCCTGTCATGGCAAAGATTACAGGTGACTCTAATCTGCACTGTTGGCATAGTTTGGGGTTTTCTCTTAAAACAAAGGAGCCTGAACATAGGGAACTTCAGACAATTTTCCTTCCTTTTGAAAAACATGCTAAGCTGTAAAATAGCATTAAAATTTATTCTTCCTTCTCGCAGAAGATTCTCCATTGGAGAGTTTATATTGAGGCCAAACCTGGAAGCAGAAGAAAATGAGTAACTATGGGTCAAACTTGTCCCAGTTTTTCAGTATGCAGGCTAGTGGTGAACCTGGCATAACTGTTGAGAACAAAACTCCCATCTGAGTAAGCGAAAACAGAACTCAGGCGTCTGTGCCAGAGAAAACTGTGCATTTTGTTAGGAATATATCCCTAAAATGAACTTCTAACAGTCAGCAAAACCCACCTCTCACTACCTGGTTCTGCTGGATTTATTGCTGTCTTACCAGTGAGAATGAACAAGGGTCTTGTTTGCTGCATGCCAAAGACCCTGGAGGGTTCATACTCAGCAGCTATGACTGATCCCCCCCCCCGTCACTATTCAACTTCCAAATGTGATGACCCATGGTGGGTGGGGGTGGGAAAAAGACCCAGAGTGGGGCATATTCCTCTGCTCTGTGTGTCTATATGATTATGTAGTTTGGTCTGAAATAATTGTCCCTCCTTCATACAGGATCTGAGAAAATTATTAAGAATTACAATCATCAGGAATAAGGACTGGAATTGAGAGTTTGTGGAGTACAGGAATCTCCAGAGGGTAAGGAAGACATTTGGTGGTTGTTAGATGCTTTATGCCTGTTTTCCTGGAGAAGTTTAGGAAAGAGATAAATTGAAGAAAGCTGTGGATATAAGGCTCCATTTTTGCAACCAAAGAAACTGGTGGATCACACTGGAGTACAGAAAGAACAATGTGGAGATACCCTACAGGCTTGTAAATGCTTAGTATGCAATCAGAGGGAACCCCACCACTCCACGTAAAATGTCCCTGTTTTAACTGCCAGTCTGATCAGTGAGGTGAGGGGAGTGCTGAGGAGGAGTGAGCATGGGAGAGTGCAGGTGAGCTCAAGCAGAGGTGCATCTGTTACTGAGTGTTTTCTCAGCACCACTTGATCAACCAGTCACCTTAGGATATCCTACTTAGCTTTCAGGAGAGGAGGTTAGGGGTCAAACCTTTCAGATTCACTGGGGAGTGGCCCTGGCCAGAATCTCACAGTTGTTTCACCCCTTTCTTTGTCTCCACACATCCAACGGCAAACTGGGATTAGGGATGGTGGTCTAGTGATGCCAGACATACTCCAAGTCTGGTTAAGGCAGAATCCAACATGCCTTACCTGCAGGATAGGTGATCAAAAGCCACTGAGTCCATAAACCCTCACACCTGAGACTTGTAGAATGGCAGCTTGTATCAGCTGTATTTAGCCTGCCAATGGATGCCCATTATCGTTGTCCAGAAAGAAGTAAGAGACAGAAATTTGCCCCTCAGAAAGATGTGATGGGGGGCTGGGATTGTGGCCCATTGGTAGAGTGCTTGGCTAGCATGTGTGAGGCCCTTGGTTCAATTCTGAGCACCGCATAAAAATAAATAAATAAAATAAAGGTATTATGTCCATCTATGACTAAAAAAAAATATTATAAGAATCAACGATGTGAGGTATGGAGGAGCTGACCTCACTGAAGATCCCTGATGAGCCCCCAGCTGATAACAGTCTTGGAAATCAAGATCAAGCCCTTGTTCCCCCAGTGTTGACAATTAAATACCAAGAAATGCCAAGGCAAGCATACCACATAAGTTTTAAGGGGCAAGTAAGGGGCAGAACAGAGATAATAGACTTCTCTGGAGAGAAATGTAAGTTCATGGCCCCCAAATGACGGAGGCAGAAGACCGGAAGCAAACCTCAGGTAAGCAAGCTTTCCTTTATTCTGCAGCAAAGTCCATTGATCAGGCATGGGAGGCCCCATTTTCTGGGTATTTAGTTGGCCCCCAAATTATAGAAGGAGTCTGGGTTTTATAGTTTCATTGGAGACTGCAGGTGTGCAGTTTTGACAGTCAGGGGTTAGTTGTACAGGTTAAAACTTTAATTTAGGGAAGGTAGTTATGAAAATGTTGAAACCCATTGTTATCTGGGGAGAGAGGAGTCCAGATCCTGAGGGATGAATACTCAAATCTTGCCCATTGCTTTTCTTTCACTGGGATTCATTGTTTCCCAGAACATGTTTGCTGTATCTCCGCTTAGGACTAATTTGCAATGGGGAAGGTCAAAGTTCAGGACCCAGCATTTAGTATTTGCTGCTTTTCTTTAGGGTCCATTGTTATTAGGAAAGGGTGCTGGGAGAGGTTTAATGCTTGGTCAATTTCCCCTCCCTCCTCCTGAGCCACGCTGTCCCTCCATTTTTCTTGAGGAGCTCTCTTGTAGGAATTTTATTTTCCATAACTTTTCAAGAAGGGTACCCAGAGCTGGTATCTGTAGGAGGTGGTGTGACTTGCCCCTTCACAGATCTTAGATTTCCTCCCCACTTCTTATCTTTCCTGTGTGATCAGAAGGCAAGAAAAGGGCTGGAGAGATAGCTCAGTTGGTAGAGTGCTTGTCTTGTGAGCACAAGGCCCTGGGTTCAATCCCCAGCACCAAAAAAAAAAAAAAAAAGGCAAGAAAAAAGCCTCCCAGGAGGTACCTCTCCCTATCCTTCATTCCAACCCCAAAGTCAGGAAAAGCTGCTCAGGGGGTTCTCATTAGCAACTCTGTGAATTGGGGAGGAGCAGTTGCCTTATGTTGATAGAGTGGGGAAAGTGCTGGAAGCATTAGCATTCCTGTTTCCTTTTCTTTGCAGTAGCTCCCATTTCCTGACCTGATCATCCACTATCTATCCTGATTACCTGTCCGTTGCCATTGTTGTACTATGATGGTTAGAAATGGGTTCTTCAAAAGGTGATTAAGATTAGATAAGATCATCAGGGCAGAGAACTTGTGATTGAACACTGGTGGCATAATAAGAAAGAGAAACACCAATAGAGACATAAACACACACCCTCCCTATCTATTGCCAAGTGATGTCCTGGATCTCTTTGGGACTCTGCCTGGAAGAAGGTAATCGCATGGTGGTTGTCCCTGACCTTGGAACTTCAGAACCATGAGCTAAAATAAACCTCTTTTCTTCATAAAGTTACTACTGGCATCAGATATGCTATTTTGCTGTTGCCATTATCCTCCCTCCCCTATACCATTTTACAACCTAGATTGTTAGCCCACGAACTTCCTAGTCAAGTCATTGGTTTGTTGTTATTAGCCCGTGAAAAATTCCACTACTTAAGAATGGCTCCACTGCCATTCTCTCTCTCTCTCCCTCTCTCTCCTCTCTCTCTCTCTCTCTCACCTTGTAGGCAGACACTCTGCCTGTACACTTAATAAAATCTTGTGTGAGTTCCCACGTCCGGAGTGGTTTCTGCGTGTTTTCATTGGTGCCATGACACAGATGGGCTCTTCTACTGCCACTTAGGTGGGTGGAATCCCACCTGTTGCCCCAGACCCCAAGATGTTGATCTCACCTTCCATTCACCTGGACACTCTCCTCCACATCCACAAACAGCTTCAGATTGGTGAGTCTTCCCCTACGTCGACTTAAACACTCCTCTGCTGACCTGAGACACGACCCTTGATAGTCCAGCATGCTTGAGGCAGTTGAGGAGTGGGGGTTCCACCAGCCACAACTTTTACAATTATAGCTGGCCCCCTTAGTTGACCTTATCTGATGGGTGGGTTCCCAATCTTTATGGTGGAGATTCTCTCTCAGGGTTGAGGCTCCTCTTCACTCTCTCTCTCTCAACAATCCTGATGTTAGGTCCTCAACTCTCAGCTTTGGCCCAGACACACTGATGGTTGGTGATGACCCCAACACTGCACTGCCTCCTTGTCTCTAGTCAACTAGTCTGTGACCTCGGGATGCCTTGGACACTGCTTCTCAGTCTCCAGCATGGGATCTGGGTCCTCCATTCCAGCAGATTCACCCTTGGGATGTTTACTAGAAAATCTTAAATCCCATCACCTGACTCCCAGTCTAAAACCACCAAAACTTATCCTTTAGATAATTAATACAAAATGACCATGTAATGGCATACAAATTCTGTGAGCAAGCAAGCAGATGGAAAGGGACTTCTTATCTTTAAGATTTCTCTTTCTTGTGCACTACCTCCTTTTGGTTTCTTCTCCCCCTTTTAATCCCTCCTTCACCTCTGCCTTTGACTCAGCTGACAAACCATCCCCATACTGGTCCCCTGCAGCAGAAGCTCCTCTGGCCCCTGCTCCTCCATCTTCTTTGCCCTGTTCTACTTCTGCTTCCAGTTCCCTGCCCAGTCCATCAGTCCTCCTGTCATGAGGTCCCATGCATATATTCTAGCCCTGCTATGGGAGTTGGCTGGTGTGGAGGAAGTAACCCTGACCAGCCAATAACCAGTGGCATGTCACAGTAAGGAGTATGATATAGCAGCCCCACTCCTCAAAAGTAGGGAGAGATAATGTTTCATAATTTTCTGCATCCAAACCTGACCTGATTACCAAACAGGGAAAAAGTTTAAAAAACTCTAGGCAATTTCCCCTGCCTAGCCTTGCTGAAGCCTACATTGGAATGTAGACTGTAGCAGACTCAGCAAGGGACCAACCTGAGATAGAAGGAAAAAAAGTATCCATTTTAAACTTCTCCTGCACTACTAAACAGAACTCCCCCCATCTCCCCCACCTCACCCCCTCTCTCTGCCTTTCTCTTTCTTGCTCTCTCATGCTATAATTAATGGCCATTATCATTTTTTCTTCTAGGACTCTTGTTTTGTTTTGTTTTTCTTAAATGCTATATTTTTCTAGCTCACAATTTTGATCCTACATACTTAGGTTAATGTTTTTCTGATCAGTTCTATTTTTTTATTCAACTCTAGAGTTATTTTTGAACATCTGTTACATTGCAATGGAAACTTACCTATAAAAGGCTACAAGGCCTTGCTTTTGTTATATGTATATCATGTTGTCTGATGTCATGTTGTCTATGTATGTACATGATAATCAAAATTGACACAAGTAATGAGCACTCATAAAATTAAAATTTAAAAAATGGATCCAGTTACCTTTAATTCACATGATTTAAAAAGGTTCAATTTAAATTGGGTAAGCAAATGAAGGTAAATGTATTTAAAATTACTTACCTCACAAATCTCTAGGTGTTCAAATTAATACAATGTTGATATCTATAAAATGTCTAATATCAATTGTTTCTAGGACATTTATTCAATAGGAAAGAGATAGCAGATACTGTTCAATACACTTATCTGATATCTTGGTTTTTATGGTAAAATAAGTAGATTAGATTTGACATATATAGTATTAATCAAATGTGTTTGTTAGAGATATATGATTAATTTACAAAGTTAAAAATGCTAACTGATAAATAACATTAAATACTCTTAAGTCCTTAAATTCCATGGGGTAACATACTTAAACATTATTGGTGTTTTCATAGATTGGTGAATAAAAGGGGTTTAAAATTTATTTGTGTCATCACTGAAAACAAGGTAACTAAGACTTAAGTCTTAACAGATATAATTCTATATACAAAGGAATCCAAAAATTTCAGCTGTGTTTCAATTAGAGTACTGTACATAACAAAATATTTCATCTTATTAAATTTCATAAGAGTTGTTTCAGAATGTGAACAAAAAGGGGTCAACATACAGGTAAGAAAAATAAGAGGTTCTAGGTACAAAAATATATTTACTAGAAAGGAGAAGAAAATGTTTCTGGGTAGGAAAGTCTTTCTGTGAAACCTGGGATGGCCTTGACTGTGCCCCCTCCTCCCTGGCCAATATCTACCATAGGGTGTTTCTGTCTCTTGCTGTTGCTGACCTCCTCACCCACCACAGAATTTGACTGGACAGCCTTCATTCTACTGGAAGTGAGTCCTCAGAGTTCTTCTACAGTGATCCTGAAATCTCTCTCTCTCTCTCTCTCTCTTCCCGAAAGCCCCAGGGCTAGGTCAGGGTCTCCCTTGGCTTCAGCCGCAGACCTGTCAGGGATGGTGGCAACATTCACTGATGGTCTGCTTCTACATGGGGCATCAGAGAGGTTGTGGGAATGCCCCTTCCTCTCCTGTTTCCCTTCTCTGTGCTCCTTAGAACTCTAAGCCATGGACTCTGCCCAATCTAAAATTCTCTAAGACCCATACCCCCTTGGTTATCTCCACAAAAGCATTCAGCTTCTCCATTGACTCCAAATCTCAAACCTCGCAGGCTCATTTTCTATTGCAACACAGTTTGACTCCAAAATAAGTTAGTCCCTATGTTCAAACTTTCTCTTCTCTTTGCTCTCATCCCTCTTTGTGTCACTAAGAATAGTAATGGGGAATTATTTATATCATTTAATGTTTTAATGGACCTGTTAAAGCCTGATTTGTTTAAAGGTTAATATTCTGAAACATGAAAGCATTTTGCCATTTTGCCACACAAAAGGAAAGTTAAAAGTTCTCTCAGCTATTCTTTGATTTATGTTTTAGATATAATGTTACATTGTGTTAACTAATGTTCATATAGACTCAGGAAACAATATATGTAAACTTCTTAAAATGACATTTAAGAGAGAGGCAAAGATCAGCTTGAGAACTAGAATACTTTACCTAAGATTTGTGAAAAACCCCGCCTTACCTGAGATAAGGCTCTGCCTCCCACCCTGCTGCATATCAGAATGGCTCCAAAATAAGTCAGACTTCAGCTTATTTAAACTTATATTCAAAAGATTGTGTTTTTTTGTTGTAAAATTACTGTGATCTCAAATGGGATATAATGTATAGCTAAGCCAAAATTCCAGAGAGCTATTACATAAACTAAATGTTTTACTGTTGTTAATTTCATTTTGTATTTTCCTTGTAACTCTATAACTGTTGCCTGATTAATGTTTTGCAGAAGTACTACTTCAAGAGCAAACAACCTAAATTAATTTGAGATAATAGCCATCACCTATAGGACAGATAATAGAGACCCCAATTAAATAAAATGTAAAGTCATAAACTTTAGAGTTAAAACCCAGTACTCTTACTTTATGACTGGTGATATTGTCTTGCTGAATGTTTAAGATCAAGTTTAAAATTAAGATTAACACAAAAGGGTCAAGAAAACCAGTATTTGGCTCTTGTCCTCTGAGTCAGTCTGAACCCAGGGAATGGGAGAACTTCTCTAAGGAGCTTTGCAACTCTGGGCCACATGACCTCCTGTGAGGGAGATTAATGAGACCACTAGAGGATGAAAGGCAATCAGTGCACCTGCTGCAAAGAGGAGGATCACTGAAAAAGGGAGACATCCCTGATGCTTCCAAAGAAAGCATCAAGGAAACCCTACCTAGTGAATGGCATTATAGGAGCTAAGAAGCTGCTCTGAAGTTCTCTATGAGTAACCCCTGTGGGAACTCAGGTGACCCTTAACAGTAGATAAGAACAGGGTCAATTTGACCAGCTTGGTCCTAAACACCTAGCAAAATCAGTTATAACCAAAATACAGCCATAACTGTGTTTAAAAGGAAAGACACCTTTATTGGCACTTAAGATCTACACTTGTGTTAGCCCCAAGAATAAGTAAGATTGGAGGCTACAAAAGAGATTCTTAGGCAGGAGGGCCTGAAAACTATCAAGAGAAACTGCCAGAATCAGAAATTTTTGGTTATTTTAAGGTCTACAGAACTTCCTGAACAGGATCATGCCTGCTAAATTGCCTACAGAAGTTCCTACACAATCAGATACACACGTTCTGGAGCTGGTGGACACACACAAGTTCACCAACCAATTGATCAATCAACCGCTTCTCCTTCAAGACTACCAGCCCCTGACACCCAAAGCTGAGACCTGCAATTCACTATTGACACCTCCCGCTCCATAAACTCTGCTCCCACCTAAAGCCCTCCCTAATCTTCTTCTTCTTCTTCTTCTTCTTCTTCTTCTTCTTCTTCTTCTTCTTCTTCTTCTTCTTTGAACAGGAATGAGACTCTTTGCCCCTAACCAGCAGGAAGAAGCTATAGAAGAAAGACCATGGTCTTGCACCTGGTATCTATAAAAACAAAAAGGAAGGAATATTGGCATCAGATCTGCTATTTTGCTACCTCCATTATTCTCCTCCTCCACACCATTTTAAAACCTAGATTGCTAGCCTGTGAACTTCCTAGTCGAGTCATTGATCCAGATTGTTAGTCCGCAAACCTCCTCATCAGTCATTGGTCCAATTGTTATTAGCCTGCGAAAGTCCACTACTTAAGAATCGCTCCACCGCCATTCTTTCTCTCTCTCTCACTCACTCACTCTCACTCTCTGTCTCTCTCACCCTGTGGGCAGGCACTCTGCCTGTCCACTTAATAAAATCTCTTGCATGAGTTCCCATGTTCAGGGTTATTTCTGGGTGTTTCCAGTTACTCAGCCTCAGATATTTCATTATAGTTATGAAAGATGAACTAAGACAGTTTTAGAAAAAAATGAATGTTCTCATATTTTTTTTATCTTAATGAGAATTTCTTCAATAAGTACAATGATTGTTTTAAAACTGAGATGTACATGTTTATTGTGTTAAAATGTCAGGTGACTTTATCTTGGATATTTTATTAGGAGATGTTGAATTTGTCAAATGCTTTCTTAGCATCAATAGAAATATTCTCTTAACTGTATGTAATTTATTAATACAGATGTGTGATTTTTTTTTTTTTTTTTTTTTTTTTTGGGTACCGGGGATTGAACTCAGAGGCACTAGATCACTGAGTTCCAACCCCAGCCCTATTTGTATTTTATTTAAAGACAGGGTCTCACTGAGTTGCTTAGCACCTCACTGTTGCTGAGGCTGACTTTGAACATGCAATCCTCCTGCCTCAGTCTCCTGAGCCATTGGGATTACAGGCGTGAGCCATACAGATGTGTTTTATCAGTTAGTTTTTAAATATTTAATAAACCTTAGATTCCAATAATCAATTCCACTTAGCTATTGTTTTAAAATCACATATGATTCTGTTTGCTAACACTTAGTGTGCATCATTCTGCATAGGTGATTAAGTCTGCAATATTATTATGATGTGCTATTTTACTATATTAGGTATAAATATTTCAGTTGTTTTCATGTTCTCTGCCCTGGAACTGGTTATATGACACTGAATGTAAGCAAAAATAACCTACATGTTTTCGGCACCATAATGAAAAAAACAAATAACCAAGATGGAGGCAGACCTCAAATGGATCAGCAAGCTTTCCTTTATTTCACAGCAGAATCAATTGATTAGACCTTGTAAGGGCTTATTTTCTGGATAGAAAATTTTTCTATCCAGAAAAATGACCATTGGTTACAGAGGGGCTCTGAGTTTTATAGTTTACAATGAGGGTGGTTTAATTATTGGAGACTGAAGAAGGATGTGTTCATTTGGACAGTCTGGAAAGAAGCTGTAAAAAGTTCAAAGTTCAAAGTTCTCATTGTCCCTGGGAAAAGATCAGAACCCAATGTTCATTGCTTATCTTCCTCCTCTGGGACCCATTGTTATCCAGAACTTCACTATTTGCTTTTCTCCTTCCAGGATTTATCTGCAATGGGAAAGGGTAAAAGTCTAGGGCCCAGTGTTTCAGTATCTGCCTTCTCCCTTTATATTGTAGTTGGGAAGGGATGAATGTTTGCTTTTGGTAGAGACACTAGGAATGAACCCAGGAAAGCATGAGATTTTGCTTTTTTTGTCCCTGGGGCCCATTGTTACTGGGAAAGAATTTACTGGGCGAGGTTTAATGTTTAGTTATTTTCCCTCCCTTCTCCAGAGCCACACTATCTTTCCCTTTTTTCCTTGGGGCAGGGCAGGGGGAGGACTCTCTTGTAGGAATATTAATATTATTTTCCATAACCCTTCATTGAACACTTGTCATTTTATTTGTTTAGTAGGATTCTCTTTTGAATCAATTTATAGCTAATTGTTTTTATGAGTGTTTTCTGTTATTGTTAATAAATGTTTATGCATTTAATTGCCTCTTGTGTTGGGGCTCAGAGAATGACAACCCAAAATGTGGCACTTCGACCTGCTGAGATGGAGAAATAATCTCAGAACCAAGGTCTCTTTGACCATCCCTTGTCCCCTCTCCCCTGTCTCTAAGCTCAGGGAATTGCTGCCTCTAGTGTTCCCTTGTCTTACTGAAGAAATTTCTTCTAAAAGCAATGCAGTTGTCTCCAGCTCCTTTCCTAAGAAGCTCATAAAATAACCAAGAAGAATAACTCATCAGAGAAGAAACTAAAAATTGTCACCACACTCAGAGGACTTCATCCGCTCTGAGGACAGCTTCAAGACTAGGAGACTTCATCAGCACAAGAAGATCACCTTTGTTGGCATGAATTTCAGCCCTCACCCTTTTATTGTCTGTGACTCCCTTTCCAAGAGCAGAGAAGAAACTTTACCCAGGCTATTGTCTGCTTCCCTCTCATTTATTTCTCCTAAATATCATTTACTATCCCTTAAAAACTGACTCCAGCTCCCTTCTGTTCTTTTCCCCTATGAAGAGGGTATTTAAACTTCAACCATCTGATCTTTTCTTCAATTATCATACTTTGTATGGTTCCCCTGGGTTTGCACATTAAACATATTTGCACCTTCTTAGAGGGGATTCATTCTATATTCTTATTTAGTCAATTAGTGTCTGGTTAACCAGATTTTCACCATGCCATTAGATTTGTACCTTTTTTCTTCCTATTCTTCAGTGGACTCATTGTAGTTTCATTTCTCTTTTTCTTAAGCTCTGTGGAAACTTTATCATTTCTCCTTTATCAGAACATATACCAAACAATATACAACAAAATATATTAGCCTTTCACTTTGTGCCATTCTGCTTTTTCACATTAAAATGTGTTAAATGTTCCTACGCGGTCCTTTGGCAATCTTTTCCTGTCAATTACTTGGTGAACCATGCTCATCAATCAGAATATTGCTCAAGAAATGCTCTTGAGTACAGTTTTTGCTTAAGTTATTGTGCATTTGAGACTGATTTTCTTTTGCCTTATGCTTTAGGAACATCTTGGCTGGATATAAAATCTTGGCTTCTCTTTTTCCCTGAGGTTTTAAAATACTCATTGGCTTGGTTTTGTATGTTGCTATTGAGATATTTGAACCAATCTAATTTTCTTTTTAGTTTTTTGATATTTTGGCAGAAGGAATTCATTTTCCTTAGGGTAGTTAGGATTTTATTTTTCAACTAATAGGTTTATTTGCTTTTTAATATTCAATTTCAGTAATTCAGTTAAGGGCATATGTGATATATGAGATATTGTGAGTGTATCTGTGTTTGAATCAGAGTTCATTATTCCATCACTGTCTTCTGTCTATGCACAACTAGAAGATTTGATTACAGCCCAGTCTCTAGTTTTAGGTTTATTACTTTGATTTTCTAAATTATCTGAATATTTATTATTTATTTCTAAATAATCTAAATCTAAAAATTATCTGCTCTGGCATGGTAATAAATATATATTTGCTCTCTGTCCCCATTTCCTGGCACACAATTTCTAAGACACTTGGGATTTCTGAAGTGATAAATGCCTTTTTGTATATTATTGAGATGACTGATATGTGAGGGCTTCTAGATTTGTGGTCTCAGTTAGTGACTGGCTTCTAGCAGAACCAAACTTGTGATTACACAGTTGAAATTTCAGCTCCATTTTCCCCAAGAAAGAGGAGATATTATACTATTGTAGAATATGTATCTACAACTATTTTACAACCTAATTTAAATCTATGGTTATCTGATAATAAAAGGTTAAAATATAAAAATAAATAATTTAAATTAAGTCTAATGCACTTTTAATAGAGAAAAATTCTAAGGACGTATGTCCATGTCTAATGGCAAATCCCAAAACCTTTTCTTGCTTCAATTTTCTTTCTCCTTTCTTGGTTTCTTGCTTGGAAAACTTTCTCATCTCTTCTGCATCTTAGTTTCTATAATCACTCTTATTACCTTTTTCTCTTCTTCATACTTCTGGCCAAATTTTCTCCAACCTCTTCCTGAGGTCACATCAGATCAAATTTTCTCCAACCCTCTGGAGGAAATATCTATGAAAAATTATCTAAGCCTCTTACCTGAGCTACTTTAAAGCCCCTACGCAGAACACAGAATACCTGCATCTCTTTTTTGTGGGTGGTCTGCTCCTCACTTGAAGCTGAGTCAAAGGACTCTTCAGCTCAATCTATATGATGAAGCAGAGACAGAAAAAATAACCAATATCCATAGCAATTAATCTCTGCTTCATTACTTTCCCTAAAGTGACATGTGAACACTAGGAGGTAGTTCTTCCAAAAATAGCAGTTCCTATTTTTGAGGACAACAGCAGAGATTCAAAGTGTTTTCTTCTCAATGAAGCCATCATTCTTGGGTGCTCATCCAAAAACTGGGAGAGTCAGCAGGTCCTTCTTGCATGTGTAAAGAGGACATGTTTCCTGCTCACGTGTCTAGGGGGCCTCGTGTTCACATGTCTTGTTGAATCTCCTTGTAAGAAAAATCAAGTATTCCACCTTTGTTAGGATTCTAGGTGGTTGAAAGAGTTCCTTTACCATTAATAAACTTCAGAAAAGTGGACCCAGTTCTATTTGGCAGTCCACTGGAAAAAATAGTTTCTACACATATATTTCTTTGTTCTGTGAGTTGTGAATCCTTAAAAATGATATGCATAGAGCAATAAGCTCACCTTATACCTAGATGTTGGCTTCTATTCATATTTTTTGATAAAAATATTGGGAGACTTTAGTAAAATGACTGATTTTAGGACTGGGGCAGAGATTAAAGAATATGGATTGGGGGCATCTTGCAATCCCAGATAATAGAAAAGTGCTCAAGCAACAATTCATTGGTGGAATGATAAAGGGACACAGTTGCCAACTGAAAGAGATCCCAATGGTCAAAGATATAAAATGATGTGCTGTAATAAACTGTTGTTTATGAGGATATGTATACACTGCAGGGAGGAGATGGTGTTTGGTGAATAGTATCAGTTCCAGTTGACTTTTGGAAACACTGTTTACTGTTACAATTTAAAATGCTTGAGGCAAAATGATTGTATTTGCTTTTCTTACCATTTTATCCTTATTATCTTCTACCAAGACTGATCTATATACATATGCACACATCTATATCTACGTATGTATACATATATACCTATATATGTATGTGTGTGTATGGCATTTAATAATACTTCTTGGATTAAAATGATATTGAATGCAGAAATTGACAAATACTAATTCCTGTGCCTCCACTACCTTAAGTAAAAGATATTGCACTACTTATTGAAAGAATTTCTTTAAGAGAATAATTTATATTATTTTTGAAATAATTTGTTAATGTCATTTTGAACTGAACATAGATTAAGGATAGGACAAATGAACAGAAGTTACTATATACACATATTATATATTATATATATACACACATATATATAAAATTCATATATATATATATAATTATATATATATATATATATATATATAATTCTTTCATTACCTTATACATTCATTAGGCAATTAGTCTAGCCAGGAAAATATCTCCCAAACATCAGCTGTCTCAAAGGACCCCAATTGGAGTCTGTATGTCATTTAATCAAATACAGATTCTATGTTCTGAAGATACCTGATCTTGATATTTATGTGATGGAGTTGTTAATCCACTGTAATCTAAAGATTCTGTCCTGGAAATTCTAACTTATATTAATGGCTTGGTCTAAAATATCTATTTATGTGAAATCAGTCAGAATATTCTTATGATTGTTTACCTTTGTAAAACCCTCACAAACACACGTAATCCTTTTATATGTTGACCATTTTCTTAGATTTTCATTAAAGAATGGAAAATAACATTAAATGTTGACATAATATTTTATTCAAAGGAATGTTTAATGATTAAGAAATATATCTTATAGGTCTTAAAAAATAAGATCATACATTTTAGAAATTCAGTAAAATTCTTGATGCTGTTTTGAAGTACTAGAATCATTAGCTTTCATAATAGGATGAGATATGAAAGGTTCTCAAGTCCCACTTACCTGGAAATGAGAAATTTCATAATGATTAAATATTTTCTAGGGCCTAGTTTTAAAGTTCATGTGCAATTATAAAATATGTCAGACAAATGGAGTGACAAGAGGAATCACTTGATTAGACTGTGACAAGACATCAGCACTCACACAACAAGAAAACCGTAAGCAAATCTCTATTTTCTTGAAGGAGAAATAAAGACCCTTGCATTTTACTATAACTGACTACTGGTATCAAAACCATCCTCTTTGAAAACTGAAAGCAACTAGAAAAGTTAGATTGATGGTTATTTTACAGATGCACTTTCAATAAAGAGAGGACTGAATGTCTGTGTTAAGTGAACCTTGTGAAGAACACATAGTGATTTTCCAGTGGTTCCTGGGAGTTTTAGGGTATTCAGTGTTGTGTGTCCTGGTAGATCACAGCATTTAGAAAGGGAATGTTTATTTGAAGTTAAAGATGCTAGAAATACATTAAAAAAAAATTCCAAATGACTACAATTACATATCCACCACCAGTAGAAACAACATTGGGTGCTGTATCTCACAAATGTCATGCATTGGTTTAGATACTTGATTCAGACAAAAAACAAGGAAAAGATTTTTTTGAAAAGGAAAAAAGGAATAAGAATCAATCATTGCAAATCTAGAGTATAAATCTGCTTTAGAGTTTTCTGGGATAAGAATTACTAGTTAAATAAAGTGATCAGAATTCTTTAAGTGTGTCAAACAAGCACATTTGAAGAACAACAAAGTAATATGTCTCTAGTTCACAATTCCCTCCAGCAGGGAGTGGGAGAGGAGGGAAGCTGCAGAACCCTATACCAAGAGAGAGATGTTAGTTTTCATCAGAAGAGAGATTGTCATAGTGATTTACTTTAAAGTAGATAAATATTTTGTTTTGTACACTAGAGTTCCCACAGTATATAGGTCATATGCACTCAGAGACCACAGTGGTCTTATTTAGCTATCCATGTAAAATTTGTAAAGGAAATTGGACTCCCTTGAGTTGTATTGAGTATCACACTGATGACAGTAATAGTACGTCCTGAATTGTTATTTTAGCATTTCCAGAACCATACCATATCCTCTAGTTGTTAAAATTTTTCAATAATCTGGAACTCCTGCAAAGGGAGTTTGAACAGTTACTACTTTTGAATCAGTAAAGAGCCCTCCAGCTTTCTCAGTTGAAGTTACAGTGTCTGCGTGTTCCTTCTTCTAATGCTTTAAATAAACTTTGCAAGACAGACAAACTTTTACTATTCCTAGAAAGCATATACTTATTTTATATCCCTACAGGGATATAAAGAACACATCAAACAAGTTTGATTTATAACCTGTATAATCGAGATTCATAAAATAAACAGTTTTAACCTTTAAGATAAAATTCCATATCAGATATGTTAGATGTCAAAGTCACATTGAGATAAAAAAATGTTCAGCCATAATAGCTAAATCCTCTGACCACAATAACAAAATTAGAAATTGTCATTAAACTTCATAAAAGTGTTAAATATTAATTAAATCCATAAAGACGCTGTTTTCAAATAAGGTCACATTAAAAAATACCAAAACTGAACATTTCAACATATTTTTGGAAAGAACACAGTTAAATGCACAACAAACAAGATATAGCATTTCTATTTTTCTTATACAAAATTTTTATTGGGCAGCAGATGTCAACAGGACTAACTTCTAGCTGCATTGAGATTACAGAAAATCTTAAAGCAGGACCATTGAATTTTGAAAGTCTAGAAAAAATATCAAGATCAAATGAATGAATATGACATATACATATGTGTATATAAATACATACATACACATATATATATCCCAATTTATTTCCCCATTACAAACTGCTAAAATATTTAGAGATACAATATTATTTCAGATAACATATACAGCCCAAGATGGAAATATTCATTAAAATATATAAGAATTAATATTCAGTCATAGGATTATATGTTTTTTATACGCTGTATTTTATAGATAATCAGGTTTCTACTATTCCAACTGCTAATTTCTGCTTAGTTTGAGACATAATATGTTATATTGTGACAATGTAAACTGAATCCCAAATCACAGGAGATTGTGGTTTGAGCCCTTCCATAAAGACTTACTCTGAGTCAGTTCTCCCATACCCTTAAAAGAGTGATGGACCTTAATCAGATTATTGATAGATTCCAAGGGTAAGGAGGTTGCAGTGTGCTGTAGGGGCAGAAGTTGTGATCATCATCGTACCAAATATTATCTTAGTAAATAATATTTACCAAGACTATTGTTGTGGTTACAAAAACAATCTACCCAGTGTAATAATTCAAGTTATATGCAGTTATATTCACTGACTATGATGGTATTCAATTAAAAATCAATGAGAGATATCTGAAAATTCTCCACACATTTAGAAGCCAAACAAGAACACTTTGAAAGTAATACATGAGTCAACAAAGAAATAAAAGGGAAGTTAGAAATTATTTTGAACTACTTAAAATAATACAAGATATTAAAATGTATAAATGAAGAAATATGGAGGAATTTCCAGCACTAAATGTATATATTAGAAACAAAATTATGATCTCAAAACAAGAAACTCAGTCTCCACCTTAAAAAACTTAAAAAGTATGGGATGGAGATGTAACTCTGTGGTAGAGCACCTGCTTAGCATGTGCAAGAATGAAAAATGAATGAATGAATAAATAAATAAATTAATTAATTAATTAATACAAAAATAAGCCCAAAGTGAGTAGTACATAAGACCAAAGACCAAATCAAATGAATAAAAAACAAAAAAGAAAAAGAAAAAGATGACCAATAAAACTGAAAGCTGGACTTTTGTAAAGGTAAAGATAATTAATAAACTTCTAGATAGGCAATCAGAAAGAAGGGGAAGATGCAAATGAAAGCTGGACTTTTGTAAAGGTAAAGATAATTAATAAACTTCTAGATAGGCAATCAGAAAGAAGGGGAAGATGCAAATTTACAATATCAGAAATCAGAGATTCCTGTGGATACAACTGATCTTAAAAGACTAGTTCAGAAAATGATATGAGCACTTTCAAGTTAAGAAATTTAACATTTTAGAAGAAATCTTCAAATTCCTTGAACAACATTCAATAATGAAGAACATGAACAAGAAATAGATGTGTGTTTATCTTTTCACCTGTTGGTGGACATTCAGATTGTCTCCTGTCCCTGGCCATTATGAACCCATCTGCTGTAACATTATTGTACACAGCTGTGCATCCATGTACTCCTTCCTCTTGAGTGATTTACATCAGTACTGAATGCTTAGATCATATATCAGATGTATGTTTTGCTTTGAAGAACCTGATAAGTTGTTTTAAGACTCTTTCTTTTTCTATTTTTTAAATAAAGTCCAGTGAACCAATTTGTTCTTTTCTAAATCACACTTTGGGAGTCATATCTAAGACTAAGTAAATTAAGTTTTCCTAACTAAGGATCCCAGAGGTTTTTATTTTATTAAACTTAGTCTCAAGTTTGACATTTAGGTTCTAAGGTCCTCTTTGAGTTAATTTTTGTAAATGATGTGAAGCATTATAAAAATTTGTTTTTAAACATGTGATATTCAAAAGTTCAAGCATCATTTGGTAAAAAGGTTCTTCATTCGTTACAGCTTGGCCTTTGTGCATGGTCAAATTTAAGTCACTTGTGCTTACATAGGTTGATCTTCTACTCTCTAATTCTGTTGATCCAAATATTTGTCTTGAGAATAAAACACTGCCTTGACTATTATAGTTTTATAATAAATCTTGAAACTAGAGAGTGTAAGTTCTCTAAATCTGTTCTTTTTTTTTTCAAATTTTCGCTGGAAATTTTAGGCTTTTTATATTTCTGTATGAATTTTAAAACAAGTTTGTTTATTTCTACAAAATATTGCATAGATGGGTCAATATGAAGGAGAATTAGCATTGTAATATTATATAATATGCTTTGAGTTTAACTCATTCCTCTAAATTTATGTTTATCTTGATTTTCTTTCATCAAATTATTGTGGATTTTAGTATACTGTAATTCACACCACTTGTCAGATTTATCATTATTTAATTTGTATATACTATTAGAACTAGTATGTTTAAAAGTATAACTTCTTAGTGTTGATTGTTAATAGATATAAAAAATATTTATATTAGTATACCTTGTGTCCCAAAACTTTGGTAGGCTTACCTTACAATTTCTAAAATGTTTTTCATGGAGTCAACTGAATTTTGTGTAGAAGGTCATAGTGTTTTGTAATAGGTCAGAATTGCTTTCTGCCTTCAATCTGGATGATTTTCTTTTCTTTTTCTTTCCTGATTACTGGATAGAGCTTCCTTAAGAATATTAAAAACAAATGCTTAGATTGAATTTTATTTGTCTTTATTTTTCTTTTTCTTAAAATCATTAGAAAAGCTTTCAAATTTTACTATTATATATATAAAGCTCTAGTATTTTTATGTGTGTTTTCATCATATTAAGGAATTTCCCTTCATTCCTACTATGCTGAGCCTTTTTTCATCAATAATATTTCATCCCCAGAACAACAACAACAAAAAATCAATGATAGATTTTGGGTTTGATAAGACTTTTACCTTACCTATCAAAATAATCATAATTTTTTTGTGTTTCTATGTTAAATTGCACTAAATGATCTTCGAATACTCAATTCACATTTGTGGAAATAAAACTCATTTGGTCTTTAGATATTATATGCTTTCACATTTTAATTTTTTTTAATTTGGTGTGAATTTCTGTATCTATGATCCATATGGAATATTGGTATATAGTTTTTTTTGTAATTTCCATGTGGTTTCATATCAAGCTTATATACAGAATTCTTTAAACTCATATAGGAAGAATTGAAAATCATGCCTTCCTCTTCAATATTTTATTAGAGAAATGCTATTATTTCTTTATTAAATGGTTGATCAAATTTTCTGATGAAGCTTTCTGGGCCTACCTATTTGTTTTTCTCAAAGTTTCTCAATTAAATATTCAATTTCTCTACTAAGGCACTTCAAGTTTATCGCTATAAAAATGAGGTACTTATCCATGATTTAAAAAGGAATGAACTATCTATATACACAACAACATGGATTCAACTCCAAAATATTTACTGTGGATTAATAAGGTCAGACAAAGAAGAATACAAATATCAAATGACAGCAGATCAGTGGTTGGTGTGTGAATTTTGATATCCTCCTTTTCTAACATTCTATTTGTTTTAGAGCAATTAGATATGTTCTGCGTGTGTGTGTGTAAATTGTGCATGCACAATTTTCTGTAAAATAAATATTATTAATGTTCCTTATGTGTTCATTAAGACTGAGTCAAATGAACCTTTCTAATTGGGAGGGTAGGGATGGATAGACTGCAGGTCAGTTACTTCTCTGGCATGAGCATCCTTCCCTAAAGTAGCCTCAGAACTTCTCTTTCATTGTTCCCTGATTGCCAGACTAGAATTTGTCTTAATGATTTATTCTCTGAATCCATTTATTTTCCCTAAGTTGCATTACAAGTGTATTAAAAAGACCAAATGGTTTTCCTTCGAATGATCAAGTCTATTTTGATTTTCATTGTGATGCCTTCCACTTTCTCTGGTGAGTGATTTTTCTCTTAGTCCTAGGAAAATTTTGATCATTCAATAGTTGTCAAAATTTGCGCCAACTATGAATAGGTAGCTCACTGATGATCCTGATGAGGATTTTTCTCAATGTCCATGCTCATCAACTGAAGAGACAGGTTGCTTTTAAAAAGCACTAGACTTAGATTGGATATAATGAATTGATTGCAGACTCTTATGTCATTTATACTGAATACAACTATGCAAATCATTGTTCTTACTCTAATACTTTCATCTGCAAAGGGAGATGAAAGTCCTCTCTAGAATTGTATCAAGTACCATCAGAGAGTATGAAATTAGCCAGATTTACAGCATTCTAAATAAATGCTTATAGATTGAGACTTAATTTTTAAATTTTTCTTGGTTGTTGAGATCTTATTTGTGTTATAGAGAGACATGACCATAAATACATACTTGATCGTTTTTTTTTTATTGTATACAAATGGGATACATGTTGTTTCTCTATTTGTACATGGAGTCAAGGCATACCATTTGTGTAATCATATGTTTACATAGGGCAATGATGTTTGATTCATTATTTTTTTTCCCTTCCCCCCCACCCCTCCCACCCCTCTTTACAGAGTAGTAAGTATTCTTTCTTCTGTTTTTAGATGATTGCTTTTCAAAGAATTGATCATTTGTTATTATTATTGCAGTTATTTTTTAACATCTGCTATGATTGCAGGTGTTCTCTCTGGAATTTCTAAAAGTATATGACTATATCAGGTAAACTCTCATTTGGATGATTATAATTTAAAACATTGCATTTGTAATAGCATCAGATATATGATTGTATACACTAATTTTTTCTATCAGTACAATGTTAGGTTTCTGAGGAGAGGCAGGAGATAACAAGATTAAGTCAGCTCTGGGTTTTTAAGGAAGTTTATGATGCAAAGTGATGTGCTGGTAAAATGAGGAGCAAGTGAACTTCATACAGCACCAGAAGAGTAGTGTGGACGTTGACCAAATGCAAAGATCTCTGCAGCTGGAAAACAAAAAAGTCAAGAGATCAAGTCAAGAGTCAAGAGATGGTGTGGAGATACATGAAAGCTGGGAGAAGTTAGTCTTAGAGGTCATGAAGGATTGCAATGTTCATTCTAAAGAAAAATAGACAGTGTGTTTTACCAAACGGGTAGGACTTCAGTGCAAACTTCTGGTAGCCATGGAAAGTGCCTAGGACTACACCACTTAGAAAAATACTGCAATTGTCCTGTAGCAGGTGATGGTAGTTCAGAATAGGATAGTAGAAACAGAGATAAAAAAATACCAATAGGACTTATGGTATAGCTACTTTTATTTATTCATTCAAAAATACAGGCTTTTTGGAAATCTGATGCAGGAGGATCATGAGTTCAAAGCCAGCCTCAGCAACAGTGAGGCACTAAGCAACTCAGTGAGACCATGTCTCTGAATAAAATACAAAATAGGGCTGGGGATGTGGCTCAGTGGTTGAGTGGCCCTGAGTTCATTCCCTGGTACTGCACCTCCCCACAAAAAAAAAATCAGTCTTTCTATGTGACAGGAAGTATTCTACTGTTCAAATCATAACATTCAAATTAGAGTTTTAACACATTCAAATCAAAGGAGGATTCACACAGTTTTGTATACCAGGATGTTCAGGATGTAGCTACTATCTATCTTCATTATTATCATTGTGGTTATCTATTTTAAACTGTGACTTTTATAGCCTGACAGTTTAAGTATGAAAATACAGTCATAGTTTGAATCCATGAATATTTTCCTGTTTAAGATCATATGGAAAGACATAGCAATGCATTTTTTTTCTTTTGGGCCAAAAGATAGGGAACAAAATTTGCATATTTGATTATCTTCATATCAATAATTCCAGGGTAATTAATATTGGCAATAAACTCCACAACCCATTTAAAGAATGCAGGCACTAACTCTATGTCTATACCCTTTTCTGAAGTGTTTTGTGTGGGGTTTTCTTTATGATTATTCTCATTTATTAGCGTGTCACATTAAATTAATTAATTAAACTGCTAACAACAGTAGTCACCAATTAGTTATTTAACGTGAAGACAATTTTTGGTTCTTACTTTAATTATATTGAAATAATATATTCAAGACAAAAATACTTTGTCATTTCTGTCTTGACAAAATATTTCTTTTATTTCTCTTTCCACATATTTTATTCATTTTTTTATTATAAACTACACAGAAAAAAGTGACGTGGGGTAAAATTAAGCTGTTTAAAATATTAGTCTATGAACTAAATTTCCATAAATTCTGTTATTCTCTTACCTTTTACTTAGGCTTAATATTGATGCATTCATTGGTTCACAAAATAAATGCCTTAAATAAAGATGGCATTGACTAACCCTCCAAGGTAGACTCAAGCAGTAGAATAAAACAGTTTCCTTTCTCATACAAAAGGTTCAAAATATCATGGCTTCAAGATGTGTTCAATGTGTGGGGCAGGAGTGGGAATGGAGCCAGAGACTATGCTAGCAGAAAAAAAAAACAGGGAAATAAAGTTCAGCCATAGCTGGAAGAGTTGTTGGAAGGACACTGTGGGCTTGACCTGCAGTGGTAACCAAGGGTCTGTCCTCCTGTTCCACACGTGGGGTACAAGGTAAGAGGAACACCGTTAACACTTTTCTAGGAAACAGAGAGTCAGAAAATATTCAAAACCTAGTGAGATGGTCAGCCAACCTCTGAGGTACATCTCATCAACATCTACCACAGGCTATAGTTCCCCAGTGCAAATTGGCATTAGTAAAATCAGCATGGATTGCAAGGTCAGGATTAAGGCAGGAGAGTGTAAGATGAAAACTGTTCTACTCTTCAGAAATTAAACAGGTAATGATGCCAATTCATTTTAAAATATAGAAGGCTGGTTCTCGTTCTTACCAACACTCTTTGTAGGTCAAAATGTGTGCATTTGCAGAAGCATGTTGAGCCAGAGAAGCTGCAGAGCCTTGCCCTAGGCAGGTCTTGGCATGTTAGGAAATAAATTCTAGAATGCTCACTTCTTCAGAGGAAATCTTCATTACAAGGAAATATGGTGGGCTTCATATTCAAGATCTAGTATAGTGTGCACTGTTATTTTTCCCTGTGGTGTTCAGAAAATTTCTTTCTATTACTAATTTCTTGAGTGTTGAAAGGGTGTCAAACTTTGTCAATTTTTTTTTCTGCATGGTCATTGTGTTTTTTTCTCTTCATTCTATTGATGAGTGCTTTATGTTGGACTTTGTGTGTTGAACATTCTTGCATTCCAGGAATATCAACACTTGGTAACAGTGCAAAATCATTTTAATATGCTGCTAAATATGATCTCCAGCATGCCACCAAGGAATTTATGCATTAATGTTTTTAAGGGAGGTTTTCTACAGGTTTCTTTTCATGTAGTGCCTTTAGGACTAGGGTCACCACTGTAAAGCATAGGGAGTTAGGAAGTGTTCCCTCCTCTTCAATATTTTTGGATAAGTTTGAGAAAGAATGGTGTTAATTTTCCCTTAAATGTGTGGCATAATTCCCTAGAGAAGCCATGTTGTCTGGATTTTTTTTGTTTGAAGAATTTGATTAGTCATTCAATCTTACAGCTCTAGGTTGTAGATGTTCAGAGACTGGGGTCCACCGAGGGTGAGGACGTTGATGTCTACCTATCCCAGTTCACTCAGTCAGATATCGGAAATCAAGTTCTGAAGGCATGGATCTAAATGTATTTAGGGTTGTACAGGACATAAATAGGCACATTATCCAATCAGGTTAATACACTTGTTAAAGCATAACAGAGTCAGCCTATAGGTGAACTATACGTGGAGGTAGTATAAACAAACCAAGCATGCCTAAGCAATTCTGCCTAGCAACATGTCTGAGACAAAGGACTGGGTGGACAGTAAGCTCCAGCACACAGCATGAGGCAAGGCAGCACAGGCGAGCTCACATCGCAGCTTGCTGAGATGCTTGACAGAGCAAGTCCTCCCCTCAGTTCCTAGCTCAGCTTCAGCAACTGCAAAGACCTTCATTCCATGGCGAGTCTTTACCATTACCTCAGTTTCTGTGTCCAGACTGTTTGGCTTACTTAGACCATGGTGTCAGCATCTGCTGTCAGATAAGCTTGAGGAATGTTCCCTACACAGGTCGGTTCACATTTTTTGTTTCTTCATGACTTAGTCTTATCAAATAGTGCATTTAAATAATTTTTTCTATTTCATTGAGGTTATCTAATTTGTTGGCATATCCTTGTTCATAGTATACTCTCATAATTCTCTTAAAATACTGCATTATATAAACATGGGATGCAGTTTCTTTAGTTCTATGGAGCCCTACGTCATCAGTATTGCTAACATGGGAGCTCTTTGTGTTTTACAGGCAATCCAGAGATTCTTATATCCATCGGGGTATACAAATTGCCAACCTAGGTATTGGAGGATTAACACTCCCAAGGAACCAGAATTCATGACCCTTTTAGCACTTTGAGAATAGAGGGTTCATAGACACTCATAATGTTGTGAAAGGAGAGACAACAGAAAATCCCAGAAATTGGAAGCTGCTCTGGAACTGACTTTATTTGCAATGGAGGAAACTCAAAAATAACACGGGCCTATCAGATCTGTTAGATTATTGCTGACTTCACAGTTGAACTCCTAGGGAAATCTGTTGTGAAAACAGAATTGCAAATGGATGTTGAAGTTCCAGGTGATTTGGTTCAAACACTTAACATTTCCCCTCATGTTTCAGATTCAGTTTTCCATTACTCAACCTGAAAAAAATAAATGAAAGAAATCAAGGACCACATACATGTGTCATCACCACAAATAGAAACTGTGATTATTTAACAATTATTTTAAAAATCACTTGGGAACAAGCAGGTCTAGGTGCTGGCTTGCCTGGTTCTCCTCGCTCACTCTAACTACACTTCGCATCAGTTTCTTCTCACCTCTAGGTCAGAGGTCTTAACAATAATGTGAGACAGCTGGATGCAGTGGCACATGCCTGTAATCCAAGTGACTCAGGAAGCTGAGGCAGGGGAATCTCAACTTCAAGGCTAGCCTCAACAATTCAGTGAGACACTATCTCAAAATATGAAGTAGAAAGGACAGGAGGTGTAGCAAAACACCCCTGGGTTTTTTGTACCAAAATAATAATATTAATATAATAATAACATCAACAACAAATTGGTGTCTAGCCCATTACAGAGGATACTTTGACATTTCTTTCTGCAATAAGGATTTACTTAATTCTGGAATTGTTGAAAACAAGAGAGATATCATTCTTATTTTTCTATTTATAGAACATTCAAAACTTTTGAAAGCTCAAGTGTCTAACATTTTCTTAATCCCACATAAAATTTTAAAAGTCCTAAAATAATTTTATTTCCTGTGCATATTATGTAACACAACCTTTAATATTATTGAGATTGGAATATAATTTAGTAGGCAACAATTAGCAATCCAGGGCTTCATGATTCTCTTTATCCTCTGATATGTTTTATTCCTTTCCCTTCAACTGCAAAAATTAAAACTCATGCAAACAGGAATTTTTATGTTTCATTCATCATTTTACCTCCAGTTCTTAAATCGCTGCCTGATACAGGTGGATGCACAATAAATATTTGGTAAATGAATAACTCAGAATTCACTACTTTAATATCTGAATACATCACAATCCTCCAGGAATTAACTAAATTTACTGCTCAAGAATTAGGCACTGTTTTATGTTCCTTTTGACAAATAACAGTCAAGCCACTACTGAGAGAAAACTCCAGAGACATAGAGAAAAATACTTTTATATTATTTATGGATCAGAATAGTATTCTGATACAGAGGAATACAAAGCTTTCTTACCTTTTTGCTTGGTCAAATATACACTGGTTACCATAGGTTTTTCCATCAGAACCACAGACTGGTTTGTAAACGGATTGACATTTTGTATTTCTAGGTGGGTTTTTGCTGTCAAAGCTGCCGGTCTATAGTAATGCAAAAAGATCATCAGATAAGAATAACGTTATTATGAGAAATTTTCCAGTGCTCATTTATTATTAATAAAGTGTTATACTTTCCAATCATTTTATCGATGCCTTGAATTTATTTCACACAGTAGCCTTTATATTCATGCATTATAGTTATACATAATAATGTGGTTCAATTTGAAATATACATAAATGTATATGGAATAATTTGCTACATTTTAATCTTTCCCCTCTTCCAGGTCCCTGATCCCCTTCTTATACTCTATTGGTCTTCCTTCTATGTATTTATTCATTTATTTTTTAATTGGTGCATTATGATTATATATAGAATTGAAATTAGAATGAGTTGTGATGCAGTCATTCATGCACATTGCATAATTTGATCAATTTCATTCTCCAGTTCTCCTCTCGTTCCCCCTCCTCTTTCCCCTTTGGTCCTGTGCTTCTACTCTACGGGTCTACCTTCCATATTTAAAAGATTTCCCTTTTTTTGTTTTTCCTTTTTTATCTGTAGCTCTGCATACAAAAGTGAACATTCACCCCTGGAATATGTGAGTCTGGCTTATTTCACGTAGTATGATTTTAAGAAGGGAAGAGATGGAAGACTAGAGGAAGTGTTCGACTTTCAGTTGCTCCATGGCTCCAATTCAAACAGCAGGAATACTGCTTCCCAGTGAGGTGGTGACAGAAGGAGCATACTGAAATTCATGGTCATACAATATTTTTGAAAAAAAAGTATATTCTATCCTGTTTTATAACTGCAAGCATAGAAGCAAAGTGCATTTAAGTTCAAACCTGAAACTGTAAGTTTATATGTCCAAGCAGCAATTCAAACCCTGAGTTATTTACTCCAGAAGTCCTGCTCTTGACATATTCAAACATGTATTTATGTCAGATGGCCTCAACTTTAATTCATTGGAGACATGTCTTCCCCTATGTGCAGAAAGAACAGTCAGGGGAGAGTTACACTGGCAAATATAAAATACATATGGTCATAAGTTATGAATCCCCTTCTTTTATCTTGTGCTAAAGAAAGAAAAGTGATGATAGTGGGACAATTACGTAGAATTCATTCACATGATACCAAAAGGCATTTTTTGGATGTGAACTATAAAATGTTGGAAGCATCTGAACTAGCTGATGAAAACAAAGACTGCATTGGGAATGGTGGGGCATTTCAACAGAGGACCCACTCTGCTCTGAGCCAAGACATTAAGGGAAAATGGAAAAGAAAAAAAAAGCCTCAATGCCTTCTTTTGCCTTCCTTGGGAATAAAATGAACCAAATTATGTTACATGCATGTACAAATATGTAACAAGTCCACTATTATGTATAACCATAATGCACTGATTAAGAAAAAAAGTGCCTCGATCTTTTCCATTGGTGTGAAGTTTACAACCATTTCATGACAATTTCTTTTATTCACATGGAATCTGTAAAGTATACATTTAGAATCAACAGAAAGTTGTGAACATTTATGTGATATCCCAAATACTCCAAGATTTTCTGGTGGAGGCATTATCAGGATGGCTGGAATCTCCCTGGGACATTAATACTTAATCACACAAGAGACACAAACAGCTTTCCTCAGAAAGGGTGATGAGGATGTACAAGGCATAAAGTTAAGACAAAAAGCAATTTCCTCTCAGATGATGAAATGGAGGAAGTGTTCTGGAAAACTATTTTAGATATGAGTGAAAACTGAAGTGTTCAGACTCATGGTTAAATAAAATTAGAACTCTGATTAGCCAGAGAGAAACTGAAGATGAAAGTAAAAAGCAAGACAAAGAAAGAGATGTAAGAGACAAGCTGATCATATGTATATTTCCCTTTTTGTCAAGATGGTCCCCACACCTCAGTCATTTATTGATCAATCTACTCTACGCGTCAAGAGGAACTATCACAGATATCACTCAACCTAGACTTTGGGATAAAGGTTTGAAAAGAAATGCTTGTTTCATCAGGATATTCATGGTCTAGTTGATTAAGCAGAGAATCAATTACAAAGCAATAAGGTAGATTCTTGATAGAGGATATCATTAGAATCAGTAAGTGTAGTACTACTAAAGAATTTTGAGCAGAGGATTGAAATATCTGATCAGATTGTTCATTTAGACGTGTCACTTCACTACACTTACCCAGAAGCCAAAACTCAAATTCCTAAATGTGACATTTAAGGTTCTTCATGACTGGGCCTCTAGATGCCATCAACTTCATTTCATTTCACTGTTGCTAAAAAACCATCCCAATCATGCAGAGATCTTTGATTTTCCACTAAAGGATTACTCTTTCTAATGATTTCCTCCATCTGCTCAACTCACAATACCCAAACTATGGAACCAAACTAGGTGTCCTTCAACAGATAAATGGATAAAGAAAATATGGTATATATACACAATGGAATAGTACTCAACCTTAAAGAAGAATGAAATTATGACATTTGCTGGTAAATGATTGGAGCTGGAGAATATCATGCTAAGAAAATAAACCAATTCCCAAAAACCAAAGGCCTGATGTTTTCTGTGATATGTGGATGCTAATTGACAATAAGGGGGGTACAGGGAAGAATAAAGTTACTTTGGATTAGACAGAGGAGTGTGAAGGATGGGATAAGAGGATAGTAAGTTGAATCAGACATTATTACCCTATGTGTATATATGACTACAGGACTGGTGTGACTCTACAACATGTAAACCAGAAGAATGAGAAATTATACTCCATCTATGTACGATGTGTCAACGCGCATCTTACTCTTATGTATAACTAATTAGAGCAAATTAATAAAAAAGAAATATTTCTGTGGTTTGGAGATTGTGGATGGGATAAATGGAATATAAAAGGTAAACCTGGCAGGGTGTGGGCTCAGCTGATGAGATTCTGAGTCAATAGTTTAGATAGAGGAGTTTGAATGGAATGTCATGAAGGGGGATAAGAAGTGGAATGAAGGATATGATTATTGTTATATGGAAACAATCCAGTGTTTATCTCATTTAATTTAAACAGTATCATTGCAAATTGTTTGTCATTTGTTCAGTTAGTCGTTTCCAGTCTTGGAAAATAGAATGACTGAGGTAAATTGACTTAAAAATACATATATCAACACTAACCTGAATTTCCATTACATTGCCCTTTGGAGCGTTGTCTACCTTTTTACTTTCTTCTTGCATGTAAAAAGATCGTGATTTCCTTTGTTGGCGAGATGACTCTAGCTTCCCTCGCTGGCTAGGAGACCCTAGCTTCCGTTGCTGGCTAGACAATTCTGACTCCCCTTGCTGGCTAGGTGACCCAAGCTTCCATTGCTGACTGGAAGACCCTAGCTTCCCTCGCTGGCTAGAAGACCCTAGCTTCCCTCGCTGGTTAGAAGACCCTAGCTTCCCTTGCTGGCTAGGAGACCCAAGCTTCCCTTGCTGGCTAGGAGACCCAAGCTTCCATTGCTGACTGGAAGACCCTAGCTTCCCTCGCTGGCTAGAAGACCCAAGCTTCCCTTGCTGACCAGGAGACCCAAGTTTCCATTGCTGACTGGAAGACTCTGACTTCTCTTGCTGGCTGGAAGACCCTGGCTTCCCTTGTTGACTAGAAGACTCTGACTTCTCTTGCTGACTGGAAGACCCTGACTTCCCTTGTTGGCTAGAAGACTCTGACTTCTCTTGCTGGCTGGAAGACCCTGGCTTTCCTTGTTGGCTAGAGGACTCTGACTTCTCTTGCTGGCTGGAAGACCCTGGCTTCCCTTGTTGGCCAGAAGACTCTTGCTTCCCTAGCTGGTTAGAAGATCCTGATTTTCCTTGGTCATTAGGAGCATCTGTATTTCCTTTTTGGTTTGATTCTCCTGACTTCTCTTGCAAAATCCAAGTTCCAGACACCAAAGGCTGATTCAAAACTTCCAGCCTTCCTTGCTGATCAAAATTCCCAGGGTTACCTGGCTGATTAGAATATCTTGGTCTTCCTTGCAAAAAAATCATCCCTGGTTTTCCTTGTGTGTGACTTCCTTCTAGCTTATTAGATTCCTTTTGTTCTCCTAGAGGATTAGCTCCTTTTTTTGCCTCTAGAAAATGTGCAGATTTTTGATTCTCTTCTAGTTTGAAAACACTTGGTTTTGAAATCTGATCTGAAGATACTGGAAGCATAAAAATAAAAACAATGTTATTGAACTTCACATATTTAAAATAAACAGGATTCACCCTAATAAACAGTTTATATTTAATGTCACCTTGATTTTTTAACAAAGCACAGGTCAGTTTCTTCTTTCTTTCTCATGCATTGAATATTTTGGTTCCATCATTTTTTTCTTGATTACATTATGTGGTTACAAAAAAATCTCAACATTTAACCAGTTTGCCCATTTCTAAATCAGAGCCTGAATTATTCTAGCCAGATCTACATTCTGCCCCAAATTCCCTTCAATGGTTTTCTGATAAATAGATCAGGTTGCTGAGTATTTTAAACTTTTTCCACATCACAGACTCCATTCCCAGTTTCCCAACCTCATTTTATAGATGAGTCTATAACCAATTTTCTAGACGTAAAGGTTGGCACAAATGAGCCCTACTTTGCATACATGAACCCTCTGTCCATCTTTTCTTTGTATTTGGTCTATGCTTTCTGGAACCATCTTCTTCCTTTTCCCTTGGTTCAAAATGAGAGGTCTCCCTTCTCCTTCAAGACTTACTTTCTTTTTTAATCAGTTTTATTTCCACCATTTCCAATAAAATATCCTGGCATTAATTATACTCTTTTTGATGGTCTTCTTCCTCCTCCTCTTCTTATTATTTTTCCTCCTGCTCCTCTTCTTCTTCCTCTTCTTCTTCTTCTTCTTCTTCTTCTTCTTCTTCTTCTATCTCCTCCTCTCTCTCTCCTCCTCTTCTTCATCCTCCTCCTTTTTCTTTCTCCTCTTCTTCCTCTTCTTCTTTATCTTCCTCCTCCTCTTCTTCTGCATCATCATCATCAAATTAGAGATAATGGTGAATATCATCATTATGTCTTAAAACCTAGGTTTCATAACTCGTGTACTCTATTTGCTTCTTCAATTTATTTTGGAAGCCCACCCATCACCTAACAAAAAAATACGTTTATTCTTAGATTTTATTCAGATTCTGTTCCAAAAAAAAAAAAAAAAAAAAAAAAAAAAAAAGGGGCATAAAAAACAATGAGCAAGCAAATGGAATGACTTCAGAGATTTGCCAAATGGCATTCCATTTGGTTTTGTGCTTCTTACTTTTCCTGTGGGCCAAGTGTTTCCTTTCTCTCTTCTCTTTTTTTGATTGTCAAGTAGTCCCCTTTCTTCTCTCATCTTCTTAATGTGGGGTTTCCTCAAAGATTTTATTAAGGTTACATTGGTAAGTTTTTTCTTACTTTACTGAACTTTACATCATTTCTTTGTAGATGGTTCCACATTTATATGTAAGGTCTCGTTTGCATTTGCAATCGCTCTGCTTTGTATGTCGGTGAGTGAACACACTTGTACCTTAAAATCAAAGGCATCCTCAGCTGTTGTCTGCTGAACAAGCTCTGGTATACCACTGCAGGTAGTTAAGGTCCTGTCTGGCACAGAGGTCTAGAGTTAGTGGCATGTCCTGCTATCCTGTGGCACAGCATGTGTGTGTGGGGGTGTGACTGAGTCCATCACCCAACTCAAAAGAAAGAGTCCACTATTATTGCAGAGCTAAAGTAAGAGCATATATGACAATGAGCAAGACACTTACCGTCATGCCTTCATGATGCCGAGAAGTCTGGGAATGATTATAAACAGGTAAATAAGAATTTATAGCAATGTGATCAATGCTACAATGTTGAAAGTAAATAAAAACAGACCAACTCCCAATCAGGGAAGAGAGAGTGTGGCATCCTTTCTCCTTTCTAGAGGAGGTGACAAGTAATAAATATAAGACATTACCAGAAATATGGATAAGAAAATAATAATTTTGCAAACACATGAGTATATACATGGGCTCTTTGAGTTCTAGGAATCAAACGTCATTCATTAACAGTCAGTAGCATCCAGTAGAAATCAAGTAGGGAAGAGACAGAATGAAAAAAATGGGTGGGTAGATTAATTTTTATAAATTATTTTAAGTTTTTGAATAGATGGCATAAACAAATTGAACCAATTTCTGAAGATGCAAAAATGTAAGTTTTAGTTTAAAAGTTTAAAGTAACTTTCCCTTCCTTCTCTATCCCACACAACCCATATTTTCTGCCTAGGACATAATCACATTTATTGGATTTTTGTGAGTTATACCAGAGATTTGAATTTATGAATACTTATGAATGAGTTTTCCCATGTGATTGGCAGCTCATACTACCCACTGGTCTACTCTTTGCTTTCTCCACAATAAAGTGAAGCTTTCTCTGTATCAGTCCGTACAGAGCGTCTTTGTTATTACTTCCTGACTACATGCCACCCCATAACTATGGGTTTGCCATAGTTTATTGAATCAGTCTTCTAGCAATGAGCAGCTAATTCATTTCCTTCTTTTGCTATTATAAAAAATTGATCAATAAAAATTCTATTGACATCTCATTTCTTACATGAAAAAAAGAATAAACTTAAAGGTAAAAACCAGAGATGAAATTTTGAGGGTAAAAAAAGTAATTAAGATACCAAATTATAGTTTAACATTCTATTTTTTAAATTAAAAATTTGGAAAATAAATTTTTGTTTTACATTTCGCTTGCTAATTTTTACAAACTCCAGTAAATGTGTGTCTTTGCTTTCCTCCTACATCTCTCTTCTTCACCTTCCAAATCCACATAACCCCTATATCTGGTGTCAACATACTTTTTCCCATCCTCAGGTGTCTGCTGAGCATTCATTGTCCTCTTGCAAGGCACTGAGACTACACAACAGATACAGTACCTACCCCCAAGGAATATGTCCTAGTGAGGGATTTTAGCCACGTGGCTTTCCCCCTCTCGAAATCACACATTCAAGCTCCCCCCTTCTCCCATTCTATCCCTTAGTATTCTGTTCTAATTTGTCCACACTATTGTTTATCAGGCCCTAGTGGCATCCATGTATAACTTTTCTCACACCTATTCCATTTTCAATATTACCACAAGACCAGTATTTTTAGCAGTACAGATGCAGTCACTCCCGTGCTCGGCAATATGAAGCCTCTCTGAAGAGCCTCCGATGTGATGAGAACCACTATTTCTTGTGTTGTAAGTAGAAAAAGTTGAAGGTTCTGGGTCCTACATTTGTTATTTCCTTTCACTAGGTTTAATATGGTCAAGGAGGAGGTCACACTTTGGAGATAAATTAAAATCTGTTTTTGTGTGTGTGGGTGGGTAGGGGATATTGGGGACTAGGGGTTGAATCCAGGGTCTCATACATGCTAAACACATGCTCTGTATATGAGCTATACCCACAACCCTTGGAAATCTGTTTTATTATTATAATTTATTATCTTAAGAAATGCATTAACTGTGTCAGTTATTATCTTGAAAAACTCACATCTCTGATCTGGAATTTACATTTGAAAACAACTTTAACTTTATTGAGAAAAGGAATGAAGAGAAGACAGTACGTTGTGTGTCCAGGACCTAAGAACTGAATTAATGATGGTTAATGCTATCATCCACATAACTCTTCTAAGACAGGGAAAGTGTAATTATTTTTATTTTACAAATAAGAAAATAGACTCAAATATGTTTAACAAGTTTTCCTAAATCACATAAAAGAGAAGGTCAGGATTTGATGCATTTTTATTTGACTACATGGCCCAAGATCATAACACAAAACCATTCTTGTCTGGAACATGAGCTGGATAAGCTTTTAGACTGAATTTGTCTTCTCAGTCAAATGTCTGGCCTTTCCCATTCCCTTGTTCTTGCTTCTCTTCAACCACACCAAACGCTTCAGTGTTATTACACTCTGTCACTATTTTATGCCTCTGGATCTATCTATCTATCTATCTATCTATCTATCTATCTATCTACATATATATATATATATATTATTATTTTTTTTTTTTTGCAATACCTTCTTCCATTTCTCTGTCTGATGGAGATTTCCTGATTTTAAATCTTCCAACAAAGCATCACTAAATCATCCCCATTTTCTAATTTTTTTACTTTGAAACTTGCAAGAAAAGTCACTGACTATGACTTTCTTACCTGAGTACACAGCCAGGAACATGAAGGGAAGAAAAATGAAAGCCCGCATGGTAGAGTCAGTTGTTCCAGACTTGGTTGTTGGGTGGATTTAAACGAAACTCTTCAGTAGCTTCTTTCCGAATAAACCACGTTGATCACCACCATGTTATATATTTGAAAATTTCTCCACCCTAATTGCTAAATACTGTCACTGTCTTTAAAAATTATAGAGTAACTTTCACAAACTGGAGGGTGTTGTTTCTTGAGAGAATTACCATTTAAAAAAAATTAGCTTCACACCCCAACTCCCATAAATATCCAAACTTTAATATGCGTCTATCAGATATCTTCTCTCAGAAAAAAATATAAAAAATAATGATGCATTCCATCTGGGAAAGTGGTAAACTCAGTTCTCTCTTTTCTTTATATCGTTAAGGGTTATTTACCTTCAGCTGTTATTGTATGTCCATAATAGAGGCCCCTCAAGGTATTTTCCCTCAAATGAATTGTATGCCAATTATTTACCTCAAATTATATATTAAAGCAAGTAAAAAGGCATTGAGTATTGGTCATTAGTAAGCAATGAATACATCCAGTGGGAAATGACAATGGGTAATGTATTTTTATGAGTTAGTGAGAGACAATAGAGCTCATGTTTGAAGAATAACATTACACCATTGACCTTCTCTTCTCAAACTATTACACCAAACAAAAGTTCATGTGAAAATCACCTTGTGACTTTTACTTGATCATAAACTCAATATTATAAAACAGTGGAATCCTGTGGTCAAGGATGATCACCCTATCTGGGGAAAATTTGAATTAATTGGAGCATGTCCAAAGGAAGATGACCTTGATAATGTCAGGTCTGGAGACCACATAGTGTGAGGAAAGCTTGAAATATAAGCTTGAACAAGGACAGACACAGGAGTGATAGTGGCATGTTCATTGGCTTCCTCTTTGCAAGGATATTTGTATGAAGAGAGTTATCTGTATAGTTCTAGATGAAATATAAAGAAGCACAGATTAAACATTTTGGAGTTCTAAAGAAAATTTCAGTTTGGCGCAGGGAGGTGACCTAGATGATTCTTGTAAACCCTTTCTATTCTAAAATTCTCAAACTTAGTTGTTCCGAATTGTGTTTGATTTTCTCTTTAGCTTATTTAGAAGAAGGGAAATTTTGAAAATTATTTCTCTTAATTGAGTCAGCAATTTTATGACACCAAGAGACAAGTTTAAGATTTTTGTATAGAGAGAAGCCAAAATTCCTAGCCCCACTATCCCCCTCCCCAGGCATAATTGATACACACAAGTGTCATTAAAGAACCAAAATACCTTGGATTATTTAGGAATTTCCCCAAAATATTTCATTGTGAAAAAATTCAGAATGTAGGGAAGTCGAAAGAATTGTACCATGAAACCCCAAATACACTTCAACAAGATTCATCAAGCAATATTTTGCTACATTTACTGTACTATATATCTATCAAAACATGTAAATTTCATGGACATTATTTTCACATCCAGATACTCTTTTGAGGAACTCAGTGCAGTAAATTTTCAAATAATGAACAGATCATCGTAACTTCATCTGTGGTTTGCTTTCCACACTTAGTGCTATCGTATTTCCTACTCATGCTTTTTCCTAACTCCAGAGCTACTGATATTTCAAAATAGCACATATAATTGAGAGATTTGTAGGTTGGGACTTTTCAGTGGAAGCTAAAGTCTTATGAAACTCATACTCTGAGATCTCAGAGATGGCCTCCAGTGGATGAACTTAATTACAATATTTATTTCTCTTCTAATCATGGTACTTCTCTCACCTTTAGAATCACCTTACCTTCTTACCTTCCCTCACATTTAGGAATAAAGTGAAGAGTTCAAAGGATCTCAGAAAATGCTTACCACATCCCCACATTTGAGAAGGAGAAAATGTGTTTTTGCACATTGAGTGGGATTCTAGACCAAGGTTGTTCTTTTAGCATCTTCATGGTCATTATACTTGGGTGGGAATAACAATAGGAAAGGAGTTGAATTACCCAAGATGTCTGTCTCTCCTCATTTTTAGTTTCATGATTTTACACAAGTTTTCTTCTCTCTCTGTCCTATTTCTAAAATTGCTATAATAATACCCCATTGCTCACTGAAGGAGTCCAACTTCACTAGGTGTTTTATTGTGGTTTAGGTTTGGAAGGAAAGCCTCTTACTTGCAGTTTGGTGACTGTGCGAGGTCATATATCACCCTAACTTAATTTAATCTCAAGCCATTTGTTAGACACCTAAAGAACAGCGAATGACAGACTCCTTAATAACTTTCTCCTGATCAACACTTTAGCTACTATATTTCAATTTAATTCTTCCCCAGTGGGAGTAAAGCACATGTCAAGTTCTGTTTCTTGAACCCCAGGAGCAGTCTAGAGTTTGAGCACAGTGAAAGGGAAAAAACATTAGCACCCCAGCGTTCCTTAGGTTTTTCTGACATAGACATTAGTATGCTTAACTGGGTCCAACAAAACAAATTGAATGTTTGGTTTGGTCTTTGAAATATAATTCATATCTCATGGTAGACACAATGCCTCTTAAATTCAGCGTCCTGTTGCAAAAACGCTCAGAGGCAGACTTGTCAGTCGATTACCAAATCTCTTTAAATACTTTATAATATTAAGAAAGAAGCCAAAGGACACCACCTGCCTAACTTAAGGCCCTTCTTTAGTTTATTCACCGATTTGAACATTTCATACAATCTTCTCCCCTTCCTTATGAAGGTGTCAGTTTCAGAATTCTGAGTCCCAGAGGGAGGCAGGTGATTGAGACACGATCATAAGTAACTTCTCTGCACTGGCTTCAATTTCTTCATCCAACACACAAAGTTGCAATGAAAAATGAAATTCAAATGTATTCAATGCCATCACTGTTTATCAAGGTGATACATACATCTGACACACATGTTCCATTAATGTGAGTTATTGCTATTCTATTCATGTCATCATTTGAGGAAGTTAGGGACACACATCCCCTTCTCCCTTCACTTTAGTTGAACCCACATGAGGTGACCAGAGAACAATAGATATAAAATAGGGCATAATTATGATAGTTATGGAGTAAGGTAGTTATAATGAACATTTATGAACTTATTACTAAGACTTTCATCATATGGAAATTTTTGTTGTACAAGTTTACAAATTCTAAGGACAAAATATGAAACATAATCTCTTTCTTACCCCTAAATTACATCCCCATTACCATTATCATTAAAAATAACAGTGGCTTTCATTTTAACCTTGTCTTCACATTTAAGAGATAGTAATTTTACAGACAGATCCCATGTTGATCATTAGATTTGTTCTTTTTTTAGCCATTCAGGACCAAGTCTTTGTGACTTGTTTCTTAAACTTTGCTTTCAAGTACCTCCCATATAGTATCTTCTAATAATTAGACTTACAATCTTATTTTCAAAGAAGAGTGTATTTTTATAATATTGTTACAAAGATCAGCACTAACAAACCCTCACATCTCTCTTCATGCCATATCTTCTCTCCTACAGAAGAGCCCATTCCCTCTTCTTCAAATCGGAGCTAGTAGTAATAGGGTGCAATAGACATAGCAACATACCAGGATTTGGTCTAAGCCTTTAGAGGCCTGGCAGTGTTGGATGATAGATTATTGAGGTGGGGTGGGAAAAGAGGAAGAGGTGCAGAATTCTGTAGTCACCTCTCTATGGACTGAAATAGAAGGCATATTACTCTAACCATCTTGGATCCCAACTGAACATCCAGACAATACTCTAGGGAGTAGAAACAATACTGCCTGCAAAATTTGCAGAAATGTGGGCAAATAAATGTGCAACGATTGATTTAAGCCACTAAGTTGGAGATGATTATTCTACACTAAATACTCATTATAATATTATTGACAAGACAATGATTACTTTTCTCCATTGAATCAAGACCTCCATAGTAAATGTACTAACTACTACTTTTGAAGCATTTTATATGGATTTATCATTTGATACTTAAAACAATACTTTGGTAACTCCCTAAATATTTGATAAGGACACTCAAGCACGGTCATGAATCACTGCATTCACAGTTAACTCTAGCAAGGATACCTTAACATGTCTGTCTAAGAAAGTCCATCCTTGGTTATCTGGAAAACTGGAAATACTATTCCTGGGAATAGGTACTTGAGGAACAAGCTTTTAATGCACAGATCATCTTATGAGTCCTTCAGTTGGAGGTCAATAAATCATTGGCAGCACAGAATTAATATTCAGGTGTAATTCAGGGATGGAAAGAGATCTGGATCCAGCTACATGGAGGTTTCCGATTAACTTCTAGCATTAACTTCTAAATCAGCAAAGAGGAAGAGATTGGTGAACTGCCCACATCTCAGATGCCAAAGCTCAAGTCGTGTTCAGGAAGGATACAGAAGAAAATTCAACTATCTTGTAACAGTGATTTTTAACTTGTGGTCCATCATTCCATATGTGTGAGGAACAAAATTTCATGTGTATGAATGTTTGCATTTCCCAAAGAGCAAGTTCATGAATCACATCATATTTTTGAAATATCTAGGGTCAAGGAAAGGATAGTCAGAAAACTGACAGACCCCAACTTCAAGACTTCCTATAAAGCTGCAGGAATCAGGTCAGTGTGATACAGGCAAAAGAACAGACAGATCAGTGGAATAGAATTGAGCACATAGAAATAGACTCACACAAATATAGTTAACTAATCATTGACTAAAGGAGCATGGAAATACAATGTAAATACAACAGGAAATACAAAAATACAGCCATTTGAACAAATGATGCTGAAACACTGGAAATCCATTTGAAAAATGATTAGTATAGACACAGACCTTATTCTTGGGAAAAGTAACTCAAAGTGGATCACCGATTTCAATGTAAAATGCAAAACTATAGAATTTAGAAAATACAAGGAGAAATATGAGATAATCTAGGGTTTGGTGATGATTTTATAGGGTTGTTTCAAAGGTCTAATCAGTTAATGCTGTAGTTTCATTTGAAATGTCCCTAAAAGGCTTAATATGTTAAAGGCTTGGTCCCCAGCCCACGGCACATTGAGAGATTGTGGAACCTTTAAGAGGTGGGACCTAATGGGATGCTTTAGGTCATTGGGCATATGCCTTCAAGGGAGGATGTGACACCAATCTCTTTCTGTCACGAGGTAAACAGGCTTCCTCTGCCATGTGCTGCCATGGTACTGTGCTACCACAGATCCAAAGCAATGGGGCCAACTGGGCATGGGCTGAAACCTCCAAAACTCTGAGCTCAAATAAACCTTTCTTCTTTTTAAGTTTATTTATCTCAGCTAATTGTTATAATAATGAAAACTAATTAACACAGTCAAGTAATGTAACCCCTTATAGCAATGTCTGGCATGTAGTCAGCACTCAATTAATGTAAACTATTACTTTTTTATTTGGATCTTTAATTTGATCACTAATGTTCATTGAAATTATCAAAACAGGTGATTTCTAGTACTCTACAGCACAGTGGGGTGGCCATAGTTTATGATAAACTTTATTAATGAATAGAAGAGAGGAGCTGAAAGACTCCAAACATAAATAATGATAAGGAGATGGACATGTTAATAACCCTGTCTTATCAGTACACATTGTATTCCTGTATTGAAGTACCACATTGCACTCACAAATATTTATCATTATTATGTATTAATCAAAGATTTTTAAAAATGTTTATGGAGGTGAAAAAAGAAGGAAGAAGGAAAGAAAAAGAGTGAGGAAAGGAAAGAAGAAAGGAAGGAAAGAAGCTTTCTGAGGCAGCTGAGCATACTCTGATAAGAGAAGGTAAATCTAGAAAACAACAGAAAGAAAGGACTGGGAAAAACAAAGTTTTAGCTGGATGGTACATTGTGTGCATGGGGAGTGTGTGCTGGTGTTATAAAAAGGTGGTTAAGAGGTCATTTTGTGTGTGTGGTTTCAAACAGAGAGAAGTATTATCACTTTGTGAACATAAAAAAGAAGCAAACATGGACTTACTATGAAGAAATTGTTCTCTGTTGATGGTTTGAGCTGTAGCCTTAGAATTTCAACTTTCCAAAATCAAAAGTACTCAACAAGGGACTTGACATTGGTACCCCTTAAAGAACAGATACAGACCTCATTTGTTCTCAGGAACCAGGAGCTAATGTTAAAGAGTAAGGCTGATCTGAGGCATTGTGGACACAGTCCATCTAAGAGGACAGAAGTTAACAAGTTGTTGGTTGTTGAGGGATTGGTCATCACATAACCAGATCTTCTCATTTCTCATGTGTTTATATGTGAACTTTTAAAATTTTTTACCATTTATTTGTGAAATTGATGATTTTTGAATGTGAACTTTTATCTTTTTTAAAAGTTGCCATTTAACTGAAAAAAAATAAAAGGAACCAAGTTAGCTGTTTGTTGGCTAAAGAAACATTCCTAAGTCACACCCAGCTTGCTTGCCATTTGCTAAAGCCCTTTGCTTTAAAAGTATGTTTAGTTATATAATATTGAAGTACCCCTGTCTGAGTTCTGTTTTTATTTTTTCTACATACTCAATTTGAGATTTAGAAACTATCTTTTTACATATACTGGTTTTCATAATGTCTTTGTTTGTTTGTTTTACCTACAATGCTACATCCTCCTATATACCATGAATTTCTCTATGTCAGGAGTCTATTAATGTCATCAGTTCTATGAAGTTGTTTCTTAATAAATTTAAATAGTTCCCTACAACTCAGAGTAACTCTTTGGATTTTATTTGACCCCCAATGGGATAAACTGACTCTGCTCATTCACCTCATGATGGCAACCTTATTTTTAAAATTCATTTTTATTCTTTCATACATGTTATTTTCTCTGATTGAAATACCCTTCCTCCATAAGCATATGTGTCTCGACTCATGTCAAAGAACCAATTTTGAATAAACACTTTCAGCCTGTACCCTGGTTCTTCCCAACATATGCCTCTGCTTTGTTTCCTTTATAGGTTTGTTAATAACTGGAAAATACATTTTTAAAATATTCATTCTTATCTACACAGTAAAGCATGAAATTCTTTGTCAGAATCTTTCTTTGATTTATATATGGATTGGTATCTGGTATGTTATAGACACTGAATAATTATTTGTAGAATTAATAAGTGGAATAATTAATTCTTTGAGCTTTTCTAAGTAGGTGTGTATCAAACCATAGTTTAGTTAATTGGAATACTTTGTCTTTCCTAAAAGTGACTGAAAGTCCATCCATCTCTAGATTTCTAAGCATCTACAACACAATAATGAATCTGCACTTTCAAGTTTTTTCTCATCTGTCCACATATAGAAAATTCTATTTTCTTTGGTACACTGTATTTAACTGATAAAGTCAGAGACCAGCAAACTATAGGCTTCAGCTGCCTTAGAACCTGTGCAGCTGCCCAATGACTGAAGTGGCTGACATTTTATTCCACCTGTTACAAAGTCAATGTGTTACTTATGGAAAAACACTTCCCAAATATATGTCATGTACTAAAGACTGTTAATTTGTGCCAGATTATGCATATTTAATTCCTTGGATCCAGCTTTATTTTCCTTGAGTTCATCTGCATAACTTCTGAAAAACTGAGCACTGATTGGAGAATTCTTGATTGAGGGTGGTAACATTCTACTATTTCCAAATTGTATCATTTCATACTTAGGTGGTATAGCAATTATTCTAACTCAATTAAACAAAGGTACCTCCATTATTACCTGAAAAGAACATCAATGTAGAAATTTTGCTAGGATGATTTTTATTGAAACTACTGCCTTTTGTGCACATTAACTGATAGGAAATACATTGTAATGGAGACTGGGGAAATAGGAAGACATTTTCTAAAGCAAGCCAAAGGTGCTTCCATTATTGCAACATCAAACGAATCAACACTTCCCTTCATGTTTGAAATCAAGTTTTCCAATTCTTTCTCTGAAAGAAAAAAAGAAATTATTCAGAGATGAAATGGAGTAGAAATACACTAATCCCAGGTGGGTGAACTGGGAGAGGGCATTTACACTTCCTAAGTCTCAGGTGGGGGATAATAATATTGTTTTATATGAGAATTATCTACAATGTACATTGAATAATAACATTTTAATAGTTTCCCTGTCTCATATCCCGTTGACCCCATGTAAGGGGGCTTCCATGTGCTTACATAGCTGCTTTGCAGAATTCACAGAGACTTGGGTAAGTTTTCCCATCAGTGCCGCACACTGGTTTATTGGTCTTTGGGCAGAATTTTCCATCTGTAGCTAGTTTCTTCTCATAGTTGCTGCACAAAGCCTGCAATTTAAATGAAGTGACTTTATTTGATGAAAAATGTCATTGACATCATTTGCTCTCTTAAGGAATGAAAAAAATATATTAGACTTATGTGCTTAGAAATTTCTTCAAAAGACTGAAGTCCAAAAGCATTTTGTTATTTTTCTGCCCATCTCCCTCTTCTCTATGTATTATATTTCAATAAGAGTAAAAATAGAACTATACTAAACTTTCATTTATTCTTTATCACTTTCCTGTTATATTTTGCATATTCTAAAAGACAATACTTTTGTGGTATAATATTCCAACATAAAGATGTAACATGATTCATTTTACTGATAAACTATTATTATTTCCTTCTCCTTTCTTTTTATATATTAATTTGGTGCAGATGACTGCTTTCCATAGTTTTTGAATCAAAAGTTGACATTTAGTGAGGTGGAGATTCATTTTACTAGAAATTTATATATATTCTCTTTTTGTTTAGAACACTTTTTGTTTTCATTTGTTTAAATCCATAAATGGATAAAATTAATTTCTTCACTATTTACCCAGCAAATGCTGGTAAACCACTGAGTGGCACTACTTTGAATTTCCAAGGCAGTATAATCAATGCTCTAATTAAAACCCTACAGCTAAATTTTTCCCCAAGGAAGTAGCTATTGCCTTAAAAAGAACTGAGGATCCTGAAAAGACAAAAATAATCAAATGTTATCTTAAATTAGATCTATGTGGGAATTTGAACAAGATGATAGATTAGTGAATTCTTATATCTCGGTAAAAATTTCCTAATGTTGATGCTTGCTAAGGTTATATATAAAGTTAACACTTGAGGAGGCTGAGTTAAAGGTTTATGCTAATTTTTGAACTATTCTTATCCTTTTTTTGGAAATCAAATTATTTCAAATAAATTGCTGAAAAGCAAGTTTTTTTTAAAAAAATAAAGCTCAAAAAATCAATTTTAGATTTCTTCATCAACATATTTAGAACTATGTTTGTAGTACATGTGCAGATAAAAAAAACACATTTTTATAGCAAGCTAATTTTCAAAACATGGAAGTAATATTGTATTTCACATCTGATTGTTTTCTTGAATACTCTAACATTTACTGAATCTTTCATTCATCCTTAAATTTGTCTATGCATTGATCCAGTAATGTATTTATTGAGTTAGTGCCATGATCAAAAAGCATGAAGATTTAAAAAACAAAACAAAACAAAACTCTGACCTAAAAGAGCTCATATTTTAAGAGAAAATCAGTGAAGGGTAACATAAAATGATAAATTTTGAATTTAGTATGTTAATACTCTAATATACCTTCAAATGGGAAAGCAAACAATCCTTCCTTGCTTGAGACAAATACAGAATAGAAGTTATTTTGTATTTAGGTCATTTTAATAGGTACAGGACACATGAAATGAGGTATAAGAAGTTCCTTCCAAATGAGAAATATCAATTTAATACAGACAGTAGTAGTAAATATCTTCCAGAATGATCAACTTTTAGCAGTCATGAGTGATCCTGGCATACTTGGGAGACTAGGCCATTAGTGTGGTTCAAACTTCTAGTCATTGTTTAGTAGAAAATGAATGAGGTTGAACAAGGAGATTGTCAACTGATGGACTAGGCAAAATAGTTTGGATATTATCTTCATAAGAGGAAAAAATATCTATAATTTACAAGTAAGAGAGAATCATATAAAGATAAAGTGTTAGACAAAATGTTCTCAAGTGCCCCTGTGGAGCTGTGGAGGGTATTTATTGAATGAATTAATGTTTAAAAACGTGCTAGAATTGTTTCTTTCCTATACATATTTAAAATATTTGATATTCAATTAGAAAAGCAAAATTATAAATACAACTTGGTCATTAAGATCAAACCATTTAATTTACAGTTTAATAGTAATTTATTTTTCCTTAGCATTTATTATGAGCTAAACATTCTTCCATAGGCTGTCCATAAATTAGTTCATATGCTTATGAATTAAGTATTATTAGTAGCTGAGTTTTATTGATGAAGTATTGGAGGAGAAAGGTAAAGTAAGTTCTAAAGAGATCTGTATGAGTCTGGCAACTATGTCCTTTGTTTTCAAATTTGTTAAGAGAAATTTAGAGCTGTGATTCCCAAATTTTTGTATGTATCAAAAATATTGGGGAATTTCTTGAAATACAGATTCCTGAGCCTCACATTCCTAGAGATTGTATTCAATTCATATGTCTAATACCTATGTGTGGGGATCAGGAATGTGTATTTACCAAGCATCGATTTTGACTTTTATGCACATGGTACTAAGATCTAGAGTGACCACATCCTATGGGTTACTAGAGATAGACTCAGTTTATGATGACCTTCTTGCTGTAACTATTCTAAGCAAAATTTTCACTCAAAATTATCCTGATTTGAAAAATAAATGGCATTCACCTCACCCTTTTATAGATACTGTACTATGATTATAAAGCCTTTGAGTGTAAAATCCTTGCATGCAAATGTGTTATTTGAGGAAAACAGGAAGTAATTTTCCAACTTTTCCCCCCATGGAGGAATATGCAAAAATGCCAGTGGTGACACTTAAGAACCGTGTGTTCCTGTTGGACAATCATCCCAACTTCTCACCAGACCAGCCACGTGAGCGCAGAAGACCAGGGGGAAGAGCCACAGTGCTTCCCCATCTAGGGTCACCATAGTATAAGACTTGTGAAAAGAAAGGGCCTGCGAGAGAGAGAAGCACATACCCGAAGGTTTCTGTGGCTCACAGCCTCTGCAACGAGAGAACAGGCATTGATAAGTCACAATGAATCAGAGTTCCATGATTTTACAGTTAAAATAAACCTCAGAGATCTTCCATTACTTCTGCTTTGCTTTATGGATGAAGAACTGAAATAGAATAAAATATATTCTGTGCTTTTATGAGTATGTCAGAATAAATCCTATTGTTACATATAACTTAAAAAAAAAAAAACAAAATAAAATAGAAAAAAATTTTTAAAAGGAACTGAGGCCCTGAAAGAGAGAAAACCTGCACCAAGACACACAGTTTCTTAACTGCCTGACTGAGTGAGAGGCCACATTATAAACCATCAGTACAAAGTTCTTTTGACTGTGTTTGCTTTTTGTGTGACTTTTATACATCTTACTTCTCTCATCTCTAAAGCTTGACTTACAAGGAGGCTGTACCTGAAGAAACAAAGGCACGCTCTTGATTTATTCTTTGTCAAGGAGGTATATACTTACTAGAAAGATGTTGAAGATTCTAAAACTCAAGCCATGTGATTAACAGACAGATAAAGCAATAGGTAAACAAGGTAATACAAAATAATTTTGAATCACTGAAAAGAATCATAGGATTTACCACCATTCCCACTAACATCATTCTACCATCTACTGGGGAAGTTCTCCATTTAAGCATTGCATTAAATCTTGCATATGTTCAGTCATACAACCCCACTTTTACAGACAAGGAAACTGAACTCTGGGTCAAGTGACTTGGTCTGAGTACATGCACCTTGTAAATGTAGAACCGGGAACCAAACCCAGATGCCTTAGAATCTTAGAGCATATAAATTTTACATGAGCCATTAGCCTGTAATGAACAGTAGTCATAGAAAGGGAGTGACTTGTTTGGTATTAAAGAAAGAGATAATAGCAAAGAAGATTTAAAAGCAAAATCTTAGAATTTCAGTCCTGGGTGCTTCCACTATTTCTCTCTCTCTCTGTCTCTGTCTGTCTGTCTGTCTGTCTGTCTGTCTGTCTCTCTCTCTCTCTCTCTCTCTCCATAATCATCTTTATTTCTTCCTTTTGCTTATCCACAGGGTAAGAATGACTCAGTTTTCTGTAAAATGTCTCCAACATTCTGATGAACTTGAAGTTCTCTAGATAAGAATTTCTTAAAGGTGACTTTGGACGAGAATTTCTAATTTCTTTTTCTTTTTTTTTTTTTTTTGCGGTACTGGGGATCGAACTCAGGGCCTTGTGCTTGCAAGGTAAGCACTCTACCAGCTGAGCTATCTCCCCAGCCCGAGAATTTCTAATTTCAACAGAAAATTCTTCCTGAAGAATGAAGCTTATTTGTAACCTTAAGCCGTTAATTGTGGCCTTCAGAGGAGAACACAACTGGCTTAGGATTCCCAAAGTAGCCCTTTGGGGCCCATTAACACAGCCTTCTCATTTCATGGGATGTGACTTTTCTTTTTCTCAGAATTTGATAAAACTATTTCTTGTATAGTACTATAGAAAAAATCATATTAGCTAACTTGTGCATTAAAGTTCCTTTTAAATAAAAAAGTGTGATGGGTTGTCACCCTCGTTAACTACTCTTATCATCATCATCATCATCATCATCATCATCAACAACAACAACATCATAACTTCTGACATTGACCAGTCTGGTCCAGAATACCATATGTACAAATATGAGCAACTCACCTGTGAAGAGGAACAAACAGGCCACACTGACCAAAAGCAGAAGAGCTCCTGATGGCTTCATGGTCAATGAGATCTGCAAGGTCTGTAGGAAATATGTTAATAGAGTTCAACACTGTGGGTGTTCTAAAGGCTGTATTTATAAGTGGATCCATATGCATGAATCTAAGTACCTATACATTTTTCAGTCACATCCTCCACCCTGATTTTGTAATCTATTTCTCAAAAGAATAGAGACACTACAAACCAAAGAAGCTTATTTCAGTCCTTTTCCAAACAGTCAGAAACAATGGTCAAAATTATGTTTAGGTAGACCGAAATGTACTACAAATAACACACCCAGAATTTTCTCTGTTCAGCACACAGTGATAATTGCAATCAAGTCATTACCTTTCAATTTATGTATTTTGTACCTGCCTCCAGCAGAGCCTTAGGGTCACAAAACTTGCAAGTAGCCATGACCTGCAGGATGATCTGAACAATTTGTGCATAATGTTAATAAAGTTTGATGTCACAACCACCAGGAAAATAAAATGCTGATGTGAGGAATTTTGAGGTCAGGGAATTTATTAAGCAGAGTAAGAGAACATCCCAAATGGTAACTGAAGTAGAAACTCTAGGCAATGGGAGTGAATATGAATTCAAGGGTTGTTTCTCCTAATCGCTTGCTCTTAGGCAGTGTATGTGTGAGAACACCTATTTACTCTTTTCATTTTAGCAAGCATTTTACAGGTAACTTGTGCCACCTGAACTTTTCTTCTTTCTCATTCTCAAATACATCATTCATTCCTTAAGGGCTCTTGCTCTTAGTGTTTCATCTGCCTGGAAAATGAACCCCAGAAATCTGAATGACTTGTTTCTTCTTTCTAGAAATATGAGCTTAAGTGTTATTTGTTCCATAAGGATTTCTTGACCATTCAAAATACTTCCACCCTAAACAAGATCACCGTCTTCATAAGGATATTCAATATTTAAAATTATCTTTGTTTTAATTATTTACTTGAATAAAACAATAAACCTTCACATGCATGAACATGTACACAAATGCAGGCACATGCGTGCTAGAATGCAAGCTTGTGGATATTTTTCTCTGCTGTGCCTGCAGCCCAGAACAATGTCTTGCACATCCAGGCATATAAGCACCATTTGATTTTGCAAATGTGAGCCAATAAAAATTCCTTCCTTCCTTCAAAAATAATAATTGAGCACTGATTAATTTCAGGTGTTACTCGATGTTGAAAACAGTGACAACAAAGACATATTCATAGTGCATACATTCTTCATTCCTAAACACTTGAAGGTGGAACCTACTAGGAACTTTATTATATTTTGTGAATTTAAACATGAATAAGAGAAGCTCCCAGGTAATAGAAGAAGAAAACAAGTTGATTAAAGCTATACAGAGATACACAGGTAAGGTCCGAAGAGAGCATATTCACATATTCACCAGAAGTTAGTGTGGGGAAAGGGCAGAGAGGAGGTGCTCATGACCAGGCTTCACAGAGGGCTTGGCCCTGAGAGTCATTAAAAGGCACTGAGACACATACAGGAACAACAGATGTTCCAAGGTAATAAAAAATTAGAAGAAAGGAAATAAGTACAAATGTGCTTTATTTATTTATTTTTTTGTAAGTAAGAGTAATGTTTAGATTCAAATGCAAAGATGGACCTCAAGGTAAAAGTTAAGGGATATGATAAGGACTTCCATGCTTCTTATATTCCAGATCCATAGATCTCTGGGCTTAGAAATTTTTATCAAATTTGGAAAAATTCTAATTGCTGTTGTTTTCAAAATGTGCATCTCAGCGTCACCATGCCAGTCTGTATGAAGTTGCCCCACAATTCGCTGATGTTCTCTGCTTTTTTTTTTTTTTGTATTTTTTCTCTATTCTACTTCTATTTATTTATAATATGGTGTCTCCTAGTTTCCTTATCTTTTTTTCTGCAGCATTTAATCTGCTGTTAAGTACTATACAGTACATTTTTCTTTTCAATAATAATGGTTTCTTTTATCTTTAGAAACACACTTCAGTTGTTTTCTTCATGTTTTGCTTGGATTTGCTAAATAAACTCTTCTACTTTCTTGAATATAAAGGATAACTGATTTAATAAACTTGTTTGTAACTTGTGTCTTTTCTTCTGTTTATATGACCGATGTTTTTTTCAGATCATAAATTACACTTTCCTGCTTCTGTGGATACCAGGCACTTGTTACACTGGTTGGTTATTTCGTTGGTCATTGGATATTTTCGTTATTTCTACAAATAAGTTTCATCTGTCCTTTAATGCATTGAAATTAAATTAAATTACTTGGAAGTAGTTCATTTAAAAATTTATTTATTTATTTATTTATGATTGGTTTTAGATTTTTTTTAAATCTCACCAAAACAGCCTCTGTCTAGGGTCCATTTAATTCACTTCAGAGGCAACGCACTTCTGAACACCCCATCACGTGCTGTGTATTTTGATGCTTTCCACTCTGTCTAGTGGGGCCGTAAAACATTTTCAGTCTTCTGTGAGTACCCAGGGTTGTCCTTGGTGTGCTCCTTTGGGCGAGTTCTCCTGGCCTCATGCAGTTTCTTGGCACATGCAGGTGATCATCATCCAGTTGAAGACTAGAGGGTGTCCCTCTGCAAATCTCCCGAGCTCTGCCACTCTGTCCCATGAACCCTATTACCCTCTTCCCACTGACGGAGACTGGGGAGGCTCTGCTCAGGTTTCCTTTCCTGTGCTTTCCACCCGGCTTCTCTCCAGGAAGTTGACTGCTGCCATCTGAGGACTCACCTCATTTCTTTCCTACCTAAGGATTAGTATCCTGGGCCTAATGTTCAACATATAAAAACATGTCTCACGCATTTGTCTAGTTTATTGGTTGTTTCAGGTGGGAGTGTAAATCCAATTCCTTTTACCACATTTTGGCCAAAACTAGAACTCTATACTAAAGATTTTGTATCATTCCTAATCTAAACATGATAAGTTTTATATACAAGAGTAACATGATTGAAAATAATTACAAAGATCACTGCTTGTACTTTGTGGAAAATAGCTTAAAGGGGGTAAGAGTTGTGGGGCACTGGAGTGTTGTGTAAATGTTCCAGTTAATGTTTTTTGTCCTGGACTAAGACATTAAATATTCATTCCCACAACTCATCTTACTAACTTACTGCATCTCATATCAGTATCTTCATTACTTCAGTTCTATTTTTTTTTTTAACCTTTAACAATGCTTCAAGAAAGTTTTTGGCCATTATATAAAGGTCAATATTTATAGGCTTCACTTATTCAGGACAGAGAATTAGCTGCTGGTTCACAGATCTTGCAAGGGTCAGGGATGTTACTCCATTGATTTTCTAAGGTAGAGAAATGGCTAAATTAGGGGTAAGACTAAATCTTCCATTATGTAAGAGAAAAAAGTGCAAGTTCTGGGTTCTCAAATTGGCTATTCATATTACTTCTCAGTAGTTTTAAAAATTATATTGAATCCCATATAATCATTATCATATTTATTCATAAACTTTCTGCTTTTTGGTCTTTGGAAAGGATTTGAAATATCTCATTCTAAAATGCATACATACCCATAATTTTTAAAATAGATTTTGAAAAAGAAAAGTTACAGTAAATGCCAAGGAAATAAATATGCCAATTATAAGAGCTAATGGTTATTATGGTTAAATATTAACTTTAGATCTACAAGTTTCTGGAAACCCAGACAGAGAAAATCAGCGAGTTAAACGAATTTGGATAATCTGAAAGAATAAAGATAGATCTGGTATCCTGGAATTAGAATTCCTAATATTATGTAATATTAAAATATTGCAAATGAATTGTAAAGCATATAAAGCAAAAAATAGATACATCACACATGGGACTGTTACTGTCATTTACCAGAAGCTGGTAAATATAAATATAAATATATTTAGAAGAGTATAAATATATAATACATATTTGGTATATACAATTTATATATATATATAATGTATTATATATAAATATATTACATTATATATGCATAAATATATATATTTATACTATTCTAAATAGAAATATATTTATATGCCTTTAAATATATTTAGAAGAGTATTAGCTTCTGGTACAGTGGATTGAACTCAGTGATGCTTAATTACTGAGTCACATCCCTGGGTCATTTTTATATTTTATTTAGAGACAGGGTCTCATTGAGTTGCTTAGGGTCTCTCTGAGAGGTTAAGATGATCCTCCTGCCTCAGTCTCCTGAGCACTGGGATTACAGGTGTGCACCACCAAGCCCAGCTTCTTCTCAATATTATCATTTTGCTTTGGAATATATAAATCAAGTTTAAAGATTCTGAACAAAAAAGGGACGTAAAAAATGTTAGAGGTTGCTAGCTGTTACAACATTGAAGGAGGAGAACAAAGTCAGAGGACTGACTACCCTGTCAGCACTTTGTATAAAGTTACAATAATTAATGTAGTGCGATAATGACAAAGGAACAAACGGATGAGCAGAACAGAGAACACAGATAATACTCCCACACACATAGCTAACTGAGGTATGACAGAGGAGCAAAGGCCATGCAGTGAATAAAGAAGTTTTGCAGCAAATGGACTTCCACATGAACTCAGACTTTGCACCCTCACAAATATTAACTCAAAATGGATCATTGACCTAAAAGTAACTTGCAAGGCAAAAAGTTTCTAGAAGATAACATACAAGGAAAACAAACACCCTTGGTTTTGGTGATGATTTTTATAAAAACAACATCAAAGTTTGATCTATGAGAGAAAGACTTGATAAGTAGCACTTCATTAACTTTTCAATCTTCTGTTCTTTGAAGGAGAACTATCAAGAGATTAAAAGACAAACTGCAGACCAGAAAATATTTACTGAAGACTTATGAGATAAAGAGTTTTTGAAAAAACCTCTTGAAAGTTAACAATAGTAAAATAAACCGCCTGATTTTAAATTTTGGGGAAAAATCAGACTTTTCATCTCGATAAAGAAGATAGAAAATAAGTATATGAAAAAATGTTCCACATATATATCATTAAGTAAGTGAAAATTAAAACACTGAGATACCACTCCATCCATCGCAATGGCTAAAATCTAAAGCACAGACAGTAGCAAATGCTGAGGAGAATGTGAAATAGTCACAAAAAGACCTAGAAGAAACAACTGCATATTTCTGAGTGAAAAAATTCAATCTGAAAAGAACACATGATGTATGCTTTCAACTGCATGATACTCTGGAAAAGGCAAAACTACCGAGACAATAAAAAGTCAATCATTGCTAGAAGTTCAGGGAGGGAGTGAGAACGGGGAGTACGTGGGACTTGGGGGGCTGTGAAACTGCTCTGCACGATATTATTGAGGTGGACACATCATTTGACATTTGTAAATATACAGAGAATGTAGGACACGAAGAATAATCTCTGTGAATCATGGACTTCGGTTGATAATAACGATGTGTCAGTATTGATTCATCTTTTATAACAAATGCACTCCAGTGGTGGACAGTGGTGGAAGAGGGTGGGTATACACTGGGGGAAGGGTGTTTGTAAGAACTCTGTATTTGCCATTTAATTTTGCTATGAATTTAAAAATGCTTTAGAATATTCTGCAAAGATCTAGAAGAGAAAAATATAAATATACAAGGAGAGAAAAATGCTAGTTGCCCTGATTTGGTCAGGGCATACTATGTGCCTGTGCTGAAACATCAAATGTGAAGTCATGACATGTCTAAATTAAATTTAAAATAAACAATAAAATTATAAGTTAAAGAAGATAAATATGACATTAAAAATTTAGAGACTCTGTGCACTTCATATTTATTCATTTTTTCTAAAACTACACCTGCGAAGTCTAATCATTATTGTATATGTGTCATTATTGAGCCTTAGGAACTTAAGTTTAACTCTTAATTCCTAGGAGATCCCAAATCAAACATATCCCTCCAACTTTAAATTCAATTCTTTCCAGGGACTCAGCACTCTGCAGGAAAATAGACTGTCAGGTTGTCTTAAGTACAAATATGCAGATCACACTGATGGCAAGGACAAAGACTGCCACAACCCCCCTAGAGGAGATGCATTTGAGCAAGAGAAGCAAAGAAGGAAATCCATGAAAAATAATGAGTATTCTCTTTTACCACATTTTTGCTTTCCTTGATCTGGACTACACATTCCTGTTCCTCTCAGTGTTTTTCTACAAGGTTATATTTTTCATCTAAGCAGCATGGTGAAATAATTTCCTACAAACCAGGTGTGTACATTGCTTATTAGCAGATAGAAGCAGCAAGTCTCTTCCCAGATTCCAGGATTTTAGAAACAAAAGCTAGTGTTCTTAGAGGTTTGAGCAGGAATTCACACCTGTGTGTTCATAAGATTCTGCAGTTCTCTCATATTAAAAAAAAAGTATGAAAGTTTTCAGTAAGTCCCAGAAATTAACCTATAATTAGTTATGACACCTATAGGAGGGGCTCAATGGCTCTTTATACTCAGTGGAAAGGTATTTAATGATGTCTGCAAACATCTATAAAACTTTTTTTTTTCTTTTGATGGTGCTGGGAATATAAAATTTTAAAAGCATTGCACATCCAACAAGTTTGTTGCAACAGAATGAGTTGGGCTTTATTGGGTAAGCAAACGATTTCCTCATAATGAGAACCTAAGGAGGACTGTGTTTATTAGGTCAAACTCCTCATATGAAAGAAGAAATAATTCAGGTAATGGTGACTGTTGCTAGGACCTGACATTTGTGCCATTTGCTTCACTTCTCACTTCTAGCTCTCCTGCATCTGCATTGTCCCCTCACTCTACTCCTGAACACCAGCCGGTCCCTGACATTTTACATATTTCATATTCACATCTCATCCTTTCTGACGTTTTAGGTAAGAATTTCACCTTAGTTGTATTGTTTTCTTTTTAATAATTTAATAGTCATGTCATGCTTTCCCACATGCCTTTAATGTTTCTCTTGGGATTTTCTAAATCTTTCTTTGTATGAGAACATGCTCCCCCCTAGTGGTGGAGGCTGATCTTCTAAAGCAGTGATTGCAAGCTGGAGACGGTGGACGAAATCAGCCTATGGCTCTTCCATTGGATCTGGGCTGCTATATTTTGATCGGTCGGGACATTTAGTTCACAGAACACCACATTTCTCACTTCTAGTATCTTACAACCAGCTGCTTTTCACTAGTCTGTACTCTGTAGACACTTGCTTTTTTAGAAATTTCATTATGTTACAAGATGTATAACAAATCTCAAAAAAATCCTGGTATGAATTTAAGTTATTTATCTCGTTGCATTTATTACCACCAATTTTGTATCGCTTATTGCTCTATACCTTGGGGATTCATCAGCAAACATTGGCAATGCCCTCACTCGTGTGGTATTTCTGCCCCAATGAGATAAAGCAAAATATGAAAGATAAAAATCATTAGTTCTATGGTAAAAATGAATCCATAAAATGTGTGTTATTATTCGTAATCAAACTGGTACTCAAAAAACATGTATGTAGGTACATTGAAAAAGGAGAAAGAACCCCAACAAGAACCAAATTAAATAATTTCAGGGACTAGACATGAAAGAGCAATCCTACCCCAAAGTTAACCAAAAAGAGGGAAAATGATGATATTAAAGCAAGATAAGTAATACTGTGAATAGAAAAACAATAGAGAAATCAACAAGACCAAAACTTGGTTTTTGAAAAAAAGCAACAAAATTGGTGAAACTATAGCAAATTGACTAAGAAAAAAGAGAACACTCAAATGTAAAAATCAGAAATGTAAGTGGAGACATTACCATTAATTTTATAGAAATAAAATATTATAAGAGAATACTACAAACAGTTATACTTCAATTTTTATGTCAACAAATGCATAAACCAAAGGAAATGGATAGGTTTCTGGAATTTCACAATCTACCAAAACTGAATTATGAAGAAATATTAAAGCTGACTTGTAGGAGACTTAATCAGTAATTAAAACCTCCCAATGAACAAAAACTGTATATCAGATTACTTAACTGGTGTATTCTACCAAATATTTACATAAGAAGAAGCTCCAATCCTTCTCATATGTTGAAGTGGAGGAATTTTCCAAACTTAGTTTATGAAGCCAATATTACTCTGATACAAAACATGGGAATATATATTACAAAAAATAAAACCATGGACCGATATCCCTTATGAATATTGATGCAAAATTACTCAAGGAACTACTAGCAAATCATATTCAGCAGCACAGGAAAAGGCTCAAATACCTGTCCAAGTGGGCTTCATTCCTGAATGCAAGAATAGTTCACCTTATAAAAAGGAATCAATGAGGCACGGATGCCCCTCTTTCACCACTTCTTTTCAATATCATCCTTGAAACTCTAGCCAGAGCAATTAGACAGACCAAAGAAATTAAAAGGATACGAATAGGAAAAGAAGAACTCAAACTATCCCTATTTGCTGATGATATGATTGTATTACTTAGAGGAACCAGGAAATTCCACCAGAAAACTTTTAGATCTCATTAGTGAATTCAGTAAAGTAGCGGGATACAAGATCAATGCACATAAATCTAAGGCATTTTTATACATAAGCAATGAATCTTCAGAAAGAGAAATTAGGAAAACTACCCCATTCACAATAGCTTCGAAAAAAATAAAATACTTGGGAATCAATCTCACAAAAGAGGTGAAAGACCTCTACAATGAGAACTACAGAACACTAAAGAAAGAAATTAAAGAAAACCTTAGAAGAGGGAAAGATCTCCCATGTTCTTGGATAGGAAGAATTAATATTGTCAAAATGGCCATACTACCAAAAGTTCTATACAGATTCAGTGCAATTCCAATTAAGATCCCAATGATGTACCTTACAGAAATAGAGCAAGAAATATGAAATTCATCTGGAAGAATAAAAAACCCAGAATAGCTAAAGCAATCCTTGGCCGAAAGAGTGAAGCAGGGGGTATCGCAATACCAGATCTTCAACTCTACTACAAAGCAATAGTAACAAAACGGCATGGTATTGGTACCAAAATAGAAAGGTGGATCAATGGTACAGAATAGAGGACCGGATACAAACCCAAATAAATACAATTTTCTCATACTAGACAACAAGGGCCAAAAATATGCAATGGAGAAAAGATAGCTTCTTCAACAAATGGTGCTGGGAGAATTGGAAATCCATATACAACAGAATAAAACTAAACCCATATCTCTCACATGCACGAAACTAAACTCAAAATGGATCAAGGACCTCGGAATCAGACCAGAGACCTTGCATCTTATAGAAGAAAAAGTAGGTCCAAGAACTTCAACATGTCAGCTTAGGACCAGACTTCCTCAACAGGACTCCCATAGCACAAGAAATAAAAGCAAGAATCAATAACTGGGATAGATTCAAACTAAAAAGCTTTCTCTCAGCAAAGGAAAACTATCAGCAATGCGAAGAAAGAGCCTACAGAGTGGGAGAAAATCTTTGCCAATCATACTTCAGATAGAGCACTAATCTCCAGAATCTATAAAGAACTCAAAAAAACTCTACACCAAGAATGCAAATAATCCAATTGACAAGTGGCCTAAGGAAATGAATAGACACTTCACAGAAGAAGATCTACAAGCAATCAACAAACATATGGAAAATGTTCAACATCTCTAGTAATAAGAGAAATGCAAATCAAAACCACCCTAAGATTCCATCTCACCCCAATTAGAATGGCAATTATCAAGAATACAAGCAACAACAGGTGTTGGCGAGGATGTGGGGAGAAAGGTACACTCATACATTGCTGGTGGGGTTGCAAACTAGTGCAGCCACTCTGGAAAGCAGTGTGGAGACTCCTTAGAAAACTTGGAATGGAACTACCATTTGACCCAGCTATCCCACTCCTTGGCCTATACCCAAAGGACTTAAAATCAGCATATTACAGAGATACAGCCACATCAATGTTCATAGCTGCTCAGTTCACAATAGGCAGATTGTGGAACCAACCTAGATGTCCTTCAATTGATGAATGGATAAAGAAAATGTGGTATATATATACAATGGAATATTACTCAGCCATAAAGAATGATAAAATTATGGCATTTGCAGGCAAATGGATGAAACTGGAGACTATCATGCTAAGTGAGATAAGCCAATCTCAAAAAACCAAAGGACGAATGATATCGCTAATAAGTGGATGATGACACTTAATGGGGGGTGGAAGGGGTTAGTGTTAGGGTTAGAGTTAGGGTTAGGGAGGGGGGCAAGAATGGAGGAAGGAAGGACTGTATAGAGGGAAAAGAGGGGTGGGAGGGGTGGGGGGGAAGGGAAAAAAATAACAGAATGAATCAAACAACATTACCCTATGTAAATTTATGATTACACAAATGGTATGCCTTTACGCCATGTACAAACAGAGAAACACATGTATCCCATTTGTTTACAATAATAATAAAAAAAAGGAATCAATGAATTACACCTAACCAGTAGAATGCAAGGAGGGAAATTTGATTGATGTAGAAAAGGTATTTGAAAAATTTCAACATACTTACTTGGTTAAAAAAATTAGTACACTAGAAGAAAACTTCAGGATGATAAAGGCTGTGTGGAAAACCCTGGCTAACATGAATGCAATTTTGAAAGAAAAAAATAATCTTTCTCCAAGGATCAGGAAGAAAACAAAATCTTAGCTTCATACTTTGATTCAAAATAGGATTGGAAGTTCTAGCCAGATCAATTAGAAAATAAAATAAATAAAAGATGTCTAAATTGGAAAGGAAGAAAACAAAATTTTTCCTGCTTGTAGATGCCATGGTCTCAAATGTAAAACCCTAAAGATTCCCCCCACCCAAAGTACTTCTAGAGCTAATAAAATGATTAAATAGAGTATACAAAGAAAATCAGCACACAAAAATCGGCTGTGATCTATACACTAACAACAAACAAAAAGGAAAACTCAGAGGCCAAGTTCATTTATAACAGCATCAAAATGGTGAAAATACTTAATGGGTGCTGTGGCACACACTGTAATCCTAGTGACTCAGGAAGCTGAGCCAGAAGGATCATGAGTTCAAGACCGACCTCAGCAACTTAGTGAGACCTTATCTCTACACAAAAAATTAAAAGTACTGAGAATGTTGCTCAGTGGTAAGGTACCCTGGGTTCAATTCCCAGTATCAAATAAATACATAAGCTTAGTTTAAATAAAAAGAGCTCAGTGGCAGAGTGCCTCTGAATTTATCCCTAATATTGCAAAAAGGGAAAAAATAAAAATACTTAGAAATAAATGTAATTGAAAATTATAAATCATTGCTGATAGAAACTGGAGAAACATAAATAACACAAGGAGACATACTCCTCTTTGATTGAAGACTTATGTTGTTTAACCAACGATAATGCCCAAAGTGATCCATGCGACTCCTAGGAGGCACATTATAATGCGTTATTGTTTGCATTCTTTTAGTACACCTTTTATCAGCTCTCAAGGGTGCTGTGTGAGCTAAAATGGGCCGTGCAAGGATACTCTTTTATTATTAAGTCCTAAGTTTTTCACAGTAAAGCAGAGGAAATTTGTTCTGTTTCTTTCCTTATCTCAAACTGCAGAACAGAAATGAACCAACATTTTTAAAGGTCAGAGATATTAGCTCTGAAAGAAAAAACAAAGTCAAGAAAGACGAGGAAAAGCAGCCCTTAGATGCTAGTTCAGAGTAAGTTAGCCCTTTCGAACACAGACCTTCTTAGGCTAAAGTTGTAGTCCCACCACAAAATTAACCCAGATCAAGAATCATGACAGACTTGGGTCACATTCCTTACATATTTGCTTAAACCTTTGTTGAATATTTCTAGTTCTGATGTCCCCATACATATGAGACTAATCCTTCCAATTCAACACTTAGTCTAAGTCACTCAAATTACTACAATTATGTGATATATAGTTTGGAAATATGAGATTTTCCCTAACTATCCTCAGTTTATATTTAGACTCTACAGCTCAGACTATGATTGTAGAAAGAAATCACTTAAATCTCTGTATAAGTAGCTAATCCGCAGCCACATCAATGTTTATAGCAGCTCAGTTCACAATAGCTAGATTGTTGGAACCAACCTAGGTGCCCTTCAACTGATGAATGGATAAAGAAACTGTGGCATATATACACAATGGAATATATTCAGGCATAAATAAGAATAATATTATGGCATTTGCAGGTAAATGGATGGAATTGGAGAATATCTTGCTAAGTGAAATAAACAAATCCCAAAAACCAAAGACTGAGTGTTTTTCCCTGATAAATAGATAATGATATATAATGGAGGTGGGGGCATGGGGGGTGAGAGAAGAATGAAGAAACTTTAGATTAAGTAGAAGGAAATGAGAGGGAGGTGGGGTATGAAAAAGGATAGACTGAGACAGATATCATTACCCTATATACATGTATGATTACACAAATGGTATGAATCTACATCATGCACAACCATAGAAATGAAAAGATGTACCCCATTTGTGTACAATGAATCAAATGCAAGTCTGTAAAAATAAAAAAAATTAAAATAGAAGCTTCTGTTTTATAAAATGGGGTTAAAATTCACAGCAGTTACTAAATTTAAATGTGATAATATATTGCCTCAGTAAATAGATTTGTGACATTATTAGTGATGAGTTAATTCAATTTGTATGTTAGTAACTATTTCCCTGGCTTTTTAATGTTGTACTTCTTTTTACTTAGTATGCATTTGTGTGTGTGTGTGTGTCTGTGTGTGGTGTGTGTGTTTCACTTTGGAAACCTTTGCCTTGTTGTAGACAGGCGGCTACAATTGCCTTCACTCAAGCCCCATTGACTTAGAATGCTATTTTCGTTGTGAATGTACCTTTAGAACACCAGGAAGAGGAAAAAAATCCGAAAAAGACGTGACTTGGCACCAATTGGAGTGGGGAAATAAAAATATTTGAGGACAGTTAATGATTATAAGTTTGGTATGATACAATTTTAGCAATGTTCCCATTTTAATCTGAAGTTATAATGATAGATATGGGTGTTCAGATCAAATAAATTATCATTTTATGCTTTGGAGCATGAAGTACAAAACCATACTTGAAACAGGATGTTCTGCCCTAGATAACACAAAAATGAGGGGCATAAAACTAAATTGCAAATATCTATTGAAAAAGTCTCTTGCGTTTTGCCATTAAAATAAACATTTTTAATGAAATTTTTAAGCGTATAGGAATATTAAAACATTTTTTACAATGAATACCTGTAAATCTAGATTGAACCACTAACATTTTATATTTTATTTTATTGAACATATTTAAGGTTTATAAAATGCTTTTTTATACATTTACACAGGAAATGCTAAGTAGTCCGATTATATATTAATATTGTTCCATAGCTCTGTGGTGTGTGTGTGTGTGTTGTGTGTGTGTGTGTGTTGTGTGTGTTAAGAACACTTAATAGCCATTCTCTTGGCAAATTCTTAGCATCCAAACAAAATTATTAACCGTAGTTCCCACGGTTGTAACTCAATCCCTAAGATTTATTAATACTAAAAAATTGAGAAGTTTTACACTTTGACTTAATTTCCCCCATTAACTATTATTTACTCTCTGTTTCTACTTAATCAATGTTTTTTAAAGATTCCACATGTACTTTATCAATATTCTGTCCAACTATCTGTCCATGATTCATCTTAGATGCAATTCAAAGTAAATTTTACCGATCAGAACCCTTCCCTCTAAACTTCCTTATGCTGTTATAGTTAACACTTCACTAAATGTCTTATGTTAAGGTACTATTCCCAAAATTCCAAATAATTCTCCTTGAAAAAAAAAAAGACAAAAGTTTATTTTCCCAGCTGGGACTGAGTGCACAGAAAACCAAGCAGTTCTGCAACCCTCAACCAGGATTGTGGGTAGGACCCAGCTTATAAGGACTAAAACCACAAAGAAGCGGGTAGGGAGTGGGGGGAGGGCAGGAGAGGCCAGTTTCAATCACAAGATATATTTCATAAAGTACAATAGTACCAAGCTACATTTCTCAGAAAATATAGTTTTAGTACATTCTCAGAAAAACAAGCTTGCATTAGTTCCATAGTTCAAGGGTATTGTAGGTAGGGTGCAAGTGGGTGAGGGTGGAGGTGTTAGCTTCTATGTGAGTGGGCTCTCGTGGAAGTGGGGGGCCAACTTCATACAGGGCCAGGCATCTGAACAAAAGGGAAAAAGTCTGGGCTAATTTTCAAATCAGCCCATAACATTTATAGATTGGGGGGCAGGGGGTACCAGAGATTGAACTCAGGGGCACTCAACTACTGAGCCACATCCCCAGCTCTATTTTGTATTTTATTTAGAGACAGGTTCTTACTGAGTTGCTTAGCATCTCACTTTTGCTGAGGTTGGCCTTGAAATCGAGATCCTCCTGCCTTAGCCTCCTGAATCACTGGAATATAGATGTGTGCCACCTTGCCCGGCTTATTTATAGTCTAAGTATAAAAAATACAAATGAACACATCCCTGTAACCCAAATTCCTATATTTGACTACTGATTTTTTTTTGAGCAAATCAGGCATGCTCCAGTCTTGAGGACCTGTGTTCTAACTTCCCTTTTTCTCTTCTCCAAGATATTGGCTTGACCAATTCTCTATCTCCCAGTTTTCCCAGTAAGAGCAATTCTAACCTTTTGCTTTAGAACTGCACAGGTTACCACCCCTCCCTTGGCATTTCTCTTCCCTATGAACACAGTCTGCCTGAACTTTGTCTTACCACCTCCAGCACCCTCTTTCCTAGGATGTCACTTACTTGTTTACTATTTTCATTGTTTTTATCTGTTTTCTCCTAATTGTTGAAGGATTGTTGGCCCATCTCACTCCCATTCAAACTACAAGCACTCACATCAAGTCTGCCTCAAAGTTGATACCCAGTAAATGTTAGCTGACAGAATGCTATTTATTACATTGAAACTGCATCTAGAGAAGTATTCTGTGTACATTTCCCAGGAAGATATTATTTATAAAATCATGTTCTACTATAGGAAAGAATCAAAGGAAGTGTTCCCAAGGTTTTTATTTGACTTGCTCAGGATGAGATAATTTATATATGCAATCTTGGTTTCTCAGAATAGAGCCAGCTACAAGATACTGAGCTGGTTATCAAAAGGGCTCTATTTAACCTTCAGTTTTACTCTAACTGGAGCTGTTTTCTGTGACAGAGAAACAAATTAAATAAGGATTTCTAATATTTATACAGTGTTCTAGTTTCACAATAAATCTTAAAATTTAGCTTCCTTCTCTAAATGTATATTATTTTTGAGATATGTATGTTCATTGGATATTCATTGGGTGTTCACCATGTACTCAAATAGTCACATTATTGAATATTTAGTCCCCTTTTTTTTCTATCTGGTAGCTCATGGGAAGATGAATACCACATTTTGTTAGATATTACTGTGGTCTAAATGTGTTTATTCCCAGATACAGGAGGATACTAGGGTCCACAGAGTCCAAATGTTTTGCTTGTATACAAAATATTCCTGAAACTAGGAAGAACCAACACTATGTGATCTAATTCTTAAAAATTGTATTTTTAAACACTGTAAGAATAACATATGGTAATCTTTTCAAAATCTTTCACTATTCTCAAAGAGATTCCAACAATAAAAGAAAAGATAATTTTTCCCATGATTCCACAGTAACTGAATGGTTGATTTAGATTCAAAAAACGGGTCTTTGATATACTTTTATGCCACTTCAGTAAGTCCATGTTGTATCTGTGTGCTCTCTCAATCTCTCAAAGTAAAGACACAGTTAAGGCTTCTGCAGAATTTACTTTATTGACAAGCGAATCATGGTCAACTCCTGAGGATCCAGAGTAGAAGTTGTGTCTTTACAAATTCAAGGGATTCGTCAAAGAAAAGTAAAGCAGAAGGAAAGAAAGATTTGAGAGCTGGCAAGCCAGCATAAAACACTGGCTCTAATTCAGCATTTTCCTTGATGCTTTAGGATAATCTTCCCATCACTTTTCCTGAAAAAAAAAAAAAAAAAAAAAGAAGACAAATACATCCTCAGTGCAATTTCACAAGTACTCAGTACAAAGGTTGGAAGCAGGCATAACTATGTCATATCATAGTCCATCCAATCATTTCATTCTGTAGATATCCATATCTATTATGCAGCAGAGGTTAATTAAATACATTCAGAGAAGACATCTGGCCTAACATGGGGGAGCATAAGTCTTAAACAAATCTCAGAGTTTTGATAAGCCTCAGATCTTTCAGTACCAATTGTTCATTCTCTGGGAGGAAATAGATATACAAGTGGAAAGGGCAGAAGTGACAGAAGGAAGAACAGCAAAGAGACTCTAATGTCATAGTTGCATCCTGATAGAAGGTGTAAGAAAGTGAACCAAATACTCATGTACTTGGCATTTTCTTGCAGACTGCACATTCAGGACCTCTTATTAATAAGCAACCATTAAGTCAAAGTTCATTTTACCCAACTGACCTTCCTGAGAAAATTCAGTATTAATGAGTTATGTTATCCACCAATATGTTCATTATGCATTTATGCTTTAAATTCAGAATAAATTAAAATAAGAAGTTCCAAAATAATTTTGATGTATATGAGTATAATTTTTAAAATTACCTAAAATGAATCAAAAGTAATAAGAACAGTAAAGTGATTACAATTATTTTCAAATGATTTGTTTTGTTATTTGTTTGTTGTTGTTTTTGACAATGTGTTTTCAATCCATTTGCCTGAGCCTTATTTCTTCAGTCTCTACAGTGAGGAATGAGTAGAACTTTCTAAAATACCCCAAGGAAAGCATCTCAAGTCTTGTTCTATAAGTTTATGCTTGCAAGGACAGGTTTGGTGGGTATGACACTTACACCACTGCCTTACAGAAGGCACATTTATTGCCATATGTCTGGCCATCGGAGCCACAGTGGGGGTTGGATTCCCGAGTACAGAAGACCTTGGGATCACGGAACTCTCCACAGTCAACCTACAAAGTAAGCACAGTGGCATTTACATCGGTGCCTTCTATCTCAAGGACTGTCCTCAGAATAGAAGCTTTGGACAGCAAACTTTTAAAATCACACACATGTAAATACATAAATATGTAAATATATAGATAAATAGATGCTCACACACATACATATGCCACAAATATATATATATATATACGCATTATACAGAGAGATATACAGGTATACAGTGTGGTTTTATATATATATATATATATATATATATATATATACACACACAGATATAGATATATACATATATATTTGCAACATACATATATAAATAAATAAATAAAAGTACATATATACGATATATTCATATATAAGATATGTACATGTATATATGATATATACACATATTTGTAACATATATGTATAGTTGTGACATAAGAACTTCCTGAAACAGAAAATAACTTTCTTTATCTGCTTACGTAGAATACATTAACTACTATATTGAGACTTTTTCTTTAAGACACAGAATACTCCTTATAAGAAAGACACTATATTATTGCATTCTGGAGTACATTAACAATGACCAATGTTATAATTAAGACTTTATGCTCCAGTATTAAATTACTCCAACTGAGAATAGGTTTTTAGGTCATTAAATGACATTTAAAAACCTGTATTGAGGTACTCTAATAATACTTTTTCTGCATACTATAAAAAATGGGTGATCCTTGCAAGGGGCCCCCAGACATCACCTAATGTTCTTTTAGTTTTTCCATTGGATGCAGCATCCACTTATTATCCCTTGAAAACCAGAGTCTAATGTATTTATATTATTTTGCTTCAAAGTCTGGTTATAGAATTTGAATCTTTGTGCCTTCTACAAAAATTCTTTAGTTAGTAATGACTGCTTAAGTTGCTGTGTTTAGAAGAAGTTTGAGGTTGCCCTTGGTCTTGTTAAGACTGGTTTTGACTGATTAATAACCATAATAATGGGAAGGAATGATGTCACCTGTGCCACAAATATATCCGTTCAGTTACAGCAATATTTCAAAAGGAGTCTGCATAGTAAGATTCTTTTCAATGCAATGTCCATTTGGTGAATGTCTGTTGTGCGAATGAAATTTGTGCCATTTTTTCCAGAGCACTGTCAATATGGAATAACTTTAAACTGAGTGCCTTATGATAACAGCTATGTGTAATGAAGTGGCATTTACATGTGAATAGAGGAAACTTACTTTATCTCTGTGCTGGTTCCATTAAAATAATGGTCTTATTTTTATCAATTGCTTTATAATATTTAGCTACTTACATATAGATTACTTCCAGTTGGCCCTAGCAATAACCTTGAGAGGTCAATTGAGTTTTATTTAATCATCAGTTGAGAGATGGGAATTCTGGTCTTCTGCAAATTTAAGTAGCTTCCCAATGCTTAAACATACTTCTTCTCATTGCTGGTCCAGAATTTCCAACAGTTTACTGTGGTTGATTCCAATATATCCTCACTGAGAGAATGGAAGATCAACTGTCACTCTGTGCCCTGATCACACTTGTAGTGAGGACATGTGGGTTTCATTTAAAATAGCTCATTAGGTCTCACATATAACATAGGATTATCAGTACTACAATTGTACCATTTGGAGTATTCATGATAAATGAATATATTTTAGCTGCTCTTACCACCAATGCAAACAAAACATGAGTACTTATGTGGGATGTTGAATATGTTGACTATGGTCATCTTTTTACTATCCATATACATCCCATAACATCATGCTGTATACCTTATACACAACATCATTTATCTAAAAAATAAGGTATTGGGGAAATACATGAACACTGGGAAAAGGAATCATTTAAGATGTTAGCAAACCACTATACACTAACACATTGATCTGAAGGTTTGCATGGGAAAATTACAAGTAAAAGAGTCATGCTATTAGGTTAAAAGCATGTATCATTTTTAAAGTACCTAAGGCTTCAAACTGCACATTTTTGTTGAAATTTGGTACTCAAAGCTCTTGAAGCTGGATTGTGTGGAGCTTACCAACTCGCGGTCCTTGTTTTCCCCCACCACCCTGAAGGATAATCCCATCCTCTCATTCTATTTCCAGAACAGAGAACTTCCTCTTGGGTTTCGAAGTGGAAACAAGGCTGGACAATCTTGAGACCAGTGTAAGTCACAGAGGACCTTTATCTTGAAAGATGATGCATTTTCTATTTAAGTCACTAATGTCCACTGAATGCTTGATTCCACAAAGAACTTCAAGCTGTGGTATCATTGGTATTTCATCACACAGTGCTGGGTGCTGGTCATCCAAAAAAGAATTGTTGTAAACACTATCTCAACAAGCACACAGTCTCATTTGCAATTAGAGAGGCAGAGAAGAGCTCAGATAAGGACAGTGCCAAGCGTGATAACTACCATGGCGGGTTCAGCACAGGCAGGGGAGAAGCTGAGCACCAGGCAGCTCCATCTAGAATCTGAAGACAGTGAGCAAAGTACATAAGAAAGTCTCTTACTTGAAAGAGACGGCTCCTTAAGGCAACTTTCCCTGGCAGTCGGCCCTCTGATCTTGTGATCCAGCCTCTTTTGTCCTTTAGAAAGCAAATATGGAAGAGGCACTTGGGGATAGCATCCACTTTGAGAGTCTCCAGACCCTGCCTCCCTCCTTAAGCCCACTTGTAATCTCCTTCTCCTGTCCCCTAGAAAGAGGACCAGAAGGGAGAAGAACTTCAGTATATCAAATCAAATCAATCGGCATCATTCCTATGAACCGATACATTTCACTCTTTTAAGTTGTAGTGGCCGGCAGCCAACTGAGAATCTGGCCACAGTACGTTCTGCTACTGATTATGTGTGCCATCCTACGTGAAGCACTCGATGCTGGCGCCTCAACTTCTTAGCCAAAAAAAACAAACCAAAGAACACTGGACCTGCCTCATTCCCAGGTTCCCAGGGTGTGGTAGGAGTCAAAGTTGGTTGTGTAAGAGTTGTAGACAGTCATTGTGGATGATCTGATGTGGTTCTGGATTAGAAGAGTACACAGTAACCTTCTCACTGGAGGTCTTTCCTCACTGAATCTGAAAGGCATCCACAGCTCATACGAAATGGACTGTCCATGAGACTATGGTGTTCTCTACTGGCCCTCTTTGGTTTAATGGTCCAAGATTTAGCAGTGTCTACTTTTAGTGAAGTGGCTTAAATAAACCTCTCATGTCCTTAGTCCTTCAGTTGGGTGAGAGAAATAGTAACCTTGGCCAAATGCTTCCTCTTTTACATCTAGAGAGCTCTCTGTATTCACTGTGCAAATTTAAGCATGGTGGCTGGGGACAGAAGAAGTGTCCTTTCTGTGGGCCCAAGGGATTGGGGATGATGATAGATAATGCCTCTGCAAAGTTAGACAGGAAGCCCTTCTGTGAGGCAGAGTGACACAAGAGAATATCAGAGTAGAAAGAAAACACAGTTCTCAAAAACTGGGGAGAAGTAGATTAAGATTTCCTAATGTCATGCTTTTCCTCTGCCAGAATTTCTCTTCCTCTTTTATATTTTTATTTTGGAGTCCTTCAAATAGAACCCAAACAACTGGCTCCTCAGTAGAAATCAAAGCAGGTCTGGACTGTGGGTGACGGGAGGATTACCTTTCTCCTTTAAAGTTTCATGCATGAGACAGAAGACCCAGGAGGTTTGAAATCCACCTGAATCTAATTAAAACACCCCTAATGCTTCTGGAATGTTAGGGTTGTCCTAATGGATGGAATTAGAGTGACCTGGGTTTGAATGTTGCTTCCCTCATTAATTGTTGAAATACTTCATTGTTGTAAGTTTAAGTTTCTATATTCAACACAGGACTGAGAATACCTTTTAGGATTATCATAATGTCATGATAAGTCCTATAAAAACACTTTGTAAAATATCAAATACTATGTGGAAGATTTCTATCATAAACATCAGATATGTAATTGTATCACACTCCAGAATTCTGGAGCCCATTATTGCTCATCCTATTTAATGATACTTATTGCATTTTGTGTTTTTAGATAGTGTTGAATTTAACAAGAAATTCCATTTATTGTCTGGTATTACAGCTTTGAGACTGGCCTAGCTCGCAGGAATGATATTTAGTATCAGCCTGACCCCTTGTGGTTCTTCAAAGAACTGTAGCTTTTAAACATTTCAGAATGGAGTGACCCTTTCCAGTATCCATAGCAATTAAAAAAAAAAAAAAAAAAACAAACATTGATTTAGTTGGAAAATTGAACTTATGTGGTCACCAACCAAACCAACTAAAGACTTACGATCATTAATATTTTGATCCAGTTTTCTAGATTTACAAAAAAGAAGAAAAAATACAGTGAAAATTGCCATGACAAGTATACATGCACGCACATATAGGCAACACACACACACACACACACACACAGGCTTTGGGTGTAGGATGACATCTCTTTTCCTTTTGCTTAAAAACACTACCTTTGTGACTAAATTGACTCCATCCTTTACCCCACCAGTTTTCCTAATCCTCTAAACCTTCTCTGCCTTGACATGCCCTCCAACTGCTCCCCCACCTCTTCAACTCTGCTGAAACTGTTCTTAAAAAGATGCCTTTCAGACTACCCCTACTATTTATGAAATGTTCATGATTCCCTAGGGTATGTACTTCTAAAATGTCTTTATTACTCGTGCCTTTAAAAAACTGTGGTTTTTGTAATATGTCATTTCTCTGGTTCCCCAACATTTTTTCTCTTTTTTTAAAATACTTTTGTCCCTCTTTGGTATTAATCATGTTAATTTTTCAAGATAATTGATACACTTGATTTTCTCTAAGAACACGTATTTTCCAAAATAATACTGATAAATTCCAGACTTTTTTCCTTGAATTTCATCAATATCTCAAACTCTAATTCTGAATTGTCATATAACATCTGTAGTCCAAAATTTGATTCGATCTTACACGTATTTGTGTCCAAAATATAACTCTGTATCTGTCCCTCTAAACTAGTTTTGCATTCTATTTTTTCCATTTTTTATGAAAGCATCATTCTTTAGATTCCTCAGCCGACCCTGTCTGAAACATTGCCATTTCTTGCCTCTTATAAATTTCCTTTTGTGTATGTTTTCGCCTCAATGAGACTGATTTCAAATTTACTACCTTAACCACTCTCAGCATTACTTCTCTGAACTGATTGATACAGTAGGTTCTGCTCTCTGCCTCCTTCACCTCCTAGTTCCAAATCTTTCTTATGTGGAGAAAAGTTATTTTATACTATTGTTTTTGTCATGTTATTGCTTAAGAAATGAGGATGATAATCACGATCTCATATTGTGTTTAGATAATTACAGAGCTCAAAGCTCTTTTCCATGACCTTCTATTGCTGCTTAAAGCCCTGGGTCATGTGGCTCCAGTGTTCCTGGGATGTTGGTTTCCCAGTTGCTCTGCTGCTGGCCGACGGACCAGTCACGTCCTCTTTCTGAGGCGTTGGTTTTCTTATCTCTAGCTAAGTTATAGATAATGAATAACATCTCCAGACCATATTAATTTATCTGCAAACTCACCAATTTTAAGTAAAATCAAGGCAACTAGCACCATTCAAGAGCCCTAAACTGATTCTAATCATGAAGCATTGTTTTTACTAATTGTATTAAAATTCACCACTATTTATCTTAAAAAAACAAACAAGAATAAACATTTATTCAAGAAATATTGTAACAGAATATATTCACAAATCATTGCCTTTGACTATGTTTACTCTGTTTGTTCCAATCCAGACTATTCATCTAAACAACACTTTAAGGATATGGTTTCCAAACACAGAGCCTGGTAGGAAATAGAAAACATTAAAAGCAATGTAGTCAGTAATTAAAAAAACAATTATTCAGTTCAAAGGACTATCTTTCCGAGAATGTCTTTCAAACTTTTTGATGTTGTCCCACAATTTCTTTAATGAAATGCTTGCTATGATAAATAGTAGTTTTATTTTACTGTCCTTATTAATATGTTACTTAAGGAACCTACTTGGCAAATGAAAGTCTTTGCCAAATATGAGTCATTTACATTTATAGGGAAAACTTTATTGGAACATGAATTTCTAAGCTCTGGGAACATGTTCTCTGTTTACCATGAACAATCTTTTTGGAAGAATGTAAAATGTTCAAAGTCTATAATTTAGGTTGCTAACTATAATCTCCCATCAGATGATTCATCATGGAGAGAATTCTTGGCATGTGAAGAATGACTTGAGTGTTAGAGACGGACTTCCTTTCGTCTTGTCTGAACCTGACTTGAGTGGGCATGCTCCTGATGTGAGATTCCCTTCCTGCCCCAGTCTCCTTCCAGTCACACAAAAGAGAAAGGGTAGCCCTGCCATGATCTGAAAGGGAGGAACCTTCCCTGTCCTTTATATTTAAGTGGAGGAAAGACAGCAGCCTTGACAGTTTAGGCTAGGTTCATAGTGATTCAAATATTTAGAGGAGGAAAAGGTTTTAGAAACCATTGAATTTGCACCTTCATCTTAACGCTGTGGCACCAAGGCAAAGGGAGAGAAGACATTACTCAAATCATACAGCAAGTGAGTATTGAGTTGGAATTCATCTGTATTGTCTGGCTACAAAGTCAGTGCTTCCCTGTACAGATTTCTACTTGTAACCTAAAGAAAGAACTCAGATTTATTTCTGCATGAGTGTCACCTGGATGATTATTTAGAATGAAGAGCTAAACTCCCTTGCCTCTGCAATTATTGTTCCATGTCTTGTAGGAGGATCTAAACATCTGGAAAACATCGCAAGTGACCCTGAAGCAAAGAAACTATAAGACTTTGGCCTATCCAAAGGAATAAAATCAGTAAATAGTGGATTTTACATGAACATTGGAAAACATAATTAAAATTCTGAGCAATGAAAGTTCAAAGAAGGGAAGTGACTTGTATGTTAATGAGAAAACCGGGATTATATTTTATGTTTCTTAGATATACCTTGTATTTATTATCACCATATTTCATTACCCAATATGATATGAAACACAGCTGAGTTTTAAGCCCTTTTCTTCTGTATTTGCCTTTATATTGAAGATAGACTTGCTACTATACTTCTTTAAATACAGTAAGTCAATTTTAAGTTACAGCAACACAAACACGTATATAAATGTGTTACCACAGGTAGCTAATAGTAAAGTATCACTAATTATAAGATGCATCTTAATTTCCAAGATGATAAATTTGAGTCAACAAAAGTCTTGTGTAATATAATGGATATATCAGGGTTGGAAAATATTTTTCAACTTCTTTGCCAACTTCAGTTAGTTGGCAGTAGTGTCTGGAAAAATTTGATGCCAAAAGTTCTTGGATATACCAAGGCTAAACAAAAACTAGTGCACTCAGGCACAGTGTCACATGCCTATAATCCCAGTACTCAAGGGACTTTAGCAGGAGGATCGTAAGTTTTGGTCCAGCCTGGGCAACTTAGCAAGATTCTGTCTCAAAATAAAAAGAACTGGTGATGTATCTCAGCAGTAGAGTGTCCCAGGTTCAATTCACACTATTGAGAAACAAAGAAAGAAAAAAAAAAAAAAAAAAGTAGTGCCCAGATCATTGTGGGCACAGAGCAGGACTGGCAGAGAGGACAGCACTTATTTGTGTCAGTTTTAATAACTAGATGATGAAGGGTAGAAAAACTTGTTGAATTGAATTGAAAGGAAAAAAGCCTAACAATGAAAACAAATTGTGAGCATTCCAATTTTTAACCCAAATTGTGTTTAAATCTGAGTGTGCCAGTCTGTGTATTCTCAATATGGAACATTAATATTAAACAAGTTCTCTCTCTCTACTTTTGGTTCTTATTTCTAAAACAGAAATGATACCTCTGTCCTAACTCCTCCAGAGGCTAATGACAAATCAATAAGTAATCCACATGTAACTTTTTTAGTTTCTCAAATACTTTCATAGAGTTTATGCGATTTATTATAATCATTTTAATTCTAGGAAGTGATAATAATATCTCTTTTCTTAATTATGGAAATTGCTGCTCAGAGAACCTATGCAACTTGCCCATCCAAGATTGCATAATGAAATCAGTGATAGAGCATAAATTTTATATTTCATCCTATTTTTTATTTATATTCAACTACTCTGACAATATGTAAGAATGCATACATAGGATCTTTTAAACTTAAAATAGTGTGTTCATAGAAAGATGGTAGTTTAAAAAAAATCATCATTTCAGCTGATTTCTGCATTGGACCTGTCTGCTCACTGTTTTGCTCTTTCACATCATAGTTAAACCTTTTTGACTAGAGAATACCAACCGAGCACCTTCCTGGTCAAAAAAAATAGACAAAACTAAGCACTGACCTGTCTTCCTTGGCTGAAGACACCTGAAAAAAAGTATAAAATACAAAAATTATAATACAAACAATAATTTATGAATGTGCAGAAGTAAGATTTGCAAACTTAAGAAATCCTCAATACCTCTTCCTGTTCATGATCATCTCAAGAAGTCATGGCATGTAGTTTAAATGTTTATACCTGCTCACTTTTAGGGAGGGAGCAGTAAAAAACTTGGAAGGTTATGTTACAAGAACATGGGCCATGAAGGGTCAATATTTGTTGGAGATTAGGATCGGGTGGGAGAAAATGGTCTAGAATCTGGAGATTTCTGTGATAATACTGACCCTGTCATTAATATGCTGTGGGGATGAATTTATCATCTTGGCATCATTTTGGAGAAGCTGACTTGGAAAGTCTCCTCTAACATTAGTATTCCCAAATTCAGTCCATGCAGTTCCTCCACAAAGCCTTTGTTACTGGCAGTTGGAGAGTCCATTGTTCGTTGACTCAGAACGAAAGTTTAAGCCAGTAAATGGTAGGGACCAACTCATTCCCTTCTCTAGACCTCATTCTCCTTTCACATTTCTCTAAATTCCTGAAAGAGGAAACAATTCATATATGCAGTCTTGTTTCTCTTCCTCGTCTTCCTTCTGACCTAATGTGGCATGACTTTAGATTGTGAACAATTAGTTCAGATTTTAAAATACTGAATAATAAAACTCCTAGGTGTAATCTTGATACAGGCTGCTGAACTTGATCACTTCTGTGGAACTCCTAGTACAGCAACACCTCTCACGTGTACATCAAGACCACCTCAGGAGGAAGTATGGATGAACACAATGCATCTCCATGCTGGCCAAGCCCTTAGGGGAGGACAGCTTGAAGTGCAATCTCTGTTGATGAGGATAAAGAGGGAACAGAACTTTTAATTTGAAAGGCAATTACTAATCATTTCCAGTAGTGTTTCCCAACTCGTGAATTCAAAACTAGCAGAGTAGGTGGTTATTAAGCACACTGGTTCTTTGGACAATCCCTTGAAAATTTCATGATGTAAAACCAGATAGGATCTGGGAGTCTATATTTTGATAATACTTCCAGTGATTTGTATGGCTGGGGAAAAATTACTATAATTAATAGTCATTTCTCCATGTGCAAAATATAAATTTAATTATGACAATAGTAAAAAACATTTGTTGAACACTTCCTAAGCCCCATCTGCTTTGTTAAGCAACTTTCATGCATTTTTCTTATTTAGTTCCCCAAAGAGAGGTGATACTTTCATATCCCCATTTTATATATGAGAAAAATGAGGCTCAAAAGTCACAAAGCCATAAAATGGAAATACCTAGACTGAAAAATCACATCTCTCTTGTTTCAACAACTTGACTGTTAAGCACAATGTCCTCCCATAAATAGTATGTTTATGAAGTACTCATGCTTTGATAAATTGGTAGATAAGGCAATCATGTACAATTATGATCAGTTCATCTTATAAGAGAAGCAATAAGAAACATTAACTGATTTCAGGAACTATCTTTGCAATTAAATTTTAAGCCTAGTCAAGTCTATTTTTTCTCTCCCATCTCAGCAATTAATTGAACTACTCATTAAAGTTATTTGACATTAGTAGTCAGATTTAATCCATAACATCACAGGAATTCTTTATCTGGTTCTTTTCATATTTATGTGTAATTTGTTTATGTAAACATGACCAGCTACTGTGGGCAATGGCTTCTCTAGCAGCTAAGTCTCATTGAAAAATTGGTTCTAGATGTCCAAGCCATTTAACATCTTTTATACACCAAAATTCATCTACTATTGTCATGAAAACAAAGGATCATTGATGGGAGGTCCCAGGGTTTAGTCCCATTTCTAGCATTTTATACAAGAAACAATATCTCATAGAGTTGAAACATTTCTCCAGTTGACAGTTACTTGTAGAGAGATGGGACTAGACCTTGGGTCTAGACACCCTAGTGAACACTTCATCCACCCAAACGTAGTAGATTAGACTAAGAAGGAAGGAAAAATAGATACAAATGGTCCTGTCATTCGGATAGTCCTGATTACCTTAGAAAAATTTTATATCTCTAGAGGAAAAGAAATCATCTTGAAGTATGATTGTCTTGGAAATCCCTCTGTTTTTAAAATTTACAGCTGTTGTTCTTTAAGGTGGCAGATATATTCCCCTGCTTAAAAAGTTTTTTTAATTCACAAAGAATGTTTCTGCATTCTGAAGCTCAGTAACATCTTTTCTTTTCAAGGATTTCCTTGAAAAGTTTTTATTTCTCCCTTGTTTCTATTTTAATTTTTTGAGTCCCTTTGTAATAATAACTAAGAACACAAAAGCTTCCCTTCGTCTTAGAAAGCCAAGATTAAAATTAAGGCAAATATTTAAAGCAATTATCCATCCTGCAGACTAGTTCTTTGAAGCAAGCATCAACTGTGATGTCTAGAAGATCTGGATTCAAATTACAAATTCTATTTACTGTTGCAAATACTCTGACAATTTTCTTCACTTCTCTGTGCCACAGTTTTCTTTTTGTAAAACAGGATCTGAACTCCTTGCTGCAATATTGGAGATGATACATAACAGTCCTTAGTACATGTCTAGAATAGAGTACATGCTCAATAGATGGAAATTCTTTTTCACCATTATCACCATCATCATTTCATCATCACAATCACTATCATCATCACTGTGATGATCTATCCTAATGTCTTTCATATCAAAATTGTTAGAATTTTGAAACATGGCGGAGAAGTACTCTTTTCATCTTCAATTCAGTATAAATATGGGATCTTAATTTTAAGAAAACAACTCACCTGAGAAAAAGCAGAAAAGAGCGAGAGACAGAAGCAGAAAGACACCTGATATTTTCATGGTGTCAATTGGCTCACTCAGATCAAGACTGCTTTGTTCAGCTTAGGTTCTTTGTCAAGACACTTCTCAGAAAGCACTACAACACAGGCTCAGACATTTATATAGACAGGATAAAGGGAGTTGAGATCTCCACCTTCTTTTATAAAAATCACTTTCTAAAGCCATATTCAGTCCCACATACTTTAGGCATTTATGAAAAAATGCTCCATGCACCCCATCCATCGAAACAATTAGAACAATTATGTGAGTCGCACCTTAGATCTTAGTAATAGAGGAGGTCATTTTTCTACCAGTAGTTTACATTTCCTAACAACTGATACATCCTCCCTGTTCTTTCCCTCTAAGGCTTTATTACATTAAAGCGATGACTCACAGGTGAAGCTGCACTTGCTCCATATGTCTCTTTCAGGACAGGACCTACGGTTCCAGATGAGTAACTATAGGGAATGGAATCCCTTGGGGTGTGACTTGGATTTCAGAGTCCAAGTCATACAAGTTGTACCTAAAGAGAGAGGAATTTGACCTTGGCACCAGAACGTCATCAGAACAAGCATATTCTGGGAAGGAATCAGCTTGTTAATTTTAAATCATTATTGCAATCAAAGGCCAGTGATTTCCAATTTTAGAGTCAAAATGAATGCATTATTTTTACTTTGTTGAATATTATTTCAAAATTGCTGAATTGAATATCTGAAATAAGTATTTAATATTTCCATTTATGGTACAAAATAAAAATTAATTAGCTAAGATAAAAGTCTTTAAATTTCACCTTCTTAGAAAGTTAGATAAGTTTCATAACCACAATGGCCAATTTGATTGTACGATGGATCACACAGTGGAAAACCGTACTTTCTTTGCGGGGAACAAAGAAGTAAAAGAAGGAATAGTTAGAGTGATAGCTAGAAAGTCTGTCTTGAGTCATAAACTGCCTTTTAAAATGTCATATGTAACAACATAACAAGCTAAAATATAGGAAGATTACATAAAATGTGCCCAACTGAAATACAAGTCATTAAGTTATACACTAAATAATGCTTTTCTTTTATTTGCTTTGAGAAAACAATACATGGTTTATAGTGTTCCTTTACCTTGGGACATTTGTTTTGTTTTTTGGAAATTAGCTATTTTTAGAAATTTTAATTTGATGTATCAAAATATTTAGGATGAAGGACAGGGGACGTAGCTCAATGGAGAAGCTCTTTGCCTAGGATGCAGGAAGCCCTGAGTTCAATCCCCAGCATTAAAAAACAAAATACATTCATATTTAGAGTGAATTTTATGTTTTAAAAATGGGGAAATGTTTTATTGTGTTTTGATTAATAAAGCAGTATATTATGGCTTTGATCAAAATGAAGTGTGACTGTGATAGAAAAAAAAATGTCCTTTTCATTGCTTTTCTGAAATTAAAAAATAAATAAATAAATACAACACCTGAGCAGGACTAGGATGTTGCACAGTGGTAGGAAAGCACGTGCCTAGTCTTCATGAGACCCTGGGATTGATCGCCAGTGCTACAAAACCAGACAAAACAAAAACACATGAACATAATTGGTAGAGGAAAGAAGGGAGAGAGGACCACAGGTGGAAAAGTGAGGAAAGGCCGGAGGGATAGAGAGAAAACTTATGCTTTAGCAAATTCTAAAACAGGTTTCAAGCAAAGGTGTGGTGATCTCTCTTTCTCTCTCTCACATACACACAACCTGAGTTCCGCCTTCAGAAAGTCTGGGATCAGATGTTAGACACTAAATGCTTTGAAGAAACTAATGAACAACCTTTAAAACCAATATCTAAATTTTTCAAATGTTTGTGGGATGAGACATCTAGGGGTAATTGGAAATAATAGTGACAAATGCTTACAAGAAAGCTGTGAAAATGTCAAACAACAGCTGTACAATTTTACCTACTTGAGAGGCTCTTTATTTTCTCATTAAATGAGACAGCGTAAGAAACAATTTTTGAACAGAAACATTACATGGCGTTGGTTTGAGTGATGCCTCTACCTTCCTTCTCCTCCTTCCTATCCTATCATTTCCAACATTTCCTCCTCTCTTTTTCCATCTCCTTTTCCATCCTGTGACTACCCTGGATAGGGTCAGTCTAATGATAATCTCATGCCCAAAGTAGAAACAGTTTGAAAGCATCAGCCAATAATGAAAAGCATGTCACAGTGGTAATTGGACATGTTTCATCATAAATTCCTGGTGGCATTTTCTGTTTAATTCTGTTTGAACCTTTTCCCCTCTTCCCAAGTTTCATTTTCAGTTGTTGCTTCTTCCACTTTCCTTTTAACTTCTTATGGTTGGAATCTAGAATCTCTCCCAAAGTCTCTTGTGTTGAAGACTTGATCCTCAATACAGCAATATTCACAGATTTTGTTGGGGAGATAATTGGATCACGAGGGCTTTGAACTCATCAATGGGTTAATTCATTGATGGACTCATAATTGGATGGGTTATTTGGGAGGTGTTGAAAACTATAGAAGGTAGAGACTAATTAGAGGAAGTAGATCACTGGAACTCTGCCCTAGGAAGGTATAATCTGTCCCCAGCCCCTTATTCTCTCTCACTTTCTCTCTCTCTCCTTTCTGATCATTACGAGGTGAACAGATGTGGTCCACATATCCTCCTCACCATGATGTTGTGCCTCACCATAGGCCCATAGTGATAGGACCAAGTGATCTCAAGTTGAATCATGATCCAAAATAAATTTCTTCTTCTCTAAGTATTTTTTTCCTCAGGTGTTTTGTCACAGCAGTGAACAACTGACTAATACACCTCTGAAAATCACTGTTCACCTAAATGTTACTCTCTCCTTATCTTCTGTTCCTTTCTTTCCTGTTTTCTGATAATCTTCAAGGATTTTTAAATAGGTGTTTTAAATAGAATGATTCTACCCTCTTTTTCTGAATCTTTTTAATTCTGTTTTTTTAGTACTTACCCTACAAACCACTACCAAACGTGAGATTATGAAAGGACAAATTAAATTTTGGCTTTGGACAGGTTTGAGAGAAAGAATATGTTATTGAAAACATATTTATTTTTAAAAATCCAATACTGAATTATCATTTTGTTAGGATTCTGAGCCCATAAGAAAGTTTTTAAAGTGCATTTTAAACAACTTAAAGGTAAGAAACTTTCTCTGGGGAATCACTTAATTAGCTCCTTAAATTAGAAGTTGAGATAATAGAAGGTAGTAAAGAAGTTACAGGCAATTATTTCACAGACTGTATATAATTCTAGCCTTTTGGCTATAGCGAAAATAGAAGAAACCAAGTCTGAATTTTATTTCCTAGCTTGATAGAAAAATATGGAAAGTTTTAAGAATCTTAACATTTAGCAATAGTTAATCTAGAATCTTAACATTTAACAATAGTTAATCTCAATATATTGAATCGTGTGAAAAACAAAAAAGCAAGTAAATGAGCAAAGACCAAGAACAAATAACAGGAAAGGAGGTGTGGAAGAAGGCAGGAGAAGCTATGTCCCTTTTATGGACATAGAAGAATGTAGTAACAACAAAGGTACAGTGACTTCCAAAATTTAGCTAAGCCTACTTTCTTTTATGTAAAGACAAAATTCCTATACAGCTACTTTCCATTTACAATGTATTACATAACATATACTCAGAAATATGACTGTGCAGGGTACTACTATACATGAGATCATCTACATTTTATTTAATACATATGTAAGAGACATTAATTTTGACTATGATTTTTCTACTGATTCTACAATATCACTTCATCTAGAAAGGTACAGTTTCATTGCTTTTAGAATGATTAGATTTGAATCCAAGGATATACATCCATTTGTGTTTATTCATGGTTTTGTTTGTATAATTTCTCATTTCCCCCAAACTGAACATAATGTAAAATGTATTATTTTGAAATGTAGTCTCAGATATGTTCTGTTTCCCACAAATACTTGAATGCTTCCACCATTTTGCATAGGTTTTAAGATACAATCATATTTTCAAAGAGGACATTGACTGTTTTAATCCAAAAAAAATGCTAAACAGGAGAGTCGCTACATAACGTTGGTTATAGTCCTTTACCCTCACACAGTATACTAAAAGTCAAGATTTTTTTTAATTTGCAAAAATCCAGTTTTTATTCAGAATGAAGATTGTTTTTCTAGAATCTTTCATGGGTCTGCATATGAAAGGTAAACCTTTCCTTGGACTAGAGAAAGGCATCTAGGAAGAAAAGGAGAAAGGAGTTCCAGAGTTTAAACTTTATTGTTCTGTCTTGATTCAAAATCCCTGGTTTTGGAAGAGGACAAAGATTCATCATTAGATTTACCATGTGGGAAGCAGAGAGGTAATAACAAGGGAGATACTGAAGTATTTGGACCTGACAGAAAATTCACAGGGGTCTCTCATATTCCAATGGAGATAACAAAGCAGTTGAAATCTATGATCCTTACAATACACAAGTGCTGAGAGGGCTGGATGCACCAGAGAGGTTTTTATTTCCAACAATAGGGCTTGGAGTTAAGAGACATTGCACTTACAAGCTTGATGAGAGAATTATATAATTCAGCAGAAAATACATCAGATAGATAACAAGGAGGAGAAGGGAGACACACACCTTCTGTGATATAGTACCCCAGGTTGTGAGAGATAAACATCAACAACCAGAAGTCAAGTGGAAATGAATATCCCACTGAGACCAATGTCACACTAATGTCATGAAGGATTTAGGTTTTCCTCCTATATCCAAATGCCATCTTTGAGAAAATCAAAGAACAGAGAAGAAACAGAAATGAGAATCAGAAAGAAACATTAACTCACAGAAATGTGAGTACTTCGTGTAAGAAACCTTATTTATTTTGTTCAATGTTGTGTCCACAGTATTGTCAACCATGCTCAGCAGTTAATAGTTACTCAGAAAATTTTTGTTCAGTGTCTGAGATTAAAGTACTTTTAATTGGCAAGATAAGCATTTTTAAATATGAAAATTTCATTTTTTGACACACAAATGTTACATAAAATTTGATCTCATCTAACCAATGTATTAGGTCTGATCTCTATTAATGTTTCACTAGAAAAATAAAACATAGATTATATGAATAACATATTAAAAGATATTTACTTCAACCCCTCAATACAAAATGTGATCTAAAGTTCTAAGAAATATACACAGCACTTTTAATTTAACAATTCTGTGATTGACAAGAATAAACATAAGCTTTGAGTCCAGATATACCAGGATGTGATTTCTACTACTTCTGCCACATGCTGTATGATTTGAAAGATGTCTATTAACCTTCAAGTCTTAGTATTCTAATAGAAGTAGCTTTCAGAGTTAATGTCAGGCATTTCTTATTTTACTGATTTTCTTATATCTTAAACACCTTCAGTTTTTCAAGCAGACTTTGCATTCTGTCTCTAGAGGTTGTGTAGGCTGGATGATGTCCTCCCATTAGCAATTCCTACCAGCTTTGTATCAACTCTCTAGTACATATGACTTCTCTGTCTCATTGCAAAAGCATTGAACCAAACAGATTGAAAGCTATTTCACCAACATACCTCTAGGATTACACCACTGAAATCAAATTCATATTTTTTCTGGCATAGCACCAAGCTTCTCACTCTTAGGAAATATAATGAGGCAAGTCTTCCAGGAATATGCATTTAGTGAATCTATGTGGACTATTAGTCACCGCTGTTGTCTTTCCTAAATACTCATTTTATTATATTTCCTGCTCCTCCCCACCATAGATTCTATACCCCTCTCAAAACAAGTTCTTTACGGTTTCTTATTTATTTACTTACTTATTTGGTCTGGGTATTGAACTCAGGGGCACTTAACCACAGTGCTACATCCCCAGGGTCCCATTTTTAATGTGCATTTTATTTAGAGACAGGGTCTTGCTAAATTGCTTTGGGACTTGCTAAGGTTCTGAGGCTGGCTTTGAACTCATGATTCTCCTGCCTCAGCCTCCCAAGCCACTGTGATTATAGGCATGTGTCACTGGGCCCAGTTAGTTTCTTATTTATTACCATTGTATCTCTATTTACCTCCCATAGCCCATGGTGCTGCGTTTGCCTGGGGTACTCTTTCTTTAATTAATTTAATGTCTAAATTCTGCATATCAAACTATGAGAGATCAAATCGCAACACTCTTAACATCACCTAAGGCAGGCATTCTAAACTGGTTCATATGTTTTATCTAACCCATGAAAGGGTTTTAAACATTTTTCAAACATAATCTACAACTTTTAAAATTAAAATATTTAACAAAAAGTAAACATACAACAAAAGATTTCTTGAAAATATTTGGACCCTTCTTTACTTTGGCCAAGTACAGCTGGCGTTTGTTGGTGCTTGCCTCATTTAAATGTGCTTTAGTTTCACCCATTGGCTCTACCTGTTGATGGTTTTAATTCTCATTATTTATCTCTTCTCTTTCCTTGTGAAACTGTTTTTCTTTGTTAAGTTATGCTTGTGTCGCCACTGTTTGTTTAGATGGTCCTTGTGAACAGACTCTATAAGTTCTTTTATCTTTTAAATTTCCATCTTGTATTTAGCATTCACTCCACAAACATTTATTGTTCAAAATATGATTTTAAATAATAATTAGTGGGATAAGTTCACCAGAGATCATTAGTAGCTGTTCTAGCCACCATCCCCCCACCCCCCATATCATCTTCTTCCTTTTTTAAAAAGTGAGCATGTGCTCATTTCTAGTTTTCTATCATTCCTTTTACTATGGTTCATAGAACTGGATTTCAACAATTGAAATCAGTCAGTGTAGAACAGAGAATCGGGTCAAATCGAGAAATGGAGGTCATCAGAGTCTGGGAGGTTGGTGACCGACCCTGGGAGATTGGAATGTCAGTGTCTCCAGAGCCTTTTTGATCACCAAGGTTACTTGCCTAACTACCCCACCCAAAAGGCTGCAGACAGGGAATTGCTAATTAATGTGTGTGTGGGGGGGTGCTTTACCTGAATCTCCATTTGGCCCTTCCCCCTGCCATCTGCTTCTCACCTTTTTGTCATGTCACTTGCAACTCCTGGTCCTAGCCAAGTAGGCAGGAAGGAGAAAGATAAGGTGGGGAGAGAATAGAACAAAGAAGACCCTAATCTATAAAAATTGCAGGGTGCGCTCACTTCTTGGGATTCTAGAACATCAGCCATGGTCCCCTTCTCCCTCCCAGGAGAAGTCTGTGTTGGCTGTTTTTAAATAAAGCCTGCATAATAAGCTTGCCTTGGTGTGCTTTTCTGGTTGTTATACTTTAGCACCTGGGGAAGCAGAACTCGTCACCAGTAAACATCGGTATCAATATCATGTGTACCCCTCATTTCCTCTGCTCTACTTCCCACCCTGCCTTCGTAACCAATTTCTCTAAGCTCCAGGTAGTCTATATTTGTTTAGATTACTTTAGTCACAAGTAAATCAAACTATGCCATAAATTATCATCTGCTGTCTAAAACTTTTGGAAATCACTTGATGTCATGAATCCTAGCATAATATTAAGAAAATTTTTATTTCCTTAAGATTTTCTTAAAGATTTATTTCTTCTTAATTCATTTTATTTTTTATGTTTTTTGGATATTTCTTCTTGAATTTATTTTTAAAAGTTGAATTTCATATTTCTTTTATAGTGAGCCTTCTTAAATCTCATGTTCCAATGCAAACTTTTCATAGTTTAGCATTCCCTAATTTAAATAATATTCAAGAAGAGATTACATTAGTATAGGCTTAGGAACATGATGAAAGGATGTCATTATGCTTGAGCATAAAACCACGAATGATCCAGAGTAACTTTGTTCTCTTCATTACCTAGGTAACTAGACTAGTAGATCTGAGGTATACAGCAACATAATGGAGTTGAACTTCAGCAAGGTCTTAGATAAGGTCTTTCATACTGTAATTCTGAATGGATAATGTAGATTGGGTGGGCTGTTGTAACTGGTAGAACAACAGAACAAAAGGAGCTCATGGATTAATTAATGCAACCAAGGGATAACTGTCCCAGTTAGCTCTCTTCCGAATGACCTAAAGGAAGACATAGAAAGGTGGCCGTTAAATTGGAAGTAATATCTCTATTACCATCTCCTTTTGTGTTTCTTTTTCTTGATTTACATCAAAAGTCTTTAATCAAGTTTCATGTAATTCGTTTTGGCCAGTCATCATTCTCAACATGTGAAATCTTTCTGACACCTGATATAGACTCCCACTTTCAATGATTGCATTAAATTTATTCATAAAATTATTTAAGACAGTAAGGACAGAGGCAGTCACAGGTGAAAATAAAAAAATCTAGATGGGACTTCTTAGAATAAACATAAAAAATTTGAAGAGAAGTTTTCAAGAGATATTCATACACCCACGCTCACAGCAACATTATTCATAATAGCTAAAATGTAGGAGGAAACTAAATGTCTTTGAATAGGGAAGTGGAGGAACAAAATGTGTCACACACACACACACACATCTACACTCAAATGAGGGAATATTATTCAGCTTTAAATAGGAAGGAAATTCTGACATTTGCTACAAAATGCGTGAATTTGAAGGACATTCATACTAAAGTGAAATAAGTCAGTCATAAAAAGACAACTACTGTATGATTCCAATTTTAAAGTCCTTAAAACAGTCAGAATCACATGGAGAGAAAGCAGAATGGTGGTTTGAGGGGCTCGGAAGAAGGGATAATGCAGGATATTGTTTAATGGGCATAGAATTTCAGTCGGGGAAGGTAAGAAGAGTTCTAGAGTGGATGTTAGCAATGGTTGTGCGTAATGTGAATGTACTCAACACTACTGTACTGTTGAGCTGAACACTTAAAAGTGGTTAAGGTGGTCAATTTGATGTTGCACATATTTTACCATAATTAAAAAAAAATACGTCCAGGCTGGGAAGTGGGGAACTGTTCAAAAGAACATGACTGAGCCTGGCACAGTGGACCACACCTGTAAGTCCAGTGACTCTGGAGGTTGAAGCAAGAGGATCACAAGTTTGAGACTAGCCTCAACAATTTAGTGAGCACCTCAACAACTTAGTGAGACCATGTCTCAAATTAAAAAAAAAAAAAAAAAAATATAGGATTTGGATTATCCCTCAATTTTAAAGCACTGCTGGGTCAAAGCCCCAGTATAAGAAAGAAAAAAAAAAAAAAACATGGTTGAATTTCTTCTCTGTGATCATTTGTCTCTCTTTTTTTTAGAAGTTTCATTGATTTTCCAGAGAGGTTGATTCTGAATTGCTATCATATTATTTACTGATTGGTTCATGTTTGGTGCTTTGTCTGTAATGATCTTATTCATCTTTTAGATTCTTTTATGGATTTGCATGGTCATGAACATTTTTAAATGAAAATATTCAAATGGTTTATACATATATGTGTGTGTGTGTGTGTGTTAATGGTTTTGGTTCTCTTATGTAAACTACCTTCTAATTTCATTTGCCTTTCTTTCTTGAATTTTTAAAGTGGTTTCTATAGATTTCTTTGGCTTTCCTTCCCCTATGTTTTCAAAAAAATTTGAACATAGTTTTTATAACATTGTATTATCCATGTGCTCAAATATCTCTCTATTTAGCAAATCAGACACATACATACACACACAAAATACATAGTTTAATATAGTGTGAAAACATTCTTGAAGATGTATTTTTTTTTTCAAGATGCTATGAGCACATTCATCTTTATTCAGTTAATGATTTTGCTAAGATGATCTCATGAATGAAGGCCCCACTGGGGGAAAAGATGGAATTGCACAAGTGAGTCTTGAGAGATATGTGAGTTCTGTTTCAAAATAAGGTTGTTTGTAAGTAGGGGTGGTAACGACTGATGTTGAAAAATAGGACATGCAGAGATAAACTGAACTCGAACCTTAGAGAACAGATGTAGATGAAGGCTGCTCAGTAAGTTCATGTCAAATAGCTTAGTAGAGGTAGCACAGGATGCCTGGTAAAGATCACTGAAAAGGGCCTGGGGAGATAGCTCAGTTGGTAGAGTGCTCCCCTTGCAAGCACAATGCCCTGGGTTCAATTCCCAACACCGCAAAAAAAAAAAAAAAAAAAAAAAAAGAAATCATTGAAAGGGGGACTAAACTGAAGCCAGTACAAATAGGTCCTGGAACACCATGTGATACACAGTGCGGACAGTGATCCAAGGTGAAACCAGAGCCAGCTCCAAATTAAACAGTACTAAAAATTCTTGCCAGCATTCTGACTTTTCCTAACATCCTAAATGTGAACATTTATTCAGCCTTTGGAAAATGTGATGGAGACAGGTAAGGGTAAATTGCACATTGTTAACAATGGAAAAAAAGGAAATAGTTTCAGGTCAACTAAACGTCTGGCTTTGCCTATTCCCTTTGAAGCTTAATTATAACCATCAGAAGAAGCCTCTTAAATATTTGTTAAGACACTGCAATATGAGGAAGGGAAAGTTTGCCAGTCTTTCAAAATCACAATGAAGCAGCTCTGCCCAGGTCAGGTGACTTCGTTCAAGCAAGTCATTCTTAGGTTTGCCTTAGACTTTGTAAACAAGAACATACATAGGAATTTTATTTCTAAGTTCAAAAATTCCACTATTTCTGCTATAAGAATTTGTTTCAAGTCAATCAATTATGGTAGGGAAAATCAGAGGAAGTACTAGTCCATTGCTTAACAAGACTTTTTCAATAGCAAAGGTAAAGAGCTTTCACTTGGATTAAAGGTTCTTCTCTGACTTGCCACACTTCTGAAAAACTTTATCTTCCAGTTTCCCTTACAAAGAACAGAGGTTCAAATCATTAGAATCTTGAGTAATCTGGATTTTTTTTTAATTGTAAACAAATGGGATACATGTTGTTTCTCTGTTTGTACATGGCGTAAAGGCATACCATTTGTGTAATCATAAATTTACATAGGGTAATGTTGTTTGATAGTAATCTGGATTTTTATCTTCCTATAGTTCTGCCCATTAATACATACTTTGTTGAAAATATTTTGCTACTTCTACCTCTCAGAATCTGACTCAACTTTCCTGAATAATCTAAAATGACTACTGTAGTTACCCAAGGGGAGAAAAAATCAATCTCTCTTCTGATTTAAAACACATTTTCACCTTTCATGGTATGTACTATGTGGCATATTATAAGTACATGTCTTACTTATGTAAGTTCCTTACTCCTTTAAAATACTCAGTAGCAGATGTGACATGTGCCAGTATCCTTTATAATAGTTAAAATATAAGAGTAGTAGCTAAATAACTATGAAAGGTGAAATTAGCAAGATTTGTGTAATTTCCAAAGTTAGTTTTATTTTATCTGGCTCTATTACACAGAGGAGGCAATATGTTTGGCTTGGTCTTATCTGAGTATATGATAAACTGAATCCTGAATCTAACAGCACAGTTAAATAACTCCCTTACCTTCATACCCAAATGCAATACATTTGGCATCATGACTTTTATTATAAATTACTTCTTTTAGGGTAATGCTCACTCATATAACAAATAACCCTATGTAAAATAATGTGCAAAGAAGTCTATTTCTCACTTGTGTGAAGTTCAGATGATTGTCACTGGTTCTTAGGTAGCTTTCCTCCAAGTCATGATGGAGACACCAGACTTTTTATTTCTGGCTTTTCCATGAAATGTTCTTTAAATACAAATTTGCCACTCATTTACATTGAGGTGTAAAAAGAGAAAAAAAACCATTGATATATTTATCGATTTGGCTAAAAAAAAATGAAACACTTTTCTACTAATAGTTGCTGAAAATTAGGCATAGTCATACCATATCAAAAGGAGCAGAGAACCTCGTTACCTTGTTGAGTTTCCATTTACGGCACTATTTATATTTTAGCAGTGGAGGTTGCATTTTGTAGACAATTGGACCCTTTGACCCCTGGGGAAACTGAATACAGACTTTGCTCTTCAAAGGAGAAACTGCCATACCAAAAGATAAGGATTTCTGCAAGTTCCTTTTTGCGGACCTATACCCCATGCTCCTTACATAATAGAGTAAGAACAAGATAATAATTGCAAACTCCTATTCCAAAGAGAAGAGCAATGAGATTACACAGGGATGTCCCCAGCACACAGTACTGTTGAGCCTATTCTCTGATTTGCCCTGATGGCAGGAAGCACTCTGTTTTGTACCAATTATACTATCTGAAACAATGCTCTTGTCAATTGTTCTTTGTAGTTTCTAGCTCTGCCTTTTGATAAGCTCTTACTTGTCTATCTTCTATCAAGAAGACAGAAATGGAGTCTGTGAGACCTGTTTAGTTTTTGAGACTGTATCACTTTCAAAGCTTACTTCTTTGAAGTCAAATTCAGAGACTTCCTTCAAATTATTTAAGGCAATAGGCTCTTTTAGCTGGGTTCACAGTTTCTCTCACAATAAAAATCTCTCAAAATTTAGAATGTTCTCAAACTCTTTCCTTTTACTTATCTCCATACACGAGTAACTATGTTCAAAACCTTTCTAATCACAGTTCTGAAGACTTATATTTATTTTTCCATCTTCTGCCTCTATGCTTAAAATTATTTTTTATTTTGTTTCATTTAAATAAAATTAATTTTAACTGATAAAAGCATAAAAATGTGCCTATTAATGGGGTAACATGATGTTTCAATATATGTGATTCATTGTGCAATGTTTAAGTCAAGTTAAGCATATGTCTCCTCAAACATTTATTATTTCTTTATGGTGAAAACTTCCAATATACTTTCTTACAGCTTATTGAAATGTACAGTTATGAATGCTATCTGTAGTCATCCCAGGGTATAATTCAATACTGGAACTCCTTGCTCCTATCAAACTATCATTGGTACCCATTTCCCATCCCTTCCTCCCCCACCTCTTCCAGCCTCTGGTAACCACGGTTTTATTCTAGGAAATCAGCACATTTTTAGACTCCACAACCCCAGTGAAAGCTCAAGTATAATAACATAGCTATTGTTTTATGTCAGATTTAGAATTGGTTTGTAAAGCAGCATTAATAAGCGGACCCAAACTTGATTCTGTTTGCATTTGGTAATCACACAGATCTAAAATGTGCAGCATTGTCTTTGGGACTAGGTAGTAGGCAGAACTGGAAAGGCCTTGGAAAACAATGAGTAGAAGGCCGACTGTCACAGTTGGCTGTTGGTGAGGGCTTGACTAAAAACAAGGAAAATGCTACTGGAACCTGGAGGAGATGAGATATTTGTTATTAAGGTATGAAAACTTTTAATAAGACTGAGGCCTAAAGAATATGGAAAATAGAAGAATCACATCTAATGAACTAATGGATCTTACTGAGATTTCTAGCTTAGATGTTGGAAGTGTCAATTCATTTCATCATAGTGTATAAAAATAGATACGGAAGGAATTATTTAGTTTTGAAGTAGCATCTGGAGGAAATATAAAGGATCTAGGATTTTCTGAGCTTGGAAACACAATCGTTTCTGGTTCTCAGTCTCTTACAGCAACTAGACACAGGACAAAAATAAGAGGCTGGGTTCTGCCAGTCAATCACCTGGAGGGAGAGACAAAGCCAAGTGAACACTTTTAAGCCTCAGACAGACACAGGATCAACCCCACAGGTACTTTGCAGTAGACAGTAGGCCCACTAAAAATCTAATGGTTTTATCTCATAAACTCCCTCTGTGAGCAATCCTTTTCAATGACATTGTCACACAGAAACCATAGAGACCAAAAGTCAAGAAGGATTTATCTTGGAAAGATTTTATTTATGTTTTTTGTCTAATAAAGTATAATATGAAATGATGCATAAAGAACCCCCAATGAGTTTGAAGAAATAAAACATGCCAATACTGAATGGGGCAGATAGTGAAAGATGAAGAGTATAAACTTTGTGTGATTTGACACAGGACACACAGAACGATGTGGGATGGGGAGCAGGCTAAGAAGACTACTCAGCTGTAAACACAGATCACTTTTTATGGGCAAAAATAAAAGCTGACTCAGAGGGAAGAACCAAGAAACCAGAGGGCAGATTCAAAACATCAGAGAATTACTCCCAGGCAGCAGTACTGGACCTTCGTCAAAGAACTGACTATTTGTACCTGGTCATTGAAGATTTACGATGAAGGAAATGCTTGGTAAAATTTTATTTAGACAGAATTATTCTGACTGTACGTGTACTGTCAATGCATAATGTTGAATGATTATGAGTACAAGCATGGGTGATAATTAAGAGAGCGTTGCAATAATTCCAGTGGGATTAAAGCACTGAGGAATTAACAGTGAAACTGATAAAAAGTGATTAGCTTTGGGGTATAGGTGTGAGAGAAAGAGTGGAGTCAAGAAGGATTGTTAGATTTTCAGTTGAGCAAGTGGAAAAACTGGAGTTTCCATTTCATGAGTTTCCACAAATGAGAACATTTGTGGAAGAGGGAATGCTTGAAACAGAACGAGTTAGAGATTTTGATTAGATATTCAACAAAAGCTCCTGAATAGGCCATTGTAGGCATGAATCTCGATTTCAAGGAAGAGATAGAGATTGAAGATGATAATTTGAATAGAGAATGAGAGGACTAAGAGAATAAGGTAAGTAAATCTAGAATAGGTCCAAAGGCTGAAGAAATCCTGCAGCACTTCAACATCTAGAGGTCAAGATGATGAAGAGGAACTCACAGAGAGACTTAGAAGAAAGGTGTTGGAGGAAGGTACCTTGGAAGTCAAGTGTGGGGGAGCGGATAACATTTTAGAAATGAGAGAGTGATTAATTGTATTAAATGAAGTTGATTGGTAAAATGAGAGGAGGATTAAGTATTGATCATTGACTTTAGTAAGTTTTGATGTAGTCGTGAGTTGGAAGCTGATTCGAGTAGAACTTGGGCAAAATAAAAAAAAATAGAAGAAGATGTATTAGAGTCAATACACATTGTATACCACCCTTCAGAAGAGTTTTGAAAGAAAGAATTAAAAGGAGACATAGAATCAAAGAAATATTTCTTTTCCTCTGTTTTATTTTTTAAATGAGAGACATAAAAACACATGTAAGTTATTAGAAAGAGTTCAGAAGAAAGTAGAATTGAAAATGCAGAACTTTGAAAGAATTGCTCAAACAACGTTCTTGAGAAGGCAAAAGTGGAGGAGTGGAGTGTGGGTTGGAGGGGCTAGGCTTTTAAATGCAATCTCAGTCATACTGAGGTGAAATTCACTATAATAAACCATGAATATTTCAAAGGTGCAATTTGATAAATTTTAACATTTGCATACACCTGTAAGAAAAACCATAACAATAACATATCCAAAATCCAAAATTTTTCTTCATGTTCCACCATCCTCATACAACCATTGGTTTGCTATGATTATAAAGTTTTTTTAGAATTATAATGAATGGAATTACTCCGAATGTACACTTTTGCTTGACTTTCACACTGAAAGACCCTCAGACCCCCTGTCCAAGGAAGAACTCACGTGATCACTGGCTGCAAAAGCAAGAGGCAGTTTATTGATTACACAGGCGCCTGCGGGTGCTCAGTAAAACCTCAGCCGGAGCTTCGGTGAACTGGCACACCGGGCTTTGGGGTACAGGTTTTTTATAGGGTAAAGGGGCAGGTTTCGCGCGCACGGTAAGCAACAGATTTCTTATTGGTTATTTTGAATCCAGCATTTAGACATTCTTGGAGAAGCCATAAATTTACTTTAACTGGAGAGGGGGATGAAAGATAGAGACACAGGCGGAGACACAGGCTTCCCCAAATTGCCCGCAGCCCCTCTCTTCCGCACCTGCATAAACACAGGCTTTCCCTAATTGCCTGCAGCACGGGTCGTAAAAAATGGTAAAGAATGTATAAACTCAGACTTCTTTCACCTTATCTGTGAAGGCTAGGGGAGCTGACCCGAGAAGGAACCTTGTTAAGGATAGAGCAGGCTCAGAACTTAAGATGCCATGCTTCACAAGCCATAATTTTACTTTGCCATTTGCAGTCCTTCGTTATCTCATCCTATTTACTCTGTCCTTGGTCAGGAATCTGGTATCAGAAGTTTTACAGGACAGTTTTATAGTTCCTGCTTATCAGCTCCTGTTAGTTCAGACATGCTCTGACTTTCCCAATTATCCTGCCTCTTTCTTAGCTAAATCTTCAGATAAATTCCTTTAACATGCCCCGTTAATAATTTTTCTTTTTCTCTTAAAATAGGCCTGAGCTGGTGGGGCAGGGGTCTTTTCAACACCACTTAATTATTTTCAGATCCATTCCTATATTTTTCAAAGACTCCTTTGCCACCTATTTATATTCTTTGATAAAATGCTCATTTAAATCCTTTGGGCATTTATGTTTGTTTGACAATGTTCTTACTAAGATAGGTACCAAGTGCAAGTCCTTTATTCAATATGTGCTTTGTAAATACTTTCTCCAATCTTACACTTATCTTTTCACTTAGAGTGTTTTTCAAAAGTTTTTAATTTTACAAATTGCTTTTTCATGGATCATGCTTTTGTTGACTTATTTATGAATTTTACCTAAGCTAAAGTCATCAAATATTTGCTTCTAAAATATTTACAGCTTTAGATTTTTTGGAATCCCTTCTGAAGGAATTCTTCTATGTGGTGCAGGGTGTGGATTGAGCTTCATGGTTTTGTCTGTCTACATCAGGTTGTTTCATTTGCTCAAGATTGTCTCTTTTCCATTAAAATTCTTTGGGTACGTTTCTTTTTCAATCAGTTCTTTATGTGTGTGTGGATCTATCATTGGACTCTATTCTGTTTCTTGGATCCATTTGTTTCTTTCAACTCTGATGCCACATTGCCTTGATTCTTATAGCTTTATAGTAAGTCCTGAAAACAGGTAGTTTTAGCTTTCAAACTTGATTCTTCTTTTCAATGTTGTTTTGACTGTTCTAGGACCTTTATACTTCCATATAAATTTTAGAATCAGCTTGTCAATTTCTACAAAAAATAAAGGGGACTTCTGGGATTTCAGCGTGAATTTCATTGAATGTATAAATCAGTCTGGGGGAGAACTGACATCTCAGCAATATTCTGACCCATGGTAAAAAGATTACCTTTCCATTGTTCAGAAGCTCATTAATTAACCTCGCCATATTTACTTTTTGTTTTCAATGTACAGGACATGCACAATTTTCTTTCTTTTTTTTTTTATTGTAAACAAATGGGATACATGTTTTTTCTCTGTTTGTACATGGCGTAAAGGCATACCATTTGTGTAATCATAAATTTACATAGGGTAATGTTGTTTGATTCATTCTGCCATTTTTTCCCTTTCCCCCCTCCCCTCCCACCCTTCCCCTCCATCTATGATAAGCCCCTAGTATTTCATATTTTGATGCTGTTGAGATGATGTTATTTTTCATGTAGATTGCAGATTGTCTCTTCTTAGTGTATAGAAATAAAATTTGCTTTAAGAGGAGAATAGTGGATACCAAAGGCCAAGGGAGTAGGGTGTATGGGTAAAGGGACATAGTTTCAGTTAAACAGGAGGAATAAGCTTAGAGTCTACTGCACAATCTGGTGAGTATATCAAACACGAATGCGCTTATAGATTACAAAATTGCCTAAAGAGTTGATTTGAAATATTTTCATCTTATAAATATAACTATGTTAAGTGATGGATTTGTTAATCTATTCATTCTACAATGTAAGCGTATATCAAAACATCATGTTGTACTCCATAAAAATATGTAAAAGCTAATTAATTTGAAATAAAATGTTAAAATGAGTATGATTCATTTTGCATTTTGTTCTGTTATCTTTCATCTTTATTTAACTCATTGGTTTGGGTAGTGTTTTCCTAGATTCCTTCACTTTTCTTGCATGGGCCATCACACCATCTTCAGAAAAAGATGATTTTATTTCCTAATTTCCTCTTTCCTATGTGGTAGCCTTTTTCTGTTCTTTCTTATTCTAAGTTTTGTCTTCTTTCTTGTTTTATTGTAATGGCTACAACATTTAGTAAAATACTAGAAAGAGTTGAAATTCTTGTTTTGAGTTCTCAAATGTATATTTGCTGTGTTTTTCATAGATACTCTCTATGTGGTTAAGAAAATTCTGCACTGTATCTAGTTAGCAGCTTTTGTTATTTTAACTTTTTAATTTATGTTGAATTCGGGTCAAATATGCTTTCTTTGTCCATTAGTGATTAAATGGGTTTTTCTCCTAGGTTGCTAATACTTTCAATTATTTTGATGGATTTTCAAATTTTAACCATCTTCATGGCTCTGGCTGAGCCCTACAGGTCATGATGAATTGCTATTTTTGCATATATTTGGGTTCTGTTTGTTAAAATTTTGCTTAGAAAACCTGTCTTTGCTCATGAAGGATATTTATAGTTTCTTTTCTTTTTTTATTAAAAAGTAAAATTAACATGTGTTGGAATTAGAGCTTGAAGTCTCTTATCAGAGGCTTTTAACAGTGAATTTTATTTCTTTGATAGAAATTAGTAGAATTTGCTTTAATTATGAATTCAATTTCTTTATTTTCTCATGTATTCATTTTCTTTTCTTGAGTGAGCTTTAACCAGCTTATGTGTTTTCAAGGAATTTGCCTATTTTTCCTAAGGTGCCAAAGTATTTTGCCTGCATTTTTCCCTAATTTTTTATTATTATCATTTTAATTTTTACAGAAACTAGGATTGTTACATTTTTCATTCTTCTTATTAATAATTTGTGTCTTCCCTTTGTTTCTCTGATTAGTCTGACTGAAAGTTTATCAGTTTTATCAATTACAGAGACTTAGACTTCTGTTTCTTTGATTTTTCTACTACTCCTCTGTCTTCTGTTTTATTGCTTTTCCTCTTTTGATATTTATTATTTCCTTTCTTCGCTTACCTTGGTTTTATTTCTTCTTTTTCTAGTTTGACAAAACGAAATTTGAGGTCATTCTTTTGAGATCTTTCTTCTTCTTCTTCTCTTTTTTTTTTTTTTTTTTTTTTGTAGGGGCAGGGGGTATACCGGAGATTGAACTCAGGGGCACTGCATTACTGAGCCACATCCCCAGTCCTATTTTGCATCTTATTTAGAGACAGGGTCTCACTGAGTTGCTTAGCCCCTCACTTTTGCTGAGGCTGGTTTCCACTGGAACTTGTGATCCTCCTGCCTCAGCTTCCTGTCCTGCTGGGATTACAGGCATGTACCACAGCTCTCGGCTCCTTCTTTTAATAAAAGGAAAAAATGTTCAGGGTGTGTCTTTGGCTGGAACTTGGGACGTTCTTCCAGAGTTACTCTATGTAGATGCATGTGGTGGAAGCCTGCGTCCATCTTAGGACCCCTTCTCCTTTCTCAGTCAAGTAGGAAGCTTATTCATCCGAGAATAGGGACGCCAAAAGAGGTAACTTTATTAACCCCCTTTCCACTTTGTTGTTATATTTCTGATGTGTTTTTCATGTAAAAAAATTAAATGTTTTTGTAATGTGATTTTTGAATAGTTTACATCTTCCTGTAGAGGGAGAGATTACAGTATTAAGCTCATTATAATGGTCGTTGTTTAGATCATTCTGTCACTTTACTTATTCTATTTTAAAAAAAACAGATTTAGTTCTTCAGTGTCATAGACTAAATGTCTCATATAGAAGTTGTAACTCAGATCTCAGACCATATTTCATAACACTAGAATACTTTTGGAAAGGGAGAAAAGAAGAATATTGAAATTTTTACTCTTTCTATAAAATGAGTCATTCTGCAAGTCTTTATATGAGTATGTCATTTGAAAAAGTGCATTTGTTGTGCTATTTTTTAATATAACAATGTGTGAGCTGCTTATCAGGTAACATCTCATTTATACATGAGAAAACTTATGTGCAGTAAGATTAAATGAATTCTCAAAAGTTATACAGCAGGCATATTAAACTGCTGGAATAGAAGCCTGGTTCTTCTTGTCAGCAATACTTGGCTCCGAAGCTTGTAAATAGCTTAATAAATAGATAGTAAACACCTATTATTTCCTAGAATCATTCCAGAGGGTATCACACTGACATAATATCAGCTCGCATAGAACTTACACTTACATGTAAATTCAGAAGACTAAAGAAGTAGTCACTTAATCAAGTACTTGTTATTAAGTTAGGAAAGAGGAGGAGAAAGTCCCATGAAAGGATGTAGTAACTTCTCCCCTTAGGAGTCAGTTTGTGAGAGAACTCTACAGAACTGCACTGGAAAAGAGACAAAATTCTGCTGACTGGAACAGATACACTCTGCAACGTGGTCATTTTCTTTCATGAAACTTAAGATGCTAACATGTCACAATTTCTCTTGGAAATTGAGTATATGTGTCATCACAGAAGCTAGGTTATCATTATGATGCAAAAAAGGTAGAACTTTGACATGTTCATCTTTCCATAACAACAGTCTTCTTGGTCCTTTCCTCACTCCAGAGAATATTCAGCAAACTGGGAAACTGAGCAAGGCACTTACTCTGCGATACACATATCCTATTACTACTCAGAAGCACTCAGATATTTCATTAAAAAGAAAAGTTGAAAAGAATCATTTAATCATGGAAGGCATGTATACTTTCCATTTGATATTCCTATTGATTCCTAAATCTATTATATCCAAAACTAAGTATATTATTTTTTTATGTTTTCATAAACATAATTTTTGAATTTCCTTTTTGGACAGATCATTATTTGTGAAAAGAAATGCAGCTATTTGTTGTACATTGATTTTGTATCCCGAAACCTTATTGAATTCATTTGTTATTTCTAAGGTGCTATGTGTGTGTTTGTATAGTCTTTGGAACTTTCTACAGATGAGATCTTGCCAGCACTAATGGATACAAATGGATATAATTGTTGATTTGTATTCTTTTTTATTTCTTTTTCTTCTGATTGTTCTTGCTAGTTCTTCCAGTACAATGTTGAACAGCTGTGACAAGACTGGGTATCTTTGCCCTGCACCAGATTTTGGAGACTAGAATTTCACTCTTTCCCCTTTGATTATGATGTTAGCTCTGTGTTTTTCATAAATAGCCTTTATCGTGTTGAAGAAATTTCCCTCTACACCTAACTGTTGAGAGCTTTTATCCAGAAAAGACACTGAAAACTGTTACATGCATTTTATGCATCAATTGAGATGGTCAGTGGTTTTTATTTTTCATTTTAACACAATTTATCACACAAATTGACCTGAGTATGTTAAAATTTCATATGCCAGGGATAAGGATAACTTAGTTATGATGTATAGACTTTTGTATGGTTTGAGGAATTCTGTTTGCTAATATTTTACTGAGGGTTTTTCCATCAGTGTTTATCAGAGATACTGGCTTATCATTTAATTTTCTTGTGATGCATTTGTCTGGCTTTGGTATCAAGGTCTTGGTAGCCTTGTATAAATTATTTTAAAGTATTCCTTCTGGTTCTGTTTGTGGGAGGAGTTTAGAAGGATTGGCATGTATTCATTTTTAAGTATCAGACAACTGTGAAGTCATCTGGTCTAGGCCTTTTCCTCTTAGGAAGATTTTTCATTACTACTTCTATCTCTGTATTTGTTATTGGTCTGTTAAAACTTTCTGCTTCTTCCTGACATAAACTTGGTATGTTGCAGTTTTCTACGAACTTGTATTTGAGATTTTTGTTAAATAAGCAGATTGTAGGTGTTCTTGACATGAACAAAAAATGACTTAACTAAGAGGAGTAATGGGTATGTTAATTTGCTTGGCTTACTATTTTTGAAGTTATAACTACCATATGACCCAGTGATCTCTCATCTTGGCCTATACCCAAAGGAACGAAATCACCACCTCTTAATGGTCAGCACCACATCTGTATTCATGGCAGCATTATTCATAATAGTTAATACATGGAAACAATCTAAGTGTTCATCAACATATGAATGGATAAACTGTGGTATTCACATATACAAAATATTATTCAGCTCTAAAAAGCAATGAGATCTTGCCATTCACTTCAACATATGAGCCTGAACAACATTTATGCTACATTTAATAAGTCAAACACAGAAAGAAAATATTGCATTCTCTCACAAGTAGAATCTAAAAAGAGAATTTCAAATATGAAGAGAGAGAGAGAACAAATAGTGGTTACCAGAGGTAAGGTTGGAGAAAGAAAGTAAGGAGTTCTAGGTTTTATCATAAATGTTGAATGTGGACAGCTATTTTTGTAGTTACTGAAAAATTATGTAGTTTCTCTATTTTATGATTATCAAAAAGTCAAAGGGCAAGTGACTCGGGAGACTGAGGCAGGAGGATCACAAGTTCAAAGTCACCCTCAGCAACTCAGTGAGGCCCTAAGAAATTCAGTGAGACTGTCTCTAAATAAAATACTTTTTAAAAATGGCTGGAGAATGTGTATATATATATATACACCCACAAAATGAAATGAACTTGGATACTTGGGGTGAATTCAATTTAGGCTTGATGCATTATCCTCCTCTCATTAATTTTAATTGTTAATATTTGTGGAAATTTTATATATATTTATTTTTGCTTAAAATGTCTTTGGTTTTGATACCTGCATAATTCTGCCTTCATAAAATGAATTAGGAAGGGATCCTTTCTTTTCTGTTTCGTGGAAGTCAAGGTACAGATTTGTATTTTGTATTCATTAAATGCTTCATAAATTTATCTTTGATCCATCTACATTAGGAATTTTCTTTATTAGGAAGATTTTTGATTACCAATTTCATGCATTTAATGAAGATAGAACTACTCATAATATTCTTGAGTGAGTTTAGTAATTGGTGACTTTCAATTAATTGACATATTTCATCTTAGCTCTCAAATTCTTGTGCAGGAAATGAATTTGCCATATTGTCTCAGTATCTAATTAATGTCTGTGGAGTTCCCCTTTCAATCCTAAAATTGGTTATTTTTGCTTCTTACACTTTTTCAGCAATAATTTTCAAAAAAATGTTTTTTGGGGGCTGGGGAGATAGCTCAGTTGGTAGAGTGCTTGCCTTGTAAGCACAAGGCCCTGGGTTTGATCCCCAGCACCCCAAAAAAAAAAAAAAAAGAAATGTTTTTTGGCTTCATTGATTTTCTTTATTTTTTCTTATTTCTATGCTATTGAATTATGTGCTATCTTTATTATTTCCTTCCTTCTATTTGGTTCAGGTTGCATTACATTTCTGTGTCTTGTTTATTATGGTAAAAGTTAGATTCTGGTGTATACTTATTATGCCAATAAATGCCATAAATTTCCCCTTAAGTGCTACTTCAGATGCAGCACACCTATTTTATATGATACTTTTACTACTCATTTTATTAAGTGTCTTGAATATTAACCTATCTAGTATTTAGAAGTATGTTGTTTAACTTCCAAATTGTTGGGAATTTTAGAGATATTTTTAATCTTCTACTTTAATTTCTTCTTAGAAAACATGCATTGTGTGATTTTTATCTTTTAAATTTTTACCAAATTTTGTTGAATTATGATTTAGAAATAAAAATTGTATATATTTAAGATGTTGAATGTGAGGTGTCAATACATGTAGACAATGTGAAAAGACTACCACAATCAGCTTATGCATCACTTCAGCTAGTTATAATTTTGTGTGTGAATATGTGTGGGGATGAGAAGGTTTGAAAATACTCTGGGCAAATTTCAAGTATCTAATACATTAGATATGCAATATGCTTTGCCTTTTGTGTCCACAATTTATCTTATAAGTAAAAGGTTGTGCTCTTTGGCCATATTCCTTTCCCTCACCCCAAGGCCCTAGTAATCACTGTTTTATTCTGTTTTAATGAGTTTAACGTGTTTTAGATTCTATATGTAAGTGAGATCATGTGGCATTTGTGTTTCTATGCCTGTCTTATTTAACTTAGCATAATGTCCTCCAGGTTCATTGATGTATTTGAAAATGGCAAGATTTCCTTCTTTTTTTAAGGCTGAGTACTGTTCCACTATGTGAGTGTGTGTGTGTGTGTGTGTGTGTGTGTGTGTGTGACATTTTATCAATATGATGAAAGAATCTTAGGTGTTTCTTTCAAGTTTTTTGAGGTTAGTTTTATATTCCATAATAAAGTCTATCATGGTGAATATTTATGCGCACTTGAAAAAAGTAGTATATTCTCTATTGCTGGCTGAAATGTTCTATAAATGTCAATCATAATAATGTGTTTGTGTTGTTCAGGTTTTGTATTTACTTAGTGATTGCCTGTCTACTTTTTTCTGTAAATTATTGACAGAGAAATGATGGACTATTCAATTATATTTGTGGATTTGTTTATACTTCCTTAGAGTTTTATAAATTTCTGCTTCATATAGTTTGATGTTCTATCATTACATGAATACCTATTTAGAATTTTTATTAGGTTAAAAAAGTCTACATTTGGCTCCCTTGCTATTATATAATTTCCAGGTTATCCCTGGTAATACTTCTTCCTCCAGCATGTGCTTTGTCTTTTTTACTGTCTATTTGAAATTTGTCTTAACTGACAGTAAGGTTAAGGAAGGAAGAAATTAACTAAAAATTAATTTACCTGTTTTCTGTTGTTTTGTTTTGTTTGTCTGTTGTGATGCTGTGCATTGAACCCACAGCTTCACATTTGCCAGGCAAGCATTTTACTGCTGAGCTATTTCCCAGACTTACATTTCCAGTTTTTAAGCAGAAGGTGGACAAAATATACAGGGCTCATGATAATTGATTAGTCAACAAACATATTTTAATTTTAAATTAATATCAAAGGCAGAGAGGCTGCCTAGGGACCTGAGAGTCAGTGACCATGTGTGAGGTCCCAGCCTGCTATCAATACACACTGCAGTAAGGTGAGCAAGACCATTTTGAAAATTTCAACCCACTAGAACTCCTGCTGACCCCACCTGAATCAGAGTCATTAACTGGTCATGTCCACGAATTATGAAATACAACATATTCTTTCTTGAGTAAGCCACTGTGGGGTATGTGTTATTCTGCAGCAATAATCAATGCAGGATGGCGAAGTCAAATGAAATCATAGAATTCCCTTCTTCAAAAACTCAAAGTGAGCCAATAGTTCCTATCAGCATCAAAAAGTGCATAGAGACTATGTTATGAAACAAACTAAAAAATTTGAAGACAAGGAAATGAAGGGAATCATCTCACATGTCAAAACTTAGCTCCTAACCCATAACTTACCCCAGAAGTATAAATGGTAAACTTAAGAATTTCTGCAATTTATTTTTTTTTTTACCAATAAGACTATAATTATTTTCAGGATTAGAAAGAGGGCATTATTTTTATTTTCTTTTTCTGCTACCAGAAAAAGAATATGGATATGTGATTAAAAGGATAGCAAAAGATGCCATGAAATGAAGGTTGGAAGAAGCGAATTGAAAAATTGGAATTAATTTTCTCTAATGGAAACTTAGACTTCAAATGTCCACATCAAAATAAAGTAACAAATGATTCAATAAATTATTTTTTTCTGTGTGTCTATTATATATGGCCATGCATGTCGATTTTTAAAAAGCAGAGAGCAAGCAAAACCAAATTTTTCCAACAAAATTTATATTATTTATAGTTGAGTTCTCCTTATTTAAACCCCAAATGACTTCATACCACAGAAAATGAGGTAGAACAAAACAAAATAAGCCCTTAATTTTTAGTCAAAATAGGAAGGCAACAAATAGATGCTAATGTACAGATGATGAAGAAAAACTAATTCACACTACATCTGATCAAATAGAAGTTGTGGGTATAGCAGAAAACATTAAGTATGAAATTAAATGGACAAACTTAAAGGCAGGTTGATCTATAATAATAATAATAAATAATAATATAAAATTATATAATAATTATAATAATAGTGGTCAATGAAATATGGAGAGCAATGCATCATACAAAGGAAACATGAAGAACACTATCTGATAGCAAATGTAATTCAACAAACAAAATTTTTTTTTTGCTTCACCCCAGAGGATTATATAAGATCAAATCCCAGTTATAAAAAATAACTGAAATTCAAAGATGCTCATAACAAAATAACTAAATTTCCCTCCCTCCCCCAAGGAACTATTGAACTAACAAGTAATTTAGAAACATATTTTTAAATTGCTGTTATGAAAATAGCTTTAAATAATATTATTAAAGACAGAGATTAAAGTAATTAGGAAATTATTGTAAATAAGGATATCAAGGGTTTAATGGGTATTTTCCCTTCCTTCCTTCCTTCTGTACTTCTTTTCACTTTCTCTCTCTCTTACTCTGTGGTTTGATGGTTTTCTGTGGTGGTATACTTTGAATACTTTTTTATATTTTTTAGCTATAATAGATTTCTTATTCATCATCAGCTTACGGAAAACACGTTATATTTATAACGGACTATTTTAAGTTGATTAAAACTAACTTTAATTGTTTATAAAATCTCTACGCTTTTACTCCACCTCAGTTTATGATTTCATTGTCAAAATTTACACTTTTTAAAAATTTACATTCCTTGAAAATTATTAGAGCTATAGTTGTTTTGAATTTTTTTCTTATAATCTCCATTCTAGAGATATAATTGTTTTAACATCACTATTGCTATATTAAAGTATTTTGAATTTAATATGTATTTATTAATAACAGTGAGTTATAGGTTTTCAGGTATTTCCATGTTACTCATTAATGTCCTTTTCTTTCAGCTTAAATAACTGCCTTTAGCATATCTTATATGCTGGATCTAGTGCAGATGAACTTCCTCAGTTTTTATTTTCCTGGGAAAGTTTTTATTTCTCCCTCATTTAGGAAGAACTGTTTTGCCAAATAAAGTTTTCTTGACTGGTAGCTTTTTGGCTTATTTGTTTTTTGTTTTTAGTACTTTAAAAATATCATCTCACCCTCTCCAGGCCTACCACATTTCTGCTGAGATCCTCTAATAGACTTGAACTCCCTTTTATATACTATTTTAAAATTTCCTGCTGTTTTCATAATTTTGTCTTTGATATTTGATAGCTTTATTATAATTTGCCTTTGTGAACTCTTTTTGGGCTAAATCTGGACTTCCTATACCTGGATGTCACCATCCTCAGATCAAGTATAAATATAAGGCATTTTCTGTAGATAGCAATCTATAGAACAACCAGAAGACAATTTACAAAATGGCAGGAGCAATTCATTATCCATCAGTTATTTCTCTGACTGTAAATGGATAACATTCTTCAATCAAGAGATATAGATTAAATGAATGCATTTAGTAATGTGACCAACTATGTCCTCTATACAAGAAATTAACTTTACTAAAAGAGACGTACATAGAATGAAAGTAAAGTGATGGAAAAAGATATTCCTTTAAAATGAAAACCAAGAGAGCAGAGGAAACTATCCTTACATCAAAGTAGACTTTAAGTCAAAAACTGTAAAGAGAGACAAAAAGGTCATCATATAATGATAAAGGAGTTCATTCACCAAAAGAACATAGAAATATATGAACATAGAATATATATATATATATACACACACACATATACATATATATAGGCATATATATATCACTAACATAGAAGCACCTAACATATAAAGTAGCTACTAACTGATATAAATGGAGAGATAGCTGCAATACAATGGGAATAGGGGGCTTTATTGTTCACATTCACGGATAAACAGATCACCTAGACATAAAATCAGAAAGGAAACTTTATGCTTGAGGTATACTTTAGACTCAGAGGACCTTACACACATGTACAGAACATTCCATCTAACAGTAATTGAACATATACTTTTCTCAAGTATATATAGACTATTCGCCACAATAGATCATATATGAGGCTACAAAACAAGTTTTAACAAGAATGAAAGAATTGAAATCACATCTAGGGTCTTTCCAAACACAATGACATGAAACTAAAGCAATAGCAACTGAAGAAATCTTGGAAAAGTTATGACTATATGGAAGTTAACATGCTTTTGAACAACCAATAGGTCACTGAAGAAATCAAAAGGAAATTAGAAAGATATTTTCAGACAAAAATGGAAATGCAAAATACCAAAACTTATGCAATGCAACAAGAGCGGTTTTAAGAAAAAGTTTCACCTGGTGTGGTGGCATAGGCTTCTTATCTCAGCAACTTGGGAGGCTGAGGCAGGAGAATTGCAAATCTGAGGCCAACCTCAGCAATTTAGTGAAACCCTGTCTCAAAATAAAAGGTAAAAAGGGCTGGGGATATGGCTCAAGGGTTAAATGCCCCCCAAATCATTCTCTAATAACAACAACAAAAAGACCAGTTTATAGTTTATAGCAATAAATGGCTTTTATATCAAAAAAGAAGAAAGATCTCAAAGAATCTACTATTAAACTGTAAGGAATTACAAAAAAGAGAACAAACTAAGCCCAAACTTAAAGTTAGCAAAAGGAAAGAAATAAACAAAAGAGATGTTTTAAAAGCCAATAGGATAAATTAGCAAAACTAAGTTTTTTTTTGACAATATAAACAAAATAGACAAATCCATACCTTGACTAATTAAGAATCAAGAAATGTAAAAGCAGACATTTCCACCATTACCAAAGAAATACAAAAGATAAGAAACTACTATAAACAATTATATTGGAACAAATTTTGAATAACTAATAGATTCTTGGACACATGCAACTTAGGAAAACTCTCATGAAGAAACAAAATCTGCTGGGTGTGGTAGTGCACACCTGTAATCCCAGTGACTCAGGAGGTTGAGGCTGGAGGATGGCAAGTTCAAAGCCAGCCTCAGAAACTTAGCAAGGCCCTGAGCAACTTTGACACCCTGTTTCCAAATATAAATAAAAAATTAAAAAAGGGGGACTGGGGATGTGGTTCAGTGGTTAAGTGCCCCTGGGTTTAATCCCAAGTACCAATTAAAAAAAAAAAAAGACACAAAAAATCTGAAAAGACCATTGATTAAGTCAGGGTCCTCCAAAAAGACAAAAACAATGGGATATACATAGAGAGAGAGATAAGAGGGGATGTATTAGGGAAAGTGGCTCACTCCATTTTCGAGGCAGACAAACCTCAAGATAGGCAGGCTCTCTGCAAGCTGGATACACAAGGTAGCCAATAGCATGATTCAGTTCAAGTCTGAAGTCCTCAAAATCAGGGAAGTTGGTGGTAGAGTGCGTAGCCTGAGGGTGTAGGTAGATCTGAGAGCTGGAAGACCACCAGTGTGAGTCCCAGAGACCAAAAGCCTGGAATTCTGATGTCTAACAGCAGGAGAAGTGTTCCTTGGTTCAAGAAAAACACACACACTGAGAGAGAGAGAGAGAGAGAGAGAGAGAGAGAGAGAGAGAGAGAGCAAGAAAAAGAGAGAGAATTTTTCCTTCTCCCTCTAATTCCATCAGAACCCCTAGTCGACTAGATGGTGCTGCTCACATTGAGAACAGATTCCATTCTGCTCACTGACCCACAGGCCCATCTCCTCTGGAAATACTCTTACAGAAACTCCTGGGGTAACCCAATCATTTCATTCAAATCCTGAGTTACCAGAGTTTCCCTTTAAGCAAAGGCAGTATGAGTTCAGTACTTCTGAATCATTAAAAATAATTAATTTGATGACTGAGAACTTTAGCAACTATCTGGGTATCTCTTAATTCAGTTAAGGTGACAACCCAAATTAACCATTATAACCAATAACTAGTAAGGAGGGGATGGGGAGAAGGAAAAATAATGGAATGAGACAAACATCATTACCCTACATACATATATGATTACACAAATGGTGTGACTGTATATTGTGAAATTAAAAGTTGTACCCTGTTTGTGTACAATGAATAAAAAAAACTAAAATTAAATTTAAAAAATAACCCATCAAAGAATAGCCAGGTAGGGCATGGTGGCACAGGCCTACGATTCCAGTGGATTGGGAGGCTGAGGCAGGAGGATCAAGAACTCAAAGCCAGCCTCAGCAAAAATGAGGCACTAAGCAACTCAGTGAGACCCTGTCTCTAATAAAACACAAAATAGGTCTGGGGATTTGACTCAGTGGCTGAGTACCTCTGAGTTTAATCGCTGGTACTCCCCCCGCAAAAGAAGGATAGCCTAGAACTGGATGACTTCACAGCTGAGGAGACATTACCACTGACACATGACATTACAAAAATTCAAGAGATCATAGGAGGCTCTTACGAACAACTATGTATCAACAGAATGGAAAGCTTAGAAGACTTGGATAAATATCTGGACACATGCAATCTATGAAATTGAATAGTGAAAAAAAAATAGGAAAGCTGAACAGACTAATAATGAGCAATGAGATTGTATCTGTAATAAAAAGTCTCCCATCAAAGAAAAGCCCACAACCGATGGGGTCATAGCTGAATTATAACAAAAATTAAAAAACAAAAAACCTTTTACCATTCTTCTCTAACTATTCTGAAAAATTGAAGAGAATGGAATTCTTCCAACTCAGTACATCAGAACAGCATTGCACAGATATTAAAACCAAACAAGGACACAAGAAGAGGGAGGAGAAGGAAGAAGGAAGAAAGAAGAAGAAAGAAAATACAAGCCAGTGCCCCTGATGAAGCTATATGCAAAAGTCCTCAAAATACTTAGAAGCATATCCAACAGCAAATCAAAAAGTTTCACTGTGATTGAGTAGGGTATATACCAGGGATGTGAGGATGATTCATCATACACAAATAGGTAAATGTAATGCCTCACATTGTCAGAATCAAGGACAAAATCATGATTTATTTTAATAGATGCAGAAAAGCATCTTATTAAAAATTTCTAACAGATCAGGTCAGAAGGAACATACCTCAACACAATAAAGATCATATATGACCAGCCCACAGTTAACACCATAATCAATAGGGAAAAATGAAAGCTTCTCTTCTAAGATCAGGAATCTTAGAAGAATGTGCACTCTTACCACTTCTTAGCATAACACTAGAATTTCAAACCAGAGGAATTAGATACAAGAAAGAAACAACAGGCATTGTAATAGGAAAGGAAAAATTAAAATTGTCACTGTTTTCAAACAACATGGTCTTATGTATAGAAAACCATAAAGACTTAGCCAAAAATAATTTGTTGTAACTAATAATTATTGAAGTTAATTCAGTTAAGGGTTTGGATATAAAATCAATGCACTAAAATTCAGTAGCAATTTTATACCCTAACAGTGAACTCTCTAAAAAGGAAAAGAAAAGTCCCATTTATTATAGTTTCAAAAAAAATCAATGAAATAGGTATAAATTTAACCAAAAGGTAAAAGATTTCTACGGTGAAACTACAAACATCAATGAAGGAAACTGAAAGCGATATAAGTAAATGAAAAGATACCCTGTATTCAGGAGTTGAAAGAATCAGTATTAAAATGTATCAAAGCAATCAACAGAATCAATGTAGTCATCATCAAAATATCAATGTCATTATTCAATGAAATAGAAAAAAAAAACTATCCTGAAATTAGTACAGAACCACAGAAGCCCCTGAGTAGCCAAAAAGTTTTAAGCAAGAACAACAAGCTGGAAATATCACACTTAACTTAAAGATATACTACAAAGTTGTAGTAACTGAAACAGCAGGTGTTTGCACAAAAACAGACACACAGACGAATGGAAAAGAATTGAGTCTAGAAATAGCCCCAACATTAACAAGCCACTGTTCATTTTAACAAGAGAGCCAAGAACAAAAAATGAGGAAATGCTGGGTGTACTGGTCCCTGGGAACATACAGAAGAATGAAACTAGACTCCTATTTCTCACCAGTTATAAAGATTTATTTAGAGTTGATACTCTAAATAGATTAAACAATTATAAGATCCAAAAGTATGCGATTACCAGAAGAAAACAGGAGAAATGGTTCAGGACATTGGCCTGGGCGAGGATCTTTTTAGATACAATCTCAAAAGTTCGAGTAATGAAAAAAATGGACAATGGGATTATATTAAACTAAAAAGTTTCTACACTACAAAGGGAATAATCAATGGAATAAAAAAGATAAACTACATAAGAGGAGAAAATATTTGCAAACTATTCATAAGACAAGGGGTTGATATTCAGAATACCCAGAAGATATAGGTACTCAAGAAACTCAATAGCAATAATAATAATAATAAATTATAACTCCACTTTAGAATTTAACTGAAAGACAGGTGTAGTAACTCATGTCTGTGGTCTCAGCTAATCAAGAGGTGGCATAGGAAGCGGTTTGTGTATGCTCTCTTGAGCTTTCAAGCAACATAGTGAGAGCCTCTCTTAAAAAATGTGCTAAATATCTGAATAGATATGCCTTAAAAGAAGACATGATTAGCACCAATAATCATCAGGGAACTCTTATACACTGCTGATGGGAATGTAAATTAATATAACCACATGGAAAGTAGTATCGCAGTACCTCACGAGGCTAAAAATAGAACTATCATACAATCCAGGAATCTCAATACTGGTATAAAACTAAAAGAAATGAAATCAACTTGTAAAAGAAGCACCTAGACTCCCATTTATTTTAACACTCTTCAAATAGCCTAGTATGGAATCAATCTAAGTAATTATCAGTGGGTGAGTGGATTAAAATGTGTTATATATGTACCATGGAATGCTATTCAGTCAAAAAAAAAAACCCATGAAATTCTGTCAGTTGCAGTAACTTGGATGCATCTGAAAGTCATTATGTTAAGTGAAATAAGTAAGGCACAGCTAGACAAAATCTACATGATCTCCTTTATATTCAGTCTTAAAAAAGTTGATCTCACAGAAGTTGAGATTGAAAGAGGGGTTATCGGAGACTGGGGAGGAGAGACTGAGGTGGGGAAAGGTTGATCAACAAACAGGCTGTTACTATTAAATAGGAAAAATAATATCTCCTATCATTTATAAAAATCAACTCAAAATAGATTAAAGACTTACATATAAGACTTGAAATTGCAGGAGTAGAAAACGATAGGGAGTGACTCCGTGATATTGGTCGAGGCTATGATTTTTGGGGGAGTATGAATCTGAAAGTGCAGCCAACAAAGCAAAACTAGAGAGACTGAAGACTTCAGACACAAATTAATGATAAGGAGAAGGAAATTTTACCCTAATTTGATTAGTACATATTACACCTACATTTTGAAATACTACATTGTATCCCATAAATATGTATAACTATTATATTTTTTGTTTGTTTGTTTATAATATATTATTTTTTTATTATTGTATACAAATGGGATACATGTTGTTTCTCTATTTGTACATAGAGTCAAGGCATACCATTTGTGTAATCATAAGTTTACATAGGGCAATGATGTTTGATTATTTTTTCCCTCCCCCCCACCCCTCCCACCCCTCTTTTCCCTCTATACAGTCCTTCTTTCCTTCATTCTTACCACTCTCCTTATCCCTAACCCTAAACCTAACCCTAAACCTAATGCTAATCCCTCCCACCCACCATTATATGTCCTCATCCGCTTATCAGCGAGATCATTCGTCCTTTAGTTTTTTGAGATTGGCTTATCTCACTTAGCATGATATTCTCAATTTCGACCATTTGCCTACAAATGCCATAATTTTATCATTCTTCATTGTGGAGTAATATTCCATTGTATATATATGCCACAGTTTCTTTATCCATTCATCAACTGAAGGGCATCTAGGTTGGTTCCACAATCTGGCTATGGTGAATTGAGCAGCAATGAACATTGATGTGACTGTATCTCTGTAGTATGCTGATTTTAAGCCCTTTGGGTATAGGCCAAGGAGTGGGATAGCTGGGTCAAATGGTGTTTCCATTCCAAGCTTTCTGAGGAATCTCCACACTGCTTTCCAGAGTGGCTGCACTAATTTGCAACCCCACCAGCAATGTATGAGTGTTCCTTTTCACCACATCCTCGCCAACACCTATTGTTGCTTGTGTTCTTGATAATTGCCATTCTAATTGGGGTGAGATGAAATCTTAGGGTAGTTTGATTTGCATTTCCCTTATTACTAGGGATGTTGAACATTTTTTCATATATCTGTTGATTACTTGTACATCTTCTTCTGTGAGTGTCTGTTCATATCCTTAGCCCATTTGTTGATTGGATTATTTGTATTCTTCATGTAGAGTTTTTTGAGTTCTTTATAGATTCTGGAAATTAACACTCTATCTGAAGTATGGTTGGCAAAGATATTCTCCCACTCTGTAGGCTCTCTCTTCACATTTCTGATAGTTTCCTTTGCTGAGAGAAAGCTTTTTAGTTTGAATCTATCCCAGTTGTTGATTCTTGCTTTTATTTCTTGTGCTATGGGAGTCCTGTTAAGGAAGTCTGATCCTAAGCCAACAAGTTGAAGATTTGGACCTACTTTTTCTTCTATAAGATGCAGGGTCTCTGGTCTGATTCCGAGGTCCTTGATCCATTTTTGAGTTGAGTTTTGTGTAGGGTGAGAGATAGGGGTTTAATTTCATTCTGTTGCATATGGTTTTCCAGTTTTCCAGCACCATTTGTTGAAGAGACTATCTTTTCTCCATTGCATATTTTTGGAACCTTTGTCTAGTATGAGGAAATTGTATTTATTTGGGTTTGTGTCCATGTCCTCTATTCTGTACCATTGATCTACCTGTCTATTTTGGTACCAATACCATGCCATTTTTGTTACTATTGCTTTGTAGTAGAGTTGAAGATCTGGTATTGCAATACCCCCTGCTTCGCTCTTGCTACTGAGGATTGCTTTAGCTATTCTAGGTTTTTTATTCTTCCAGATGAATTTCATAATTGCTTGCTCTATTTCTGCAAGGTACATCATTGGGATTTTAATTGGAATTGCATTGAATCTGTATAGCACTTTAGGTAGTAGAGCCATTTGACAATATTAATTCTGCCTATCCAGGAACATGGGAGATCTTTCCATCTTCTAAGGTTTTCTTTAATTTCTTTCTTTAGTGTTCTATAGTTCTCATTGTAGAGGTCTTTCACCCTCTTTTGTGAGATTGATTCCCAAGTATTTTATTTTTTCGATGCTATTGTGAATGGAGTAGTTTTCCTAATTTCTCTTTCTGAAGATTCATCACTTATGTATAAAAATGCATTGGATTTATGAGCATTGATCTTGTAACCTGCTACTTTACTGAATTCACTTATGAGTTCTAAAAGTTTTCTGGTGGAATTTCCAGGTTCCTCTAAATATGTAATCATGTCATCAGCGAACAGGGATAGTTTGAGTTCTTCTTTTTCTATTCGTATCCCTTTAATTTCTTTGGTTTGTCTAATTGCTCTGGCTAGAGTTTCAAGGATGATGTTGAATAGAAGTGGTGAAAGAGGGCATCCCTGCCTTGTTCCAGTTTTTAGGGGGAACGCTTTCAGTATTTCACCATTTAGAATGATATTGGCCATGGGCTTAGCATAGATGGCCTTTATAATGTTAAGGAATGTTCCCACTACCCCAATTTTTTCTAGTGTTTTGAGCATGAAGGGATGCTGTATTTTATCAAATGCTTTTTCTGCATCTATTGAAATAATCATGTGATTCTTAACTTTAAGTCTATTGATATGGTGAATGACACTTATTGATTTCCGGATGTTGAACCAACCTTGCATCCCTGGGATAAAACCCACTTGATCGTGGTTCCTATCTTTTTAATATATATTTGTATGCGATTTGCTAAAATTTTGTTGAGAATTTTTGCGTCGATGTTCATTAAGGATATTGGTCTGAAATTTTCTTTCCTCGATGAGTCTCTGTCTGGTTTAGGTATCAGGGTGATATTGGCTTCATAGAACGAGTTTGGGAGGGTTCCCTCTTCTTCTATTTCATGGAATACTTTGAGGAGTATTGGAATGAGCTCTTCTTTAAAGGTTTTGTAGAACTCGGCTGAGAACCCATCTATCTGGTCCCGGACTTTCTTTGTTGGTAGGCTTTTGATGACCTCTTCTATTTCATTGCTTGAAATTGGTTTATTTAAGTTGTGTATGTCCTCCTCATTCAGTTTAGGTAATTCATATGTTTCTAGAAATTTGGTTGATGTCTTCGAGGTTTCTGTTTTGTTGGAGTATAGATTTTCGAAATAGTTTCTAATTATGTTTTGTATTTCACTCGTGTCTGTTGTGATGTTTCCTTGTTCATTCCGAATTTTAGTAATTTGAGTTTTCTCCCTCTTTCTCTTTGTTAGTGTGGCTAAGGGTTTATCAATTTATTTATTTTTTCAAAAACCAACTATTTATTTTGTTAATTTTTCCAATTGTTTCTTTTGTTTCGATTTCGTTGATTTCGGCTCTGATTTTAACTATTTCCTGTCTTCTACTACTTTTGGTATTGGTCTGCTCTTCTTTTTCTAGCGCTTTGAGCTTTAGTGTTAAGTTGTTTATTTGTTGATTTCTACTTCTTTTTTTGAATGCGCCCCATGAAATAAATCTTCCTCTAAGTGCTGCTTTCATAGTGTCCCAGAGATTTTGATATGATGTGTCTTTGTTCTCGTTTACTTCTAAGAATTTTTTTTATTTCCCTCCTGATGTCTTCTGTTATCCATTCATCATATAATAGTGTATTATTTAATCTCCAGGTATTGGAGAAGTTTCTGTTTTTTAGTCTGTCATTTATTTCTAATTTCAATCCATTATGATCTGATAGAGTACAAGGTAGTATCTCTATCTTCTTGTATTTGCTAACAGTAGCTTTGTGGCATAAAATATGGTCTATTTTAGAGAAGGATCCATGTGCTGCTGAGAAGAAAGTGTATTTGTTCTTTGTTGGATGGTATATTCTATATATGTCGGTTAAGTCTAAATTGTTGATTGTGTTATTGAGATCTATAGTTTCTTTATTCAATTTTTGTTTGGATGATCTATCCAATGGTTAGAGAGGTGTGTTAAATTGCCTAGTATTATTGTGTTGTGGTCTATTTGATTTCTGGAATTGAGAAGGACTTGTTTGACATACGTGGATGAGCCAATGTTCCGGGCATAGATATTGTGATTGTTATGTCTTGCTGATACATGCTTCCCTTAAGCAGCATGTAATGTCCTTCTTTATCCCTTCTGACTAGTTTTGGTTTGAAGTCCACATTATCTGAAATGAGGATGGATACTCCAGCTTTTTTGCTGTGTCCGTGTGCATGGTATGTTTTTCCCCATCCTTTCACCTTTAGTCTATGGGTATCTCTTTCTATGAGATGAGTCTCTTGCAGGCAGCATATTGTTGGATTTTTCTTTTTAATCCAATCTGCCAGTCTATGTCTTTTGATTGATGAATTCAGGCCATTAACATTCAGGGTTATTATTGTGATATGATTTGTATTCCCAGTCATTTGACTCATATTTGTTTTTGACATGATTTGGTTTCTCCTTTATTTGGTTATTCCTTTAGGCTAGCGCCTCCTGTTGCTGATTTACATTGTTGTTTTTCATCTCTTCCTCATGGAATATTTTGCTGAGATGTTCTATAATGCTGGCTTTCTTTTTGTAAATTCTTTTAGCTTTTGTTTATCGTGGAAGTATCTTATTTCATCGTCAAATTTGAAGGTAAGTTTTGCTGGGTATAAGATTCTTGGTTGGCATCCATTTTCTTCAGAGCTTGAAAATGTTGTTCCAGGCCCTTCTAGATTTTAGGGTCTGGATTAAAAAATCTGCTGATATTCTTATTGGTTTCCCTCTGAATGTAATTTGATTCTTTTCTCTCTCAGCCTTTAAAATTCTGTCTTTATTTTGTATGTTAGGTATTTTCATAATAATGTGCCTTGGTGTGGGTCTGTTGTAATTTTGTATGTTTGGATTTCTATAAGCCTCTTGTACTTGGTTTTCCATTTCATTCTTCAGATTTGGGAAATTTTCTGATATTATTTCATTGAATAGATTGTTCATTCCTTTGGTTTGTTTCTCTAAGCCTTCCTCAATCCCAATAATTCTTAAATTTGGTCTTTTCATGATATCCCATAATTCTTGTAGATTCTGTTCATGATTTCTTACCATCTTTTTTGTTTGGCCAACTTTGTTTTCAAGATTAAATAATTTGTCTTCAATGTCTGAGGTTCTGTCTTCCAGGTGTTCTATCCTATTGGTTATGCTTTCTATGGAGTTTTTAACTTGGTTTATTGTTTCCTTCATTTCAATTATTTCAGTTTGTTTTTTTTTTTCAGTATCTCTAACTCTTTATTGAAATGATCTCTGCTTCCCGTATTTGGTCTTTTAACTGTTGATTGGTGTGATCATTTAATGCCTGCATTTGCTCTTTCATCTTCTCCTACAATGCCTGCATTTGCTCTTTCATCTCCTCCTTCAATGCCTGCATTTGCTCTTTCATCTCCTCATTTGCTTCCCTGATCATTTTAATTATGTACATTCTGAACTCCCTTTCTGACATTTCTTCTGCTGTGCTGTCATTGGGTTTTATTGATGTAGTATCTAGGTTTGTTTGGGACATTTTCTTCCCTTGTTTTCTCATATTGGTCAGCTGTCAGTGGGACCCTGAGATATTGCAGATTTCCTCTATTGGCTTATAGTGTCCCGGTAGATTCCAGTGTATCACCTCCCAGCCTTCAGTAGCCTGATGTCTTGGAGGAATTTGATAATGCTGTACATTCAAAGAAAGCTGCCCCTAGCCCCTACTGGTTCCAGGGTTTGGAGTTGGCTCTGTGCGGAAAGGCTCTCACTGGGGGCCTGCACCGTGCAGCTGGCCGTGTGGGAGGAGCCCACCGCCGGAGTGTGAAAGGCTACCTGGGGAAGACTCTAGCTGCCCTGCCCTGCTCTGGTAAGCCACCCCTATCTGTGCCTGCTGCCCAGGCCACGTTTCGCCCAGTGGGGGAGACTCACCCCGTGACTCTATTTTTGTCCAAGTCTCTCAAAGCCTCCCCTTCTTGAGTCCTGGGTTCTGGAACGACTGGAGACGCAGTCACCCTCTAGGCTGCCATCTTGGATCATCCCGTGGAAAGAGCCTGCAGCTGGAGTGGGCAGAGCTGTCTGGAGAAGTCTCTGGCTGCCCTGCCCTGATCCCAGAGGCTGCTTGGGGATCAAAGCTCTCCGTTGTTTCGTGGAGTTGTGGCTGGCTCTATGTAGAAAGGCTCTCACTGGGCGGTCTCTTCCGAGAAGCTAGCCTTGAAAGGCACCTCCCACCCCAGGGATCCAGGCTGCTTGGGGAAGTCTCTGGCTGCCCTGTCCTGGTCCCTGAAGCTGCTTGCAGGCCGGAGTACGCCGTGCTGTCTCCGGGACTTGGAGCTTGTTCTGGTCAGAAAGGCTCTCACTAGGGGACCTGCTCCGAGAACCTGGAGAAGCTGGCTGTGTGGGCGGGGCCCACCGCCGGAGTGCGCAGGGCTGCCTGTGGAAGACTCAAGCTGCCCTGCCCGGCTCCGATAAGCCACCTCTTTCTGGGCCTGCCACTCGGGCCGAGCTTTACCCAGTGGGCAGACTCACCTGTGGTTCTATTTCAGTCCGAGTCTCTCAATGCCTCCCCTTCTTAACTCCTGGGTTCTGGAGCGAATGGGGGTGCAGTCACCCTCTAGTCTGCCATCTTGGATCGCCACTATTATATGTTAATAAAATTTTTTTAAATGTTGAAGGAGATGGAAACGTTCCTATTTTCATGGAAGCATTAATCCCCCAAGATTTGGAATCAACCTGAGTGCTCATCAACAGATAAAGGCATACACAAAACGTGCTATTATGCAATGGAATACTGCTCAGCCCTTAAAAAAGAAACAAGGAGGGAAATTCTTTCATTTGCAACAACCTGAATGACCTGGAGGTCATTTTGCTGAATGAGATAAATTAGGCAAAGAAAGACAAATATTGCATGATCTCAATCTTAGTGATATGCAGAAACCAAACAGGTCAACATCAGAGGAGCAGTGAAGTGAGATGTCAGTTCAAACACTGGAGGTTGGAATGGGGCATGGAGAGATATCAGTTGAAGATCATAAAGCTTTAGCTTAAAAGGAATAATAAGTTTTTGAGGTCAATTGCACAGCAGTGTCACAATAGTTAATAATGCTGCATTTCAGAATAGATAAATTTCAAATTTTTCACTACAAAAATAAGCAAAATAATGAATATGTTGATTGTTTTGATTTAATAATTCCTTATTATATACAGATATCAGAATATCACATTGTATCCCCAAGTGTATATAACTATGATTTGTCAAAATAATGTTAATAAAATAAGTAAATAAATTTAAAATGAAAGAAATTAACTATGATGTTGATTTTCCTTGTTCTTTGCATATTATTTTAATAACAACAAAATATAGACCCATACCCAGGTCATTCCTACTTTTTGTTTGAAAAATGTATGGAAAACAGTTTACTCATTCTGTCTCTTCAAATTAACTAACTTCTTCTTCTTATAATTATTATTTATTATTATTATTATTATCATTTTGGTGATAAAAAGGATCTAATCTGAAAACACAAATGAACTCGACAGAATTAGAAGAGGAATGTTGAATCTGTTAATTAGTTAGAAACATTCCACTACTTCGAGACAGTTCCCAGCTCTCCTATCCTATGTCAGACCAGAATAAGAGCTAAGCTTGGAGTATTTTAGGAGATTTCATCTTCCTGGTAAGAAGGATATCATCTTGTTAAGTGAGGAGAAAATCTGCAGCTCAAACTACTTTGATGGCGCAAGACAAGTTGGCCAAAGAGCTTGTCAGAGTTGCTGTGTCTAATCCCCAGTGCTTTACCGCCTCCTTGTGGGGAAATAGGACTGGTCCCAAGTACCACATGAGTTCTTTATGATGGCCTGTCCTTAGCAAAGCAAGGAAGTGTCTCGTAAGTTATATTAAGATGTTAGTTTGTATTATAACTCACAAATGATAAGGATTTTATTTTATTTTCATTGGTTCTTTTCAGTTATACATGACAATAGAATATACTATAAGACCATCATAAAAACATGAAATATAATTTGTTCTACTTTAGTCCCCAGTATTTTCCGTTCCCCTCCCTCCCTCCCACTCTGTTAGCTTCCCTCTACTCTCCTGCCTTTTCTGACATTTTCTTAAAGTATTTTTCTTAATTAGTGTCTTGTGGATGCACATGACGGTGAGAGTCATTGTGGTGTATTCATATATGTACATAGGAAAGTAAGGTCAGATTCATTCCACTGACTTTCCCTATCCCTTCCCTCCTTCATCCATTTCATTCCCTCTTGTTTACTCCTCTCATATTACTTCTATTATTATTATTTTTTTTTTGGAGTAGTCGATGGGAACAGATACCACATTCAACATTTCACTTTTTGGGACTGGCTTTTCACTTAGCATGATAGTCTCCAGTTCCATCCATTTAGCAAAAAGTTCCATAAAGTCATTCTTCTTTATGAATATACTCCACTGTTCATTGTGTGTATATGTGTGTGTGTGTGTGTGTGTGTGTGTGTGTGTATGCCTTATATATACACAGCCTTAAAGAAGAATGAAATCATGGCATTTGACAGTAAATGGATGGAAAAAACCAGGTCGTGACTATCAGATCTAAGACTACAAGGGAGAACTCCTTTTATGCATGCAGGCATAGGAGATCTGTGGAGGTTATTTGGTGCACTAGAAGGAGGGAGTCCCTGTACTAGATATATGCTGACCTCCTTTCCTGCTTCAGAAATTTCTACCAAAGACTGGGCGTGGTGACACATGCCTGTATCCCAGGGGCTTGAGAACCTGAGGCAGGAGGATCTTGAATTCAAAGCCAGCCTCAGCAAAAGTGCACAACTCAGTGAGACCCTGTCTCTAAATAAAATACAAAGTAGGGCTGCGGATGTGGCTCAGTGGTCGAGTGCCCCTAAATCAATCCCCAGTCTCCACCCCCAAAATGTCTACCAAAAAATGACAGAAAAGTTGTTATCAAGTCTTTTTTTCTCTTATGTGTGGCATATTAAATAAACACTTTATTATCCACTAAAAAGACTACAATTATTACAAAAATATAGTCTTGTTCTTTGGAATTCTTAGAAAAAGTAATGACATTGTATTTTAGAGTAGACTTTAGAAGATATCAGAGGAAAAGGAGAGTATAGTGGCATAATAAGGATGTCTTCCCCTTTCAGACAATGTAGTATAAGAGACAACTATTACCTAAAATAACAATAAAATATCAGACTAAATGTGTGAAACAACTACACAGAACCATCAGACATTGAAGGACATTGATTCCTAAGCACTGAAATAATAAGTTCACTCTGTGGCGGAAACCTTCATTTTTGATTCTAGGATCAGGAAAGAGGAACTCAGATGGAGCAAATTTGAGTTGATGCAAAGTTCAGAGGACAGACCAAAATGGCCAGCATTTGCAGGTTCTCAGCACAGGAGAGCTGCATGGAAGGATCAACAGATTACCATTGGTGCATGTGTGAGAAAATCAACCAGAGTCAAGAAAGACTCACCAGAGACAATGAGAGGTAACAGAGGCCATATCTCATAAAAGGTTAGTGATGGTACCTTTCAAGATGAAAAATTCACTAGGTAACATTAATACAAATTATTTATTGCACAGAAAAAGATTTGTGAACGTGCAAGTAGAGTAATAGCATTTGGAAACAAGCCTGCCCGGAGTTCTTGGTGTTCCTACACAACACAGGACTTGGAGCAATGGAAGTTGGTGAGCTAAGTCAGAACATCTCCTTTCCCCCAGGGTTATTTGCTCTTCATATTCTCAAGATAAAAGACTAAGGGTGATGAAAGGAAATTTTCTTTTCACTGGAGCCTTGCACTGGTCATGTATCCAGAGGCTGACCAGAACCTTACATAGAGCATAGAGAAGCAGAATGGCTGCACATTCCAGGCCTGAGCACAGTGAGCTGCTAAGAGGAAGAGTGCACATTAGTGCATATAGTAGTTTGCTTTCCATGCTGGGAGAATGGATGCATGCATGTGGGTGCAAGGAAACATAACTGCGAGAAAAATGTTTCTATCCTTCAGAGGTTAAAATGTGTCTAGAGAATTTAAGAAAAATGACCAATGGGACATCCATAAATTCCAACAATGTAGACTTCCTTCCATGGAGGGTGAGTGGTGCTGTTCAAGATACAGTGCGTTGTTGATCTGCGTTAAATGTGTATAAATGCCTCCACCTTGGGGCTGAATCTAAATGTGAGGAGGTTTAATGAGCAGTTGGCAGAAGCTGGGCAACAGAAATTGACCAGGCAGAGTACAATGCTCCATAGCTCTTTTTTTTTTTTCTTATATTTTGTTTTATTTTTTTTTATTGTATACAAATGGGATACATGTTGTTTCTCTTCTTGTACATAGAGTCAAGGCATACCATTTGTGTAATCATAAGTTTACATAGGGCAAAGATGTTATTTTTTCCCTTCCCCCCCGCCCCTCCCAACCCTCTTTTCCCGCTATACAGTCCTTCTTTCCTTCATTCTTACCACTCTCCTTATCCCCTAACCCTAAACCTAACCCTAAACCTAATGCTAACCCCTCCCACCCCCCATTATATGTCCCTCATCCGCTTATCAGCGAGATCATTCGTCCTTTAGTTTTTTTGAGATTGGCTTATCTCACTTAGCATGATATTCTCCAATTTCGTCCATTTGCCTACAAATGCCATAATTTTATCATTCTTCATTGTGGAGAAATATTCCATTGTATATATATGCCACAGTTTCTTTATCCATTCATCAACTGAAGGGCATCTAGGTTGGTTCCACAATCTGGCTATGGTGAATTGAGCAGCAATGAACATTGATGTGGCTGTATCTCTGTAGTATGCTGATTTTAAGTCCTTTGGGTATAGGCCAAGGAGTGGGATAGCTGGGTCAAATGGTGTTTCCATTCCAAGCTTTCTGAGGAATCTCCACACTGCTTTCCAGAGTGGCTGCACTAATTTGCAACCCCACCAGCAATGTATGAGTGTTCCTTTTTCACCACATCCTCGCCAACACCTATTGTTGCTTGTATTCTTGATAATTGCCATTCTAATTGGGGTGAGATGAAATCTTAGGGTAGTTTGATTTGCATTTCCCTTATTACTAGGGATGTTGAACATTTTTTTCATATATCTGTTGATTACTTGTACATCTTCTTCTGTGAAGTGTCTGTTCATTTCCTTAGCCCATTTGTTGATTGGATTATTTGTATTCTTCGTGTAGAGTTTTTTGAGTTCTTTATAGATTCTGGAAATTAGCGCTCTATCTGAGGTATGGTTGGCAAAGATATTCTCCCACTCTGTAGGCTCTCTCTTCACATTTCTGATAGTTTCCTTTGCTGAGAGAAAGCTTTTTAGTTTGAATCTATCCCAGTTGTTGATTCTTGCTTTTATTTCTGTGCTATGGGAGTCCTGTTAAGGAAGTCTGATCCTAAGCCAACAAGTTGAAGATTTGGACCTACTTTTTCTTCTATAAGATGCAGGGTCTCTGGTCTGATTCCAAGGTCCTTGATCCATTTTGAGTTGAGTTTTTGTGTAGGGTGAGAGATAGGGGTTTAATTTCATTCTGTTGCATATGGTTTTCCAGTTTTCCCAGCACCATTTGTTGAAGAGACTATCTTTTCTCCATTGCATATTTTTGGCACCTTTGTCTAGTATGAGAAAATTGTATTTATTTGGGTTTGTGTCCATGTCCTCTATTCTGTACCATTGATCTACCTGTCTATTTTGGTACCAATACCATGCCATTTTTGTTACTATTGCTTTGTAGTAGAGTTGAAGATCTGGTATTGTGATACCCCCTGCTTCGCTCTTACTACTGAGGATTGCTTTAGCTATTCTAGGTTTTTTATTCTTCCAGATGAATTTCATAATTGCTTGCTCTATTTCTGTAAGGTACATCATTGGGATTTTAATTGGAATTGCATTCAATCTGTATAGCACTTTAGGTAGTAGAGCCATTTTGACAATATTAATTCTGCCTATCCAGGAACATGGGAGATCTTTCCATCTTCTAAGGTTTTCTTTAATTTCTTTCTTTAGTGTTCTATAGTTCTCATTGTAGAGGTCTTTCACCTCTTTTGTGAGATTGATTCCCAAGTATTTTATTTTTTTCGATGCTATGTGAATGGGGGAGTTTTCCTAATTTCTCTTTCTGAAGATTCATCACTTATGTATAAAAATGCATTGGATTTATGAGCATTGATCTTGTAACCTGCTACTTTACTGAATTAACTTATGAGTTCTAAAAGTTTTCTGGTGGAATTTCCAGGTTCCTCTAAATATATAATCATGTCATCAGCGAACAGGGATAGTTTTGAGTTCTTCTTTTCCTATTCGTATCCCTTTAATTTCTTTGGTTTGTCTGATTTCTCTGGCTAGAGTCTCAAGGACGATGTTGAATAGAAGCAGTGACAGAGGGCATCCCTGCCTTTGTTCCAGTTTTTAGGGGGAATGCTTTCAGTTTTCACCATTTAGAATGATATTAGCCATGGGCTTAGCATAGATTGCCTTTATAATGTTAAGGAATGTTCCCCACTATCCCAATATTTTCTAGTGTTTTGAGCATGAAGGGATGCTGTATTTTATCGAATGGTTTTTCTGCATCTATTGAAATAATCATGTGATTCTTAACTTTAAGTCTATTGATATGGTGAATGACATTTATTGATTTCCGGATGTTGAACCAACCTTGCATCCCTGGGATAAAACCCACTTGATCGTGGTTCACTATCTTTTTAATATATCTTTGTATGCGATTTGCTATAATTTGTTGAGAATTTTTGCGTCGATGTTCATTAAGGATATTGGTCTGAAATTTTCTTTCCTTGATGAGTCTCTGTCTGGTTTTAGGTATCAGGGTGATATTGGCTTCATAGAACGAGTTTGGGAGGGTTCCCCTCCTCGTCTATTTCATGAATAGTTTGAGGAGTATTGGAATGAGCTCTTCTTTAAAGGTTTTGTAGAACTCGGCTGAGAACCCATCTGGTCCTGGACTTTTCTTTGTTGTAGGCTTTTGATGACCTCTTCTATTTCATTGCTTGAAATTGGTTATTTAAGTTGTGTATTGTCCTCCTCGTTCAGTTTGGGTAATTCATATGTCTCTAGAAATTTGTTGATGTCTTCGAGGTTTTCTGTTTGTTGGAGTATAGATTTTCGAAATAGCTTCTAATTATGTTTTGTATTTCACTCGTGTCTGTTGTGATGTTTCCTTGTTCATTCCGAATTTTAGTAATTTGAGTTTTCTCCCTCTTTCTCTTTGTTAGTGTGGCTAAGGGTTTATCAATTTTATTTATTTTTTCAAAGAACCAACTATTTATTTGTTAATTTTTCCAATTGTTTCTTTTGTTTCAATTTTGTTGATTTCGGCTCTGATTTTAACTATTTCCTGTCTTCTACTACTTTTGGTATTGGTCTGCTCTTCTTTTTTTTAGCGCTTTAAGCTGTAGTGTCTAAGTCAAATAGACCACAACACAATAATACTAGGCGATTTTAACACACCTCTCTCACCACTGGATAGATCGTCCAAACAAAAATTGAATAAAGAAACTATAGATCTCAATAACACAATCAACAATTTAGACTTAACTGACATATATAGAATATTCCATCCAACAAAGAACGAATACACTTTCTTCTCAGCAGCACATGGATCCTTCTCTAAAATAGACCATATTTTATGCCACAAAGCTACTGTTAGCAATTACAAGAAGATAGAGATACTATCTTGTACGCTATCAGATCATAATGGATTGAAATTAGAAATAAATGACAGAATAAAAAACAGAAACTTCTCCAATACCTGGAGATTAATAATACACTATATATGATGAATGGATAACAGAAGACATCAGGAGGGAAATAAAAAAATTCTTAGAAGTAAACGAGAACAAGACACATCATATCAAAATCTCTGGGACACTATGAAAGCAGTACTTAGAGGAAGATTTATTTCATGGGGCGCATTCAAAAAAGAAGTAGAAATCAACAAATAACGACTTAACACTACAGTCCAAAGCGCCATAGCTCTTTTATTATTATTTTTACATACCAAAGAAGTATGGAAGAAAACACTGTCACATTCCAGAGAAGACAACCCAGAGGCTTTTCTACACATTACTTTACTGTTCACAGGACTTAGAGAGCTGATTAATCCCAATGTTTGTCTTTGACCTATGAATCACTTGTTCCGTTTATTCTACTTATGAACTTTGAGATGCAAGTCAATAAGACTTTCAGAAAAGTTTTATTTATTTATTTATTTATTTATTTATTTATTATTTATTTATTCGCAGTGTTGGAGTTGTAATCCATGGCCTCCAGCATGCTGGGCCAAGCACTCTACCTAGGAGCAACATCTCAGTCAGAAAAGTTATTAGGAAAAATATGGAAGACAGTAAATCAGTGAGAGAGGAGACCCATCAATTGAACCTCAAGATATCTGCTGAAAGCTCTCTGTCCATCAAGAACCCATCTGAGGAGAGATGAAGCAGGGATGAGATTGAAGAGGATGGTTGTGAAGGACAGAAGAGGTTATTTTCTTCCATATCATATCCACTCAGCACCTTCCATCGTGGTAAACTTTATTCTTCCACGAGATTTCCTAAGAGTTACAATAACACTTTCATTAGTAGAATATCAAAGCCACAAAAATACTTTAAAAATTATCTAGCACCCTTGTTTTATATTTGAGAAATTAAGATTCAGAGTATAATAGGAAATGACTAAAGACAAAAGTCAAATTATTGAATTTCCTACCCAGTCGTATTTCCATGATTCTAAGATGTAATTGTTATAAGTTATTATGACATATGCTACAGTATTTTTGAAAACAAGTTAAATTAGGCCTAGCTTGTGATGTGTGAAGCATACCAGCCCTCACCTATTTGGTCCAAATTCTCATTCTTTGGTTGAATTACTCGAGTGGGATGACCTGGGGTTTGCACATTTCTGTCATTGCCTCTATACAAAATTACAAAATGATTGTTGGGATGAGGGCTCCAGTCTGATACCTTAAGGAAACTTTTTGCTCCTTCAAAATGCCCTGGTTCATGTAGGCATCAACTCTGAAAACATTGAATGGATGTGAGATTTCAGGGTCATGTCATGTAAATCCAAAAGTCTGAATACTGAGTCATAGATGAAGGACCCAAAATGTTGAAAGTTACCTCATCCTAGTTTAGAGTTTCGGACACATAAGAGGTGGAAAATACCTAAGAGAAGTCAAAATTATAATCTATCTTAAAATCACAGAATTTGGGAACTCGAAGGGTTATTTAAGAACTTCAAGTAGAAACTGATCAACCACCATACCAAAACAGAAAGAACCTGAGGAACACAGTTCGTACAATGTGTCTGCTTTCTACTCCAGTGGGCTGTCTAGTAGCACATGTCCTTCTGAGGGAGGCTGATTGCTATCTGTAGAAACCCGAGCAAATCCCTGGCTTAAAGGCTGGAGTCCTTGACCTTTCTAGGTAGATAGCAATGGCTATGAATGAGCACAGCCATAGTTTCCTTTTTTTCCCCAAGAAGTACTCACAAGCTCTCAAGACATAAGATGCAGGGATTGTCATAGGTTACAAAATTGGTGCCACAGATGGGTTGTTTTAAGTCAGGGCAGGGATCTGGTCTTTCATTGAACAACTCAAGTCCACTTTCTTATAAGGACATTGATCTGAAAATTGAGTTGAAAGAATGATACAATTAGAGCCATGCTCAGACAGGTGTAACACCTTTGGACTTTATTAGGAAATCTAAGCATAGTCATTACATATTCCAGCCTCAGAAAGAACTTCACAGACTCTAGAACTAGAGCCTATGCATATTCCACTAATAACCACATGATACCCTTGTTGTAGGATCCCCTTGGTAATTGAGAACTAGAGGCCTGGTATGCTATAATTGGGTGGGGGAAGTGGATAATGAAGAATGTGTCTGGGAAATTGATCTTCTCTCTCAATCTCCTTTATACCCATATTATTAACTATGAAATAGTATTAGATATTTTCTATGCCACTCAGCTAAGGAAACTGTAAGCCCAATGTAGGAAAAGATATTTCATTAAAAACTATGAGTCTTAATTTAAAATTATTTCTTTTATCAATATTATCCACTGTGGACCTTTCAGTGCTGTCTTCTATCTCAAAGTTATGAAATGTGAGATCACTAAAATAAGCTCCCTAATTTTGTAGGTAAACCTGAAAACAAAGAAGAGGCATTCTCAACGGGGACTGGGACCCAGGTGTAATTACTTACAGGGGAAGGTCTTCCCTGAATAGTGCTGGTGTCATTGAAAGTGTGGAGCTTGGTGGTCTCTGGGGCTCTACAGGTACCATGAGATTGGTTTTGATAAAGCACCACAGATACACTGTGGAGAGAGGGTTGGGCTGGGAGTAATGTTTGAGTTCAGAAGCTCTTCCCTTTTACCCAATCCCATCTTCACGGCAAGTCCACCACCACCACTAACTTATCCCTCTACTTTCTCTATCTCCTTTTCCTACAGTTTCAGCATCTAAATATCAGTTGAATACTTTTGTTCCCTTGATTAAAATTCTTTTATTGCACTTCATTTTTCTTGGAAAGAGACTTTCTTATTAGAGTCTAAATGGTCCCATGTGATCTAAATCTCCCAGCTCTTTCAGCTTTCTCTTATATCACTTTGTTCTTTGGCCTTTCAGTAGTTAGGTTTTTTTTTTTTTTTTTTTTTTTCCCCAGTTGTCCCTTGTATTCTAGGTTGTCCTGACCACCTAGCAAGCGTGTTTTTACCTCAGTGTAAAATGATTCTTCCTTCAGAGCTATACTGGTTATAATCCTCTTCCTCAGACTATTCCTTGAAATATTTCTTGTTATACCTTTATTCAGTTTATAATGAGCGTTTGTATAAGTAGTCAACTAGTTGCACAACTAATTACATCCCAAAGGGATGCTTAAGGTTTGTGTCTGATTAAACTAAACCATTGTGGGTGTGTGTGTCCAGCACATATATTGGCATTTAGTATTGCTCCATCAATATTTGCTAGGTGAATAAATGAGTATAAAGTAGTTCGATCTAAATATAGATTATTAGTAAAGATATCATCAATGTCTATAAATTCAGCTTCTTTTTTTCTTTCTCTTTGGAGAAAGAGAAATTCATGAGGTGAGGGGTCCTGCTGACTGCTTGAACTGTAAACATCTGCCTCTCACCCCTTGACTCAGTCACACGGGTGTCTGAAGTGGAGTGTCCCCTCTGATATCTAGCTGAATGCTTCCTTTTTATCTTTCAGGTCTCTGCTTATATGTCCCATGTCACAGATGCTTTCACCTGTCACTTTATGCATCATCTCTATCCCAATTAATGTCTCTATCTTACTATTCTGTTCATTTATTCAAAGAAGTTAGTACCTTCTCTGCTTTTCCTGTCCATTTTTAAGCTTCAGGAGTCAAAGGAATATATCAGTTTTTCTCAATATGGTATTAATTCAGATAATTAATATTTCTTAAAGAAATTTGAGTAAATTTATTTTTGTTAATAGATAACTGGGCAAGGACAGGTATTCTACTGCAAGCAGTCTTCTGAAGCATGTTTATTCTAGAACTGAACTCTATGAGACCAGAGTATAAATTCTGGACAGATTCAGTGTACACTTTTGCTGGAGCTGTGTCTCTGAAGTTCAAACTGCCCTCAAAATTATCTTCTTCATCAGACAACTCATGACTGACTTTTAAAAGAAGAAATGGAGTTAAATTCACTCCATACAATGTTTAAGTCACAAATACTTCCAAAATGAAATATAGTGATGCAAATCTTTGCCAAAATAAAATAAATAATCTTGCATTCATCTTTTCCCTCACTTAATATGCACTTATTGGCCTCACAATGCATGCAGTGTTCAGAGGAGCAGGCAAATATGGAAAAGGCATCTCGAGTTTGCTCCCATACAAGGTTAAAGGTCTTACTCTTTTATGTGTTCCTCCATCCATACTCCAATGTTGTTTCCTCTATTTACAACCTGCATAACCCTCGTGTGAGCATCTAAAGACATTCATTTAGGCTCATTCACTCCAGGAGCTCCCTACACCAGACTACCAGACTGTGAGCTCCTTGAGAGTAGGAACCAGGGTAATACACAAGTCCAGGGGCTCTTTTTTTTTTTTTTTTGCCGCGCTGGGGATCGAACCCAGGGCCTTGTGCTTGCAAGGCAAGCACTCTACCAACTGAGCTATCTCCCCAGCCCCCAGGGGCTCTCTTTTTTTTTTTTTTTTTATTGTAAACAAATGGGATACATGTTGTTTCTCTGTTTGTACATAGAGTCAAGGCATACCATTTGTGTAATCATAAATTTACATAGGGCAATGTTGTTTGATTCATTGTTATTTTTTTTCCTTCCTCCCCCCACCCCTCCCACCCCTCTTTTCCCTCTATACAGTCCTTCCTTCCTCCATTCTTGCCACCCACCCTAACCCTAACCCTAAATCTAACCCTAACCCTAACGCTAAACCCTCCCACCCCCCATTATGTGTCCTCATTCGCTTATCAGCGAGATCATTCATCCTTTGGTTTTTTGAGATTGGCTTATTTCACTTAGCATGATATTCTCCAATATCATCCATTTGCCTGCAAATGCCCAGGGGCTCTTAAGAACCTGTCGCACCCTGCCGATTGTTGGCAAGGCTTTGTTGGTATACATATGAACAAACTCTGATTTGGTTCCCAGTTTGGATCACTCTACTTTGGGCTCCTATACCAGCAGTGTACCTACCAGCCTCATATGAAGAGATCTTGAAGAATGTCATGGATAACCTTGCTGTAGTAAAGTTCCAAATAATAATCCAAAAGATTTAAAAAAAAAAAAAAAAAAAAACCTTCAAATTAGAATCCCAGTCCTGGGAAATCCAGTGGACAATTACCTTAATAATTCCATGTGGTGGCCACCAGTGTCGAGGGCCTGAAACTAGAGAATGCATGAAAATAGTTACAGAATCTAGTTCCTGGCAAATCACAGCTTACTCTGTTGGCAGAATTTTCTGATGTATTACAAAGGAAGCTTTCAATAATTGAAAACACTATTTTATTTATATATGTATTCATTCATTAAAAAATATGGAATAGTACTTCTCCTGTGAATAATCAGCATTACTGTATCAATGTATCACCATTCCCATAAAGGTTACCAGCCCAAAACACTAAAGTTTTTATTGTTTTCTTTTGTTGTTGTGGTGGTGTTTTTTGTTTGTTTGTTTGTTGGTTGGTTGGTTGGTTGGTTTTTTTTTTTTTTTTTTTTGGTACCAGGGGTTGAACTCGGAGTACCTGACCACTGAGTCATATTTCGTATCTTACTTAGGGGGAGGGTCTCACTGAGTTGCTTAGCCCCTTGCTAAATTGCTGAGGCTGGCTTTGAACTTGAGATCCTCCTGTCTCAGCCTCCTGAGCCACTGGGATTACAAGCATGCACCACCGTGCCTGGTATGTTTGTTTTCTAATACTAGTTAACCTGTACTTGAGAGAATTCAATTCAGGTAACCAATATAGTAAAGAAATAAGATATGCTGGAACTCTGTGATCTTTTGCCTGATTTTAGATACGTGAAAAACTGAGATATTAATCCTTGAGACTAGATCTTATTATGATTTCATTCCTCATCATGACATCATGATCCCCTTGAAAACAGGGTGAAGAATTATCAAAAGTCCTGGATTTCTGAGATGTGCTTTGGTGTAGGCTATTCACTTTTACATGTCATCTACTGAATTACCCAAGCCTCCTTTTCCCTGTGAGTTAGGTCTCAAAATCTGCATGTAATAGATAGGAAAACCAAGGTGACTGCACACTGACCCAGAGTTTTTCTGTCTAGCCTCTATTTTCTTCATTCTCTCTCCTCTCTCTCTCTCTCTCTCTCTCTCTCTCTCTCTCTCTCTCTCTCTCAATGCATATATATGCATATATTATATACATACACACAAATTTATCATATATATACTATATGTAAATGATCCAATTAAACAATTTTTAATTTAAAGTTGTGCCTTTCTGATTACAACTTGTCAAAGTTTACAAATCAACCTTATGTTCTTGTCAGGATCAGCCAAAGTACTCACCTAAAGTTGATACAACCTGTATCCAAATGAAGAACAAAAGAGGCGAGTACCCAGAAAGATTTAACCATTTCCCTCTTGGCCTGTTCTTGGACTGATGCTGCCTCAGTGTGTAAACCCTCTGTACAATCACCTAGGTAAAGATAAACAGAATATTATAGATATTGAAATAAGCAGCCCTCTTCAGCAAGTTCATTGTCTTTGTAGCACACTACATTTGGAAATCCTATTCCATCCTTTCTCAGGAACAAAGCTTAGAAATGAGAAACCTTGATTAACCATCATAAAGACGAAAAGATTGAAAAGTATAGAGCTCAGGGATAGACTTGTAAATGTTCAATAAACACATGTAAATCAGAAGACACTCTGCACAATTTATTATTTTAGTGTGAAAGTACTTTAGATGTCTTGAAAAGGCAACACCTTACCTGGAGTTTCACCCACATTCATATTTTTGAGAGAATACTAAGTAATGTGGCCACTACAGACTCCTAGACAACAGTGCCTCCACCAAGGAATAGGTCTGTATTTATTCATGAAGTAGAAAATAGCTCTTCGGATCAAACAAAGATTCCTGATATTGCAGGCAAGTTGGATTATGCTGAGAATCTTCTGATATGAATGCTAAACTCTTGGGCCATCCTAACAAACTGTAGAGGAAGAAAAACCATTCTGTGCCATCTCATGTCTATTTTATCCAGACACAAAGACAGAGAAGAAAGTGAGCAAATTTTCCCTCAGGATCAATTTCCCCTATAGCAGCACTACTGACTTCAATATGGAATCCACACATTCTGGGGTCTGCCCAGACCACCCTTACTCACACTGTATCCCTAGTCCTGCAACAGTGACCTGGTTCTCCCTGTATCCTTTAGATCTCTGCTCTGTAATAGGTGTAAGAAGGTAATTATATAAACTCACTGATATGCTCTGGTGGGATATGGGTTATTTAAAAAATTACAATGTCTCCATGAACTCCATTCCCCAGATTGTTGGAAGTTTCTGGCACTATGTCCTGGACTGCCAACTCTGCCTGCTCTGAGATAATCATGAACTTGTTAAGCACGCCCACATTTCATTCTGAAATCTTCCCTAGATTCCTGCAGGAATGAAGAACCAACAGAACAGCCAGAGATCTAAAGCACCAAGCCAGAAGACTCTCTCCCATCCCTCATGCCAACAGTGACCCACCTTAGAAGAGAAAAACCAGAGGAATGTAGGTGCACCTCTGTGACTAGTGCTACTCCTTTAAGGTGCATGACTTAGGGCCTCAGGAGAGGACAGAGTAGCTGCTTAGGAGAGCCAAGGCACTGGAGCATCATGTGCTGGTCTGAACAGCCCTTGGAGGTCCAACCTTTCACCTTGAAATCAGGTCAAACCGTGGCAGAGGGTATTGAGGAAGACTCGAGGCAATGAGAACAGATCACTGGAAAGGCGGCCCTAGTAGGCAAGCAAGAGAAGAGGCAATCTAACTGTGAGGAGCATGCCTGGTCAGAAGAGCTCAGCAGAAAATCATTACATGTTCTACACCACATAACTAGTACCTTTAATCTGAATGAAAAAAAAAAAAGTGTGGAACAACTAAGGCAAAGAAGGCAGGGATAGAATTTGCAGTGATGCATGAAATACCATGTTGCTGTTTGCCATGGGTGTAGCCTTGTTCCTAGAGCAATCCTGGAGCCTTTGTGATTTAACAGGGGAGGGACACTTATCCTACTGAGTGTCTCCTATCACTATCTGATCTCTGCCTTCCTTTCTGTAAAGACCAGAATTTTCTTTTGTAATGGAAATCATGTCACGTTAGAAAATTTGGAAAATAGAAATATAAAAAAAGAAATAAAAAGAAAGTCTCACAAATCAGAGATGGGGTTAAGTATATGTTGAGATAATATTTTTCCAATTTAAAAAAAATATATACAAACATACCTAAACCATGTTTTTATGCTTATATTCAAATTTTGTATCGTATATAATTTCTGCATTTTTTCCTTTAGAAACATACTATTGTATTTTTTTTTCATTTGAGATACAGACATAGAACATGACTTTAGATACTTGATGACATTATTTTATATATATTAATTATACTTATTCTTCAATTTTTGTTGATTTTAGCAATTATAGTTCTTATCATTATTAAAATATTGGATAACAGATTTCTTATATCAGTTAATGTATCTCTAATTTCATTTTAATAAATACCTATAAATGATCCTACCGGAGACTTGCAGTAAAAACCTGGGCACGTAAAATATGAAAAAGATATTTTTCCTTAAATTGCGGGCTCTTTACCTGTAATCTAATGTGGAATATTTTGAAAACATCCTGTCATATTCCTGAGTGGCTCATTTGTTCCCCAGTGCAGATAGGAAGTGATACTCCACTATGGAATGCAAATTCTGGATGCAGAAACAGAAGATCTGCCCATGTTTTGTCAACTCAGAAAGTAATTTCTTTCCTCGGAACCACAGAATTTTCCCATCTGCAATGCATAGTAATCATGTTCTATAAGGTGTTCTTAATTGAGCTAACAATTAAATAGCATAGAAAGCTAACTGACCCAGATTAGCCACCAGTAAATAACTAAGAAGTCCTTAGAGTGAGGCCCTGACACTAAGCTCACCCAGGCCTCACCTTCTTCTTCCCTCAGGATTTATGTACCATTTCAAAGACGTCCTTGCTTCTCTCCACCTCTCTTTGGGACAACAAATTCTGTCCATAATAGCTGTAGGATGTTTAGGTGCAAGGGCTCTGGCATCTAAGTCTTGATAAGGGTCCACAACTAACTCTAGGTACGCACTCCTTTGCTGTGTCCTAATCAGCATGCATCTATCTGAACAGAGGGCCCCACTTTCCCTCCCATTGTCCCTGATGTAAATGGGCAATGAGCACCTGTGCGTGCATCCATATTCACAATTGTCACAAGGAAGCTTTACCTTTGAAGCAGTAGAACAAAAAATTTGTTTTCAACCTGCAGATTGCAATTCTTCACTGGTTGTAAAGTTTATTCCACAACTTCTTAAAATAAACTACAATAAAAAGAAAAAGACTACAGAAATAGGAATTGTAAAGCAACTTAAATTAGTGTGCATATGATGTGTCTCAAAGTGGTGAAGTAAAACACCTTTTTCAAGAAACCAGTAAAATCACTGTTCAAAATCCCTCTCAACCAAACATTTAAATTCCCTAGAAGAGCAAAATTTTTCTATCTGAAATCTGTATACTTTTCTAAGGAGAGGGTAAGTAGTTATATTCATTCCTGACTAACTCCTCAGGAGACAAAAATTCTCTCCTGAAAGCTGGCCATCTCTATCTTTTTTAAAACATGGCTTTATTTTATTTTTATGTGGTGCTGAGGATCGAACCAGTGCCTCATGCCATGCTAGGAAAGCTGCTCTACCACTGAGCTCTTAAGGAAAAAAAGAAATTTATTTACTTTCAAGTTTTGGAGGCAGAATACTTCCAGGCCTGCTCAAATAAACAAGACAAACAAAATAACCCATACATAGACTCTCTGTCAGCTTTATTTTTAAATGCATTGGAAATGACCATTTCAGTGAGGACTTAAATAAGAATACTTGCTCTCCCCAGGATTCAAACTGAAGGATAAAGGGAAATAATTGATTTGTCTCTTATCATTTGTTTTGTTTCCTTTTCCTCCTATTGGCAGCAATGCTCTATTGAATCTAGTTCTCTATTTTCTCATCCCATAGCAGTGCCCATGTCTCCTGGCTTGGATGTTTCTTGCCTCAGAGAAAACTAATATCCACGAAGGCAGAACAGTGGGTGATAAATGCCAATCACCCACACTGAGCATCAGCCTTTCTTCTCCTTGATGTCTGGGGCATCGACCTCCTCTATCTCACTAAGAGGAGCCTAGACTCTGTGTGCCTGAAAAGGAACAGCTGATACGTGTGTATTTACAAGAGGTGTGCAGACCACTAAGGTGTACAGAAGATTGCAGCACCCTAGGAGAATGCCCTTGACCCTTGACCCCATGCAATGTTTGAACAAACACAGTGACACTGACTTCTCTGACTTTTGGATTTTCTGTTTCCACTTGTCCAAAACATTGTTTCTTTGTCTATATTGAATTATTCTACATATCCAATCTTGCAGCTATTTTTTTTTTAGGGTATGAAAACTTTTATTTCCACACATTGCCATAAGTTAGCCTCAATGACAAATTGTCCCTAAAATGTTTTATTCTCAGTTGATGAACATATTTCATTGTTTCTAAGGTCCTGGTCATGGGTTCTCAATTGTAGAAACTTGATTATGGACACATGAATATAATTATGAATGTATTTTCTCTACTTTTGTGTGCATTAAAAATTTTTCATAATAAATTTTGGTATTGTTTATGTGATACCATGCAGAACTATGCAAATTATAGTAAAAATTTATTTATAAAAATTAATTTCTTACCAAGCCAAAATTGAATCCTCTAAAACATAAAACTGAAACATTATTGGGTTGTCATTACTTTTGTAAGCAGCCACTATGTTGCACTTTCTGTGGCCCCAGTGGCCTGGAAGCCTTGACTCTCACATGTAAATGCTATCCTATCTCACTTTACCAAACAGTTCTGAAGCTTAATCAAATAACAGTTATTATAAACAAGAGAAGGGAAGCTCAGTGCACTATACCCTTTTAAGTAAGAGTTGCCCTGTTTGGGGTGTCTTGATTTCTGTATTAGGATTCTCTAAAGGAACAGAATCAACAGGAAGTATGATTATAAAAAAGGGATTTATTAGATTGACTTACAAGACCAGAGACTGGATAGTTCACAATGGCCCTCTGCAGCTGGAGACCTAGAAGAACCAGCAACTGTGCAGTTCAAGATGCAGAAGCCCCAGAACAAGAAAGATCAACAGTGCTATCCTAGTCCAAGACCAAGGTTTCTGGAAACTACCTGGAGAATTACGGGCAGAATCTGCTTTGGAAGAGTGAAGAAGTGAAGAGTCTGATATCCTCAGAGGATTGAAGCAGTGATCAAAAACCCATTCAAGAAGAGCCGAGCTTGCATCTGCAACTACTTCCTTGTTCTTCCAACTTTTATTCCATCCAAGCCACCATCCTATGTGCGGTGCTGCACATGCTTAGGGAGGGTCTCCACTTCAGTTTGCTATCTCACATGCCAATCATTCCCAGACACGCCGTCACTGACACACACAGAAATCTCTTAATCATTGGCATCTCTTAATCCAATCAAGTTGACAATTCAAATTAACCATTACAGCTTCCTAACATTAAAACATCAGCTGAAGTCAATGGGAAGCTATATTGAGGAACAAGGAGAGAGCTGGATGGAGAAAGGAGTTTTCTAAAATCCCAGCCCTGAAGAGCACTTGCTATTGCACATGGTTGAAAATTTTCAGAAGGACTAGAAAATTGAAGAAAAGATGGAGGAAACACAATGAAGACAGACAATCTTGTTTCTATAAGTTTTCACCGTGTCTGCTGCTTAGCTGAGATTTGGCATTCTACCACAGTGAATTCTAAATACTGCTAAGTTCACTAGACACTCTTCAAAGTCTTCTGCCTCCTCAAGATGCAGCCAAGCACAAATCTCTCTTTTTCATATTGTGGCAAAAAAAAAAAAATGATGTGAGATTTACACTTTTAACAAGTTGTTCAGGGTACAGTACAGTAGTGTTAACTATAAGCACAGCATTTTACCACAGATCTCCAGAGCTTTTTTATTTTGAATGACTGAAACTCTCTACCCATCAGGCAACCACTCCATCTTCCCCTGCTCATGGCCCTGGCCCCATTCTACATTCTATTTTTATGAATTCAACTACTTCAGATTCCTCATATAGGTGGAAACATGCAGTGTTCGGCATATTTCACTTAGCATATTGTCCTCAAGGAGCATACATATTGTGACATATGACATTTTCATAAGTGATATTCAATTACATGTATATATGCACCAATTTTCTTTATTCATCTGTGTGTGGACATTAGGTAATTTTACTTTTTGACTATTGTGAATAATGATGAACTGAATACCACAGTTAAATTATCTCTTTTAGATGGACATTATTACCCTAGGTACATGTATGATTTCAAGAATGGTGTGGCTCCATTGTGTAAAACCAGAGAAATGAAAAGTTGTGCTCCATTTTTGTACAATGAGTCAAAGTAGAGTCTGCTGTCATGTATAACTAACTAGAACAAATAATTTTAAAAATTTATCTCTTTGAAATCCTGATTTCATATATTTTGAACATGTACCCAGGAGTGGGACTACTGGATCATATTGTAGTTTCATTTTTCTTTTATTTATTTATTTTTTTTTTGGTACCAAGGATTGAACCCAGGGGTACTTCATCTCTGAGCCACATCCCCAACCCTTTTTTTTTTTCTTTTTAGTTTAGAGACAGGGTTTCACTTGATAAGTTGCTTAGAGCCTCACTAAGTTACCGAGGTTGGTTTTGAACTTGGGATTCTCCTGTCTCATCCTCTCAAGCCACAGAGATTACAGGCGCCACGGTGCCCATCCCATTTTTAATTTTTTGAAGAACCTTTATTCTATTTCCACCATGATTGCTGAATATTGCATTTCCATGCACAGTACACAGGGTTCCAACTTCTACACGCTCTTGAAATTTGCCTTTTGTTTTTCAATAATATCTATCTTATCAGGTTTGAAGTGAATCTTATGTCAGCAGCCCACCCAGCTGCTGGCACCTCTTCTGAGTGCACAGGAATGACCTCTGGATGGAGAAAGAAGTGGAATTTTCTTTTGGATTCTTCAGTTTCTATGTAGGACCTAAGCAAATATCCTTTGTAACCTCAAATTGTCGATAGTTCATTTTAGAGACCTTGACAATAGCAGTTCTAGCAACTTTGTCAGTTAACATTCTTGGAGAAAAGTGGATGCGGAGATGAAAACTTAATAGATGGCAACATGTCATTTTACTATAGTCTCCCTGGATTTCTTTCATGTAAGTGAAGGCATTAGAATTCACTTTTCATTACTAATCCCATTGCTATGCACTGCAAGAGTACTTCATTCTGCCACATATTCTGCATTTATGAAATTGAACTATTCCACAAATGAACAGAAGTGAATATTTCTTTATCTAATGAACAATTTTCTGGGATTACTGAATATAATTTGCATTCATTTTAGTCTGAAAACACACTCTGATAGACAATATCATTTGAAAAAGCATGGAACTGGGTCACATGAGAGTAGAGGGAGAGGTGCAAGGACAGGACATCCTAAACCACTTACCTGTGTTTGTAGTTCTGATTTAGACCCATTTGGATGTGCAGAAAATCACATTCTCATCAGAGTCAATATCCGTGCATATTAAAGATGTTGGGAAAATTACCTCTTTCTTCTAGCTGTCAATTCAGTATTTTATCAACTGGAAATAAAGACCTTTTCTTGAACAAGATCTTTATCAACTACATATCATACATTCAGCTAACAAAAATAGTTAGTTGAATGTAAGCACAGCATTAGTTACAAAAACACACCTCACCACATATTTTTCTGGGTTCATGCTGATGTTTGCATTCTTTAACTCAACTTCTGCTAATGTTTCTGAGAAACAGTTCATGAATGTAGCCTTCCTCAGCAGGGGAGGTGAGTTTATTCTATAAATATGTATTTTGTGTAACTAGTTTATTTCCAGAAATTCCAAATTTGTACCAGAAAGGGAATGCAGAATTATTTGACAAATAATACTCCTCCCTCTTCCTTGTAAGCTTTATGTTATTGACCAGAACTGAAACCGTCTGTCCTAAAACGACTTTCTTTTAAAACGCTTATCTTAAATGTCTGAGTGTACCCAACCACTTTTAAAGAGGAATTGCTCCATATTTAATATTATTCTAGGCATCGGAGATGTAGACAAGAACATTTAGCTCTTCTCTTGAAAAGTCAGTGTGGTGACAAAGATAGATTCATAAATAAGCAACTACTCAACAGTGACAACTGATAGTTTGGGTGTGAGAATGGGGTATTATGGGAACATAAAAATGCAATAAATAATTAACATTCAAAGGGGGAAAAGTTTATGGAAAACTTCTAGAGTAAAAACTGTGTCTAGGAAAGAGGTAAGAAAAATTAGTCTAGAGTTTGGAGGGGTGGAACTTGCAGGATGGAAGGAATAATGGAAGGAAGAGGACCAGGGTGAATAAAGAAGGTGGTGTTGGTCACACACACACACACACACACAAATGGGTAGGAGATGTTGTATGGGAACAAGTTCAAGAAATTATTACACTGCAGAAGGGAAGGAGGACAACACAGAGTTGAAGCTTGAGATGAACAGAGGCCTTGCTTGTCAGGAAGAGTTTGAAGTCCATCTTGGGAATTGCAGAAGCTACTTAGCTACTTAAAGGTTTTAAGAATAATACCTGGCACTTATCTGTATCTGAGTCTTTCTCGGATCATCCTTCATGCTTGAAAAATTATTTATAGTCATATTGTTTAGATAGCACTTTAATTTCAATAGTAATCTCTCAAAAGGGATCTGTGTGCCAGGAAGGTGTCAGGGAAGGAATAAGGCATTCCGTTTTGCTTCTTTTCTAGAAGTTTAGGATATCATTCATCACTGGTAAAGTCCGCAGGGAATGTTATTTGAGGGCACATTTAGAATCTAACTGGGTAAGATATGAGAGCTTCAAGACGGAGTCAACCAAGAATATCACAAAGCACAGCAGAAAGAGAATAATGTATTATTTGGCTTGGGCTGCAATAACAAAACATCTCATTTGGGTGGCTTAAACCACAGGAAGTTACTTTCCTATACTTCTGGACACAAGAAGTCCAAGATCATGGAGAAAGCAAATTCAGATTTTGGCAAGAGCATTTCCTGACTGGTAGATAGTTTTGGGGTACTCTGTGCTCAAGCACACAAAGATTCCTGGTGCCTCTCATACTTTCTTTTAAGAACACCAATGCTGTCACAGCAGGGTCTCAGTCTTTAAACTCATTTAGCCTGAATTACTTCTCTAATTGCCTCTTCTAATTACTATCACATTGGGGGTTCCAGTTTCAATCTATAAACTTTGCAGGAACATAATTCAGTCTGTAGCATAACACATCAGGTTGGGGAACACATGCAAACCTTGCCCTGTGCTGCTCTCAGTTTTAACCATGTTAAATACTCATAAATGTCAACTTTTATTATTTTCTACTAAAACTATCCTAGAATAAGAAGAGTTTTTAGTGTTTAAGGGACTGGAGAGGGGCAAAGAGAAATGATTTACCTAAACAAAGGACAAAAGACAGATGTTTGTTCATTACTGACTTGTTCTACACCCCAGAAACTAGAGTCCCACAGACCAAATCTAACCCATCATTTCTTCTGTAAATATAGCCATATATCCCTTTTCTAACATGATTAGGACCAGGAGGATTTTTAGATTTTGGATGTTTTTGGATTTGAGAATATTTTCATATATAGGTATATATATATATATATATATATATATATATATACACACACACACACACACACACACACACATATGTATGTGCATATATACACAAATATTCTCAAACACATAAATTTGAGATTTTTGTGTATATTATACAAAGAAATATATAAATGTATATATATAAGTATATGCAAATAGTCTCTATATATCATGTTGTATATACATAATTACACATACATATATATATGCAGCTGAGCACATATGTAATATATATATATGTGTTGTGTATTTGAAGTGAGAGAGAAAGAGTCAGTCTTAGGGATAAGACTTAACACTTAACACTTAAGCCCTAACACTAAATTCATTTTTGTTTCATTTAGCTTGTACACATAACCAAAGGCAATTTAATGCAATGTTTTAAATGATATTTGTGCAATGAAAAAATGTTTCATAGTGTGGACTTTTCCACTTATTGCATCATGTCAGTGCTCCAAAATTTTGGGATTTGCAGCATTTAGGATTTCAGAATTTTTGCACTAGTGATGCTCAATTTTATAGTTGTATTAAAACAGTTGGATTTATTTACATACAAAAATCCATTTATTTGCATTTATGTATACAATACACCATTTGTTGCTGCAATCTTCTCTGGAGGGGAGGAATCTTCTATTCTCATGTGGTGAAAGAGAGACAGGTAAGCAAGTTAATACTATGTGAAGCCTCTTTCACAAGGGCTTTAATCCCATTCACAAATGGAGGAGCCCTTGGGAACTAATAGTTATGATTGATATGGTATTCCCCAAAGCTGATGTTTAAGACAACCCAAGAAAGGTTAGTGGGTGAAATGATTGGTTACGAGAACTTAACCTAATCAGTGCATTAATACCTGATATGGATGAACCTGGGTGTAACTATAGCAGATAGGGAAGTGGGTCACTAGAAGCATGCTTTGGAGGTTTATATTTTGTCCTTGGTGAGGCAGAGCTCTCTTTGCTTCCTGATTGCTATATCCTGAGCTGCTTTACTCCACCGTACCCTCTGCCCTGATATTCTGCCTCACCTTGAGCCCAAGGAATGGAGTTGGCTATCTATGAACTGAGATCTCCTCTGAAACTGTGAGCACCAAATAACTTTTCCTTCCCTAAAAAAAAAAAGCATTGAATAGTCATGAGAAAGACTATCTATATCTTCCATAAAAAATAAAAATATTTTCTGAGCTCCTTACAGAAAAATTTGTCAATCCATAGTCTACATAGGTGCTCTCCTTGGGTGTTTTCTGAAGCTTTGAGAGAGAAAGGAAGATTCCAGGAGAGTTCATAATTGAAAAAATAAAGAGATTGAAAGGACTAGATCTCTGAAATACATATTCTGAAACAGAGTCTAAATATCAACTATGGACAGATGCCGAAGTCTGTGCTAGCAGCCAGGAGGAGCGAGTAGAAAGTTTTGTTTTCTTTGGTTCCATCTCAGGATCCTTTGTCATATCCTGGAATTAGAATTTTGAATCTAGTTTGTGAAGCTTTATGGAGATGGGTCTGCTTTCCATTTGCCTCTGAATCAGGATGTAACTCAAGAGGTAACTCCAAGAGTTGTTTTATTGACATTTAATGCAGCTAATTTTGTTGTGACCATTTTGACATAGTGGCATTTTCATGCACCTCTAGCTATGTACTCAAAAAGAAATCAACTTGAGACCTTTTAAATCCCAAATTATGTGTTCAGCACATTTACACTATTAACCCTGATCCTAAGCAATCAACTTTATCTTCCTTCGTTTCCTGCCCTATTCCTCACCTATTCATCTCCATCTTGTTCCTGTTCACCCTGAGGTCCCTGGGGCTCCCTGTCTCTCATATCTATTCCAGATCCCATTACCTCCAATCCCACTCTGTCTCTAAGCCATACCCTTTCCCTGGGACCCAGGATGTTGCCAGGGTTGGTTAATTCTTTGAGGGTGAATAAAAAAGTTTTGTACATTTTACTTCAGAAAAATGAAAGAATGTAAAGGGTTTCTTGTCTAGATATCAGTAACATTCAAAATGACATAACACAAACATCCAGTTCTTAAAAAACTTTCTTAGTCATAAAAAGAGTTTTCTAGATTGCCTACATATGAACAGGAAGGGGCTGCAGGCTTCATGTGCCATAGAATCTTTAAACCAAATCCTGGAATTGCCAAAGAAAACACTTTCAATATTGGTTTCTCATTTTTTTCTGAATAAACCATATTTTCATACCTAAAATGATTAATAGTCCTTTCCTTTTTCTTAATACAACATAGAACAAAACAACATAGGGATTGATGGATTTTCATTCTGTTATAAAGGATAAAGATCATAAAAGCCTATTATAATTGACCTACTGGAGACTTAACTTAGAAACAAAAAAGAGAGAAAAATGTATAAAATGAACTCTTCAAATCCAATAGGTCCGCAACTCCAGGCAGAGTTTGTTGACTAAGAATGCTTTCATCCATGAAGGGTTGGCCAAGTTTTTCTTCCTCTGGAATATGTTCAACCACCAGCCCAGAATCTTCAGGTGAACCAGGCTACTAGGTAGACCATTACCCAGATTCATAGAATGAGAGAGTTTCAGCATGGAGGCAGGAGTCCACAAATCATTTCATTCCACCAATAGCTAATGGCGTGGTTCCTCCTTTCCTCATTCCTATGCCTGTTGCTCACAGTAGAGTAGAATTATGTAATGTGGTGACCTCTATCCATATGTAGCTATGGAGCCCCTTGACTGTGGTTGGTCCAAAGAAGACGTACTTAAAGTATCAAATACACACTGATACCAAAGACTTAAGTAAATTGAAGAATTTATATTAGCTACATTAATAGCTTTGATATGTGGGACTACATAAAAATACATTACTAAAATTAAATATACCCATTTCTTTTGTGGCTATTAGAAAATTTTAAATCGTGACTGTAGCTTGTATTGTTTTATTGGAGAGTGCTACCTCTGAGATTCGCACATATTGGTAATCATATTCCTTAGTCTTTCCCAGATTATGGGTACAAAGCCCCCAGGTATGGAATTGTCAAGTAGGTAACTAACTGGTATAAGAAATTGCTAGTCTGTTCATTGAATAGGCTACATAACTGAGAGACAGTTATGTTTATCCATGAAAATATAGGAGTGCTGGTATTGTAATAGGTAGCTTTATATACTGCTGGATGTCTGGGTGTCCACATTGCTTATCTCAGACCTATGCACTCCCTACAACTATGATAGCAACTTGAACATAAGAAAATGAGTATTCTGTCCACCAATGAGTTTATTTGCAGATAAAAAGACGTAGAATTTATCCAGCTTCTATAAAAAAAAAAGGTCCTTTTATCTAGGCAGTGACAAAGAAATCCCAAAAGGGTGTTTCTGCTGAGTCTACTTTTATTAAACAGGCAGTTGGACAGACACCATTGTGAATCTGGGCATTTTCAGAGCACTGGAATGAGTGGGAATTTCTGTGTGCTCTAAGACCACAGTGTCTAGAGGAAAGAGATGGAAAAGACTGAAAATCAGTGAGTCCAATCCCAACAGCTCTGTATTGTTTCCATAGTAAATAAGAAGACTACCTCTGAAGCATTCTTTGTATATACAGATGACGAAGGTAGGATGGTTCAGAATTAGGGCAATCCTTTTCCCTTGTTGCAGTCCATCAATCCTTAATCATTTGTCCTGAAAGAGATGATGGTGAGGTCAGATGATAGAACTCAGAGGACACTGCAGAGAACTGGGCTGTATACTCAACTGTACTTTCATAAAAGATTCATACACTCTGCTAAGAATTAGCATTGAAAAGTTACTTTCACATTTTACCCAATGTTTTCTTATGAGCATTATTTGAGCACCTAGCATGTGTGGCGCCTGTTGAGGTAGACACAGAAATGAACATGGCTTGCCTCTGCTCTTGATTACATATGACCTTCATCATAATTAAAAAAGTAAGAAGCCATTAATACCACTTCATTGATGAGGAAATTGGGCTTCAGATCCTAGTGACTTACTAAATTCTCAGATTAGGTAATGATGAATCCACTGCCTGTGACATTAATGCTTTTCTATTATAGTTTGTTCAAACCTTAGAGTATAATCAGCTGTACTATTTTCCTAGCTTACCTATGTTTCAAACTTGCTCAAGTCAATATTTAAAACATTAATCAAATTTAAAAATCTTTAAAAGAGGATGAAGGCCTGAAAATTTCCTTCCAGTTAACTGCACATCATCAGTTACTACCATCATGGCGAGAGCAGTTGAGTCATTCTGAACTAAACCATAAGTTTCAGTGCCTACATCTGCTCAACAAGCTTTCCTTTGGTTTGAGAGGGACAAGCTATGGTCATGTCAAAGCCTTGACAATATGCCACAAGGCTGAGAATAGTTATTTATTCATCTCACAAAATTATATTTGTATTTTCCTTAATGCGGTTACCAGTTGGATCCAGGTGCCATAGATGGGTCAAGGTCCAACACTGCTCTGTTGACTATCATGGCTGTACATCCCCTGGAGGTTGGAACCTACTGCCTGATATAGAAAATCTGAAATAATATCTTTTCTAGACCCACTGTATTTTAGAATCTCCTGCTGACTAAGCATCATGGCAGGGAGCAAATTATGAGGTCAGAAGACATACACTGGATTCAAGATTTGCACTGAGTAACTTGGACAAATGATTGAATTTCTCCCAGGCTGGCTTTCTATAAGATGGGGAAGGTGACAATCCCTGCCCCAATCACAAGACCAGTATGAAAATGCAAAAGGAAAATGTACACATAACTCTAAAGATCTACATAAATCTTAGTAGTCACTGTATAATAGAAAGTACTACTTAGATAGTAAGCAACTGTACAGGTTTCAGGATACTCAGCCTACTTTTTGAGAAGTTGTCACTGCCTGACATCATTCAATTTGTGGGATGCCTGACTCTCTTAAAGGATCTTCCACCCAGCAATAAAGCTCAGGCAATAGGTTCTAACCTCCAGGATATAACACTATAATAATAATCAGTGCAATACTGGACCAAGCCCATCTGTACCACCTGTACCCAAGATCACACTCAATCACACAGAGGAAAATGACACTGCATCCGTGTCCAGGACACCTTCTGGTATAACCATTTGTTTCACCAACTAACCCCATAAAATATTTTTTCCTGTCATTAATAATGCCTGCTGTAGAACTCTAGTGGAAAGGAAATACCCAGAAACCAGAGGAAGCAACTCCCTTCCAAAGCCCTGTGTGCTGACCCCTGGCAAGATTCTTCATTATTTGAAGAACTATATCTTACCTGTGTGACCATAAGGCAAGTTCCTCCTGAAGTAGTTTTTGTCGAGTCACCTACAGAGTTTGCCTGTTACAAGGAGGTGTGGTCTATTTGACTGGAATAAAGATTATTTCTACCTCTTCATTGTGAGATATATGCAAGGAGATATGTTTGTGAGGAAGGAGAACAGTATATTCTGTCAATAAAGTAGGATTCAAACCACCAAGAATTTATATATGGAATATATTAGCAAATAACATAGGAACTAGAGCAAAAGTTTAAGTCTTCTCTTTTATGGGTATCTAAAGATCCGACATAGGTAAGTAATTTCCTGTCAAGTTACATGACAAATAGATGTTTCCTGTCTACTCTATTTTGCCTTCCCACTGCTATTGTGAGACCAGAAATTCTTATATTATACCCCAAGTATTCCCAGTTTCCCACATCAAGGCAATTGGGTTTCATTTAGTGTTGCTTTCAAATCTAGCAGAATATTCTCAATTCCATTATTGCTAAAGTTTTTTGTGGCAGTGGCATGAAGTAAAACCCATTAGAAATAATAAATAAATTTGTGAGATTTTTTTAAATTTTGTTTGATACAAATATTAAGCATAATTCTATTAAAATTTAATTAGTTAAAATAATTTATTTATTTACATTAAATAAACGCTATGCCAGGGTCTTTTTCCAAATTCGTATTCCAGACTCTAAGTTCATACTCTGGTCTTAGGTATAAATAATGATCATAATAATAAAATTGCTATTAGTTTTTTAGATGCTGTGCCAAGAGTTTTAAAGTCAGTGCTTAGTGACTGTTTTCAACAGTTCATTGAGATCTTTGGCTTAGAGTATTTATATTATTCACCAAAGGTCTTATGAATGAAAACTATTAAAAACTGTCATTTGAACCCATATTTATCTTATAAGAAAATATTTTCTCTTATTTGAAAATTTATTTTTCCAGGTTACAAATCACTTTGCTTGGGGGAGAAACTTCTCAAAGTTACCAGGGAGACTAACAAAGACAATCGTGTTAAAATATCATTGTAGAAATTTAAATGAAATAGGTCAACTCTTAATGTTTGAAAGTAATGTGAGGATATGAGTATTACATAGGAATGGTTTCAATCCATTTCTGGCTCTACACCTGGCCTCTGCTTCATCTTTTCATTGTGGATTACAGAGAATAAAAACTATCCTGCAAAACGTAATGTTAGAATGGAGACATTGCTCATAAAAATCTATTAATGAGTCAAGTAATGAGTCTAAAATGTAAACTACTTTTGTTATCCCCACATATTTCAGTAATTACTTAATTATCTTTACAGTAAAAATGTGACCAATTCCGGGGTCACCTGACCTAGTGCCGCTTTTCAGGACTGAGAAATTTCCATCACCCAGAGCAAGAGGACAAAGGCAGACCAGCTGCTTCAAACACCATGAGCAGGAAGCTTGGGTACTTACAGATTTACCTGTCTTCACAGGTGTTTCTGGGTCGCTGCTTTCCTCACACCTCCCTTTACTGCGTATGTGTGTGTTAGTCTGATGTATCCTAAAACAGAACAGAGGAAGATTGAAGAATGTTACAATGACCTATTAATAAGTATCCACGTGGGTAAAACTGAATATCACAAGCTGAAATTAGGAGGAAGGCCTGGGGTCAAAATTCTGCCATCCTCCAGGGTTCACCATTTAGTTCAGTCTCTCATGCTCCCAGATTTATCCTCTAGCCCTAAACACACCTGTCACATTTCAGCCCCTAATACTCATAGAATTTCAGAATGTTTGATGTCATGTACTCCACGAATCATCATTTTTGTCGATGGAAAAATCAGATCCCAGAGAGAAGGTTGACTGTATTAAATTTATGTAATATGACTTGGGGTACAGAAAATCTAACAAGACACAATCAAACGGTCTGTATCTCATCATTTGAAATGATCTTAAAAGAGTAGGAATTTTAATGCCTTTCACTCAAGAAATATTATGAATCAAACATGGACTGATTTACCTCTGGTGTGCGGAAACTGGTTGTCTGAGAAGGCAGTACATTTGTCTTGGATATTGTTCATGTTGAACATTTCTCCCCTACAACTTCTCTAACACCACTGAAACAAAAATGGCCCCTCTTTCCTAGGATAACCTGAGTCTCTTTTCTCTATAGTATATATTCCCAGCTTGTTTTGCCAATAATACATCCTGAGGCATGCTTTATTAATAGTTTTCATCATATAAGTTTCCAAATCTAAGTCTCCTTGAGTAGAGAATCACTTCTTAATGGGCCCTATACAGGTAATGCAAAGCTTGATGAAATTATATTGATATTCAAGTTCTGACACTTGTAATAAAAAGGAATTGAAGGGACTTCTGGGTTGGATATACCGTATATACAACAATGGAATTCCTAGATGATTATATTCACTCCCTTAAACAAGACTTAATTCCTTCAAATTCTGTAAGGTTCATGGATGGATTCTAAGTCACCCATAAGCCCATAGATGTTATGCATACAAATTTCTCATGTCACACCAATATTTCTGTATTCTTAAAAGCAGTAACTTTTTTTATTATCAAAGTAATCCTTCTTCTACAAAGTTTTATTGAGCCTACTGCTTTGGATACAACAGTAGTATAGTGGTTAAATAATTTAAAAAACCCATTTAGACACAAATCAACAAGGCTAAGATGCTGTCTAACTACATCCTAGACTTTTGAGATTTAATAAATTATCTGAACTCTCTGTACAAAGATGACAATGCCATTTCATAGCAGTTTACAGGGACTCATTGACTGAATGTGAAGGTATCCTATCTTTCCATGCCTTAAGTAGTTCCAAGAACACATAAGTACTTACATTCATGATTTATAGTTTACGTAAATGACCTGAGGAATGACTTTTATTTTATGATTATTTCATTCAAAAGAAAATAAATGCAAATTAAAATATTTCTAGGATTGAAAATGAGGATATCAAGGAGTTTCTTCTTCATACCGTGACCTTGTTTGCAGTGTTCAAAGAAGACCAGAGTAGTACTTGGACTGCAGTGGGAAGTTCAGGGTGGCCATAGGATGGAAAAACCAAAGTCTGTCACCATGCTTTCACTGAAACTGATCAAATGGAACAAAGCTGAAACCAATAATGAAAGCAATAAAATAGATCCCTTGTATTCAACCTAAATAAAAAATATTGTTCATATCTGATAGTTACTCTTAATAGCCTGTGAAGTCAGTTGCTCCGACAACTGTCTCCACTTTTTCAGTGAAGAAATCAAGGGGAATGATGAGGTAATTTGGACACATGAACAGTGATAAATTAGAATAGACATAGACATCAGTGTGGCCATTGTTCTGTTTTTGTTTGGTTTTGTTTTGTTTTGGGTTTCTGGGAATTGAACCCAGGGACATTTACCACAATCCCAGCCCTTATATCTATCTATCTATCTATTTATTTATATTTTGAGGACAGGGTCCACTAAGTTTCTTTGGGGCCTCACTAGGTTGTTGAGGCTGGTTTTGAACTTGAGATCTCCTGCCTCATCCTCCTAAGTTGCTGGGATTACAGGTGAGCACCCTGACACCTGGGCAGGTTTTGTACTTCCTTTTGCATGGTACCACTTCCTTTAAGAAAAAGGTTCATGGAAGATGGGAAGTCAGTGGACCGTCTTGCAGTCATAGGACTGTTTAGACATCATAGGTGAGGCTGACTCTGTACAGCATTGGGTTCTCCACTGCTTTCCTTAACATGTGCAGGATGGATGATGTTCGTGCTCCCGTTAGCATACATGGGGCTTATAGAGAAGCTCCGGAAAGGCTCTAGCCAAACACCTGGTATTTTTTTTTTTTTCTCTTCTACCAGTAAAGTATATAACAATATAGATAAGCAGTTATACTAAAGAAATAACAGTGAATCCTTTCTATTTTACATATAAGAAAGATGTGAAATTTAAAATTTTAACTGCTGTGATTTATAAATGACTACAATATACCCCAGCATGACATCAGTACACTAGTGTAGGTCAACAATACACTTAGGCTCTTCTACACTGGGAGCTTTGAGGCGCACCCTGCATACTTACAGGTTTTCATGACAGAGCATACAAGGGTTGCTGTATGTTTGGCCATCATCACCACAGACAGGCTGCAATCCTGTGGGCAAATATAACCCATCCTTGGCAGCACTCGGTAGTGTTTGCACATCTCGGAATTCTGAACAAGCAAAGCATAAAGCAGACTTGCTTAACAGCATTCAAAAAAAGGATGGGTTTGGGGCACCTCCTGGTTTCCTTAATCACATCTGTGTAGTGATTAGGAACAGAAAAGTGGTAAAGGTTTATACAGCCTATGTGTTTATTTCACACGAAATTAGATGGACTTAACCTCCTGGATTGAGCTTCTTTTAACTATAGAAGATAACTTTCTAAACAAAGAAACCAAAGAAAACAAAACAGTAAGAGTAGAAATCCTACAAAGTACTAGGCATGGTAAGTTGCACATGCCCATAGGGAGAAAATTAAGATTTTAATTACACTACAAATAACATTCACTTTTTAAAGGAAGGTACCTGTCATGTACAACCTATAAGGGGAAGACTCATTGCTAAGTACTAGTTAATTGCATGGGTTTTTGAGTCCTAGCTCTGCCACTAAGTAGAGAAGCAATTTATCTAGATTTTTTGAGCCTTAATTTTCTCACCTAAAAAAGAGTAAGAGTAGTTCTTACATTATGGTTTTTGGAAATTAAATCAAATAATGAATGAAATGCATGCATAATACAGAGTCTATTGCATACCAAAAGCTCAGTAAATGTTAGTTGTCAGCATGTTTTCCATGGTGATCAATATATTTTCAATATAAAAAAAACATGTTTTCATAGTCTTTTGGAAGTATGAATTGAACCATACTTAATGTAATAGCAAAAGCAACAAAAATAACTTGATTACTGAGAAAAAAAGCAAAATAATTAAAACCAAAAGAGAAAGAATTTGAGAGAGAGAATTTGAATCCTATTTGAAAACAAATAGGATGGCGGAAGGCTTGAATACAATGTAATTATAATAAATATTAATAAATGGATACTCTAGTTAAAAGACAGAAATGTCAAACTTGAAGAACATAAAGATCTTACTATCATTTATAAGAAATGTACTTTAAATATGAGGAAGTTGGCAGGTTGAAAGTAAAAGAATGAATCTTTTATCACTGGTGATACAAAGTAATCATGATACAATTTAGAAATAGTAGAGTAAAAGACATAAAAAATGAAAACAATCAAATATCAGCAATTCAAGCAGTGATTTGAGAGAAAGTTATAATTTTATACGGATTGGAAAAGAAGGAAGTTCTAAAATCAATGATGCAAACTACTAATTCAAGAAGCTAGTAGATGATGAGTAAATTAAGTCAAAGAAACCAAAAAAAGAGGCGAAACTGATAAAAGCAAAGAGAACAAAACCAAAAGTTAGCTTCTAGAAAAGATTAATAGAGTGATAATCTATTTGTGAAATTAACTAAAAATGTAGAAAAATACTTATCACCATTATTAAAACTAAAGATATTAACTATTGATATTAAAAGGATAATGTGGAAATATTGTGAATATACCAATAAAATTGACAACTTAGAAGAAATTAGTAAATTCATTGAAAACTACATTCTGAAACAAACACAAAGAAGAAATAAAAAATGTAATAGTATTGTATCATTAGATAAGAAGATCTGGGCAATAATTGTTCTTGTTTTGAGAAATAATTCAAACATCTAAATAAACTGTATTAGATTGTGTTGAGTTCCATATTGATATAACTATTCAGGGAGAATTTAGACAGGAACTTCTATGAATCTTGGCAAATCGGGACTGAATTAGTTAAGTCCAACATACTTTCGGGTTACTGCTACTGCAACATTCAGTATTAGGATAAAGCCCCACAAAGAAGCAGAAGACAGAGGCAACAAAGACAGGATGCTTCTTTTCTTCTCACACAGTACCTCAACTCTGAACAAAGTCTCTTGACTTCACTTTCAAAGTGGAGCCAGTATCTAACCACCTCTCATGAGCTCTGCCTTCCATGGTGGTAAAAGCCAGCACCACCTCTTTGATGAACCACTGCAATTGCTCATGGGCTGTCTGGTTTCTGCCCTTGCCGCCCTCTAATGTATTTCCAGAATGGCTCATCACCCAGCTTCTACTCTGCTGTTTTCTTGGCTATTAGGAAGAGACTGGGCTGGAGGAGACACTTGAGTGGAAGCTTTGTGATGGACCTTCTGATCTGCAGACATGAGAAAATAAAGACTTCTGACTACATATTTAACCACACATTGGATTAGTCACACCCACGACACATCCACTTCTTAAAATTTCAGAATGTTCCCAATGGAATCAGGGCTACCAATCTCAGAGCAGAATGTTGTACCTATGGTAATCCTAGAACTCTAGCCAAGTATAAACTTCATCTACTCCTCAAAGCAAAGCTCTCAGGGTCGTACCCAGTCTCCCCAGATCCCACTAGCTACAGGGAATCATGCAAAAGGGGCAGCTGTCCTGAAAACACAAGTGAATTAAATTCATGAATAGATTTACAAACTAGTCATTCTTACCAGAGAATTGAGCAAATCTAGGTTGTTTTCCTCTTCAGAAGCTCTAATGTGGGATGGCTTTTTTCGAAGTTTTGCTCTTTCCAAAGCTTCTTTTTGACTGAGCAAGGAAACAAAATAGTGTACATAATAATAATAATTTAAAGTAATATTTACAAGGGGAATGTGAATGGGATGTCCAATGGGAAGTTAGACAATCTTGTTAAGAACCCCAGAACATTAAAGCAGAGAGCAACCTGGAAAAATGTCTAGCAAAGTATGCAACAGGGGGCTGGTGTAGGGCTCTTATCACTCAACAGATGTGTGGCCTTAGATGAGTGGCTTAGAGTTCCTGAGTTTCAATTTCCTAGAATATAGAGTGCAGTGCTGGTAGCTCCTACCTCAAAGAATATACAACGTGAACAATGAAAAGTTAAATAAATATTATTATTGTTGTATTAGCAGTGTTTTTCATGACTGTCATCACCATCATCAACTTGTACATTGGTCCTGAAATTTGGTTGCTCATTAGAACAACATAAAACCCTTTCTAAAACACAAATTCTTCCCAGGTGAGGTAGCACAAGCCTGTAATCCCAGCAGCTGGGGGCGGGGCTGAGACAGGAGGATCTTGAGTTCAAAACCAGCCTCAGCAAAGGGGAGACCCTGAGCAATGCAGTGAAACCCTGTCTCTAAATAAAAATACAAAATAGGGTGGGGATGTGACTCAGTGGTCATGAGTGCCTCTGAGTTTATTTAATCCCTGGTATGCCAAAACAAAAACAAAAAAAAAATCCCACAAATTCTTTAGCTCTAGAAATTTTGATTTAAAATATTCTGAAGTACAAAAATCTGCATTAAAAAAAAAAGATTTCTCTGCTGAGGTCTGATAGAGTTATAGGACACAAAAGATTGGAAGGGATTTCCTTTTGTTCTATGATGCTAAAAAGGCTGGAAAAAAATAAAGTAAGTCGTGACACAATTGAGTATCATGGTCACGGAAACTTACACCTGGATTTTCCCGTCGGGCCAAGTCCAAGCACTCTTTCTATCCTTTCTACCATGCCGTGGTGTTCTCAACTTAAGGGCCATTATTCTAAAGACTTATTTTGACAAACTCCATGGCTTCACCGGCACTCATATTTATTCAATGGATGTTTCTAAAACTGCAAGCCCCCCTGCTTCAGAGCCAGAGCAGAATCTTCTACCTCACAAGACAGCTCTGCCACTTGTGGCACTTGTTCCTGTAGAACTTTCCGTCCTCGCCACGCACAGGGTCGAACTCTCGGTACAGATGAGCTCTCCATTCCTCAAATGCTTTCGAAAGTCACTGCACTCATCCTGGAAGATGAGAGAGGGGAGGTGAACATGGCCTTCTCCTTTTTTGCTGGGCGGCTTTAGGAAGTTAAATGTGGCTCTATGAAGTCCTCCATTGGCTCTCAGCTCAGACTCACTGCTCTGATCCTGGCAATGGAGGCCAAGGTACTCCCGGACTGTCTAAACTTTGCATCCTCTGCTTCATTCTGAAACCTCTCGCCACTGGTCCGGAAAATATAGGGAAACATAAAATAACACTTGACACCACCCTCCTTGTCACCCTTTCCCCTTTTATCCATTGTTCCCCCATTTCCACATTGGGTGGTGCTGTTAGCTCCGGGGAGAATCCCCATGGGAATGTAACTCTATAAATGTGATTATTCTCACTGTTAAAGGACTGAATGGAGGTTCTTTCTTTGCAGTCTTGAAAAGCAAATAGAAAGGCAGCATGAAGTATGCACACTATTGATTCGTTGATGCTGTGAAAATCATCTGGAGAAAACGAGAACAAAAAGACATCAAGGAGAGAAGCTAAACAGACAGGCTCAAGATTATTTTAACTTGCCTGCATCTTTAAAATCAATGACTATAAACTACTGGAAGCCTCTTTTCTCCTAAAGCAGAAAGACTAAAGCAATAAATTGGTACATGCTCTAGGAGAATTATCCACAAAAATCAAGAAAAGCATCAGACCCCCAAAGCCTTATTATGACCCAAAGTGACAACACTGGCAAAATCAATTTTCTTAAAGTAAAACATTAGTATCTTTATTATCCCAAGACTGGAGAAGAAGGCAAGATTCTGAAGGTGGAAAGTGAAACGTATTTGAGCATCTTTTAAGAAACAACCTTTGCATTGTTTGAAGGTTTGGAAATGAACTTTTCTTCATCATTCTTATTTCTTTCACTGGCTTCTCGTTCACTGCAGAAGGAAACAAAAAAGGGTGTTTTTTTGTTTTGTTTTGTTTTTTAGGTTTGTTAATGAATTTTCTTTAGGCAAGTAATCTTGACAATTCCTTTTTTTTTTTTTTTGGTTTTAGATTTGAACCAAAGGCACTCAATGATTGAGCCACGTCTCCCACCCTTTTTATTTTTTTATTTGAGACAGGGTCTCATTAAGTTGCTCAGTGCCTCACTGAGTTGCTGAGGCTAGCCTTGAACTTGCAATCATCCTTCCTCAACCTTCTGAGTCATTGGGATTATAAGAGTGTGCCACCAGTTTGGCTAATCTTGCCAATTCTAAACATTAGCAAATCTATCGCTATTTTCTCATACATATAAAATACTTTTTTTTTTTTTTACTAGTCTGTTCTTGGGATTGAAGTTTCCATATCATATCTGGGCAATCCATGCTCTCAAGTTTCATTGTATCACTTATGATACTATCATCTAGAATGACAGGATCCTAAAAGGCCATTACTTTGTGTTTTTCCTTAATAGAATACATTTACTCTCTCACCTAGAAAGGTGCTTCCTTTCTCACTTTACTTTTCCAGGAATATTATACTAAACTCTCAATTTTGATTGTTCTTTTTATAGTGATAGTGATTTGAAGGTTTAGAAACAGTTTTAAAAGGTTCTCACTTTGAAACCTTATAACTGTGTTGGGTATTTGTTGTACTTCATTCACAGATAGGAGAGACTGAGGCTCTGCAAAACGCGTTGGTCTATCCCGGGTTAATTTCTAAGCCCCCTCTTGAAAGGTCATTGATTTTGTCACTAGGCAGTAGCTGTTTTCCCACCCTAGAGACTCCACATATGATTATGCTTCTCATCATTGAAATTAAAAAAAATTCTTTTTTAAAGTGTTTTAGAAAGTGACTGTCCTCTTCAAAATTGAAGAGCTATTTATCTTTAATGTGTGAAGCCAAGAGCTCTCAGGTTTTAAGGAACAGAACTATTTCTGGCAAACAGGCACAATATAACAAAATGCACGGATAAATAAGCCTCTTCACATACAGATGCTCAGACACATGGCACACTTGGTTGACATGCCATCTTGCCATCTGGGCCTCGAACAGGGTTATTTTCTCTGGTGCAGACAAGTTTTCCATCTCTCTGCTTGCTCCGGAATTCATGACACACATCCTGTCAACAGGAGGTGATGAAGGAAGGAAAGATGTTACTTTAAAGTTTAATCTTTAAAGCCTGAAAACATGATTGGTTGGTTAGATATGAATTCATAACACTTGAGAGGAAAAAAAAAAAGAGAAAATGAGATTTCTGAGATGAATGTATTTTAAAGGCATTTTATCCAATCTCTGCCTAAATAGTTTGAATTCTGTCCATAGACTCCCAATAACGGTCTTGCCCCTGTGGAATTTCACTACTGCCTAGAGAACACTTTCCACTTTTATATAGTCTCCTAAGAGACCAGCCCCAAATCTGTCTCTGCAAACTGTAGTCATTACTATACACATTAAAAAGTCTAATTCAAGAGCCCTGGAATGAACTGAAAACACTCTTCTGGCAAGACATACGAACATGTAACGTTCAGGTTTGTTCCTCAATACATTTATTTAAAAATTTTTTTTTTTTTATCAAATGTGGACTACATCCAGGCATTTGTTGCATGTTCTAATAGGTTTACTATAGTGGTCATACAAATCCAGAAGATAAATGCTCATTTTCACTATTTTACAAATGAGAAAAATATGACTCAGAAATATTAAGTAATTAAAATTAGTTTTGACCAGAAACCTGATAACAACCAGGGTATTCTTTTTATTGCTTTATTTTACATGGTAGAAAATAAAGATCCTGTCTGTTTTAAAAAAAATGCTAAGTGTTGTTTGCTTTGTTTTTTTCAGTTTTGGAACCTAGGACTTCATACATGCATACTAGGAAAGTGCTCGATCACTGAACTACATTCAAGCTGACTATTTTTTTGTTGATTGGAAAAAAAAGTCCTCAAAAAGAAACCAATAGAACTGAGTCCACAGGACCTGGCATCTTTTGAAAACTTTGGTGAGGTATAGAAGTCTCTTGAATTTCCTTTAACTTCAAAGAGGCAAAGTAGATAAGTGAAAACATTATATGAAAAAATACTGCTAGAAGCCTAGATCATAGTTACCCTTCTTTCTTTAAATTGTGATACTCATAAAAAATTCCAGACCACCTTTTTTTAATTGTTTTTATAGTTGTATTTTAAGGTGTGGGATCAAACCCAAGGCCTCACACATGTCAGGTAAGCACTCTACCACTGAGCCATATCCCCTACCCTGAAGACCTGCTTTTAGTAACTACATTTAAAAAATGAGAGAGAGAGAGAGAAGGGTGGGGGGGAGGAGAGATTTGAAATTTTTAGTTGAATATGTGATGAATACATTAAATGTCTCACACCCATCATTTTTAGAGATAACTAGAATCATTTTCTTTTCTAGGTGCCCACAATACCACAAACATACATGTTTATGTTAGCGCCCAACTGCCTGTATTACAACTCTTGCTTTAAGGGTTAGTCGCACCTGTTTATTTTTTGTATGTAGGCATGGTCTCTTAAATTTTTTTAACTTGTCAAATTTGAACAATCCACATCATACATATTAGGCATGTTTAAATATGGTAATTTTTATCTATAGATAAGCCATAGGTCTCATCACATACACAAAATCTCAATATTTTAAATATACACACACAAACACACATAGTTGTTTTTCAGTGTGAAATTTTTAAAATATCACAAACTTGAACATTGACCAAATTTTAAATGAACATCCAGTAGACATCATCTGACATTGTACCATAACTTATATTCTCAAAGTCATTCAACTACTGAAATGCACAACAGATATTGCCAAACTATTTTAGAATGATTATGACTATTAGTAATGTTTCATTTGCTTAGTCAGAATAGAGGACTGATGAAATGTTGTCTCACTAGTGGGAAAATCTTCCAAGGAAAATTTTACTATTTTGCTTTTCTACTTGGAAACCCTGGATGGAAAGGATGGCACCCTGTAATACTCTATGGGGTGAACACTATTTATAGAGCCAAAATCGAACACTAGGTGGCGCTGAAATGCCAGCTAAAGAATTTATCATTTGGCACTCTGAATTTTTGATACTTGGTTTCTTATTTGTAATTTTTGGCATCTGTTTATTTGTTTGTTTTACAACTTCAGAACTGAAGTTCACTGAATGTATGATCACAGTAATTTGACAAGTGTCGCTTGCCCTCCAAATGTATGGTAACTGCATCAGAGTTGCGGCTGGGGCTCTCCATAGCAGGCTGTTTCTTTGTAAGGAGCCTTGACTTTCCTGTTTACCACCCTTGACTGGGACAGTCTGTCTTCCACAAACACTCTTCTGATGAATTCATCCACAGCAAAGCAGCCAAGTGTAGGTATTACAATGTTTAACATGCATTACCTCCTTGTCATTGCTCTTTTCTCCTGTATTTTTCTTTTCTTCATCTTCTTTCTTTTTGTTTTCAGCTGCTTCCCTTTCCCTGAAGGACAGGATGGAAACAAACATTTTCAACCAAAGTGAATAAACACCTCCTCAATGACAAGGTCTGCTTCTAAAATAATTTCCACTTTCTCACACTAATGAGTAATTGTACCTTCGTGACTCACAGTCTAATCCCCATTTTTGGTTTGTACTCACAGCCTCTCCTTACACATGGCACATTTGTTGCCATGCGTCTTGCCATCAGGACCCCGGACGGGGTCACTCTCTCGAGTGCAGATGAGTTTTCCATTTTTCATTTGGCTTCTGAACTCATCACATACATCCTGAGAAGAAGGAAATATTAGATCAGAAGTGCTGTTTTCACATAGCATTTAACTGCTTGAAAATCAGATTTCATCCAACAGTAAGACAGTCTCTTAATTTTGCTTTGGTGGACACAAGTATGGCCATATAAATATCCGTGTCCAAATTTCTGAAGTCTGCAAATATGTTGCTTTACATTTCAAGGGGGGATTACATTGCATATAGAATTCGATTTGGCAATTAGCTGTATTTGAAATGGGAAGGTTATCCAGAGTTATCTGCCAGGATTCAATGTAATTTCATGGATAAGTTTCTTATCCATGAGACAGGGAAGCAATGAAGTCGGTGTCACAGTGATAGAGCATAAGAAAGACTTGACAGGCCCTGGCTCACTTTGAAGACACGCAGGTCACCTTCAAAGTTAAAGAAGGCGAAGAAACAGACCATCCTCTGGAGCTTTCACAAAGGAACACAATTTTACTGTCACCTTGGTTTTAGTAAGACAATTTAGAATTTCTGAACTCCAGAAATGTAAGATAATAACATTGTGTTGTTGTAAGCTACTGTTTCTAGTAATTTGTCATAATAGCAATTTAAAAAAACAAACAAACTATACTTTGTTGAACCTCATTTTCTCTAAATAAAGTTTAAAAGTTTTATAAGCTGCTGAGAGAATTAAATAAACTATGATTTATTAATCATAATGAAGCTATGATTATAATTAACAAAATCCTTACAATTAATAAATCATTAGACGGGAAGATTTCCACTTGGCATTAAAGTTCTACACCAAACAAATTGCCAATGACATTCTCGTTTTAAAATTGGTTCCTGACCTTCAAAGGACAAGATCTTAGTTGACCATATCCACAACCTCTTTCCATGTCTATGAGGACTTAGAGAAAGACAGTTCTGTCAAAACCTAGTTAACGACTCACCTTTCCTGACTCTGATCCAGTCCCATTTGATCTAAAACCAGAATTCTTATCTTTTTCTTCAATTTCTCTTTGTCTGGAAGAAAAAATACATCAATAGTCACCTTAGCAACACGTACACAGGGGTGACGGTTTATGTATCCTGAACCTCCGGGCAACACCCTCTGCCCCTCCTTGAGGAGGACAATCCACTGCATTACTGACCCCAGTGCAGTTGACCTTCATCACAAGGCACATCAGTTCCCATAATTACAAAGTCTCTTTTGTTTGTGTCCAGATTTATCTCCCTATAATGTCCATTTTGGTGTTCATATTCTCAGAAGAACACAGAGCACACCACTCAATCTATTGCTTCTTCGCGTTAGTCCTTCAGATTTAAAGGCAAGCTTCAAGTCTCATGTCCAGTCTCCTCAGGTCCTTGGCCTTTCATCATGAGCTATGGTTTCTAAGGTTCTATCAACTCCCTGTCCTGCTTCCTTGATTTTGAGGTCAAGGAATAATTAAAACATAATTTCTTTAAGTGTAGAACCCAAAATAGAAAGAAGAGTAATATGGAAAGCATCTGAGGAACACATTCTTTTTTTTATAACTAACCTGTCTCACTGTTATGGTTTGGATATGAGGTGACCCTAATAGCTCATGTGTGAGACAAGGCAAGAAGACTTAGAGGTGAAATGCTTGGGTTATAACTGCCTTAACCCAATCAGTGAGTTAATCCCCTGACAGGAATTCACAGGATGGTAACTAAAGGCAGACAGGGTGTGGCTGGAAAAGGTGGGTCATTGGGGGCATTCCTTTGGGGTATATATTTTGTACCTGGTAAGTAGAGGCTCTTTCTCTCTGTGTCATGGTGGCCATGTCTGAAGCTGCTTTCCTCTGCCACACTGTTCCACCATGATGTTCAACCTTGCCTCCAGCCCAGAGGAATGGAGTTAGCCATCTATGGACTGAGACCTCTGTAACCACCGTGAGCTGCACCTGCCCGCAAGCTCCCAATTTTTCTCCTCTCATTGCTCTTGTCGGTCTTCTGGTCAAAGCAGCAAAAAAGCTGACTAAAACGCTCACATGATTTATGCCAGTGGTCTCTAAGTTTTCACAGACATTTAGAGATTGTTCAAAATTTGGATTCACTGAACATTCCAACAGTTTTATTCATCTGAATTTAGGTTCAGTAATTTGATTTTTAAAAAGCAAGTCTGGTGATTCTTGTGCAATTAGTCCAAGATCCAAATAATGTAAAACTTTAATTTGTTATTTCTCTTTCAGAATTTCACTTGGGTTTTCACAGAAAACAAAGAATTAGTATGAATATAATTATATACCTATATATACATATATCATTTTAATAAAAAAATTTATTTTAGGGAGTTCCCTTTGAGTGTACAGGAAATAGAGATCTGGCCATAAAATACATATGTAAGATTCAAATTTAAAGTCATGAAATTTTAACCAAGTAAATTATTGGCAAAAAGAGGATTCCTATAATTATTCAGCTTGTTAGAATTCTAGTTCTAATCATAGCTCTGCTCAAAACCTCTAGTATCATCTGATCACATATAAAATAAAATTCAACATCTTTCTCTGTTTAGGGCCCTAAACAGCTCTTATAATCTTTCCTAACTCATTTCCTGTATTTGTCCCTCTTCCTCAGTGATCTTTGAGACCAGAGGCCTCCTTTTGGTCACATGGGTTTGCTAATTCTCATACATATTTCAGACTTGCGTTGTCTCTTGCTCTGCCAGAAACTTTCTTCTTCCAGATTTCCAAATGTCTTACTTAGTCCACATTTTACAGGTCTCCCTAAACTGTCAGGTCTCTCTGAATACCATAAAGAAAACAGGAGCTACATTTTCTTTCTATTGCTTTATTATCCTTACCGTCTTGTCTTAAATAGTTATTTGCTTGTCTATTATCTATACTATTTTATAGTTCCATCAGTGCAGGAACTTTGTTCAGTTCACTTGAAGAATACCTGTCCATGAAGAGTGCCTGTTAAATAGCAGGCATTTAATGCCTTTAAAAGATTGTCAAAAATGATCAATTTATGTTTTTTTCCCCTGATAACTATTCCAGGTAAAGATCTTATAATAGCAGATTTTTATCTTAAAAATCTTACCCATTTGAAAATCTGTGGTTGTTCTTTTACAAAATGTTTTGCTATTAAAGAATGATGCAGCAAGTCATAAATGAAGATCTATTTCATTTAAATTCATCATATCTATGAAGTATTAGTTGTGGAAAAAGAGAATATGAGATCATGTAAGATACCATAATGTTAGAGATTATTTATTACTGTAAATAGTGATACCAGATATTTACTGAACATTAGGGCAACACTACCACTACTGTGATTATTGTTGCCTTGTCTGACTTAAAAATATGAGAATATTGAAGCCTATGGAAGTGATGCAACCTGTTCAAGAACATAGAATTAAAATACCTATCCAATGCTAACCCCTCATACTACCCCGTTCTGCTATCCTGCTCCTACTGAAGGTGTTAATGATGTAGAATAGATAATAGGCTGTTATTCAGAAGAACTGGATTCCAGCTTGAGCCCTGAAGTTCACTCCTAAGGAAACTGAGCAAATCAATCTGTTTTTCATAATGGTAAATTGTACCATTTATTTTATTTTTTTTAATTATTTTTTTTATTTTTACAGACTGTATTTTGATTCATTGTACACATGGGGTACATCTTTTCATTTCTATGGTTGTGCATGATGTAGATTCATACCATTCATGTAATCATACATGTACACAGGGTAATGATGTCTGTCTCACTCCACCATCTTTCATACCCCCCTCTTCCCTCTCATTTCCCTCTACATGTAACATTTAGATAAGATTTTCTCACATGGTCTATATGACCACTTTTTTTTCAAGTAGGAAGGTGAAGAACATATGTGTGTGTGTGTGTGTGTGTGTGTGTGTACTTGTATGTGTATGTTTTAAGTGGGCATTAAATAAATTGGTAAACACTATCAATTAAATGCCATAATTAAAAACATTGTGTTAAGTTTCAAAACTTAAAACGTTCTTCAAAAGTCACCTACTTCTATTTACAGATGGGACTAAAAAAATTATATTATTTGCCCTAAAAGCACAAAAACTGTGACTGAACTGGGTCATAAAGCATGCTAATTCAGTTTCAGTACCATGCATCAAGGGAAAATAAACAAAAGAAACAGCAATAAGTGTGTCCATGTATATGACAAGAAACAAACTCCAGTGAACTGCATCAATCAGATATTCCAAATGACCTTCACAAAGTCCTCCTAGGGTTCAGGCACAACTGAAAAACAATTCTCTATCATAAGAGCACTTGGAGGTCACATGGAATTATAAAAGAAACCAGGGTGGGCACCAGTCACTTGACTAGCTGCCCTCTTGGCTTCATATTTATTAGGAAATGCAAGAGAAAGAGATAATATTTAGAAAATGTCAAAAAATGATGACTTTCATGAAGCAAGCCAAAGAACATTTGAAATAGCCATTATTTCAGGAGGAATATGTGGCTATCATTTAGAAACAACTATTACAATAAGCACTCACAGTAGCTCTTTACACATGGCACATTTGTTGTTGTACGATTTCCCATCAGCACCTCGTACAGGATCACTCTCCCGAGTACAGCTGAGTTTTCCATTTTTCATATGTTCTCGATACTCAGCACATGGGTCCTAATAAGAGAAATGAAAGCAGGCCTCCTGAATTACTTAGACTATTACATTATCATTACATTTGTTAAACAACCTGAGAAAAGTTCTTGTCTATCTCCCCTCATAAGAATTACAACAGCTAGCATTGCTGTAAACACAGAGAGGCTAGAATCACCTGTTCTTCTAAGTATAAAGTGTCAGTTGTCATAGCTTCTAATGTTGCTTTTAAGGAACTACATAGGGAAATTATAAAATTGATTGGGATTTAAATGCACAGATTAAAGGTGGGCAAACTATAGTCCCCAGACAAAATAGGTCCTGCTGCCTGCTCTGACATGTAAGGTTTCATCAAAACACATCCTTGATCATTTTTTTAGGTTTCATTTGTGGTTCCTTTCCCACAATAATGACAGAGTTGCAGAGTTGCAATAGACACAATATGACCCACAAGCCTAAAATATTTACTAACTGATCTTTTACAGAAAACATGTGCTAACTTCTGGTGTGAGCACAAGGGAGAGAAAAATGCTAGGGACAAGCACAAAGTTACACAAATTGTCAAAAAAGATAGCTTGACTGAATTACAGAGAATAAAACATCTGAACAGGCTTATCTGAGAGAAAATTCAGCCTCCTAAAGCAGATGAGATAGAAAAAGCAGAAAGGACAGATTTCATCAAAGGTAAAAATATGAACATGTGTTGGATTTAGAAGTGAAGAAATGATCTCAACATTCTAAGGTCCTAAGAAGATAAATAGGGTGTCCGTAGTCTTAGGAAGTTGTGCTCACAGGCCCAAGGGGTTGCCTTATACACACTATTGACACACTGACACTTAAAAATGTTTCAGAAAATGTGCTAAATGCTTGCTTAAATCATTTTACTCGATAAGAGTACTGCTAGACAAGGGAGACAAGTGATTCACTCAGTGCTTCACAGGTCCAAGTGGAAGGGAGCAGCTCTGTACCCCAAACTCTCAGACTCCAAGGCCTGTACTCTTTCACCTATAATGCTGCCTTGGGCCAATAGAAAAGATGCCTCAGGAATTGGATCCACCCAGTATAATAAAAAATAATGAAAGAAGGTGCAGAGCTTGTGGTGCTGGCGAGAAGAAAAACTGGCAAGAGCACTGGTCACTAGCACAACAGGCAGGAGACCGGGATAAGGCCTTCGAGGGGCTGATTACTTCTAGGTTTAGAGAAGTCAAAAGGAGCGCTAGAGAAGCTTTGATTGCTGACATCTTACGCTGTGTCCTTCAGGAGACCTGCTCTGTTCCTCAAGCACCTGCCCAGACTCTTTACTCCCTACATTCTCCTTTGCTTCAGGCCCTGCCATTGCTCCACTGCCCATAGTCCATCCCCTGGCTATGACATTAGAGGTGGCTCTCACCTGAGCTTTCCCTCCTTCACCATTAGAACCCTGTCCTGCAGAATTTCTCTGATTGTCCTCTTCTTTCTTTTTTCTCTCTTCATTTTCCTTCTGACTGGAAATTAGAAAATGGAAGATAGCGAGGAATAGTTTCCAAAAAGCAGAGCAGATTTTTATGAGTTTCTCATCACATGACCAAGTTAGATTTGTACAGCAACTACCTGCATTTGCTGAACAGCTACTACGTTACAGAGCCTCTTGCCCCAAAATAAAACAGATGAATTGGGTGGAGTCCTTTGCCTGAAAAGTTTTCATGACAGTAAAAGAAAACCAACATATGCATAATCACAAAGCAAGGTGATTCATTAATTAGCATTTCCTTAGGGTTAACTAGGAATCTCCAGCTGTATTTCTCATAAATACCTCATGTTCAAGAGGCCTTCCTTCCCCCACACAAAATAATTAGCTTCTCTACCAAGCATTATCATCCTCTTGGATTCTCTGTTTTCATGGAAGAACAAAGTATTGGAATCACCTCTGAGGGCTCCTCTATCAGATGGCATAGCTGTGGCACATAACCTTGAATTCACCTTCACAGGTCTCCACCTTGATCCATCACCTTCTATCCTGCTCCCTCGACTATTGTCTCTTCCTGGATTACTGCAAACTTTTCCCCTTACACCACCAGTAGCATTCTGAATTTTGGTGCCTTCCTTCTCTTTCTGCATTTTACTCTGGCATATGGATCTTCCTAAAGGAACCACATTTCGGCCACCTCCTCTCCTACCTGAAACCATTTCAGCAGCTTCCTATATGTAGAATTGACCTCAGAATCCTTAGTTTGACATTCAAATGTGGTAAAGTTAGTAAATTCTAATTAAACTAAAAGACTTGCTCTTGACATGCTGTAAGTTTCTTAACTTAGGTCCTCACCTCTGTTATTTCCCTCTTTTCTCATTCCTTCCTATCATGTCTTTACCTGATCCAAATTGCAAGATCCAGTTCCAATCCAACTTAAAACTTTCTATTAGTTGTGCCTTCCCTGAAGTACCATACCATAGTACATACAACATTTTTCATTTAACAATTCCTTTCATATTATATTAGTTTATGTCTGTGTCTATCACCTAGTATACTATATGATTTCTGAGAAGAGAATTTGTTCCATTCATCTTCATATAATCATTAGATATGCCGTATATTGCACATGCTCAGCAAGTTGTTATGGAATAAATTGAATATTTTAGATGTACTTCTAAACTTTTTATTTCCTGAAATGTGATATTTCCAAAATTGTAAATAGAGGACTCAAATTGACAGTAAAATCTGCATGTTTTCTCCCTAGTGGGAATTCCAATATAATCGAGAAAAGAAATCTATTTGTTAAAAGCTTTAAAATATTATCAAGAAAGATGTTCTGATCTAGTGATGATCTAGGGTCCACCCCAGAACTAGAGAATGACCTAATAATATATTGTCTATTCATAGAACTATGAATCTTGGTCATTATAAAAAAGTCACCTTAAAATGCTTTACAGATAATCAAGATAATCATTTCTTTCTTTTATATGTAAGGAAGGAAAAAACCCAACACACACACACACACACACACACACACAGAGACACATACACACACACACAAACACACACAAACACACACACACACACACACACATATATATATATATATATATATATGTCTTCCATATACATATAAATGGAAGTACTTAGTACTCCTTCTAAGCAGTACTCCTACTAAGTAGGAGCTCTATCTGTGCACTCACAAGACTGCCTTGCACATGGCACACTTATTGCCATGGGTCTTGCCATCTGGGCCACGCACAGGATCATTTTCTCTTGTGCAGAAAAGATTTCCATTTTGCAAAAGACCCCGAAATTCACTGCAGTTATCCTAAGAGGAGGAGAAAAGACAAGATCTTGGTTATTTTCTTGAAAAAAAATTTTTTGGGTTCCACTAAGTACTTCCTAAAAGGGGTCTGGATGGGGGGAAAGAAATGACTTAAGGTTTTTTTTTTTTTCTGACAATTCTATCACTGAATTCCTACTAAGCACATAGAACTCGTAAAGAGATTTGTGTTTCTTTTTCCTTGCAAGTTAGCCCCTAAATCCAGACTGAACCAGCAATCACACACATGTAAGACTCTCTTAATAAACTGGGTTCTCTGAGGACTGGTATCAGTCATTCAAGGGTTTGCTGTTCACCTCTATTACATTGTAATGCAAAAAAATAAAAAAAAATAAAAAACACTGCACATGTCATAGAATCAAAAAATCAGAACAGGATAAAATCTCAAATTTCTTGTGGTCTGATCCATACTGTCCCTCAATCCCTTTTAGCTCATTACTGCCATTTTCTGTTTGAAGACATTACCTACCAGAGAGTTTATTCCAAAACTTCTACTGGATAATTCCCACAAAGTAACCACAGTACTATTTTGGGGAGAGCTTGGAAAACAGGTTTTTTTTTCCTAAGTTAATAAAATAGGATGAGTATGTTCCTTCAGACCAGTAAGCAAAGATGAAACATTTTACATCCTTCAGAAAAATCAAGGGTAGTTTTCCTCTTCCACAGGAGTTCTTCAAATATTTGGAGAGAGCTTTCTTGATCTTCTCTCATGTTTCTGAATATTTTCTTCCAAGAGCTAAACATATCCAAATACTTCAGTTGTTCTGTTTATGATGTGGTTTCAGCACCATTTCCTATTCTGAATTCTTCCCCTTTCCTAACAAATTCAGCAGAATATCCTAAGGATGGCCTGGTAAGTACTACCAAGCTGACAACTGAATTGCTAGTTAGAATTCCACCTTGGGCGAAGGGTATTGCCTCTCTGTACTTTAGTTATCTCATCTACAAAGGAAATATTAGCATCTGTTCTACATGGTTAAAATAATAAGGGCCAATATGTTTCAAGTACTCAATAAATATCCCATATTATTATGAGAATATGTGGCATACGTACAAATATGCAGTTACTAACATTTAGGCACTACTCAATGAATGTTAACTTCAGAGGTATCTGAGAAATTGACAGAACAAACGAATCACTTAAGATCCTAGAGCTAACTACTGGCAATAATTAGGACTGATTTTGTATTTTTTCCAAGACAACTACCTTTTCAGATTCTCTTCTAACTTTTGTTCTGGCTGCAACTTCTTTTTCTTTTGCTTCTTGCAGGCTGTAAGAGAGGGGTAGAAAAGAATCATTCATAGCATTCAACATATATCATATTAAAGGGAAAATCCCTCTAGGTAAGAATATTCCATTACTTATATACCTCTGCTTACTTAGTTCAGGACTAGAAAAGTAAATGCATCCTCCTCTATATCATTGTTCTGGTTTTTAATATCGCTTAAGAAATAAGACACACATGCCATAGCAAACTAGTAAACAATTTTTCACTATGACATTTCTTTTATAAAATATAGACATTGTCCTTCTCTCAAAAAGAAATTAGGATATTGATGATATGTTAACACATTTTTTAACTTGTTAGTACCCAGTGATTACACCTTTGGATTATATGACAGTTATCTGTACACAGAGAAGACCCAACCCTTATATGGCATTAACTCCAGGGGAATTTGCCCTTAGCACATGGGCCTCCCTTGATGGCGATTCAAGTACCTTTCAAAACACTAGAATTAAGTGTGCTCAGTATGTGGCCTCTCGTAATTGTCAATCTCCAAACACAATGCCTACGCAGGCTCGGGAGAGACCAGCAGCATCACTCTCACCCACTGAGGTTTTCCTTGTGCACTCGGTGCAGCATTGACTGTAGCCGTACTCACAAGAAGGCCTCGCACATGGAGCAGGTGTTGCCGTGAACCTTCCCATCCAGACCCTCAATTGGGTCATTCTCTCTGGTGCAGGGGAGCCTCCCGTCCTTCACATACTGACGGTATTCATGACACAGCTCCTGCCAGAAGGAGGATTTGAGAATCAGGTTATTAAGCACTGGAAACCTTCTTCCACATTACCCAATTGAAAATTACAACGCAATGCCCTAAAGTGTAATGAATGCATAGAAAATGTGATACAGAAGGGGAATGTCAGCCAAGAGTCTTCTGAATGGCCTAAATCATATACTAATTGAAATTTAAGGTGGTTGTATTCATCTCTTTAGAGTATCTCTAATTCAAACATTATCCTGAGGCAAGCTCTGTGGTAATTTCTTGGAGTAAACATAGAAAACTAATACAAAGTGTTTACTTTTTTAGAAAAAACATATAAAAGAAATTATAAAAATTAAGTAAATTATGTAACAGAAAAATAAAGAAACTTTCTGGCATAATAAATGAAAGAGTTATGTACTATATTTTTCAAGTGGGGAAAATCTTTAGGGAGAAGAAGCTAATGCATAATCTAAGCCTGAATTTTGATTTAGTGAAGGAAACTTCCTAAGAGCAGTCATGTAGAAGGCAAAGTTGTTGAATAATTGTTGAATTGTGTAATGTGACACGTCCCATTGAATAGATGAGATTAGATAGATAAATACAATAAATATGGCAGCAATAGATACTATGATTGAGTACGTAAGATACGGGAGACACTGTGCTGTTATACATAAATAAGTTTCTTATAGGTGATAATAATATCCTCATTTTATAAATGAGGAAATTATGACAGAGATTTGGACTGTCTGATCATACTAGTAAGAAGATGGAGCAAGGATTTGAAACCTGAGGGCACAAGATTTGATTCAGATTTTCAACCAGGATATCATTAAGACAGAAAGCCCTGAATTGATTCTTGGACATCCAAAAAGCAACAAAATGGTCAGTATAAGCTGGTACAATAACAGTATGTAGAACAATAGGAAAGTGAGGTGACAGGGATCAGACCAAGCCTGACCCTGGAAGCTACTAGTAGGACCTTGGTTCTTACTCTGAGCTGAGAGAGAGGCCTCTGAGTGACATGGCCTGCCTTATGTCTTTAAATAATCTTCACTCAGAATCAAACATAGACACTAGGGAGAAAAGGTAAGAGGTAAGAAAACAGTAGAGATGAGATCTTGCACATTGGAAAAGGATAAAAGAAAGAAAGGAAGAAAACCTAGGCACAGTCCTGCAGGCATATTAGCCCTCTTGGGCTTAATGTAAAAGAAGAAGGAGTCTTCTTATACACTGGATCCGATATATTTCCCCAACTTGCAGACACTAAGATGCTGGGACAAGTTGGGTAGGAGAGGTCGGGCAGGAGATGGGTTGAGGGAGGACATTGAATAAGTATGTGGCTCTGATGATCTGAAATAACTACCTCCACTGCTTCTCTCTTAACTTTTTCAGCCTCCACTTTCTCCTTTTCTTCTTCGTTAGAATTTTTCTTCTCTTCTTCTTCAAGTCGACTGCAATGGAAGATCACAGGCTGAGTACAATTCTCCACTGACTTTGGTAGCATGTTTCAGGAAGAAATGAGGAGTTTTCAGACTGAGAGTCAGCAGTGTTCAGGATGCTGGTACCCATCCCATGAAGTGCTATTGTTTTAGCCAATATGCAGATAAATTCAGTAATCTACATCCCCCCTCTAAAAAATAGCAATAATGGAATAAGCATGAATTTTATCAGCATTTGGCCCTCAATTGATCTTATATTCTATAGATCTGTGACTTTAATTAGTGAAACCTTTCCTATCCAAATAACTATCATATCAAGGATGAGTAATGCCAAGTAAGATGATGGACCCATCATCATACAAACCATGTTGTACTATAAAATAAAAATTTTAAATATTATTTTAGAAGACCTAATGTTCACAGAGAATTTCTGCTTTGGGATTGTAATAGTGATTCAAGTTCAGTAAGATTAAGAAGCTCCTTTTTTGTTTTGTACCAGAGATTGAACACTGGAGAGCTTAACAATGAAGCCACATCTCCAGCCCTTTTCATTTTTTATGTTGACAGGGTCTCGCTAAGTCACTTAAGGTCTCACTAAGTGACTGAGGCTGGCTTTGAATTTGTGATCCTCCTGCCTCAGCCTCCCCAGCCACTGGGATTATAGGTAAGCACCACAGTGCCCAGTAGCAGCTCCTTTATTGAGGTCAATCACAAGCTTAATGCTCTCGTACTCTTGCCATTTTCCTCTGACATGTACCATGTCACAGCTAGATATTGTGAGCATTTACCACATCTGGTTATTATCACAGCACCAGCAAATGGAACAGATCAGAGAGAAATCCTGATTTCTTTACTCCAGGTCACTATTTAATCTAATGCCCTACTCTGTCAATATCTCCTTTTAAGAAATTACCTGCATACCTTTAAGGTAAGACCTGTGTAAGTTGAGACAATTATATTTTTTTAGTTCTTTAAACAGATATTTAAATATTTTTCTCAACACATATTTTAGAACGTTCAGGAGGGCACTGTAAGCCTATGAAACAAGGAAGGAATTAGAAGTGATAAAACTCAAGTTCTATATTGTCCTACACAGTGGAGCTGTAGTCCCCAGTTTATCCATAGCACTAAGCAAAAGAAAGGTCTAGTAATCCCTGACCTGGCTTAACATTTCAGTACAAATCTGGCACATGAAACTGCCTCTCAGGGGTTTCCCTCCACACTAAGCCACTTATCAAAGTGCGCATTTCACCTGCTGTGGGTAGACACAATCCTATTCCACTTCTCCTTCTTCTTCAGGTTATTTTAGCAATCTTTATATCTCAGCCCCACAGACTTCCATTCAACTGGATTACCTTTAACCCACGTCTGAATGTACTCACAGAATCCAGAATTGTAAAATACCAGAGGAAGAGAGACCAAAGGGAGCACGCGCTCCAGACGTGAAACTTCTGTCCCCTTTTTGTCATAAATAAAGTGTCTAGTGTTAAAAACACATTAACACTAAAGTGAGTCTTTCTCTTTGACTTAATTAGAAGATAGAAGGAAGATTGGTTAGAGAATAACACTGTCACTGTGTGGTTCAATAGTAATTAATGTCTTTTCCATGCGTTTGTAAGATTTTCTAGTTGACAACCCACAGTACATAGACTACACGTGGAGGAATAATACAAAGCTCAGAATGAACAGTGATGAGGAAACTCAGGGAGCTGGAGTGGACACCTACAACACACTAGCACACATGGAACACTTGTTTCCATGCATTTTGCCATCTGGACCAAGAACAGGGTCATGCTCCCTGGTGCATACGAGCATTCCATCCTTCACTTGGTCCCGGAATTCGCTGCAGTCTTCCTGGAAAATGAAGAAGACATTTTCTCAGATCAGTTTTCTCACCTTTCTACCCATGAATAACAAATCATGCATAGTAGTGTAGGAAAAGTAAAAAGAAAAGAGAATGATAACATGTAGCAATAAATCAGTAAAGAAGTACAAAACTCCAATCATGAACTCAGAATTGCCTTGGTGTTACAGCAGATCTGTAACCATCACTACCATTCTCCTGAGGATGCTTATAAGTATAATTATGGAGCAGAATAAGGCTGATGAGATGGGCAGAGTCTAACAGAAAATATGCATGTTTGTGTCATGTTGTGTCGGGGTTTCCGGGACCCCCAGCCTTGGGCATGGTCAAGATGGTGCCTGACGCTGAGCCAAAAGCGGCCAGCTATACAGTAAACAACCAGCGAATTTCAATGATTGGCTAGTTAACGACGTGACTAGAGCATGCCCCCCTCGTGTACCTATCCTATGCTTGCAGCTGTCCGCGCGTTTACCTCGTGTGCCCCCCCCTGATTGGTTGAAGTGTATATAAGCCTGGTGGGTGGGAGAGTAGGGGGCGAAGGCTGAAGCTGAGCTGGAAGCTGGGAGTGTGCGGAAGCTGGGAGTAAGAAGAAGCCAAGAGAAGAGAAGCTGGAAGTGCGTGGAAGCTGGGAGTAAGAGAAGTGTAGGAGAGGGACTGTGCATAATAAACTTCCAAAGCTTCAGACATTTGTCGTGTCTCTCTCTGCGGCCAGAGGGAACGCGATAATGTTGCATACTGCAATCTCTCTGTAAGAGCTAGGAAAAAACATGGTGAGGAGATTCAATAGGCCTACAGGGAAAGCCTTCCTGGAGGGGCAGAGAATTGCTGAGCTAAGGTTTGACTTTAGGAAGCCAAGAAAGAAGAGGAAAAACAAGCATGCCAATCTTTGTATAAGTGAGCAAAGTATGATCCCTGGAGAAACTGACATCTTTCCTAGAGCAAATCCCTGTCCAGGGATGGGGATGAGGAGACTAATGGCATTATGGTAATAATGGGTAAACACCATTAGGAATATCAAAAAGGACTTGACAAATGGTCAAATATAATAGATGAAAGAGATTTTTTAGTTCTGAATTACTGATAAGTTCTGAATAATTGATAGTTATTGAAAAAGAGTTGATATCAACCTTTCCCAACTAATGGTTAGGTTTAGACTTTTATAGTTATTGTTAAAAAAAATAGAATTAAAGGTAATCTTGTATAAGACTACTGTGTGAAACTAACAAGCTTGTTTATTTTGGGTTCTAAGTGCTTCCCATGTCTAAATGTCCATCTTATTCCCAAGATTCAGAAAAGTTTTCTGCTATTATTTCACTGGAAAGGTTACTAATGCCATTAGTCTAAATTTCACTCCTTCCTGAGTGTCAAATTATTCTTAAGTTCAGGTTTCTTAATGTTGTCCCAGAATTTTTATGTATTTAATCATAGTTTCTTAAATGTTGCTTTAATTCTATCTGGTATATTCAAAGTCAGCCAACTTGACTTCAGACTGAGATTCTGTGTTCTATTTGGTCTATTCTGTTGAATAAACTGAATTTTCTATTTGATTTATTGTGCATTTCATTTGCAAGATTTGTTTGGTTCTTTTTCACTGTTTCTATCTCTTAATTGAATTTCTTATTTATATCCTATACTGGTTTCCTTAATTTTTTTCACATTTTGCTGTGTTCTCCTGTTCATTGATCATTTTTACAATCATTCTTTTGAATTTTTTACCATCTGTTTTATCCACTCAATCTTTGGAATCAGTTGCTAGTGAATTATGAGCTTTATGATGACATGTTCCCTTGGTTTTTTTCTTCTGTATTTCTTATATTCCCATGTTGATATCTGTGTATCTGTAGGAATGAATTTATCCTCTACTATTATGTGAAGGCCCTTTTAGGCTCCTTTAGCTTTCTCTTGATGAAATGTTCCAGAGCATCAGGTTGTTATGAATTTTTTAATATATTTCCAAGTAGGTTTTGTATCATAGGTTCCCTGTTGTTTCTTTGGTGATGGTTAGTGTATTGTGACACTGTATTGTGTTAGTGCTTGAGGATTCCACTTTCTCTGTAGGTCTCACAAGACTGGGGTTCGTCCAGGGGGTCAGACAGCTGTGTTGTATATAGCAGTGTACATGGGGTACACCCTCTGTGAGTGCTCTTCCAGGCTTCACCGTTCTAAGCTGTAAAAGGGTATGGGTATGATCTACCCTGGGGCCCTTTATAGGCATGGTGTCTACAGTCTCTGTGTTACTTCTCTCTGCTGCCGCTATAGGAGTGGATGTCCATGAGTGGTTCTGAGGCCCCTTCACCATCCTTAGTCGGGACATGGTTGTCAGTTTGGGGTTTAGGTTTCCCCTATGCTTTGAATACTCTACTAAAAAAATGAACCTCAAAGTTTGAATAATCATGAAGTAAAATTGGTATTCTAGAAAATTCTCAAGACTTCCCCTTCTTTTATAGGATAAGAGTTTTCTTTATTTCAGGCATAAAACAAATAGAAAAAAATTTATGATAATGAGATAACTAGAATACCATTGTAAAGAAAAAAATGCCAGGGCCAGAATCAGCATTTCTGAGAAAATTACCTTTGCTGCTTCCCTTTTAGCTTTTGCTCTTGCTCTTTCTTCTTGTTTACTGTAAGGAACAGGAAAAGAGAGAGAAGAAATGGATCTTAATCCAGGACAGCAGATCTTGCATATTCGGAGATTGATCGTCCACTGCTTTGACTTTTCTCAAGATCTACTGTAGTACTTTGTCACTTTATTTACAATAAACTAGAAAGGTCCACCTCACCTCAACACCATGGTATGCAAGAGGAAGTCCCTTCATCACTGAGACACCCTGTTTAACTTCCCAGCATGTGTACTACAATAACATACAGATTTGCTTCTGTGGTCTCTTTTATAAAGTGGGAATATTTGGTTTGGGAGGCAATAGAGGAAACATGTTGGAGTGACATCATCTAAGGAAAATAAGGCACACCTTAGCCTCTCTGGATTTTAAATGAAGAGGTAGTAGAGGTGTAGGATAGGTAGTAGGAGTTTTGGAGTATTAAATGAGGCAATACATATAAAGTCATTAGAATATATCTCTTGCATCATAAAGTGATTAGCATAAGTGATATAAGGGACTGATACCATCATCATTGTCATCATTGTAAGTAAACCTTCCAAAAATAGGCATATGATAGAAATTAAGCAAGAGCAATAGCTCTTATTATTTTAGACAATAATAATATTGCAAACTGAATTTAGTGTTGGAACTATATGATAGCTGGTATATGACACAAACAAATCATGTTGTATAGATAAAAAATTGAATAATTTGTTAAAATATTTTAATGTAGTCTAATAAATACAAGACTTGATCATTCATCGATTAAGATATTTTTGAAAGTTGAAAAGATTATTTTCACATGATATGGCAACGTGCAAAAAATGACAATGAAGGAAGAAAGATTATCAAGAGACTCAATAACCTTTGTTAGTATATCCACAAAATATGAGATAATAAAGTGTTTTGATAAGAGATTTTTGTATTTATTTAAAAAACATTAAAATAGGTTGAAAATGTGAGTTTTTCATACTTATTTATGTAAAAACTGATCTAAACAAATCCAAGTTGAGTAAATATTTTAATGGGAATGATCAGAAAAGGCAGCAGAACTGACAACTAGGTGGAAGAATTATTTCCTTGTCTTTGAAAGATGACTGTAGAAGAGAAGCAAAACAGATTGAAAGAAGCCTGTGTATAGGCAAATATATTACCAGAAGTTGATAGGCCTTGATAAGAGATTACATCCTATCCACACCACAGTGAGGAGCGTATTATAATTTTCTTCACTGACATGACACATAACCTCAGCTGACTTTCTGCCATTCTCAATTTTGCTGGGTCTTAGGTTTTTTATCTGTTAACTTGTGACAATATAGAACCTATTTCAAATGATTGTGATGAATATTAAATGAGATAAAGTGGCAAATACTATCATGTACCAGTCAATTATATCTACTCAATAAATGCTCCTTATGATACGGAAGTCATGATCATTTTGACTTTCCAAATTGAAAAGATTTTTAGTGCTCAATGGCTCAAACATTATGGGAGAAATCTTATGGATTCCCCAACATAGAAGATTCCCCAAATACTTTTCTATTAGGACATAGAAAATAAATTGGGGAATACTTTTGCTCAAAAATTGAGTTCAGAAAAATTGTAGATTCTTGTTTAAGGGTCCATATCATTTCACTAACTCCAAAGTCAAACATCAGGTTCCCTGAAATAGGCAACTCACTCCTACACATTGAAATTATCATCCTTAAGTCTTTATCTTCATGTTATTCTTCACATTAAGTGAAAATCTGCCTCTCAATTCCTCTTATCCAATTTAGTTCAATTCCCTAAATTCACACAGAATGAGTGGGAAGAAAAGTAGTAAGCAAAACAAAATATCTCATAAAATTTTTATGTACTACAATGATAATTTACCTGTAATCTCATATATTTTATTTTGACTAATAATATTTCAGAGAGCTGAAAGCAATTAGTATGATTACCATAGAGCATTCTCTAATTGGGGCTGGGGTTGTAGCTCAGTGGTAGAGCACTTGCTAGTATGTGTGAGGCACTGGGTTTGATTCTCAGCACCACATATAAATAAGTGAATAAAATAAAGGTCATCAACATCTAAAAAATTATTTAAAAAAAGAACATTTTCTAATCTGGATAAAAGGTATAGGTTACTTTGTAAATGCCATATAAGATATTATTCTGAATCTCTCTTACAAAAATTATTTTAATTGACAAATAATTTCTATTTATGGGTACAATGTAATATTTTCATATAGGTATACATGTAAAATGATTAAATCAGCTTAACAAATGTAATCACCTCATATATTTATTATTCTGTGATTAGAACATTTGAAATGTACTCTTTTAGCTCTTTTGAAATACCTCGTATATTCTTAACCACAGTCTCCATATTGTACAATAGATCTCAAAAAAGTATGCTTCCTCATTGAAACTATACCCTTTAGTTGACATCTCATTCTCAACACCCACCCCCTTTCCAACTCCAGTCTGTGGTAACCACCTCTCTATTGTCTATTTCTATGAGTTAAGCATTCAAGACATCATATATTAATCAGATCACACACTATTTTCATTTTTATATCTTGCTTATTTTATATTTTATGTACTTATAGCCTGAATGCTTTCCATTTGCTCTGATTTTTTCATACTTTTAAATATGACATGCAAAACTGAATTCTACATAGAAGAAGAAAGTGCATTATTTCCAATTAAAAAAAAAAAAAATCCCAAAGCAGTTCCCATGCTCCCTGCTGCTGCTCTACTCACAAGTAGGCCTCACACATGGAGCAGGTGTTTCCATGCATTTTCCCATCTGGGCCCTGGATAGGGTCATTCTCCCTGGTGCAAATAAGTTGTCCATTCTTCCAGGATTTGCGGTAGTCACTACATAACTTCTAAAAAAAATAAGGAGGAAAGTTGGAGGTGTTGAACAAAGGTTGGATCAGATTGCAAAATGACTGAAATTGAGCCTTTTTTAAAACTGGAGATCAACTCTTGGCCTACTTTAAGATAGTTCCTAACTTTAAGGTATAGATATTTTTAAGTGATAATATCAATGAATCCTCAAGAAGAAAATCACATATGTACCTGCACACATGCAAACACACAAAAACATCATCTGTACAAGTGTTTTGCAGAGTTTCAGGGAATTCATGTGTTCCCTGAATGCCACCTGTTCATCCCCAGGTTCCTATGCCTCTGACTTAATGGAGAGGGTACCTCACCTCAAAGGAAGTTGTGTTTGCAGATTGTCTTTTATTTCTTGAATTACTTTCCTTTTTTTTCTTTTCCTCTTCTTCTGCTTGGCTAAATGAGAGTGGTTGAAGAAAAGATATGAGAAAGAATCATAGAATTTTCAGATTGGACGAGATCTCAGATAAAAATTAATCATGACAACTAATTAACATTTATTAAATTCTTACTGTGTGCTAAAGTCTGCTTATACTATGAAACACATGTGACTTCATGTAGTAAAACTATTATTATAACCCAAATTTTCTAATAAGAAAACAGACAAAATGACTAATTTGTCCAAGGACACAGAAATGTAAGTGCAAACCAAGAATTTAAATCCTGGTCAAGAGGTGGTTTTCTAAACTTCCAGGGCTCAGTGTTGGATCTCTGATGACTGTCTAGCCTTTGCCTTAATCTGTCAGTAAGGCCTTTACCTACATCGTCCTTGATACTCAATGGTAAGTCATTCCATCTTTGAAATCATCAAACTGTTAGGAAGTTCTTCCTGGCATTGAGCTGGAGCCTGTCTTCCAGAGCTTTCACTCACAGGCCCACTGGCCTCACTTGCATCCATGGAGACAACCTAGAAATAGTCCTGTTTCACTTGGACATTTCAAAACTGTGACTCTCCCCCGATCTAAGTGTATGCTCATCTTAATTATCAATTTTTTGTCTTTAATTGTTGATTTTATGTCTTTCTCCAATGAGGCATTTTCTGCAAATATGCTTTAATTTCTGTATTTCCCTGTTAAAGTGGGCCCTCATAATTGAACATACAATAATGCAGAAAGAACACCCCACTCCTTTGTTTCCCTGCTGCTGCTCTACTCACAAGTAGGCCTGACACATGGAGCAGGTGTTTCCATGCATTTTGCCATCTGGGCCCTGGATGGGGTCATTCTCTCTGGTGCAAGGGAGCTTCCCATTTCTTACCAACTGTCGATATTCACTGCAAAGCTCCTGTGAAGGTATGGAAACGAAGTTACTTCCTAACAGAAGATTCAAACATCCATATTGACCTAAATAAGTGTTATATCTTGATAAGCCTAGGAGTTTAAGTACATTTCTCTTAAATGTCAAATTCAGTTCAACAACAATAACAATATATCATTTTCTAAGAAATGGCCACAGATAAGAAATAATAGAATGTCATGGTATGTTAGAAGGGGTACACAAGCAAACCCTACCATAATCCAAACAGAATAAAATAAATGAAAATATAAGGGTACAAGAATATCTGATGACTCAAAGTTTAGGATCATGAAATTTGATTGTGGAAACTAGGAAAGATATCAAGAATAATTTAACTGAGTCTGTCAAAAGTAAGTAGCATTTTCCTAGGTTCAAAAAATGGATTTGGGAATATGTGCACCACATTGTGAAAATAAAATAATCCAAGAGACATAGGTGAGAAATGACATAGCAGATAGTGGAACATGAATTCCTGAATGGAGGTAAGGAATCAACTTAGGAGAGAGGCATGGAGATTAGTTGATGACTAGAGTCTGTGGGTTTAAGCAGAGCAGTATTATGATCTGATTTTGAATTATTACTTTGACTTTATTAGGGTAATGTCTGGATTATCTTAATAGGTGGATAAGAGAAAGAATAGAATTCAGAGGGAGAATTAAGTGACATTCATCCTCCCAACAGTGCTGATCATTCATCTAAGGTTTGGAAATGAATATTGTAATATTTCAGAGGTAAAATTCATGCCTTTTGTGGAATCAGGGTATTTTTATTTCAACTCAGATATGAAATCTCAGTTATTCATTTGGAGAAATCACACACATACAGTTTTTCTGGATAGCAGTTAGCAATAGCTAACGGCATCTATCTGAAAATGTTGAAACTAGAACTGGAACTCAATCATTGACTCCAATAAATTCTTTTTAGTTTACAGAGTTAGACTCTGAAGCAGCAAGTACAGAACAATAGCCCATGGCATGCAACTCAATGCCATCTGGGATTGAAGGGTTGAGACTTTCTGATAGTCTCTTGGAGGTGTTCAGTTAGAATAGGATTTGTTGGATGGATCCCACTCACTTCATATGAAGGTGCTTTTTCAGATCCTCTTCTGTTTCTTGCTTGGGCTTCTGCCTTTTTCTTTTCTTCAGCTTCTTGTTGGCTGAATGAAAATAAAAATAGAAGAGATCAATTAAGAGCCAACACATGTTGATTTCTTCACTTGCTGCACCACTGATCTTTCCTCCCTCCTCAGGGAGGAACATCCTTGGCCCTCTCTCACTACATATCAATGGGAAGTAACAAAGCAGCTTCCAGTATGGTATGATACTGTGACTTCTTTGCAGCTGCTGCTTAACATCAAAAGAAAGATGGTAATAGTGGATCTGGAAAACTTGTGTTCTGTAAATTATCCTTCTCACCTAACGTGAGAAAAAAGATCATCAATGTCTACAAAGAAGGTATCAAGTTTAGACTTATGGTGACATAACACCTGGAGGTGGAAAGCAGCTTTAACCAAGTTCACTGACTCATTCTCTTGTTTCTCAGAAAGGATGAGAGGCAGAAAGGCCTTGGCTATCTATACTTTCAGCATGTGGCTACAACCAAGGTATCCTCTCTCAAGTCCATTTTCCGTCTACACATTATGCACACCATGGCTCTCAGTTAAACTTAAAATGCAGTGTTTATTCAGAACTGCTTTATCTAAAAGTCAAAAGGTGAGACCAATGGATATAAACAATGATTTCCACACACTGATAAATCAAATGAGCTTAAGTTTGCTTTGTACAATGCAATTGTATGTCATGCACAGTTAACTGATGGTATTTCAACTGTACATGGTTATCGACCAAAACAAAAAGTTAAATATAGCTCTTTTATGACCTAAATAGTCAAATACTTAATATGAGTGTAATCAAATAAATTGAGAACTATTTTAAATAGTGAAATGAAACTGGTAGTTCTCACTTACTAAAAATGTCACTGTATATAAAGTAACATTTAAGGTAATTTTATAAAAGTTTATGGCTGTTTCCTGGGGAATTCGATTGGATTTCTATCAGTGCTGACTTTGAATTCCAACTCCCATGGAAGCTGAGATTCCTATGTTGCCAAAATAGGTTCACCTACGAAGCTCCAGTAATGAAGCAGCAACTCGTATTTGTATATGTTCATGTTCATCAGAAGGGTCCAATGCTAAGAGAGTGAGCACCAGAGAAAACAAGGCAACTTGAAACAGATGACTCCAGGGACTTACTCTCAAGTCTACTGCAGCATTCTCATTATTCCCTGTTCAACTCTCTAATTTTGCACCACCAGTTTCCCCATCAATGGAACAAGCTGGCTCTACTAGGGCCCTGTGTGACATTCTAAAACTCTATACTCACAAGAAGGCTTGGCACATGGAGCACAGGTTGCCATGCATTTTTCCATCTGGACCACGGACAGGGTCGCTTTCTCTGGTACAGACAAGTGTTCCCTTCTTTGCATTATCTTGATATTCACTGCATTGTTTCTGAATAATGAAAATGAGACACCTTAGACATAGGTCTCTATTTGTAAATTTTGCATGTTGTTTAATTAAAGAAATTGGAAAGGAGAAATTTTGGATGAAAAAATAAAACTTAGGATTTGTAATACTTCTCTCCTTCAATATTCATGCACTTAAGGATTCAACAAATATATTAAATTAAGAGGATATAAATATGAATGTGATTCAGGTTCTTCATTAGCCAAATAGAATAAGTATTTTCAATGTGCAGGGCTAAGAGATATAGCTCAGGACTAAATTAATTGTGCAATAGAAGTTCCAAGAACTTTTGACTCAGTTCTGTCTTGAGGATGTACACAGGAACTCAATGGAACAAAAAGCCCTCCAAGAGGAATTATGATATGCAAAATCCTAGTGGCATTATACGACATCTTCTCTTGAGATAATTTAACATTTCCATGAGCATAGTAGCTAAACAATTAGTTGGGTAAAGAAAGAAAGGTTTGGGAAGTGGTCAAAAAGGAGACCTTGGAACATGATCAAAACCAGACGACTACACTTCTAAAGGAATTTGGATTTTATTCTTAGGCAATGAAAACATGATAAATATTTATAGCAGAGAATGACAGAATCAAACTTTTGTTTTAGAAAGACTGTCAGTCAGATCTGTGAAGGGATTGTGTGAATAGATATTGAAATTAAAGAAGTTAACCACATTATAGAAATAAGAAAGGAAGATAGGAAGGAAGGAACCAAGGTAGGAAGAGATGGGGGAGAGAGGAAATGGAAGTGGAAGATAAGAAGATAGTTGAGGCACATGTGAGCACTAAAATTAGAAGAACTTGGTAAACTAGGATTAAGAGGAAGAAAGAAGTTAAAAATGAGGCCTAGGCAACAAGATTTGAGTAACATAGGCAGAAGGTAGCTTAATGGGGCAGGTCACTCTGCAAAACTGAGCTTTGCCTTGTAGAAGGCTGGTAACGGTGACAATGAATCTAAGTAGGATTTCTGCACAGAGATATCTACCATTTCAATAAATGACTCAAATATACTCTAACATACATTCAAACACTGGAATTTCATAATGCCAGTGACTCATAAAAACATATCCTGTTCTAGGAAGACAACAGGGAGGGTGAATTGATCTGAGGACTGAGGAAAATGAAGACTAAATGTACATAAAAGTGTATAGACCAGTAATGCATCAATGCAAAGGGTAACTAGGAGGTGTCTGAGCTCAGAAAATAACAATAGAAAAGCAGTCAGATGGTAAGCTAAGAGAAATTTAGAAAGGGAATGCAGCAAGATTTTAAAGGAAGTGTATTAAATATCTACTTGGTTTTAAAATGAATAGCTTCACAACAGCTACCACGCTATGGAAGAGACACAACACACTTTGAGTTCAGACGATGTTTTGAAATACCACTTTCATTTGAAATGTGAATTATTTTACTAATGAGCCTTGATTACTTTCCTCCAAACAGAACAAGAAACGATAACCGCATAATCATTTTTCTAAGTTTAAAATAATGACCATAAATTAATTTCCAGAAAACTTGTTAGTAGTAGGGAAAATATTAAACAAATTTGAAAGTGATTACTAGAGTAATATGCCCGCACATCCACACCTCTCACACAAATGTTATTAGATTGATCAGACTCATCCCCACCTCGATTTCTCTTTTAACTTTAACTTCTTCAGTCTTCCCTGGATTTTGATCTGATTTACTTTTTTCTTCTGAAAAGTTCCTCAAGCTGGAAAAATAAATAAATAAATGAGTACAGATGCTACAAAACTTCATGCTGCAAAATAGGTATTAGGTACAGATGAAAAAGTAGGTAAGTTTTCCTGGGTTCTGGCATAATCACATTCCAATCACCTTAAGCTCCACTATAGAGATCTTCTTTCTCATCTTTCCTTTTAAATATTCCCAGCTTGAATTTTTAATGAAATCATTCCGAACCCTAAATAAAAATGAGCTCTATAGCAATCACTTTGTTTCCATACTTCACGATTCTTCTCTTATGGCATAGTTTTCATCCTGTCTTACAACATGTAAACATGTATGTGCATGTGTGTTCATGTCCATGGTTTACTTCTGCTATGAACCATAAGCTTCTTCACAGAAGGGATCATCAGTTATATATTCGTTCATTCACTCACTCACCCATCATTTAGTGAGTAACTACTTTTTGGTAATCCTTGGCCTGGGCCTGGGTACAATATGTGTATTATATTAACCTATCCTTTATTCTCTTGGCATTTATAGTCTACTAGGGTGATGATAAACAAATAGTCATAGAAACAGTTACACAATTACCAACTGTGATGATTGTTATAAGATAGTTTCCAAGGATTTGAGGATTGATTTTTGATTAGGGACTTCAAGAGGTCTTAACCAAATAAAAGAATCTTAAAATGCAATCTACAAGAGGAGAGACATTAGCTGGCCAAGACCGAGAGGCACTGGCAGTCCACTGTAGGCAGGAAAGAGCTTATGGAACTCAAGGATCTGAGGGAAAGTGTAATGAGACCTGTGCGGGACATCTTCATAAGTGCCATAATTTATACATAGTAGGATTTGCCCTTTTCCCAAGGTCACACATCCCAGATAAAAATATGTGGAAATAATTTTTTCTGAGGATGTTCATCAACTCTGTCACAATTATGTAATTACTGAAGAAAAACAAGGTCTTGGTATCTGCTTTATCCCATTCTGTGCTATGGCTGGGTACTGAAGAGGCTCACAAAGGTCCCAGGGGAAATGTGAAGAAGCATTTTCTAAATCAGTCTTCTAACTGGAAACTGGAATGGTACTCAGAAAAAAAACCCAAACATTAGTGCCCACTTACTGATGGTATGGTGATTTGTGGAGGACATAGACTGCTCAAATCATTCTCACCAACAAATGCTTCCACTCAATATTATTCTGAATACTATTGAATCGAAGTGTGATCAGTCCTGGTCAGTCTCCACTTCTACCCTTTCAGAGATTCGGAAACATTCCCCTTCTGTACTCACAAAATTTCAGCACACAGTGAGCATTTGTTGCCATGCATCCTGCCATCAGGGCCACGGATAGGGTCACTCTCTCGGGTACAAAAGAGTCTCCCATTCCTCACTTGGTTCTCAAATTCCTTGCAGAGGTCCTTCAAAAAGACAAGTCATTATACTCGTTATTTTTTACTATTTAGTTTTGAAACTTTATGTGATAGATTTATAACCACAGGATGTCAGGTCTGGAAGTATTGGTAAACACAAAAAACTTATTAATGAGAATTAATAAGGAATAATAATTATGTTGTCAAATTATTTAGCACTTGTATTTGTTGTGTGATATATTTATTAAAAGGCAAAAAGAGCTTAGGAAAGCAGAAAAGAGAGTATTTCCTAAAACTAAAACTAGATTGTTCTTGCTAACTTCCTAACCCATAGGAATAACAAAAACAACAAAACAAGATAAAAAGATTTTTCCCAAGATAAACCCAACAAAAGAGTATCCAAGGCCAAAAACAGAAAATGTCACAGAAAATAGAATTCAAGAAATTGGTGTTTAAAATTTACTAAATAAGGATCAAGTCAAGAAGGATCCAGTTCCCATTTGCAAGGGAAAGGGAACAAGATGGGGGTCCGGCAGAGTTATGTGTAGCCTACTGTGCTTCCTTTACCATTGTTTATTGCATTTCTGACAGTATAGGTGAAAATCTCTGAAAGAGTGAATCAAAATTTTTTTCTCTCTCACCTTAGAGAGATATACAGACCATCAAGACTAGTATCCACTTAGATAACCTAAAAAGACTGTGAATTATCAAAACAAAGAGAGATTCATTCTCAGATTTCCTGAAGCTTTAGAAAAAACTTTCAGATTTCCTGCTGTGTTTTGAAAATTCTATTTACTGAGAGCTATACCTAACAAAAAACATACCCCAAATTACTCTAGGTTTGAGATCTCCACATCATATATTGTGATGACATATATTATTACTAAACTATAAAAAATTCGCTGTATAATCTTTGCAACTTGTGACCCTCATTTTTCCATTTCAACCAAGGAGACGAGAGCATAAACAGGATGACTGGAAATCAGGGGACTTGGCAGTTGGACTGTGGTTTGACTAGAGAAGAGACCTTACCAAAGTCCCATTATACCTTTTAGAACTCAGCGTTGTCCCCACACAGTGAGATTTTTGGAAAAGATGCTTTTGGTGACCTTTTCTAAATCAAGCATTTTTTGATTTTTCTTTATGATCCAAATTTCAATAGGATGCTTTAAAGGAGAATCCTAATTGCCTCCTTATAATAAGATATTTATTTATGGAGGAGTAAAGGGTATTGTGCCAAACTTCCTGGTTGTAACAATCTAGGAACACAGATGCTGATAATCATGGCACGGTAATAAAATTAATGCTTAATGATTCCCATAAGAGAGACAATGATAATTTCGGTTTATAAGTTGTGATTCATCCAAGGAGATTCTGAAGAAACTCTTTTGTGAGCAACCCACTGACAGGTTAATTACAGAGTAGTATTGAGCCATCAGTGTAAAGCAGTCCTATTCAAGGCAGTTACGCCTAATGACCCCAGCCACACAGAGGAAGAGGTCCGGGTAGCCCAGACCTGACAAAAATGGGGAGAAGCAACTTTCTGTATTAGGGGTCAAACATTCTACCTATCACAGAATGACATAGACCTTCAGACAGAAATTTACCAGCCACCATGGAAGGACTACTTTCAATCTCTGGGAACTGTTGAACAAACCATGCAAAGTTCTTAGTACTCCTTTTTCCAAAATTTAAACTCAGAATGCCCAATTAAGCTAGGGAACTTTGTTTCATTAACTAAAACTGTGACGTGGAAAGTCAGCAGTTGATTCCCAAACACTTGCCTGTTTTTTCCATAGGAAAACTCAAGCCCTACAATCCACAAAAATAGTGTTTGTATTAGTAATAAGAATGCAGGATGTAGAATCACAAACAGGAAGGCAAAATTGAGGTCATTTACCTAACCTCCTTATTTTGCTGACAAGAAAATTGAGGCCCAGAGAAGATTTGCTCTGTCTCACACACCCAGAGCATGACAAAACAAAGCTAAAACCCAGATGTCCTAACTTCACAAAGGCCGGTCACTTAGCAAAGCAATTGCTGTCCTTCTCATTGAAAGTAGGGTTTGATGTGACTTAAAATCTAGGCTGCATTCACTATACTACTTCTTCAATTAACAAAAGGAATAACTTTTTGTACTAGACTGAAAAACTAAATTATCAAATAATTTGGGGCCCCTTCATTTTAAGAGTATTTTTTGAACCACCATCTCAATATTAGAAATTTTCATTTAAACAAAAGCAAGACCTTTATAAATGCAGGTCTCAATAAGGTAATAACCATATGGAAAAGTGAATAGCTCCAACTTGATTGTCAGTGGAATTTGTTATAAAATGCATGAGTGAGTACACTGTTTGAAGACTTTATTTTAAAGCCATTCCTCACATTGTAGTTTTTTTAAAAATAATTATTCAAGGCAAAATGGTTTAAACCATGCCAAAGAGAAGTCTGATGGAAATTATCAAGATTTAGTGTACACAAACTTTGTGCTTTTGGGGGAATGAGGTAGCAAGGGTGGAAATTCATGTTTCGAGGCTTGGGTGGGAAATGTTGATTTAAATCTCAACCTAATGATAATATAGAAGGAATAGTCAATTTGGGGATTTTTAACATTAAAATCAAGCCATCTAATAGTCAATTTGAGGAATTCTAACATTTAGAAAAAACCATGTGGTAATAAAAGACAATGACATTATTGCATTATTTTAAAGATTCAAGCATAATTGGGTTAATGTTCATTGTCACAAGAACATAATGCTATTGGTGAGACATTTACCTTTTCAGCATTTCTTCGAATTCTATTTTCACCTTCTCGCTTGGCATTTTCTGCAGCTTCTTTTAAACTGTTACAGAAAGTAAACAGCTGGTTAGTTTATGGCTCGATCCTATTTTCAGAAGCCAGCCTTACTCTAAACACTTTCATGTCCTCTGCCAAAACCTGTTGAAACTGATCCATTTGCAGAAGACAAACATTTCCCTGTCTTGAATGCCTGAGCCAGAGAAATTGCCAAAGATAAGGAAGGGTGTGAAACTGACTCACTGCCAGTCAATTAGAAGCTTTGTTCTGTAAGACTGGACGGGTGTGCCACCTTGATTGACAAACAGAAGGTTGTCAGGAAAATTCCCTGTAACAGGCAGAACCAAGGGCTTTAGAACAATGCTGTGACAGGGATGAAACCAAACTGCACATCTGAGGTATTGCCCTCCACACCCTTTTGTTTAACTTCTTAAACCTTAAAGTATTTGTTTGCCTTCATGTAAAGTCATGGTTGTTAGTAAAAGCTAAATTTGAATTGAGCTTCTAAACCCTTTCACATCTATTACCTAATTATAGTCTCATCCTGGAGACGGGTGTTGCAATATCACTACAGTGGAAGAACCAGCTTACAAAACTCAAAATACTCTTTTTCAGTAGGTGCATGAAAAGAAACAAAACCACAGAATATGGGCAGGTTTGAACATTGCAAGCACATGCCTCCTAGGTAAGAAAGTGGAAATTCACTTTCCTGTCTGGAAACCAGTAATAATCACCGTCTCCAGAACCTGATGGGACATGCACTTCAAATCTATAACGGATGATGGTCATTTTTCAAAGGCAAGTGTGAAGTATATTAATCTGTTAAATCTTCTTCTGCCCTAATTTTAAAGATTCAATGAGGTAAATATAGCACTTTCAGGCTTGCTGATGCAAGGGTTAGAGTCTATACCTTGTTTAACAACCAGAATACAAAAAGACTAATTGCCTCATATTCATGTATGAGTCTCCAGTGCCCAAAACAGTGCCAGGCACTCAGAGAAAGTTTCACCCAATTGTTCTTTCCCTCTTATAACATTCACCTTCTACATGAACAATGAATTCAGACACATGACATTATTATTGTTATTATTATGATGATGATGATTGCTTAAAGTTAAACTGTCATTATTTAATAAGGGTCTCTACACATACACAAATGAAGCAAAGCATGCCAAATGACTGACCTACATCATTCTATATAATATTGTTTCCAAATTTTAAAACATTAAGCCTTATAAAACATGGGGTAATTTGAGAATGAAGGGTCTCAAATTAAATAACCAGCATAACCACTTTATTCTTTCCTTTTTAGAAACTTCAGTGGATGATATGAAGAAAAAGAAAAGAAGCCATTCTAAAAGCAAGAGCTGTTTCACATTATAAAGACAAACAATTGCATGCTTCCTAAAAAGGACTCTTGCTCCATGGAGGGGCTTCTGGGGAGGAACCCAGTGCATGCTCAGAGGTCCCCTGGGGAGGAGGATACTTACAAGAGCTCAGCACACATTGCACACTTGTTGCCATGTGTCCGCCCATCAGGACCAAGAACCGGATCATTTTCTCTTGTGCATCCAAGTCTCCCATCTTTCACGTAGGCCCGAAAAGCACTGCATAAATCCTGAAGAATGGGGAAAGGAATTGGCATTCGCCAGAATGATTGTAGTGCTTACAACACTGCTTTCATCAATTTTATAGAAGCCAGTCCCTTTTGCATCATGCTGGGCCCTAGCTACCTAGAGCAGTCCAGCTGTGTAGAGGCAGCTCCATGAGTAGTTATAATTCATATACTTAAGTAGAGAACTCATTTACTTATTCATTCATTAATGCAGTAAGCATTGATAATTGTGCTAGAATTCAGGTAGCTCACTATCTCCTAAGATGCAGAAAAAGAAACATTTAAAATAGCATGTGCCAAAATCCTTCAGAGAGGTAATCTCAGGTACCTCAGGGGCCTAAAGCAAGGGCACTGAACCCTGAAGAGCAGGAATGTTCTTCACCTAGAAAATGTCAAGCTCCACATGTATGTGACACTTTCTTTTTCCCCTACTATCACAGACTCACAGAATCAGCATTGGAAGGAGCTATTTAGTCTAAATCTAATTTTAGTGAAGTAATTGGTAAGTTCTTCCAACAAGTGACAACTCTGAGTCTCAACTCAGGTTAAAAGACTGAACTTTAGGGCCCTTTCCACTACACATGCAGTTTCCTTTAGATTGATTGACTGATTTATTTCTTTTATTTATTTATTTATTTTTAAAAGAAAAGCAGAAATAGAGTTGGAAGGTCTAACCACCTAAGTAAAGTGATTCTTTTCAGGAACTATCAATTACTTTTCCATTAGCTGGTGTATTCACAATTCCATTTCAAGCAAAGCAAGAGTGACTCCCTTGCAGGAAGACACCAAAGAGAAAAAGGAAAGCACCCACTTTCTCTATGAGATCACACCCCCCACACCTTGCCCCCACTCTGACACCTGTCCTCACCTGCTCTGGATTACTGCTCTCACATTTGCCTTTGCTTTTTATGCCAACTTGGGAGCTGGTCTTCCTGGAATCACAAGTAGACAGACACAGCAGTTAATTTCACAGAACTCCCCACCATTCCCACCTTACTTCTCTTTATTGTATTTTGATTCTTTTTTGCTCCTGAGAATGGTGTCACATTCCATCCTTTATTTTTGTTGTCACATGAGAGTCTGTTCATTTAGAACTCAAAGTCAAAAAAATGGTCATGTTGGAGGACTGATAACATTCAGAGTTGAAATGTACTTTCCAGAAACCTTTTTTCCTCTGTGTCTGTGGTGCAAATTCACATCAGAAGTTAGCCAGAGGAAGACTTGGAAGTAGATATTAGATGCCCCTGAAATCAACTAACTTTGCTGTTGTTGCTCATTATTTTAAGTAAAGAATTTCAAGTTTGTATTACCCAGCATCCCACTCAATGAGTGGGATCTTCATTTGGGTTACACTGACTAGTATTCTATTTTCAAAGAAAAGTACATAAAGTCCTAATAATTCACTCTGTTCAGTCTAGTGGAACTTCAAAGAATATCTGATAATATAGAACCATAAAGGTAAGATACTTTCTACTTTCTAAAAAGGCAGCTTGCTATTTAGGATCTGTATAACAATAAAAATATGATAAAAATAATACAAAGAATAATTAAGTATATAAGATTTAGAAGAAAAAAATTAAAATTAAATTCCTATAATATTGTGGCAACTCCTAGAAACCAGAGCTAAGAAAGAAACATAATGGACAGTATGTTTCTCACTGTAAAGTGAAAAAGAGTATTCCAGAAATTTGGGGAAAGGAATTTTCACCTAGACTAGAGATTTAAAGATTTTAGACAGGATTCCTCACTCAAGACAGTAAAAAATAAATGTTTGTTGTATTTGTAGTTGTATTACAAAATAAATATAACAACTTGCATGTTCTTCACAGGTCTATTTTCCTTTCTGTTTCTTTATGTTGGCCCTTTGTGGGAGTTCAGAGCATAATTTTAGAATGTTTTCTGAAAATTCTAACATGTGAAGGAGCAGAGTGATTTATTTTGGTGGAAGATTCTCATCATAACAAGAGATACAACTTAAAGAATCTCAAAGAATGAATATGACCTGACTAGTCTTCTTGTATGTTACTTATTGTATTTGCAAAAACACAAGAGCAGACAATTCAAGATCGAGGTCACAAGCTAGAACCTGCAGAGCAAGTCCACATCTTGTTGGTGGAAAACAATCAATAACCAAGCCTTGCCTCGAGGGTGGAGAAGGAACAAAACAGGGGCAAAATTTAGGGCAGCAAGATGCTTTATCTGTTTGGCAAAGGTTGAATAAATGGGAACAAGTACATTATTTACAGTTCCAATTGCCTACTCTAATATTTTTAATTAATGAACACATATATCATTCAATGATGAAATCATTCTATTTAAAATGGCATGTTAGATTAATAGATTGATAGAAGTATGCAAGTACACACAGGCATACATATAGCATCCATATGTGCATATATGTATGTGTCTATATGTATGTACAAACACATGTATACAGATATTACACAGATTATATATATATATAAACTCCCTATCCTGTTTACTTCATAAAGACAGTGATGCACACAAAAATAAAATATAAAATTATGCTATGTACATAACTGTACACATTTCTTTCTTAAGAGTAGTAAAAGAAGTGGTACTAATAGCTTATGGATGATTAATTTCTATAAAATGAATTATCTTCAAGACAGGGGAAAATTTCCTGTGACTATGCAGAGAACAGGCTTTCTCTTTTTAGGGGGCCACTCACTGATTCTCAGCACACAGCTCACATCTGTTGCGGTAAGTTTTCCCATCCGTGCCACAAACAGCAGCTTCATCAGCAGTACAGATAAAATCCCCATCTTTTTCTCCTTTCCTGAAATCATTGCAATTCAGCTGAAAGAGACATGATCAAGGAGCATTAAGATACAAGAAATAAAATATTCACTAGATACATAAATAGGTTAACAGTTTCAGCCCAGAATAATGTAACTTACTAACAGAAGAAAAACAAAAAAAACAACAATTATTAAGATCAGTGAGCTAATAAAATCATAGGTAATGAAACATATCTAAGAACAGAGATAAAATTAGCTTTCAAAAGAAAATCTCAGTATGATTTCAACCACATGCTCTCTGGGTGGAGTAGGTCAAATCACTTCTCTGAAACTTAGCACACTGTCAAATCCTGCCTGCCTTCTCCATAGAGTCTTGGTGAGGCCCCACAGGTAATGGATATGAAAACTCCATAAGCTATAAACTACAATGAAGTTTCTGCTATTATAGATTGAAATGAATATTAAAAGTCAGATTTCTGTGTTCATAATTCTAGCTCTACCACTTCTAGCTGTGTGAATTGGGCAAGTAGCTTAACCTCTCTAGGCTTATGTGTCCTTAATTGCAAATAGGGTATAATTTCACCAACCTCTCAGGACTATAAGGATATTAACCATGCTACTACATGTACAGCAGTTGAAGTAGCCCTAACACATTCTAATCATCTGTTGTTATTTTAAATGTTTTCTCCACTGACAAGCCAAGAAAGCTAAATGTATTTAGGGATAATGAGAGAAATCCCCAAATCTCTGCTCTAAAAATATGTCGTAAACTTAGAGACAAACCTGTATGGTGAGACAACAGTTGCACCTGGCAGTAACTGAAGGCCAATATTCATATCTCAGACGTGACACCCACTCACCTCACCTCTTTGAACCTTACTTTCCTCACCTGAAAAATGGGAATTCACACCCTACCCACATTCCAGATCTGTGGTAAAGATCATAAAAATACTCATGAAATATTATTTGGCAATCATTATTGTGACATATGCTAACTAAAGAAGAGAGTTATCTTAAATTTAACTTCAAATAAAATGGAAAGCACTCCATGCTTAGGACCTCACACTGAAAAATATTTTTGGATATCATCATTGTCCAAATATTTTAATGGTATATATGGTACACTTAGAATGTATTCCCGTGATGATCTAGTATACCACAAAGATAGCAAGTGAAAGTAGGACAGATATAAATACACAGTGAATTTATCAACCAGAAGATGTGCTTATAGAAATCTCCTGGAAGGCAATAAAAAAAGGAAGATTTTAAAATAGAGAGGAAAACCTACCACACTATTGCACTATCCATATCAGATGTTCAAGAACTCACAAATAGAGTGAAAATAAGATAAATAATGGACATATATCTTATTTCATTATTTGTTTGCTTATTTATTTCACATTTATTAAATTTATATAAGACTTTAGGCATTCTATTAGTCTGTGAGTCTGACCCAGCAAGAAAATAAAATAAAATAAAACAAAATACTGTTAAAAGGAGCTTACCTTCTGATAGAAAAAAAAAAAAAAAACAGTGCATATGACAATTTTAGATGGCAGTGAGTTCTACAAAAAAACAAACTAAACAACATGATAGTGCCTAGAAGGGTGATGATTTTAACTTTCAATACATAAGAAAGTTCTTTCCTCAAAGGTGACATTTGAGCGGAGATGAGATTAATGAGAAGTCATCCATCAGGGGCCAGAGGGAGGGACATCCTAGGTACAGAGGACTACCAAGGCCAAGAATTCATAGAGGTGACTGGATTGTTCTGCTTAAGGGGCAGAAAGAACTGTAGCTTGAGCATAAAAGAAAGAGAGAGAGAGAGAGAGAGAGCGCACAGGAGCTGCTAGCTTTCTCTCAAAAGTCATTTCTGGAATCTACAGAGCATGAAGAAATTATAGATCAAAGTAATTAACATGGGACAAACACTACTCTTTCCCTTCACCAGAAAATCAACAGCAATACTAAATCACAGGTGTTGGCAGGTGGTGACCATAGGCAAATCAAAAGTCCAGCTGGGAGACCATGAGAACAGGTGCAAGCATTTAATACTCCACCTTCTTGCTCTCTGAACTCCATGGGATGGTGAATCACAGACTATAGAAAACACCACTTCTTAATGGGAGCTCACACAGGCATCCTGACCTGGAGGAGTGGCAGCAAACTTCAGTCCTGGCCTTATCCCTTGTCTTATCCTTACACTCACCAGAAACTTGACCTTGAACATTGTCTAACTCACTTTAGCAGGAAGAAAATAGCTAAAGTTATTATGGAAACTTAAGAGTAAAAATGTATTCCAAGACTGAATTGTAGATTATGACCCCATGCACTCATATGATTACCTCACCAGTGTAATCCTACATCATGTACAACCAGAAGAATGAGAAGTTATACTTCATTTATGTATGATGTGTGCAAATGCATTCTACTGTCATGTATAACTAATTAGAACAAATTTAAAAAGGTATGTCCATCTCAGGAGTAAAACAACATAAAAGAAATTTAATACATTAAACAGCATGTATCCACTGAAGCAGAATTATTGGAATGGATGGAAAAATAATACATCAAAAGCATAACTATGAGTTAGAGAAATAAGAAAATACAGCAGCAATATGAAACAAGAAAATAGAAGTTATAAAGGAAGAAAAAATTGGAAAATTTTTGATTGGAAAATATTTTTAAGTGTTTTAAATCTACAAAATAAAAGACAATTAGGGACCTGGGAACGTGACATAGTGGTAGAATGCTTACCTGCCTAGCATGTACGAGACCCTGGGTTTGATCCCAAGTACCACAAAAATAAATAAATAGTATAAAATTAAATAAAAGACAATTAGCGTGTGGATATTTAAAAATAGGATCAAACCATGTTTTGATCACAAATATTAAAACATTAAGAAAAATAAAGATAGATACAGCAATATTAACACTTAAAAATAGACTTCAGTCAAAATGTATACTAAGTGGCAAAGAAGAACACTATATGCAGTAAAAGTGAGAACAAAAGGTATATCACAATCATAAATCAACATTCATCTAGCTTGAAATGCATCAAACAATAAATACAGTCCAGTAAGAGCATTGGAGAAATAACCAATTAGAGATTTTAACATTTTCTTCTCAGATGCTGATGCATTAAAGAAAAAATAAAAGTTTGTTCTATTACATTTTTATAGAAAATAATACTCAAGAAGCAGAAAATAATAAACATTTTTCTGAAGCACTTATAAAAGAATAGTTGTTAAGCAACAAAGAAAATCTTAAGAAACCCCAAGTGATCAATATCAGAGTCTCTATTCTCTTACCAAATTTCATTTATATTAAAAGTCCATGTAAAATTTAAAAAGTGGTACACATGTGACAATCAAATAATGTATTACTAAATAAGTTTGAGGGAGAGGGGATTAAGAAATATTTGGCAAAAAGTGATAAATGGAAGTACTCTAAGTAAAAGTCCTGAGACTGATGGAAATATCTAAATACTCTCATTATAAATATAAAAAACCAAAGCACTAAGTATTTCTCAACCCATCCCAAAATGAGCAAAGTAAACTTAAAAAACAGAGATGAGTGATTTGGAAAACAAAAATAACAGAAAAGATTTTTTTTTAAAAAGGCGACAGAACAGGTTTCTAGTAAGATGAATAAATGAAAAAGGAGCCAGGTGTGGGGTCCCCCAACTATAATCACAGCTATTGTGGAGGCTGAGGCAGGAAGATTCCAAGTCTGAGTCCAGCCTCAAGCAACAGCAAGACCCTGACTCCAAAGAAACACTAAAAAGGGCTGAGGATGTAGCTCAGTTTTAAAGCACTCTAGATTCGGTATCCAGTACCCAGCACACACATGCAGGCATGCGCACGCACACACACATGCACACACACATGCACACACACACACACACACACACACACCCAGATGGAAAGAAAGAAAATATGAAATGATAACTGAAAATAACTGTATAAAATTGAAGTATAAATACAATGACAGCATGTTAGAGCTATTATGTTAATACGTCTGAAAACCAAAATGAATATGTGGCCACAAAAATGTATAAAATTCTGATGGCGTAATAAGGAAGAGAAAATTTCAATAGATCAATAAGTATTAATTCAAATGATATACTGATCTGAGATATTCCCTCTGTAACATGACCAAGTCTGGAATACTCCCTAATCTATTTTTCTGAAGTTTTAAAAAAAATATATCTAATAATGACAATTTACAAGTTATTCCAAAATCAAAGTATAAATAAAATTTTAAATTGCTTTATCCATGTATTATGCACAAACCATAAAGTTCACACATTTTAAGTATACAATTCAATAATTTTGAGTATACTTACAGAGTTGTACATCCACCACCAGAACCCAGTTTTAGACTATTTCCATTACCCCAAGAAATCCCCCTGTGCCATCTATAAATACTCCCAACTCCCGCCTCCTGCCTTAGGCAACCATAGAAATTCTTTCTGACTCTATAGATTTGCATTTTCTAGACATTTTATATAAATTAAATCAGAAAATGTAATTATTTAATTTTAGATTATTTCACTTTGCAATATGTTTCTAAAAGTCATTTCTATTCTACAAAGGTCAGAAGCACATTCCTTTTTATTGCAGAATCATATTACGTTGCATAACTATACTTCATTTTATCCATTCTCTAGTGGACATTCGGACATTTGAATTGATTTCAGTTTTGAACTACACTTGAGAACATTATGTTAAGGTAAATAAGCCAAACTCAGAAATTCAAGGGTTGTATATTTTCTCTCATATGTTGAAGTTAAAAGGAGAAAAAAAAATGGTATGGGGGATCTCACAAAAATAGAAGGAAGACCAATAGAGTAGAGGAAGGGGACGAAGGGAGGGAGGAGAGGGAAAGGGAAGGTACTAGGAAATGAAACTGACCAAATTAAATTGTTACACTGTGTGCTTACACACATATGTGCCAATGAATTCCATTGTTACATATAATGATAATTTTTCAATAATTTTTTAAAAAAACTTGCTACAGTAGTCACATGTCTATGGGTGGACTTACATTTCAGAAACTTCACTGGGTTCCTAGGACTGAATTTGATGGGTGACATGGTAAATTCATGTTTAAAATGAAACATAAGGTAGGGATCTAAGCCTTTTATTATGTACAAGTCAGTTTTCCTAGCATTTAGTTATGTTGACATGTTGCACACATATTAACCGATCATTAAGAGAAGGAATCTCAATTGTGTTCCATTGATCTTAATGGCTTTACTTTTAACAATAACACATCATTGGGCACAATTGCTTTACAGTAAGTTTTGAATTCATTTACTAAGTGTCCTAACATTTTTATACAAGTACTAGGATTAATCTATCAGTTTCTATTTTTAAAAACCTACCTGGATCTTCATAAATATATATTGAATTTTTAGGTTTTGGAAGAATTGAAATCCCAACAATATTACTTTTCCATCTCTGAAGATGGAGTACCTCACCATTTACAGTCATGTATCACTTAATGACAGGATGTTCTGAGAAATGCACCATTAGGTGATTTCATCATTGTGAGAACACCAGCATATAATTACACAAACCTAGAGAGTACAATCTATTACCCACCTAATCTGTGCTACACACATTTTATAGCACAGCCTATTGCTCCTGGGGCCATGATGAACAAAACAACAGAAGCTTAAATCAAGCATAGAGAAAATGAAGCAATCAGAAGCCATGGTCAAAATGAAATGTGTGAGTTTGCTGCCTGTGTAGCAGGGCATGCTGTTTTATACTAGCCTCTTTTCATAAGTAGAAGGATTATACTCTAAAATAATGATAAAAAAATCAGGTATATTAAATTTGTAAAGCAGTAACATACTTGTCAATTAAATATTGTAAACTGCACATAATTATATATGCATAATTTATATGACTTTTCTACAACTGCAGGTTTGTTTACACCATACCACCACAAACATGAATGATGTATTGTGCTATGACGTTATTAATCACTATAATCATGTTAGTGACGTGATATCACTAAAGATAAAAGTGATAGAAACTTTTCAGCTTCATTATGATCTTAAGGGATCACTGTGATATATACAGTCGATCAGTGATCCAAACATTATAATGTGGTGCATGATGATACTGAAGTAATTCACATCTCTCATAATATAAGCCTTGCACTTACTTTGTTAAATTTACTTCTCTGTATTTTAGTCTATTAGAAGTAGAATTAATAATTTAATCTTGGCATTTTTCCTTGGTAGGATATAGAAATACAATTGACTTTGAAATTTTGATTTTATACACAGAAGCCTTACTAAACTCATTTATTAGTTCTAGTGACTTTCTTTTTTAGGGATTCATAGAACTCTATATAATATCACTTTTCTGCAATTAAAAATACTTATTTCCAAGTACTATTTAATTAAGTAATTTTGCCTTATACTGGATAGAATCTCAATTCAATGTTGAATAGAAGTGCTAAAAGTAAACCACTCTACTCTCTTCTCAGTCTTTAAGGGCAAAAGCATTCATTGTCTGACCATTAAGTATGATGTCAGTTATAGATTTTCACAGATGATCTTTATCAAAGAAAGTTTACTTCTACAAGTATGTGAATTTTTAATCTTATATGAGTCTTAGGTTTTGCCAAATCATATTTCAACATTTATTGTCATGATCATATGGTTTTGCCCTTTATTCTATCAATATGGTGTATTAAACTAACAGATTTCTTGTTAAAACAAATTTCCACTTGATTTTGGTTTTATTCTTCTCACATTGAATTTAATTTGCTAAATTTCCCTGTCTATGTTTATGAGGGATATTTTCAGGAGGTTTCTGTTCTCATGATATCTTCATCTGAATTTTGTCTTAGAATAAAGTTGACTTCATGGAATGAGCTGGGAAGGATCTTCTCCTTCTCTGTTTCCTGAATGTGTCTCTGAAGAACTGGTATTGTTTCTTGTCAGTATTTGATGGAATCACCCATTAAGTCCTCTGGGCTTGGGCTTTCCTTTGATTTATTACTAATTCAAGTTCTTTACTTGCTTTGGTCTATTCTGATTTTCTATTTCTTCTTGATCAGTTTTTAAGAACTTATTTCTTAAAATTTTTTCCATGTTATCCAAGCAACTAATTTGATGGCATAGTATTGTTTATAATACTCCATTTTCAATCTTGATAATTTCTCCAGGGCATTTCTTGATGCCTACTATTTAATTACTGATTGGCAATTTTTGTCTTCTCTCTTTTTGCCTTGATCAATTTAGCTAAAGAGTTTTGTGTGTATGTGTGTGTGTGACTTTGTTCATCTTTTTAAAGAACCAACTTCTTTTTTACTAGTAATTTCTAATACTTCTTTGTACTTTATTAATTTTGTCTTTAATTTTATATGCCCTTTTTTCTGCATACTTTGAATTAGTTCACTCTCTTTTTCTTAGTTTTTGAAAGTGGATATTTAAATTATGACTTTGAGTCCTTCCTTCTTTTCTGGCTTAGACATTTAAAACTGTAGATACTGCTTTAGATAAATCCTATCTCCTGAATTGTTGCTCTTATTTTGTTTTTGTTTTTGTTTTTCATTCAGTACAAATTATTATCTCATTTTTCTCATTTCTGTTTCTTTGGTCCATTAGTTATTTAGAAAAACACTGCATAATATCCAAATATTTGGGGATATTTTTGTAATTTATTTTACATGCTGATTTTTAATTCAATTATGTTGTTGTTACAAAAGAACATATTTGTATTAATTTAAATCTTTCAAATTTGAGATATGTTTGTATCATAGACATGTATATGTGATAGTTAACAAAAATATGTGGAGATGTATATAAAATATCTTGAATTTTCTTCTGCAACTTGAAAGAAATGCCCATTTTTTCAATCATTGGAGGAATATTTTCTAAATTTCAGTTTAGGTTGACTTAGTTGATAGTATTGTTAAAATATTCTACATCTTTGACCATATTTATCTAATAGGTCCAGCAATTTTTGAGAATAGAGAATTGAAATTTCCAACTACTTTTGTTAAATTCTCTATTTCTGGTTTGACAGCATTTTTTTTTCTTCTAAATTGTGAGCCACTATTATTAGATGTGTATATATATATATATATATATATATATATATATATTTGTAACATGTATTTCTAAAATTATGAAATGTTCCTATTTGTCTCTAATAACATTATGTGTTTTAATGTCTCTTTCATCTGATATTTTTATAGCATATTCTGCCTTCTGACACTTGCATTTGGCATATTATTTATTTTACCCTTCTGACTTTTTTATCTTTTCAACTTTTTGTGTCTATTGGGACAGCTTGTACACTTTTATAACAATTACCAATCTTTGCCTTTTAATTGGTAGGCTTCAACCATTTACATTTGATACATTCATTTATTTGGATGCATTTACATTTTATATTTGCCTTAAAACTACTCTTGTTGTTTTTGCTTCTCTATCTTCTACAGCATTCTTTTAGGTTAAACATTTTTAGTGTGCCTTGTTATTGTTTCTGCTAACCTTATATATTTATTAGATATGTTTATATTTTTGGTAGTTACTCTAGTAATTGCAATATGAATACTAATTTATCACAATCTATTTTAGATTGATATTTAATTCAAAATTGGTAAAATATATAAATTTATTCCTAATATGGCTCTACTTCATATCTATATACCCAATGAAACAGCATTATAGTTGTTCCTCTTAGCAATATAAAATCTGTAAAAGAAATCAAGAAAAATAAGAAAAAAATTATTTACAGAGTACTTTGTACTAACCCATATTTTCATCATTTTTGTTGTTTTTCATTTCCTTCTGTAGGTCCAAGATGCCATCTGGTAGAGGTTGGCTGTAAGCTAAATGATCTCATTTATTACTGTTTGTAAGGCAGTTATGTTTGCAACATAATATCTCATTTCACTGATATAGGAATACCTTTATTTTGCCCTAATGTTTGTAGTAGAGTTTTGAAAGATAGGGAATCTTGGTTAATTTTCTTTACTTTGAGTACTTTGAGCACATCATTACTTTGTCTTGTTGTCCTTGTTATTTTGCATGAGAATTCAGTTTTTATTTGAAATCTGTATATAGAATGTGTTATTTTTATTTCTCCATGAAAATTTTTCTCTTTGTCTTTGTAATTCAGACAGTGCAATCAATGGGAATAGTGTGGGTCTCTATATTTACTGAGTCTGGGACTTGTTGAACTTCTTGAATGTTCAGGTTAATTTTTTTCAACAAATTTGGGATAATTTTGGTCACTCTTCTTTCAGATAATATTTCTATCCCTTTTTATCTCTCCTCTGTTTCTGGTACTGCTATCAGGCATCTGTTAGCATGCCTGCTATTGTCTGAATCTGGGTAATACAGTCTTATTACTTTGCATTATTCATAATTTTTATTGAAATTGGACATATTAGATAATGTAGGAACTCAAGATTAGGATTTCTCCTTCTAAAGTTTATTTTGAATAATTAATTAAGTTGTTAGGTTTTAGTTTCTTTCACTACACTAAATCTTTTGAAACCTTATTTTTCCTGTAATCTGTAGCTGCTGATATGTCTGCTAAGAAAATACTCAATTTTATTTTGTAAGCCTGGCTTCTAGGTTTTTCACCCTATGTCTTCATAGTTTAGTAGTCAGTCAATGATTTGACAGTTTGTGCTCAACTACCTCAACCTAAGAAGAACTTCATCCTCTGTAGATAGACCTTTGTACATGAAGAGAACATGTAAAGTTCAGGCCATTCATTACACTTATTCCAGCATTTGCTTTCTACAGGGATAGTTTGTGTCTTTTGAGGGCATGTGCACAGGCTTATGGTTGGCCAGGAATTTGTGATTTGCTTGGGCCTTTGAGTCTCTGACGCCTGTGTGTGAAGACTCCATCTCAACCATGTCTGCAGACTTGGGCCACCTTCCCTACTCTTGGTGAGATTGTCACTTCTACCATGGCAATCTCTGGGTATGGTAGCTGCCCATTACTCTAGATTGGGCAAGCTTCCTTCAGAACTTCAGTTCACTTGCTGATGCTCATGGCTTGCCCTGCACAGAACCTTAAAACCAACTGAGGAAGGGTGAGATGCAGATATTCCTAAGCAAGAACATCTTGGACTCCCATCCTTCTTATCTAAAGTTCAGCAGTATTTCAAACATAAATTCTTCTCAGATTGGCATAGTCTGCTTGTTAATTCTCAGAGTTCTGACATGGTTGTTTTGGCCAGTTTTGTTTAGACATATGGTTGTATTTGCTAGCCTCCTCCTTCAGCCATCACTTGAAGTGCTGTACCTCAAGGGTATTTTATAGATATTTATAAGCCAATAAGAATAATTAAAATAGAAAGTTATAGACTCACTTTAATTATAAACATAACTGTCAAATTTCTAACTATAATATCGAAATCCAACAGTATATCAAAAATATGTTATGACTAATTATGATTTACCCTAAGAGAACAATTATAGTTTAATATCAGGAAATCTATCCAGAAATTTATTATATTGACAGGAGAAATATCAGATTATTTTAATAGTTGCAGAAAAGGCATTTGGTTTGGTAATGACCAGCACATATTTAGCAAAACTAAGAACACAAAGGGCTTCTGAAACTTTCTAAAATGTATATACAATATTTTCACTATAAATATTATAATTAATGGAGAAACTTTAGAGATGCTTCCTTCAATATGAGGAGAAGGGAGAGCAGTTTGATTTTCATTATCATCACTACTGTTTAACCTTTCAGACATAGATCCTTGTCAATGATATAAGGAAAAAGGGAAATACAGGAGCAGTAATATTGAAAGAAAATGATAAAACACCTATTTTATACTGATGTTGTTATCAACTACCAAAAAAAACACCCCACTATAATCAATAAGCCACCCAAATTAACAAAAGATACCACATAGTTGTCTAAGATCAACCTCCTAAATCAATAGAATTTGTCTATATAAGTAGTAACCATATAGAAATACGATGAAAAGAAATTATAAATTTTCTAAACCTTAACAAAAATTATAAAAATTTCTGTGGAGACTATTTTGAAAATTTCCTAAAATACATAGAAATTATACAAATTAATGACAAACTATTCTATATTCTTGAGTTGGACAAGTTAATATCATAAAAAGTCAATTTTATCTAAATTAATTTACAAATTCTTTTTATCTCTAATCATATTGAGTTCCCAAATTCAAATGGAATTTTTTTTATGAACTTAGTAATTTTTTATTTCTTATCCACATGGAAACAACATATCTGTTAGTCAAGTTTTAATTACAAGAATAAAGAAACGGAACTTTCCTTACTAGTTATTAAAGCAATGAACCAACTTGAAAAGAAAAAGAAGTTAAAAATACTCCTACACTCATATAAACTTAATATCCCATAACATTGGCAACCTGAATCATATGAAACATTAAAAAAACAAACACATCAATTAAAAACAGAAAATCTCCACAGGGATTAGACGCTGGAGTTCAGAAATTATGGATTCTGAACTGGTGTGGCAGAAATAGAAATTGTGAAAAGGAGTCCAGTTTGGAATATACTTTGAAGGCAGCACCAAGAAAACTTATTTATGGAGTGACTATTAGAGTTGGGAGGTGAATAGATGATATATTGATGAAGAAAAAATCAAGGATGAAGATGGAGAGAGGATGTCTGTAAGTGGAACATTCTTGAAAAGGTAAAGCACCTCATTCTCAGAGGTTGTTCTCTTTTATAGTGGAGAGAAAAACACCAACAAAACCAGTGCAATTGCACAAAATAATTTAATATCTAGGCAAATTATTAGAAAGGTACCTAGCCAAATATTAACCACTTTGGCTTATAAGTAAGTAGTTTCCTTAAGTAGAGAACCAAATAGTTGTAAGTAATTTATCTGGAGTTAAAAATCAAAACTCAGGCAAAAAAAAATTATGAGAGAGAATTCTGTCATTTTATTTCTTAATACTTTTATTTGATTAAAATTCAAAAATCATTTCTACAGATATAAACATCTTACTAGTAATATTTTAAAAATAGATTTGTTAAGACTGGAGTATGTGTGTGTGTGTGTGTGTGTGTGTGTGTGTGTGTATGTGTGTATGTTTGTTTGGTTTTTGTCCTTTGTGTTTTATGATTTTTAAACACCATATGTTCATCAGATATATAAATATATAGATATATGACAGGAAGAAGAGACTGGATCTTACAGAGTGACCTCTCTTGGGATATGAAAAAGTCAGATTTAAAAGTTGTTACTAACCACTTCTGGCCCCAACAGATTTTTGTACCATAAGTCATATCTCTTTTGTCACACATAAAGGATTTGCAGATGTTGACCAGTTGTGTGGTGGTGGTGTTATGGTTTTAAAAGTGAGACTGACTAAACCCAGGACAAGAACTTAATGGACCATGTTTATTGTGGAGGTTGAGATTCTCAGACATTGCTGAGTAATATACAGCCAAGGAGGATGGTAACTTGGTTGACCACAGATGTTATAAGTAATTAGGGTGTGCCTGCACAGACTTCTTATTTTAATTATGTGTCAGGGCCAGGAGAGGATAAAGAGAAAGAAAAAATTGAAGAAGAAGCCACACCGGATATCTGGAGGTGATGTGTATAGTTAGGATAGTTGGTGACAGCCCCAGTTTTGCCAACTAATTGTGAGATGTAGACCAAAATTCACACTGATATATGGTCCCATCTCTTTTATTTTTTAATTTTATTTTTGAATTTTCTAAAAATAAAATGTTTGTATAAATAAAAATATACTTATCACATGACATGACTGTGTAGTAACCTAAATCTATACAGTTTCTTTCCTCTAACTACTCAATTTATTTTTTATCGCTGAACATTTTTCTAAATCAAAATATTAACCTGAGTCTCTATTGACAAAATAGACACAAATAAGCAATCTTAAGTGTAATTAGGAAATCCTCAAGGTATTAGAAAAGATTAATAGGATACAAAAGAAGAAAAGAGACAGGAAATAGAATGAGCCAAGGACCTGCCAATACGTGTTAAACACTGTACAACTTTTAAAACTCAAATTTCTCATTTAAAACATGACTCATTTCACAGATTAAAAGGAAATGAGAACCAAAGATACATAAAGTGCCCAAGTTACATAGTAAGAATTCTGGAATTGGATCTTAGTTCCATAGGACCAGAAAGGCTCTCTCGGGTGGTAGGCAGGACAGGAGGTATGAGAAATGATCCAGAAGACACACACCACCCTGGCTTACTCCAACTCAGCACCTGTCAGTGCTCAAAATGCTTCTAGGGAGTTGGGTCATGGGTTGGGCCTGTAGACAAGATGTACCAGATATTTAGCCCACCCCTGGACTAAGCCAGGTTCCCTCCCTTCCAAGTATTTGGCTTCACGACAGGTATAACCTAGTAATTAGGAAGTAAACAGAAAGCTCTAATTAGGGTCAAACATCATCCCCAAAGTACCTATGACAGGCTGACTCCTGATAGTCTCACCTCTGATGAAGCAGTGGCTCTAGTGACTTTTGCTAAACGCTCAGCTCTTTTCTGGGATTTTGCTTCTTTTTCCCTAGAAGAAAACAAGGAATAGCATCATTTAGACATTGCTTACCCAAATTTGAAGAGTAAAAACTTACATGGTAAACTTAATTTTGATTGTTCTTCTCAGCTCAATCCTACACATCATAAGTGGGGCTATATCCAGAAATAGGTAGAAAAGCACAAATGTACCCCAAATGCTGAAAAAATATCTCAAATATGCACTATTATAGGCAAGGACCTCTGCCTTTAAATATAGCTGACTGCCTTCCTTGAATACTTAAAACAGCCAGAAGTTCACCAACCATAAAAAGCTATCTGTGTCATTATTTGAATGAAATCTTTATAAGTTGATATTTACATTGAATCAAAAATCTAATTATCTATATCAATCCCAATTCTATTTCCTAGACCCTACAGAGCAATTCAACCTGGTCCAGGAGTAATCTGAAGATAATTTTCATACGTTGTACCATTTCCTTCTTTCCAGTTAAGACAACAAGTTTATTCCAACACAATTATAAGGTGATAAAAATAATAATTTAATGAGTGACTCCAAAGTGATCAACTGTCTTGCAAGTCTTAAGGTATTTTTTTATCTTTGTTTTACATTATTTTTAAGTAAGTTAATTATGTTCATAGTTTTGGTCTCCTATTAAAATTCATATTTTTGGTCCTCCTATCTTGGCACACCTGTAATCCCAGTGGCTTGGGAGGCAGGAGGATCACAAGTTCAAAGCCAGCCTCAGCAATTTAGTGAGTCCCTAAGCAACAGAGTGAGATCCTGTCTCTAAATAAAATATAAAAAAGTGTTGGAGATGTAACTCAGTGGTTAAACACTACTAGGTTCAATCTCTGGTAGAAAAAAAAAAAAAAAAAAAGGTAACAAACAAGAAACTTCATAGTAAATAATATACCTGCTGGTTTACATTCAGTTTTCAAGGGCAAAAGAAAAAATTATTTCACCTGCCTTAGATTTCTGATGCCCCCAACTCCTGGCTACTAAATCTCCTCCTGCCACCAAATCTCCTCCTGCCTTAAGAATAGCACATATTATCAAAGCTTCATTATCCCAATATTATTGGATATGTCAAATTAAAGCCCCTGACACATACCAACCTGGCATTTTTAAAGCCAATTATAACATAATTATCTTAAATGGATAAGCTTAGTATTGGTTTAATAACAGTATTGAAATTCTGATGGCAGTCAGAAATTGAAGATAGCCTCCTTGTTAAAAAAAAAAAAACAATTAGGGGCTGTGCTTGTAGCACAGGGGTAACACAAGGCCCTAGATTCAAATCCCAGCACTGAAAGAAAATTTCAAAGAGCATCTTATAAAACAAAAATTAGAACAATTTGGTCTGAGGGTTTACAGTTGATAAAGCTGCTCCACCTGTGGGGAGTCACTGGAGAGAAGGGAATCAAGTTCAGAAGTACTGGACAGGCACTGAAACATTGCGTAGCATCCTGGTAAGCTTCCAGGATACTAGTTCTTTGTGAGCTGTAGGGAGCTGTAAACCGCAATCAGCTCTTTAGTCCAACTCATTCCAGCATGATCCAAAATGTCTGAAGACACTGGTAGCTCACAGAATCCCAATTCTGTATTCTGCTTAGATCCTTCCCTGCTTGGCAGTTGCAAGGAAAGTCTGGCATTTTACTCAAAGGAAGCTTCAAGGTCACCTCCTACAACATTAGGTCTTCATAGATCCAAGGAATCTAATTTTGTTTCTTAAATTCTGTTTCATTTTTTTTTTAAATCAAAACTCAACTACTTCATTAGAAGACGACTATAGTGTACTATATAAGATATTAATAACCAGGTCTTCTGAAATGCCTTTGGGATCCCATTTGAGTGATTATTGAAGTCATTCTAGGTGTATGTCAATTATCCAAGGGTTTGCTGAGCATTTTTATTTAGCCATTAAGTTTTAGGGGAAAAAAATGCATTTGAAAGAAAAAAAAAACACATTCACTAATTCAGAGAATAGTACGTACCATGAAAACTTGAAAGAAAGAGGAACTTTACTCACAGTATCATTTTGCATGTGACACATTTGTTGATGAGCATTTTTCCATCAGGGCTTTGAAGAAGTATTTTATCCTGAGGACAGAACAATTTCCCATTTTTCATCAAGGCTTGAAATCCACTGCATGTTTCCTAAAAAAAAGAAAGTAGGGGTTGAATTCACTGAAACCTTGTCAAAACAAAACTTTCTTTAAGAAAAACTTCTTTGGAAAGTAGAGTTTAATGATTACTAGCCCCTGAACAGAAACCATTCAATCAGTTGATTCAAATAGCACAAACAAAAATAATGACTTTGGCTTGCCTGTGGAAGATAGAAAGTTCACCTAATGAGCATTTATTTGATACAGTTAGTGAAATAGGTAGAATAAGTGTCTTGGAGTTAAAACAAAACCAAGCTAATATTTCATGACTGTCATTTATGACCTCAATAGCCTTAGTAAATTAACTTTCAAAGATTTAGTTATCCTATCTAAAATAAGGATGCTGGGTGCAGTGGCACATGCCTGTAATCCCAGCATCTGGGGAGGCTGAGGCAGGAGGATCGTGAGTTCAAAGCCAGCCCCAGCAACTTAGCAAGGCCCTCAGCAACTTAGAAAGACTCTGTCTCAAGATAAAAATAAAATAAAATAGGAGATATAAATATACACATTTTATAAATTGTGGGAAGATTAAATTTTGTGAGTTTGTAAAGTCTTTGAAGAATATCTGATACAAAATATTCAATAAGAAAACTTTAATTCATTATTATTAGTAGTATTAGTATTAGTATTAGTATGGTTCTGGTCATTATACTTATTAGAACTTGCAAAGATTACTTTAAAGTTAATAAAGTTGGTGACTGGGTGTGGTGGCGCATGCCTATAATCCCAGCTGCTCCTGAGGCTGAGGCAGGAGGATCACCAGTTCAAAGCCAGCCTCAGCAACTTAGCAACGCTCTAAGCAACTCAGAGAGACCCTGAGACCCTGTCTCTAAATAAAGTATTAAAAAGGGCTAGGGATGTGTCACAGTAGTTAAGTGCCCCTGGATTTCATATCTGGTACCAAAAAAAAAGTCGAAGGTGCAGAATCCTCCTCCCAAGGTTGTGAAAGAGGCTTAGTAATTCTTTGGTTTCAAATTCATATTATTTTCTTAAAATTACCTCCACTCCCACCCCATAACCCCACAACTGACATCATCAATAACATCAATTCTGTCACCACCACAAGAATAAAAGCTTGCGAGTCTATGGAAGTAATGTTCCAGTCTCAAAACCTGCCCCTGCTGTCTGTTTGTCTATCTGTCTCACTCAGAACATTTTCCATTACCACTCCTTGATTCTTCTGTGCAACATCCTTGAAGACCTATTGTGCTATGAGCTGTTCTTCTTTAAATACCAAAGCTCGCACTATCCCAAATTTAGAGAGGAAAGTGAAAAACATTTTGCATGTTAGAGTTGGTGGGAAAATGACAGTAGAATCGTCTTTAAAAGTGATGGTTCTTTCTTCTCACTTATTAGTTCAAAATGTCTTGTTAAAGGCCTGCTGTATATGTCACTCAATCTTTTTAGGAGCTTAAAAATCACTGGTTCCCTAGGTGCTCTGGAAGCTGAGGCAGGAGACCCATGAGTGCAAAGTCAGCCTCAGCAATTTAGGGAGGCCCTGAGCAATTCATAAAATACGAAAAGGGCTGGGAATGTGACTCAGTAGTGAAGTGCCCCTGGGTTCAATCCCTGGTACAAAAAAAAAAAAAAAATCAGTGGTGCATTAGTGCTGTCATAAAGTACTGACTTAAAATGTTAATATTCCCTATTGGCTTAGAAAGCTTACTAGGTCTTCAGATCAGGCCTTTGGTATATAAAATTTTATTTTATTTTTATTTTGTCAAAGAAAATTTACTTCACAATGCTTGTTTCAGAAAATAAAATCTTTGCTCCTACTTTGACAACTTTATCCAAAGTACTGACTATAGAATTCTATTGAACCTCCCATATCTTTATAATACTTCAGTCAATAATCACTTATTATGAAATTATTGTATTTTTCCAGGTGCTAAATACAGTAACAAATTACATAGAAATATCCTTTCTAGAATAGTGCTTAAGGTCTAATGGACAATAATGTACCTAATCTAGCCTCTGAAGTATGATAGGCAGTTGGAAGCATTTACAGAATGATTAATGGTAAAGAACAATAAAAAATATCAGAGTATAGATGTGGGAAATTTACTAAGGGTGACCTGTTAAAATAACTCCTAAAATTATTATCACCACCCAGTGATATTGTCAGAGTAGCATAGTGGTAATTTCTGACTATAGATTAATGTTCGGGCATCTTGAGATCTGTGTCTGGTTTCTGATTGTGTAGTATTTTATGCCAACTTTGCAAGTTACTGCCTCATTTGCCAGATAGAAGTGGTTCTGAAACATCCTAAACACATGGCAACAGGATGAGAGAAGATCCTTTTGTCTTTATAATAGAAATTTATCCCTTACGAGCTTGATCATAGAGAAAATGTATAGAGCAAGGACATAATAATACCGGAATTAAACTCTAAGTAATTGTTAGTGGTCAATCATAAATGTTCAGCATCAATCCAGATAAATTCTGAATTGAACACCTACCATGTCACAATTAGATGACAGCTAAGTTCCTAGAAAGACTCACTTTTATTTTATTTTATTTTATTTTTTTACAAATGGGCATCAAAGGTTAAGAGAGTAGATCAAAGAACTTGCTCAAAGTTTTAATTACTTAAGAAGATGCTCAATATTATTTTTCTGAGTCATGGAATTAATCCATTATTCTCCATTGTCATAGGGAAAGATCCTGTAAATTGAATGCAGAAGTTGTATTGTCTCTGGATTGTCATGATACAAAAGGTTGAAACAGGAGAAGATCTAGACCAAGAAGTCCTCTGAGGTAAGGATATGACTTTCTAGTCACTACTGGCTTGCAGTATGACTGCCTGTCTCAGCTCACTTTTCTTTTGTTACCGTTGCTGTCCTTGATTTCTCCATGTCTGCAGCCATCTTGGGTCAACTGCTCTTTGCCTCTTTTGCTGTGGCCTAACTCTTGTCTTGCATTGTCCATCACAGCCCTCCAAGAGCTGGCATCACCCTCTCTGGGTATCAGAGCACTAACACATTTGCTTTGACTTCACAGAAACCCTTCCATGTTGACAAATTTAAGCATATGCTTAAGAGCCATTCAGAATGCTAGTGTGCTTTTCCATGCTGTTCTGACTCATGTTTTTTGACATTCAGCATGCTTTTATGATGCTAGAAAGATCTCTAGCAACTGAACTTGGAAAACAACATTTATAGAATCATCCATAGTATTCTTTCTGTGACCATATCCGAAGAAATGATTACCTCTTTGTGTGTTTCTTGTCTTCTATGCTGATAAGAAGTGGCTAAACCTATATTTTTAAAACAATATTCAATGAAATGGAATGTAACAATATGAAAAATATTCAGTGCAAAATTCTCAATCATCACCTATTCTCATGGATTCTAGCAAAGAAAATGCTGACTTGGTGCTCAGAGAAATTTATACTACATTCTTCTTTTTTCCAATGTAAGATATCCAACTGAGCATGCTCTCTGGTTCTGCCAAATCAAGCCTTTTCCCCTACTCTACTGTGTTTTCTGGACCTCTCCTTAATCGGCAAACTTAGATCAAACAGAGACTATGATGAAATTCCCTGGGATATTCCTGTGAGAAGACTCTTTAAAAAATAATTTTTTTCAGTAAAATGCAGCAAGAAAGTAATTATAGTTCAAAGAATTTCAATGTACAGTAGAATCATTTCACTTTTTTATTATTTTAATATTTATGGCCTTTGAGCAATTTGGTAAATTTTGTTATGTACATAACACCATTTTTAATGTTCAATTAATGGCATGCATAACAATGTGTGTGTGGAGGAGTGTTGACCCTTGTGTCTTTCCAAGAGTTAAAAAAAATTATTTCGATAGAAAATGGTTATTTTATTTCTCAAAGAAAAGACCCTCCCTGGTTGGTTCAGCATCCTCTTCCTGTATCAGGGCCTCTGCCATCATGGGTGCTTCTGCCTATTCTGTTAGAAGTTCCAAAAATCTTCACAGCTCACCTCCTCATGGACCTTCAGATTCTTGTTCCAGTCTTTCCAGTGAGAAGGTCCCTGACTATTCCAGTGAGAAGTGATACCACCTCCATTCCCTGGAATTCTTATCCTGCATCCTGCTTTATTTTTTTTCCTAGCAATAATCATTATTTAATGTACTATTATATTTTACTAATTTAGTTAAATCATCTTTTTACTAAAATACAAGTCAGAAGGGCAGGGTTTTCAACTATTTTGTTTACTTTAGAATATTCCCAGCATTTCAAACAGGGTCTGACACATAATAGATGCTCAATAAATATTTATTGGATAGAATATATACACTGACTATAAACAAGATACAGACAACCTGTTTTGCACAATGATTGTGGAAACATTTTAGCTTTTCGTGTGTTGTATTATGGCTTGTTCAGCTGCTAAGTGGAACAACAGGAAGGTGTCTTGGTTGATTTATTTTGTATTTGTTCATGGGATTTTTAAAGCACTTCTTTAGCATAGTAGATTGTCTCTTATGGACATTCATCATTGTTAATATATTGGTTGTGTGAGTATGTGAGCAAGAATGAGAAAGATAAGGCAGAAGGATTTATGTCTTGATTCCTAAAAATCTGTTAACTGTGTTTTTAACCAAAGTTCTCACTACCTATCTGCATAATGTTGGTGTTACTAACACGAAGGTTTTGGCCACAAACCATATTTCTTTAGGCATCTTGGAATGGATTCAATGAGAAAAAGCAAGACTAACCTGATTTGCATCTTCACTGGCAGCATCTGGGGCGAAAAGGCAGAAATCAAAGTTAAGGGAATGTAAAACAGTAAATAAAACAAATGATTCACTCCATACAGTGTTTTGATTGCTTTAATAACACTATGTTGTAAAATCACAAATTATTTTTGAACATGTTAAGATTTATCACAGCAAATAAAATGAGTGTAGTGGCACCAGGAATTTAGCATGTATACCCATGAAGGTCTAGTCACTCAGAAAGCTGCAATTCTCTGGGAAATAATACTCATATGCTTTCTGACTCGTTCAAAATATCTAATTTCCAAAAGATCATTTCAGAATAAAATATGGCAGTCTCTGATTATAAATTGTAATATAATAAACTCCAAGGATGTCATATCCCTCTTAATATAATTTAGAAACATAATATATCATGAAGTTCATCACATATACACCTAAAATTGCATTTTCTAAATTCTAGCAACTCTGCCTACTTACTACTGATGCAAGCATTAAAGATATGATAAAAGGAAGATTAATTAAAATCATAGACTATTACATCCCTCATTAACTATCTTGCACCCATACATTCATTTTAGGAAAGTGGGCATAATTTGTGTATAATGATCTCACTTTATTTCTGAAGTTCTATTTCCAAAAATGTAATGATTCAGAACAAACTGAATCTAGGAAATCTGTATCCCCTTCACAATAAAATAGCAAAGTCAAAAATCCACCTTTTAGCTCACACAAAAAATCCTTCACATTTTAGGAGTAATACTTTGAATCCATTTAGAATTTGAAAACACAGAAATAAAATAAGCTACAATGCACTTTGCTTTAATATGAGAATAGATCATAGAATTTTGCTTTTTTAATATTTTATTTATATGTATAGAATTAATATATATTACTTGCAAAAAGTTTTAAATATCTAACATAGATATGTAGAATGAATTGATAAGCTTGGTGAGGGAAAGCTGCAGTAGAATCTACTCTCTTTTCAGAACTAGTAGAGTAGAATTTCTCATGGATAAAAATTAAGATGTTTTTAAACTACTTGCTAGTTCTAAAGATGACAACATAGTTATAAATCCATGTATTTAAATTTTTAAAACTCTGTATCTGGCAAGATACTTCAGAATTATGTATATAAGTATTTCTTGGCAAGGGGGGGGAGAAAAGTCCCTTCCCCAGGGCTTTGAGACGTGTGGCAAGAGGCTTAGATTGCATGCAAATTACTCACCTTGAATGAGGCAAAGAGCCAGGGTCAGAAGCACTGGCACCGTGACTGTCTTCATGTTGGAGATGATGTAAGGCGGCTACAGGTCTGCTCCGGGCATCGCTCAGCTGGTGCTGTAAGGCAGAACTCGTGAGCCACAGCTCATTTATATACTGGCAGGTTCTGGTGACACATAAAACCAGTTGTTCAGGCTCACGCTAGACTTCATATACCACACCAATCTAGCTTCCATCCTTCAGGATCCTGTCAAGGTGGCAGATTTGAGCAGATAATGTCTATTTCTAAATTAGTAAAGTGTTTCATGATACCTTCCTCAGAAACAAGAGCCTGAGTCCAAGGACCCTACCCAAATTTGAGCACTCTGTAATCCTGGATAAGAGTCGAGTCCCTCATTAGGACAGGACATATGACCTCGGAGGCAACGTGTTTCCAACTGAACTCCTTTCAGAGTGAGAGGGGAGGAGAAAAGAAGACAGATTGGTTGTCCTACCAGTCAATTAAAGAGGTAAAGATTTCTACATCTGGAGAAAACTGCTTATACTGAGAGAACCTAGGGGACCTGTTAACTCCATCCACACATGTTCTGAAGTATCTGAATTAATTGTCATTAGGATAAATGAAACTAAGAGACAACCTAGCCAAATTCTAATATTGAATACTAGGGAAACCAAACTCAGAAGAGGATCAATCATTTTCCCAGGAGCACATGGTTGAGGGGGAAGGGACAGGTGACACCCACAGCAGACCACAGTTCAAGTACGCACCTTTCACTCCACATACTGCTTCACCCCTATTCATTACTAAAGGCAGACACTTAGGGAAAGCAAAGTTTGTATAGAATTACTTTAATGTTTTCTCAATCTGAATGATACTTCATATTTTAGCCTAATTTTATAATCAAACATGTTCATAAATATCAGTGACTCAGAGTTAACTTCCCATAACTCATAACTATCCAAGTTATTGTTCAAAGAAATGAGGTCTAATTAGTTCTTACCAAAAGTAAGTTTATTCTTATATTGTCCTATTATTTAGACTCCCAAGAAGAAAATAAGAAAAAAAACTCTTAAAGATAATAAATGTGTGACATTTTTATAGATAAAGTTTCTCCTTGGTTCTTTCCCCCATCCAGCAGGTAATGTCTTTTGTCTCCCAGCTTGTTTTATTCTTCCAGTTCAACGCTACCACTCCAAGAACATGGAAAAACTATATAGTTTGATTTTGGTCATTTTCATGAGCCCCACATCCACAAAAGCAAAGTTCTGGACTTTATGAAGTCAAAGAACTTTTTATAACTATTCCAAGAAATTTATCAAGGCTGGCCAACTTTGAAGACATGACAGTATTCTGAGAACCATCCAACTAAGAGCTTGTCCTGTCTTTTGGTTTCCCATGAAATAATTTGTTTCCTATAATCATTGGTATCAGGATCTGTATTTTTGGAGTAGCTTGTTCTGTTCTAATGGTTCAATAAAAGAAGTGACCAGTTAGGAAACCTCAGTCCAGTATGGTTTAATGGAAAGAGAATGGGAGAGGGAGCCAGAAAGTCTGTTTCTATTCCTGTCTTTGTAACTACACAGCATAATGGAAACTAACCAGGCTTTAGAGTAAGGTTAACTCTGAGTCCAAAACTTGACTCACCCATTGCTATGCTGCCTTGGGCAAGTCACTTATTTTCTCTGAGCCTCAGTTTCCTAATAGGTAAAACAGAGATAATAATACCTACATTGTACACTGTTATAATACTTAAAGGTAATTCATATATTGTGTTTATATGTGTTTACTGTTTAGAACAATACCAAGTATATGTTACAAGCTTTATAGTTAATGATAGCTGGTCTTCTCATTATAATGATATGGTTGCACTAGATAATTTCTGAGATTCAAGAAAAAGTCAACATCTCTTGCACATGAATCTCAACGGATTTAAGTTTAGTCAGTGTAGAATAACTCCCTAAACACATTTTAAGGTGAAATTAAAACAAAAATATTCATGTATATGTATGTATTCATGTTCTCTTTCTCATTTCTTAATATAATTATTATTCCTGATTGCTATAAAAACCTTTTCTAGTTATTGACATATCAAACTAATTTTTATCTTTCATCTGCCCTGTGAGACCTCATGAAATGTGTCCTAACCATACACTCTGAATCTGGGGATAGGAAAGTTGAATGCCTTACAAGAGAATCAGTGGCTGTGCAGCATGCTCCCGTGGCCCCAAATCTAGCCCAAGTGGGTGGTATTCCCAGGAATGGAAGTAGTACTGGGGAGGAACACAAGAACCAACAGGTGAGTTCCTTCCTGAAGAATCTCTGCTATGAGGAAATATGGAAGGAGTTGGTTTCCTTCCTACTGGCAGAACACTCATTGACATCGGTAGCCTTCTTGAAGAATGAGTAAGAGCTTTGAAACTGATAACCATTTACAGGAGGAGAAAGCAGCCAAAAGAGCATCCCAAGACCCCCAACAGTACTAGAAGTACCCATCAGCTGGCTCATGTTACCAAAACATTTCCTGCAGTTCATTTCAGGAGTGTTATAAATCTGAAAGTGATTTGCCACACACTCTGTCAATCACTCCTTATTGCTGAAAACCAATTCAAGTGAATAGGGCTGAAGTTTTGAATAATTTGGATTTGGGTCAGAAACCTACTTTGTTTTCAGTTCTATTAGTTATTCATCAAACATGTTAGACCCTTTCCCCTCTCATTAGAAAAGACAATAATGAGGCTTTACAATCCTACATGTTTATCAAAGGACTCAGAATCTGATTTCACAGGAAGGATATTGAGAAGGAGTAAAAAGTATAAAGTAAACAAGATTTTTGGACAACAGTAATGTTACCAAAAACAAAGGTTATTTCCAAAATCCAGTTAGTCTTCTCTATTTTTTTTATGTAGAGAGATTTTTTATGATGATAATAATTAATAAATGACTATAGTCCCTAATGATTAAATCAGTGTCCAGTTTTCAAAGCAATGTGCCCTTCATTAGTTCTCTTGATTATTTTACGTAATTTGTGAGGTAGAAAAACAGGTATTATCATCCTTTCCTAACTTACCCAAAACAGGACCCTTAGAGAACACTAGTTTGGAGGCCCAGCGCTGCCTTGACTTGTCTTTTAAACTCTTAACTTCTCTGAGTTCCTATGGACTCACAAACTTTTCAGTTTAGAGAATCCAGACATTACAGTGTTTTTTAAACCAGTTACAGAGTTATCACTGATGTGGTTCTTTCCTCTGATCCCCAGTTTTCATGTTCGTTCTCTCTCTCTCTCTCTCTCTCTCTCTCTCTCTCTCTCTCTCTCTCTCTCTCTCTCACACACACACACACACACACACACACACATAATGAAGAAGGCAAAAAGAGGTGCATTGTGACCCTGAACAAAACATATACAGACAGCCCTCAACTTAAGAGGTCCAACGTGTAACTTTTGAACTTTACAGTGGTAGGAAAAGACACCCATAGAACCACTCCGTTTTTCACTCAGTACAGTATTCAATAACTTACATGACAGACTCAGCATTTAGGTTTAGGATTAGATGATTTTGCCTAACAGTTGGTTGATGTAAATATACTCAACACATTGAAGACAGGCTAGGCTATGCATGGTGCTTGGTAGGTCAGGTGCATTAAACATATTCTAAACTTCACTTTCAACTTATGATGGGTTTGTCAGGACATAACCCATCATCTGTTGAGTATCTGTATTATCTGCTTTTCCTAATATATCTTAGAAGATAAAATAATTATTTTATTTTCTTAATTTTAATTCCATTTCTTAGAATCCCAATATTTTTCTCAGCACTGCAATAGCTGTACTCTTCTTTGTGAAAGACACTAAATGAAAAACAAGCTTTACTGACCTTCTTATCTCAAAATGATTCATTAGCAACTAACTTCACTCCCTCTGTGAGAATTCCTTTTTGTTTGTCTAGAAAGACTAAGAATACTTAGAGATAAGAATCTCATTTTATCTAAAAATAGAATGGGATGAGTATCATTTGTTTACTGAGCACATAGGCTTTGCTATTTATAGATATAATTGTTGCTTTCAATAGATTAAGAAAACAGGAAAGTTTCAATGTTCATTTTTAACTTTGACAAGTTTAAATGTGGAGGTAGGGTTATAATATTTGGTTTCCAAATACAATATCCAACTTGTCTCTACAGTTCATATTACCTGAACAGTTCTGTTTCAGGGTCCGACCCTGTCCATCACCTGAAAATTAAGGGTGTTGTAAAGTCTCCTAGGATTCAGCCTGGCAATTAGAAAACAAAGGGGAACTCTTTTATCCTCTCATTAGAGAGGACAATAGTGAGGCTTTACAATCCTACATGTGTATCACCAACCTGCTCAGAACCTGAATGGCTCAGAATCCCGAATTCACACAAAAGATATTGACAAGGAAGAAAAAAATATAGAATGAGGCTACAGTTATTCAAAAGGCAATACATTAATTCTGAAGTTGCTGAGAGTGTACTGCATTTTGGTGAAAGAGCATTGTGTGTTTTATATGTGTAATATATGTGTGTATGGTAGGCAGGAACAGAATTGCTATTTATAAACGACATTAGGAACAGATGATCACTTCATCATTATAAAAGTATTTTCATAGAAACATAAAATTATTAATGTTTATTGTGAAATTAGTCATGGTACAACAAGAAATATAAAAGGAAAGACTTAAAAATTGAGGGTATAATATTTCCTTACAGGTAAAGCAATTAAGGTTTGGTGACATTCTCTACCTTTCTCAAGGTCATACAGCAGGTAAGTAGTGACCTTTGTAAATGACAAGGATCAACTCAATAAAGGCAGTTAAACTGCAGAGTCTAAGCTCTTCGACATTGTATGATACAATAAACGCATTACTTACATCTACATCTAACTTTTCTCAGGCATTTTTGATGCCTTTCAGGAAAGAATAGAACAGAGCCAGGCAGATTCCCAGACTTGCCCTGATGTAACCCAAAATAATATCCACTCGCATATTTTCCTCAGTGTGCTTCCTTACATCTAAAGCTAATTAGGTGAATAATATTTTAAATAATATTTTTAAATGAATGAATGTATAAAATATATTATCTGAAAATTTAACTCAGCAGTATAATTTATAAAAAACTTCCTTAATTATTATTTTATTTGATCTCTATTACTTAAGAAAAAAGACTATCCTAAAAGAAAAGTAACCAAGGGAGGGTCAGTGATTCATTCCAGGCCATAAGGCTTCTAAGTGATCAGGCTGAGACTCATATCTAGGGTTTAAGACTTAAAAATTGAGAAGACACCAAATTAAATAACACTAACCATTGTGTCATGTGACAATCATGACTCATTAGGAAGGCAAAATAAGAAGAAGGGAATGAATAATAAGCATGAAAGCAGGGAATTCTCAGGCATGGAACGGAATTACTAAAATGTGATTCAAAAAGTTAAAGGTACAAGCCTAAAGTTTGGAAAATGTTATGGTACTCCAGATGAGATCCTGAGTTCTGCCACTGAATATCATATTCAGTTCCTCATGAATATCATAGACATTTAGTAAATGCCTGTATTTGCTTGACACTGGCTGTCACCTAATATCAAACCTGTCAGCAAGACAGAATCTTGGACTTCTAACAGAAAATAGTGTAATAGAGGAAATGGGGGAATAATCAAAAAAACCATTATTCATCTGAATCTGCCAAAGAACTTTTAAGATGATGTCAATAGAGAAAAAATAGCACATAATGTAAAGATTTTACCTATGCTAAAGGAGTTGCCCAAATTAAATTATGTTCACTTATTTAAATATGAACTGCTGAAACTGGGTGCAGAGCACATACCTATAATTCCAACAAGTCTGGAGGCTGAGGAAGGAGGATCAGCCTCAGCAAATTAGTGAGGCCCTAAGACCCTGTCTCAAAATAAATAAATAAATAAAGGACTAGGGAGATATCTCAGTGGTAAAGTGTTCCTAGGTTCAATCCCCTATACCAAACAAATAATAAATAAGTAAATAAAAATGAACTGTTATTAGTTGGTAAAAGCTAGTTGAAAGAGAAATAATCACACCCAGTGCATGTACGAGGAAGAAATTGTTATTCCACAAGAAGCTGAAGTAAGTCTAACGCAGCTGGAACGAGAATGAGAGAGGGTCGTATGAGTCATTGTAGGTCAGGTAGATAGGGGGATGTCCCACCTAGGATAGAAACAATTTTGCATTCATCCACAAAACAATGCAGAGCCAGCCACAGATAGACAATTCTTTTAATTATGGGGTGGAATATCAATACTCCTACTGGCAACTTCCCAGGAACCTTGTGTAAGCCCTTCTGTAACTTTGTCATCTAAAAATAGATTTTCTTTTCTTGCTGACAGGTGACCTTCAATTCAATAATCAGACAGAAATGATTTCTGTAAGGCAGCATATGTGAGGGGATGGGCAATGGATGACACATGTAAAAGTCAGCTGGGATGCTTCAAAAGGTACCTCGTTTACCTGAAAAACTCAGCTAATGGAGACAAATCACTTCTCAAATAATTACGAGCAACAAAGTTTTGTTCTGGTAATTTCTTTTGACACTTCTAGTTTGCCCACTATATCATCTACCATACATACAACTTAACCCACTATATCACTAGCTAGTTATCTAACTATCACTACTTGGGGGGCAGAGGTTGAAATTAAAATTAAATCTGGAAGTTATTTTGTATGTGGTAGTCTTCTTGTTTATTTGAAGTGATACCTCCTTTGTGATATTAATGTGTTATATTATTAAATCCTTAGTGTAAAGCTGCTTAAGTTGCTTCTAGAAAGTTATTTAAATATTTCTGGTCAAATAAACATACACAGTGTAAATGTATTTAACCACCATGTAAAAAACCTTGGAAAATGCAATCACCAGCTTGGGTCTAAAGTATAAAATAGGAATTTTTTCTTTGCCTCCCATACAGAAAATGCCAGCTATGGAACAAGGGAAAGTATTTTAAGAGTATGCAGGAAATTCTTTATATACTTCTTACAGTTACTAACATTAATAAAGATATTCAGGGCTGGGGTTGTAGCTTAGTGATAGAGTGCTTGCCTAGCACATGTGAGGCCCTGGGTTCAATCCTCAGCACCACATAAAGACAAATACATTAAAGGTACTGTGTTCATCTAGAACTAAAAACACAATATATGTATATTTAAAAATATACTTGTCTATTATACTTAGAGTATATTTTATTTTATAAAATACATATTCAAAAATTGCACAATGCTAACTTGTAGGAAATAGGTATATACAGAAACTTTCATATTTTATACAGAGTTTCCTCAACTTATAATGGAATTACATTCTGATAAGTCCATTATAAATTTAAAATAAACTGTATCAAAAATGTATTTTTTACATTTAACCTACTGGAAATCATAGCTAAGCCACACAGTGCACTATAAAGTACCAGCATTCCCTCGTCGTGATCACAGGCTGACTAGGAGTTATGGCTTGTCCCTGTCCAGGATTGTGCCACGTATCACCAGCCCAGGGAAAGATCAAAATTCAAACTCAAAAGTAGAGTTTCTACTGGATGTGTTTATTTCATATCAGTGGAACACTGAAGATCATGAGTTAAAACATTCTAAGTCAGGACTGTTTATGTATTTGACCTTCACGGTAATTCTAATTTAAGCAAATATTTATTTCCACTTTGTGGTCAGAGAGATTAAAGGTTAGTGTGAAGGGGTGATGTGCCTCACATTTTAGCCATGAGCAGAAGCACTAACACGGGAACTCAACTTTTTTTCCTTTTTCGATACCTGGGCTTGAATCTTCGGGGCGTTTGACCACTTAGCCACATCCCCAGAACGTCTGTATATTTTATTTAGAGGTAGGGTCTCACTAAGTTGGATGTGTACTATTGCTATCTTATCTAATTTACTGAAACTTAGAGACATATAGGAATAGTCCAAGAGACACAAAGGATAAGTAATGAAAATTGGAATCAGACAAAAGTCTATTGAATCAAGATACTTTTTCTAATACCTTTCAACTTTCCTATAGATGTAAATGATGCTTCAAGACATGGGTTTCAAACTTTCATTAGGAAGCAAGTAAGAAAGTTAAAAACAATTTAAGTACCTTCTTTATATCATGAAAAGAAAACTAGAAATTGGTGTGTGGGATAAGGGATGCAACGATTTAGTTCGTTTTTTGTTTGGGGGTTTTTTGTTTGTTTATTTTTAAGATAGCCTTTATTTTTTAAAAGTTAATATGTGCATTACAGGAAAAATAAAAACACAAGCAAAGAACAAAGTCATCCAGTCACAAGCAGCTTAGTTGAATGTGTCCCTCCAGGTCCTGCGTATACATACAGAATATCCCATTTTGTGTGATTGAGATCATAGTGTGTATCACACTTTTCCACAGATCATGAATATTTATCAATGCAAATCCCAAAGCTACATGAGTATTTTTGAAAATCAAGAATACACTATGCCAACTCAATCTGTTATCCTTCTTGGGGACAAAAATTTCACTGATGATAGAAATGGCAACAGGCCTCTAGATAGACTTATTGGTAGAGTCACAACTCAAATTCCCAAATGCTCAATTTAAAGTGAGAAAAAGCAACAGAATACAACAAGCTGGTCTCATTATCAGATCTCTACTACTAAAATATTAGCAAGAATGCATGTTCCCAGTGAATTAAGTATTCCTATAGTAGTCAGACATGTGCACACACCAGTGGCTCACATCAAAATGTAAATCCTTGAGCACTCGCTCCTCTCTTTCCCTGCGTGCTTCCCTGTGCCTCTCTGCTGCCAGTCTAATGAATAAGTCCTGATAAACACTGCCCAGAGATAAAGCAATTCCAGGTCCAAGGTGCATCTTTTCTATCAAGTATAACAAAAAAGTATTTATGAATTGGCTAATTCACTAACTCTACTTTTTGTGATTCACTGTCACCTCAGGTCATCTAGAAAGCTATGTTGTGAGATAAAGTATGAACTATGTGCACAATAAACACGAGTACTTTACCAAAAATGCACATATAGCTTTATGGGTATAATCTAAACCTGTCTTCCAGACATGGAGATACTAGTAAAGAGGACTTCCCTTCACCCTTCTTCTCTGTCCTCTTCACCATTCCCGTGACTAAATTCAGGACTACCCTAACTCCAAGAGGTGGGTTAACAAGGGTCATTCCCAGAAGACGGTTCTTCCTAAAAACTAATAAAAGGATATTTATACAGGGATTATTTTGCTACTTCTAACAAACTTTGGGTATTAGAACTTATCCTTGAATACCCAACAATATTAACTAAAATGCACATGTAACAAACAATGATATGTTTTTAAATGACAAATAAGATTTCAGCTTCTGGTCAAGATATCTTCCACCTGTGATAACAAGAAAAAAACAGTAAGACATAAACACTAGTTTTATGACATTGTACCTCACATAGTGTAGAGTAGTGATCTTTGGGAGAGGGAAAATAAACCAAGTTACTCCAGCATTGTCACAGCTACATTGCCACAACCTCCTGCTTGGAGAGAATTTCCAGACTGCAGTACAGAGGAGAACACAGGTAGAGCCCAAAAGTTTACCTGAGATGAGGATATAAAGCTGAGAGTCTGGGAGATCCAGGGAGGTAAAATTCACATGGCAGAGAAAGGAGAAACCTTCAAAGGGAGATCTTCAGAAATGTGCAGCAAATAGTCCATCTAGAGTCTTCAACTAAGTTTTAAGGAGTAAAGCATACGAGAAAACTAGTCAAAGCTACAGTAAGAATCACTCTTAAGGATTAGAGTTTACACAGGAGAGGAGATAGCCTGTGTCCCCAACAGTCAGAGGGGAAAACCTTGCCACTCATTTAGATATTGAAGAAGGTATTGCCCAGCTCAGCACTGGGGCAAAATTCACCCCAAAGTCTGCTTTGGTTCTACCTAACAAAGCTCAAAATTGAGGATGGAAAGAATCAAAGTATTTCCAAGTAATTTAAACTGTTTCCTAGAACAAAGCTCAAGGATATTTGTAGTAATACAAAAATATCCATTACTGAACAAAGCAAATACACAATGCCTAGCATACAAAAAAGAAATTATCAAACATACAAAATTAGAAGTTAGGACTCATGATAAGAAGAAAGATCAACCATAAGAAATTGGCTAAAATGAAGTAACAGGGCCTGGAATTGCTCTCCTGCCTTCAGTAAACAAACAATAATATTTTTTTTAAAAAATAAGACAAAATATATTAAATGATGTTTTTTTAAGATTGCAGACATTTGTCTTACAAAATGGAGACAAGAGCTCTATGAAAGATAAGAAGTAAATAAGCCAGATGCTAAATTTGCTTCAGCTTCCTGGCTTGAGACAATTTGCTAGTCATAGAGTATGGAACAAAAACCCAGACATAAGCATGCAGACTGGCTGTTGAGGTGGCAGCTTGGCTCCCAGGAAGGTAGCTGGTGTTCGGAGAGCAGAGAACTGGAGAGGAGAGAGCTAAGTCTAATGGGAATTCCAGAGATGTAATGTTCCTTAAGTGTTTAGTGGATTACTGATCATCAAATGCACAGGGGAAACAATTTGAAACCAAGAAAAGATCTGTCTCATCTAAAATCATTAGAGAAAATCATGCCAAAAGTTCATGAAAGGTCAAGAATATGTCCATTCCTGCCACCCAGAATGAACAACTTGAGGGTTTGGGGTACAGTACTCAAAGGGGTCTTGCCTCAGTAGTAGGGGATACTTAGCCATTGATTGATTAAATATTTCTGTGGTTCTACCTAACAAAACTTCATAACAAGTCCCAAATGATTTCATGATTTCTAAATTATTTAAGTGTGTCTCAGAACAAAACTCTAGGGTATTTATAGAAATACAAACACATTCACTACCCAATAATGTAAAATTAACAAAATTAACAAGGTCTGACATTCAATCTAAGGTGCAAGGCATGCTAAGAAGTAATATGGGCCATGAGGAAAGGCAAAATTAGCCAATCAGAACTGATTCAAAACTGTTATGGATGTCAAAAAAATGTGTTTAATATTTTCTAAATGTAAATTAGAAGTTACAAAAACAGAATACAAATTAAACTTTCAGTCTGAGATGAATGTACAATAAATGTGATTAATAATAAATTTGACCTTGTGAAAGAAAGGAATTAATGAACTTGTAGAAATACAAAAGAAAGTATGCAAAATAAAACACAAAGAAAAAGATTTTAAGGCTAAGAAGGGCAATGAGCCCTGGGACAGCTCTTATCAGACTCATAGAAATGTAACTACAGTCCCTGAAGTTGGACCTTTTAAAGCAGAAAAATATGTGAAATTAACAGCTGAAAATGTTTCCAAAGTATAAACTGACAGGCCCAAGAATTTCCATGGAACCCACACTCAAAAAAAAAAAAAAAAAAAAAAGGTGAGGAACCTTTACCTACACACCCCTATCAAATTCTTCAAAAACAGTAAGACAGAAAATTTTAAGAGTAGTCAGTATTGATGTGGAAACCTCATTATATACAGAGTAATAGGGATTAGAAAAATATCATATTTATTTTGGAAACAATGTAAGTGAAGAAGTGGTGAAGCTTTCAAAGACTGAAAGAAAAAAAAAATTATCAACCTAGAATCCTTTGTCCAGCAAAATTATCTTTTGAATATTAAGGTGTAATAAAGTCTATAGACATATAGATGTAGGAAAGTTAAAAGAATTCATCAGTTATAAAGACCTGCACTAGAATAATTTTTACTTTAAAAAATTTTATCTTATTTTATTTTTATTATGTTTTAATGAACACATTATACTTATATATAATACTGGGGTTCATTGTGGTGTATGCATACATGCACATTACATAATTTGTTCCATTTCATTCCTAGTGCTTCCACTTTCCCTCCTTCCCTTCCTCCATCTCCCATCTCTTTCTTCTACTCTACTCATCTCCTATTTATTTATTTTTAAATTGATGCATTTTTACTATATATAAAAGTGGGAGTCACTCTGATACATTAATACATGCACATAGCATAATTTGGTTAGGTATTTTTAAACTAATGAATGGATAAATAAAATGTTGTCTATATACCCAATGGAGTTTTACTCAGTCATGAAGAAGAATGAATAATGGATAGAACTAGAGAACATCTTGCTAAGTGAAATAAGTCAGACTTAGGGAGTCAAGAGTTGAGTATTTTCTCTCCTATAAAGGAGTTAGAGAGAGAGAAAAAAATAAAAGCTGAAAAGGGGAACTCATGAAAATAGAACAGTCGAGGAAAAGGATAGATGGAGAGGGAGGAGGGGAAGGAAAGGGGAGGTATGGAGGAATGAAATTATACGATGTGCATTCATGAATATCTCACAAAAAGAAATGTTAAAGGGACATTTTCAGACAGAAGAAAAATATGGCAGAGAGAAACACGGATCTATATAAAATAAAAATAAAACATTAGAAAGGGTAACTGCATGGATAAATATATGAGAATAATTCTTATTTAAATTTATTTTTTTAAATATTGGATGGTTTCAATAAAACCAACCAAAGATGCATAGCTAGTGGACTAAAAAAAAGTTACAATAATATCATAAAAATACTTGAACCTCTAAAAGAAAATGGAAGAGAGGTAAAGGAGATTAACCACAATAATAACAAAAACAGATGGCACATATGGAAAACAGGTGGCACAAATAAAAAGACGGTAGACTCAGATATGACCATATCAATAAATCATGTATTATATGCCTATGATTTATATAAATTATACATTTATTAAATATAAACATATTCTATGTAAATATATTATACATAAATGTGCTGTATATGTAAATAAAAGATTGTCAAATTAGATTTTTTAAAAAGGAAGACCTACCTATTTGTTGCCTATAGGAAGTACACTTCAAATATAAAGATAAAAGTTGATTAAAAATAAAATGACTGGAATATATAGAAGATGCTAACATTAATCAAAAGAAAACTTAAGTGGTTATGTTTATATTAGACAAAATAGATTTCAGAGCAAAATACATCACCAGGAATAAGAAGAACTTGTCATGATGACACAAAATCTATTCATCAAGATGATAGGCCAGTTATAAACAGTTTGTAATTAATAAGTGAGAAGTAGCCAAGTTATGGAAATTAAGACTATTTTTTATTGTTTTATTACATGAAATTATAAGGCATTCAAATAATATATAGAAAATTCATGGTATTTGTTTATAACTCACTTTCACCCAGAATTTTACCCCTTATCACAAGAAATTTTTGAAATTCTTTATTGTCAAGTAGAGAAAAAATGATAGTTTTACTCCATGTAACCCCAAAACCCAACTAATATTAGAGGCAGAGATGACTCCATTCCAAACAACAGCTCTCTTGTAATGAAATTTCACCAAAAGAAATACAAGTGTCTGTCTAAAGAAGAGCGTGTTTTATATCTTTGGAGATGCCAGAAAAACTTTATCTCACTCTTATGCATCCTGTAAATGGGCAGCTACTATCTGGGCCAATGATAGAATAAATGGATTTTAATCTATAAAATTTGAATGTTTTATAGAAATTAGCCAGTAGAAGTAAAGATGATGATGGTATAGGATTAAGAATATGATCAGCACAGAGGTTTGAAATTAAATGCTTTTCTCTCATGTTTTAATCAATAAGGATTAATGAAAAATCAAAAACTTAAATCAGTATCAATTTGTAGGAATCATGTTGAATTTTATTAGTTGGAAACTTGAAAACCCTGAGCAATGGAGGGAAGGAGAGAAAAAATGAAATAAAAAGATTCTTCTGTCCTGAATAATTGAGCAATCTAGTAAGAATGATAATACTTGCTTAGAAATGATTCAATAGAATATAATGAATGTCATAAAATAAACATGGGGGAGTATCAAGGATTTTATATATAAAATCTAGGAGATGAGCAATGACCTTTTTTGAAAGATGTGATCTTTGAATGCCGCCCCCTCTGTCTTTGCCATACTAGGGATTGAACCCAGGGCCTTGACATATGTGGCAAGCACTCTTCAACTGTACAAATGAATACACTCTGCCCGTGTTTTTGTTTGTTTGTTTTGTTTTTCATTTTGAGAGGAGACCTCATTAAGTACCAAGATGGCTTGGAACTTGTGATCTTCTTGCCTCAGCTTCCTGAATATGAGGATTGCAGGTGTATACCACTGCACCTGGATTGAATTGGGCCTTGAGACTGTGGGATCTTTGAACAAGAGGAGATAAGAATGTCTGGTCTATGCTTTTATAATTATGTCAAAAGAAATCCCATTGTTCTGTATAACTAAGAAGAACCAATAAAAAAAGGAATGAGTCTGATATTTCACCTGGAGAATGGCATAAGCAAAGATCTAGGAACAAAATATCGTAGCACCTTCATGAGAAATATGCAGTGCCTTTCAACTGTAGTGAATAAATGAGAAGGGAAAGAGGGAGAAATGAATTTAGAAAAGTAGATGTGAGAATGATTAACATTAAAAAAAAAAATAATGACTATACCAAATCCTGGCAAGGATTTGCAGTAATCAAATCTGTCATCTGTTGTTAGTGGTAATGTAAGGCCACTCTAAAAAATAGGTTGGCAGTTGCTTAAAAAACTAAATATACATTTATGTACCCAGAAATATTTATTTATATTTATCTCAGAGAAATGAAAACTTACATCCACACAAAAACCTAGACACACTGTTCATTATAGCTTTATTTCTAACAGCCAAAAGTTAGAAGCAACCAAAATGTTCCAGTGTACCATGGAATCTTATTCAGCACTATAAAGCAATAAAATTATGCCCACATGTTAACAACTTGGATGAATCTTGAGGGTATTAAAATGAATAAAAATAAAGCCCATCACTGAAAGTCACACAGAATATTTCAATTTATATAACACTCCCAAAATTATAAAACTATAGATATGGAAAACATTAGTGGTTGTCAGGGGTTAAGGATGAAGGTGGAGAGAGGAGCAGGTTCTGACTATACAGAGTTAGCATGATTTTAACGGTGATGGGAAATTTTTATGACTTGAGTACAAGGTAATTATGCAAATCTATTCATGCAACAAAATGAATATATGCATTGTATTCAAGTCAAATTCCTGATTTTTATAATGTATTTTAATTATATACAATTAACTATAGGGAAATGATGGATAGAGTACACAGGAACCTTTTCCATAATTTTGCAAATTCTTGTGAATCTATCATTATTTTGTTAAAAAAGTAGGTCATGATATCCTATATATACTTACCATAGAACCTGATAATTTAAGTCCTTGGTATTTAAGTTAAAACATTCCCATGTTACCTACAATAAAATATGGCAACATTATTCACAATCACTATAAACTGGAAACAAATGTACTTGAAATAATGAATGGGTACGCAAACTGTGGTTTTTTAATGAATTGCTACTCAAGAACAAAAATGAACCACTATACTTACTATAACAGGATGAACTCGAAAGCATTATTCTACAAAAAATCAGACACAGAATGCTTTCTTTCTTCTTTTTTATTTAAACTTCAGATTTTTTTAAAATTGTAAACAAATGGGATACATGTTTTTTCTCTGTACATGAAGTAGACACATACCATTTGTGTAATCATACATTTACATAGGGTAATAGTTTTTGATTCATTCTGTTATTTTTTTCTTCCTCTCCACCCCTCCCACCTCTCTTTTCCCTCTATATAGTCCCTCCTTCCTCCATTCTTGCTCTCCTCCCACCCCCCCCCCATTATTTGTCATCATCCACTTATCAGTGATGATCATTCGTCCTTTGGTTTTTTGAGATTGGCTTATCTCACTTAGCATGATATTCTCCAATTTCATCCATTTGCCTACAAATGCCATAATTTTATTATTCTTTATGGCTGAGTAATATTCCATTGTGTATATATACCACAGTTTCTTTATCTATGCATCAATTGAAGGGCATCTAGGTTGGTTCCACAATCTGACTATTGTGACTTGAACAGCTATGAACATTGATGTGGCTGTATCTCTGTAGTATGCTGACTTTAAGTCCTTTGGGTATAGGCCAAGGAGTGGGATAGCTGGGTCAAATGGTGGTTCCATTCCAAGTTTTATGAGGAATCTCCATACTGCTTTCCACAGTGGCTGCCCTAATTTGCAGCCCCACCAGCAATGTATGAGTGTACCTTTTTCCCCACATCCTCGCCAACACCTATTGTTGCTTGTATTCTAGATAATCACCATTCTAATTGGGGTGAGATGGAATCTTGGGGTAGTTTTGATTTGCATTTCTCTCATTACTAGAGATGTTGAACATTTTTTCATATATCTGTTGATTGCTTTGTAGATCTTCTTCTGTGAAGTGTCTGTTCATTTCCTTAGCCCATTCGCTTATTGAGTTATTTGTATTCTAACAGCCAAAAGTTAGAAGCAACCAAAATGTTCCACTGTACCATGGAATTTTATTCAGCAATATAAAACAATAAAATTATGACACTTTCAAAATGGCAGAATGTTACATGCAGGAATCAGAGAAGTGATGGGCTGGGGAAGAGGTACATGAGAACCTTTGGGGCTAACGGAACAGTGCTGGTGGTTACATAAGCAATTATGTCTGTCAAAATTCTGTAACTGCACCCAAATTGCATTTTTTAATAAAAATTATCTTAAGAAACTATTTTAAAATCATATTCAATATCAGGCCATTTAAAAAATATTTATGCATTATGTATGGAGAGGACTGAAACAGATGTTTTTAAAAAACCCTAAAGTGTTGACTCTGGTGGAATTGCTTATGACAGTTTGGGTTTCTCTTTCTACTTTCCTTGTCTGATAAGATTTATTTATGAAGTACATATTATTTTTAAGAACAAGAATACTATTTTTAACAAAATAGTTAGATATCTTTAGGACTGAACAGGACATTGAAATTCATCAGGCACCCCCCTATATTAATCAGGGTTCTTCAGAAAAACAGAGTTGATAGAATGTGTGTACATATATTAAAAGGGATTTCTCTGGGAACTGGTTGGCATAATCACAGAGGCTGAAAGTTCCATAACAGGCCATCTGCATGCTGGAGACTAGAGAAGTTAGCAGCATGGCTCAGTCCAAGAAGCAGAAGACTCAGAACCAGGGATGCCAATGGTATAGGCCCTAATCCTAGACTAAAGGCCCAGGAGCCCCATCAAGAGCCAATGATGTCAGTCCCAGAGTCCAAAGGTCAAAAATCTACAGTCTGGTGTCTAAGAACAGAGAAGAAACCTACCCCCGTCAGGAAGGAAAAGTCAAAGAGAGGGTTTCTTCTTTCCTGTTCCACCTGACTCCCACAGTCCATCAGATGGTACTTGCCCACATCTGAAAGTGGGTCTTCTCCCCTTAGTTCACAGACCTACAATATTCCCTAGAAACACCTTCACAGACACACCTACCAGTCCTCTGAGCATCTGTCAATCTTGTCAATATCCCAAAATAACCATCACAGCCCCTTTAGTTTATAGGTGACAATATAAGGGCTAAAGCAAAGAGAGTGAACTTTCCTAATGATTTCAAATTTTAAAATAAGTTGCATATGCCCTCAGTTTTGCATTTTCCCGAGCTACATGATTCACTTACAGATGTCATAATTCATTTTAACTGGGAGTAGGGGTAATTTTCATCCTTCTAAAACTTCCACTCCATTATAGCAAAGTAAAGTGTTTCAAGATTTTGCTGGACCAATACCTGAAGGTGGATCCAGACAGTACCTGGACAAAGAAGTTAAGTTTTCCTATCTGTGCTGTCGTTGTTGTGACACAATTCTTAAGGAAGGGGCTGAGGAGATAGTTCCCTGGTAGGGCACTTGCTGGGTTTGATTCCTAGCACCACGAACAAAATACTTAAACAACTTAAAGGAGGATCGATTTTTGGACTCAGTGTTTCAGAGGTTTCAGTCCATGGTTGTCTGGTCCTGAGCATCATGGTGGGGAGGGCAGAGTGAAGCAGAGTTTCTCATTCCATGGTGGCCAGAAGGCAGAGAGAGTGAGGAAGGGACAAGATATAGCTACCCATTCCTTTCAACTCAGTCCCACCTTCTACGGTTTCTACCACTTCCCAACAGTCCATTCAGCTGTGCATCCCTCAGTGGATCAATCCAGTGATGATCCAATCACTTCTGAAAGCCCCACTTCTGAATATTGCTGCATTGGGGACCAAGCCTTCAACACTTGAGCCTTTGGTGGACATTCCTAATCCGAACTATAACCTGTCCCATACAAGATCAAAGACTTTTTGAAAATGATTGTCCTGCCGGTTTTTTTAACTGAGGCAGATCATAAGAGTCCCATCCACTGGCAGGATGGCTGATGAGATTCAGAAGATGGTGTGAGGAAGCTGCGGCAACTATTATTACTGGTGACAATTCATGTCATACATAGTGAAGACTACTTGAGAACCAGAAGGAAGTATAATCTAGAAGTTAAGTGCTATGTAGGGTATAGGGCACATGCCTGTAATCCCAACAATTTGGGAGGCTGAGGCAGAAGGATTGCAAGTTCAATGCCAGACTCAGCAACTTAGTGAGGCCCTAAGCAATTTAGCAAGACCCTGTCTCAAAATAAAATTAAAAATAAAAAGGACTGGAAATGTGGCTAAGTAGTTAAGCCCTAAGCACCCCTGGTTTTTATCCCTTGTACCAAGAAAAAGGGAAAAAAGAAGTTCAGTGTTAACATTTGGAGCAATGATATCTTTTGTTTAAATTCTGAATTCTTTGTTATGTGACCATGGACAATTTACCCAAAGTCTTTTTTTCAATTTTTTACCACTACGCTGAGAATTATAATAGTAATTGTCCCAGTGTTAAAAGAGTTAATATGTAAAGTCTTTTGATGATATCTGGCGCATGGGAAGTTCTCCATGTTAACTGTTATTGGAAGTCTATTGTTAGTCTATTGATAATGCTGAATTGGATAGCACAATAGGAAAGTCCACCTCAGGTCTCTTTACATACTGAATATTTTGCAGAAGTGCCCCAAAACAATGCCTAATCTTAGAAACACAAACTAATAGCTTCTAGAGTAGAGAAGACATTTAATCATTTGTGACCCTTACTTTGGATAGCTTGTAGTACTTAGGGGGTGAGGATTTTTCAGAGAATTGGATCACCTTGCAATGAACGATTGCCACACACAGCTGGATGGATTGGCAAGTCATCTGAGCAATGAAAAAGTGACACTTTTCAAATAGGTCTGAAAATCAAACAACTCATTCTAACTTCTTAAATGTTCAAACATTTTCCCTTCTTAAAAAGAGGGGAAAGGTCTTATGGTGCAGTTGGAGGGCAAAACTGCTCTTCATATTGTTACCAGTCCCTCTCTACCTCTATGTCACTAGTGAGGTAATAAATGTGATCCAAATGATATTTGATGTTGAGATGGAGAAGAAGCCTGAGTTTTAATTCCAGCTTGCGGGTTTAGCGGAGGTGAGACTGAAGCTACTCAAGAAGTGAGGCTCATCAGAGATGGGAAAAGGAAACCAAAAGAAGGGCAGATAGATTAAACTGCACTCATCAAGTGTATCTGCCAATGTAATAAAGCCATGTCTTCAGAGACAGCAATACCTGGGCATAGTGGTATTCAATATATACTGAATTAATTGGTGATCTCTTTAACGAGAACATTCCACTTAAGTTACATAGGGAACAGCTATAATAAAGAGTGAGAAAAGCATGAGATTTGAAGTCAAAAGGGTTGTCCCCCTCAACTTACTTATGTGACTTTAGACATGTTTGTTTACATCTCTGAGCCCATTTTCTTTCTTTTGAAATATTTTACCCTCTACCTATCACTTTTATCATGAAGATGTAGTTAATGTACGTGGAAACACTCCATGAGCTGCCAGCTGTTCCTTCTGTCGGAAGGCCTGGCCTTTGCACATTGGTCTCTTGTGTGTCAGGCCACCTGCACTCCTACCATGACCCAGTGCACTCACAGGCTGGCTTGTTGTGTGTCCAAATCTTAGAAAAGATGTCGTGGGGATTACAGGAGGGAAGAAAAAACTAGCACTTTTCTTCATTTGCACCTGGATTAACTAATATATGTCATTTTAGATTAAAATGAGCCCTTTAAATAAAAAAATTTTTGTCGTCTGGGTGTGGTTGCTTAAGATGCCACTGTTCTGAGGGTGGTTTGCAGCGGCACCAGGCCAAATCCACTGTGGGTGTGGAGACTTCTAGAATACAAGTATCACTCCACCCTGCTGTCATGTTGCCTAATTAACTGGTGTGTGGAAAACAACCCTTGGGAGCCAGAGTGATCTTTCATTACAGTCTGAGGCAGTGGAGAAATAGCAGCCTACTTATGGCGGAAATGGTGGATCTCCTCTGGAGTCTGTTTCCTGGGGAGAGAGGCAAGTGCAGAGGACTGGAAAATACAGTTCCTGTGGAAGCTTCCCCTTGATTCCTTGCCCACTTGCTTATGTTTTTGAGCTAAAAACAAACAGAAAAACAATTGCTTTCATAACCAAAACTGCTTATCTCCGAATTCCCTCTCGAGGGAAAAAAGTCAATAACATGTTAGGGTAAAATAGCTTGCCTTTGCCAGATCATACTTTCTCCCTGCAATTTTGATTAAGCAGTGAAGATGCAGGGATGAGCCCTGAGAGATGGGGGCCTGGGAGGGGGACTTAGGTTAGGCTTTGGCAAGAAACTATACTCTGCCCTCTTGAGTTCTTGAGTGTATAATATCTGAGAAAGTTCAGGACTTTAAGAATCAGGTATAGATTTATGAACAGTACTTTGAGCTGGTATGAGTCTTAGTATATTCCAGTATATTCTACTCCCTTCATTTTATTACTCAGCCCTGACAAGAGGGAGTCAGTGATTCAGGGATCAATAGCTAGAAAATGGCAGAGCGGGATCTTATTCCTGTTCTCCTGACTCCCAGTCCTGGGTGCTTTTCCTAGACCACAGCTTCCTTTTTGATCATGTTTCCTGTTGACTTGGGGATTGATCCTTCCTTTATCACGTACAGCATTCTGTGTTGTGGAGCTAACCTCTAGCTTGCATTTGCATTAGCCGCGCTCTATTCTAGTGGTTCTCAGCTGGAGGCTCTTCTGAGTCTCAGGGGACATCTGGTAATGTTACAAACAGGGTGCTCTAGCATTTGGTGGATGTGTGTCAGGGATGTTTGCTAAACACCCTATGGTGCACAAGATGCCCCTGCCAACAAACAATAACTCAGTTCAAAATGCCCATAAAATGGTTTGGCAACCCAGATCAATATTTTTTAACCAAATATGTTTTAAAAGTTCATTAATTATCTTGGTAAGGAGACAGTCAATTTTCCAACAATGAATTTTGCTAAGCTACTTATAAGAAAATATGGGTATTTACAAGATAAGTTAGCAACACTGATTTTTAAGTGATCTTCTAGACTGGTCAGTTTCTTACCTCTGATTTGAAAAATCAGATTCTTACTCTACTGAGAGCAGAATACACACACACAAAAATTTGATCCCATCAATAACCATTTTGACCCAAGATAAGACCCTTTTCAAGAGAAGGTATCGAGTACTGGACTTTTTTTTTTTTTTTTTTTTTTTTTTTTTTTCTTTTTTAGTTGTAAATAGATGGAAACAATACCTTTATTTTATTTATTTTATTTTTATGTGGTACTGAGGATCGAACCCAGTGCCTCTCACATGCTAGGCAAGAGCTTTAACACTGAGCTACAGTTCCAGACTATGTACTGGACTTTTTATCCTGGTCTTTCTATGCCTCTCCTCTGTTTACCAGTCATTACTATGTCATCAGAGTCTCCAAGATTTTATTCCTCTAGATCAGATTTCTAGACCATTTCTTTTCAAGCATCTTCTTTAAGTGGCTTCTCACCTATGCTAGAACTTCAAAGACTACACTGACATTCACAGTGTATCACACTGCAAAGCTTTATTGTTGTTGTTTTGCATTTCTGACTCTACTTGCCTAAGCTTGGTTCATCTCAAATTAGCATTACAAAGCATACATTCTTAATTTCCTCCCTCCTTGTTCTTTGAAAACTTGCTATATGTCTTCTGGTCCTTCTCTGAGACTTGCAATGCTTCTGTCTTTATTATATCTAATTTAATATTTGAATGATAACATTTATTTAAACAAAATCTTGAATATAATCATAGTGGACATAATAGAAGTGTTTTGTTTACAAGTAGAGGTGGGAGAAATGGTCTCCTTCTTTATCACAAGGGCAGGGAACATAAGTTTTAAGTCAGGTGTACATGTCCAACATCTAGTACAGTGGGTGCATGCCCAGAAGTATAAACATACTTATTGGTATATTGATTTATTGATGAAAAGGAAAAATTTAAAAACCAAAATAGTTTGAAAATCATAATCATGAAAAAGGTGGATACTTCCTTTCCACCCCTCCCCCAATATCTCAGATGCTTTGAGATAAGTGACAGATCATGTCACATACATTCCTCATGTGGTGAAGGATTGTCTTCCCCATTGACTATATTATTCAGACTTGATACTCCCTTTCTTCATTTTTAAAATTCACTTCTCATTGTTTTTCTTTATCTCTATCAAAACTATTTATTCATCATTGGTTCCATCATAATTGAGCATCAGTTTCAAAGTTCTACAGAGGTGAATGGAGACGATCAGATATAAACATTGCCCTTAAGCACCTTGTAGCCTAATGAGATAGTTAAAGCACATCCACAATGAACAATACTTGAAGTAAAAGGTTAAAACTTCCAAAAGATAAGGGCTCATGGGAACTTAGACTGGAAAAATTCACAATCAGTTGAAAAATCAAGAAAAGATTTATAATAAAAGTGAAATTTGACAAAAGTCTTTGTAAAAAGATCTAGATACACAGATATGTAAGTGAAGCTAAGGAAGAGAATATGTGGGGGAAAAGTGATATTGCAGAGTTTACTTTTAAGTGTAACAGAGGTGAATGAAGATAAATGTAGATACAATTAGAAAAGGAAATTGGGTCCAAAATGTGAAGGACACAATATCTGGATCTTAGATCTGATCCTGATTTATTTCTTATGACTTTTTCTGTCTGGATTTTTCTCATATCAAATCTCCTCTTTACAAGAAACTAGTATATGGTGCTATTGTTATATGAAAATAAACATATTTGATGAACTGTTCTACTTTGAATATTTGCTGAGTGTGGTCAAAGTTTGGTATGCCAAATTGAAGAGTAACCTGATGTACCTTCATAGTTAGAGAATATAATTACTACAAATATCAGTTATATGTAACCAATAAAGATATATTATTATTAAAAGCATGGCCAGAGATAACACAAATGACATTTAAAGTGCAAATTCATAAACAATTTTACAGGAAATGGTCCAAGCTCACTGAATAATGTTTTGAAGAAAATAAATGAGAAACTATCAAAGTTGTTTAAATACACTGGATGTGAAGCTCAGTGGTAGAGTACATACTTAACTTCTGCAATAAACTGGGTTTAACCTCCATCATAAAAAATGAAATAAAGAAGGAGAATGAGAAGAAGAGGAAGAGTACAAAGAAGAAAAAACAGAAGAAAAATATTGCAAACTTTTAAATATATTCTATCTATCTATTTATCTATCATCTCTTTACCATCTACTCAAACATGTAGTAATAGTAACAGTTACTATGACAAAGGCAATAACAAATTGGTACTGCTCAAAGTGTTTGACACAGGCTCGCTTTTTTTTAATAAGGCTGATTACCAAGCTGATAAGAATACATGATAGAGGAGAAATACTGGAAGTAGAAAACCAGAGACATAGACTGTAAGCTTGGCCACCAGTTTCACGTCATCTGACTAAATCAGGTGGTTTAGGACAGAGGTTCATTATTCATGCCATATAGACAATAAAACAGATGGCTTCTAATTTCAAGTAATGACAATAATAATAATTTGTCTCCCATGGTGCCTGACATGTCTACATGAATTTTTCCCACCTGATTTCTTTGAGGAAGAAGCTCTAGGCTGTTCTTTGAGTATGAGGAGCTATGGATGATAATAGGAGGGAGGTTAGACACATAGCCACAGACAGCCTATCCACAGGTTGAGGATACCGGGCAGACTTGCTTCATAAGGGCAGTGAATATCTTAACTAAAAAAATCTCTGCTGCTAGAATTTGAGTAGTGTAATATAAAGAAATCACCAAACTGTCAAAGGAAGGAAAAAATAAATAAATAAAACAAGACCCACAAAGTTTTCTGAGATCAGGAGAGTATGGAGTCATAAGAACTAGTGCTATGTTATGAGCATATATGAATATGTCACAATAAGTCCCACTATTGTGTATAATTATAAACACAATAAATAGTTTATTTTTTAAAGAACTAGTGAGGGGCCGGGGTTGTGACTCAGTGGTTCAGTGGTAATGCATTCACCTAGCACATCTGAGGCATCAAGTTTGATCCTCAGCACCACATAAAAATTAAAAAAATAAAGGCATTGTGTCCATCTACAGCTTAAAAAAAAAAAAAAAAAACAGAACTAGTGAAAGGGGCAGCAAGGAAATCTGTTACTCCCAGAGTGAAGACAGGGCTGAAAATGTGTGTACACTGACACATCCCTCTACAAAACAGAGAATTCAAAATTGTAAATCATGCGTACTGCAGCCCAAGACACTTGAGTCTTCCTTTTATTACTAGACACTAATTGTAATAAAATATCATAACACTGAAAAATATTCTGGTAAATTCTGCTAAATTCTGTGTAGGTCCTGAAGCACATTTCAGTCGGTTTATTGAACCATTTATTTGGGCTGCTTTTGGTTTTGAACCAAAACCTTTTCAGACTTCCTTTAGCATCTCTCTTTCCCTTTAGCATCCCTCTTTCCTTTTTATTCTTCCTTTTAAATTGTGATACAAAACACATAAAATGAGATCTGCTCTCTCAGAAAAATTTTAACGGTACAGTACAGTATTGTAAACTACAAGCCCTCTGTTGTATATCAAATTTCTAGAATTTTTTCACCTCCTGTGACTGACACTTTAAACCCAGTGAACAGCAGCTTTCCATCTCCCCTTCTGGAGACCAGGACAAACATCATTCTGCTTTCTGATTCTATAAGTTTGACTACTTCGAATACCTGGTGTAAGTGGGATCACACAGTGTTTGATTTTCTGTTACCAACTTATTTCATTTAGCATAATGTTCTCAAAATTCACTTTTGCTTTTTACAACTGAATAATTCCATTGTCTATATATATCCCATTTCCCTCCTGCGGTTCTTCCTTCTTTTTGCAGCTATCTTACAAAAATTTGTTAATTATCTTCTCATTACTAGAGGTAGCTTGAGTATGACCTAGAAAACTACTAATACAATGTTCTGCACCTGTCATATAGTTTAATGTTAACAATTGACTATGAGGTACTGTTCATCCCCATTTTAAAGTTAGAAACCAAGACTCAGAGAGGTGAGTTTCTTTGCACCAAATCATAAAAGTAGAGAATGGTACAGACTGAATTCCAACCTGGAAGGGTATGTCCACAAGGTCATGCCATTGGGTATTCTTCCAGGTTTAAAGTTCCAAAAGCTTATGATCCCACATTTCCTACTTAGAGCAATAGGACACTATTTTTCAAAATATTACCATACCTTTAACCCCTCTTTAAAAAGTAAAGGCAGCATTGTTTGTTCCTATATGGGAGACAGATGAGAAATGTAATGTTTTCCCCATTTAAAAAAAAATTTTTTTAGTTGTCAATGGACCTTTATTTTATTTGTTTATACATGTTGCTGAGAATTGAACCCAGTGCCTCACACATGCTAAGCAGGTGCTCTACCATGGAGCCACAAACTCCAGACCCTATTTTCCCCATTATATAGATGAGGAAACCTAAGATCCTGCCCAATCTGGGGACTGTACAAAGCAAACCAGTGCTAAGAAAAGAGCACATGCTTTAGATACTTCCTTCTTCATCTTCCAGGTGTCTAAACTTTGGCATAAAGAAACATAATGGCAATGTTATCATGAAATAATGTGAGGATAAAAATGAAATGGAATTTGGCCCAGTAATTGGCAAATAAAAAATGTCCAATAAGCCATAAAAGAATAAAATTATGGCATTTGCAGCTAAATGGATGGAGTTGGAGAATATTATGCTAAGTGAGATACATTAATCCCAAAACACCAAAGGTCAAATGTTTTCTCTGATAAGTAGATGATGATATATAATGGGGAGGTAGAGGGAGTAAGGGAAGAATGGAGGAAGGATGGATTATGTAGAGGGAAATGGGGGGGAAGATAATGGAATGGGACAAACATCATTACTCTATGTACATGTATGATTACACAAACTATGTGACTCTACTTTGTGTACAAGCAGAGATATGAAAAGTTGTACCCCATTTGTGTACAATGAATCAAAAAAAAATTTTAAATGGGTAAAAAAAGTGTTCAATAATCAATTGTTCTCTTTTCTTTTCATCCAACCTCCTGCTCATCCTCTTTTAAAAAATTAAATAAAACCATTCTTAAAATCTATCAATATATCAAATTAAGTTATAATGTGAATTTCATGAAGTATGATTCATCCTACAGGATTTCCTTAGATTTAAGAATATCATCTTATCCAGGACTACTCATGTCCATTATGATAAGCATTTGAAGCCGACAATTCAACTCTCAAATCAAAGTAATTGGTTATAAAGAGTAATACAAACATGATAGAGTTCACTCAGAGGTCTTCCAAGGTGACAGTTACCTGTAGAAAAGGAAAGACTGAGATACAATGACCTAAAAGCCAGATAATTTCAAATTGATTATTGATTTTAACATTTAAGAAAAGTTAGATGATAAGAAAATTACCTTATCTGGGCCCTGGTTTCCATATTGATGAAATGAGGAAGTAGGAATAGTTGATTGCATCATTTTATGATGTAATGTTATTACGGGATCTCAGTATCCAAGAATCTGCCCACTACCTTAAAATCCAAGTGGAGCAGAGTTCCATCTGCCACAAAGAACTGTCCACCTGTGTCCAGGGACCACTCCCTCCTCTGAACTCTTCTAGCATATACATACCAATCAATCATCCATTCAATACATTGTTGTAATGATTAAATTATTCATTTCTTTTTTTTTCCCTCTAGCTGTGACTCTAACAGAGAAATGTCTTATACATTTCTGTGAATATATACCTGAGAGATTATCTAAATCTTTATTTCTAAGGAAATTTTCTCATTTTTTTTGTCCTTCTAACATTTTTAAATTAAAAATTTAATTTATATAATGGATTGTATTTTTGAATTGTGGATGTTACCTGACCCAGGCAGAAAAGTCTCTATCTCTCATGTTGGTCCCTGACATTTCAAAACACTTCAATCTTAATGATTCATACCTCCAAAAGCTTTGTGGAGTAAATGCTTGTGTTTACGTTTCACAGCTGAGGAGAGTTCTGAAAATTTCAGTTTCAAAAAAAAAAAATCTAGGAAATATCAGTCAAGGCTAAGACACACATACTCCAATTCTATGCTCCAATTTCTTTCCCCTTCTAAGTATCAGTATGACCAAGTTAATTACCTTTAATTCAGTATTTATTTCTCATCACATTGTATTTAGATCTTGTATCTCTCTCAAGATCAAATTTAAGCCTTAACCAATCTCAATTTCAATGTAATTCCTCCCCAAACCACTTAACCAACACATTTCTTGATCATTTAACTCACTCTCTCTCTCTCTCTCTCTCGCTCTCTCTTTCTCTCTCTCTCTCTCTCTCTCTCTCTCTCTCTCTCTCTCTCTCACACACACACACACACACACACACACACACACACACCCAGAAAGATGGGTTTAAGCATCTCAACCTATGCTAAAAAATTCAGAAAATTTAAGTATGGATCGCCTGTGACCTTTCCAAGGAATAAATAAGAAAAGGTCAGCCAGTTAAACTATGTGTTCCCCTTGTTCCCTGTTGTGAAATGGGGTTGTATTAGCTACTTCTACCAGCTGCTGTCCCATTGCCCAGCTTCCACACACTCTCAAATATAAAAGTGTCATCTAATCCACATTCCCACACCATTCACAAAAAGTGAAGCAAAGAACACTGGCTTTAAAATTTTACAGATGAGGGTCTCAGTCAAGGATCCACCACTTGCTAGTCAAGAAGTATCAGCAAATTACTTAAGATTTCTGACCACTGACTGAGATTAAACTATTTCAGTTATTCTATTAATTAGAAATTCTTAGGATTTTGCATTATTCAATAAATGGTACCTATTATGAATTCCTTTAATAAGGGTTTTTATTCACAAAATTCCTTCAGTGACTCCTCCCAGCCAAGATCTTCCCACCTCTCTTTGTTTTGCAAAGTCCACACATTTTAGCCAGGCACAGCAGAGCATGCCTGTAATCCCAGCAACCAAGGAGGCTGAGATAGGAGGATGACAAGTTTCAAGACCAGCCTGAGCAACTTAAGGAGACCCTGTATCAAAATAAAATAAAAAGAACTAGAGATTTAACTTAGTGGTAGAGCACCTCTGGGTTCAACACACACATATATACACACACACAAGTCCATGCATTTTGGCCTTTGCTTTTCTATTGGGATACATGCAAAGCTCTATGAATCCCCTGTCCTTAATACCATCCTGGTTTATGAATATTTATTCTTATTCCTTCACTTGCCACTATTGGAAGAGTAAGAATTTTGAAGCTGCACAAAGACAGATTATTGGTAGTGACAATGATAATGAGGACGATGTTTTGCCTGGTCGGCCACCTGATCAGACACAGAGAAAGGAGCAGAAAACATTTCTCCCTCTCAATTCCTGGAGTGCAGACATGTCTTCAACATATTGATTTCATTTCCTTTGGATGCATACCCAGTACTGCTTGGTAATTCTATTTCTAGTTTTTTGAGGAAATTTCCTATTGTTTTCCATAATAGCTGTACAAATTTCCATCCCCACCAAAAGTGTATGAGAGTTCCCTTTTCTCTGAATTGCCGGCTTTTTTTTTTTTTTTTTTTTTTTTGTCTTTTTGGTGATAACTATTCTAACTGAAGTGAGATGCTATCTTGTTAGTTTTGATCTGCATTTCCCTGATGATTAGTGATGTTTATAATTTTTTTAGGTACTTGAAAGCCATTTGCGTTTCCTCTTTGAGAAATGCTTGTTCAGATCATTTGCCCTCAATAAATATTTTAAATGAGCAGATTTTCAATTCCATAATTTTATTTCCTTGCACTAATGAAATAATAGAACCAGTGTACTCTCCTGATTTTATAGATCATCACAGTCCTTTCTTTAAGAGATAAAAAAAAACTTAAATGTACAACAAATGAAAAATGGTAAATGTGCCGTAGGTGGATAGGATATCTCAGTGCAGCATGAGTCTTGAACTCATCGACTCTCCAATCCTAATCTCCCATTGCTAAAGCCTAGCTTAGGAAATGTCTCCAGCTTTGATTCAACTTCCCACACCCATAACCTAGGATTCCTACCTGATTGCTTTTGGTCTGTGCTCTTGGTAAGACCTATCTGTTCTTCCTCTGCAATTCTGTGAATCTCTCCACTGCTCCCAACTGAACCAAGCTGCTGCCATCTCTCCTGTGGACCACTGCTCTGCCTCCTCATCAGACTCTTTGCTACCAGGTGCACATTTTTTTAAATATATAATAGCCTGAGATTTCTTATAAAAATATAAATTAGAGTGATTAACCCAACATTCTTCGAAACTTCTAATTCCACATGTGGAAGTAGATCCAAACTCCCATCTGTGGACCATAAGGTACTAATGAAACTTTCCGGCATCACCTGGTATTGTTTCACCTCCTCACTATTTTTTCTAATACCACCTGTCCTCTTCCCAATCCTCTAACATGCTGAGTTCATTTCCACATCAGCATCTTATACCAGGTGCTCCTTCTGATTGGAAAGCCTCCCCTAGATTTGTGAAGGTCTGTTTCCTTTTCATTATATATGCTCCATTTAAACATTTTTTCCAGAGAATTTTCTTTGCAACAAAATCTAAATCAGACTCTCTACTACATCACCAAGACCAGTCACTTTCTATTATATAACTTATTTCCTTTATCAAATAATCCTCATCCAGAATCCTCTTTTTATTAACCTGTTTACATTTTTACTATTTGTCTTTCTGCCTGGAATAGAAACTCCTTGAAGCAAGGACCTTACTGCAGAAGGAACCTTATGTTCATGAAAATATGTTTTGTTATTATTGTTTTTATTGTTACTGTCATTGTTGCTATTTTATTATCTGTTTTGAGAATTTTCATTTGATTTTCCCTATTTCAAAGCAAAAATAAGATTGTTCCTTTGCATGTATTTTATAACTTCTCCCATGTTCTCTCCTATTCTTCCACTTTTAAAAATAGTAAATGCATTAATTTGCTACTGATGATTTTGAATTTTCCCAAAATATTTTCATCATGTCACATCCACAGCCATCTTTTAGTAAATTGCAAATTTTAATTACAATGTTTATATAGCAACAGAACTTGAGATGTCTTTAGAATCTGTGCCAGTCATTTAACCTGTTTTATCTCATTTAAATACCCTCAACAACCTAAAGAGCTAAGATCACAATGCCTATTTTGCGAATAACACTTAGGGACTGATTATTCTGTGCCATGCACTGCTGAAACTGTTCTTATGTTAGCCAGTCTCAACAACCCATTTCACAGGTCAGGAAGCCAAGGAACAGAGAAATAAATTAACTTGTCTGAGATTTTATGCATATGGTAAATAGCAACCTGGGGACTCAACCCCAGTTCATCTGAATCCAAACATATTTTCTGAACTTCTATACTATGTTGCTGTCCCACAGGAGGAAACGTTTTTGGAGACAGTCAGGAATTTGAGAGTACGTGGCAGAATATGGTTTGAATGAAAAACATATACTCTAAATTAGGAAACTAACTCATTCATTCCAAAGATATTTAGTGCTACATTCAAACTCATGAAACCTTTCATGACTAGAGAACTTGTGAGAACCCAAGGTTGCTATCCCTCAGTCACTGCTCATTCTTCTCAGTGAACTACCCACTCCATTCTCCATCAAAAGCAGTTTCCTTGTCTGTAGGATTGATTAGAAATCTTGTGGTCGTTCACTACTCCACGCTTACACCCACATCTTTCCAGCAAATGTGAACAACCAGGACTGATATAGAAATGAAATTTTGATCATATGCTGGAGTCTCAGGAGCACAGGATGACAAACTTTGCTGAAAGAAGCAACAACTCTAATGGCGGCCATTGGCTGAGCACTACCCGAGTTCCAGGAACTCGGAGCACTTTGCATCTATAATCTCATTTGGTCCTTCAGAACAATTCTGTGAGGTGGCTGTCATTATCTCCATTTCCAGATGAGGAAACATGGATTAAGTGTATTTGAGAAACTTGCCCAAGATCTTACAGATAAAGGACCAAAATTTGAATGCCAATCTGCCTGACCCAAAGACTACTCCTAAACACTATACATATAAATTGCCAAAATTAGACAGGGGTTTTGCATAGAGTTTTATTTTAATCCTGATTATCGATGATTTTTAAAATGTTAATGTGGGTGGTTCTATTTGGCAAGTCATGCAGGAAGAATGTGGGATGTGGGAGAGCTCAGAAGTCAGTGAGGGCATCCTGAACCAGAAAGTCATTTCTAACCTTACGTCACACAGTTGCATAAAATGTTCCCTGACCAGACATGCTGCATTTCCGCTCTCACTGGATCACATAAGCAAAGCTGTCATTCCCAGTGTTGTTATGGTATCTTGGCAACCGATGCAGGTCAGAACTCCTGCATTTTAATTCTTGTAAAACAGTGGAAAGATCTTTTTTGTGACTTTCAAAACTCAAAACTCAAAACAAAAACAAAAACAAAAAACAAGAAAAGAAAAAAAAATCCTTAGCGTTCATCTAGCCCAATCTTTTTAATGGTCTATCTGGAGCTAAAAAAGTCTTTGGGGCATTAAAACTCTAGATAGCAACTTAAATGAATATCAGAGAAATATTCTTCAGTGAAAGAATCCAAACACATATTAATCTTAGTAAAGAGAATTCTCTTCAGAGTTCCAGAAAAATGAAACATGGGGGAAGTAGAAGCTCAAACAGTGGTAATCCAAGAGCCATCCTGTTACCCAAGGATTCCACTTCTTATTATATTCCCCACATAAACACACACACAAACTCACTAAATGAAATGTATGAAATATACATTGTTAAGAGCATCTGAAAGCTAGAAACTACCCAAATGCCCATTAGCTATGGAAAGGATGTGGTAAAGTCACACACTGAAGAGCTATGTGGCAATGAGAGTGAATGACCTACAAACATAAGCACCAATCTGGATATCAGGACACAAAAGCTTAATAATAGTATAAATCCATTGATATAAAACTCATCACAAGGAAAACTATGCTATAATATTATATTTCAAGAGAATGGTCATCCTTGAGAAATGATGTGACTGGAGGGAACATCAGGAAATACTGGCTAAACAAGTATGTTTAGGTTTTAGAACCTGATTTAAAATCTGTTATATGCCCGTATTTTATATATATTTTAAGCTGATTACAAACTTGTAAAAGTCAATGATAGATTGTGATTTGGGGGCAGGAAGAGAAATGGTGCGATGCAAGGATAACTGTGATGGTGGATGACTGAATCAAAAGCTTGGTTTTTCTTTCAGACCATAATAATTTTGTTTTAATTCAACATTTACTTAGTTAAAAATGAAAATGAAAGCTGGAGAAATATAAAGCGTTATTAGCAAATCATACTTAATCAAATTAACAAAGTGAAATTAAACCAGTAATAATGTGTAGCACCTGGAATTACTGTGGTTTATGTGAAGGAATCATAACTTTCCAACTTAGAGTCCCTAGAAGTCACCCTCCAGATTCAGTAGCCCCCACAACAAAGGTCTTCATGGATCTTTATCAGATGTATGGGTTTAGAGGCACAAATACCATAGAATTAGCACAATAAATCAAAACATCAACATTTCTAATCGACTCTATGCTCACTTTGGATCTTCAGTGGCTGCCTCCAGAAGTCAGTATCACTGTAGTACATCTCTGGAGTAAAGGAAGTGAAAGTTACATTGTGCTGTAATCCACTGAGAAGACCACATTTAAAATACTGTACTTAATTGTAGATTCCATGTTTGGGGATATAGTTAATGAAATAAGATAGTTCCAGAAGAAGAAGCCTGCTACTAGAGACTGGAAACTATGGTCTATATAATAGTAGAAAAACATAGTGATATCACACCCAAAAAAGAATAATTGAAAATACTGGGACATGGTCTAGAGGCAGTGATGCTGATTACTTTAATCTATGTGACTGCAGGTACTAAACTGAGACCCAGAGTACAAGCTATACAGAGATCAATTCCATCAAATAAAAAAAATAAATAAATAATTCAAGATGGATAGACTGGACTAAAGAAGTAATGTATTGCCTACTTACTTCTGTAAAGGTATTGAGGATGGGATTTTATCAATAAATGGAAAGTTGAAACTGATGATGCCTAAAATCATTCTCTTCTAACTTGAAGGCTCCTATTTCTATAAGGGTGATGCTTCTAGGAGTGGGATTTGACTTTGTGAGACCTAGTTTCTCATATTGGTCACCTTTATTTACAAAGAGAAAAAACCTTGGGCAAGTCTTTTGACTTTTCTCATTGTTAAGTGAACTGATAATACTGTTGCTTTCTCGCATTATTACTAGTATGAAGATGAAAAATGTGTATGTGGCAGCCTTTTTAAAAGGGCAGCATGCATGTATTTGTTATTGTTCTTACTTGAGGGATTTCACTTATTTCAGGAAGACAGAAAGGCTAAGGGGAAGGAGGGATTTATGGAACTATCAAAAATATCTGAGTAGGAAGGGAGCAGCTGGGACGCAGGTGGAACGTGGGTGGGGATTTCCTGAGTTGCCACTGGAGGAGGAAAAAGCTTATCAGACATAGTGGACAGGAAGCTCAATTAGATATGGATAAAGAGTAAAGGAGGTTCCTGGGAATCTGAGTCCTCTGGCAACTAGTGGCAACAACCTGAACAACAGACAGCTAAGTTGACCACCTGTAAGAGAAGATTCAGTTAAGCAATAGGTGTGAGCACATTTAGTGAATATAAAGGTAATAGAAATAATAGCAAAGAAGTGATTATCAGTGATCCAATATCTTAGAGAATGTTATTTAATATGGTCAAAGTTTTAAAGTAATTGAATACGAATTTCTACATAATATCAGTTTAACCCTGGCTTATCAATGTCCAAGTGGAAATACTCTAAAAATCTATACACATGGAGTTTGCTCCTCTTAAAAAAAAAAATCTGTATAATTTAGTCTACCTTGGACAGCTGTATAAAATACAATTATACCCTCTGGATTTTGTTGAGGCATTTGGGATAGCTTGCCCTGTTTTATCCCCAATTTGGTGTGTTCTTTGAATTCTCCTTCCTTGTTGAATTTTCTATCTTAGCAACCTATACAGATAAGCACATTTTAGCCCTCATTACACAGAATTTTCTACCTCCAAGAGGCAAAATGGTAAGTCCCCTTTCTCATCATATCACCTTCCTTTTATATTTCCTACTCTATAGCTCTCACATTAATGACACCAAAGCCCTCCTTTTCATCCCCCTATTTTCTCAGCTAAATATCCCTTTTTAGCTTTGCTGTCTCTTTATTCTAACATAAATGCAATGTTCAACGTTTTAGGTATTATGTCACCTTCCTTACTGTATTATCTTGAACGTCAATCATTTATCCTTGCCAAGTTCCAACCCTAGTCAATAAAGGTCACCAACTCTCATATTCGGGCATAGATTATACTGAAGAAAATTGGGGTCTAGATTCAAGAATATTGAATTTTGAAATCCTGTTCTGCCACTCACTGTCTCTATGCCTGAGATCATTAACACAAGTGCTCTGTGCCTCATGCCTGTGCACATTGTATCTTCTCTGCTGTGTGCCCAGAGCACACTGCCTAACAAAATCGGATACACAGTGAACTTGCTGAGTGAAAATTAGCATTAATCTCCTAAATTTCATGGAAAGGGTCATTAACTTCATACAATGTGCTTTTCTTTTTTCACTTCAAAACAAATTCAGCCCAACTTTCCTTTTTGCCTCAGAAAGAGAAAGACTACTCTTCAACCAGGCTGACCTTCCCCTTGTCCTCTGTATTTCCTCTCTTCCTACATCTTGATGAGATTTGATAAGAATTGCATTGTGGAATTCCCTTACAGTATTCTCAGCACCACAAGGTGCTTTTAAAAAAATTCATAAACATGATAGATCTTTCTCATAACTTATGACCTCTGCTGTCTCTTGCCTTTTGTCTTGCCAGACCAGTGTCTACTTATGGCTTTTAATTCCCTGCCTCTCCTCCTTCACTTGCCATTTAGTAAATATGATTGCTTCCATCTGAATGTTCTACCCAAGATCATTGAGAATAGCTATTAAAAGATAAGTGGAGGATGATATATATTGGGGTGGGGGTGGGGAATGAGAGAATAATGGGGGAACTTTAGAATATGTAGAAGAAATTGAGAGGGAGGGGGGTATGAAAAATGGTGGAATGAGACAGATATCATTGCTCTATGTACATGTATCATTACACCAATGGTGTGAATCTGCATTGTGTACAACCATAGAAACGAAATTATGTACCCCATTTGTGTATAATGAATCAAAATGCAGTCTGTAAAAAATTAAAAGCTAAATAAAAATAACAATAAAAAATTTTTAAAATATTCTTTTTTCATCTTCTTTAGTTTCTTATCTGAATTTTCCATAATCTCTGCACTTTCCTCTGAACTCTGCCTTTCATGCACTAGTACTGCTCTCTTCAGCCACCACAGGGAATAGTCTCTTCTTCTACATGGGTCATTCTTTCTTAATCTCATTCACTTGTTTTCCTTTCTTTCCTTGCCTACCTTTTTTTTTTTTTTTTTTTTTTTTTTTTTCTTTTTTGGACTGAGGATTGAACCCAAGGGTATTCTACCACTGAGCTACATCCCCAGCCTTTTATATTTTTGTTTTAAGACAGGATCTCGCTAGGTTGCTGCAGTTTGTCTTGAGTTTGTGCTCCTTCTGCTTCAGCCTCTGAAGTCTTGGGATTACAGACATGCACCACCACACTGGCCATTGCCTTCGTTTTAAATGTGAAATGTCTGGCAATTTAATTTCTACTCCATTGTGTCAGTTACATGCAGTTAGCTTCAAATCTTTATCACAAGCTGAACTTCTCTTTTGACATTAACCTCTAATTTTCTATCACTTATTAGTAATCACATATCCAAACTCAAATTCCACCCTTTCATTCTCACCCTAAGCTGCCTCCAGAGGCTCCTGTGTCCCTGTATTCAGAGCTTTTCCACTTGAGCCAGAAACATTGAAATCATTTTGAACATCTTTTTATCTAGCCACATCTAACTGGCCCCAACTTCCTGCCCATTCTATACTCCCAAATCTATGCCTGTGTTTTATCTTTACTCAAAAAGTCCACATACTTACTTGCTTTAGTTTATTTAAAGTTAGGTTCTTGCCTGACTCGGTGATACATGCCTGAAATCCCAGTGACTCAGGAGACTAAGGCAGAAGGATTGCAAGTTCAAAACCAGCCTCAGCAACTTAGTGAGGCCCTAAGCAACTTAACAAGACCATGTCTCAAAATGAAATCTAAAAGGGGCAAGGGATGTGGTGAAGTGGTGAACTGCCCCTGGGTCCAAAAAATAAATAAATAAATAAAGTAAGGTTCCTGTCTTTCTCACCAAAACCTGACACCCAGCCTCAGTTTGTCCTACTACAACTAATCACGCCACAATTCTCCCAACCAATCCTGCCAAAACCTAGGTGTTGTTCTTGATTTTCCACTTTTTTCAACTGCCATGTGGAATCCAGCACCTGTTCCTGAAGCTCTGTCTCTAATCAGCATGAATCAACGTGTTCTCTCTTCTCTATAATCACCTTAGGTCAGGGCACTGAGTTCTCTCACTTAGGTTGTGAAATTCTAAATAGTTGAAATCCTAACACCTATCCCTTTTCCAATTTAAGCTATGTACCCAGCCAAACTGTCTTAATCATAAGGATTTCTTTTTTGTAAACATTTTTTAAAAATCACACTATTAACAGTAGCAGTATTGTCACAAAAAATAGAATATATTCAATATGCCAGCACTGTTCTACTGCTTTACACATATTAATTAATTTCATCTTAAAACATTCCAAAGTCCAAAGCTTAGAAGGTAAATAGGTCATTTAAAGCCACAGATGTAAAGGAAAGCAGATCATGTGTCTCCCCTTTAACAACTGTCCAACAAATTTCCCATCCCATTTATAATTACACACAAATCCTTACTGTATCCTATAATGCCCTTCATCCTTGCCTAGCTCTCCACCTGATCATGACCCATTGTTGCCTGTGTTCACTTGACTATGATGGTACTAATTTTCTGTCTTTTTATTCACTCAGGAAAGTTACTCCTTTTGGTTGTTTAGCATTATCCCAGGAATTTACCCACCTAATGCCAACAGCAACTCTCCTCCCCGGCCGCAGGTATGACTAAAGTTATCTTCAGACTTGACCTAGGGGGCAAAATCACAATGGCTTTAGTTCTTGTGCCTGAAAGCTCTTCTTCTACCTGATTCTTCCCATAATTCACTTCTTAGCTCAACCTTTCTATCTTAGATTGTTTGTCACTATTTTCCCTGAAAAACACCGAAAATAAAGTATATCATTTGTTTTCTAACAAAGCACCATATGAATTTCCTTTATGACATTTGTCATATCTGTGTTTCATTAATTTTTTGTTTATTATATTGTTTAATACGTAATAGTATAAATTCTACAAGGTCAGAGACATGACTTCTTGCCATTGTAACTTACCATTGTAACTTCAGCACTTGATACAGTCAAGAGGTAGGCTTAAAAATTTTTGAATCATATTTGACAATTCATACTTTAAAACCCTCATTACTTACTACTATGTTCTAAATTCTTGATATTTAAAAAATTGCTGTTCTAAGAACTTATCACCTTATGAAAAAAGTCAATAACCAAAAAATATGTGGGAGATACCATTGTGAGAAGAGAATAATTCAGTCTTTCTAAAGGAGAAGGAAGACTTCACAAAGCAGTAAATGCTGGAATTAGATCAAAGGATCTCAAACCATCGTGTCTTTGCTCCTTAGGTAAGGTCTGAAGATATTTAATTGTCACACCTGGGTGGAGCAGGGGAGTTATTATTGGCATTAAGTGAATAGAGACCTGCTATGATGCTAAGCTTTCTACAATGCACGAATGGAACCCCCTAAAAGGGTCTACTCAGGTCAAAATGTCAATAGTCCAAGGTTGAGAAAGCCTAAACAGAATCTTAGAAGTTTAATGAGCATTTCCTAACAGATAGATGACCACAATAGCGTCCTATATTTCTGCACTCATTGTATACTCCATTGCTATTAGTTTCCTAAAATATGAATCCATTTCTATCACATGTAGTTCACATTTTTTTTCTGATGCTATTATTTAAAAAGTTATTGAACAATTATTACATCCCGGGACAGTTTTGTGAGTGATACTACTGTCCCCATTTTACTGAAGAGGAAACTAAGGTTCAGGGAAGTTAAGCAACCTAAAGGGTCTCACAACTGATAGCTTTATTTTACCTATAGAATAAATCCAAGTGCCTGGAATGTCAACTGACCTCACAGTCTTATTTCAATCTTCTTTCCCGGTTTTATTGTCCTCCTAAATACAAAAGTTTAAGCATGGTAGACTGCTTATTCCAAAAAGACTGCAGGGAAAAAATTGATGCTATTCAGAGAAATTGAAGGTTTACCTGCCATATTAGCAAGCAATGCAGATCCTGCTTGTCCATCTCATATATCTTTGCACCTCTGCCTCAGAGACATGGACAAGAACATACAGATGAGGTTTTTTCCAAGCAGAATAAAAAGCAGAAAAACAAGAAAACAAAGAATCCCACAAATATCCATAAGCAAAAGATGTAGATAAGTTCAGTGTGTCTGATCATACAGAGGAGTAGTAAAGAGCAATAAAATGAGAGATATAGAAACAGTCACATCAATAATTCATTGGACCTAAGATGACACGAAGATTTGGGCTTACTTTTTCTTCTATTTGGTGCAGGGCATCTGGTCTAATTCCTAGGTTCTTGACCACTTTGAGTTGAGTTTTGTGCAGGGCGAGAGATAGGAGTTTAATTTCATTTTGCTGCATCTGGATTTCCAGTTTTCCAGTACCACTTGTTGAAGAGGCTATCTTTTCTCCATTGTATGCTTTTGGCACCTAGTATGAGAAAACTGTATTTATATGGGTTTGTCTCCATGTCCTTTATTCTGTACCATTGGTCTACCTGTTGTTTGGTGCTAGTACCATGCCATTTTTGTTATTTTTGCTTTGTAATACAGTTGAAGGTCCGGTGTTGTTATACCTCCTGCTTCGCTCTTCCTGCTAAAGATTGCTTTGGCTCTTCTGGGTCTCTTATTTCTCCAAATGAATTTCATGATTGCTTTCACATGAATCACAAAGCACAATAGGTGTTGGCAAGGATGTGAGGAAAAAGGTACACTCATACATTGCTGGTGGGGTTGCAATTGGTGCAGCTACTCTGGAAAGCAGTGTGGAGATTCCTTAGAAAACTTGGAATGGAACTTCCATTTGGCCAAGCTATTCTACTCCTTCGCCTATGCCCAAAGGACTTAAAATCAGCATACTATAGTGATGCAGCCACATCAATGTTTATTGCAGCTCAATTTACAATAGCTAGATTTGTGGAACCGACCTAGATGCCCTTCAGTAGATGAATAGATAAAGAAACTGTGGTATATATACACATTGGAATATTACTCTGTCATAAAGAAGAATAAATTTATGGCATTTGCAGGTAAAGGGAGGGAGTTGGAGAATATCATGCTAAGTAAAATAAACCAATCCCATAAAACCAAAAGCCAAATGATTTCTCTGATAAGTGGATGATGATACATAATGGGGGGGAATGGGTAAAGGAAGAATGGAGGAAGGATGGATTGTGTAGAGGGAAATGAGGGGTAGGGAAGGGGAGGGGAAAGGAAAGATAATAAAGCGAGACAAACATCATTGCCCTATGTACATATATGATTACACAAATGGTGTGGTTCTACTTTGTGTACAACCAGAGAAATGAAATCTGTACCCCATTTGTGTACAATGAATCAAAATAATAATAATAAAAAAATTCACTGGAGAGTCAAAGTCCATTGTCCCCTTTAATAAGGAGGAGAGATGAAGGACAAACTTCCCTCACCCACATGGAGACACCAAAACTAGCTTAGAGAAGCATATCACATGACATTCCAACATTTAGTGCCCTGAGAACATACTCCCATGACTACTCTCTGCTCATGTGGGTCTTTCCTTCAACAGATGCATGATGTCACAGGTCAATATTGCAATGGCTCTCTTCTGGGATGAAATCAACTCTGCATTTCTTCTGCAAATACCAATACTCTCTTACTTTAAGTTTAGCATTTTGGCCCAGCGTGGTAGGGCACATCTCTAATACCAGCAATGCAGGAGGCTGAGGCAGGAGCATCGCGAATTCAAAGCCAGTCTCAGCAGATTAGCAAGGCACTTAACAACTCAGTGAGACCCTGTCTGTACATATAATATAAAAAAGGTTGGCAATGTGTCTCAGCAGTTAAGTACCCCTGGGTTCAATCCCTGGTACAAAAAAAAAAAAAAATACAACAACAGAAACAAACAAACGAATAAACCCAAGTTTAGCACTTTGTAGTTCTTAAAGTGTCTTCAAAGATGAGTCTTCAGATCTCAGCCTGCTATTGGTGGTTGTGTTCTTCTTACCTGCTGGTGAGGCTCCAGGTTTAAATCTACCTCAGTCACGTGCTCCAGGACTCCCCAAGAGCCACTCTTCCTATCTGTTGCTTTACCCACTGGGGCCTGTGTAGCTAATCTGACTTCTGCTTGGACTCCTGTGAAATTCACCTGAATACAGCCCCAGCACATTTAACCCTCAGATTTAGCATTGTTTCTCCTCATATCCTCACTGCCCAGAGTTCAGCCCCACAACAATAGATGGAGCCCAATTCCTTGCAGGAAGAATTCTGTGAGGCTGTATATTTGACTGGATGCTTGAAGAATGTTCCCTAAACTTCCCACCATAATGCTCAACCTCCTGCATGAGAAACCATTCTTCTCAAATTTAATGCTGAGCTCCCCCTAATGCTAACAGACTCAAGACGACAGTAATATGATTTACTCTGTCCAGGAGTTTGCTAAGAACTTTTTAAGTGTTATCTCATAGCAATACCATAAACATTACTTTCATTTTACAGAGAAGTGAACTGGGGCTTGAGGAGATTAAGTACTTATTAAGTTTACATAGCTAATAAGTGGAAGGTTTGAACTCAGGTATGCTAAATTTTAAAATCTATATTTTTAACTAATCAACTAAACATGTTAACTATCCCCTGTCTTTCACCATATCCTTCCTATAAATATTAAATTGTGTTAAATGGCCTAAAATAACTGTAACATCTGTGATAGAATCCCTACTTGCCACTGTCCCATCCCAGTGGGTGGATGGAAGTCTATGTTCCAGGCTCTCCCAGTCATTAAATCCCACTGCAGTTAACCAGGACATGCCTAAAACTATCCCAAGATATGATATGCCATCTATTTGATCCACCCAAATCTCTGAGGAATTAGGAACATGTAGATCCCATGTCCCACTCTCTGAATGAGGGTGACTGAAACATGGATAACTACTCTGACTAAACTGGGTTCAACAGAACTAGCCAGTTGCACAACCATGACAAGACCCAGTTCTCCTGACTCAGACATGAAAACATTGTACACTAAACTCTCCTCAAATGCATCTTAGGTGGACAAGGAATACAGAAAGAACACATACTGAGTGTGATCCTTCTCTATGCTGAAGTGAATGTAAATTCAGTTCTGTGTGATTGCTCGCGGCTAGGATGCTATCCCCCTCTTCACTTTTAGTCTACAAACCCCAAATGCTAGGACAATAATCAGTGTAGGAAGTTGCCACATTCAATGATCTACAGCCTGTGACACAACAGATTTGAATGACATTATATAATTAATGGAAGGAGGGAAACAAAGGAATTAATTAACAGTGAGGTAAGATCCCCAGATAGCTCTGAACAGAAATTGGGAAAGGAAAATTCTGTTAATGGGATTGAACGCTTTGCTTGGTAAAGTAGATTTTCTTTCAAGGTTAACCTAGGTTTCCCAAACTAGTTTTGACTGAGCCATGTCAACATTTGACACACCTTAGAGTTGCTGAAACAATTCACAGCATTGAAGAGAACCAAGTAAACATGGAGGTGTCTACCCAATCCTTACTATTTTTCAGTGATAAATCTGAAGGGGATAAGAAACTTCCTGAGACTACATATTGTACCCTTCTTGACCTCCACTAGGCCCCTCAGGGTGGAATGGAGCCTTTGAGTAGAAAGAACCTCAAGGGTCATCTCTTCTAATACCTTCATTTTGCAGATAATACAACTGATGTTCAGAAAGAACAAATGAGTTGCCCAAGGTCACATAGTGAGTCACTGTCAAAGTAAAGGCATACCACCACGTGTACTTTCCCTAGGAGTTATTGCTATTTTATATTTTATTAGCAGGTATAAAACTTGATTATTTATGAACTAGAACAAATGAAAGCAAGATACTATGATGATTATTGTGTTTTCAGCATTAGGAACATCTTCTTGGTGAAAGTGGTTGATGAAAAATTGAAAGATCCCATTAGTTATCATTTTCTAATTTCTTATTTAGAGTATGATGAACTGATGAACTAATTCAATAAATGTAGAGTTCATCCTTAAATTAAAGGTGGGTTATACATTGAAACTCTGATCCTGGATAGATCATGGAATAGCTCTGGATTCTGAGTCCAGAGATAGCAGTTAAAATCCCAACTCAAATCTGATCAGCTCTACAACGTTAGGTGAATCAGTCTTCTGAGCTTCAGTTTGTTTATTCATGTTGAATATGCCAACAGTTATAATCTAAGTCTCAGACTTATGAGGAACACATGAGATAATGTATTTAGCAATAATTTATATTCTATATTTTAGCATTATTAATATTTCTCTAATTATAGCAATTCTAGGTACCATATATGTGTTTAAGTGTGTGTGTCTGTGTGTGTGTGTGTTACCTATATATTGATTCATGTATGTAGGTATGTATATTTATTCACATAAATTTTTCAATGTTGTTATAATTATACATACTAGTGGGGTTCATTTTGACAAAACCATACATTCATGGAATATAATTTGCTCAATTTCAGTCTCCAGTACTTCCTCCTTCCCTTTCCTCTCCCTGTCCCTGTCCCCCTTCCTCTATTCCACTGGTTCTCTTTCTATTTATTTATTGTTTTGTTTACTGGTGCTTTTTAGATATACATAAAGGTGAAATTCACTGTGGTGCACTCCTATATGTACATAGCACAACTTCATTAATTTTTATTCCATGGTTCCTCCCTTTTCTCACTTCTTCTCCCTCTCATCCCCTTTATCTATTCCACTGATCTCCCTTCTGGTTTCAAAGGATCCACTTTTTTCTTATTTGTGCTATATATAACATATATAATATATTAGAATATAATATTTATATTAGTATATATGTTAACATATATTATATACACATATATTTTTGCCTGAACCCAGCTTGATTCGGATCTACTGTCTTAATATAAATCTATTCCTGTAGGGTCATCATATCTGGTCTAATTTTACTTTCTGTGAACTGTGATCTGTTTCCCCTTCTTCTTGCATGCATCTGCTAAGGTCACACATCTCACATGCACAGAGTTGAAATGACTCACCTCCCAGGCCTGTGGTCTTTAAGACTTAGTATTATTTTTTCCAGCATTCTGGTTAGTGATTTAAGCTTTAGGTGGTTTTTTCAAAGGAATAAAATTTTGTATTTGCTATCATTTTTTTTTAGACCTGCCCAAAGTTTTCTTAGAAAATACATGTGTATCTTTTCCTATGGAATTCAAGTACCAACCCTGGATATAAAACCTGTGATTTAAAAGGTTTTAATATGGGGATGTGGTCATTTTACTGAGCCTTTAATTTATAATGAGACAGGTATAATCATCTATAATCCTCTGGGTGTATACAATATACAGCTAAATTAGGGGTTCAAGACTTGAGGAAGTGACATTTTTGTGCTGAAGTACTAGGAGCATTGAAAGTAAATGGAAAAAGTGGCAAATGTAGCAAAGGAGAAAGTTTCTCAAGTTACTACATGGAAAGAGCCATTTCAACTGAATGCAATGTATGGACCTCACTTGGATCTTGATTTGAATATAACAAAAATAAACAGAAATTGTGAGATAATTATAAATTTGAGGACTAACTGAATATTTTACAATATTAACAAATTATTATTATTATTAGATGTGATGATGCTATTATGATTATGTTTTCTAAAGAGAGCTATTTCTTAGAAACACTATGAATTGGGTTGGGTATGGCTCTGTGGCAGAGCACTTAGTATGGATAAAGCCCTGAAAAACTGTGGCTAAGGACTAGTATGGGGTGGGAAAACATAGTGAGTCAATAAATTATTAAATGACATTTTCTGTGTGGAATATGCCTTTTATTGTCAGAGCCCTTTTATTTATTTACCATATCTCATTTTATCCTTACAGCATGCCAGGGAGGAAGTCAATGAGGGATTATCTCTTTGTGCAAACAGGTCTCTAAAACTCGGTGAAGTTCAGTATTTTGTCTGAGTTCCTCTGTGTCAGAACTGGAGAAGTTTAGACTATTAGCTCAGATCTCTTTCTGAAACATACATTTTATTTCTCAAAACTGAGTATCAGTTGCTTCATTATTTTTTGTGTTCTCAGAACATCTTATTTTAAAATTATCAAATAATTTTGTAGGATTTAACAAGTGAAAAGTTATATCAACATTTATGCAGTCTACTAATAGTACCTAATGTGCATACAGACTCTTCAGCAACTTGCAAAACCTCAGGGATCTCTCCTCACCACAGGAACTTGATCCCCTTTATTGGGAACCACTATGTTAATATGGGTTGCAAAACTGCCTGTTTGAAAGGAGCCTGTCTCGATTGCAAGATTTTCCTCAGCAAAGGATTTATTACCTCACATAATAGGAAGTCCAGAGGTGGAGCCAGCCTCAGGCCTGGGAGACTCCGAGGCCCAGTTTGCATCATCCTCAGGCAGGGGCCAACTGGCTGCAGCAGCTCCAGACATCAAGTCATAAGAGAAAAGACCACCTCTTCTCCAGGCATCGTTGTAAGAATAAAGAACATTTTCCAGAAGCCCTTGGCAGATATACCAGTGACTTGTGTGGAGTTTAGACACTTCCTGAACTAGTTACTGGAAAGGGAAATAGGATTCCCTTCACATCAATCAGGCCCAGCCTGGAGCTATGGGCAAGGTTATCTTCTCTAGAGGGACAGTGTATGAAACAGATGAATGGAGAAAAAAAATCTTCCTTCTGTTAGGAGGAGGGTAGAATACGTGCTAAGAAGGGAAACAAGCAACAGTGCTGGCTAGAAGTCAATACATGAGCAGATCGGTGGTACAAATATAGGACCCACATGAAAGAATGCTCAAGTGGAAGTCCTAATATTAGATGATGGAATTTCCTTTATTGCAACACTATTCACAAGAGCCAAGAAGTGGAAATAACCTAAGTGTGTGTCAACCAGTGAGTAGATAAAGAAAATGTGAAACATACAGAGCGGAATGTCATTCAGTCACACACACGCACACACACACACATGCACACACACACATACACACATACTCGATGAAATGCTGTCATTTGTAACTGCATGGATAAAACTGAAGATCATGATAAGTAAAATAGCCCAGGCAAAAAACACAAGTATGGTATGATCTCACTCATATAAGAAATCTAAACTGTTGATCTCACAGAAGGTGAGAGTAGAACTGTGATTACTAGAGACCAGAAGTGTCAGGGACCAAGAAGTTCTCATTCTGAGAACATTCTGACCTTTACAATAAGCAGCAGCGCCCCTCCCCCACTCCTGGCTGATAATTCTGACAGTATGGCGCCTATGGCACCCACGGCTTCTCTTCCGGGACTTCACCTTCCCACGCGCGTGAACCTCACCTTCCCGCCGGCGCGAACTTGCAGCCTATCAGGAGCCCAATAGAAGAACGCAGCCAACCAGCCTGCACCTCGGCATACCCCTCATTCCCTCAGCATAAATACCCGTGAGAACAATAAAAATTTGCAGCTTAATCAGAATTCCTGTCTTGCTGTCACTCCCTGTGTCTCTTGTCCCTTCATTCCTTCTCTCTTAGGTTCGCCATCCTCGTTGATGTCCCACGGGCCGGGACAGTTGGCGCCCAACGTGGTTGACTTGAGCCTTTTGTCTGAGAAGCGAACGCCGCCCTCCTGGGAAGCCTTGGCCAAGCGGGATCGGGATCGCCTCGGTAAACGCGACTGGGAGTCAGATCCAGGAGGAGAGTGAGGCCGGCGCAAGGTGAGTGACACACCATGGGACAAGCAGTTTCATCAAATGATTTGTTTCTGACGGGTCTCAAGGAGGCCCTCAAGACTCGGGGAGCACGTGTTAAGAAAAAGGACTTAGAATTATTCTTTTCATACATAGAGGATTTGTGTCCTTGGTTTCCCCTCGAGGGGTCGATTGATGGTAAAAGGTGGCTCAGAGTAGGAGACTGCCTCAAAGATTATTATGAGACTTTTGGTCCTCAAAAGGTGCCCGTCACTGCCTTTTCTTATTGGAATTTAATTAATGAGATTCTTAAAAGTTCACCCTTTGACAGTGGTACTTTAAAACTTGTAAAAATTGGGGAGCAGGCAATGCAATCCACCTCTCGCCCCCTCTCAGTATGCCCTTCGGTTAGTATTCAAATGCCCCCTACTCAGCCTTCTCAGGACCCCGGGACCCTCCCAGACCCCAGGAACCTCCCAGACCCCACCTTACCAAAGGAGTCCCCTAAAAATCCCTCTAAGATTTATCCGGTTTTAAATCCCCATGATGAGTTGACCCCAGAGGATGAGGCTACCCTGGAGGAGGCAGCGGCTCGATACCATTCTCCAGACCTGCCACCTCTTAAAAATCCACCTCCCTCTTATATATCCCCTGCCTTTTGTGCTCCAGCCCTTCAGGGACCTACTGCCCCCCCAGACATTTTTTCCCCGCTTCCCTTGCCTAATCTAACCCCTTTACGCGAGTCTCTCCAACATAGGCGGGAACAAATCCAACTTTTAAAAGAACTAAAAGCCCTTGATGCCGAACTTCGCTCACTGGCCTTGGGCACGGAGTTAACACAAACTGGCCCCAAACCCCTTAATACTCGTAAGCCACGTGGTCAGCCTGTTCTTGCCTTTCCAGTCACTCGCAGTCAAGCAGATCAGCCCCCACAAACTGAGGCAGAGAATTTAAAAGGAAGTCAGGAAGAGGAATCAGGGGAGGAACAAGAGGTAGAACCAGAAAGAGAACAAGAGGAGGACCAGGAATCAGGGGATGAGGAGGAGCCCACCTCTGGACAGAGTGGAGCCCTTGGTTCTTATAAAGGCTGAGCCTCCGCTTTCTTGAAAGACTTAAAAAGGCTTGTACACAGTATGGCCCCACTGCACCTTATACACTGGCCTTGCTAGAGAACCATAGTACACAATGGCTCACCCCTAATGATTGGAAATTTTTGGCCCGAGCCACCCTCAGTGCGGGTGACTTCCTGTTGTGGAACGCAGACTTTAGGGAATACTGTCGGGAAACTGCCCAAAAAAATTCAACCAAGGCTTCCTCTAAATCCTGGACCTATGTTAAACTAGTGGGTAATGCGCCATTTGATACTAACCCTAAACACGCACGCTTTTCTACTGGGCTCCTAGCACAGGTTCAAACTGCTGGTTTGCACGCTTGGAGACGGCTCCCTCAAAAGGGCTCGGCCACCACCTCCCTAGCAAAAATTCGTCAGGGTCCTGACGAGCCTTACAGTGACTTTGTTGCCCGGCTTAATCTAGTTGCGGAGCGCTTACTTGGACCAAGTGAAAACGAGAGCTCCTTTGTAAAATATCTTGCCTTTGAAAATGCCAACCCGATATGTCAAGATGTTCTTTGGCCCCACAAAGATAAAGGGGACCTTTCTGACTTCATTAGGCTGTGTGCCGGGGTAGGAATGGCCCATGCCATGGGTCTCGCCATTGGCGCCGCCTTCACCAAGGCCCTTCACAATCCTGGTCCATGTACTTGCTTTACTTGCAAACAACCTGGCCATTTTGCGCAAGACTGCCCAACAGGGAGACTGGGTCAAGGACCCATATCTCCTCAAACAGGGGCTAAACCACCTCCGCTCACCCTTTGCCCTAAATGTGGTAAAGGTCGCCACTGGGCCAAGGAGTGTAGATCCAAGACCAATGCCCTTGGACAGCCTATTCCCTCTAACTTCTCGGGAAACTCCCCGACCAACCCCAGAACAAACCCAGGGGCAATAAGCTTTGTTCCCTCTCAGACTCCCAACCCAATCCAGGCCCCGTGTCCTTCTCCACAATCACCTCCCTCCAACGCACTACCCCAGGCAGCGCAGGATTGGACCTCTGTGCCTCCACCGATACAATATTAGACTCTTTGCAAGGACCCCAAATAATACCCACTGGGGTTGTAGGCCCCCCTCCACCTCATATGTGTGCTCTTATTCTTGGGAGAGCTTCTACCACCTTACAAGGTGTTCAGGTCTTCCCTGGCATCATTGATAATGATTACACTGGAGAAATTAAAATACTGGCCACAGCTATTAACGGAGTAGCAGCCATCCCTGCAGGAACAAGAATTGCACAATTAATACTCCTTCCCCTCAATTCAGGAAACACTCCTGCCACCCAAAATTCACCACGAAACACAGCCTCTTTAGGTTCCTCTGATGTGTATTGGGTCCAACCTATCTCCCACAAAAGACCCACTCTTACCTTATTTATTGAAGGAAAGAAATTCCAAGGGATCCTAGATACTGGTGCGGATGCCACAGTTATTTCTCAAAAATATTGGCCATCAGAATGGCCCCTCCCCTCATCACTAACTGACCTTAAAGGAATAGGGCAATCAAAAAACCCCTTAGTTAGCTCCAGGGTGCTCAATTGGACTGACACAAAAGATAACACAAGAAATAAAGGAACTGTTACCCCCTTCGTTGTTCCTGATCTCCCTGTCAACCTTTGGGGACGAGACATTCTAAGCCAAATGAGTTATTCTTGCTAGTTCCAACTCTTTAGTCACTCATCAAATGCTCCGTATGGGCTTTATCTCTGGTACACCTTGGGAGGCTAGGACAAGGACAGGTTGAGCCTGTACAGCCCATACAAAAAACAGACAAATTTGGACTTGGGTATTTGGATTTTTAGTGTTGGTCCCTGACCCTCCTGTACCCCATGCAGACAAAATTATTTGGGAAACTCAAACTCCTGTGTGGGTGGATCAGTGACCCCTTACCCAAGAAAAATTAGAGGCTGCCTCCGTGTTAGTACAGGAACAGTTGACAGCCGGCCATGTGGAACCCTCAACCTCACCCTGGAACACTCCTATTTTTGTTATTAAGAAGAAATCAGGCAAATGGTGCCTTTTACAGGATTTGCGCGCTATCAATAAGGTTATGTGCCCGATGGGGGCATTACAGCCAGGCATCCCTACACCGGTAGCTATTCCTAGGGACTATTATAAAATGGTCATCGACTTAAAAGATTGCTTTTTTACTATTCCTTTACATCCTGAGGACAGACCCTATTTTGCTTTCAGCCTTCCCCGCATCAATTTTCAGGGCCCTATGCAAAGATTTCAATGGAAGGTCCTTCCCCAGGGTATGGCTAACAGCCCTAGTCTTTGCCAAAAATATCTTGCTCAAGCAGTAGACCCTGTGAGAGAGCGGTGGCCACAAGTTTATATATTACATTATATGAATGATTTGTTAATCACTGCACCTAATACCTATGATCTTAACTATTGTTATTTGGATCTCTATAAGGCCCTTACTGCCTTGGGACTTCAGATAGCCCCTGATAAGGTTCAGACACAGGACCCCTACACCTACTTGGGCCTCAAACTTCAAACTAATCAAATTCAAATCCCTAATATACAATTGCGTGTGGACCATCTCCACACTCTTAACGATTTCCAAAAATTACTAGGGGATATCCAATGGCTAAGACCATATTTAAAACTACCCACCTATGTGCTTTTGCCTCTTAATGATATTTTAAGGGGAGATTCTTACCCTTCTTCTCCTCGAGAGTTTACTCCCGAGGCGTGGCAAGCATTAATTCAAGTCACAGAAGCCATTGCTCAACAATTTATTACACAAATATCTTATAACCTTCCTTTGGTTTTGGTTATATTACACACCCCTCATACACCCACGGGACCATTCTGGCAGCGGGATCCATATTTTAAAAATAAAAGTTGCCCCTTGCTTTGGGTTCATTTGCCCGCCACATCCTCTAAAGTTATTGCTGTCTATCCTGCTCAGGTAGCTTCTATCATATCCAGACAATTGATTTCTGATGTACAGATACTCTCAAGCACCATACAAGATCTTCAAGATCAGGTGGATTCCTTAGCAGAAGTGGTCCTACAAAATAGGAGAGGTTTAGACCTTCTAACTGCCAAACAGGGAGGCATTTGTCTGGCTTTGCAGGAAAAATGCTGTTTCTATGCCAACAAGTCAGGAATTGTTAAGGACAAGATCAAACAGCTGCAGGAAGACTTAGAAAAACGCCGACGAGCATTGGCTGATAATCCACTATGGACTGGATTCAGTGGACTCCTTCCCTATCTCCTTCCCTTCCTAGGTCCCCTCCTTTGCTTGCTGTTTATTGTATCTATAGGTCCTTTGATATTCAACAAGATCATGGCTTTTCTTAGAGCTCAAATTGAGGCTATACAGGCAAAACCTATTCAGGTTCATTACCATCGACTGGAGATGATGGATCGCGATGGTGATCTTAAAAGACCATCACCCCTGTGAGCTGAACTGGACAGCCAATGACGGGTAAGATTTGTGAGAGCTCATACCAACCTAAGACAGGAAATGAGGGCTAGAGCCTCATTATCCAATGACGGGTAAGGATGTTGCTCTGCCACATCTAAGACAGGCGCAGTTCCCGAGGGATTGTCACTCCAGCTCTGTACCTGTTCGGGCAAGCCGCGCCCCCACCTTGCCACATAACCTCTATCACCCCCTTAAAATATGGCTATCAAAAAATGGTCAATAATTTTATATAAGAAAGGGGGAAATGTCAGGGACCAAGAAGTTCTCATTCTGAGAACATTCTGACCTTTACAATAAGCAGCAGCGCCCCTCCCCCACTCCTGGCTGATAATTCTGACAGTATGGCGCCTATGGCGCCCATGGCTTCTCTTCCGGGACTTCACCTTCCCGCCGGCGCGAACCTCACCTTCCCGCCGGCGCGAACTTGCAGCCTATCAGGAGCCCAATAGAAGAACGCAGCCAACCAGCCTGCACCTCGTCATACCCCTCATTCCCTCAGCATAAATACCCGTGAGAACAATAAAAATTTGCAGCTTGATCAGAATTCCTGTCTTGCTGTCACTCCCTGTGTCTCTTGTCCCTTCATTCCTTCTCTCTTAGGTTCGCCGTCCTCGTTGATGTCCCGCGGGCCGGGACACAGAAGTAGTGTGGAGGGAAGGACAGGAAGATGTTGACTGATGGGTGCAAAGCTATAGTAGATAGGAGAAATAAATCAATAAATAAATACCTTTAAAATGGAAGTCAATAACTGACATTTTAGAGTGACAAAGAAATGAATATGTTTTTGTGGTTTGTTAACTTGAGTGGCAGAAAATCATTATTTTTATAGGATGCAAAAATTGCAATTATAGCATATTATTTCTAGCAATTCATTCATAAAGTTCATTAATCAATTTGACATTCACTGAGCAAGTGCTATATGCTGGGAAGTGTTCTAAGACATTGGGTATAAATTAATGAATGTGTTTTGTACACTTAGGGGAAGACAGACATGTGAATTATAATATCATCTGTCTTTGTCTATATTGTACAAACTAGTATGAGAGGATGGACCAGTACACTGGGATAAGGCTGTGAATGACTACATATGTATATGATAAGAAATCGTGAATAAATATAATAAATAAATGTGCACATATTTTCATCTTAACAACAGGAGAATGGAGAATATTGTTGACTGTTGTGTACAGATGACTTCAACACTTTTAAGTATGATAGACAGTATTCTCTAGGAGGGGGTGGGGGAAGGGAAGATAGTAAACTGAGACAGACAGTATTCCCCTATGTACCCGTATGATTACATGAATGGTGTGACTCTACATTGTGTACAACTGTAGAAATGAAAAGTTGTATCCCATTTGTGTAAAATGAACAAAATGCAGTCTATAAAAATAAAAATTTTAAAAAATTAAAAATAAATTTTAAAAAATGGAATTATAGAAAGACTGAGATTGCTAACATGTCTACTTTCCCAAGGGCAGCTCTAATAAGACCATTAGACATTTGACATTAACAAATAGCAAACTATAAGTCATATTTGCTAAAGACATGAAAGACAGCTCTCCATAAAAAATACTCTAATGGTTAAAAATTGAACCCAAAACTTAGATAGTTAAAATTAATAATAATAAATTAGATCTCTTGGATGCAGTACTTAGACACTTTATGAATAAAATTTTATTTAATTATCAGAAAGCCCCTGAGATATTATTTTTATTAGTAGCATATTACTATTGCTATTTTTAGAGATGAGGAAACTGAAACTCAGAGGATGTTAGGTAATTTGCTCCCATCTTTAGCATTTCATCCCTCATGCCTAAGCTGTATAAGTAATGGCAGATGAAAGACTAAACTCACTCTTTTGTCTCCAAACCCATACTTTTAGCCATTCAAGTAGTTCCAAAATGTGGTCTCTGGACTATCTCCATCAAAATCACCTGGAATTCTCATTAATGATATAAACTCTTCACCCCACCCAGGACTCTGAATCTGAATCTCTGAGGTGAACCCAAGGATAGTATATTTCATTGTTTTTTGTTTTTTGCCTATTACATACTAGCACACTGCTAAGTTACTCTATCTTTTGACATTTAAGACATTATGGGAAAAACTTAAAATATTAATAGTGAACACACATGAACAAAGACCTCAAATGTAAAAGCTTTCAAAATATAAATAGGAAAACCCACAAACTGGAAAGTTTAGAACTCAAGTTTTATGTTAAAAACACAAAATTAAACCATGGATAGAAGTACCCAGCTGGACCCAAGACACTTGAATCATTTCTTCTCCATTCTAACTCTATCTGGGTCTACGTCTTTGGAACATTCCTGAGCATCAATTTCTTTACTCCTAGGGTCTAGCCTTAATAAGGAGTATCCTGAGATCCACTCAGGAAGAGAAGTTTCCCAGAAGACATGGAGAGTGAAATGATTAAAATATGGAAAAAACTGAGGCAGATTTTATGTTGTGTCATTGAAGCAATTTATCATTTGCCAAATGGCAGTAATAGAAGTGTCTATCCAGGTTTTGCTGTGAACATTAATAAACCAATAAATAAGTCAAGCATTTTTAGCCCTAACTGCTATTTTATCATCATTGGCAACACCAGCATGACGTGGTTGAGGAAATATCCCCCTAGTTCATCTCCTAGGATCACTGATCATAAAATATGGGAAATATTTTAGAAATCTCTAATATTGATGCAATGTAACCTTTCCCAGTTCCCACTACCGAAGGTTAAAATTTCCTGGAAGATTTTTAACTTGTCTGCAACCTTGAATATTTTTAAAAGATTTTTAAAAATGCTTTCACAAATCTCAAACTAAACTTTAGAATATACTATAATGATGACACGGACAGTACTTATGTGGGATATGCAGTATTTTTAATCTGAAACCAATAGACAACACACCACAGATCTTTTCTCTTCCTTTTTTTTTTTTTTTTTTTTTTTTTTTGAGGTACTGGGGATTGAACCCAAGGGCACTGTATCCCCAATGTTTCTTATTTTACTTGGAATTTGAAGGTAAGGTCACATTAACATTGACCAGGTAGGCTCAAACTTACAATCCTCCTGCCTCAGTATCTTAAGCCACTGAAATTACACGCTTAGCTGATATTTTATTATTTAAGGTATTGTTTATATTTTTCACAATTTAGAGATCATAGTAGTTATGTAAGGCCTGTTAACAAATTAAAGAACAAATAAATGCATGACTAGATCACAAACTTGTAGTTTATTGATTACAGCATTTCAATATGATTGATTTCCTTGAATTCCAAGGCATTTTATGTTATATATTTACAAGCATTTTGAGAAAGAAGGTGAACGTGCCACCACACTGCTAGCCACAACACCGTAGGTGTTCCTAGAGCATACACAGGAAGCTGAAGTACCCCTGCTCAATAGCCTTGTCAGAATGTGGCCCAGCAATCTGCTACTGTAACTCAGGGAACTTCCCATCTCCAGAGGAAGTCATTCCACAACTATCCACGTGGAGTTTTAAAACCACAGTCAACCACATCCACTTGGTTGCAGAAGAAGGCATTCTTGTGTGAAACACCCCCCACCCCCTCAAAATGTAAATTAGTGATACATTCCTAGGAAAAATATCTGAGCTACTAGCCATGAAAAAGACTAACAGGACCAAAGATAAGGGAGTTGAATTGGTGGTTAAGCAATGTGCAGATCCAAGGCATTCCGGCTTCCAATTTAATGCTAACAGGGTTAGAGAAGAGAATTGTGGGAATGGGGGGAGACAGAGAAAGGGAAAGATGGGACTTGGGACAGTAGAGAAAGAAAGAATGAATCATTTCCCACTTAACAAAGCAATTTCATATAGTCTCTTCTCATTCTACCACCTGAGCCCCAATACAAACACCTATATAATATCATCAATATTTTCTTGCAAAGAAAACACAAAAAACAAATTTAAGTGATGTGTCCTGATTCATATGGCTGCAAAGGGGAAGGGTCAAAATTTGAGATCAGGAAGGCAAGTGAAGAGGCAGCAAGGGGCATGACCTTCCCTGATGGAAAGCAAAACCACCATACTTCAAGATTCCTGTATTTCAAAGTTTTGGGGGAATGTCCAGTTTCTTCAAGGTCCATCTGGGTCTGGCTACCACTTACCTCAGGTATACTAGACCTGGTAACTTTGGGAAACAACTGCTAATTATGCAGGAATTTTGCAAGTAAGTTGACAAACCATTGGTAGCTTGAACTTGACCATAGTGGAAATATTCACACCACCAAAAGTGGCAAAAATTATAAATGAAGTCTTTCTTTATTTATTGAGAACAGGTTGATAACACAACGCTGATCCATACACATTGTCTAACCACACCTGGCTCTTCTCAACCATGCAGAACTACTTGATGTTTCTCAATAAGTCCCACTGTCCTTTACCTAAACACTGTTTTCTTTCTCCTCTTCCCTGGCCCTGCTCCTTGCCATCTTCCAAGTGGTAGTTTCTGTGGTACTTTCTTTCTGATGCTCATGGTCCCCTAAGGCTCCTCCCTGCAAGGCAGTTACTGTCACAGAGCACACCACAGGGAGGGGAGCACTGTCCTTCCCTTCCTTACTACCAGGTCTGCCTCTGAGTGCATGCCACTCGAGTGCAGGACACTGTCCTATTCTCCACCATGCATACAACACCTCACCTAGCAAGTGCTCAGTACTTGGTAAATCAGTAAGATACGATTAAAATTAAGAAAGTCTCTAAGGGCTAAATCTCTGAAAAATAGGCTTTTAATTTATTTGTATTCAGAGGTGGGATACAAGGAATTAGGAAAATCATTATCAAACCAGAAGAGAATTTAGAGGAAAAAAAGAAGAAAACCAACAACTTAAAAGACAATGGCCATACTACCAAAATTATTGTACAGATTTAATGCAATTCCTATTAAAATCCCAATGACTTTCTTCATAGAACTAGAAAAAAAAATCATGAAATTCATTGGGAAAGATAAGAGACCCAGAACAGCCAAAGCTATCTTTAGCAGGAAAAGTGAAGAAGGGGGCATCATAGTACCAGAACTTAAATTATACTACAGAGCTATAGTAACAAAAACAATGTGGTATTGGCACCAAAACAAACATATAGACCAAAAGTATAGCATAGAAAACATAGAGACAAACCCATATAAATACAGTTATCTCATACTAGATGAAGGCACCAAAAACATTCACTGGAGAAAAGATAACCTCTTCAACAAATGGAGCTGGGAAAACTGGAAATCCAACATATAGCAAGAAAAAATTAAACTACTATCTCTCACCCTACACAAAACTCAACTCAAAGTGGATCAAGGACTTAGGCATTAAACCAAAGACCCTACACCCAATAGAAAAAAAAGTAGGCCTAAATCTTCACCATGTCAGTTTAGGGCCTGACTTCCTTAATAAGATCCCTAAAACACAAGAAGAAAAATCAAGAATCAATAAATGGAATGGATTCAAAACAAAAAGCTTCTTCTTAGCAAAGAAAACAATCAATAACATGAAGAAAGGGTCTACAGAATGGGAGAAAATCTTTGCCATCTGCACCTCAGATAGAGCATTAATCTCCAGGGTGTGTGTATCTATATGGAACTCAAAAAACTTAACACCAAAAAAAAAAAAACAACCCAATGGGCAAAGGAACTAAACAGGCACTTCACAAAAGAAGAAATGCAATCAGTCATCAATGAAAAAAATGTTCAACATCTTTAGCAATTAGAGAAATGCAAATTTAAACAACACTGAGATTTCATCTCAATCCAGACAGAATAGCAATTATCAAGAATGTGGGGAAAAAGGTACACTCAGACATTGTTGGTGGGACTGCAAATTGGTGCAAGTACTGTGGAAAGCAGTATGGAGATTCCTCAGAAAACTTGGAATGGAACCACCATTTAATTAAATTATCCCACTACTCAGTTTATACCCAAAGGATTTAAAATCAGCATATTACAGTGATACAGCTATATCAATGTTTATAGCAGCTCAATTCACAACAGCTAAACTGTGAAACCAACCTAGGTGACCTTCAAAAAACGAATGGATATATATATATATATATATATATATATATATATATATATATGATGGAATATTACTCAGCCTTAAAGAAGAATGAAATTATGGCATTTGACACTAAATGAATGAAACTTGAAAATATCATTCTAAGCAAAATAAGTCAATCCCAAAAAACCAAAGGCTGAATGTTTGCTCTGATATACTGGTGCTAAATCACATTAAGCAGGTGGGGCTAGGGAAAATAGAGTTACTTTAGATTAGGTAGAGGGGAATGAAGGGAGAGGAGGGGTCTGGCAATAGAAAGGAGAGTAGAATGAATCAGACATCACTACCCTATGTACATATATAATTATATGACCTGTGGGATTTTACATCATTTACAGAATGAGAAATAAGAGTCCATCTGTATATGATGTATCAAAGTGCATTCTACTGTCATGTATAACAAATTAGAACAAATTTTAAAATTATTTTTAAAAAATGTCTTCATTATATCTTTGGTTCTAGATCAAGGTTGGAAAATACTTGTCCAGACCACTCCACTACCTCTTGCCAACGGCAGGAGAAGCGGCCCCTTGCTCCTTGGGTCTCAGGAGAGTCCTCCATGCCAGGTCACCGCTGTCTACCATAGCAGCGTCTAGCACAGAGGAGGTCAGGACAGCTGGCTGGTGCTTCCTCCAGAAGCTCTCTGCCCTGCGCCCCGTGTCACCAGCTTGCCTCCTTCTACTGTCAGCTTTAAAACTGAGGTGGCGTGAAGACAAGAAAGAAGAGGAAGTGAGGAAGCTGTATGGGAGGAGAGATTTCACAAAGAGGAAGCTAGGGAGGGTGAGGGAAATCGGTTCACTTCCACCCCCTACCTTTCTCCTGGAGTTTCTTCTTTCTCCTTTCCACTTAACTGTCGCTGAGATTCACTTCACCTGTCAATCTCACCTCAGCTCTGACTGACTCCCTTCACTTTGCTGGAGCTACTCAGATCTTCTCTAGTCCCTTTCCTGCCGCTTCTGTCATCCTTTGTCCTCACCATCCTCTTTGTTAATCTCTCCTTCTTTATTCTTGTCTTTTATTAGATTCCATGTTCACCTCTAAATTTTCTTTCCATTTCTTCAATCTCATTTTCATCTCTCTTTCTCAAGAAGAATCTAGAATAATGACCTTTGTCTTGACTGCTATTTTCCTCCTCCCCACTCCTTGATTCTATTTCCATTTTTCTTTTAAGTTTCAGCTTCTGTATCACTTTCTTCCTGACATCCATCCCCTTCTCACACACAGGTTCTAAGAGTGCCCATCTATTAGAAGGGGATTGATGTCAGGGAGGGAAGAAAGTGTTTTAGAGAACTTTTTTTTTTTTTTTGGTATCTAATAGATACCAACTAAATATCAAAGTATTTTATTTAATCTAAAGACAATAGATTTTTTAAAGACATAAGGCAACATAACTTTGCTAGTTGTTTTCTATGTAGTTTTGTGAATCTTGTATTCCTTCTAAATGGGCAATCTCATCACACATAGGTCTCTAAATTAAATCCAAACGACAGGGGCTGGGGGCATGGCTCAGTGGTGGAGCACATACTTAGCCAGCATCACACCCCAGGTTCAATCCCCAGCAGTACCAAAAGAAAACAATGGTCAAACATTTTTTTAATCTTATAATTTCTTGAGTAACAACTATGTATGTATTGCTCAACGTATTACTCACATTCCAAAGTCCTACACTTAATCTGATTTCCAAAGATACTTTGTGAGTTTTTTTTTTTTTTAAATGGGCACAAGTTGATTAGATTTTACAGTTTTACTGCCATGCTAATGAACATATAATACTCGTGGAGCTTGGACAGAAAAATTATTATGTTCTTCTGAAGCCTTTTCATGACCTTCATAATGGGCATCTGTGCTTGATCTCTCATTAGCTTAGATATATAAAAATGCAACCCTGTCTTTAGAAAAGTGAAAATCAAGACTTCTGAGTTGAAGTACAAGAAAGTATCACTAGGAAGAGGCAGCTAGTCCATCAAGGCAAGGTGCTCTGCAGAGGGTGGGGAAGTTGGGTGAACCTTGTATTTAGCAGGGAGACCTCAGTGTTTCCTTAAAGTCTGTCATTCCTGGGACTGATCAAGCTAAAAACAAGTTTAGAAATAAAGAATAGAAGGAGGGAAACTCAGCAAATCTCTGAAGAGAAGCCCTAAGTACCAGACCAGAAATAGACTGAGACATTCTACAGAGAACACTCATCTCCCAAAACTTACTTATTGTCAGCTACAAAAGAGCAATGAGGGAATGTTAAATTCAAATCTCCACTTGACTGGCACAGTTTGGTTGGAATTTAAAATATGAACTTTTAAAGTAAATGGGCCTAAAGGTATGTTATCACTCTAAAACTCACTAGCTTTGCTCTCAGCTATTAATAGTAGTTTTATACCTGGGTTGCTATGAACAGTAAATAGATGAGGATTATAATGTTATAATAATAAAGGCAACAGATATTGAATATGAGTTCCAGAGAAGAACAGGGGATTTCCTGAAGACATACTTGGCATAGGGCAGAATTAAAACCTGGCCATCATTAACTTGATTTTTTTTATTTGTACATTTCAATTGTTCAGAATAGTGGATTACACTTTGGCATATTTGCGCGTATTTAAAAACACAATTGAGCAATTGTACTCCTAATACAGTCCCCATAATCCTCCTCCCTTCACCATCCCTTTTCTTTTCTGTAAGGTCCTTCTTCTCTTTATGATATCCCTTTTTCATCCACTTTGTCTTCTACATATGAGGGAAAACATACAATACTCGTCTCTCTCAGTCTAGTTTATATCACTCAAAACTGTGGTCTCCAGTTCCATCAATGTTCCTGCAAATGATGTAATTTCATTCTTCTTTATTGCTGAATAAAACCACATCATATGTATGTATGTGCATGCATATGATATATATTATATATTATATATCACGTTTTCTTTATCCATTCATCTTGTCAGACAACTATGCTGGTTCCATTACTTTGCTATCATGAATTGTACTGCAATAAACTTAGATATGCTGTTTCTCTAAAGTATGTTGACTTTTTTTCACTTGAGTCTTACAGCTGGATAATATGGTATTTTTAGAAGACTCTTCATACTGATTTCTATAGTGGTTGTAATAATTTACTTTCCACCAATAGTACATAAGAATTCTTTCTTCCACCACATCGTCCCCAGGGTTTATTGTTATGTGTATTCTTGATGATTCCCATTCTGATTGGAGTTTGATAGACTATCAATGTAATTTTTTTAATTTGTAAAAAATGTTTAGATGGACACAATACCTTTATTTACTTATTTTTATGTGGCACTGAGGATCAAACATAGATTCAAGAATTCTTAATAAAATTCTGGCAAATCACATACAAAATATATTAAAAGATAATGCACCACAGTCAAGTGGGGTTCATCCCCAGAGATGCAAAGTTGGTTCAATATATGGAAATCAATAAACATAATTCATCACATCAATAGACATAAAGACAAGAATCATATGATTATCACAAGAGATGCAGAGAAAGCATTTGACAAAACACAACACCTATTCATGTTCAAAACACTAGAAAAGCTAGGGATACTAGGAGTATACCTCAACATTGTAAAAGCCACATATGTTAAACCTAAGGACAACATCATTCTAAGTGGAGAAAAATTGAAAGCATTCCCTCTAAAAACTGTAACAATACATGGATGTCCTCTTTTACCACTTCTATTCAACATTATCGTTGAAACTCCAACCAGAGCAATTAGACAGAAGAAAGAAATTAAAGGGGTATGAATAGGAAAAGAACTCACACTATCCCTATTTGCTGATTATATGATTATTTATTTAGAAGACCAAAAAATCTCCACTAGAAAACTTCTAGAACTCATAAATGAATCAGCAAATTAGTAGGCTATAAACTTGACACCCATAAATCAATTTCATTCCTATACATCAGTGATGAATCAACTGAAGGAAAAATTAGGAAAACTACCCCATTCATAGTATCCACCAAAAAAATAAAATATCAGAGGATCAATCTAACAAAAGAGGTGAAAGACTTCTACAATGAAATCTACAGGACACTAAAAAAAAAGAAATTGAACAACACCTTAGAAGATGGAAATATCTCCCATTGTTCTTGGATAGGCAGAATTACATTGTTAAGAGGGTTACTGCAATTCCTATTAAAATCCCAATAGGTTCTTCATAGAAGTAGAAAAGGCAGTCATGAAATTCATTTGGAAGAGCCAAAGTAATCCTTAGTAGGAAAAGTAAAGAAGGAGGCATCACAATATCAAAACTTAAATTATACTACAGAGCTATAATATGCAAAAACACCATGGTATTTGCATCAAATTAGACATGTAGACCAATGGTACAGAAAACACAGAGACAGACCCACATAAATACAGATCTCATACTAGATGAAGGCACCAAAAACATTCACTGGAGAAAAGATAGCCTCTTCAACAAACGGAGCTGGGAACATTGGAAATCCACATATAGCAAGAAAAAATTAAACCACTATCTCTCACCCTGCACAAAACTGAACTCAAAGTGGATCAAGGACTTAGGCATTAAACCAAAGACCCTGCGCCTAATAGAAGAAAAAGTAGGTCCAAATCTTCACCATGTCAGTTTAGGACCTGACTTCCTTAATAAGACCCCTAAAACACAAGAAGAAAAATCAAGAATCAACAAATGGGATGGATTCAAACTAAAAAGCTTCTTCTCAGCAAAGGAAATAATCAATCATGTGAAGAGGGAGCCTACAGAATGGGAGAAAGTCTTTGCCGCCTGCATCTCAAATAGAGCATTAATCACCAGGATATATATAAAGAACTCAGAAAACTTAACAACCCCCCAAAACCCAATAATCTAATTAATAAGTGGGCAAAGGAACTTAACAGGCACTTCACAGAAGAATTGCAATCAGTCATGTTCAACATCTTTAGCAATTAGAGAAATGCAAATTAAAACTACACTGAGATTCTATCTAACTCCTGTCAGAATGGCAATTACCAAGAATACAACAATAACTGTTGGCAAGGATGTGGGAAAAAGGTACACTCATACATTGCTGGTGGGACTGCAAATTGGTGCAAGCACTGTGGAAAGCAGTATGGACATTCCTCAGAAAACTTGGAATGGAACCACCATTTGACCCAGTTGTCCCATTCCTCGGTTTATACCCAAAGGATTTAAGATCAGCATATTATAGTGATGCAGCCACTTCAATATTTACAGCAGCTCAATTCACAAGAGCTAAACTATGGAACCAACCTATGTGCCTTCAACAGATGAATGGATAATGAAAATGTGGTATAAATATCCACAATGGAATATTACTCAGTCTTAAAGAAGAATGGAATTATGGCATTTTCTGCCAAATGGATGGAACTTGAGAATATCATGCTAAGTGAAATAAGCCAATCCCACAAAACCAAAGTTTGAATGTTCCCTTCAAATGCTAAATCACAATAAGCATGGGGAGGTTAGGGAAGAATTGAAATACTTCAGCTTAAACAACAGGGAATGAAGGTAATGGAGGGGAAATAGGAATAGGAAAGGTAGTAGAATGAATGGGACATAACTTTCCTATATGCATCTATGAACACATAACCAATGTAATTCCATATCATGTACAATCTGAAGAATGGGAAGTTATACTCCATATATGTATAATATGTCAAAATACATTCTACTGTCATGCATAACTAAAAAGAACAACAACAAAAAAAAAAGAATTGTGAACTTGTTTGACTAAACATTGTGATTTATACAGTGGTCACATTATTTAAAAGGACATCATGTACAACCATAGTGATGAAAAGTTGTACCCCAATTGTGTACTATGAATCAAAATATAGTCTGTAAAAATTTTTAAAAAGGAGATTTTACCTATCCCATTAACATGAAATACTGTTGTATTCTGCAGGACGGGCAAGCCAATTTCTTCCTTGGTTTCTCAGTTTGTGAACTATCACCATATTTATATATGTATGTCCACTGTGCAACAAATGTTATAGTGATAGTATAATTGTTCACTATCTCTAGAGGAAATTTTAGAGGATAGGGACATGATAGAAGTAGGAAATAAATATATTCCTGGTATACTGTCTGCTTTGTGGTTTTCCTGGTCAATACCACAAGTTCTGAAGTTATTTGTTATGTAACCAAATCTTTGTATGATCTGCTTTGAGGTCAGCTGTGGAAGCCACAGATGAATATATTTTCCTTCTAAAATAAATTGCCTCAAACTGTACAAATGCTAAAATTTCTTTTCCTTTTAAAATTATTTTTGCTGTGCTGGGAATGGAACTTAGGACTTCAAACATGCTAAGCAAGAGTTCTGCCACTGAGTTATTCCCCACCTCCAGAAGTTCACTTTTAATCAATTAAATTTAATCTGATTAAATTCATTTTTCCATTTATGAAAACTTTTATATGAATCAAATTTTAAATATCATCTTTTTCTGCTTTTTATTAATGTATTACTATTGTGCACATGATGGAATGTGTTGGTCATATTCATACATGCACACAATGTAACCATATAATTTGGTCAATATCACTCTCCTGTACTTTCCCCCTCCCTCCCTACCTTCCATTCCCTGGTCACCTTTCCTCTGCTGATCTCCCTTTGATAAATCACTTTTAAATAGTCTCAGAAAAATATTTGATATCTTTCTGAAACTTAGTCAAATAAGTTAAAACTATATTTATAAATTTAATTTTCTTCTCAAGTATTTCAATTGTGTGAGTACTAATGAATTTTTATAAATTTAAGAAAAATAACAAGCAAAATTCTCCTAGGTATTATAATACTGAGGCTAATACAGCAACATCTCAACCTAAAGTTGACTCCAATTAGTCAATTAACCATCTCAAATTAATTCACAAAGTTATTATTTCAATTAACTAACTTGCCTTCCTTGCTATAAATACATGAAACAATGAATACTCATAGAGACCATCTTTCCAGTTGAGGTATAATTGATACATCATAAACTATATATATTTACAAAGTACAATTTCATAATTTGGAGTGTGCACATGTGTATGGTTGTGTGTGTGATCATCACCACAATCAAGATAAGAAACATGTTCATCATCCAAAATCTTCTTGTGCCTCTTTGTAAAGAATTTGAAAATTCAATAAGAACACAACCAAAATTAAAATTAGCAAGTAATTTGAACAGATATTTGACTAAAAAATTGCAAATAAACACATGAAAAGATGTTCAATATTATTAGTAATCAGGGAAATAAAAATGACAAACTCAGTGGGATTCTGGAACACCCCTGCTAGAATGACAATGATCACAAAGATTGAGCATACTGAGTGTTGGAGAGGATGTGGAGGAACTGGATCACTCAAAAACAAAATGAAACCACTACTTTGGAAAAACAGTGTCTTTAAATAGCAAAGCACACACATCCTATGCAAAACAGCCATTCTATTCCTATGTGTTTATCCAAGAGAAATGAAAATATGTTCAGGTAAACCTAGTATTAGCATGCTTCAAGACATTTTCTCTAACAGGCAAAGATTGGAATATACTGAAGTGTCCATCAACAAGCAAATGGATAAACACACGGTGATGGATCCACACAGCAAATCACTCCTCAAAAATATGAAATAAACTACTCCTACATGGAACAGTATAGGTTAATCTAAAAATAACTGTGCTGAAAGAAACAAAATATGACATATTGCAGTATTCTACATTTGTAAAAGTTGTTAAAATACATCAAAATAGAGACCAGAACGGAAGAAACCCTGAGCAGACTAAACAAGCTAAGCCTCATAAATGACTTTAACATTACTGGATCTGCAAATCTAAGCAAAACTTAACTTGAGTTACTTCACATAAATGCCTATACTGTACTAAAGAAAAACTGATCTTTTTTTTAATCAGAATCAAAAAAGAACTTCATAATTACATGTGTAGGGATAGACTGAATAAGAAAACTTTATGACTGTAACCAATCAGATATTTTCTTTGTATTCTTTTTGCATTCACTCTAAAACCCTGTACTTGTGCTTCTTTAACCTGACACTTATGGTTTTGAGTTGTGGTACATGAATTGCCATTTGCATAAATAATTTTTTCACAATCTTAGGGTGCTTCAGCTTACCTTTATAACAAAGTCAAGGAAATGTGAACAACTCTATCATTATGGACAATAGATGGACACTCTTCTGGAGAGGAAGATAGGAGTAGGAATAGATTAATTATAAGAGACATAAAAAAGATCTAAGAATTATGAATATGTATTTATTGTGGTGAAGCTTGTCAAAATGCCTCAAATTGTATATTTTAAATATGTGCAGGTTATTTTGTGTCAATCATAATTCAAACTACTAAATAATTATTTTGAACCAGTACCAGTGAAAAGCCCTACAATTTTTTTATGGCAGAGGATCAGGAAGATCTTTAATTTTGTGAATGTCAATGAATGCCCATACATACAGTCTAGAAGTGACTTTTAAGCTCTTCTTTATTCATATATCAAAATTTAGGCCTTGTTTCATACATTCCTTCCTAGAATTTTTGTGATTAACTTAATCCTTTATGACCCCAATTTTCCAAAGGCAATTAAGAATATTTTTAAAAATCATGGTATGTCAAAATAAAATATAATCAAGGCAATTTATAAAATGATCAAATGTTGTATTATAAAACATTTCCCAGAAAAAAATAGGTGCATAATTTTCTATTGATTTAATGTAACTAAGTTCAATTATATTGCATTCAACAGAAACTCTATTTTATTGTTTAATTATGTTATGCTATTTAATAAAGAATGTAAATCTAAGATCTTGAATATAATCAGGCACATCATGTTCCAATTTCACAATTTTGCATTATGTAAGAACTATACTCACCAAAGTAGAGAAAAACACAAATTAACAACCTTTAAAATTAAGGTAAATTCTTATACTTTCTATTAATTGTATATCATGGGTACGTGCTTATAATTCCAGTGACTCAGGAGGCCAAGGTCAGGAGGATCACAAGTTCAAGGCCAGACTCTGAAACAGTGAGACTCTCAGCAAATTATTGAGATCCTGTCTCAAAATAAAAAATTAGGGACTGAGGAGATAGCTCAGTTGGGAAAGTGCTTGCCTTACAAGCGCAGGGCCCTGGGTTCGATCCCCAGCACCGCAAAATAAATAAATAAATATAAAAATTTAGGGCTGGGAATGTAACTCAATTGTAAAGTGGCCTTGGTTCAATCCTCAGGATCACAAAAATAAATAAATAAATAAATAATAAAATCATGCTTTGGAGTTTGAAAGGCATTTAATATAAAATCTCTAGCTTTTATAGAATAAATGCTATAGAAAAATAATAAGATTCATGAAGGAGACTTCAACTAAAGAAGGAATGATAGCTGGTTAGATTCTGAATCTTGTAAACATGTGCTGTTACTTTTCTATTTTCTTTTTTTAAAATTTATTTATTTTTAAATATTTTACAGACTACATTTTGATTCATTGTACACAAATGGGGTATATCATTTTGTTTCCATGGTTGTACACAATGTAGATTCATACCATTCGTGTCATCGTACATGTGCATAGGGTAATGATGTCTGTCTCATTCCACCATTTTTCATACCCCTCCTCCCTCTCATTTCCCTCAATGTAATCCAAAGTTCCTCAATTCTTCTCTCACTCCCCTCACCCTGGGTCGAGGAACTGGACAGCTACTTTACAGAAGAAGACATACAAGCAATTAATAAATATATTAAAAAGTGCTCAACATGTCTAGTAATTAAAGAAGTGCAAATTAAAACAACTCTAAGATTTCATCTTACTCCAATTAGAATGACTGTTATCAAGAATACAAACAATAATAGATGTTGGTGTGGATGTGGGGGAAAAGGCACATTTTTACACTGCTGGTGGAGTTGCAAATTGGTGCAGCCACTCTGGAAAGCAATATGGAGAATCCTCAGACAACTTGGAATGGACCCACCTTTTTACCCAGTTATCCCACTTCTATTTTCTTTTGTTGTGAGGGAGCAATTGGCCAAATTTAAAATTTGTCACTTCAGCCTCATGACCAGTATTGTACAACTTTTCACACTCTGACTTCAAGTCCAACCAAACCTTTCTCTATCTGTGACTTAATGTTACCAGTTCAAAGATTCCTTCTGGTTATTTTCCTGGATATTATTCCTAGGGAATAACTTCCTAAAGCTCAGAAACATGAATAATTGTGTTTTAAAACTTAATTATATGATGAATCAATCCAGTAACTTACAATTTCTCAGAGGAGTAAAATCTGTGATTTCTGGGTATTCTTGATTCTAAGTATAATATATAAGTATGGCTGAAGTTTATTTGGGCATTTCTTTTTCCAACAACAAGTTAATTCTTTCTCTTCATTTTAAATGCAGCAATATTCCTCCCTTGTATAGTCTGGCAGAAGGACTGGTTTCTGGGGTGTAAGAATTCAGATGCCTGCTCCTGGGCAGTTGGTACAGGACCTGCAAGCTCTCCTCAGTAAGCATAAAGAAGATAATCAAGGACCACAATTATATTATGAGGTTTAACTTCCTAATGATTGTGTGACTCCATCCAACAAGGATGAGGACTTCACAGATTTTCCCTTAAGATGTATTGAACTATTATCATCCCAAGATACATCACTGCAAATTACTTTCCCTAACTATGTAAAATGAACTAAGCAGGAGTAGGGATTTTCCCTAAGCCTTGGACTAAGACTCATTGACATCAATTCAAACTACAAATCAATAAAAGACTACATAATTCTTAGAGGGAAAGACAAGAATACAAGGGGGAATACAGAAGCTACAAATACAGACTAACAGAATCAGTACATGAGTCCTACATAGATGGAAATGACTTGCAGAACTGAAAACTGCTCAGTGATGATTAGCTACTACATTTCTGGAACGCAGAGGGAAGGTAAAGAGCCAGGAACTATGAGAAAAGGTGCTTGCTTTGTGTAAAGACCAGTTGTTCTTGTTCTCGGGGACCATTTTCTCCGATTCTGCACAAGCTAAACAAGTCATTATGGAAAACAAATTGTTATGGAAAACACATGCATTCACATGCTGTGGTATGAACACTCATCGTGAGATGTATTCCATTAACATATTTGAAGTGCAAATTCTCAACTATGTATAATATGCTGTATAATAGATCTTTAAAGGCAATTTGTTTTTTGTAATTGAATCTTTATAAGCATTGAGCAATATTTCTCAATTTCCTTTTCCCCCATCCCATGGTAATCACCATTCTATTCTCTACAAATGATAGGATATCATAAATGGTAAGATTTCCTTTGTGTTTAAGGCTGAAAGATACTCCATTGTGTGTAAACATCACATTTTCTTTATCTCTTTATCTTGATGGACATTTAAGATGAATGAAAATGAGAACCCAACATTCCAAACTTTTGTGATGTAGCAAAAACAGTACTGAGGGAAATTTATACTTATAAAACCTACATCAAGAAAAAAGAAAGATTTTTAACAATTTAACTTGACACCTAAAAACTAGAAAAAGAGAAGTCCAGGCCCAAAATTAGCAGAAGGAAAGAAGTGCTAAAGATTAGAGCAGAAATAAAGAGACTAGAAAAACAAAAGAAAAATAACCAAAATTAAAATTAGGTTTTTTGAAAAAATAAACAAAATTGTTAAACACTGAGCTAAACTAAGATTAAGGAGTGCAAATTCAAATAAATACATCAAGGTGAAAGATGGATATTAACAACTGATATCACAGAAATGCAAGTGTCACAGAGAATACTGTGAGCATTTATATGCCAAAAAATTAACCTAATTGCCATTATAACAGTATGAAGAGGTGAGTCTTTCAGAGGTGATTATTAGGTCATGAGAGCTCTGTCCTCTTGAATGGATTGCTGTGAATGGATCATGAAAGTGGATTAGTTTCCATGAGAATGAGTGTGTTATAAGTTCAAACCCATTTTTCCCTTTCTCTCTGTTTTCTTATGGGCTCACAGGATGTCAAAAAGGCCCTTACCAGATTCTGGAACCACATTCTGGATTTCCCAGCTTCCAGAACCATAAGTAAAATAAGGCTTTATCATTTATAAGTGAACTAGTCAATGGTATTCTATTATAGTTGAAAAAAATGGAAGACACATATTACTTTGATAATGCCATTTATGGATTACAGGACAAAAGTCGGTTAGAAGCCCAGTTGAAAAGCAATAATACATGGCCCATAGTAAGTTAACTCAAATCACCAGGGAAATGGAGGGAATTCAATAACATTTATTCAGAATGCAAACTGATAGAATGTGGTGCTTGATTTTATGTGGATAATGGGATGGTGAAAGGTAGAAAAGAGAACTTGTAGTATTCTGATATGTAAGTACAAGCAAATGAAGATATCAGCTACAATAGAAATATAAAAGGGCATGTTTTAGAAAAAAATCATTATCAGTTTTGCTGAGTGAGAAATTCCTGAGGTAGATCTAGAAACTAAATTCAAAATACTAAAATATTACAGGCATGGTACTGGGAGTATGAATAAAGCAGATTTTTTTTTGTTCAGAGTGAATTTAATATATGGCAAAAAGCATGACATATCCAAATACTTACAGAACAAAGTGTTGTAGAAATAAAGGGAGGCAGTAATGAAATCAGATAAAATGGGATGAAACTTCATGGTGTGGGTGAAGTTGGAGCTGGTCTTTGAAGTATAAATTGGTTCAATTATTAGGAGACCAAAGAGAATTGGTATTGCCTGATAGGGGTTTTTGCTGCATATTAATTACACAGAATAGTCGGTTTCATTGTAGTATATTTGTATATGCATATAAAATAATTTGATCAATTTCAATCCCCAGTATCTTCCCTTACCTTCTCCTTTTCCCTCCCACTGATCCACTTCTTCAACCCTAATGTTCTCTCTTCTACTTTGATGACATTATTTCTTTTTCATTTTTCCTCTCTAGCTTCCACATTGTCTTTTCTGAGTCTGGTTTATCTCACCTAACATGATACTCTCCAGTTCCATCCTTTTCCCTGCAAATAATATGATTTCATTCATCTTTATGGTTTAAATAATTCCATTGTATATCTATGCTGCATTATCCATCCATCTGTTGATGGACAATTAAGCTGATTTCATAATTTGGCAGTTATGAATTGTGCCGTGATAAACATGGGTATGCATGTATCTCTGAAGTATGCTGGCTTTAATTCTTTAGAATAAATAACAAGAATTGGTAAAAATGGTCATATGATGGTTACATTCCTAGTCTTTTGAGGAATGTCCATACAGATTTCCTTAGTTACTTACAATTCTACTTATACTATATACCTTTTTCCCACCATTCTTGCCAACATTTATTTTTATTTGTATTCTTGATGATGCCATTCTAACTGAAGTGAGACAAAATCTTACTGTAGTTTTGATTTGCTTTTCCTTGATTGTTAAAGATGATGCGCAATATATTTGCTGGCCATTTGGATTTCTTCCTTTGAGAAATAATCAATTTAGTTCATTTGCACATTTATTGATTGTCTTATTAGTTTTATTGGTATTAAGTTTTTGGAGTCTTTGTGTATTCTATATATTAATCCTCTGTTGGAAGAATATCTGACAAAATTTTCTCCTATTTTGTGGTCTTTCTCTTCATTCTCTTGTTTCCTTTGTAGTGCAGATATTTCATTTGATGCCATCTCATTTATTAACTTTTGATTTTCTTTCCCCAGGCTTATTAGTCCTACTTAAGAAGTCATTGCCTGAGTTTATATGTTGGAATGTTTAGCCTGTGTTTTCTTCCAGAAGTTTCAAAGCTTCTGTCTAATTCCTTGGTCTCTGATCCATTTTGTGTTGACAGGGTGAGAGAAAGAAGCTACTTCATTTTTTTACAGATGGTTTTAGTCATTCAATATCACTTGTTAAAGAAACTGTCTCTTCTCCAATGTATGTTTTGGAGAAATTGGTCAACAATCAGATGATCTTGCTTCATGAATTTGTTTTTGTGTCTTGTATTCCATTCTGTTAGTCTGCATGTTTCTTTTTATGCCATTGCTGTTCTGTTTTGTTACTAAGATGATTTAAAATTGGGTATTGTGATGTTTTCAGCATTTCTCTATTTCTCTTTTTGCTTAGAATTATTTTAGTTATTCTGGGTCTTTTAGTCTTCTACATTCTTCCATATGAGTTTCAGGAGTATTTTTTCTTGTTCTGTGAAGAATGTCATTGGTATCTTGATGGGTATTACATGGAATCTATATAACACTTTTGGTAGCATAACAACTTTGACAGTATTTATTTTGCTTACCAAGAACATGGGAGATCTTTCCATCCTCTAAGGTCTTCTTTAATTTCTTTATTCAGAGTTCTATAGTTTTCATTGCAGAGGTCTTTCACCTCCTTGGTTAGATTTATTTCCAATTTTTGTTGTTGTTGTTTTTGTTTTTTGAGGTTATTGTGAAAGGGTAGTTTTCCTGATTTCTTTCTCAGTAGATTCACTATTGGATACTCCAATTTATGAATGTTGGTCTCATATCCTGCTACTCTGCAGAATTTATCAGCTTTAAGAGTTTTCTGGTGAAGTGTTTTGGGTCTTCTAAAAATAGGAGTATATCATCAGCAATCAGAAATAATATGACTTCTTCTTTTCCTATTTGTATTTCTTTAATTTCCTTCTCTCTCAATTGTTCTGGCTGGAGTCTCAAGACCAATATTGAATAGGAAGAGTGTGAGTTGACATCCTTGGTTTGTTCCTGTTTGTAGGGGAAATGTTCCTAGTTATTACCCATTCACTATAATGCTGACTCTGAATTTGTCAGATATAGTCCTTATTATGTTAAGTTCCTTCTGTCCTTACTTTCTCCAGGTTATTTTTTGTCATAAAGTGGTGTTAATATATTCTCAAAAATTTTTTCTGCATCTATTGAGATAATTATGTTGTTTTTGTTCTGGATTTCTGATTATTCAGTGTACTACATTTAGTAATTTGTGTGTTGAACCATTCTTGCATACTTGGGAAGAAACCCACTTGATCATGGTGCTTGATCTTTTTAATGTTTCTGAATATGATTTATAACTATTGTTTTAATCATTTTTGCTTTTACATTTACCAAGGATGTTGGTCTGTAATTTTCTTCCTTTGATGTGTCTTTATCTAATTTTGGCATCAGAGTGATACTGGCTAAAAAGAATGTGTTTAAAAGTGATCCCTACTATGGTATTTCATGGAATCATTTTTCATTATAGATTTTAATTCTTCTTCTATTCCAGATATCTGTTTTTTTTTTTTTTTTTTTTTGGTTGGGAAGCTTTCCATTACTATTCTAATCTCATAGCTTGTTATTGGTTTTGTGAGGTCTTCCATATACTCCTGTTCAAATATGGTAGGTCATATATGTGTAAATTTTTTTCAATATCTTTCACATTTTCCAATTTATTATAATATAAATTTTCAAAATCTTCCCTAAAGATCTCTGGATTTCAGTGGAGTTTTTTATACTATCCCCTCTTTCACCTCTAATTATATTCATTCTTTGTTTTAGTTTTATTAAGACTATCCATTTTGTTTATCTTTTCCAGTAACTACCTCTTTATTTCAGTAATCCTTCATATTGTTCTTTTAGTCTCTAATTCATTAATTATAGCTCTGAACTTTATTTTTTCTTTCCTTCTACTGATTTGAAGTTTGCTTTGTGCTTGTTTTTCTAAGACCTTGAGATGCATCAATCAATAGGTTATTTATTTGAGATCTTCTGTTATTTTTATGTGAGCATTTATAGAACATCTATAAACTTCCCTGTTATACCTACCTTTGCTCTGTTCCAAAGATTCTAATGTGTTGTGTTTTTATTCTCATTTAATTCTAACAACTTTTTAAAGTTCTCCCCTTATTTCTTCAATGATTTGCTCAGCATTCAAATGTGTATTGTTCAATCTCCATGTGTTTGTATAGTTTGGTTTTTTTCCTTCCTGTTGATTTCTAATTTAATTCCATGTGATTTGATAAGATTCAATGAATTATCTCCATTTTTCTTGTATTTGTTAATATTTTCTTTGTTATCTAGTATGATATATTTTGGAGAAAGTCCCACAAGTTATTGAAAAGACAGTGTATTGAGATGTTGTTTGGTGAAATATTCTGTAGATGTGTAGTCCATTTAAACTTTGTAATATGTATATTTCCTCTCTGAATGACCCACCTACTCATGAGAGTAGTGATTTGAAATCACTCTACTTCTGTTACCTGTTTATGTTGATTGGTGTTTGTTTTATGAATTTGTGTACACTGATGTTCAGGGAATAAATATTTACAATCACTATATATATATGTTGTTTTGTTTCCTTTACCAATATGTAGTGACCTTCTTTACCTCTTCAGACCAATTTTGGCTTAAAGTCTACTTTGTAGATATAAGAAGGGTTAATTTGCTTGCTTTCAAGTTCCATTTGCATATCAAATAAATTTCCATTCTTTAGGTTTCAATCTATGAATATCTTTGTCAGTGTGGTGTGTCTTGCAGGCAACATTAGTTGAATATCATTTTGTAATACAATCTGCCAATTTGTCTTTTACTTGGAGAATTAAGATCTTTCACATTCAGTATTATAAAAAGTTTGTGTTAGTTCCTGTCATTTTGTTTGATTTATACTGATTCTCTTTTGCTTATTTATTCTAGTAAGATGCCTTTCTCATGCTTTTATCCTTTACTACATGTAGGATTCCTTTAAGTATCTTCTTCAATTCTGGCTTAGTAGTCATGAATTTCTTTCATTTAGATTTTCTTGGAAGACTTTTATTTCTTCTTGAATTGTGAAAGATAATGTTGTTGGATGTTGTAATCTATTTTCTTTCAGACTTGAACTACATTGCTCTAAGCCCTCCTGAGCTTTCAAGTTTCTGCTGAGAAAGATGCTATCATTTTGATAAGGTTTCCTTTATAACCAACTTGGTGATTCTCTCTCATGGTTTTAAAAATCTTTTCTTGATTCTGAATTGTCGACATTTTAACTATAATTTATCATGGAGATGTTTCTAGCTATGTCTATTTGGAGTTCTAAATGCCTCCAACACCCACATATCCATCTCATTTCCAAGACAGGAAAAATTTCAGCTATTATTTCACTGAATAAAATTTCTATGTTACTGTATTGTACCTATACTATTTCCTTGAGATCTCTGAGACTTAAGTTGGTCTTCAGTTCCAGAACTCTTGAATATTCTGCTCATGTTCATTCTTTCTTTTATAACTGTGGGGATATTCTAGTTCATCCACCTAAATTTTGAACACTGAATTTTTTTTTCTGCTTGATTGAGTCTACTGAAGAGATTTTACTGATTTTTAAAATTATTTATTGTGTTTTTCATTTCCAGGATATCTTTTTGGTTCTTTTTCATAATCTCTGGGTCTTTCTTGAAAAGCTCTTGCATGTACTATATTGCCTTCCTGAGCTTGTTCCTTGGTTCTTTTAATTCATTGATCATTTTACTCATCAATTTTTGAAATCCTTAGTCTGAAATTTTCTCCACTTCACTATCTATGAGTTTAGTTGTTGACAATTTTGAATTATTGGAGGCAGCATCACTCACCTTGTCCAAACTGCTGTGTTTAATCCTTATCACTGCTTTCAGAGGAAAGGCTATGGTCAGTAAGAGCCACATTTGAAAGCAAATCATATACCAAAGTGTAATAAGAAATGCTCTAAATGTTCTCACGATTCCATTGATTAAAGAGAAGAAAGGGGGAAGTGAATATATAGAATTGACTGAAAATGGGCTGGGGCTGTAGCTCGGTGGTAGAGCACTTGCCTAGCATGTGAGACCCTGAGTTCAATTCTCAGCACCCCATATAAATAAATAAAATAAAGATCCATGGACAACAGAAAGATATATTTAAAAATTTTTAAAAAAAATTGACTGAAAATTAGGTAATAAAGTCAAATTAATGTAAAACTATATGTGAAGTAGAGAGAAAAGAAAAAAAGGGGAAGAGAATTAAAAAACAAAACTCTGGAGAAGGGAAGAGAGACAGAAGAAAAGAGAAAGAAATAAGGAAAAAAAGAGAAAGAAGGAAAGAAGGAAGGAAAGAAGGAAAAGGGGAGTGAATAAAAATTAGAGGGAAGAAAAAAGAAAAAATGCTAATTAATGAAATAATGAGTATTGCCAGGAAACCACAAATCAACATGGAAGACAATACAGATGGGAAAAAAAAAAAAGAAAGAAAACTAAAGTTTCTTTTTGCCAAAGTGTTTAAGAGAGATTCCTTTCAGGTACTTCTAGTTCTGAAATCCACCTGGTATCAGGAACTTAACCAATGTCCAAGCTTTGGTGGCATATTATGTCTGACACCTATAGGTGTGAAGGCTGGCCATCCCCTCAGTTCTCCATTGAAGTGAAGAGCTGTTTGTTTATTTTTCCCACATCTATATCAGTCTCTTGCTTCAAAAACTGCATGGAGCTCAATGTTGACAACAGAAATCAATCATTAGACTTTAGCTGAACTTCACTTCTGGTCCAACCCTCTGTAATTGCAGAAGTATCTGATGAGTTATTATTCTCAGCTGTTTGCCGTCTGATGATTCTTTCATTCTAATTGCAATAATTATTCTGAGAAAACAATTTTAATAGGCAGCACATTCTCAAGAAGATATATATATATATATATATATATATATATATATATATGTTGAATGTTCCTTGAACATGTAGTTGAGGAAAAAACAAAAGTTTAAACCTCATGTCTTATGATAATTTTATATTTAATTTCATTTTTAGTTTTTCTAATCATCTATCACACAAATTATACTATGTCTTAAATCAATGTTCTTTTTCCTTATATAATTGAGATCAACCTGCAAAGAGCAAGGAAATTTCTCTTCAGTTGAGAAATGATGACACAATGGAAGTTTGTATTTAACTCACTTACTAGTTAAATAGGGTCAGAATCAACTTAAGGCAATCTGGCCAATCAAGAAAAGAGAAGAAAAGGACCACTGGGGACAAGTAGCTTATCTTCCCTTCTGTCTCATATGGTCTCACAAATGAGCAAGCTCTTAGGCTCCCGACGCGTGCAGCCCATTGCTCAGTATGTCTTGGCCACGTAGGTAATTCTTTAAGTTTACCATTTCCAGAGTCTGGGGCCAATCTGGTCTTAATCAAGAGATAAAATAAAGGTAGGTGCTCAAGTGAGCCTTTCCACTTCTCCAAACTTGTCCTCCTCCCTAGTTAAGCATATTATAAAGGTAATCCAGTGGGTTGGGGTTTTGACTCAGTGGTAGAGCACTTGCCTAGCATGTACAAAGCACTGGGTTTGATTCTTAGCACTACATATAAACAAATGAATAAAATAAAGGTCTACCAACATCTAAAAAAATACTTTTTTAAAGAGAGGGAGTCCAAGCCTTGTGCTCCAGGTCTGCCTCTGACTTTAGCTTTGAATTTAGTTAGTGCTTCTCTGGAATTAGTACTGACTTCTCAGTACTGATTCTGAACTCCAATGACTTTAGTAGTTAAGAGTAGAGGTGCTATAAAAATTCAAACCACACTCTGCTACTTATTGTATCTGTGATGATAGGAAAGTTATTTAAAACCTCTGCATCTCAATTTCCTTATCTTAAAATGGGGATAACTACAGTATCTTCCTCACGATGTTACTGTATTAATTGACACCGTGGATAGATAGCTCTTAACATAGTGGCTGATGTTAATAATCACTCAATATATACTGACCATAAATATGATGATTACTTGTCATTCAAGTACATGCCTCCAAATCTCAATCCATTATACTAGCCCTAATTTTTTGATGTCACCCACCCATAAACTGATGGTAGTCCTCATATTATATATTGCCAGGATTCCCTACATGTTCCATAGCCCTCTTAATCTACTCAGTGGGCCCTCCTACAGTGGCTGCCCTGCTTCTCACAGGTGTGTCAAGTCTCAAAATCACCACCCTTCCTACTCTACCCTGGCCTTCTGGGAGCATTCACCTTGGTGGCAATTCAAGCCTGAAATGGATCCACACACACTGGGCTCCTTTCAGAGACTTCTACCACACATTACAGCACAGGGCATGATGATTGGGCTTTGTACAGAAACAGATTCTGGCTGCCAAAGGGAACTGCTAATTCAAACTGAAAGATTGGAATTTCATTTCAACTTCCCTGATTCATGCACTCATTCAGACTCTTTCATTTCAATCTGTGGTCACTATCCACCCACTATTCTCTGATGTCACATCACTCATCTACTTTAGCTTATCTGTGACGAGGGAATCTTCCAATTGGCACTAATGTGTACTCTCTGAAGAGCTGGCCTCATTATCCAGTAAATCCCCAAACTTTTATTGCAAAATTCTTCCAAAGAATGCTATCCTCTGAAGGATTATTGTCCCACATCATTTCTGCATTGGTTCCATAGCAAGTACCTTTAAATTCCTGACAGTTTCCATGTTGATACTGACTGAAAAATATCCCTCAGTTATCCTCTCCAAGCAATGTATAAAACAAATTGAACTAGGCTGTCTATTCAAAAGAAAGCTGATGAGGATGATAATGATTATAGTTAAAATATTGATAATATTTATTGAGCACTTACTATTTTTGCTGAATATAAAGCACTGTATCATACAGTTTTTCTGTATTTTCCTGAATATTCAAATACTACTTGAAGATAGCTACCAAATACAATTATGGGGAGAAATACAAGAACAACACAGAAACTACACAGAAAGAAAAAAGAAATCCAGAGGGTATGTAGACCAAACATCTTTTCTTTACTGCAACTAAGATTATCCAGATAAACATGATTCGAAGGCACTTTGGAAAAGAATACTAATAGTAGCCTGTGAAATACCCTTAATATTAGGCCATGGATATGTTTCTGAGTAAAGGTTTAAGCAGGAAAGATAAACATTATCAAGCGTATGCTTTAGAGAGAGTCTTCAAGTACAGGAATTTTATCATTTGAATGGGGCAGGGATCTAAAGAGGGTGACCTACTAAGTTATTTCAATAGAATAGGTAAAAATTATGTAGGTCTGCTCTAGGGCTGAGGTGAATAAAATGACAGTAGGGACAAAGAATCAAGGACAGATGTGAAAGATGCTGTCTACCAACGTTTTATGAAACATAAAACACTTGGTCTTCAAACACATAAGCTTTTTGGGAAAACAAGATGCACACCAAAAAATCTCCCAAAAATAATTTAATATTTGAGCAATAGGTGGCACAAGAATCCAGAGGAAGAATATATCAACTAAGGTTGAAATTCCTGGGGAAGATTCATTAAATTCTCAGGAAACTGAGAATTCAAGTGAGGGACATCCAGCAAGATTTTTGTTTTGTATCATTTTGTTTTGCTTTGTTTTGTTTTGAGATGGGGGGTCTCACCAAGTTTCCCAGGCTGGCCTCAAACACAATCCTCCTACCTCAACCTCCCAAGTAACTGGGATTACATGTGTGTGCCACCAGGCCCAGTCATTTTGCAGTGTTTGAGGACCTGTTTGTCACAGCTGGGGAATGAGTTTCATTGGCACCTAATGGATAGGTGCCAGAAATGCTGCTAAACTGGAAAGCAGCCCTGCACCCTACCCCAAGAAGGAATTATTTGGCCAAAACTGAATAGTGCTAAGAGACTGAGGTATCTGCTTAAAAATTATAAGCAATTTAGTAGACATTGAAAAAGTTATTTCACCTCTGACCCTGCTCCATCTTTTGTAAAATGGAATAATAAGGGTGATAGTGTTCATTAAATAATTAAATGAGAGTCTGGTTAAACATTTGTCATACAGTAAGTGTTCAGTAGCTATAAATATCACTTTGTTTTTTCAAAAATAGGAAACTTAGCTGAGTGTGATGGCACGTGCTTATAACCCCAGTCACTCTGGAGGCTGAGCCAGGAGGATTGCAAGTTCAAGGCTCACCTCAGCAATTTAGTTAGACCGTGTCAGAAAATTAAAAAAAAAAAAAAAAAAAATTAAAAAGGGCTGGGCATGTAGCTCAGTGTTGGTGCACTTGATTAGCATATGCACAACCTTGGAATCAATCCCCAGAACCAGAAAGGAAGGAACAAATGAATGAATGAAGGTAGGAAGAAGGAAAAAAATTAAAGGACAATAATTGAATTCAAAATGAAAAATTGCAGCTGTTGTGAAGTTGCTCTCTCTGGGTCACTGAGTTGAAAATGTGTAACCTCAGTTCTTATCTCCCGACCAGAACCCACCACACATTAAACTACATGCCACTTTCATTTTATCGATCATACTTAACAATGTAAAAGAGAACTCAAAATTCCCCTCTAGCTTACCTACATTGTTTATGGCAACCCCATTGTGTAAAAAAGGCAGCGGGTATGATTCATGTAAACTGTCTTTAGGATCACTGCCACCACTCATAGGCCACATGCTGTGCATCATTTGCATTTGTAATTCTCTTCTGAGCCTCAGCCTCTGTAGCTGTAAAGGACATCACATGGTATGAGGTACTAGGCCTCTTCCAGAATTAATACTCTATCATTTGTTCTTTCTCTCTCTTTCTAACATGTAATGAGTGTGAGCAATGCGGCAATTCTTTCCTGCAAAAAATGCTTGCATTTACCACGTTTGCTCACTTTCCCCCATTTCCAGTAGCAGCACACTAAAGCAACACTCAATAGATTTTTTAAAAATGTTACAATAGACTTAAGTGGACTCCCTCCCTCCAGCCTGTCTCTTTCAATCCACTCTACTGCCACATGCATCTTCTTAGCAAATATCTTTTATATGACACTCCCACTTAGAATTCTTCAGTGGCTCCCTACTGCTTGTCTTCTTTACTTAAAGTCTTCCACCTGGTATCCAAAGCTCACTGTGATCAAACCAAGTCTTCCTTCTCAGTGCCCTCTCCCTTGGCTTTCCTCCATTCACTACTCTATCCCAGGCACACTTGTCTCTCATCAGTACCCCAGCATTTTGTATTCATTCCTGCTTCTCTTGCTTACATTGTTTTACCCTTTGAAATACTTTTATGCACATACAACCATCCTACTGTCATTCCAGTGAAATGACCTGAGGACCTACTTGGACACAGTTGGCATATGGAACATTATGGTAAGCAACAGAGTTTGCAGTCTAGTGGGAGAGACCGACATTTATCCAGTGTTCCTATAAATAAATGAGAAATTGTAACTGGGTTGAGTGCTACAATTAGTAAGCACATGGTGCTATAAGAAAGTAAGGTAAGGTTTGACCTGTTGATGAGATGTGTATGTGAAAGGGTGGGAGTTTCCAGCCGAAGGTCAGTTGAGCTTAGGTTCAAAAAATGAGCTACCTGAACCAGGAAAGGAAGAAACCCACTAAAAGCAAGCACATCAGGCTCTGAGGAAAAGAGGAAAAGGACTCTTACATGTCCATAGGTGGAAAAGTTAAAAATAAAACATTTACACTCAAATGGAGTTTGTTTTGTTTGTGCAGAAATTTAATATGTACTAAATCATTTTATTTTGAGAGGTACCCTGCAATCATTGACAATAGTCCAGTTAAAAATGAGAGTGTAGGGCTGGGGAGATAGCTCAGTTGGTAGAGTGCCTGCCTCGCAAGCACAAGGCCCTGGGTTCAATCCCCAGCACCGCAAAAAAAAAAAAAAAAAAGAAATGAGAGTGTATTAAAGCTCCCAGATGTTAACTGGCCTGTTCTAGGGACAGAGCTGGGAGTGAAATCATAGCAATCTGATTCCTAGTGCAGGACTTTTTCTCTTCAACTGTCGTCACTGCCCCTGCAGTTTTCTAAGTCCATTCACCTCTGCTCAACAAGCATCCCTAGTGTGACTGTTTACCCTGCAGTCTTCTCAATTCTCTGACTGTAAAATGAAAAAGAACTGGAGCAAAACAATGGAATCCTACAAACCAGGAAAGTATCTGCAACATAAGACAACAAAGTGTCACCAAAAAAAAGTTCATAAAATTGTTAAGAAAAACGAGAATTGAATTAAAAAGTAAATAAAATCCATGAAAAATAAATGCAAGTTTTTAAATGCAAAATAAAACATCAAACATCACTATTAATCATAAAGTACACAGAAATTGGGGGGGGAGGGCTTCTATTATTAAACCAGTATTTTAAATATACAATAAAAGGAAAAGCTATCAAACTTTTCATCAAAAATTGGCATTGTTACCATTATAATAAAAATTATAAAAGTTTATAATTATAGTAAGTGTTATGGTTACATATATATTTTTGAGTATTTTGATCCACTAATCCAAGTATTTTCAATATATTAACTACAGGAAGTAGGTACTATTATGATTCTTATATTAGAGATGGCATACCTGAAGTGCAAAATGTTTGAGTAGCTTTCCCAAGGTAACACAACCATTCTGAAAAATCACCTAGATGCTATACAAGAAAATTTGAAGTATCAGCATTTGACATGGCATAACTAACTGTAAAGAAAGGTCTGTGGACAAATGTATTTTAAAAAAGTATTATTCAAGTTATTTCTAATTTTTCACTGCAATAAATGTAAATAGTAAAACAAAAAAGTAAAACCTTGGATAGTAAAGAAATTATTGAATCATTAGAGTCTATCTCTAAGACAAAATACACCAGCCTTTTAAAACTGTATGAATAATAAATATTTGACTAATGTAGGAAAATGTTCTAGAATATTAGTGAATATGTTAAGGGATAAAAATAGTCCAAAATCACATATGATAATGATTACAATTCCAACTTTGCTTTTTAAAAGTACTCAGTAGATACTAAAATGCATTTCTAAAGACACAATGACATTCTTGACTCAGTGAAGAGAAATGCAGCATCCTTAAATACAGAGATGGCAAGTCCTCTGAAGGAACAGTTAAAACATTAATTAAAGAACAGGGAATCCTCTTTTAAAATGAGAACAGGGATTTACATTATAAGGTACTAAAGTCCCCTGAAATGGTTCAGTTTTCAAATTACAGGAACCTCTCAACTCTTTGATTTTAACCTAAGTCTCCTTAAAATAAATCATACCCTTGAGGTTTCCTCAGTAATGCAGGAACAAAACTTAACCAAATGTTAACCAAATGTCCAGGGCCCTGCTCTTCAGGTTTGGTCAGTCACTTTGACCCAAAAGGACTAGGTCCAAATGACACTTCCAAACCCAGGAAGTCAGATTCATGTATCTTGTTCACTCCTTGAAGCGTAAGAGTTTGGTAGGAAGAGCCTCACCCTCAGGTCCACCCAAAAGAAAACTCAAGGACAGCCATCTCCAAATGCTCCAAACTCTTTCTGGCTCCCAAGCCTATTTAATACCTGAGATTCTAAAGATAGCTACTGTCAACTTCACTTCTCTTATACAGAGCCCAAATTTAAATCCCACTCCTCAGAGTGATCCTCATTTGATGTTAGAGACTAGACCGTACTGACATGGTACTATTGGAGATTAGCCCAGCTACAACCCTACACCAAATGAGCAAGAATGAGCAAAACCCAAGCTAATGAAATGAAAACCATGTCTCTGCTTTCCTGTGCTCACCTCCACCGTGAATGGAGGCCTGTCACTTGGTCCAATTACCTTATCTACGTGTCTCCATTTTCTCACCTGAAAAATTGATAGAATAGTACTTCTTGGTAATATCACATTATAAAAGTTTTTAACACATGGGCACCATGTTCATAAACATTAGACATTGTTACACTAATGATGAACTATGACCATAATGATTGATAATGATGATGAAGATGATGATAATGATGAGGATGATGTTAATGATTACCAAGAGGTGCTAGTCAATTCTTATTTGGTCAGCAAATATAAAAAATTTGCCAGATTATAAACTCCAGACTCTTATTTTTACAGATTATATATTTTTCTGTTCAGCACCTACTGCTGTAAGTGACACATAGTGCTAGAGAAATAAATGGATGGATGGGTCTTACATTTACCATCCTGCTGTCCAGAATTTGGTCATCTCTGGGAAGCAGTAATTCTTCACATACATGGGAAAGGAGCCTTCAATTTTAGGGAGGGTTCCTAGCCACCATCCAGGTTTCTAACCACCTTCTGAACCAGTAACAAATGGCAGCCTGGTTGGCAGAGGAGGGATTAAATAAATAGCTGTGATCCAAGAAGCCGCTCCCTATAACAACCATGTGAGAAATCCTGCAACTTCTCTGGATGAAATGAGTCTCAGTAAATTTCGTGAAGCAATAGCCACAAATTCAAGCTAGCAAAACCTTAGGCTGGTACAACAGAGTGCAGGAAAGGAAATGTTCACAAGTAGAGAGAGCTGTTCCTCAAATGCCCTCCAATGCCTCTTTCTCCTCCACCCATAAGTCTTAGTTCTCCCCATTTATCTGTGAGAATGAGATGAGAACTTCAATGTCAACTAATCCCCTTATTTCCAGACTGGAAATCTGAGAGACCTGGTTCCTATCTTTTCATTCCCAGAAAATAAGCAACTTCACTTCTTGAGCATCCATAGTTACCCAATTTGCCATGGTGTTTGTTTCTGCTACAGAAAAAAAATTTTTATGAGTGCAATTATCAGTAAGAAACAATCTGGATCATTGGCTTTCACTTCCTTGTCATTAAACTGTATATATAAAAATCACCTAGGAATCCTATTAAACATTCAAGTTCCTAGAGCCCAAACCCAGATATTCCTATTTTAGTAGTACTTAGATGGAACCCAGATACCTTTTTTGTCCCTCTCTCCTTCCTTTCTGACTCCCTTCCTTTCTCTTTCTTTTTCTTATGCTTAGTCAGGACTGAAAATCATATTCTTCAAATTCTTCTAATATCCAGCATAAAACTTGAATCCTCATAACATAGCAAATGATCATCAAATCTGTTAGAGAACTGATAGTGATAGGAAGCTTAACTTCCAGAACAAACTCATGTTTTTAAATAGTGATCTAATTCCCTGTTTTAAATTTTTTTATGTTTTTAGTTGTAAATGGACACAATATCTTTATTTTATCTGTTGTTGTGGTGCTGAGGATAGAACCTAGTGTCTCACGCATGCGAGGCAAACACTCTCCTACTGAACTACAACACCAGCCCAAATTCACTTTAATTTTAATCTTTTTTTTCTCATTCGAATCCCCTTGGTACCTCAAAAATTAAATATAATACCTCTTTCACATCTCAAGTTTCTCACAGGTCTTCGGATGATAAGTAAAGGATTATTTTTAATTCAGCCTTTTCTAAATTGTGTTCCATGAGAGGATGTTGTTAGGATGTGTTCCCTGAAAACTTGGTCTGTTGTCAAGTAAGTCTGTTGCTTGTCAAGAACAGAGGCTGTGCTCGGAGGCAGTAGGACATCTGCACAAGCCAGCAAGGGTGGTCATTCTCACTACCCTTGAAAGGGATTTCCACATTCAATGAAAGGACTGAACAATCCTCTCTGGCCTTTTCAGTTCTGATGTTTTTATTAAAAGAACTGAGGGATCCTTCCTTGTCCATAGGATGTAGTCCCATTTGAAACAACGTAGAAAAGAAGGGAAAAGTGAGCATTGTGTTATTTAACGCATGCACAGTCATCAAGGGTCAGCCCCGGGTCACACCCAGGCAGGAGGCTTTGCCAGTTAGTCATCATCTTGAGGGAAGGGCCGGGTACGCCTACTCCAGTGTAATTCACTCAGTTCTCATCAAGAGCAATAGAAGAGTTCACCCTTCACTTAGCAAAGACTCAGCAGATTTCAGATGAAAGAGAGTCAGAAGTCAGAGGTGCACACCTACCCTTTTCCAGGGAATCTAACCTGATATTCTCTTATACAATGTACAAATATTTCAGGAACCATAAATAAATCATTTAAACATTTATATATGGTATACCAACCTGTTACATCAACTATTTCTATTCTCCCATAAATTATTTCAGTTCTCCTGCAAAAGTTTGCATGTTTTATATGTTGTAATTATAGAGAATATTATGCTAAGCAAAATAAGCCAAACCTAGAAAACGAAAGACTGAATGTTTTCTCTGATATGCGGAAGCTAATTCACAATAAGCAGGGGTGGGATAGTGAAGAATAGAGTTACTTTATATTAGGTAAAGGGGAGTGAAGGGAGGGAAGGGGTATGGGGGAAGGAATGACAGTAGAGTGAAACAGACATTACTACCTCATGTACATGTATGAGTGCATGACCTATGTGATCTTATATATGTATAATCAGGACAATGAGAGATTACACTTCATTTATATATGACCTATCAAAATGCATAAATGCATTCTTCTGTTATGTACAACGAATTAGAACAGTTTTTAAAAATTCTAGTGCACATAAGACCTTATATTCTGTATGGCACATTGTGTGTATCTTTCATTCTCCTATGGTATTCATATTCATAACATACTATACACAGGGAGATCACCTTATGTTCTTAACATATCCTCAACCTCAAGAGTTGAGGTTACTTCTAATATTTATTATGATACAGTGTGAAAATAAAACTTTTCAGTTGATCTCATAGAAGTTAAAGTAGAATAAGTTACCAGTGACTGGGGAGGGTCTGGGAAAGGGAATGGAGAAATGGGTCAACAGGTGTAAGGTTAGGGTTAGATGGGAAAAGTAAGTTCTGGTGTCTATGGCACAGTAGGGTGAATATAGTTAACAATTCTGTTCTGCATATCTCAAAACAGAAGAGAAGATTTTTAATGTTCTGACCATAAATAAATGATAAATTTTAAGATAATGGATATGCTAATTATCCTGCTACCCAAAGTATACACAAATTAAAACATCACACTGTATCTCATAAAAATGTAAGTATGTGTCAATTGAACCTAAAGTTTAAAATAAGAAAGAAAATTAACTCTTTTGTAAAGAAATATTTTTGTTGTCTTTAACCATGTTATGAGAGTGGATGTTTGATCCGAAAGGCATAATTTTGCATAAGTGAAGACAAATTAATCTTTTATAATGCTGTACAAATTGATGAAAATATCAACAGATATTAAAATAAGAATCAGATTATGCTAGGCTACACATTTAATTATAAATTTGCAATATTCTATAGTATATTTTCTTCTACATTCATCCGTATATATTTAATTTTTTAAAAACTTTCAGAAAAAAATATTGCAATTTTTCTAACAACATATGTTATTCATATAAAAAATCCTCTTCCTCAAAAAACTAAGAATGGAACCACCATTTGAGCCAGTTATCCCACTCCTTGGTATATATTTAAAATTGGCATACCACAATGAAGCAGCCACATCAATGTTTATAGCAGCTCAATTCACAGTATCTAAGTTATAGAGTCAAACTATGTGCCCTTCAACAGATGAATGAATTAAGAAAATGTGTTGTATATATCCACACAATGGAGTATTACTCAAACATGACAAGGAATGACTTTATGACATTTGCCAGTAAATGAATGGATCTGGAAAATATCATGTCAAGTGAAATAAGCCAGTTCCAAAAAGTTAAAGGTTGAATGTTTTCTTTGATATGTGGTAGCTAACCCATAATAAGTGGGGAGAGGGGAAGAATAGAAATTCAGTAGTTTAGACAAAGGAAAATGAAGGGAAGGGAGTGGGTAGGAAAAGGAAAGACAGTGGAATGAATCTGAAATATTTTCCTTTGTACCTATATGAGTATATCATAGTGAATCCCACCATCATGTACATCCAAAGAATTAGAATAAGATATATTCTATGCTTGTATAATTATGTAAAAAATAATTCCACTATCATGTGTAACTAAAAAGAACTAATAAAAAAAAGTGAAAAATAGAAAATTAATCCTTATCATCTGAGCAGCATTTTTGCTAAATTGAACCTAAGTAGAAGCTGGAACTGTCTGAAAATTTAGTGAAAAGACACTGCACAATTAATTCTGCAACTGCAGCATCTCAAGTTTTCCTTACTTTTCTGGGTGCTTTTTACTGGCATTTATATGATGTTTCTTCCTCACATAAACAAGGAAGAAATTCTAATTTACTTGTTTATAGTTTGCTCTTTCAAGACAGGTAATATAGCAGATCATTTTACTAAACAGGACCGAGGACAGAACCATTGAGAAAGTACAATACTTGTTACAGGTATTTTGAGCAAATAAAGTTTTGCTGACATCTTTCAAAAAAAAAAAAAAAATAGAGACAACTGGGCACCGTGGAGCATGCTAGTAATCCCAGGTGCTCGGGAGGCTGAGGTCGAAGGATCCCAAATTCAAAGTCAGCCTTATCAACTTAGCAATAAGATAAATACATTTAACATAATAAAATATAAAATGAATAAAAAATAATAAATATAAATAAAATAAAATATAAAAAAGGTCTAGGAGTGTGGTTCTGTGGTTATGCACTCCTGGGTTCAATCCCTGGTACCAAAAAAAAAAAAATCTCAAATAAGTCTTTAATACTATTTCTTCAATCCCCATACAAAACTCATATGATTTAAATTAGACCTGATGGTAGGCAGAATTCTACCATGGCTTTCAAGATTCTGACCCCTATTTCATGTGCTCTTTGGGGACAGCAGGTACTATCAATGGGAGAGTAAACCATTCCCAAAGCGAAGTCATGTTATATGGAGGGGTAAAGTAAATTTTGCAGGTTTGAATAAGTTCCTTCATCTATCAATTAAGGTAAGTAAAAGGGAGATTACCTTGGGTGGGCTGGACCTAATCAGATAAGAAATAGTCTAGAGATCAGAGACAGAAATCAGAAAAACCCCAAATAGCAGCAGACATACTAGTACAGACCCTGAAGAAGTACACTTCCATATTTTGAAAAGCACCATTTCTCAGGGAATGACAGGTAACCTCTGAGAGGTGAGGACTTCAGTTCAACAGTTACAAGGAACTAAATTCTTTCATTCGTGAGTTTGAAAGCAAGCCAGGCTCCAATGAAATGAAATATCAGTCTCAATTGACATCTGGATTTTAGCCTGGTGAAATCATGAACTTAGTACCAAGACAACCTATTTTGGACTCCTTACTCAGAAAAAGTGAGATAATACATTTTTGTTGTTTTAAGTCACTATTGGTTGGTGGCTTTGTTTTGCGGTTATAGAAAACTAATACAGTCCTTACACAAAATAATAAATATTTTAAAAAATCACGATGACAAAAAACACTAGAGAAATAAATAAGTAAATAATTAACTGAAAATACGAAGAGTTGGCACTAACAAACACGATATCAATGCATTGTTTTGAGAAGTTTAAGGCAAAATGACCACTAAGAAATAAAGCATCAAAGGCGGGGTTTCATTATTGAGAAGAAGAAAAAAAATACAAATAAAATAAGAAAATTACCAATAAAAATAGTCTTAAAGAATGGGTCTCTTTTTTTCTATAAGTGTAATTGGAAAATGTATTTTAAATGAGTGCTTATAAATTAATTTGTGGTTAATAATGAATTATTTTAGGACATAACTGATGGTATAGGAAAAGGAATCATTATCCTCATAAAAAACTGAATGTAAAATCAAAGAGAACATAGTTTATGAACTAATAAAAGACAAACAATACATAAATATTGTCTGATCATAAATAGATCTAAAGAAATATGTAAAAGATATAAAAGTGTAATAATAAAATAATATTTAATAGATAAAAGTGACCTAAATTTTCCTAGTCAAAGACAAAAAGATCCCAACTCTGCCTTGAAAGAAATTCAGCAACACCACTTTTAACCAACATTTCCAAAAAAAATTACAAATTATTTAAGTTCTAATTAATTTAAAAAGCTAGAAAATGAAAAATCATATTTAAAGAGAGAACAATTGTCAATGTCAACCTCAGTAAAAGAAATTAAACAAAATGTGGTAAGCAAATTTCTAAGGTGTGTTTTATAATAGTTAAAATTACATTATGAATCATTATGAAAACATTATAAATCAAAAGAATGTATATAGCAAAATGTGTTATATACCTAAAGATCTGAAAAATATAAAGTTTTATATTAATACAATAAATCAATCTATTATAATGAAATACAAATTTCAAACAAAAGCATATCATTGAAAAATGTTTAAAATAATTAAAGATCAAATCTTTTGTGTCAGAATTTATAACATCTGGTCAAATATTTATTGAGAGCAAAACATAAAACCACACCAAAGAAAAATAAAATGAAAGAAAAGAAATCATATAAAAATTGTATCAAATTTAGAAATTATAAGCACATTTAAATTACTCAAATCCAGTTACTCAATATGACTAGTAATATAGACCAAGTCAAGGAATCTAATCAAGAAAAAAGCAGTAGCATCAACTTCATGTTATTGTTAGAGGAATACATTCATAAAGTTATAACTTAAAAGAGCATGAAATTTTTGAAAAATTGTCATTCATATGGATGAATCTGTATCAAAAAATGCAAAATGTCAAAAGTATGATGTGAAAGGAAATCTGAATGACCTCTTCAAAATAATAATCATAGGATGTAACTTAATCAAGGTAATTAACTCTTATCTTTTTATGTTTTATATTATAAGTAATACCCACATTGAGAAACCTTCCTAAGAAAGCATCCATATTTAAGTTTTTTATAAGATTTATATTTTTCTCAAAACTTTCACCTCTTTTTTCTTGTTCACACCCCAAGGGAATTTTTGTTATACCCTTGTGTGCATATACATACACATACAATCCCACATGCATACATACAAGTATACAAACACACACACACACACAACTCACAGTTGGCACCAGTGGAAACAGTAAAGACACTCTGACCTTCTCAACCTCCTAAGGGTGTTGGCATGACGTGTTCTCCACTCTTCCACAAAATGCATTTTGCAGTGGATCATGTGAGTTATAAGTATACTGCATGCAGTAATTAAAACTCCCTTTATGTTTTCTCTGTGCATGAAACCCCATCTAGCCTCATGGATTTCTGGCTGGAGGACAGGTCAGATAATGGCTCTATTTTTGCTTTTGATTTTTTTCTGAAGTTCCCCTGGAGAGGAGGACCAAAAGGAGCATAAACTTAGGCATCAGGGAGATCCAGATTGCTGAGTTCTGAGCTTAATTTTTTCCTCTGTAAAATAAAGCTAAAACTACCTTGTTAGTGTATTTGTCTTGTGACAGAAAATTAGGACTGCCACCAGGACTGTGGTTATGTGGTTAAGTTAGATTTTCCTTAAGTGTTTTCATTACTAATGAGAGTGTTCTTTTACTTTACTTCCTCAGAATATTTTCAAAACAGGTAATTCCTGATGATGCATCCATGTCCATGTGCTTGCTCATTCATTCCCTCTCTCTCTCTCTCAATCTCTCTCTCCCCTCCTTTCTTTTTCTTTCTCTTCTCTCACACACACAACTCTACATCATTCAAAAAATAGCACACTCATGCTTACCTAATAGCTCAGGAAGGGGAAAAAAATCCCTGATGTGGCTTATAAAGGAAAAGCTTACAAAATGAGCAAGAGCACTCCCTAATTCTGAGCTGCCTGAGATGGACTCAAAGAATCCACCAACTCTGTGAACTTGGGCAAATTTCGTAACTCTTCTCTGCATCATATATTAAATACAAAACACGAGGGTAGCTGTTCACAGGGATTTATGAGTATCACATGAGTTAATATATACAAACCCTTAAAGTGGAGACTGACACATAAATGATATTCAATAATTATTAGCTTATTAGTGCATAGTCTTTGAATGTGTACTCAATTAAAATGTCCATGGCGAAGCATATTTCACATATTCCAGGCTTCACCAGGGTGAGACAATAGAGTGAAGTCATGCTTCCTTCTGATGATTCTCTGGTCAAAAATCAGCCATCACTATGGGTCTCTCAGGTTCTGAGCTTTTCCCCACTTACTACTACTGATGTTAGGAAATAGAACCTGCACTTCTTTCAGTCTTGACTCTTTATCATGCCACCATTCCAAAGTCTCTCTGGAATTTCCCTGGAAATCTTGGTTTAGTTGAATACAGTTACTGCCCCACTAACACCACTAACACCACTGTTATTCTTTTCTAGCATCAAGTGGAGAAGGTGATCACCCCAAAATATTTTTCCTTTGCTACCCAAAACTTGCTGAAACAAAGGCTATTCCTTTTGACTATGAATTCCTTAAGATTTGTGGATAATGGAAGGAGAGTGCAATATGGAGAGTGACTTTTAAGAGTCTCTGTGTCTCTGTGTAGCAGGCTCCTCTAAATTCGAGAGTGCTCTAAAATGTCATCTCCTCAAGAGACCTTCCCAGATCATCTTCCTAACATGTCTTCCTGTTGTAATTTTGTCCTAATCATCATCATCATCATTATCATCATTGTTCTCTTCCCTTCTCATCTTTACCTTGCCCTGAAAAATCACCAATAACATCATATGTTTGTGTGTTTGTGTATGTGTGTGTGTGTATATATATATATATATATACATGTTGGTTTCCATGTTTTAGAAAGAGAGCCCTTCTTTTTCAAGTCTCTGGTACCTAGAATACAATATGCCTCATTGTAGGAAAACAAAATATATTTATTTATCATAAGAAAGGAGGAGTGAATAAATTACTTAATGAATGGATGCAGAGAACCAGATTTGCCTTAGGGTGCAGCTAATTTTTGCTCATCTTTCAGATACAATTTTCACATGACTTCCTCAAGCAAGGTCTTCCCTGACTGCCTAGACAAGCTAGGCTTTCCCTGAAGATGATCCCTCTGCACTTCAAATTTATGTGACATCCTACATTGAATGATTTGTCTTCCCTGCCTGATTCTCAGGGCAGGAATCATGTCTGTTATATTGTGTCCTTCATTTCTAGAAGGATGTTTAATAAACTGTCATCCAATAAAATAATAACAAAAATAATATTCAAATTAATAAAATATATAATTGGAACTGGGGTAGTAGCTCAATGGTGGAGCACTTGCCTTGCATGTGTGAGGCACTGGGTTTGATCCTAGCACCAGATAAAAATAAATAAATAAAATAAAGGTATTGTGTCCATCTAGAACTAAAAAAAAAATTTATAAAATACATAATTAAAACATGACTTTCTTAATAGAAAACACAAAATTGAAATTTTGCAAAGAAAGCATTCTAAAGTAACATCAACCTGGCTAAGAAACCACGTGTTATTTTTTTTCTTAACTCTTTACATCTCTCATTTATGAGTCATTCTGTTCCCATGATTACTAAATATCACAAATTCTTTCACTGCAATTAAAAGAATCTTTCAGAATAACACTCAGCAATAAATGCATCATTTAACCCATAAGGCACTAATGCCTCCCATTAACAAATCTAATGACTAAGAAAATAGTTTCCCTTTGTGTACTTTCACATTATTCTGTGAGGGAGAAAAAGTAGAATAATCAGTGCTTCTATTGTTACATCTGGTGTCATCAAGAGAGAGCGGCATTCAAATCAACTTGTCCAACTGAGTCAGCCTGCCAAAGAGCTCTCAGCCTTCAGGAACGGACGGATTGGAGCACATTCTCTCCAAGTGTCCATGGTCAGAGTGCATGAAGCAGCCACTCATCCATTTTTGAGTTTTGACTTTAAACCACCACACCCAGATGTGTCCACACAGCAGTAAAGAACACCACTTAGGTGTTTTAGGGAAAAGAGTAAGCTTTATTAAAAGACAAAAACCTAAATAAACCCAGAAATATATTCTGGTCATGAATTTGAAGGCATAATATCATAAAGATGTGACATTTTCAAGATAATAATCTATTAATTCAATAAAATTCCAACTAAATTTTTATAGAATTGTATAAACTGATTTCAAAATTCATGCTAACATTAGATAGATAGGAAGATAGATAGACAGGTAGATGATAGATAGACATATATATCTAAGGATAGCCAAGCCAATTTTGTTTTTAAATTTTTTAGTCATTACTATTTTAATTGTAAAAGTTTATAGAGTACACTGTAATAATTTGATACATGTATACAGTATGTAATGATCAAAGAAGATGTAATATATATATAATATATATACACAATAAATATTACTCAGACATTAAAAAGAATATCTTACAATTTAAAGAAAAATGGATGGAACATGAAGACCTTACATTGACTAAAATAAGTCACAGAAAGACAAATACCATTTGTTCTCTTTCATATGTGGATGTCTAAAAAGTTGATTTGTGCTCAAAATACTTACTAACAAAAAAACAAGTAATCCAATTTAAAAGTGGACAAATGATTGGAATAGACATGTCTCAGAGAAAGAAATACAAATGACAAAAATATTTAAAATGCTCAATATCATTAACCATCAGGGAAAAGCAAATCAAAACTAAAATGAGATGTCATCTTACCCCAGTCAGAATGGCTATTATAAACAAACAAAAAATAACAAATGCTATTGAAATTATGGAGAAGTAACTCTTATGCACTGTTGGCAGGAATGCAAATTACAAGAGCTACTATGTGTAGGTTCTTCAAAAAATGAGAAGTATATCTACCATATGATCCAGTTGTACCACTTCTGGGTATACATTCAATGGAAATGAAATCAGCATACTGCAAAGATACCTACATGTCCATGTTTATTATGGCATTATTCACAATAACTAAGATATGGAATAAACCTAAGTGCCCATCAATGAATAAATGGACAAAGTTTGGTACATACACACAAAGGAATATCATTCAGCTATAAAGAAAATGAAATCTTGTCATCTGCAGAAAAATGCATGGAGCTGGACGACATCATGCTAAGTGCAGTAAGGACATCATGGTAAGTGAAGTAAGCCAGACACAAAGACAAGAACTGCATGTTCTCCCTCACATGTGAAAGTTGAAAAACAAGTTCACCTGAATGGAGAATAATGATTACCAGAGGTTCAAGGAGGGGTATAAAAGGGGTTTGGATTTGATTCAGTGTACACCATATGGATGCATTGAAACACCACCCTGAACTCCATTAATATGTATGATCCATGTGAATTTTACAAGTCCATCTAAATGTAGCATAGTGATTACTAAAGGTTGCAAAGGGCAAGGGAGGGGCGACAGGGAGATTGGATAACAGGTACCCAAACACAGTTGGACAGAAGTCCTAGTGTTCTATAGCACAGTGGTTGACTATATGGTTCACAATAACCTATTGTACATTTTATGAATAGCTAGAAGAGAGGAGCCTGAAGGCTCCAAACCGTGTAATGATAAGGAGATGGAAACATTAGCCGTACCAATTTGATCAGGACATATTGTATAAATGTAGTGAAATATCACACTGTACCTTATAAATATGTATAACTATTACATGCTAATCAAAAATTTAAAAATATGTAAGTAGATGGAAATGTTAATTACCACTTCATTAAATAAGGAAAAACCACAATTTTTAAGTAATTAAATGTAATCGTGGCAAAATTGCTCAGTCTAGAAGCAGGCTTTTTTGTGGTTCCAAAAAAAAAAAAAAAAAAAAAACACTTTGCAGTGCCACAATTTCCTTATTTGTAAAGTGGAAATAATCATGACTGTCAGTTCAGAGCATTACCTAAAGGTTTAGGGGAGATGGTGAGCATGACCATAATAATAATTATATCTCCCATTTATAATTTACTGTGTGCTCAGTATTGTGATAAGCATTTTCTCCACACAACCTGATTTTAACTTCATAAAAACTGTAATATCAATGAATTTCCAAAATAAAAATTAAGGAACCAAGACTTAAGATATTATGTCATAAGAACTGCCAGAGTGTTGCTGGGCATGGTGGTGCACACCTGTAATCCCAGGGGCTCAGGAGGCAGAGGCAGGAGGATCGAGAGTTCAAAGTCAGCCTCAGCAAAAGCGAGGCAATAAGCAACTCAGTGAGATCCTGTCTCCAAATAAAATACAAAATAGGGCTGGGGATGAGGCTCAGTGGTCGAGTGTCCCTGAGTTCAATACCTGGTATAACTCCCCCGCCACCCAAAGAAAGACATGCCAGAGTGTTAAATTCTAGTTGGCACCATGCCTCTTGCAGGTTCTGAGTTTAGCACCCCTGATACCCAAGCAGTCCTGAGCACCAGATCCAGGATTTAAAACCAAGCTCATGACATAATACTCTACCACTGGTACTAGCTATGAAGCACAGCGGATGCAGAAATACTGAGTATCTTCATCAACAATTACAGATTTTAAATAACTTTTATTTGACTTTTTTTGCTAAGGATAAAACAAGCTTATTAAATGTAATTTACAAGATTTTTAAAAATAATAAAATAAATAAAAGAGAAGTCTGGTTCTTAAGTTACCAAAAACATCAATTGAAAGGAAAGACTACTTATTTATTCAAGGTTGGAAGCATTACAAAATTGATCCAAGCATGGAAGAAGAGTGCAGAATAGTGGCTGACTTTGACGAGCATCATGGTACTCCTCCCTTCCTCCTTACCATTATGTGAGGAGGAGCAATATGTTCTGTTGGTTCAGAGAGCAACAGATACAGAAGCAGCACTATCACAGATAATTTCTGCAAAGAAACACATTTATACCTCTGTAAGGATGCATGTTTTCAAAGGTCCCTTCACTGCAGTAGGGGAGAGAGCTGAAAGGCTGAAATACAGTATGTTTTCAAAGACTAGCAAGTCGTTTAGTTTGGAAGGGTCAGTTCTTAAAGAAGGATTCTAGATTTATCTTTCATCAAGGTATTGAGGCATTTAGCAGCACCCACACTGGAATATAGACTCTCTTGTCTCATTTCAGTGATGACGACTCAAGTTTCATAAAATTGACACGTCCCTTAAAACAAATCTTAATATCAACTTTAAATCTCCTCTTTTGTCTCCTTAAAAATAAGAATCTTCTTAATAATAATGATAGCTATCACATTTAACGAGGGCTTAAGATGTGCCAGACCCTGTGCTCATGCTACATTGACTATCTAATCTAATCTTTTTGGCCACTCTGAGAGTTAGCAGTATTATTATGATTTCACTTTATAGATGCAGTAAGGCCTAAAGTTATAATGTAATTTTTCATTGGTTGCACAAGCTGGCTAAGACATCAAGCTGAACTGAATTGAAACAAGTTTAGGCTCCAGTGCCAATGTTCTTAAGATCCTCAAAACCTCCATGAAAGATTAGTTCTGGAATCATTCCCTAAGAACTGACCCCTCCAACCTAAACTACATGCGAGTCTTTGAAAACACACTGTGTTCGAGCCTTCGAGTTCTCTCCACATCATTGCCTCTTTCAAAAATCTCATTTTTATGAATAATGAAATAGTTCCCTAATTCAAATTCTAGCTCTAGGCCACCTTTCCTCATTAAACTCTGAAGCACTTTTCTTGACCATTTCCATAGGTTTCTTATCACATCCTGCCTTCTGTAACTCCTCGGGGACAGAGAGCATAGTCCTTTCTGTTACTTCCAGTGTTCACAATGGTCATTATTCAAATTAGCCATTGGATAATTATTTGTAGAACAAAGAAAATAAATGAAGAATACAAGGGGAAAAGTTACTGATCAGGCAACAATGTATTTAACTAATTTAGACTCAGCATGGTCAAGGATTGCAAACCCATGAACAGTGACCCATGAGGCCCCATGATCACCAAGGAAACACAATGGTTCCAACAGTCTTGACTCAGCATCCCAGATTCTCCCTTCCCTTTGGAGTCTCTTTCTTTGATGTCTGTCACTATTTCCATGCTCAGGATAGATTAAATCCTCCTGTTTTCCCTATTTGCAACTGTATCCCCTTTTGGACCTCTTAGCTTAGAAAACATGGAGTGTCATTTTCAAAATGAATAATCGTCTACATCAAATAGGGCAATAAAAGAATGATTTTAGGGAACAAAATTAAACAAATTTCTAAAACTTTTGGGTTCTTAGTTATTAAAAGTATCAAAGGTATAATCAAAAATGTCTGCCAAACTTCACATTTATTACCTCATTACAGTGACAATGGTCTTATTTTTATTTCTGTGTTTTATTTTGCAGAGTTTTTTTTCTTCTTCTTTCTTTTCTTTTTTTTTTTTCTTTTTATTTGTTGCTGGGGATTGAACTCAGGAGCATTCAACCACTGAGTCACATCCCCAGCCCTATTTTTGTATTTTATTTAGAGACAGGGTCTGACTGAGTAACTTAGCACCTTGCTTTTGCTGATGCTGGCTTTGGACTTGCCACCCTCCTGCCTCAGCTTCCCGAGCTACTGGGATTACAGGCATGTGCCACTGCACCCAGCTATTTTGCAGAGAATTTAAGTAATTCACCCAACTACACATAGTTTGTGAAAAAAACTGGAATATGAACCCAGATTTGACTGCAGCCACAGTCACTTCCATTCATCTTTATGTCTGCTAACTCTTCCTATAGACAGCTCCACCCATTGTCTCAGTTGTGCCATTATGTCATTCCTCTGTCCCTCTTTCAATGTCAATGGGCTCAACATCATTGCTCACCTTGCTTATCTTTCCTGGATGATTCCAGAAGAGGTTACCGAAAATGTTCTTGCATCTTTGTTTTTCTCATTCAAAATTTTCCAAGTCCTATGATCCCTTTCATTTCTAGAAGAGGCTAGAGAGAAAAGGAGTAGAAAGTCAACTCCCAGCACTGATTCTGGACACTTCCTCCACAAACCAAGAAGGGCACATTCAAGAAAGGATGGTTCTTCCTCTCACAAGTGGATATCTCTGCCTACCTGTACAATTCCAAGGGCTGTCACACAGGCAAGAGTCTCCATTCATTCACACATATGCACAGAGCAGATTTTATTAGAAGTAATAATAACAACAAAAATAACAGCTAGCATTCTTTAACATCTTCTTTTTTACCCAGTATTTGCGAAATGTTTAATGTTTCTTGTCTTAGTTGATTCTCCCATTCACATCACACTGTTAAGTAGATATTTCTATCAACATTTTGTCGTTGTTGAAAAGAAAGTTCATACAAATTTAGTAATTTCGTGTGAACCCATCAAGCCTATAAACTGGAGGTTGAAGATTGGTCTTTCAAAGTCCCTGCTATGAACCTCTGTTCCCATATTGCATCTGATCCCTCCCCATCAAAATGTAGTTAATATTTGTGTGTAAATATAGTACTGATATGGTGTCTACATGTACACACACATATGCACATAAAATCTTCATATTTATACATTACACAATTCCACACCTACAGGTATTTTCTCACAGTGTCTTTCAAGTTTCACTCAGCAGTGTTGTGACCCAGCAAGTTGTATTAATTCCACAAATGATATTCAAGAGTCTGATGCAATTCAGTGAAGACCTTATTATAAACAAACTGTGGCTTTTTACAGTTTATAAATGCTTTTATCTATTTTTTTAATTGATTTTTGCATCAACCATGAGTGTTTAGTTATTTCAATTTGTAGAGGAGATTCAGCCTCTGATAACCAGACCTTCATCTGAAGTTAGAAGCTAGCAGAGGAAAGAGTAGCTCATTGAACCTTGCCTCACACCCAGCACCTGGGTTTCTCCCATCACTTCCGTCTGCCTCCTTCATGTGTTGTATGGATTCTTATGAACTTTGTCCTAAGTTATTCTCTTTACTGTGCAATTGTTGATATTGATTATACAAGGAGTTGAACATTTCCCCAGTTGAACATTTCTCCAACCAATTGTATTTCCAGAATGTTTTTACTTGGGGAGTCCTTAGTTTTCCTTCTCTGTCTTTTAGTTTTCAGTGAAATGACTGGATGAAGTCCAAGGCGAAAAGCGTTAAGTGTCTCTGTGCACTCTAATGCTAAGTCAGTTAATGTGGTACCATCTGAAGACAGTTGATTTCCCAAGCTGCTTGCTCTTCTCAGTGGTCCTGGTGCTGGTGCACAGCAAGGCCGACATCTGCAGCACTCCTGTTTGCCACCTTTTTTTCCCTAAGTGAAAGAGTGGAAGATATGGCCTTTCCCATCTGAAACCTGCATCTCCAGTTCTTTGCTTACCCCTCTCTGGTTACACACATTCATATGAATGGGACATTCAACAATAATGCCAAGATATGACTTTCTGTGAATTAATGTTAACTCCCACTTAAAGTTACTACCTGTAACTCCATAAACAACTGCAGTCCCAATCCAGCTAACTGAAGCCACATCTTGGACATATGTACAATTCTATAATACTGCCAAGACTGGTGAATAAGCTAGATATCAGAATCTAGTCTTTATGTTCAACAGGGCAAACCACCATTAAATCCTACCTCCACTACTCAGTGTTCTCTGAACTTCTCTCAACCCCATAGCCTTATCCTAAAGATCAGTCAAGGAGGTGCTTGCAACCATAAATCATATCATGATATTACCCTTATTGGCTTCATCCATGGTTTCCCCATTATTCCTAGGATAATATACAAATGTCTTAACAATGATTGGCTACTGAGATTTTATTCAGAGAACATCCTCATAAGAACCCTTAACAAATTAAAGATCAGTCTATAAACACTGAGTACAACAAAGAAGAAATTTTTCCTGTAAATTATTTGAGCTCATGGGGAAATATCTGAGAATATCAAGAAAAAAGAGATGCTTATAGTGAAAGGTGACAGGCTAAAAGGTAGTAACCCAAAGAAAACAAGATGCTATTCATGGGAATCTGACAAAGAGCAGTCAGGAGCTAGGCTGTGGTTAAGTCTTTATAAAAAGAAGGATCATTTGGCTCAAGATCAAGCAATGGAGCTTTACTTGGTTAATTTTCATTTAGAATTCTTAGAATTGTGGCATCTTTAAAGATAAATAGAAATCTAAAATGTGCTATTTTGAGACTTTTAATCCATACATGAGGAAATTATTTCCCAAAAAGGAGTCATTGCCTATCTCATGTGAGTGGATGTCAGAACAGAACAAGAACTCAGGGCTCTGCACTCTGCCTCAGTGCTTCCAAATTGTTGTGTAGAACCAATTTCTTTCTTCTTTCTTCCTTTTCTTTTTCCTTCATTTTCTATTCATCACAATCCAATGCTTTAAATTGAGTGAAGTATATATATGCACACATGCCCAATGCATATCTCCAGTGTTAGTTTAACAGATGTAAAGTTACTCTGTAAGATTGCTATGCAGTTGTTCCAGTCTTATTCTCAGGTCTGTGCTTATCACACTGCAGACCAGTAGCAGCTTATGGACCAGTACCAGGCTGTAGACGGCTCTTTTTTTTTTTTCTTTCTGTTTCCCACAATTTTCTTTCTTTTTATTTTCTTTCTTTTTTTTTTCTTCTCTTTTTTTTCCTTTTTATTGGTGCATTATAATTATACATAATAGTTGGATTCATTGTTACACTTTCATGCATGCATACAATATAACAGAATAATTTGTCTTAACAGTGTACTTAGATATTTTAAAATGAATACTTTGCTCAGATATATCTACAAGGTTCATACACATATTTCACTTTTGAGATTGCTGCTTGCTCCAGGGAATTCCTGAAACTAGTGTGATTTTGGATACTCTGTAGACAGCTCTTTGAATAGAGCTGCTCCACGTGCCTTGCCTAACCAGCCACCCTTCCAGGCTCACAAGATCCCTCTTCACAGCACGCTGGAACTTGACTTACATAAGCCCTTGAAATGCAGGCTATTGCCACTTCCAAGTGCAACCTCTTACTCCTTGGATGTTAACCTCATCATGAACTTGCTTTCTCTCAGGAGCCCAGAGAAATGAATCCTGAACCTACAAACAACATTAGTCATAGGCCAGGAGACCCCTCATGCTGAGAATGTTAAGCAACTTGGAAAATGCTCAGAATGACCAACTGACCATATTGAAATATATATACTCTCCTTTTTTTTTTCTTTTTTAGACATTTGCTTCCAAGAAGTCCACTTTGAGAACTCTACAATCATTTTTTTCCAATATTGCCTTGTGGCATCCCCCATCCATACCAGCACTTCTCAAACTCTTCTGCTTCTTTTACTTCCATATAAAATACAACCTCCAGTATATTATAGTTCATTTCTTTGTTTTCCTATCCCCACCAATAATAGATACATACTGTTTATTATTTATCAAGTTCTTCTTTAAGTGCTTTATATACATTCATTCATTTCATCTTTACAACAATCCTATGAAGTAAGATTATTCTCATTGCAGAGATGGAGAGAAAGTAGAGGGCTCAGTTTTGAACTCAGTGAGAATGAAAGACCTATGAGCTATTCATGGGTGGATCTCCAGTAGGCCATTGCACATGATCTTGGAACTCAGAAGAGAATTGACGTTAGACTAAGGCATTGGAATCCAGTCTATGGGTGGAAACTAGGGCAGCAGGACTAGACAGGATGGATCTTCTCTGTACTCATGAGAAACTTACAGGCTTTCCCACGGTCGTGAGGAAGGATGTGAGGACAGAGCAGGCACAGTGTGAGAAAGCGGCCCAAGCACTAAGGGTCATCACCCACACCACGGTCTGCCACTCCATTAAAGTGAATACATTTTATTAATACTTTGTAACTGAGCTATTACAGGGAGCAACTTAGCTCCCTTTATAAAGAAAAAGGGACCCAGATTCCATAGTCTCTGTCCTGTAGAGAGGTCAGAAATAAACTCCATTTCAACATGATGCTGGTGATGAGGAAGGGGAGGGGACTGGAAACTATGTTGTACAGGAACAGTATGTCTGTGGGAACAAAGAGGAGCAATGTGGAAACAAAACACCACAGGGCAAACACTCCAGCAGTCTAAAAACTGCTGAAGGGTTCTCGAGTGAGGCCATGAGGAGACTTGCTTTTGTGGTTCAAGGAGATGAAAGTACTACATGCAGGTGAAAGCTCCAGAGAAACATATTTCAGCTTGTTTTAAGAAAGATTTCCCATGACCAGGGCTCTCAAGGTGGAACTGCTCACCTGTGAGCAGCCACCACTCGGAAAAAGCCAGGTTTCACCGGAGGGCTAGACAGGATGGATCCTCTCTGTACTCACGAGCAACCTTTATAGCCTTTCCCACGGTTGTGAGGAAGGCTGTGAGGACAGAACAGGTGCTTTTCCTGGTTGGGCAAGAACTAAAGGACAATAGATGTGTGGTTCTCAGACAAATCTTTCTTGAAAGTGAAGCAGGTGATAAAAAAGCCAGGTCCAAGGGACAGCAATGGTGTTCATGAAGCAGTGGCTCTCAGGGTCCTCCTGATCAGGAACTAAGAGTCCTCCCAGGAAGTAGAAAGTGTCCAAGTTTCTCTTGAACACTGGAGTTCACCAAAGAGCAGACTCTCAGAAAGCTCCTGATCAGAATGACATCAAGGTGTAGTTGATCTCACCTACCAAAGTAAGGTGCTCCCTATGCAGCATCCCTGACAAATTCCACCTGGTGCCATCACTCACTGTCCATAAAGAGAAGTTTTCTACCCCACAAGGCAGCTTTCCATGACTCAAGAACTCTAATCTGCTATTGTTAATGGTAAATCCATACCCAATGTCTATTGAGTTCCCACTATGTGGCAAACACTGCTGAACATTTTCCATGCATTAGCCATTGAGTTCTTGCCACAAACTTATTAAACAGGTTTCAGTGTAATCCTCATGTGGTCAAAAGTGAGGAAATGAAGCATTCATAATGTTAAGAATGTGTTCGGAGCCACACAGTGATACAGTTGTAACAGAATATAGTTTTCACAAACTTCCACCATTCATTTATACCTTTATTTGTTATGCTTGGGAAACACCTTTACTATTATCTGCTTTTTTTTTTTCTTTTAAACAGTCTATTTTAAAAGATTTAAATACCTACTTTAACCATTTCTTATATATCTGAAATCACAAAATTGCTGCACTTGATATGTATTTTCTCCCTAATGCATATTAAAAATAGACTCATAACTAATAGAAGTTTGCAAATATTCATCTATGTTCTAAGCAAAAGCATCTGACTTGGCAATGATTTTTTTTTCATATATACCATATTTTGGGAAGCATCACTCTAAATGTGTATTACTTCTCAATTTTAAAATGCAAATTTGACTAAAAGTCAGATTGGTTTTTATAGTAATTTTCCACTGTTGGTATTTTATTGTTGTCTTGTTGAGAAAAAGTCTCAGCAATCTTGTCTCCAAGACTGATTTTAGACATCTGAGACGATGAACTATATCGAGAAGATCAGCTATATCCCCATGAAGGCTCTCCAAGTTCCTCTGGACCCTCCCAGCTGTGTTATTCTTACCTGAACCCCCTTCTTCATAAATAGGTACAATGTGGTATAAGAGTAAACATAACCTGAGTTGCAGAGCCCAAGGCCTTCACACCCACATCCAGCAGCTCCTCCCTGCTAAGGCTCAAATCTACCCAGAGCTGGGAAAAGGGTATCGAGCCCAGTGGGAGAAACACAGGCCTTTACCGAAGAACTGAACTTTTTCCATCTCTGCCCACCCTTTAGCTATCACTGACTTATGGGAGGCTGAATCTACTCAACTGAAAAATTAATATAATCATTCTTATTCTGATAGTCAGATTGTTATATGGATAAAATGAGAAAATAAATGTGTAGGTTTTGTTAACTATGAGAATGACAGATACTGATTATCTTAAAGTGGACCTTATGACTTAAATATGCCAGTAGTTACTCCTTGGGTGGCATAAGTATAGGATAACTTCCAGCTCTTCTAGAAATGACCACATTGGAGAAAGTGGCAGGTGGAGAAGATTCAGTGATACTGCAGTGGTTCACCATGTGAGGGATTGCTATATGCTGGTCACTGTTCTAGGACCTAGGACACAGTGTTGACTAAGGGAGATAAACAGAGTTGATATTCAACTAGTGGAAACTAGAAGCCATGTTGACTGATAAAATTTTGGAATATTTTATACTAATGAGTTCATGTCATTTCCTTGAGTACCCAGTTCACGTACATTACTCTATCTACTCAAGCCCCTCCCTTAGTACTCTTAGACCTCCCTACACCCCAGAAACTTAAGGATAAAGCCAGACTTTCTGAACCCTGGCTTCATAATTTTATGAGTGTCAATTCTGATTAGTGTCATGCGGCATCAGCTGTTCAATAATGTGAATATCACCCTGGGAGAACAGATTCTATTCTGTGGAGGAGAAACAGAGTAAACGACTGAAACCATATATAATTCAATTGCAGATTGTGATAAAAGGGAACCTTAGAGAGCATGATCAGAAAAGACATACATAAGGAAGTAAGATTTGAATCAAGACAACAGTGAAGATAAAACAATGAGAGAAGGCCATGCAAAGATATAAGGGAAGAGCATTACAGGAAGAGGGAAGAGGGAGAGTCCTGTGGCCAGAACGGGCTGAGCCTGAATGAAGAACAGAAGGAAGGTCCATGTGACAAGGTCCTAATGCAGGTTGCCCAAGACAGGCCGGGGCGAAGTATGTGAGCGCTGACAGTCTTTGGTAGTCTGATTTTATTATGAGGGCAAGGTGAAGGATTAGAATGATTTAGATACATTGGAGTGAGATTATCATATTCACAAAATGCCTCATTCTGAGAAATTCAAATTCTGGAAGACTCTTCCTTTCCTACAGCCTACGAGGGCCCATAGAAATTTAGAAACCATATCTAAGAGGTTAAAAGTACAGGAAATGGCCAACCTGGAGAAAGTTTAATAGAGATATAGTCAATCATCTCAGATACCCGTAACTCAGCCTCATATGGTCTTACAACTACCAGGTACAGGGAGCCAAGCTGAATTTCAAACCAAGCTGAAATTATCATTTTCCCCCATTTTATAAGTAAACTGTATCAGATTCTGCAAAGAAATTACACAGTGTTTTACAGTTTCATGGTCAAGGATTATTTCACTGCTCTTGCTGAGTGAGAAAGTAATTAAGAAATCGTCCTAAGTTCACATACATTTGCCACAGCTGGACTAGCACTAAACATAGGTGCCCTAATTTTTGTTACAATACTCCATTGTCTCCTTGTGACATTGAAAGAACAGGGAAATTTTGTAACTTTTATGCAAGTCAGCTGAGGAATGACCCAGTCAACTTCCCACAAACTACTCAGGGCACTAGGCCCACACATACCAGTGACTATTTGGTCAGGTATTCAGAGAATCTGCACGCTCTAGCTAGTGTGGAAAGAGTGCGTATGTACTCAGTTTGACATAGGTACACTCCAGTTCATTTTCTCCAAATTTTAGAGCTAGCTAACATTTGCACAGGAAATTATCTGTGAATACATGCAAACTTGCCAAAAAAAAAAAAACATAAACTTCTTAAATAAGAACGAGCTTATCATAGCAGGGCGAGGGAAAGGCAAGAGTGGACCAGGAAGAAAATCATCTATTTGATCATTTTCCTAGAAGCACCCTAACTAACTATCACTTTAACTTGTGATTATTCCAGAAAATACAAAATAAGAGAAGAAAACATTATCATAGTTCTGGTGCAGCACTATTGAATAGAAGAATCCAACTCCAGGATATGGTAGAAGCCTTTGTCCAAAGGATGGGGCACAATGTCAAGATGACCTTTTCTACTTCTTGGAAATGAGATACCCTTCTTCCAGGAAGGTTATTCTGACTTCATCACCATTGATAGCTCCTTCTTTCACCCCATAATTTATTTCCTTTACTTTTTAAAATATAGCCTATCTCTCCCATTAGCCTCCAGTGCTATTTGAGGACAGAGATTTTACCTACTTCATAGTGCCCAGCATGGTATTATTCATAAGATACTCACCACATCCTTATTAAATAAAATGAAATATAATAATTACTACCATTTACAGAGCAACCTGTGCCACATACAACATATTTTATTTAATTCTTAGAGCTATCAAATGATGTAGGTGTCTTCATCCTTGTTTTACAAGCAAGGAAACTGAAGCCTTCAGAAATTAACTTGCCCAAGGTCACAATATTAGTAAGTAGCAGAATTGGGATTCAGTCCACATTTCGTCTGATGCAAACGCAGGGTAACTTACATGCTAATCTAGACTGTCTCCCTGTATTAACTATTTCATTATAAAATTGGACGAGAAGAGTTAGAATGGGGAGACAGGTTTAGACAAGCAGCCACTTGCATGAAGGAAGCTGGACCAGTTGAACTGCCACACAGAGTCCACATTCTTGAAGCGTACCTGGGTATTAGAGGGTGGGCAGGTACCTGTGGGAAGAAACTCATTTAGACCTTAAGCTAGTTCCCATCCCCTTTTAATGCCTGACAAACAAGCTGAAAAGGAGCTGCCCTGTGCTCCAGTGTATTGCGTGCTAATCCTATTCTCCTTGGGAGAAGAGAAGCGGCAGATGATTTCTACAAGTTTTGCCTGGCTTTGCAGACAGAGAGCTGAGTCAGAGGGAGAGTTGGCTGAAATTAGGGAAAGGCAGACTAGCAGCCTAACCCAGGGTGGTGCCAATCTCTTGTTATTCAACCTTTCCCAGGAGCTGGAGAGAAGAATGCTCCCACAACAGTGAGAGCAAAGATTTAGTAACCGTGGGGAGGTGCATTGGTAAAGGTTTTATATGTAAGTGCCAATTTGGAAATCCCAGGACTTAGAGTCATTGAAAAGTTATTGAAATGAATAAGCTAAAAGCCATCACACCAAGGCATGTGGAATAGTTGAACCAGTTTTAGTCATAGACTTAAGAAAACTGTGTCTTTGATTTTCAATGGTGGAATGGATGTTTTAAATCATGGAGATGGAGATTTTGAAATGTTCACTAAAATTCTTTCTTTTCTAGAACTTCCCTCAAATTAATTCTTCCCTCACATGGTCATGTGAGCATTTTCCATCCTTGCATTAGAGATGAACAGAGAGCAGAAAGCAGAGCGTCAATTATTGGTTGTTAAGTTGAGTAACTCAGATACTATGACTCAGCTACAAAAATATGAGATTTTGAAGGAATGTGTGATAAAAGAGTGTTTTCTGATCTGTAGGAGAAAGAATAAATTCTCATGGATGGGAAGAAAGAGATAGAAGAGACTTTAAGGTTAGTTAGAGAATGAGGGGCATAGCCAGAGGGATCATGAGAAAGGTATTGTGTCAGCATCCAATGAGCAGTCAGTGTCTACCTGAGTGTGCACTGCAGGTAGCCTTACAACAGGTAGAGCAGCTACTGCCTTCAGATCTAAGCTGTGTATGTCACCTATACTGATGAGCTATGAAGTCTTTCCTTGGGTAGAAGTCAGTATCCAAACCACAGATCATCTGGCAGGAGAGATAACCACCCATAACATCAGCCTTAAGCTTATGTTGCTGCCATTCAACTTACCCTAGAATTGCCAATTCTTCATTAGCATCTTGGAGTGACTATGTACCTATAAAGTGGACACTTAGAGGAATGATAGTATTGAAGAAAAGCCACATGTAGGTGGGTTGAAGGAAATAATCCAAGGATTTCCCTGTGTATTTAATGGGCCAAAAAAAGTAGATTAATCTTCTAAAATACACAGAATAATGGCCCCCAAAGATGTGTACAGTCCCAGGACCTAAGAACGTGTTACCATATGTGACAAAGGAACTCTGCATTAGCATTTGAGTTTAGGATCTAAAGATAGGACGCTTGCCTTGGATTATCCTCAAGGCCCCAACATAATCACAAGGGTTTTTACAGGAGGGAGGCAGGAGGGTCAGAGCCGCAGATGTTACAATGGAAACAGAAGTTGGACCATACAGAGTCACAGGACTTCTAGCCTTCTAGAAGCTGGAAAAGGGCAGGGAAAGAATTTTGCTAGAACATCAAGAAGAAAGCAACTTGTTGATAGCATTATATTTAAACTGGTTCTGGATCTACCAAGTTACATTACCTGGGTTTGGTCCCAGAGTTATGTGTTTTTAAAAGTTATCGGAGGTTATACTGAAATGACCTAACCTAGCCTATACACAGCAGGCTGAAAAATTCTTCATCTAAACCAAAAAAATCACTCCCCATAGCCATAGGTATTCAGTTTCACAAGAATACCTAAAGCGATTATGATCTCATCTCACTTTCAATAAAAATAAATTTCCATTTATTGAATATATCCTTGAATAATCAATATGTTAATATTTTCATGCATTGTTTCACTTAACCTCATCAAAATCCTATGAAATAATGATTAATATTTTAATCCACAATAGAAAAAGAAGATTTTGAAAAGCAAACTGTAACTGGATGGGATGCTTAATATCTGTTTTTGGGTGCAATTCGAGTTTTGTAGACTGGACCTCAAACCAGTTCTAATCATTCCTGCAGAAGCTTGGCGGCAAGGCTTCCCTCCATGTAATCCTTCCTCCTATAGGTTTTTAGGAGACCTCTCATTATCTCACCAGAGCCTTAGAAGATGCCTGATAAACAAAAGGCATTTCCACACTAGGCAAATTACATAAGCCTGAGCAAAATTTTGGTACCAAAGAACTGTCACTCCTGTAGGACAACAGGCAGCAGTAATCTGCTGTAATGAGGACAGGCAATAAACTGTGACGTGGATGACCTCTGACACTGACCCACAGGCCTAATGTGATCCCATGATCTGTGTCAACAACTCAACTCTGAGCTTGTGATAGATGATGTTCCCTTACTAGCAGTTGATACGTGTTCTACTTCTATCACCCCAATTCCTCCAAGCACATTGAGTCCCAGCCATGTGGGGGTCCCACCAGCCTCCTCTTCAACACCATCTTTCCTCTCCACACCTTAACCTCTAATCCATAGAATTTTTATTTGGTCTTAGAAGACAGTATGTTGTGACTCCTACTCCAGGTTTCCAAATCTATTGTTTTAACATAAACTTTTTACCTTACTTCCTTCCAGACCTTTTGGTCTTTGATTCTAAAAGTCCTACTTTGAGTACTAAAAGCCCCTTTTTGTCACACTACTCTCAGCATTGAGTTTAAAATTCTGCACAGGCTGGCAGTGAAAGCATAAGTTGCAAGAAAGATAGCACACACACACACACACACATTCATGGAGCATGCACACACACGCACACACTATAATGCAAAATATTATTCCTCTTCATAATTATTGTTCCCAGGGTCATCACAAGCAATAAAAAATTAAGCCAGGAATCATGCACACATTTCTCTGATGACAAAATCTTTGTGATGTCCAGTCCCCTGTTAGACTTCTGTTATTGGTAAACCCAACTCTGTATTCCTGACAGTTCTAACAGTAGGTCCTAGTTCTGTGCCTGTGGAGTAGCTATGTTCCTCCTTTCTCAGGAGAGTCATTCAAATATTCAAAGAGAATTACTTTGGCAACTGTGTCATCTACTGACCAAGTTCCACCCACCCTTTGCTTTTATTCAAGACCTTAGGTTGCCTGTCTTCTTCATCCTGGGCCTTCCTTTGGATGTGCACATGTTTTTCTGTGTCCCTCTTGACTTGTGACTTTCACAACTAAGCTGCATCACCCCAAGGGAGGTTCAGATTCAACTACAGAAACTTTTCCAAACTCATTTTTCCTGGCACATGGTCCTATGTCAAAGGAGTATTAGACCACGTGGGTATAGATTTCCAAAGCACCTGTCCATGAGATATTTTCAATGCAGAAAATATCAATGCATTCAGAGTCAAACCAACCTCTATGTACAGCCCAAAGTAGACTCATAAAGCCAGACAAACTGGGAGCCACACAAAGACAAGAAAAACTGTTCTGAATGTGTTATGTAGTAATAAGTCTAGCAATAGAGATAATCTGAAATCACCATCACAGTGAGCTTCAAAAACCACAGAGGACAGAGCAGGGCATGGGGTGGAGACTTTTCCAAGTGATAGAGTGCAGAGGAGCAGAATCAGAGGTGACCTCTGCCCAAAACTTGCTTTAGGTCCTTGAACAATCATTTCACCTCTCCCAGTTTTCTTTTTCTCACTTGTGAAACAACAGGATTTTAGAATGGTTTTCCTAGGGTATTTGCCTGTTTACTTGGATCAGGAAAACATTTCTGCACATGTGCATGAAAAATGCATATTTTATGTATAAGCAATATATGTAAACTACTATATTATACATAGTATAAAACAGCAGAGGAATTTAAGTCATTCATTTTTCAAAAATTCTCATGTACTTTTCTTCATCTCAGTGAATCACGAGCACTGAGAACAGGAATTGGAAAACTTTTCTATAAAGGACAAGATCGTAAATATGTTAAAATTTACAGACCATATGTGGGTTTTCTGTTTTAAAGCCTATTTTTTTCTGTCATTAATATAGCCACTCCAGTTTCCTTGTAGTTGCTCTTGGCATGACATATTTTCCCCTCTTCTACCCTCAATTTATTTGCATTTTTTAATCTAAAATAGTGTCAACTAAAGGGAATACTTGTACAATCTTGGTGGGAATCGAAATTAGTACCGCCATTTTGGAAAACAGCATGGCGATCTCTCAAAAAACTAAAAGTACAATTACCATCTGATCCAGAAATACACTTCTGGGTATACATCCAGAGGAATTTTCTACATTGAGTTGAATAGATTGTCTTACTCATACTCATTGTACCACTATTCACAATAACCAAGATATGGGAACAAACTAAGTGTTGATTAATTGATGAATGGATAAAGAGGATAACAGTATATATACACACTAGAATTCTGTACTATTTGTAAAAAGAAGGATATTTGGTCATTTGTAACAACAAGGATCAATCTAGTGGATATTTGCTAAGTAAAATAAAACAAACACACAACACTTATGATCTCACTTATGTGTGAATCTAAAAGAATTAAACTCAGACATATAAAGTAGAATGGTGGTCACCAGAAGCTGATGGCAGGGCAGAAAGTGGGCAGTGATGGGCACAGGAAAAGGAAAGACATTAGTCAAAGGGCAAAAAGATTCGATTAGTCAAGAGGAATAAGATTGGTGACCTATTACCCAGCATGGCAATAATACATATTTTACATCTCAATTTCCTGAAAGAGTAAATTTTAAATGTTCTCACCACAAAGAAATAATCAGTATATAGAATGATAGACATGTTAATTAACTGATTCAATAATTTGCAATATAAATATGTGTCAGAACATTACACTGAACCTCATAACAATACACAGTTATTTTCTCCATTAAACAAAAAACAAAAGTTAGTAAGCAAACAAATAAAGCACATACACAAACAAAATGGTGTCTCCTAGAAAGAGCATATCATTGGATTTTGTTCTTGAATACAGTCTGATAGCATCTGCCTTTGGATTATTCAAGTCATTCACATTTATGCTATTATTGATATGTAACTACCTTGTTTATCTGTTCATATGTTTTATATCTTCTGTTTCTTCAATTCTTCTTTAATGATTATTTTCTATTGAGTGGATATTTTCTAATATAACATTTTAACTCCCATAATGACTTTTTACTGTTTTTTTGAATTGTTTTTAGTGGTCGCTCTATCACTTCCTGTATAAATTTTAATTTATTATGATCTACTCCAGATTTATACTTATATAATTGAAGTGAATATAGAAATTGTTACTACAGTATATTATAAATGTAGCAAAATATAGCATATTATTGTTATACATATTAAATAATATTTTATCACATTATAACCATATTATACATGTTACAAATACAACTATACTATAATTATTTTCTTTTATAATTCTATATCTATTAAAGAAACCAAGATACAGTGTCGTTGTAACTATTCAACTCTGCGATTGCAGTATGAAAATAGTATGGACGATACATATATGCATGAACTTTACTGTGTTCCAATAAATTTATAGAAACTGAAAGTTAAATTTCACATAATTTTCATATGTCATTATATATATTCTTCACTTTTTTCCCCAACCACTTAAAAATGTAAAAATCATTTAGTTCACAAGCGCTACCAAATCAGGCAAGGGCAGGACTGAGTCTGAGTACGTAGTCTGCCAGCCATTGGTCTGTCAGATATGACATTTCAACATGGTTCATGTGGCACTCTGAGGCCACCCAGGCATACCTCTAGGCCTGCCATGGTGAAAATAAGCCAGACATTGGGCTTCACATCAATCTCCATTTCATTAAGAACAGTTCTATTTTGTTTTGTTTTCCAAATGGAAAGATTGCATTTCACAAAATTTCCTAGGAAAGAAGACATAAGGGAGAGAAAGAAGGAGGAAAAAGGAAGGTAAGGTTCAAATATTCTTTGCAGCTCTGAAAGTCTACCACATTCATCTGAAATGATACAAAACTGTCAAGAACTCTGGGACAGAGCTTCAGTTAATCTTGAAACAAACGTTAATCTAAATTAATTTTTGCAAATGGAAGCAGCATAAAGGGAAAAGGAACGTAGATTTCACAGCTGCGTCTACAGAAGCAGGAGAACAGAGATCTCTTGGCGCCCTCTTGTGTCCCTTAACTAGCGTCACAACAGCCAACCTCTGAATATTGAGAATTTATAACAAAGCTGGGCAACTGGTTAAATTCTGGGAGCAAAGAAGTTGAGGTGGTGGCCGGGAAGTGTCATTGCTTATCTATCCTGATATGCTATATTTGAACACACCTTCTACAAACAATATTCCCTAAAAGAACAGTGTAAATACTATACACTGTTCCAAAGTAGGTTGATCACCCTTTTTGTATTTCCTTAGCTCATGAATTTATGTCTTCTTTGCATAATTAGAGCAATTAAGATAATAGGCTTTATCATAAGACATACGCAACTCCCCTTCATTAGCTGCTAACTCAGGGCAAGTCAATTAACCTCTCTCTTTAGCAAATCAATTAACCTTTTACTAAGTGCTCCTGCAGCCACTAATCGATGAATGAGAACCCACTCATGTAGGAATATTTCTTTCACTATGACTGAACAGCAAAGTCCACTTTGCTTTAAAAGTTAAAACTGGAGACACAAAAAGCAAAGGAAAGTACAAATTGGACTTCATCAAAATAAAAATATTTACATATGAAAAGACATCATAAGTGGGCTAGGAATGTAGCTCAGTGATAGAGGCACTTGCTATCAAGAAAGTGAAAAGACCAGTTACAAATGAAAGTATTTGCAAATTATACACAATAGACTCTCCTTATCCATGTTGTTTGTAGTTGTCAGGTTTGAAAAGTCACTGCAATCACTGAAACTAAAACCTAAACATTTTCTTGGGAATTCACACATTCACACAGTCTCAATTTTAACTTACATTGGTTTATGTTATATGTAATGTATAAATGAAATATTTATACATAATACCTAACACAATGTAAATGCTATGTAATAGTTGTTATATTGTAGACACACAGAAATATATATATATATATATATATATATCACATTATTTTACATATATATCATGGAGTATAATCTTAAATCCTAAAATTAACTTATACTGGTAGTTTCTATTTTCTTTAGTTTACAAAAGAGAAAACAAAGTCAAGGTTTAGCAAGTAAGTAAATCTATATAAAACCACTGTGGAGAACAGTTTAGCAGGTCCTCAAAACATTACACATAAATTATCATATGACCCAGCCATTCCTCTCCTAATATGTGCTCAAAATAATTTTTCAAAAAATATTCAAACAAAATTGCAATACTATTCACAACAGCTAAAAGATGGAAAAAATGTAAATGTTCATCAACAGATGAATGATAAATGAAAGGTGGTATATTTGTATAATGGAATGTTATTCTGCCATAGAAATGGAAGTACAGTCATCCGTTAATATCCATGGAAGATTAATTTCAGGAGTCCTGTGGATACCAAATGTGCAAATGCTCAAGTCCTTTTACATAAAATGGTACATGCCTGTATTATTTGTATATACCTATATAATCTTGCTGCATACTTCAACTCTTCTTTAGATTATGTATAATACCTAACACAATGTAAATGTTATATAGATATTTGTTATAGTGTATTGTTTAGGGAATAATACTAAGAAAAGTTTGATCATATTATTACAGACATATTTTTTAAAGCACGTTCAATCTGTACTTGTTGAATCCAAGGATGCTAAACCTGTGCCATGGAGGACCAACTATAAGTGATACAATAGAATGAGCTTAAAAAACTGTTAAATGAAAGAAATTAGGCCATGAGAGGCTGCATACTGTATGATTCTATGGATAAAGCCAAAGATACAGAAAGCATATTAGTAATTGCTAGGGGTTGAGGGAGGGGTGAGTGACAACTTAATCTCCTTTGGGAATAATGACAATTTTTGAACCAAATACAGATGATGTATGCATGGCATTATGAAGGTACTAAATGCCGCTGAAATCTACAGTTTAAAACAGCTAATTGTAAGTCATGTGGATTTTACAGTTTAAAAATACACCACAAAGAAAAGTTGGAACTGTAACAAAGATAAGATTTACCTCATTTCAGATGGCAGCATCTATAATATGTCAGTTTGAAAATAACAGAATGGGTTTCTGTGCCTGCCAATTGGACAGGGCAACAGAGAGACACTCTACAGAGAGGAGAGAAGAAAAAAAGAAAATCTGTAGGCAGGAAACATGCAATCAGGACGCAAAGAGGAGGCAGTGATATTCCCAGGCCCTAGTTTCTTCTATCTTCCTTCTGCCTAGATTGCTTAAAACCCCTACTACTCCTAATAATTCACTTTTTTCTTTTCTTAAATTATTCTTTTGTAACTTATAAGCAAAGGTTCCCTACCTAAAAAGCAACTCCAGTTGAAGGATCCACCACCTACGCCATGAAGCCCACTGTGCCCAGAGGAAGTGTCCCATTTGAGGTTAACTATGGAAATCTTGCCCCCTAAAGACTTGAAAAGAACTTGATGATGCCTGTAGAATAGACACAGTACCTACTCTGCCTCCACCAAACACCATCAGACACTGATTAAATACTACTGATAATGAAGATTGCATTATCATCATGGGAGTGCCATCCCATATTTGAGGAACTCTGGCTATTAGAAAATTATTCTTTGTGAAAGGGCAGAAACCTATTCATTAAAGTGTTATATATGCAAAAAAAAAAAAAAAGTCACTTGGAAAAAACATTGCATTGTGTCTCCTCCCTGTGATAAATTTCAGTTTGGAGACAATGACCACTTCCTCACTTCTTTTTCTGGATGCTTTGTGGCACACACATAAACACTATCTTCTCTCCACAGAACACTTCCAGGCCCAGGCCTCTTGCAAACATCTTACAGCAGTTAAGATTTCAAGTTGCAGCATCAGACTTGGATTTGACTTGGCCGTGCCCTACATTAACCATAAGCCTGGATGAATCAGCTAACCTTAGGATTTCAGTGTTCTTATCTGTGAATTGAGCATCATAACAGACTTCAATGAAAAGGACTTCTGTGAGAAGCAACTGAAGTACTTCATGTAAAGAACACAGCACAGTGCCTACCAGAAGGTCGACCTTCAGTAAATGATAGCCTTGATTGTTTTTAGTACATTACGATTACTTGTTACGTGGTTACTCTCATCTAGCAGGGAAGATTTGTTTGCCAATGTCGTTCAAGCTTGGATACAAAAGAATCATGTTAGTAAATCGATGTGTTACCATAAACTCTGGTAACTAAAATCCTCATTAATATGTGAGAAAATTGGGACACAGGTTAAAAGGTTGGTACATGGTAGATGGCAAGTTGCAACATCCCAACTATGTCACCTTAGTTCATTATCCATCCACATGATGGCACTCAACAATAGAGAATGTCCTGCTGAGCCCTCAAAATCATGTCCCAAGGTGGTATCATTTTCCTTCAGGAAAAGGGCTTTCAGTATTCAAGGAGAGCAGATATTTGCAGATATCTACTCTTTTTAAAGTAAATAAAGATACTTTAAGACACTACTAAAAAGATTGGTTAGTAGTAAATATTTAAGCATGAGATAGTCACTTAACAAGTGCTTAAATAAAATTTTTTTAAAAATAATATTTTTTGGTAATACCAGGACTGAGTCCAGGGACACTGTATTACAGAGCTACATCACCATTCTATTTATTTATTTATTTACTTAGAGACAGGATCTCACTAAGTTACCTATGCTGACCTTGAACTTGTGATCTTCCTGTTTCAACCTCACTAGAGCTGATGATTACAGGTGTGCACCACCACACGTGGTCTGGAGGAAAAATCTTAATGAGTATTAATCAAAAAAAAAGGAAACTTCCTATAAATACCCCACTTTTGAGTTTACAGCACAACTGTTCCATCCCCACATCCACAATTCAGTCAATTTTTTTGGAGAGATGAAAATAAACCACACTGAATTAAAGTATGTGTTAACTTGGGTTTCCTATCTTTTGCTCTTTCCTAATGCACTAATGAGAATTCTGCTTGTTTTGCAGAATTCTCCCACTTCAAAAGAGGAATTCAGAGTACTGCAGGTTTGCTCCTGTCCTATTTTTGAAATGGAATTAGCAAATCAGCAGAGAGATGGAGAAGTGAAGATAGGCAACTCACATTAGAAAGGCAAATATTTAATCATTTAAAAGCATAAAATGTAGAACTTAAAGAAAAGAGAAGAAAAAAATAAAATCAGTAGACTCAGTCATTGTTGTTGTTTTTACCAAATTTCAGTTTTTGTGTGATAGTAAAGGTGTATAGTGAAGGCTTGGAATGGTTGCAGATTGTAAGAGATGTGAGGATCAGGAGGAACTGAGGAAGAAAGAATGGTAAGAAGATCTGAGTTATGAATTATACCCCTATTGATCTCTGCCAAAAGATTCAAGTAAAGATTTGAATCACTTTTTATTACTCTGAATATTAAACTTGGTTTCTTTGAAGTTGAAGACAGAATTTCAGGCAGTTGAAGTTCCCAGGTCTGTTCTGATTACAGCAACACAATCAGAGGCACCCATATGTTCACAACTTGCTGGTATAAATAGTGCTTACCTCTCCTGCTTCTCTCTGCTCCAAAGCAGAACCTGTCAAACAAATCATGTTCAATATATTGATCACTACTAAGCAAATGTGCTCCTTTACCACAAAAAGCATGTAATAGAAATATAAGACCCTTATACTTCTGCTGCTCTTTTTTCTTTTTTAATTTTTTTAAAAATTTCATTAAAAATTTTAATTAGTTGTACATGACAGTAGAAAGCATTTATACATTTTGATAGATCAGACACAATTGGAGCACAACCTTCCACCCTACTGTTTATATATATTGCATAATACCTTCCTTCCTTCCTTTCTTACTCCCTTCCTTCCTTCCTTCCTTCCTTCCTTTCTTCCTTCCTTCCTTCCTTCCTTTCCTTTTCTTTCCCATACTGAAGATTGAAGTCAGGGGCTCCCTTTACAATATTTAAATCTCCTTAATCTCATTTGAACTTCTCAATATTCCTGGAAAGCATTTTACCAATTAGGGATGGAGAGTCACAGAACTCACCTTACTTGAATAGATGTCCCAATCAGTAAACTACAGAGCTGGGTCTTTGTACTTTCACTGCAAGTCTATGACACTGGCCAGCACACTGTTCCACTGTTCAAATATGCTTTAAATACTACTTCAAGGACAGGTCCATGTATGTGGAAGCAAAAACATTACGTGGAAAGTTTGAAGAACTTGTTTCCGGTCCCTCTTTCTAAAACTTTGGATAAGTCGTTTTTCCATTCTGGTCCTGGTTATCAGCTTCCTCGGCTATTTGTATTGTAGAACTCAAGGATTATCATTAGTAATGATAATAACCATTATGAATAGAAGACAAACACTACTACTGGGTACATAGATCTATCATCCATGAAATCTTCATCGCCTTGCAAGATTTCAGATAAGTTAAAAAAAAAAAAAACTGGAACGCAAATGCAAATCAAACAGGTTCTCTTTTTACAGTATCAAATAGCCCAAAATATCTTTTAATTATCAAAATATGAGTGGCTATGAGGCTTTATTCTCTGAGGTATGTTGTTTACCTGGTATATGTATTTAATTACCTGGTATATGTATTTAATATGCTAGAATGGTATATGAAGTCTTAATAATAATAATAATATAAAAGCAGAAGCAAATTGCAGTAAGTTCCGGTTATGCATCAACTGCTAAGCATGTAAAAGGATATAAAGACTATGCATTATATTTTACTCTCTAAAACAACATCAGTAAGCAGATAATTTTATTAGCTATGTTTTTTAAGAAAAGCAAACCAAGAACCAAAAGGACTGGTTTTCCCTACACTATGCAGTGAACTGTAGAGCTTGGGTTGGGACCTGGGTTTGCCTTCTTCAGAACCTGTTGTTCAAAACTGCCGTGCTCTGCCAAGGTTAGGGGGCCTTTGTGTACTCCCTCTACCTGGGCCTTTGACTTGAATCCAGGTGGGCAGTTCTGAGTGATAGAAGCCTCTTAGCTATTACCTGGTGCCCTTTCCTCCTGCCCTGCATTGTTAGTGCATCCCATCTATCTTCCTTTCTCCCTGGGCCAAATCCGGTCATCCTTGCTCATACAGTTTCCATTTCTCAGCATTCAGGAAAATAAAGTTCAAGAATTAGAGTGTGGTGAGAAGGGCTTTTTCCCCCTTCTTCACCATAAAGGCCTGGGAACTTTATATAAAAGAAGAAACAGCCACAAAATATCTATTGAAACAAGCTTTGGGCTTCGTTCTGGATTGTGTCTGTATTTTCCATATTTCTGAAACCCACATTGAGCAAGTGGGACAGGTTTGGGCACTTAAAGTCAGCTGTACCTTGTCAACCCAAATGTAGGTAGGCCATTCCAACCCTTACCCTAAGAGAGAAAGCCATTTTCACTGGGGAAAACAAACTCCAAGTCACACAGGAAGAGGAGCACTAGAGTTCACCTCTGCATTTCATGGTCACCAACATGTGGCTTACCCTCAGACAGAGAAAGAGGAATTCTCAACACTGGATTTCTACACAGCTCGGACACAGCCCTGGCTTCTGAGCTATCAGGTGATCACGTGCTCTCTTATAGACACACAATCTAGGGTCAGAGACTTGCTCAATATCATCAACTCCTAAAGACTATTCTCCTAACACTCTGACTTCCTATTTAAACTTGAGTTTACTCTTGGGAAACTCAATAACCCTGAGAGTTGTTCTAACCAGTAACTATAGAGGACTACCCATGGCAAAATGTCCTTCCTTCCTGGAAAGATTCAGGAATGATCACACGTATAAATGGCTTTAGAGACCTAGTCTAATGTCCATCACAGATCTAACAGAAGAGACAGAGACAGAAATAAGGAGAGAAAGAGGAAGAAAAGAAGGGAGGGAGGGAGCGAGGAGAGGGAAAGAGATGTTTATCAATAAGTGCTGAATTATACACAGTTAAAGAGATGTTTTATTAGGTACTTCTTGAAATCTTTAATATGATAAAAAGATGATTCTATTCCTTAATAGAGAAATAAGGCCCCAAACTATTTAGTCATTTTTTGTCCCCTTCAAAAGATTAAATGATTTGTGTTTAGTCAACTTTTTCAATGCTGTGACTAAAAGACCTGACAAAACAATTTAAAGGAGAAAAAGTTTATTTGGGGGCTCACAGTTTCAGAAGTCTCAGTCCATAGACAGCCTGCTTCATTTCTTGGGGCTCAAGGTGAGGCAGAACATCATGAAGAAAGAGAATGATGAAGAGAAGCAGCTCACATAATAATCAAAACTCCCAGAGAGACTAAGCTCAGCTCACTAAATATATACCCCAAAAGCAAGCACCCAATGCCCACGTCCTCCAGCTACAGTTACCACTCAGTTAATTTACCAATAGAGTTAAGGCTCTCATAACCCAATCATTTCACCTCTGAATGTGCTTGCATTGTTTCATACTTAAGCTTTTGGAGGACACTTAATATCTAAACCATAACATTTCACCCCAAGCCCCCCAAAGCTCATGCTTATCTCACAATGCAAAATTATTTAGTCCATTTCCAAGTGTCCCCCTAGTCTCGACAGTTCAAGCATTGCCCACTGGGGACTAAATTAGAACAATTTAGATTCCATACTTTTATAATTATGTCAAAATTGATTCTACTGTCATGTATAACCAAAAGAACCAATTAAAAAAAAAAAAAGTTAAAGTCCAAAGTCTCCTTTGAGACTCAAGGAAAACTCAAATCATGAGTTCTAATAAAAATCAAAAGCAATTTACAAGTATCCAATGCATAAAGGTACAGAGTAAACATTTCCATTCAGAAAAATAGGGGCATAGAAAGAAGAGATGGGACCAAAGCAAGACTGAAATCCAGCTGGACAAACAAATATTGTAGTTCCATGTCTGGCATCCGGAATATATGAAATCATGATGTTCTCTCCACAGGGCTTGTTTAGCTATGTCCCTATGGCTTTGCTGGTTATGGCACACATGACCACTCTATTGGCTTGCTCAATTCTGCAGCCTTCTCCAGCAGATTTTCCGCACTACTGGCATTTCTTAATCTTGGGCACCTCAACTGCAGCTTTGGCTTCCTCTTCGCATCCTCAGGCATCACCCTCTCTGGAGCTGCCTGCAGGGCCTCCAACCCTGATACACTTTGCCTGCCTTCCAAGGCCTCCCTTTGAAATGTTGGTGGAAGTCTCCATGACCCCCTAACTCCAGCATCCTGCAATCCTGCAGAACCAGCACCATGTGGTTGATTCCAAGGTCTGCCACCATCTCAAGACGGTGGCTGCAGCAGCCTTTGAGTGTCTGGATGACTGAGAATGGTGGTGGGCGGGGAGGGGAGGGGGGCAAAACTCTCCAGGCTGAACTGTGCAAGCAGGGTGCCTCACTGGTCTCTTTTCAAAAGAATTTTTACTTTTACTCCTTTGAGCTTGAGATGGGTGTGGTCCTGCCAGCTCCTGAGATGCCCTCTAACCATCTTTCCTACAGTCTCTGGATGGTCTTTAGCATTTCTTTAGTAGCAGTAATGTCTTACAACAACTGCAACTTCCTGAGCTTGTTTTAATCTCACCTTTCAAGTCAAAGGTTTTCAATTTTATTGCTCTACTTTCTGCTCCTGATTATCACAATAAATTTGGCTAAAAGCCTCCAGCAATATCCATGCCACCACCTGAATGTTAAGTTGCTTAGAAATTTCTTCCACCAGATTAAAAAAAATCCATCACTTTTACAATTGGCTTCACAGAAAGTCTCAGGACATGGGTAAAGTATAGACAGTTTCTTAGCCAAAAAGTAACACAAATGGCATCTAGTTCAATTTCCATTAGGGTCCTCCTCTGAAACCTCATGCATTTTGTCTTTACTTTGTATAGTCTTATGGAATTCTGATCTTCAGTGCTTCCACTAGTTGCCCAGAAAGCTTTGCTTACAATCATCTAAACCTTTTCCAGCTTACATTGCTAAACTGTCCAAAATTCCTCCCACAAATTCCAAAAACTCCAAAAGTTTCTAAACCACATGGTCAGTTTAGTCACAACAACTTGGTACCCATTTCTGTTTTAATAAACTTTTCTGTTTCTGTGACTAAAAGACCTGACAAGAACAATTTACAGGAGTGAATACTCATTTGGGGGCTCACAATTTCTAAGCTCAGTTCATAGACAGCTGGCTCCATTCCCTGGGGCTCCAGGTAAGGCACAAGTGCATGGCAGAGGGAAGCTGCTCACATAATAATCAGAAACCCAAGAGACTAAGCTCAACTCACAAAATATATGCCCCCAAAAGCACACATCCAATGTCCATCTCTTCCAGCCATACCCTACCCACCTTCAGTGACCATTCAGTTAATCCCAACAGGAGATTAATTCACTGATTGGGTTAAGGCTCTCATGACCCAATCATTTCACCTCTGAATGTTCTTGCATTGTCACACACATGAACTTTTGGGGGACATCTAATATCTAAATCATAACTTGTTTAAGGTACTCCAGTGTTCCTTTAAAAGGAGACCTACAGTCCATGTTTTCTCTGCTTCAAGGGCTATATCTATCATACTATGTGGCTGTGGATTCAGAACAGATATCACTTTGTTCCTCCAGACTCAAAAACAATCAAAACTGAATGATGCCAAGGGCTATATGTCTTATTGGTTGCTGAACTTCTAGCACAGTGCCTGACACATTGAACTTATCTGTGATTTTAAAAGAAAAACTTTGCCTCTTGAATCAAATAGTACTCAGAACCAGAAGAGGTTCTTCTGAACATTCTCTGCAGTGTTAGTCCCAATATTTATAGAGTGAAAGAAAACAAAGTGAAGGAATTACTCGAATGGGTACAGTAACCCTTTGCTATGTCTGTGTACACTACAGGGACAGTCCCTAATTAGAAGTTAGTTGGCAGCTTCAGGTTGGTTAAACTTCAGTTTTGTTTTACCATTCACATTGAATTGGGTTTTGGTTTGCTTGCATGGGAACCCCAGCTATAAAGACATCCTCAGACCAAGACTTCCTTCTTATTTGCTATAACAATAGTATTTATTTAATGAGTAAGTGCAGCACAACAATAATATAACATTGTCTTACTAAGTCTTTTTAATGACCCTAGGATTATTCATCATTTTCAGAAGAGAACCTGTTCCACAGATTACGTTTTGAACAGCAAAGTACTAACCCATATCCATAGAATGGAAGAATTTTAAAGGGAAACTTAGTTGCTTAAATTAGAAATATGAAGAACAGGCATTCCAAAGTGCTATCTCTTAGAACACTTATTTATCCCTACACTACTACTCTGAGCTAAAACCAGTCAAAAATCCTATTACACCCTACTACAGACAAAACACCACAGAGGCACAGAGCTAACACACATGACAGAGTATGAACTGGGAGGGGTATACCCCAAAACACTTTCCTAGTGCCTTGTGATCTATCTCCTGTGCTTGTTCACCATTGGCCAAACCCAACCGGAAAGCAGGAGGCACAGCCTCAGTGAGGCAAGAGCAGGGTAGATTTGGGTGGAGGGTAACTCCAGATGAGCAAACTGAAGCTATCTGATGTTCTCATGACTCTGTAAGTCCAGACCAAGCTGATTTCCACCTCCTCTTTGACCCAGAATCAAAATAACAAGGAAAAAAAATGGGGGCGGGGTGCAGAGAAGGGAGTGCACTTTTCTGTTTTGTGCCTGTTTGTTTTACCTGTCACTGAACATACACTCTCTGTGGAGAAGAAACATCTTTTTATTTGTAAGGCTACACCTTTTGACGGTGCTCTTAGCATCATCATGAAAATTTCTCACTCCTCTTTCCCCCAGTAGACAATCCTTTACATTCTTAAATCATCTCCTCTCCCAACTGCAAGAAAATTGATGCAGGATTCTCTTATAAATCATCCTACTTCTTCTACAAATGATCCTATTTCTTCTCTGATTCATTATAAAGTTCTCTCTAAAAATGTTTAATAGTTTTTTAAAAACTGATAGCCTATCAAAAAAATTTTTTTGCCTGTTTAATGCTTGAATCCTCCTGTCTTTGGGGCCCAGGCACAAGATTTACACCACTTACACACATTTGCACAGTTCCATTTGCCATCTACCTATGGGAAAACTCCACCTAGATGTTGAAGAAGTTTGAGTTGAGCAAGTACCCAGTTCAAACTTAACTTCTTTCCTCTGATTTTCCCCCCTTGGCTTTCTTATGATAAAGTCACTATCGCTCTCCTACTAATCATCCAGGTGCTATGCCAAGTCTAATCTAGCTCTAAAAAGTGCCAGTGTTTGTATCTGCCACTTAACTTCTACTGAGAAGATCAGATCGTTGTGCAAGCTCCCTTTTTTGTTTCTTGCCTGGACTAGTAAAATAATTTCCTGCTTCTTGTTTTTTCCCTCTCTAGTCTAATTCACACACACCACCATTAGATTCATATTCCAATCACATCACACATTTTAAAAGAAAATCATGCAAGTATCTGAACAGCCACTGAAGGGCAAGGAACAGATAAGGAGGATGGGGGTTCCAGGTTAGCATCCCACCTCTTTGGACTCTAATGGCTATTCTGTTTTTTCTTCACCTCTTTGTGGCAAGTGTTGAATTTATCTTCTTTTTCATAAATTTCCACATATTTTCAAGTTTTGTAACTGGCATTAGTATAAGTGGGAGGAGAGGGGAAATGAGATCAGTAGTGGCAGAGGAGGAAGGGGTCAGGGAGAGCCTACATGACCAAGTGGTTGCCAGGAGGGAAATTGAAGAGATGATGATCATTTTAAAGAACCAGGGTTTCTAAGCATAACGGAAGAGGAAATATCCCCACTGACCAGTCTTTTTAATGACAACACCATTTTTGAGGGCTTAGAAGTCATGGCAAGGGAATACCCAAATTCCAACTCTTTCAATCTAAATGGAAACAAAATCAAAGCTCTCAGGTTAGTAGACATTCTTCAAAAATCTTTTAAAAAGAAAGAGAAGTCTTGATTTGTTTAGTAATCCTAAAATTTCACAATCCTAAAGTTCATAGGGACAATATTTTTTAATGGCTGCAGTAACACATACTTAGAGGGATTTGGTAAGAAATACAATAAACATCAACTCTGAAGAGGAAAGAAAAAGAATGAAAATAAAGATAATGAAAACAGTGTGGAGGGTGAGCTGGTCCACCCAGAGAACATGACAAAGAGGAGGAGGAGGGGCAGGATGAAGCAAGCTCAGTATTGAGAAAGGGTGCAGAGGGCACCAGGCTCTCACATTCAAAGAAAGAAGATTTCAGAAGGAATATTACAATGACTATATTGACAAGAGAGCAAAGACTGGAAAATAAAGAAGGTCTTTGAGAGAAAAAAAGAAAGAAAAAGAAAAGATGCTAAGGATAAGAGAGAGAAAGATACAACAAAACCATCCTAAAGCTAGATTCCCTTAAGCTACTGGTTCTGCAGTTACTTCTGTAGAGAGTAATATGCAAATTTTTAGGAAGAATGTGTCTAATATTTTCACATCATCATGGTGCAAAATAAACTTTTGTTGCTCTGTTAATGTTGGAATTACATATGGAATATTTCTTCCGTGGACTCCATTGTCAAAGTCTATAAATATTTTCTTGGAATTTTCATTTTTCTCATTTTCTCTTTTTTATTAATCATGAATAGCAATCAATTAAAACATTTGCTGATTTTACATCAGTTTTTTGTGGTTCCTTTCATTCATAATGTGTTAAGGTTATAATAACTGGAATAAAATTGCTCTAACATATAAAGGTAACAGGTTTTCTTTATAATAACAACTAGATCGTTTTCATAGGTGACCCAAATATTTCTAGTTGGAAGACTTTACTTTTCAGCTGGCTGCTTTGGGAAGAGTTATTAACAAATTTTTCAATTTGTTTTTGTTTGTTTATTTGTTTGTTTTGTCACAGGAGTGGTTTGGAAAGTGGCAGAAAAACAGTAAAGATGCTATTTAACTACATAGTTCGTGGGTTTTAACACTCTTATACGCCAGTAGGTACCTCATGTGTTAAGCTACTCATGACTTGCTCCTGGAAATTTTGAACTTATCACCTTTTGTAAAATCAGGCCTAAGAGTAAATCATAACAATTTCAAAAAACATACTTCTGGTTATTCTTTTATTTATTCTACTTCAATTGTTCTCTGACAGATAAAGTTTTTCAAATCTAATAAATGCAAAATTGAAGAGGATTTGTTATTCTTAAAACTGAAAAACATGTAATGGTTTCATATTCTGAACCTCATAAGGAATTGCCTTTTCAAGGCCCCATTCAATCGCACCCAGGCTGGGTGGTAGAGAGTTTGTGGACAGGACTGACTCCACACTCCACCCAAAGATTGGCCTCACCAATAAAGCCCATTGGCATTACCCTATCTCTTGTGCCACGCTGATTGTGTCAGGTATCAGTCACTTCATGACACTCCCTTGGCCATGGTAAAATAGTACAGAGAAGGAATATAAATGCGTAGGTCCAGAAGAGAGCAGGAATTTTCTTTGCAATGGTCAAGGTCAAAAGGGGGATACATTCTTTTCTTTTGAATCATGTCATTTGTGAATTGGAGATTTAGAACAACTACCAGCACATGGAAAAAAATTTTTTAAATTCAAAAGGAAACTGAGTTAAAGCCCTAAAGGATTTCTTTTTCTTTCTTTCTTTTTTCCTTCCTTCCTTTATTTATTTACTGCTGGGGATTAAACCCAGGGATGCTTTACCGCTGAGCTATATTCCAAGTTTTTAATTAAGTTTTCATTTGGAGACAGGTTCTTGCTAAGTTGCTATGGGTCCCACTGAATTGCTGAAGCTGACCTTGAACTTGTGATCCTCCTGCTTCAGCCTCCCAAGTTGCTGAAATTACAGGTGTGTTCCACTGTACTTGCCTTGAGAGAGCTCTATCTGATGGTTATTTCTGGACTTTTCAGATACTTGAGTCTACAGACTCCATTTATGGGTTAAAACAGCTTGAGTTGGATTTTCTATTTCTGGTAGCCAATAACACATCAAGACAATAAAGTTCAAAAGCAAAATATGACACAAGTCTTACTTTTCCTTTATGTGTGTATCACCACTCTGCAGCTCAGCACTGCCCAATTGAACTTCTTATAATGACAGAAATGTTCCTTAGCTCTGCTGTCCAGCACACTTGCCATTCACCCAGTGTGACTACTAAGTACTCAAAATGTGACCTAGTGTGGCTGCACAAGTCAATCTTTAATTCATTTTGACTAAATTTGATTTAAATGCCCACAGAAGTGCCTTTCTGTTTCTTGTCACATTGTTGAAATAGCCACCCATGGAAGCAGGTCCAAATGCCTCCTGCTGTAGGAAGTTTTGATCACACTGTCCAGAACTGTGAACTTACCCAATGCTTTCCTTCTATTTCTTTCATTCTCTGGCATTTATAAATAATGTGTTGTTTCATAAAAAGATATTCATCAGCATTTCATTTTAAAAAATTGATAAATATGTCCATATTCAATATTCTAAGAAATAAGGACACTTAGAATTATTACTACTTAGACCTCACATCTGTTCCCTTTCTTTCAAATCACACACAACTCCAGCAGTGCTGGGTTTTGTTTACACACACAGAGCATTGCCTATTTCCTGTCTCTTTTTCCTTACATCCACTCTGCATGCCACTTCCAGAATAATGTGCCAAAATGTCTGACAGATCATGCTTCACACCCACTCCAAGAACACTAAAGCATCTTCACTGTCAACGGAATGGAATTAATTCCATTAAAAGGTCTTCAGGCCTCTCCCTGACCTGTCTTCTCAAGTGTAGTTTCCAACACCAGTGGCTCACTCAGCCTCACTGCAGCTTACCTTAATGCTTCACCATCTTTCAACATGTCCCAAGAAGTTTAGTGATCCTTCAACCATCAGGCCAAATTCCACATCTCCATTCTGGATGAACAGGGAGGGGAGCCTTGAAATGAATTTAGAAAGATAACAGCCATGCTAGGAATGGGCCTTAAAAACACATCTTTAAGGAAAGTTTGAAGAAATTGAAATGCTTGCCAAGGAGAGGAGATTGAATGATTGAAATGTTCTTGTGGGAAAATGGAGTATTCTCATTGCTCAGATCCAAAAGCGATGGCTAGGGAATGAGAAGAAGACAGTTCAAGTCAAAACAATAAAATATATTCCACCAGATTATCATGATGAGTCAAATAAGTCAATCCCCAAAATCCAAAGTCCGAATATTCTCTCTGATATGTGACGGCTAATCCAAAATAAGGGAGGAGAGGGAGGGAAAGAATAGAAGTCCATTGGATTATACAAAGGGAATGAAGAGAAATGGAGGGAGGGGAATAGGAAAGACAGTGGAATGAATCAGGCATCACTTTCCTAGCTTTGTCTTTGAATACACCACCAGGGGAACTCCCCATTATGTACAACCACAAGAGTGGGATCCTGAATAGAGTAAGTTATACTCTATGTATGTATAATTTGCCGAAATACTTCCTACTGTCATGTATAACTAAAATGAATAAATAAAAAAATTAAAATAAAATATTTTCCACCAGTGAAAGCTATCAAAAAGAAAATAATTTTTAAAAATCTATTATTTTTAACACATTCTCTGTCAAAGGCTGTGCTTTGCTTTGCATGCATCTGATCAGATTTGAGACTCTAGACAATTCTCAGGTCTGTGTGTTATAATCCCCATTTTACAGATATGAAAATTGAGATAGAATAGCTAATAACTCAGCAGAAGCAGCATCAAAACCTTCAAACCTGACTTCAGAGTCCACAGCATACAGAATCTGCTGTGCTGTCTAGTGAAGCACTCTTTGAGGAATGGAAGCCATGCCTGGCTGCACATTTCAGGGGCAATAGAAGGCGTCTCTAGAGAGCTGATGAGCAGCGGGTTGAACACAGCTCTGACCATAGTCGCAACCCTGAGGTCTTTGCCCTCCCACTCACAGGGGACTCTACATTGTGAATCGTTTAAGAACACGAAAAGGACAGAAGCAGCAGGATTGGTGAGAGTAAAGTATGATTTTGCCCTTTCTCCTCTGTAGATAGTATAAATCATCATATTGTGCTCTGTATTAAATTCTTCACATTTCATACACTTCTGAGAGGAAAGGGACTGTCAGCAGCTAGGGTTCACAGACACGGAAACCAGTCCTCAGAGAGACACTTATCTGATGAAATCTACTTCCTTGTGCCCACTCACCTCACACCACCTGCTGTGTGGGCGCTCATCCCACCACCCTGACACTCCTCCTGCAGGGGACCAAAGACCGCCTGGTGGCTAGGTCAGGTCAAACACACCCATCCTTATCTTCTATCTCCAAGCAGTATCCAAAGCAGCAGAGTCGTTTCCCCTTTCTGTAAACCCCTCTCTGCTTTTGGTTTTCTCTGACATATAATATCCTTTTTTTTTTTTTTTTTTTTTTTTGGTACTGAGGATTGAAACTCAGGGCCTTGTGCTTGCAAGGCAAGCACTCTACCAACTGAGCCATTATCCCCAGCCCCCCCCCTTTTTTTTTTTTTTTCCCATCTTTTACCTTTGGATAACTTTTTTGTAAATATCCCTGTAAGACCTTCCCACTTCACACAAGTCCTCAAGTGTCTTCCTAAGAGCCTTTCTCTTTGATTCTACCCACTGCTCTTGAATACTCCCATCTGCTCCATGGTTTTGCTTTCTCCATTGAACAGGGATGATTCCAAATTTCCATCTCAAGTGAAGTCCACTCTTTTGAGCTGTAGGCTATATTCAGTAGTTACAAATCATCAAGTTACTAATCATCTCCAGTATAGAATGTCTTAGTATTTTAAATTCAGGTCCAATATTGAGCCTGTAATCTTTCCCCTGCCCCAACCCTCTTCATCTTGTGTTTGCAATGCTGCCTACTGCACCACCCACTGCCACCCACGTTGGAAACAGAGGGAACGTATTGACTTCTCCCTTGCGACCACAAGTTCAACCCACCAAGGCCTTTCAACATGGCGCCCTAAATATCATTCCACTTTTTTATGTTTTTTTTTTCACTTTTAGTGCACTGTAGTTATAATAATGAGGTTCATTGGATATATTCACAAATGCATTATAAAATAGTTTGTTCCATTTCTATACCTGATATTTTATGGAGATATCAGATCTGGTTATAAAATGAAATTATAAAACATTATGATAAGAATCAAAGCCTGGGAAAGGGTTGATTTTTCCCCCTCCCCTCTGTCAGCCTCTCTTCTGAGAACCTAGTTAACCATGAGTCCCTATCTATTGGATTGTAAACCTTGGCCTCTAGGAGTCTGAGCACTCCCTCTTGAAATGTAAACACCCCTACACCAGACTTTCAAGGCCAGAGATTCAACAGGTGCCTGTGAAGAGTCCTTTCTTCTTATACTTTGTAATGTTCTGAACTCTGTAGGAATGTAGCTATATCACTTATTTGCTAGTATAAATTATAGGTTACTATGCCAATTAACTGCTGTCTCAACTATAACTTTATTGGCTTAGTTCTTGGAAATATTGCTCTTAGAGAGATAAAATAAGTCATCTTGACTTACTGCTGCCTGTGGTGAAGGCCACTTCCAGATAACACTCCCAGATATTTTACTGTCTTTGTTCTACACCGGTGAACTCCTTATCACAGATTCCTGTGCATGGTTTTGGGTCACGTAGGCCAAGAATTCAAACCCATCCATGTTGTAATGGTTAAGAAATGATGTGGAATTTCCTATAAAAGTTCCATGTCACCTCAGCTCAAGGCCCAGAGCTTCAGAGCACTAGCTCATCTGGGTCTGCCAGCAAAAATAAACCTGAGTTCTCCAATCCTTGAAGTGGAGCTTAGTCTCTTACTGATTTCCATAATACTATCACCTTCTCCCCCTAAAAATCCCTCCTTAAATGTAATCTGATCCAATCATTCCCAATGAAAATGGCAATGCTTCACAGAGGGACTTAATTTTATAGAGATTATACTTTATCTAGTATCATCATATTCATATTAATATACAGATATTACATTATTTAATTCTTATTTACATTAGCAGTTAAGAAATTTTACAGATTTTTAAAAATTATGAGTGTCAGGGATACACAATCTACTAATTTTAGTAGGCCAAAAAGCATATTATAAATATGTGTCAAATGCAACATTTGGACTGAAAAGTTTTTAAAAATACTGCTCCAGTCTATCAGCTCATCTACATGACAGTGGTTCTAACCCCACTTTAAAGCCACTGTCATCGTGGGCATTGTTGTGATAGCAATGAGTACTGTGACAATAATAATATCCTAAATGGTCTTGGTTTACTCTCATTTTCTACTACAGATCAAAGAAGCTGATAAATAAAACCTGGTCATGTCACTTCTGCTTAAAACAGCTCGCAGAATTCTGAATGAGTCACCCCTGGATATTTCCCTGGAGAGCCTCTCTCCATACAACTAAGTGATGCTTTACTGCAAGGCCCTGAACTCCTTGTGTGTGGGGAGCCATCCATACCTAGCAGAAGCGGCTTGGCTGAGCCATGGGATACAGAGGTCTGACTCCCAGGAACTGGCAGCCATGGGAAACTGGTTCAGACAGCTGGGGAGTAGGTGGCTGGGGAGTGGCTCACCCCTGAGGATATGCTAATTCTGTAAGCAGATGGCTTCCCTAACTCCACCCCATCCTGCTCCTCACAGAGAAGCTCCTCCCTGTGTGGGCCCCTTTACATGTGTGACTATAAATAAAGGTGAAGGTGGGCTTCTCCATCTTGTCGGAGGCCAGATCTGGTATAGCCCAATCCTTCACACCCTCCCCCCTTTTGAAAAGAGTATTGGCTTTTGTGTTTATTGATTAGGTAAGCTTATTAGTAATTAGTTGATTGCTGGCACTGTTGTCCTCCGACAGAAACTCTCCCCGTCACCCATGCGAGATGTGAAACCCCACCACCACTTGTGTGCTTCTATTTGTCGTCTGCTTTTTCCTCAGGATAAATCTCTCTTACTTATCTTTCACATTCAGCACAGATAACACTTCCCTTGGGAAGGTCCCCAGCCTTCCTCCATGTTCTAGAATGTTCTATCACAGCAATGATGCTGGAGTGCCATTCCTGATAGGTTGTTAGTTCATGTCCCCATGAGACTACAGGTCTAGTGGTGGCAGCCAGTGTAGCTGTCCAGTCCATTGCTGTATCTCTTGAGCATAGTGTGTTTCCTGGCAACTTGTAGATTAGAAAGAACTTCAGGATAAATGAGTTAATGAAAAAATAAATAAATAAATACATGAACAGTGAACATATTCCCTCATTTCAGACTGGAACTCGGTTAGGTCCACTCTTACTACCAATTTTAATATCAGATAGAAACTAGTGTACAAGTCCCAACTTTGCCCTTTAATGATATATTGATGCTAGATTAATGATTTAAAATGTCCACACCTTAGTTTATTTTGTCATTGTTGCTCTTAGTTTTTCTTTCCTTTTAATAATTTTTAAAATGAGGATAATTATACACATCATGACCTACATGTCAGGGTAGGGTAATTGTGAGGAATGTGTGCGTTCCCACGTGGGTGTGGGCTTGAGAATGGAAATTATTCTTACTAAATTCCATTGAGTTGTTCAATCAAGAGGAACAGAGAAAACAGTGTGTCTCATGTATAAAGCACATGTTTGCTATTTGTTTTGTTGTGCTTTTAAGTTCATCCGTAGGCTCTGGTTTGCTGCTGATGGCAAATGTTCATAGCCCAGTCATGAGTCTTGGAGAATGGAGCATGTGAAGGACAAAGGACGATGTCTAGCCCTCCTGGTGCACAGCACATGCCTGTGATGTAGGGTAATACGTCAGTCCTTGAGCCCAGTCCAGATCTCAGCAAAAGCACCAACTCTCAAAGCCTGAGAGAGTATAAAAGCAATGGAAGAAATCACCTCTTTTGCTAACATAGCATGCCAAGGCTAGGAAGACACTCTAGTCATTGTCCCATCTAACCTTCTCATAGGAAAAATGTAGAAATTGTGCTCAGGAAGGGGAAAAAGAAGTGCTTAAAATCATTCAACCAATTAGCTGGGGAACTGGCACTCAGATATAAGCCATCTGACCAGTGCTTACTCCTATCACCACCACCAGCAGCCACGAGGCTGGTGCAAATATTTTTGCTCTGCATTTCTTAGAGTACAATTTACACAGTGAGATATTAATGTATGTTCTGCACATAGTTTAAAGATGCCACTTAAGTATGAAGTTCTGTGGGTTTGGTAAACAGAAGATGTTATATCCACAACCATACTTATGATATACTCACTATCCTAGAAAAACATAAAAATACAATGATATAAGAATATGATAAGCCCATCCCTTCCAGCTCACATCCTAGCAACCACTGAGCTGGCATGTTTTCAGAACATCACATAGATGAAATTATAATTACATAGTGTGCAGCATTGTGGGTCTGGCTCATTTCAGAGTAACCTTTTGGCGCTAATCAGTTGGGCTACATGTATTCAAGCAGTTTGCTTTTCATGATCTGAACAGTATTCTAGGTGGTTACGCCACAGGTTATTTATCCAGTCATCAACTGAGGTAGGATTGGATTACTTTGCATTTGGGGTTATTGCCAGTAAATTCACTATAAACATTCACATCCAGTTCCTGTGTTAGCTGAGGTATTGATTTCACTTGAGTATATATTCAGTAGTGACATTTCTGGGTGAAATGGTTAAGTACATATTTAATTTATAAGAAACTCCTCAACTGGTTTCCTATTTTACATTCCCACCAACAATGTGTGAGAGTTTTAATTTCTCTACTTGCTTTTTTTGAATCGTTTGTATTTATTTTAATTTCAACCATTCTGATAGGTGAGCAGGAATGTCTTGTTTTGATTTTGATTTTCACTTTCCTGGTGATAAAATCTTCAGAGCATCTTTCCATGTTCTTATTTGTCACCCATATATCTCCTTTGATGGACTATCTGTTCGAATCTTTTGCCCTGTCTTAAAAGTTGGGTTGTTTTTCTTTTATTTAGTTTTGAAAATATATATTCTGACTATAAATTCTTTAGCAGGTATGTAAATTTTGTCCTAATCTTTGGCTTATATTGATGTTTCTCCTTAACAGTGTCTTTTAAACATTTATCTATTTTATGTTTTTGTTGTTATTGGAAATGATACAACTGAATTTCAGTTTCCAATTGTTCTGCAAAAGTACATAAGTAGAAATGCAATTGATTTGTGTATGTTAACCTTATATTCTGCAAATTTGTCAATACACTTGTTAATTTTAGTAACATTTTTGTTGATTCTTTGATACATTCTATGCAACCAGTCATGTCTTCCATGAATAAAAACAGTGTACTTTTTTCTTTCCAATTTTTTTTTACTTCTTTTTCTTGCTTTATTAAAGTGGTAAGGATATCCAATGCAATATCTAAATAGGTGACAGAGAGAGGACATCAGTATCTTTTATCTGATCTTAGGGGAAAAGTTTTCATCTCTTAACATTAAGCATAAACATAACTATGGATGCTTTATAGATGTTTCTTATCAGGTTGAGGGAATTTCCTTCTATTATTAGTTCACTGAGAGATGTATGTGCACACATACATACTATTGTGTATTTTATATAGAGATTATATATAAAGAATATTGAATTTTGTCAAATGATTATTATTTTAACTAATGAAATAATTCTATAGGTTTTTTTAAAATTTGATCACATGGTAAATTGCATTGATTGATTTCAAAATGTTGAATGAGTCTTGTCTTTCAGATATAAACCTTAACTGAATTCCTAGTACTTTCTTTGGGTGTCTTTATTTTTGTGTTTGAATAATATTGATCCGTAATTTTCTTGTTGTCATTTCTTTTCCTGATTTTGATATCAGCATAAGGTTGGTCTCAAAATGATTATACCAATAAACACAATAAAGTACGTTCAGTAATATTAAGGACCAGGAAATTGCAAATCAAAATCAGAACATCACACAGATGAAATTTTAATTACATCTATTGGAATGGCTACAATATAAAGAACATAATAACAAGGGTAGGTTTTAATGTAGAGAAACCAGAACACTCACACATTCTAATGGTGATATAAAGCTGTACAACTTTTTTGGAAGAGTCTGGCAGTTCTCACAGTATAAAATGAGTTACCACATGACCAAGCACTTCCACTCCTATGTGTATATCCATGAGAAATGGAAGTATGTCCATTCAAACACCCATACAGAAATGTTCATAGCAGCATTATCCATAGTAGCCAAATAATAAAAACAATCCAAAGGTTCACCAACTGATGAACAAATACATAAAGTGTGGTATATCCATACACTGGAATATTACTCTGCAATAAAAAAGAATAAAGTATTGATACATATTGCAACATAGAAGAACCTTAACAACATAAGTGAAAGAAACTAAACAAAAAGAAGCCACATATTGTATATTGTATTGATATAGAATTATTCTTGAGTGACCTGAATCAGTTTGTATTTCAAGGAATTTGCCCATTTTATCTAAGTTTTTACATCTGTGGACATAGATTTGTTTCATATTATTTCTTATAATTATTTTCATATCTCTAGACATGTAGCAATATCTCCTCCTTAGTCGTTTTATTGGTAATTTGTCTTCAATCTCTCCCCTTCTTTCTCTCCCTCTTTCTGTGTCTCTCTTTCTCCCCATCTGTCTCCTTAACAAATTTTTCTAGATGTTTATTGATTTTATTCTTTTTTTGAAGAGTCAAATTCTGATTTCCCTGCTTTTTCTGTTAACTTAATTGATGCATAATCTTTATCTTTATTACACTATTTCTTCTATTGATTATTATACTATTTATTCTATTGATTTTTCTATTGATTTTGTTTAATTTGTTCTTTTTATCTAATTTCTTGGTATGGAAGGTAAATTCATTGATTTTCCTTATATTTAATTCTAGTACTTATTGCTATAAATCTACCTCTATGCATTGCTTTCGCTTCCTCTCTCAAATATTCATATGGCATATTATTATTTAATTTAAAATATGGTCTAGCATCACTTGGGAGCTCTTTATGGAACACAGTCTCATTTGGGACTTTTAAATTTAATTTCCAAATATGTGAAGATCTTTGATATAGATGATTATTTGATTTATAGTTTGATTCCATTACATTTTACTATTTCAAATCTGTTAACTTGTTCAGGTTTTTTAAATGACTCAATAAAGTCTACCTTGATAATAGTTTCCCCCTGACCATGAAAAACATGGTCATGGTATTTCATTTGGTTGGAGAATTTTTTATTGTAATGAGGTCAATTTTGTTAATCGTGGCACGGTAAACTCTGTCCACTCCTGAGTCCGTGGTTTTGCTTTCCACACCTTCTGATACCTGCAACCAGTTTGCAGTCTAAAAAAAATTTCACATGGAAATTTCCAGGATTTAATATTTCATAAGTTTTAAATCATGCAGCACGTGCATGACGAGATTCGCGGCATTCCTCGCAAGTCCTCCTGGCACGTGAAATCACCCCTTTGTTCTGCTTATCCACACTGGAGATGTTACCCACCTTTCAGTCATTTAGTAGCCATCTCTGTTGTCAGAGCAACCGTCACTGTATCACAGTGCTTGTGTTTAAGCAACCTTTATTTTACTTAACAATGGCCCCAAAATGCAAGTACAGTGATGTTGGCAATATGGACATGCCAAACCGGAGGCATGAAGTTCTTCCTTTAAGTGAAAAGGTGAAAGTTCTTGATTTAATAAGAAAAGATAATGAAATCATAGGCTGAGGTCATTATGTTGCTGTAATATTGCCATATGTTGTTATAAATGATCTATTTTATTATTAGTTACTATAGTGACTTTTTTACTGTGCCTAATTATAAATTAAATTTTATCATAGGCATGTATGTACACAAATATATATGGTAAAGGACGACTACTGTATAAGATCTCCAGTATCCTTCCTCTGCCTGTGTGTTCCATCACTGAGAAACTAGATTTGAAGTCTCAAACTATAATGTTCAATTTGTATGCTTCTTTTGTCTGTCAGTTTGCTTTATTGGTTTTGAATTTATTGTTAATTCCATACACATGCACAATTTATGATTTTTATGTTTTCTTAATTGAGTCTCTTATGATTATATAATATCTGTTCTTATCTCTGGTAATATTTCTCTTTTTTTTCTTTTCTTTTTTTTTTCTACTGTGAATTGAGCCCAGGGGCACTTAACTACTGAGCCAAATCCCCAGCCCTTTTTAATATTTTATTTAGATTCGGGTTCTCTCTAATTTACTTTAGACCCTCCCTAAGTTGCTGAGACTGGCCTTGAACTTTCCATCCTCCTGCCTCAGCCTCCGAAGCCCCTGGGATTATAGGCGTGCACCGTCATGCCTGGCTTTGATAATATTTCTTCTGCTGAACACTATTTTTCCTAATACTAATATGAACAATTCAAATTTCTTTTAATTAGTGTTTGATAATATATCCTTTTGTATTCATTTACTTTATGACTTTGTATTAAAGTAAAATTTTTAATATTTTAATTAGTTACACATTATGGTGGGCTTCATTTTGATGTAATTATACATGCATGAAATATAATTTGCTCCATTTCAGTCCACAGTACTTCCTGTTTTCCCTCCCTCCTCCCTCCCTGTTCCCTTTCCCCTTCTATCAGTGGTCTTTCCTTTTATTTATGTATTTTTTACTTTAGAATACATAGAGGGAAATGAGAGGGAGGGGGTATGAAAAATGGTGGACTGAGACAGACATCATTACCCTATGTACATGTATGAATGTACACGAATGGTGTGAATCTACATTGTGCACAACCATAGAAATGAAAAGATGTACACCATTTGTGTACAATGAATCAAAATGCAGTGTGTAAAAAATTAAAAAATAATAATTTAAAAAATGAATGCTTTATAGGTGTACTTAAAGGTGGAATCCACTGTGGTATATGCATGTATGAACATAGCATAATTTGGTCAATTTCATTCCACATTTCCTCCATTTTTCTGACCCTCCTCCCTTCCCCTCAATCTCCTACCTTCAGTCCTTTGATGTTTCTTTTATTTCCAGAGAAAATCCCCATTTTCCTCCAATTTTGCTCTAGCTTCTGCATATGAGAGAAAACATTGAGCCTTTGATTTTCTGAGTCTGGTTTATTTCACTTACCATGATATTCTCCAGTTCCATCATTTTACCAGCAAATGCCATAATTTCATTCTTCTTTATGACAGTAAAACTCCGCTGTGTATATATAAAACATTTTCTTTATCCATTCATCTGTTGATGGACATCTGGACTGAGTCCATCACCTGGCTACTGTGAATTGTGCTGCTATAACAGTGTATCAGTGTAGTATCAATATGTCAAGAAAATTCAGTGAGCAAATTTTAGTTCTTTTGGATAAATACAAAGGGGTGTAAGAGTTGGGTCATGTATGGTTCCATTCCTAGTCTTTTGAGATATCTCCATACTGCTTTCCAAAGTGGTTTTACTAATTTTCAGATCCCATCAACAATGTATGATTGTACACTTTTTCCCCACATCCTCATATTTGTATTTTGATAATTGCCATTCTAACGAGTAAGGTGGAATTTCCATGTGGTTTTAATTTGCATTTCCATAATTGCTAAGAATGTCAAACATTTTTTCATATTTTTTTGGTCATTGTATTTCTTCTTTTGAGAAATATCTGTTTAGTTCTTTCGCCTGTTTATTCACTGAGGGTTTTTGTTTATTTGTTTTGTGTGTGTGTGTGTGTGTGTGTGTGTGTGTGTGTGTATTAAGTTTTTGAGTTCTTTATTTATTCTGGATATTAATCCCCTGTCTGAGGAGTATTTGACAAAAGTTTTCTCCCATTCTATAGATTCTCTCTTCGTGTTTTCTTTCCCTTTTCTATGCAGAAGCTTTTTAATTTGATGGTCTCCTACTTATTGATTCTTGGTTTTATTTATTAAGTTTTAGGGGTCTTGCTAAGGAAGTCAGTGCCTGTGCCAATATATTAAAGTGTGGACCCTGTTTTCTTCTAGCAGTTGCAAAGTTTCTGGTCTAATTCCTAAGTCTCTGATCCACTTTGAGGTGACTTTGTACAGAGTAAGAGATAGGAATATAGTTTCATTCCCATATATATATATATATATATATATCCAGTTTTTCCATCACCATTTTTTAAAATGGATATCTTTTCTCCAACATGTTTTTGGCACCTATGTCAAGCATCAGATGACTATGTCCATGTGAATTTGTCTTTAATTCTGTTTTTTTGGTCTTCATGTCTGTTTTGATGCTAATACCATGCTGTTTTTGTGGCTATAGCTCTATAGTTAATTTGAGATTGGGTGTTATGATACCTCCAGCCTTGCTCTATTGGTTAGAATTGCTTTGGGTCTTTATTCTGGGTCTTTTCTTCTTCCAAATGAATTTTAGGACTGTCTTTCCAGTTCTGGGAATAATATTATTGATATCTTTATGGGGATTGCCTAAATCTGTATAATGTTTTTGGTAATATGATCATAGTGCTGCCATCAATTAATTTTTTATACACAAAGAATTTAATGATCTCTTTTATAATTATACATTTAGATTGTATTTAGTACAATTATTAAAATGATTGTGGCAACATCTACAGTGTTGTTAGTTGTTTTCCTTTGTTTCTCATCCTTTTTGCCTATTTTTGGAATGACTAATTTTATGGATAATTTATCTCATTATTAACTTGATAGACAAATCTCCTATACTTAACCACAATTTGCCTTCACCTTATAGTTCTCTATTTACAGTTTGACAGCTTATGGTTTTAAACCCAGCTTTGTTCCATTACTTCCTTTGGTAAAACGTTTGGCTTTAGATATTGTTATGCCCTTTTCTGGTAGAGATAAAGTATATATGACCAGCATAGAAATATTCACACTATCAATTGAGTGCTGTACTCTTCATGATCTAGGGGAAAGGCAGTATTTTCATGTGATTCATTTGTTCTTGCTTGTTAAAGTATCCCCCTCACGTCGGGTGTGGTGGTGCACGCCTATAATCCCAGTGGCTCCAGAGGCTGAGGCAAGAGGATCACAAGTTCAAAGCCAGGCTCAGCAAAAGCAAGATGCTAAGCAACTCAGTGAGATCCTGTCTCTAAATAAAATATAAAATAGGACTGGGGATGTGGTTCAGTGGCCAAGTGCTCCTGAGTTCAATCCCCAGTGGTCTCCTGCCAAAAAAATAAATAAATAAATAACCCCCTCAGGAAAGGAGAAACAAACAAACAAACAAAAAACAATGTAGCTCAGTAGTGAAGCTCATGTAGCATGAGGTCTTGAGTTTGGTCTGGAGCACCTTAAAACCAAATGAATGAATGAATGAATAAATGAATGAAGAGAAAAATAAATCCCCCTCCCTCCATCCCCTGTGTCAAAGTGAGGCATGGCAAAGTAATTCTTCTGGAATGCTTCCTCCACCCTCAGCCACAGTTCCAGCTGCTAGAAAAACAAAAGCCTCTGCACTCCTCGTTGCCTTCCTTGTTTATGCCTGATCCTTCGGCCGGAGCTTTGCTCTCATTCCAGTGGGGTTCTGGACTCACCTCTACTGCTGGCCCCAATTCTCCATTCACACATTCAATAAGCATCTATGGAACACTAACTGCATTTATTCAACACTCTCCACCTGCCAGTCATGGTTGTCAGCAAAGGGTATTTGAGAATAAATAAGGCATGGCTCATCCTTAAGGAGCCTGCACCCTAATGGAGGTGGCAGATGTATAAACAATAACTTATGATTCAATACATGTTATAATAGTGGTGTGTGCAGAGTGAGCCAGGAGAAGTGATTAATTCCACCATGAATTGGATCAGTGATGTGGTCACAGTGCCCTTCTAAAGAATGTAATATTTGAAGAATGAGTAGTTGGGGTTGAATATTCCAAACAGAACAAAGCAGATGATAAAGCGCATAAAAGTCTAGGGGCATACGGGGGAGGTGAGCGGGGAAATGACATGGTTAGAGATTGGTGGGAGGTTATCATACAGCGTCCAACATTTATTTAAACAGCACAATGCTAAACTTTTATAGCATAAATTCATTTTTACCCATACAAAATTTCATGATGTTGAGTACTGTAGTTGTCTTCATATTGAAGAGGGAAAACGGAAATTTATTGAATACACACAAATGCCAAATAAAGAACTCGGTACTGAGAGGATATGAAATTATTTAACAACAAGGGAACAAACACAGACCTAGCATGGTGGGCTAGATATAAACAACCAGGGTATGCTCTCTAGTACACGCCAGGCAAAAGGCAGAAACATTGAATGAAGGCCCTCTGACCTTCGCTCTAAGAACTGTTCTATAGTTCTCCTGAATGAGCTGGAGACACTGACTGTGCATGAATACAAAGGCCTGGCTTTAGGAAATCTCTTTGTAAGGGGAATGACAAAGGATGGAAACATAATTACATTTTAGAAAGACAAGGTCAGCAGCCAGGTGGAAGATGGCCTGCAATGTGGAGAAGCACACCTCACCCCTTAGACATCCTCAACCCTAGACTGCATTGCAGTGGTCCAGTGGCCCAAGTTCCTGACTGTGACTCTTAGGGCAGAAGTGAAGTTCATGGCCCTTAAGGATTCTGAGAGGATCGGTAAGACTTTGTGTGAAAATCGGTTCTGTGGTGATGAGGGACTGAAGAACACCTGTGTTTCTAACTGGCAATCACACGAGTGGGAATGTCCCCAAGTTCTCACCTGAAAGTCTGATTAGGAAAAATTGCTAGCTATTCGATTCAATACATAAAGTTCTCTGTTCCCTTTTATCTCCTGTCCCCAGTCCCCCATCTCTTCCTAACACGAGCATTAAAACAAACCTTCGGTCAATTCACTTTAATTTCCACTCCTAATAGGAACACTGAGGCATCTGAGGTTCATTCTTGGAAGCATGCTGTGCTATCCCATGCCTTTGTGCCTTGGCAGATGCAGATGCCTTCTCTCCTACCTGAGGTGTCTTCTCTACACCTTGCCTACACAGTGAACACCTACCTAATTACCATTCAAGGTCCAAACAAATGATATCTCCATGACCCCATGCCCCCAGGCCGTGTCAGCCACTCCCTGCCAGTCTCCATCAGAACCTGTTCACAACTTCATTAGCCCGTCTCCTATTTAAAATGCAATTACATGGCTAGAAGTTGACCCCCTTAACCAAGGCAAGGGCAGGGACTGGAGTTATGTGTTTTCTTATCTAGAAGAGATGTCTAGAAGAGCACCTGGCAAAGCATACAAACTCAGATCACATTATTGAACAACTAATTAATAAACAGATTGGTGGCATGAGAGTTGGTTAAGTTATAAGCCACATATAGACAGGTTTTAAAGTAGCAGTATGACCAGTCCTCAGCAGGTGGACACCGTGGGAACAGGAGCCCTTCCCTGAACCCATACACATCCCTTCCAGAACTGGTCTGAAACTTCATGCGGAGTGAACTAAGGACAAGGGAGGGGCTTATAATTTCTTATGAGGCATACAAATATACTCCAGATGCAAGTTCTTTATGAGGCACACAAGAGAAAAAACATACTGCAGATATCATTTTAAAGAGGAACTAGGCCTGTCAGTAACTTGCAGTTTCTACCATGATTCGAGCTTCTCCTGTGCTCTGCTGGAATCATGCTTTTTCTCCCCTCAGTCAATACATGGATGACATGACGCATCACGTAAGACGGACGACAGCTGTGAGGCTTCTCCAGGTAGAGGTACCCAATTCAGCAAATAAAAGGACAGGATGCCCAGTAAATTTAAATTTCAGCTAAAGAAAAAGAGATATCTACTCAAAACCAAATCACTTTTGTATAACTATGTCCCATGAACATCTGGGATATACTAAAAGATAACTCATTATTTATCTGAAATTCAAATTTAATTGCACATCATGATTTTGTCCTGCAGCCAAATCCAGTTCACTTTCTGCCAAGAATTAGAAAAGCACCATGTACCCTCCATGTTTGATAGAACAAACTACCCTGAAGCATAGGTGAATGAAGTGAGCAAGACCTTCGTTCAGAGCCAACAGGAAATTCAGAGGCCAATGAGAAAAACAACAGATACAGGAGAAGCTGTGGAAAAACAGGCTGGTGGCTGAAGTGCTGCTTGCTTGGCCTGGGTTTTGCCAGTAGCTGCCACTCCACTTGTACCAGTGCAATAGTGTGTGATAGTTAAGAACTGGAACTCTGGAATCACAGGCTCTTAGCTCTGATTCCTTGCTCTGGCTCATGCTTGACTAGAACTCTGGGCAAATTATTTCACTTCTCCAGGCTTGAATTTTATTCCAAATAATGAGGGTAATGTTGGTAGACTCCCACCAGTTTTATTAATATGTTGTATGCAGTTGGCACCTAATCAGAGTAGGTAGCTCATTATTTTTAATATTAGTCTTGAATAGAATAGAATAGAATAGAATATAGAATAGAATAGAACAGAATAACAAGTTTGTTATTTATTTTTTCTTTAGTATGTGCCAGGTACTCTGCTAACTTTCCACAGATTTCCCCATTTGATCCACATAACGACCCCAAGAAATATCATTATTTCTACTTTATAGACATTGGATCCAAGGTTCAGAGAATCTAGGCAATCTTAAGTTCAAAGCATCACCACAGTTTGGCAATGGAAAATCTGAAAGTCAAAGGCAATTCTGTCTGAACCTAAACCCCTGCTCCAAACCACAAATACATTCATTGAAATCCCTCTATGAGATAGCTACCCAAACATGATTCTGTCTTACCCTAAGAAAACACCCGATGATTTTCAGTTAGGTATGAAACATCTATAGGAATTAAAGGATCACTTATTCCTTTCATTTTCATACTTTCTTAAAAACCTAGGGTAGCGCTTTGGAGGAAAATCCTCAGCTTTCTTTGCCTAGCTTAGGTAAAACTCTCTCTTTAAAAAAAAAAAAAAATTAATGCTGTTGATGGACAACATGCCTTCATTTTTTTATTTTTACGCAGTCCTAAGGATTGAACCCAATGCTTCACAAGTGCTAGGCAAGTGCTCTGCCACTGAGTTATAGCCCCAGCCCAGATAAAATCTTTTATAACCTCTTTCTTTTCTACCTAAAGTCAAGTTCATTTGTTTATGCCCATGAACAATTCACAACTCCTTAGCTGCTATTGATATGGCCCTTATGAAAGGTTCTTTATAGCTTATCAGACATTTTATCCTTGCTATCTCATATAATCTTAAAACAGTATAGGTAAATAGGCAGGAAATTGCATTATGTTCCAATTTTACAGATGGAGAAACTGATGCTCAGAGTGGTAAGTCATTTTGCAGAGTCATACAAATGCTAACCAGCAGAGCAATGAGGGGAGTTGAGGTTTGTATCCTCAAAAATATTCTTCAATTATTTTGTTTTTTGGGGGGAAGGGGTACTAGGTGTTGAACCCACTGAGTCACATGCCCAGCCCATATATTTATTTTATATTGTTAGAGACAGGGGTTTCACTGTGTTACTAAGTGCATCATACAGATTTGAGATTTGTTGGATATCTTCTAATATGTACAAGGCCCTATGCTATAAATCAAAACTATCTTAGTGAAGAAAATAGACCAGAACCCTTCCCTACTGAATTTTAACATCTTTTGGAAAAAGACCCATAAAAATGTTTAAGATTTAAGAAGAAATTATTTAGAGTTTGTAAAAGATGGTTACAGAGAAATCTAATTTGGATTTTAAGTCACAAGAAATTTTCACACACACAAAAAAATACGTCTTGAGAGGAAACTGTGGTACAGGCAGGTAGGGAAGCAGTGACCCTGAGGCTCAGGACAGTACTGTTTTCTTGATCCAGACCACCAACAGCAACAACCTGGGACTTTGCAGGCCCCACCCAGGTGACCTGCCTAGGAAGCCAACAGAATTCTGTCCTAAATTGCAATATCTAGAGTTTTTGCTTCCCTGTACCATGCTCTTGTGGTTTATTAGAGAAGTGCCTTCAGTATGAAACGTTCCCAGGCAAACGCAGCCATGTCAGAATTCACAGCATGGTTCCTAGAGGGCACTTGAACATCATTCCTCCAGTAGTCCCTTGGACAAATGCAGGGCTTAATCATAATAGTGGACCTGATGGCACAGAGAACTTTCCAGAAGATTCCCTAGGTGAATTACTGTCTCTAGATCACAGACTTTTGTATAAGAGAGACCTGGCCACAGTCTTCTTGAGAAGCCTGGTTGGAAAGGCCTGGGAAGGTCACTCCACATGAGGTGTAAGCAGAGCTGCTGATGGCTGTCAATTCGGTGCCTTATAAAGAGTCCAAGTGGGCAGGAATGGCCTTTGCCCTAACCTTGACCCTGAAGCCTGGACAAGTGGCTCTTTCCCATACCTCAGTTAATTTCCCCATTCCTAAAATGACCCTCTGGCACTGCACAAAGCTTGAGTGTTGGTCAGTCTGTAAGTTTTGATACCTCCAACTCCTTGTCCAGATCAACTGAACTTGATTTGTCATTTCTCAGGATAACCAGTAGTATCTAGACCAGAGCCACACTTTATCCTCTGGTTGTGCATCCAGAAAGAAAGGCTTCAATAGATAAATGGATAAAAAAGATGTGGTGTGCGTATATATATATCATATATGTATATATATATGATATATGATATATATGATGGTATATTACTCAGTCTTGAAGAAGAATGAAATGATGACATTTGACAGTAAATGGATGAAGCTGCAGAATATCATGTAAGTGAAATAAGTCAATCCCAAGTAATCAAAAGTCAAATGTTTTCTCTGATATGTGGATGCTAATTCACAACGCAGGGGTGTGGTGGCTAGGGAAGAATAGAGTTACTTTAGATTAGGTAGAGGTAAGTGAAGGAGGGAGAGGGGATATAGGGATGGGAAGGATAGTAGAATGAATCAGACATTATAACCCTATGCACATATATAACAATACTACCGGTGGGATTCTACATCACATATAGCCAGAAAAATGAGAAATTATACTCCATTACCTAGAATGTATCTAAGTGCATTATACTGTTGTGTATAACTAATTAACACAAATTTTTAAATTTTAAAATATTATACTAATATTGGAAGTGTGAAAATTAAAATGTGAACAATAAATTTAAATAGTCTTTTATAATTATATGTTTTAGCCATAGGATTTATGCTGCTTAGATAATTTATATTTGCTAAAAATCATGTATGTTTAATGCATATTTCCCAGTTTTATTACAGTCGAAGAAACTTTTTTTTCCCTTCTCCCCATTCCGGGACCCTGGGGATTCGAACCCCAGTCCTTGTGCACGCTAGGCAGGAACCCAACGAAATGAACTATAGAAATATTTAAAAAAAAAAAAAAAAAGGCATTTTGCCTCTGGGATACGTGTAGCATCTCAAACCCAAAATTCGGTTTCACCAAATGCAAATGAATTTAATGCAGTTTTCTTTTCTTTCCCATTTGTAAGATGGTAAGGCAGACTTAATTTAAAAGAGGACCATGGTAACAGGTGCAGGGACCACTGCAATGGAGGCCTTGAAGTGCAAAAGAAAGATTAGACTCAACTGCCCGTCTACCTTTTTTTTTTTTAATGTTCACTCAAGAAGTCTACAGCCTACTGGGGGAGACACTTAAGTGGATATTTGTCCTGCACATCACGAATCATTTATCTCTGCTTGAAAGAACCAGACAAGCTTCAGAGAAAGTAGTCAAAGCTAAGACCAGTGCCAATCACTAGTCTCACTGAGGACTCAGAAATACAACATCTTGCTCTTACAAGATCCACAGGTTAAGAAGCAACCTAAATTCCATCAGCAGATGGAGAGATGAAGACAGTATTTTCTTATGGTCTGTATACATGAAGGAATACTATTTCACTTTGAAAAGAAAGGCTAGCCTGTCATTTATTTATTTAAGTTTTATTTAGTTGTTGATGGACCTTTATTTTACTTATTTATGTGTGGTGCTGAAAATCGAACCCAGTGCCTCACACATGCGAGGCGAGAGCTCTACCACTGAGCCACAGCCCCAGCCCAAGCCTGTCATTTATGACAGCATGGGTGAACTTGGAGAATATCATATTAAGTAAAATAAGGCAGAATTGGAAAATCAAATATCATATGATCTTACTTCTGTATGAAATCTAAAAAAGGTAGAATCATAGAAGCAGAGAGGAATGATGGCTACGAGGGCCTGGGAGGGGAAATCAGAGAGACGTGTCAGAGCCTATAACAACCCACTAGATAGGAGGAATGAGTTCTAGAGATCTATTGTACAATGCGGTGACTAGTTCAAGACAGGAAAGTTGCTGAAAGTAGACTTTAAGTGTTCTCACCACAAATAAATGGAAAGTATGTAAGATAATGCATATGTTTGATTTAGCCATTAACAACGTATACATATTCTAAAATATCATAATATACATTGTGGGAAGTCATTCTTATTTAACAGAATCAGACTAGGTTAAGCCATGGGATACAGATGTCTGGTTTCTAGGAACCGCCAGGAAGCATGTGACACTGCATGGGAGTGGTTCCCTGTCTCCTTCTGGAATATTCCCCCTAAGAGAATGGCTCCCCTAACTCCAACCTATCCTGTCCATCACAGGAAAGAAGCTCCTCCCAGTCTTGCCCCCTTTACCTGTGTGTTATAAATAAAAGAGAATTGGCCTCCATGTTGTTAGAGGCCAGAGCTGTTATGGCCAAACCTGTCATACCCCCTCTCTTTTAAAAATAGTATTGGCTCTTGTGTTTATTGAGTAGATAAGTTTACGGGTAATTGATTGATAAACAGCCAACATCATCCTCCAGCAGATAACCCTTTTCTCACCCACGGGGAACGTGGCTGAGAGACCCTCACAATACATTATAAACATATATTTATATATTTATTTTATTGATAATTTGTATTTGTAGGTGGATAAGTGGATAGATAGGTCAAGAAAATGAAGGAGAAGAGAGCTAATAAAACCATCAAGGGTTTCATAGAGCAGGTGATGAAGGATCCAGTTCTCTATCTAAACTAGGGTACAATGGTTACCAAGGAGGTTTCACAGGAAAGGGGGACTCTGAACCTGAGCCAGTGGAATAATTGGGAATGTTCCAAAGGAGATGATGAAGAAAGTATCCCAGGAGGAAGAAAGAGCATGGGTGAAGGAAAGGTTTGGGGTGCTACTGAGTATGCCTATGTGTAGATGGGGGATTGACTCCGAGCATGGGGAGAGCCCAGCACACAGAGGGTGAAGAAAACACTTTGCCAGTCGGAATTGTCACTTGCTCCTCAACACTGATTCTGCTGATACACATTTAAGCATCCATGATGGCCATGGAACTTCCCCCAGATTAACCCCTGTACAGTTTATAGATACACCTTAGAAAATCCAAGGGAATTTTTCTTCCCCTATTTGAAAAAATAATAATAATTGGTTTTGAAAGATAGGGCAGGGCTCATTAGTAGAGATCCCAGAGCACGCTGTGTAGACATCTTGAGCAACCTAAATTCCATAGTAGATGATGTCACTTATGTGCCCTATAAATGAAGCAAAGCTTCAGGTGCATCTAAGCAATTTATCTGCATCAATACCCATTACTACAAGAATGGCTGTCTCCGTACTTCGGCTGACAATTGTCCTGGGACTGCTTGTCTTAATCCTGACCTGCCATGCAGGTAAGTGCTTCTGATCACAGCCCATGAACTGTGTAGCAGTCAGAGCGATGGGCGGAAGTTGGCACTGATTCAGAACACAGATGGGGAGGAGTGTGGGCACCTGAAAATACAGGAATGGGAGACAAGAGACACATCTTCTAACAAAGAAAGAATTTTTATTAAAGTCAACATCAACTAAAGCCTCCATCTTCAATGAATGTATGAAATTTAGAATGATTATTTTCTTGCATATCATATAATATAGTGACACTATTATATTATAAATTCCTTGAAACCTGGGGTTTGTTTTTCTAATGATCATAACAAATAATTTTCAATAGTGAAGAATATACACTCTGGAATAAGACTTCTGGGTTGGGTCCACCACTAACTAGAAATGTGATTTTAACATGTATTTCTTAATCTCTCTTGGCATCATACATGTCAGGGAAAATGAATAGTTAACTTTTCCATAAAGTTATCATGAAAATTAAATAAAGGAAAAATTAGAATAGTACTTGTCTATAACAAGCCCTCAATAAATATTGTTACTGTTATCAAGTATAATCTTAATATATTTTCATAATATTTCTATGAAGTAAATATGCATGATTTTATCATTTTACTTCTTACAGGATAATAAACTGAGCTTGCAGAGGGAAAATTACTTGAGCATAGACACAGGTTGAAGTGGCATCTGGTAGTGACACCTGAGTATCTAGATTCTTCCATTATAACCAAACAGCCATCTACCTCTTTCATATCTGACCCAAGCAAGGCAGTGTGCAGCATTCTCATTAGCTAATTTTTGTCTACAGAAGACTATAAGCTCCTGACTTGGCTCTATTAAAAAAATGATAGGCCAGAAAACACAGAAAGTACAAAAATTTAGTAATAGAGTCCTTTGAATGTAAGTCAGCCGCATTCACAGCTCTAGACCACTCACTATCAGCACCACACATAGACAGACACTGTGACAGAATGACCCTAAAGGGGGACATGGAGACATTTCAGTCCCCTCTACTCCTAAAGTAATCAACATGGTGAAGTGAAAGTTAGGATTGTATCATAAAGAGTAGTCCAGGTTCACTCTCTCTTGAACTCTGAAACTAGGGGTAAGTCAGTTCATTGCTTTGAGTCTTGATTTCCTCATCTATAAAATGAGGATTATCAATGTTACCTGATAAAATGAGCATGTGTGTGTCTCTGTGTGTGTGTTACTGGATATTGAATAGAGCCTGGGGGTGCTTTGTCATGGAGCAACATCCCCAACCCAGTAGCTCTCTTCTCCTTAAGTTGTCCACACTGGTTTCAACTATTGATCTTTCTACCTCAACTTCCCAAGTGGCTGGATTTACTGGCACATGCCACCATACCCAGCCAAATGAACATGCTTTTATAATCATTTTGAAAACTATAAAAAAATACATAAATATCAGCAGTACTGTATTTGTTCAGATCTTTACAATCACACTGACTAAAAAATTCAACCAGATAGTTAATGTAAATGAAAACTATTTTAAGTTTTGGGTGATTTGATGATTATTTCTAGGCTATAACAATTTGTTGATATTTTAATGAAATATTTTAAATTTTCACAATCTCCCAAAGTATTAGAGGAGAAAATGAGTTATATAAATCATGTTGTTGCCATTATTGTTATTAATGGAAATAATAATGCAGTAAACATTATGTGAGCTTATCTTGGACCTGGTCCTGTGGTAAATGTTACAGATGGATGGATGGATGGATAGATAGATAGATAGATAGATAGATAGATAGATAGATAGATAGATGAAAGATACATAAAACATTTTCAACCCTGACAACAGCACAAGAAGAAAATAATAGCAACAACACAAGAGATAGTAGTTGTGCCTTGTGTGGAAAGTCACATGGCTAATGTTTTATTGAAGACAGGAAACAAACTCAGACTGAAGGACTCTAAACCATGTGATGAACCATACTCTAATTTCTCAATATTTGTGTGGTCTCCACAAACTGAGGCTAAGACTTCCATTTCACACACTCCAATCCCAGGCTTCTTGTATATTGAAAAGCTAGTATTTAGTGAAATACTAGTATTTAGTGAAATAAAAAATAAATAAAATTAAGTTGTTACTCAAATAGAGAGATAGGAACATAGAAAAAACTCATCTTTCACATAAGGAATTATCACTTAGCACTTGACAATGTCTTCAGAAAAAAAAATTTGATGGAGGGATAAATTTATCAGGAGAATAATGTGTTCTGTAGAGCTAAAACATTCAGGTTCAACCTCAGCTCAGTCACTTTCTAGTTGAGTGATTTTATTTCATTTCCCTTGCAACTGTGTTCTTTTCTGTCCAAATGCAATGCCATGTGAGCTGAATCAGAGTACAGCAAGTGACAAAAGCCCCAGCTCAGAACCTGCAGAATAGGCGTCCAAGGAAGGAGTTCTGGCTCCCTCTTCTCTTGAAAAAAAAACAAACAAAACAAAAAACAAAAAAAAAACCAATCCTGGTCACTGTGAGCACCCTGCACTCTATGTGAGGATCATGTAGTGTCTGCATTTGTTGTTCTTTACCTTATCTCTTGGGTAAAAGCTATGCACATAATGATTCTTTTGAATGAAAGAATCCACAACTGAATAAATGAGTATATGATGATTAAATTTATCAATTTAGTTTGCAGAATTGAATGCCAATAAAGTTTTTACTAGTAGTTTATATTTTAGGATATAATATGGATGCAAGACTTTTTTAAAAATATTTTTTAGATGTTGATAGATCTTTATTTTATTCATTTATTTATATGCAGTGCTGAGGGTCAAACCCAGTGCCTCACACATGCCAGGCAAGTGCTCTATCACTGAGCCACAACCCCAGCCCACGGAGGCAAGTCTTTTAACAAAAAGTCAGTTACACGTCTTTTCATCTGAAGCCGTGGAGATATATTACCTAGAATTGGGGCTTTATCATTCAAAATTTGATTGAGTTGCCAGAAAAAAATGCAAGGCACATGATTAAATTTGAATTTTAGATAAGCAATGGATAATCATTTACTATAAATATATCCTGACTATTGCATCAATCTCTCTCATACTAAAAAAAAAATTTAGTTGTGGTTTATGAGAAATTTAAATTTAACTGAGCACCATGTATTTTTTATGTGCCATGTCTGGTCACCCTACTCGTCAAGCTACAATAAAATTAAAATACAAAAAGCCTTACTTTACTCTGTCACTAGGCTCATTGTACATATTGTAGCTATTGTGACCCCTACATCCCTCCTCATTAGAAAATAAAAACCACTAAGCAAAGCCCAAACATCCCAAGGAACCCGCATAAAACCACCCTCACTCTCTGGATCTTTGGCCCTCATTCCAAAGAGAACTTGATTAAAGGACCAAGTCCAGGAGGTCTCCCATTATGGCCTCATCTGTTTTTACTCTTGGTGAGGTCTTCTGCAAATCCCTAATGTTTTCATTTTTTTATCCCAGAGAGAAAACTATACATCCCATAAGATTGGCCAGAGGCAAAATTATGCAGCCCTTATAAAACCATTATTTACAAAATTATCTGGTGATATATAAGTGATAGAATTTGTCATTATCACACTACTTTCACTCTTATAAAAGTAGTACAAACGGTATAACTTTTCTGTCAACGACGGTACAGTTCGTTACAGAATGCTTAAAAATCCAGATTTTAATATCAGACAAACATGGGCTTGAATTGTATTTCTGCCTCTTACTAACTCTGTCTTTTAACCAGTCTCTAAATCTCTCTCTAGTTCCATTTCCTTATCTTTGAATTGGCGTAATAAATATCCACTACCTTACAGAGTTGTGATGATAAAATGAGAATGCCTGCGCGTTGCCTCTCTCTGGTACGTGGCCGACAGGTGCTACCCATGGGTACTTCGTCCTCATCATTGTTACTACCACCATAGGCCTAGGGGTACAAGGAAAACCAGGCCTTCTGTATTTTTTCCAGGGCGCTGCATCCGTTAACTGCTTAACTCTAAAAAATTCACTTAAAACTTCTGTGAGCCACAGTTTTCTCATCTACAAAAGGCAGTCGTCGTTCATCTCAGCATTCACACAATCTGTTTATTTACTTTTAGGAAAGACGAGATGATGCTTGTGAAGACCTCAACCAGGCAGGCATGACAATTCAATGTATTATAACTGTAGGAGGCCACATAATCACAGAGGGAGGCACAGAGGGCTTTGAGAATTCCCTCCATGGCAAAGAGACTTGTCTTTCTTGTTGCTTTGAATCACTTCTGAGATTCTGTTTTGCTTTTCAGATGACAAACCAGATGACACACCAGACGAAAAGCCTGAAAACAAGCCAGAGGATTCAGGCAAAAATCCAGAGCCAGATTTCCCCAAATTTCTGAACCTCCTGGGCACAGAGATCATTGAGAATGCATTCGAGTTCATACTCCGTTCCATGATGGCCCGGGGAACGTAAGAGCTGATACCAACCTTGCTAGTTCACTTCTCTGTAGATGAAGACCCCACTGCAACCAGGAGTAGTGGTGCACACCTATAATCCCAGAGCTCCAGAGGCTGAGGCAGGACGATTGCAAGTTCAAAACCAGCCTCAGCAACTTAGCAAGGACCTAAGCAACTTAGAGACCCTGTTTCAAAATAAAACATTTTTTTTAAAAAAATCATTGCATTCAAATGAATGAAAAACAAAGTTGGAGGTACAAGCCAATGCACTGTTTTCCATTGAAAAACCTTGCTGTACTTTAAAATGTGTTGGACATCTCATTGAATTGCCCTTAACTCTTTTGGTGTGAGTGCATTCCCATGAAGTGGTTCCATGAGATATTTGTTTTACCCTCAAGACCAGATAGGAGGAGGAAGAGCACTGGACCAGGGGACAGAAGGCCAAGATCTGGTCCTGACTCAGCTGCTATTTTACCAGGTGGTCGTGGGCAAGGCTCTCTCCCTCTCTGAGTGCCTTCCTTGGCTCATTTGTAAAGCTGAAGGAATAAAGGGTCTTCCAGTGCGTGAATGGGGTAAAGGCAAGGGATGGTGGTAGGTTCATTAGTGGTGGGCACCTTGAGCCCTGTGTTTATTTCCTAACTTGAGTAGCTCAAGAGGTCCAACAGAGATAGCTGATAACCTCTCAGAACGTCTGAAGAAGCTCTCCAGGTGGCATGTTTTCATAATGCCGATCGCCTTAGTGACAGGTTACTCCTCCCACATCTTTCCAATGTTCTCAGCCTGCTTCCAATACCCTGTGCCCAACTGCTCTGATTTTACACCATTTCTTCAAATTACTCTTTGTTCTAATGTACCCAATGCCAGCTCTCTGAGACCAAACACACTATCCTGTGAACTTCCAGGTGGCTTCCATTTTCTCCTCTCAACCTCTTCTAATTCTCTCCTGCATAGACCCCTGAACAGTTAGACCTGTTGTGGTCTATTACCCACCTGCTTCAGGATTCACATTCCTGGATCCCATCTTGCATCTACCTGAAGACATCTGTCTTGCTTCTTTGACAAGCTTTCCGGGGGATTCTGAGATGGAAGCCAGGCCCCATCAGATGCTCTGCTATGCACTGCTGTTCCTTAAAGTTCCAATGAACCTTTAAATTTTATTCATATTATATATATATGTGAATCCTTGCATTTTTCTAGGGAAAAAGTTAATGGCTTCTATTATATTCTCAAAGAAAATCAAAAGCAAATAAAGAACCACCTTGTGGATCTTTTTGTAATCTTTTATCTGCTTAAATCAATATATTTGACTGGACAACATTTTGAAAATGACCCCTGTTCCAGAAATTGCTAAAATTCACAGGTGTTTTTATATTTTATTGTTACATATCCTATTGTGGTTGCTTTTGCAATTGTTGCCTTCCCATGACTGTTAATGGAAACCAGAAGGAAAATAATAAGAAAAAAAATGAGTAACATTCATTGCATACAAAGTACAGATCAGACTCCAGTTGAATTAATATTATTACATTAGCGAAAACAAGAAGTTGAAACAATGATAGTTCTTTTTTTTCCTTCCCACGGGATTTTCCCAATATAAAATGGCATGGTTTTTCATTGTGTTAAGTCTGAAAGTTTACTGTCTGATCCATTAAGGAATTTCTGACAACTCCAGGCTTGAGAATTCCACTTTGTTTTCTATCATTTCTCTTTCCCTTGTTATATTCTGATCAAAAGGCATTCTACTGTTGCTGAAACTTAAAATCATTGCAGGCTCTCTGCCCTTGCTCTCCCATCTGCCTGAAATGCTCTTCTTTCCTTTCCATGGTGAGTGGCTGGTCCTAGAGCTCATCTAAAAGTCACCTCCTCAGGTGACTATCAATTCCCTCTCCTTCCATTCACATCCTGTTATTCTCAAACATTTTATACATACTATTTTTCCTCTGCCAGCAATGTATAGCCCCCAAACCCCAATCCTACTATGTTTCCATCATTTTCTAAAGTCCAATTCAAAAACAAGGTCTGCGAAGAAATCAGAAGTCCCTACAATTATAAAATCCAGTTATTTACATTCTAAGATCCTGAAATGCTCTGAAAGAATCTTCATGACATTTTTCCACATCATTTTAAATTACTTGCATCTGAGTGTGTCTGTTTCCCCCATTAGAGTATAAGCTCTTCACAAATCATATTTTAGTCATCTTTTACCTTCTCAGAAGATACCCAAGTAGCCAGTCTTTGAGCAGTATACTATTTCCGGCATAAGTAATGATTCTGATGACATACGTTTTAAACTTTGCTTTGCTATCTATTATGGAATCATAGTTTGAACTTTTTGAGCCTCAGAGATTTTTTTCACATGTAAAAAGATATAATAAAAATTCATTCACTTAGTAATTCAATTATGTGCCAGGCATTGTTCTAGGTACTAGAGACATAATTCTGAACAAATATACCACAATGCCTGCCCTTGTGGACATGCCTTCCTAGATGAAATGACACCTCACTAATGTGTTTGGTGGCAAGTTCAAAGAGATAGTTATGCATAAATGGCTTGTCCACTATGAATTGTTATGGAAATCTTCATTCTTATTTTCTTCTCTCAGGAAAATCTTGTGGGGAAAAAACTGTAATTCAATCACTGTAAGACACTGTAGTGATGATTGTAACACTAAGTCTAGGTCATAACTCAGTATTTTTTTCCTCTGTTTTTCCTTTTTAAGTGGATTTATGAAACTTGGTGAAAACCCAGAAGAGCAGCCATCAAAGTGACCTCTCAGGTGATTTTAATTTATAATTTACAACTAAAATATTAGTATTTTAGACAAAGAAAAAAAACATCTGAATGATTTTATTTAATGATTCTGGACACCCATGCATAACTACAAACAGAAAATAATTGTTTTTGTTCTTGCTTTGTCCTTATAGTTTGTTTTTAAAAATAATTATAAAAGGATATACATTAAGTTGATAACTCAAGATTCTCTTAGGAAGGAGGCAAATTTGTTACATAAATAATCACTGGGGGTTAAGACACCTGGATCCTGATACAATTCCTTCCCATAATAAATACCCAAGATGGTCAATTGACAAAGAGAACATTCATTTTGGCTCCCAGTCCCGGACATTTCAATTTTCGATTGGTAGGTTGCATTGTTTTGGGCCTGTGGCAAGGCAGCACATCATGGTAGAAGCGTGTGGTAGCATAGGACCAAACCCTGAGCTCATGGTCAGAAAGCAAAAGAGGAATAAACTGGGTCCCAGAATACCCAGAATCCCATCCACTAGCCCCATGTCTTAAAGACTCCACGACCTCCCAAGAGCACCTATCTGAGAACTGAGCCTTTAACATATGGGTCTTTAGGGTCATTCCAGATACAAGCTATAGCATTTGCTTGTTCAAGCCCATCTGTGAAATGAGGAGATAATGCACACTACAAATGTAAGGAACTATATCATCATGCCGTTAGTCACTCATGAGAAGACATAAATTTGCTGAAATTAATTCAAGGAGAAAGGAGTGGTCTCTCTATTCTACACAATTTCAAACAATGTGGTTTGAGAACTCAGGAAAACCCAATGTTCCCTTACTCTGTTCTCTCCTGAGAATGGATATTGAAATATTAAAACAGAAATATTAGATCTGGGAAAGTAATATCAGTTGTGGGCATGAACTCAGTACTTACTCTATTTTAAATATTAAATGCTAGATACATATTACATCATTTAGTTCATAATCCATATGAAAATAGGTATTGTTATTCTTGAGTTTCACAAATAAGAAAATCCAGGCTTAGGAAAATTTGTCAAAGTGGCCATGTTAATAAAGGAGAAGGTCAGGGTTCATCTCAAGCAACCTGATTCCAGAGTTTGTGCACTCTCTCTAAGCCACAGAGCTTCTGGAGAACTGAGAAGAACAATAGGTAGTATAGGAGGAGGTAGTAAAGAATAATGATTAAGCTATGTGATCTTACACAGTCTTCAGTCTTCAGTGTTTAAATGTACATTGAAATAAAACACTACCCCTTTGATAAGTTGAGCTGCCTTACATGCATCTCCAGGAAGTACTGTCTTTCCCAACTTCTATTTGTTATCAGGCCTGGGAATGTTCCTTTCCTTTACCAGTTCCATTTCATAACTTGGGTGTGATCAGTGTAAGCTCAGATGACTACTATCATATTACCCTGGAACTTAACCTACCCTTCCCCTTGAGCTTCTAAAATGGGGCTTGGACATTGGCACTGAGACATGCTCAACCCACAAGCTCTTGACTCTCACCCTAAGCCAGCTAAGTTTCTGAAAACATTCACTTATGTTTGTGTCCTCATCCTCTCAGGGAAGAGGCCTCCTCTTGGTGCAGGTGTCCTAACACTCTGCCTTCATTAGGGTTGCTGGTGTACACCTGTAACCATCAGCACCCACACCCTAAATCCCTGGAGTACCACCCCAGAGGTTCAGAGATGAGGCAATCCTGCAGGAAAGGCAATGTTGGAGGAATAGAAAGAGCAGAGACTTTGAGATGATCCAAGTTAAAACTCTAACGTGACCACTAAGCAGTTATATGACCACAAGAGGGTCACTTCAGCACTCCAAGTCTCACTTTCCTACTTTCGAATTTTAAAAATGTGAGGAACTTAATTGTCCCAGATCTTAGTACCAGAATTTTTACTATACAGAAAAAGCTTTGAATAGATTCCTAAAGCAACTTTGGATGACCTAATGACCACAGAGTTCACCATAGAGGTGTACAAAATTGGGGCTAGAGAAAAGGAAGCTCCTAAAGTAAGATTCAGTTGTTTTTGTGTGGTTTGATCAGGAGTACCTCTTTAAATGCCTGTAAGTATGCATTTAATAGATAGTTATAAAAGTTGCATTTGCATGAAATTCATCTCATCTAATCAAAAAGAAGTCATCAATCTAGAATAAGTAATTCAAAGCAATACCTGTTTCTCCTGTCTAGAAAATTTCACCCACATTCTATGTATTTCCTAAACTAAGATTGGTGAATAGATAAATACTCCATGCTTCCCCTAGCAAACTGTATCCCTTATTTACCCATTCATCTAGTGACTATTTAATCCATGCCTACCAAAGTGAAATACATTAACCAGTCACTAAGAAGCCATAGTGTGGGCTCTCCCTTAGCACCACACACCCATATCTGTGGAGTAAAGTGACCTTATCTATGAAAGGGACTTGGGAATGCCTTGCAGAAAAATCTACCAAAAGGAACACCTGGAGGAAGGGATAAGCATGATAAAGACTTTACAAAGAAGGTGAACTGTGCACGATTCTGTGCACCATCTCCAGTGATGAGTAGAGAGAGGTACAGTATCCAGAAAAATAATCATCATCTCATAATTGGACACTTAGTTAATCCAGAACCTTCTTAACAAATGCTCCACCACATTGAAATGATTTCCAATTCATTTTAAGTCCTTCCAAAAACTCAAAATTTCAACTGCTATGGTCTTGCATCACTTGAAACTGCAAGTTGTACCTCAAATCATTTGACATATTTAAGCATTAAATTATCTTTCTTGCATAAAAATTGTAATGACCTTTACTAGGTTATTGACATTATCAAAAGAAGTAATACATGGGAAAGCACTTCATAACTTTCTTAATTTCTTTATTGGATCAAGAAAAGTGTACTATGGACATTCTAGATCTCAGGATAAGGCTTACTGAGTCAGAAATTCCTAGGGAAGGAACCAGGAATAAGTAAATAGAACAGAAAACTCTGATACAACTGATAAGCAAAGATGCCCTTGGATACAACATTCCTTAATATTACCTCTGAGTTGTCTAATGGGAAATTCTTTTTCGTAATTCAGAGCAAGAAAAAACTTGTTTCCCCTAAGATCTACTTTCTCTTTTATTAGATTTATGAGACTCAGTCCACTTCATTTCCATCTCCTATCTATCCAGAAACACAGTGAAACTGATGGGTAACTTGTCCTTATGTTTCATTTCTGCACATTCTCCCTTCATCCTTATTCCTGGCTCTTTCTTTATGTAGCCTTAATTTTTTGTTTTTGTTTTTGTTGCCTATTTTTTCTCACATATAGAATATATATATTATACATATATGAGATAAATATGTATATCATATATATATTCTGTTTTATTTCATTTTAAATCCTCTTTTAAAATGTAAATGCAAAAAGAAAATTAAGAAAAGGTGAAAAGTTCTTCATTAATTTTAAGTCTTCAATCCTTTCTCAGTGGTAATCGTTTTCCTCTCTCTCTGGCTTGTGTTTCTAAGGACACTCCTATCTGGCAGCCAAATCCTGCTTTTCTCGTTCTGCTTCATAAACCCTCCAGGTCAGAGACATCAAGGCAGCTCCCAGCAAGTTCCCAGGATTCAGGCCCACTTCCAACCAAACATAACACTTTGAACGCCTTGACTTTACATTTTTGCCTCTAGAAAATCAGAATAAATTTGTCCTCTTTAGAATCATATATCTTAATTCACAGAGAAGAATTTTATTGATTGAAGTAATTTTTCCTGGACATGTGTAAAGTTTTTAATGATGCAAAAAATATGGAATTTATGTATGTATGTATGTAATATGGAAAATATATATGTGTATTCCATACATCATTAGCCAATATAACCAAAGAATGGGTCATAGCAAGAAAACTGAAACCCCCCAAAATTAGCAAGTTCAAAGTCAAAGAGTCAGGAAGTGACAGAAAGAAGAGTTGGATCTCGCTTCAAATAATAAGTTCTTAAATCCTGAAAATATATGAAGCTTTCAAAGTTTTATACTTCTGTTTTGGAAAGTCTTTCAAAAATATCTGAGCCCATGCTCCTGTGCCAATAAACTAAAAACTGACCTGTTTTACAGTAACAACTTTGTTGCTGTTCCACAGACTCCTTATTATGTCAGGGATGGAAGAGTCCTGGCAAGGTTTAGTGCAGCTATTTCATGCTATCGCCTCCTTACATGGAGCTGGATCCTTGGCAGCCAATGTTGTGGTTATTGTGCATTTGCCTGAAAAACTATGAGAATTATTTAATGTGTGCAGTAAGAAGACTGAAGCCATAGAACAAGATGATCATTAAAGCAGCACCCTAGTCTAGAATATAAGTTGTATATTTTTCTACTACGGAGTTCTCAAGAGCAGCCCTGGATCATGTCCTTCCCCAAAACTTTAATTCTGAAAGCAACTCAATTGTATTTTCAATAAATCTTTTGTGTATCTTTCTGTTTTTACTTGGCCACAATAGGTTTGCCTACAGCACAATGAACCTTTAATAATATAGATGGGTAAAATAAGAATGATTGCATATCAAATATTGAAAAATGCTTGTTATTTTTGACAATATTTTCAAACAACCCACACTTCACTTTTTTTTTCTTTTAGGAATTAGGCCAATTTCAAATGCCACAACACTCAATCGAATTACCTAATATATCTATTATATTCAGCATCTGATATATGGACTGCTGCCCTCCACCAAATGTGGTTCCAAAATCTGTTTTTAGGTTTTGATTTGCTAATTTGTAACTGGATAACAAATTTACTATAACTACATTAATCAATGTATAGCTTATGTGTGAGAAACACACTCTACAAGAGAATCTCTGCCTTTGTCTCCTGTTTTGCCTTTTGAAATCACTTTCATGTTGGTGAGGGAAGCACCAGGTGACAAAGCTGTACTGGATTTGGTGTTATATACTAAGATATATCTGTTGGATACCCAGTGCCCTCTGGAGATTTTGAAGGCTTCCCAATTACTTAAACATGCTGATTTCCTCTTCCGATCCTCTATTGCCTTCTTTCTATCCTCTAATATGATCCACATCTGCAACCAGCAGATACACTACCTGTTTTAAAGATCAAGAATCTTTTATCTGCATAGTGTTTTTTTTAATGATATTATGATCTCACTAAAATCTCATAATCACAATGTGACTGAAGTGAGTTACTAAGGCATTGTTTTCCTCATATGAGAGATTAATAAACTGATTCTCAAGAAGGCTAATTGGTACAGTGCCTAAGATAACCAGAGCTGATAGAGGCTGAATGAGAACTCCAACCAGGTTTATCCAACTCCCAACACAGCAATCTCCTGTGACACTCAGAAGACCCAGTTCATATCCTGACTCTTCTGTCCTCACTTGCAAAGTCTCCACCATGACCACCATGTACTTGGGGAAGTAGGGGGTTACACTGTGCTTTCAATGAAAATAGTGAGCAGAAAGAGTACTTCATTTAAATAAAACTCAAATTGTATCAATTCCTTGCATTTTCCATCTCATTCTGAGCAAGAGTTGTTTTTTAATTACCATACAGTGGAAGCTAAGATCCTACTTGAGCTACCCATTTCCAACCTTTCTCCTACTGCCAATTCGTTTACTCCCTCCACTCCAGAAACATTGGGATCCTGGTCTTTAAATACTCCAAGCAGGTTTTTACCATAGAGCTTTGAATTTACTCTTCCCTGTGCCTAAAATATTACTCTCCAAGATAGCTGTATATGGCTTTCAGCCTCTCTTCAAACTTTTCTCAAATAGTACCTTCTTGGGAAAGACTTTATCTTTTAACATGGTGTTAAAACTTGATTTATTTTGTTCCCTTTTCTGTCTACACTGTTTGAATATGACCCACAGAAGACAAGAATTTTAACTATTTTACTCTGTGTTTCTGGAACAATAATGAGAGCAGTGCCTCTCAGAGAGTAGCTTTCCAATAAATATTTTTTAAATTCTGCATTAAGTGAAGCAATGAAAATCATAGAATGCTTATATAATGTTGCAGCATAGAGCATGGGGTTAGGTTCTTTTTCTCATGAATTTGTAAAACAAAATTCATGGACACAAAGGTGAGCACAAAGTAACAGGATTTATTAGAGTAACAGAAAGAAAGCAGAGCTCCCAAAGAGGGAGGGGCCCCAAGAGCAGGATATCCAAGAGTGGCTTTTGTCTAGGGCTTTATATTGATCTAGGGGTTTAAGGAAGTCAGACACCTGCCCAATCCTGGGTAAAACATTCAGTGTCCACCAAGTACTTATGTAGCCTTTAGTCCAATCAAAATATTCATCAGGCATTTTTCCTTCTTTGGAGGTCGTGATTTAAAAATAACCCTTTTGTAGGTTTTTCAGCAAATATCTGCAGGTGCTCTTTGTGCTCTACTACCCAAGAATTTACCCAGGGGCCCACCTCCCTATCCCCCCAGCCTTATCACTTCCTCCTGATGTCAATGTCAAGGTTACAGGGTCACAGAGTTGAACATTCCATGGTTTTGACTTCAAGTGGTTCAAAATGTTCATGCGGAGAATGTGAGCACTCAGTGCAGCACGGTACATCAAAGGCACAGACATGGTGCCACGGGAACCAGGACAGTGAGCCATTCACACTCCCTTGGCAGATCTTGGAAGCCTTATTAGAGATAATAATACTTGAGCCACGTCCTGACAGATAATAAAAGATTTGGAGACAAGGAGAAGGAAGAAGGGCAATTCAAGTAAAACCTCAGACTGTGGCAATGCTTGGGTGTTGGATAATGGCCCCACAATCCTTGAAACCTACCTACCGTGGTTGAGAAGCAGGTATCATTAGAACCCTTCCTGTGCTTCTTCCTTCATGCAGGTTACCTCATTTAGTCTCGGCACCAAGGTCAAGATTATATGTTGTTATTCACTTTTGAAATCATACAAATAAGAACCTGGGAGTTTAAGGAACCTGCCTGAAGTTGCCCAGATGACTAATGATGGAAACAGAATGTGAACACAAGTTTGTGTGACTCCAAAGCACCTTGTTTTTAATTCACTATTTTTCACGTCTGGAGTAGAATTTCATTTTTATTGTTGTTGGTTTTGTATTGAAGGGAAGAGGAGCTGCTTTCTAATATGTGCTTATAGAGAAAATGTTTTCTTTAAAATTCCTCTTCAAAAATTATTAACCTCTTATGTGCTCATCATGTGAGAGGGAAAATGAAGAAAACATGGAGATTAGATAGATAGATAGATAGATAGATAGATAGATAGATAGATAGATAGATAGGTTTTTAAGGTTAGCATTGTCCCAATATAACACCTCTATCTTCAAAATTTCTCCCTGTATGTTTAAACATATTCAAACATATGTACACACATGTAGAGAGGAATCAGGGCATGTACTTTACTCTGCAGTTTGCCTTTTGGATTTAATAATATCTCATGCTGTTTACTTTAAATAAACAGATAGAGATCTTTAAAAAGCTACCACATAGCTCATAATTTAAGATCTCATCATTCCCTATAAATGAAAATTCATTGTTTTCAGCTCTTCAAAGCAAGTGACAATAAAGATCCATATACATGGAAATGCATGCACTGACATTTTTATTACTTCATAAAGATTTCAAAATTGAATTGCTTGATTTTTTTTATGTTTTCTTCTTTTAGTTTATTTTTACTGTAAACAAATGGGATACTTCTTGTTTCTCTGTACATGAAGTATAGGTATACCATTTGAGTAATCATACATTTACATAGGGTAATGGTGTTTAATTCATTCTGTTATTTTTTCCTTCCCCCCTACCCCTCCCACCCCTCTTTTCCCTATATACAGTCCCTCCTTCCTCCATTCTTGCCTCCCTCCCACCTCCCATTATCTATCATCATCTGCTTATCATTCGTCCTTCGGTGTTTTGAGATTGGCTTATCTCACTTAGCCTGATATTCTCCAATTTCATCCATTTGCCTGCAAATACCATAATTTTATTATTCTTTATGGATGAGTAATATTCTATTGTATATATATATACCACAGTTTCTTTATCCATTCATCAATTGAAGGGCATCTAGGTTGGTTCCACAATCTGGCTATTGTGAATTGAGCAGCTATGAACATTGATGTGGCTGCATCTCTGTAGTATGCAGATTTTAAGTCCTTCGGGTATAGGCCAAGGAGTGGGATAGCTGGGTCAAATGGTGGTTCCATTCCAAGTTTTCTAAGGAGTCTCCACACTACTTTCCAGAGTGGCTGCACTAATTTGCAACCCCACCAGCAATGTATGAGTGTACATTTTTCCCCACATCCACGCCAACAACTATTGTTGCTTGTATTCTTGAGAATTGCCATTCTAATTGGGGTGAGGTGGAATCTTAGGGTAGTTTTGATTTGCATTTCTCTTATTACTAGAGATGTCGAACATTTTTTCATATATATGTTGATTGCTTGTAGATCTTTTGTGAAGTGTCTGATTAATGAGCATATTTTGAGATATTCATGAACATTCTGAAAAGAAATCCTTGTAAATGTAGATTAGAACTATATCTCATGGAATGTTAGTAATTTTATAACTTTATTAAAAACATGTTAGGTACAATAAACTAAATATATTTAAGGTGTACATTTTAAGAATTTTGACGTTTATATACTCACAAAGCCATCCAATCAATATAATGAACATATCCATTCCCTCAAAAGTTCTGACATCATAGATTAGGATACATTTTCTAGAATTATAAGCTTGATTTTAAAGTACTTATTAGTCCCTTATCATGCATTCAACTCTGTCTCAGACACTGAGACAACACTTAACAATATCATGTGTCTTGTTGGCTTATGTGGGTCCTGAGGACATTGAGAATGCCAAATACATCACTGATTCACCTCAAGCTCCAGGCAAAGTGGGAGAGAAGTCAACGATATCTCTGACTTTTCATAAGGTCCATGCAATCTGCTTACCAATATGGGTTAGGAACATAGAGCTAGAAATTTAAATTGAGGATAATGCAGTCATCTGTACTTTCCTTAAATAAAGCACCTCCCAGAATGTCTAGGAGATGGATCATTCAAATAGTGTACATTAGGCTACATTATTCATTAATCTGCAAAATATTTAATATTAATATGTCCCATATATTTTTTTAAGTACTGGATCTCACCTTCTTGGAGTTCACAAACAAGTCTCCTTGGGTGTGATCTAAATGCTGACAAACATTATCATTTTAAGGTGAATAATGATGAAAATGAGTAACAGTCAAGAACAGTCAGTTTATCAGCTATGGCAAAGAATGAATTGCATGCTGTTGAAGCAGAGGCAATGAATTATGAAGGCAGTCCAATTAAACAATGGCAACTTTGAAAATGTCTGTACAGCCAACAGTTTCCCTTGGGGGCTTTGAAATGACAACACCTGTGGTCTTAGGTTGAAGTGCAGTTTAGGGCCTGTGCATATTAGTGGACAGCAATTAGTAGCTATGGAGGAAGATGCACAGTCAGAAGATGAAGAGAAGGAGGATGTAAAACTCTTAAGTGTATCTGGAAAGCCATTTGCTCCTGGAAGTGGTAGCGAGTTTCCCCAGAAAAAAGTAAAACTTGCTACTGATGAAGATGAGGAGGAGGAGGAACCCGAGAAAAAACTCCAGTGATAAAACCTATATAAGATACTCCAACAAAAACTATATAAAATCAAACCAGAATGGAAAAGTCTCAAAACCACCAATGACAAAGTCAAAAGTCCAAGAATCCTTCATAAAACAGGAAAAAACTCCTTAAACACCAAAAGGGCCTCTTTGTAGAAGACATTAAAACAAAAACACAAGTAAGTATAGGAAAAGGTGACTCTCATCCCAAAGTGGAAGCCAAATTTGTCAATTATGTGAAGAATTGCTTCTGGATGACTGATCAGGAAGCTGGTAAAGATCTCTGACAGTGGAAGAAGTCTCTTTAAGGAGATATTTTAAATGGATTGTTAAAAATTGCAGTCTTTGTGTGAACAAGAAGGGGTCTCCATCCTCATATCTGACAAAGTGGACTTCAAACCAAAGTTAGAAGGGATAAAGAAGGACATTTCACACTACTTCAGAGAATCATACACCAACAAGACATAACAATCATAAATATATATGCCACAAACAATGGAGCATCTATGTACATCGAACAAACCCTTCTCAATTTCAAGAATCAAATAGACCGTGACACAATAATACTGGGTGACTTTAACATACTTCTCACCATTAGATAGATCTTTCAAACAAAAACTAAGCAAAGAAAATATAGAACTAAGTAATATAATCAATGATTTAGACTTAACGAACAAATACAGAGTATTTCACACATCATCAAGTGAATATACTTCCTTCTCAGCAGCACATGAATCCTTCTCTAAAATAGACCATATGTTATGCCACAAAGCAACTCTCAGCAAATACAAAAAAATAGAAATACTACCCTGCATTCTATCACATTACAGTATGAAACTGGAAATTGACAATAAAATTAAAAAACAGAAGCTACTCCAACACCTAGAGACTAAATAGCATGGTATTGAATGATGAATGGATAGCAGGAGAAATCAGGGAGGAAATAAAAAAAAATACTTAGAGGTAAATGAGAACATCAATACAAAATATCAAAATCTCTGGGATACCTTGAAGGCAATGCTAAGAGGAAAGTTCATTGCATCAAGCTCATACATTAAAAGAATAAAAAATCAACAAATAAATGACCTAACATTACATCTCAAAGTCCTAGAAAAGGAAGAACAAATCAACACCAAAAGCTGTAGAAGACAGGAAATAATTAAAATCAGAATTAAAATCAATGAAATTGAAATAAAAGGAACGATTGAAAAAATTGACAAAACAAAAAGTTGCTTCTTGGAAAAAATAAATAAAATTGATAAATCCTTAGCTACACTAATGAAGAGAGAGAGAGAGAGAGAGAGAGAGAGAGAGAGAGAGAGAACCCAAATTACAAAAATTTATGATGAAAAAGTAAATATCACAACAGACACTAATGAAATACAGAAGATAATTAGAAATTATTTTGAAAATTTATACTCCAATAAAATAGAAAATCTCAAAGACATTGACAAATTTATAGAGACATGTGATCTACCTAAACTGAAGCAGGAAGACAGACAATTTAAACAGATCAATTTCAAGCAATGAAATAGAAGACAACATCAAAAACCTACCAACAAAGAAAAACCCAGGAGAGACAAATTCTTAGTGGAGTTCTATAAGATTTTCAAAGAAGAATTAACACCAATACCCCTCAAATTATTTCATGAAATAGAAAAGTAGGGAACACTTCCAAACTCATTCTGTGCAGTTAGTATCACCCTGATATCACCCAGACAAAGACAACTTCAGACCAATATCCCTGATGAACAGAGATGTAAAAATTCACAATAAAATTCTGGCAAATCACATACAAAAACATATTTAAGAGATAGTGCACCATGATCAAGTAGGGATCAACCCAGGAATGCAAGTTTGTTTCAACATACAGAAATCAATAAACATAATACATCATTAGACTTAAAGACAAGAAATATGATTATCTCAATGTATGCAGAAAAATCATTTGACAAAATATAGCACCTATTCATGTTCTAAACATTAGAAAAACTAGGGGTAGTATAAACATACATCAACATCATAAAAGCCATATATGCTAAACTCAAGGCCAATATCATTCCAAATGGAGAAAAATTGAAAGCATTCCCTCTAAAAATGGGAACAAGACAGTGATGCCCTCTTTCACCACTTCTATTCTACATAGAAGTAGAATAGAAGTGCAATCAGACAGACAAAAGAAATTACATGGATACAAATAGGAAAAGAACTCAAACCATCACTTTTTACCAGTGACATGATTCTATATTTAGAAGATCCAAAAAATTCCACCAGAAAATTTCTAGAGCTAATAAATCAATTCAGCAAAGTAGCAGAACGTAGAATCAATACCCATAAATCAAATTCAATCCTATACATAAGCAATGAATCCACTGCAAGAGAAATTAGGAAAACTACCCCCTTCACAATAACCTCAAAAAAAAATAATAATACTTGGGAATCAATCTAACAAAAGAAGTGAAAGACCTCTACAATGAGAATTACAGAATACTGAAGAAAGAAATTGAAGAAGAACTTGGAAGATGGGAAATTCTCCCCTGCTCTTGGATAAGCAGAATTAATTGTCAAAATGACTATACTACCAAAAGTGTTACACAGATTTAATGAAATTCCCATTAAAATCCCAATAACATTCTTCATAGAACTATAAAAAGCAATCATAAAATTCATTTGGAACAGTATGAGACCCAGAATAGCCAAAGCAATTCTTAGCAAGAAGAGTGAAGCAGGAAGCATCACAATACCAGACTTAAATTATCCTACAGAGCAATAGTAACAAAAATGTCATGGTATTTGGCACCAAAATAGACATGTAAACCACTGGTATAAAATAGACACAGAGACAAACCCACATAAATATGGTTATCTCATACTAGACAAAAGTGCCAAAAACATACATTAGAGAAAAGACAGCCTATTCAACAAACGGTGCTGGGAAAACTGGAAATCCATATGTTAAAAAAAATGAAATTAGTCATCTATCTCTCACCCTGCACAAAAATCAACTAAAAGTGGATCAAAGAATTAGGCACTAGAACAGAGACCCTGCCCCTAACAGAGGGAAATTGTAGGACCAAATCTTCATCATGTCAACTTAGGACCTGACTTCCTTAACAAGACTCCTAAAGTGCAAGAAGTAAAATTAAGAATCAATAAATAGGATGGACTCAAACTGAAAAGCTTCTTCTCAGCAAAGGAAAAATCAATAATGTGAAGAGAGAGCCTACAGAATGGGACAAAATCTTTACCTTACTCACCTCAGATACAGCACTAATCTCCAGGATATATAAAGAACTCAAAAAACTTAACACACACACAAAAAAATAACCCAATCAATAAATGGGCTAAGGAACTGAACAGACACTTCACAGAAGAAGAAATACAATTGATTGACAAATTATGAAAAAATGTTCATCTCTTGCAATTAGCAAAATGCAAATCAAAACTGCTCTAAGACTTCATCTCACTCCATCAGAATGGCAGCTGTCAAGAGTACAAGCAATAATAAGTGTTGGCAAGCATGTGGGGGGAAAGGTACAATCATACATTGCTGGTGGGACTCCAGATTGGTGCACATTATGGAAGCATCATAAAGATTCCTCAGAAAACTTGGAATGGAACCACCAGTAGACCCAGCTATCCCACTCCTCAGTTTATACCCAAAGAATTAAAATCAGCATACTACAGTGACTCAGCCACATCAATGTTTACAGCAGCTCAATTCACAATAGTTAAACTATGGAACCAACCTGGATGCCCTTCAACAGATGAACAGATAAAGAAAATGTGGTACATATACACAATGGAACATTATTCAACCTCAAAGAAGAATGAAATTCTGGCATTTGCAGGTAAATAGATGGAACTAGAGAATATCATGCTAAGTGAAATAAGCCAATCCCCCAAAACCAAAGACCAAATGTTTTCTCTGATAGAAAGATGCTGATCCATAGTTGGGGGTGGGTGGGGAAGAATGAAGGAATTTATGATTGTGCAGAGGGAAGTGAGGGGAGGGGTGGGGCAGTGGAGATGGGAAGGACCATAGGATGAGACAGACATTATTACCCTATATACATGTATGATTACCCTACTGGTGTGACTCAGCACCATGTTCAGCCAGAGGAATGAGAAGTTGTGCTCCATCTGTATACAATGTGTCAAAAAGCATTCTACTGTCCTGTATAAACAATTAGAACAAATTTTAAAAAATGGAAAAAAATCACAGTCTTATTTCAGTTCTTTAACAGTTGATATCTGGCTGTCCTTTTATAATGCAAAGTGAGAACTTTTCCTACCGTGTTTGACAAATGTCCAATTTCCATTGCCATGAATGTGTTGTCCAAAATGTCTTTTTTAGTTTTTAAAGTTAGAACTCTGCCCTTTGCTTGGTTTTTATACATGTATGGGATGTTATGATAGGACATAGTGGTAGTGGTAGTCAGACGTGGAAAGAGTGAGGAGACAAAAATATACATGTGTAATGAACTCAGTATTTTAATGAAGTGGGAGACAAAAATAAAAATCAAGTAATTATACATAAATATATGATTAAGTTTCGAGAGACATGCTCTGAAACAAACAAAAAATAACAAAGGTCTCTTAGAACCTATTACAAATATATCTCACTTGGACAGGAGATACTTCAGATAAGATTTGGAAAAAAATGAGAATATGAATAAATGGGAAAAAATTCAGAAGAAAATGAAGAAGATGAGGCATTTATAGTTGAGTGACATTACAAAAGTCCTATACCAGGTATTCTGTGCTCCAACAGTGAAAGGAAGACAAGGTAGCTGGGATGTAAACAAGAACAAATGAGAGTAGGGGAGGAAAGGGAGACTTACAGGACCTCACAGGTCATGGTCAGGATTTTATTCTTAAACCCAGAAACAATGGAAAGTCGCCAAAGGGTTCTAGGTAGTAGAATGAATATGATCATTGCTGCACTTTGAACAGATGACTCATCTGCTGTGCAGACCAGATAAGGGATCCAGGTTAAAGCATAAAGCTGGCTGGGAAACTCCTGCAAGAGAGAAGAGACACCTGGATGAGGGGGTGTCGGTGCCATGAGGTGATGTGGGAGGAGTCAAGAGAATGAGGAGGCAAGCTTGACAGGATGTGGCAGAGTTAGATACGATGTGTCAGGGAGAGGGAGGTATGGATAATGACTCCTGGGAGACTGACTAATCCAAGAAGGTGCGTGCTGGTGCCATTTAGGGAGATATAGATCAAAACTGCCCAAGGCTTTCCTGGGCTTTCAGGATAAAAACAGGGTCCATGACCATGACACCCCGTGCATGTTTTCACCTCTCTCCGCCTGTCCTACATGAGTCCTACTCAGCTCATGTCCCTCTGCTCCTGCTCACAGGGCTTCAGCCATACAAGTGAGGCTTCAATTTTTTGAAGAAGCCAAGTTCTCCTCACCATGAGGATATTCACTCATTCAGTACTTTCGACTCATAATTTTAATTGGCTGAGATGGTACACTACAATCTGCGGGAACATGGGCTACATCCACTCTGTTTATCACTATGTGCTCAATGTTGAGCAGAAATACTGCAATCAAAATTCAATCGTTTACTTTTTAAAATTTATTTTATTTGATACATAAATAAGCATTTAATGATATAACTGTTATCATTACTATTATCTATTTGGGAAAACTGTATAGCTACTGGGATAGCAAAAATGACACTTGGAAATAAATATGCAGGTATATCTAAATCTTAGTTATAACTATGTCTGTTGATTTAAATTGCTTCAGTTTTTTCCTTCTCCATTGGCATTGAAAAACTACGGAAAAATTTGAAGTTACAGGCTGATTCTTATGTCTAAGGAAGACACCTCTAGTACTATGTGGCTCATAGTTTGGAAGGGACTCTTGGAGAATACAAAGACCATTGGAAGATTAATATAGTGGTCCTGTGAGCAGTGACAAGGGTTTCAGAGGAGCAATTAGTAGTGATAATAAAAGATGTATAAAATGAATGTGAGAATGTTTCATACTTAGCAGAGTTTACTTACCAATTAGAAGGGAAGGTTCTTAGGAGAAAATACTTAGGATACTTCACAAGTTTCTGTCTCAGGTAACCATAAAAAATGATTGTGCTAAATAAACTGAGACAGAAAATTGAAACACAGAAGCATGTTTTGAAAGAGAGAGAATGAGTTTATGTGGAAGTCTCTTGAGTTAAACATTGAAAAGGGCATTTCTTGGAGTTGTCTTATAGGTAACTAAATCTCTCCTCCTCCAGAAGGAGATATAGACTAGCTATAGTCTGGAGTTTGTAATATGGGGATTATACTGGTGTTTATGGAAGATCTCCCAATAAAGGTTAATTATAAAATGAAAAGAGAAAATAATAAAGTTTAGAATCTTTGGAGGCAAAAACATTCAGGGGAAGTCAGAACAAGGAACATTTAAAGAAATTGTGATATATATATATATATATATATATATATATATATATACACACACACACACACAATGGAATATTACTCAGCCATAAAGAATAATAAAATTATGGCATTTGCAGGCAAATGGATGAAATTGGAGAATATCATGCTAAGTGAGATAAACCAATCTCAAAAAAACCAAAGGACGAATGATCTCGCTGATAATTGGGTGAAGATACATAATGGGGGGTGGGAGGGAGGCAAGAATGGAGGAAGGAGGAACTATATATGGGGAAAAGAGGGGTGGGAGGGGTAGGGGGAAGGAAAAACTAACAGAATGAATCAAACACCATTACCCTATGTAAATGTATGATTACACAAATGGTATGCCTCTACTTCGTGTACAGAGAAACAAGATATACACCATTTGCTTACAATAAAAATAATTTTAAAAAAATGAAATTGAAAAACCATAGTAAAACAGAAGAAAAGTTGATGTGGGAGAAAAGATGACACATAATTCAAAAGAGCAGAAAACTTTAAGTAGAATGGAGGCATCTCAGGTGACAATTACTTTGAAGTGGTCAAGTAATGAGGCAGAGCACATTACATGAATGCATATTTTGTACCTTTACTTCCTATGGGAATATTATCCATTCCCTTCCTAAATCAGGCATACCGGCTATATGACTTGCTTTGGTTCATAAAAGCAACACTTGGAATGATGTACATCACTCCCAAGAAGAATTTTCAAGAGTTTAAGCCTCAGTTCTCCCAAGTTCTCTTTCCCTGTGACCAGGATAGTCAGAAATGGTGGAGACAACGATGATTCTATCAGTTCTAGTTAAAGAATTCAGACACCCTTGAACAAAACTGTAGCCAACGAAAGATGATCATACAGTTGAGGAAAAAATCAAGTGTGATGATATGCCACTGAGATTTGGGGTTAATAATCATTACTGCTTGGCAACCCAACGTATTATTACAGATGCAGGAAGAATGAGAAAATAAAACAGGAAGTTCCACTAAGTACAACAGATAGTCCCCAAGTTATGAGGATTTATCATTTTTGTAATGGTATAAAAGTAATATGTATTCAGTAGAAACAGCATGTTGACTTTTTAATTTTAATCATTTCCTGGGCTAGTGATATGCGGAACAAAACTCTGTTGAGGCACTGAGCAGTGGCAGCAAGCTGCCAGTCCCCGGTCACACAATCACAAGTTAAACAACCGGCACTCTAGTATACTGGGTTGCTAAGCTATGGTGTTTGGTAGGTTGTACACAGTAAATGGACTTTTTTTTTTTTTTTTTTTTTTTTTTTTTTTTACGTTTACATAGGGTAATGATGTTTATTTTTTTCCCCTTCCCCCCCACCCCTCCCACCCTTTTCCCTTTTTACAGTCCTTCTTTCCTTCATTCTTACCGCTCTCCTTAGCCTAACTCTAAACCTAACCCTAAACCTAATGCTAACCCCTCCCCCCCCCATTATATGTCCTCATCCGCTTATCAGTGAGATCATTCGTCCTTTAGTTTTTTGAGATTGGCTTATCTCACTTAGCATGATATTCTCCAATTTTGTCCATTTGCCTACAAATGCCATAATTTTATCATTCTTCATTGCGGAGTAATATTCCATTGTATAAATATGCCACAGTTTCTTTATCCATTCATCAACTGAAGGGCATCTAGGTTGGTTCCACAATCTGGCTATGGTGAATTGAGCAGCAATGAACAGTGATGTGGCTGTATCTCTGTAGTATGCTGATTTTAAGTCCTTTGAGTATAGGCCAAGGAGTGGGATAGCTGGGTCAAATGGTGTTTCCATTCCAAGCTTTCTGAGGAATCTCCACACTGCTTTCCAGAGTGGCTGCACTAATTTGCAACCCCACCAGCAATGTATGAGTGTTCCTTTTTCACCACAGCCTCGCCAACACCTATTGTTGCTTGTATTCTTGATAGTCGCCATTCTAATTGGGGTGAGATGAAATCTTAGGGTTGTTTTGATTTGCATTTCCCTTATTACTAGGGATGTTGAACATTTTTTCATATATCTGTTGATTACTTGTACATCTTCTTCTGTGAAGCGTCTGTTCATTTCCTTAGCCCATTTGTTGATTGGATTATTTGTATTCTTCGTGTAGAGTTTTTTGAGTTCTTTATAGATTCTGGAAATTAGCGCTCTATCTGAGGTATGGTTGGCAAAAATATTCTCCCACTCTGTAGGCTCTCTCTTCACATTTCTGATAGTTTCCTTTGCTGAGAGAAAGCTTTTTAGTTTGAATCTATCCCAGTTGTTGATTCTTGCTTTTATTTCTTGTGCTATGGGAGTCCTGTTAAAGAAGTCTGATCCTAAGCCAACAAGTTGAAGATTTGGACCTACTTTTTCTTCTATAAGATGCAGGGTCTCTGGTCTGATTCCAAGGTCCTTGATCCATTTTGAGTTGAGTTTTGTGTAGGGTGAGAGATAGGGGTTTAATTTCATTCTATTGCATATGGTTTTCCAGTTTTCCCAGCACCATTTGTTGAAGAGGCTATCTTTTCTCCATTGCATATTTTTGGAACCTTTGTCTAGTATGAGAAAATTGTATTTATTTGGGTTTGTGTCCACGTCCTCTATTCTGTACCATTGATCTACCTGTCTATTTTGGTACCAATACCATGCCGTTTTTGTTACTATTGCTTTGTAGTAGAGTTGAAGATCTGGTATTGCAATACCCCCTGCTTCGCTCTTGCTACTGAGGATTGCTTTAGCTATTCTAGGTTTTTTGTTTTTCCAGATGAATTTCATAATTGCTTGCTCTATTTCTGCAAGGTACATCATTGGGATTTTAATTGGAATTGCATTGAATCTGTATAGCACTTTAGGTAGTATAGCCATTTTGACAATATTAATTCTGCCTAACCAGGAACATGGGAGATCTTTCCATCTTCTAAGGTTTTCTTTAATTTCTTTCTTTAGTGTTCTGTAGTTCTCATTGTAGAGGTCGTTCACCTCTTTTGTGAGATTGATTCCCAAGTATTTTATTTTTTTCGATGCTATTGTGAATGGGGTAGTTTTCCTAATTTCTCTTTCTGAAGATTCATCACTTATGTATAAAAATGCATTGGATTTATGAGCATTGATCTTGTAACCTGCTACTTTACTGAATTCACTTATGAGTTCTAAAAGTTTTCTGGTGGAATTTCCAGGTTCCTCTAAATATATAATCATGTCATCAGCGAACAGGGATAGTTTGAGTTCTTCTTTTCCTATTCGTATCCCTTTAATTTCTTTGGTTTGTCTGATTGCTCTGGCTAGAGTCTCAAGGACGATGTTGAATAGAAGTGGTGAAAGAGGGCATCCCTGCCTTTTTCCAGTTTTTAGGGGGAACGCTTTCAGTTTTTCACCATTTAGAATGATATTAGCCATGGGCTTAGCGTAGATTGCCTTTATAATGTTTAGGAATGTTCCCACTACCCCAATTTTTTCTAGTGTTTTGAGCATGAAGGGATGCTGTATTTTATCGAATGCTTTTTCTGCATCTATTGAAATAATCATGTGATTCTTAACTTTAAGTCTGTTGATATGGTGAATGACATTTATTGATTTCCGGATGTTGAACCAACCTTGCATCCCTGGGATGAAACCCACTTGATCATGGTGCACTATCTTTTTAATATATATTTGTATGCGATTTGCTAAAATTTTGTTGAGAATTTTTGCATCGATGTTCATTAAGGATATTGGTCTGAAATTTTCTTTCCTCGATGTGTCTCTGTCTGGTTTAGATATCAGGGTGATATTGGCTTCATAGAACGAGTTTGGGAGGGTTCCCTCCTCTTCTATTTCATGGAATAGTTTGAGGAGTATTGGAATGAGCTCTTCTTTAAAGGTTTTGTAGAACTCGGCTGAGACCCATCTGGTCCTGGACTTTTCTTTGTTGGTAAGCTTTTGATGACCTCTTCTATTTCATTGCTTGAAATTGGTTTATTTAAGTTGTGTATGTCCTTCTCGTTCAGTTTAGGTAATTCATATGTCTCTAGAAATTTGTTGATGTCTTCGAGGTTTTCTGTTTTGTTGGAGTATAGATTCTCGAAATAGCTTCTAATTATGTTTTGTATTTCACTCGTGTCTGTTGTGATGTTTCCTTGTTCATTCCGAATTTTAGTAATTTGAGTTTTCTCCCTCTTTCTCTTTGTTAGTGTGGCTAAGGGTTTATCAATTTTATTTATTTTTTCAAAGAACCAACTATTTATTTTGTTAATTTTTCCAATTGTTTCTTTTGTTTCAATTTCGTTGATTTCGGCTCTGATTTTAACTATTTCCTGTCTTCTACTACTTTTGGTATTGGTCTGCTCTTCTTTTTCTAGTGCTTTCAGCTGTAGTGTTAAGTCATTTATTTGTTGATTTCTACTTCTTTTTTTGAATGCACCCCATGAAATAAATCTTCCTCTAAGTACTGCTTTCATAGTGTCCCAGAGATTTTGATATGATGTGTCTTTGTTCTCGTTTACTTCTAAGAATTTTTTTATTTCCCTCCTGATGTCTTCTGTTATCCATTCATCACATAATACTGTATTATTTAGTCTCCAAGTATTGGAGAAGTTTCTGTTTTTTATTCTGTCATTTATTTCTAATTTCAATCCATTATGATCTGATAGAGTACAAGGTAGTATCTCTATCTTCTTGTATTTGCTAACAGTAGCTTTGTGGCATAAAATATGGTCTATTTTAGAGAAGGATCCATGTGCTGCTGAGAAGAAAGTGTATTCGTTCTTTGTTGGATGGTATATTCTATATATGTCCGTTAAGTCTAAATTGCTGATTGTGTTGTTGAGATCTATAGTTTCTTTATTCAATTTTTGTTTGGACGATCTATCCAGTGGTGAGAGAGGTGTGTTAAAATCGCCTAGTATGATTGTGTTGTGGTCTATTTGATTTCTGGAATTGAGAAGGATTTGTTTGACGTACGTGGATGAGCCAATGTTTGGGGCATAGATATTTATGATTGCTAAGTCTTGCTGATTTATGCTTCCCTTAAGCAGCATGTAATGTCCTTCTTTATCCCTTCTGACTAGTTTTGGTTTGAAGTCCACATTATCTGAGATGAGGATGGATACTCCAGCTTTTTTGCTGTGTCCGTGTGCATGGTATGTTTTTCCCCATCCTTTCACCTTTAGTCTATGGGTGTCTCTTTCTATGAGATGAGTCTCTTGCAGGCAGCATATTGTTGGATTTTTCTTTTTAATCCAATCTGCCAGTCTGTGTCTTTTGATTGATGAATTCAGGCCATTAACATTCAGGGTTATTATTGTGATATGATTTGTATTCCCAGTCAATTGACTCATATTTGTTTTTGACATGATTTTGTTTCTCCTTTATTTGGCTATTCCTTTAGGCTAGCGCCTCCTGTTGCTGATTTGCATCGTTGTTTTTCATCTCTTCCTCATGGAATATTTTGCTGAGAATGTTCTGTAATGCTGGCTTTCTTTTTGTAAATTCCTTTAGCTTTTGTTTATCATGGAAGGATCTTATTTCATCGTCAAATTTGAAGGTAAGTTTTGCTGGGTATAAGATTCTTGGTTGGCATCCGTTTTCTTTCAGGGCTTGGTAAATGTTGTTCCAGGCCCTTCTGGCTTTTAGGGTCTGGATTGAAAAATCTGCTGATATTCTTATTGGTTTCCCTCTGAATGTAATTTGATTCTTTTCTCTCGCGGCCTTTAAAATTCTGTCTTTATTTTGTATGTTAGGTATTTTCATAATAATGTGCCTTGCTGTGGGTCTGTTGTAATTTTGTATGTTTGGAGTTCTATAAGCCTCTTGTATTTGGTTTTCCATTTCATTCTTCAGATTTGGGAAATTTTCTGATATTATTTCATTGAATAGATTGTTCATTCCTTTGGTTTGTTTCTCTAAGCCTTCCTCAATCCCAATAATTCTTAAATTTGGCCTTTTCATGATATCCCATAATTCTTGTAGATTCTGTTCATGATTTCTCACCATCTTTTCTGTTTGGCCAACTTTGCTTTCAAGATTAAATAATTTGTCTTCAATGTCTGAGGTTCTGTCTTCCAGGTGCTCCATTCTATTGGTTATGTTTTCTATGGAGTTTTTAACTTGGTTTATTGTTTCCTTCATTTCAAGTATTTCAGTTTGGTTTTTTTTCAGTATCTCTAACTCTTTATTGAAATGATCTCTTGCTTCCCGTATTTGGTCTTTTAACTGTTGATTGGTGCGATCATTTAATGCCTGCATTTGCTCTTTCATCTCCTCCTTCAATGCCTGCATTTGCTCTTTCATCTCCTCATTAGCTTCCCTGATCGTTTTAATTACGTACATTCTGAACTCCCTTTCTGACATTTCTTCTGCTGTGCTGTCATTGGGTTTTATTGATGTAGTATCTAGGTTTGTTTGGGACATTTTCTTCCCTTGTTTTCTCATATTGGTCAGTTGTCAGTGGGACCCTGAGATATTGCAGTTTTCCGCTATTGGCTTATAGTGTCCCGGTAGATTTCCAGTGTATCACCTCCCAGCCTTCAGTAGCCTGATGTCTTGGAGGAATCTGATAAAGCAGCGTATCCGAAGAATACTGCCCCTAGCCCCCTACTGGTTCCACGTTTTGGAACTGGCTCTGTGCGGAAATGCTCTCACTGTGGGCCTGCACCGTGCAGCTGGCTGTGTGGGAGGAGCTCATTGCCGGAGTGTGAAGGCTACCTTGGGAAGACTCTAGCTGCCCTGCCCGGTTCCAATAAGCCACCTCTATCTGGGCCTGCCCCCTGGGCCGAGCTTTACCCAGTGGGCAGACTCACCCGTGGTTCTATTTCAGTCCGAGTCTCTCAATGCCTCCCCTTCTTAACTCCTGGGTTCTGGAGCGACAGGGGGTGCAGTCTCCCTCTAGGCCGCCATCTTGGATCGCCCCGAGAAGAGAGCCTGCAGCCGGAGTGGGCAGAGCCGCCTGAAAAGGTCTCTGGCTGCCCTGCCCTGATCCCAGAGGCTGTTTGCGGATCAAGGCTCTCTGTTGGTTCGGGGGCTTGTGGCTGGTTCTATGTAGAAAGTCTCTCACTAGGCGGTCAGCTCCGAGAAGCTAGCCTTGAACGGCACCTCCCACCGCAGGGGTTCAGGCTACTTGGGGAAGTCTCTGGCTGCCCTATCTGGTCCCTGAATCTGCTTGCGTGCCAGAGTACACTGAGCTGCACTGGCTCCGGGACTCGGAGCCTGCTCTGGTCAGAAAGGCCCTCACCAGCGGGCCAGCTCCGCTCCGAGAACCCGGAGAAGCTGGCTGTGCGGGCGGGGCCCACTGCCGGAGCGCGCAGGGCCGCCCGCGGACGACTCCAGCTGCCCTGCCCGGCTCCCGTAAATGGACTTTTAACATATGGTATTTTCGATTTATGATGGGTTTACTAGAATGCAATCCCATCATAAGTTGAGGAACATCTGTATTTTAAATGAAAAAAATAGGGGTCAAGAAATCTCAGGAAATCAAGATAATATTCACAGAGAAGATGACATTTGATGTTGTATTGGTCAGGATCCAACCAGGAAACAGAACCTACTTTTTAAGTAGTACTTAGAACTGAAGGAATGCAATGCAAAGAGCTGATTGAATAAGTATTAAAAGAACTAAAGAATCAAGTAGGTGAATGTGAAGCACCCAGAAACTGACAAAGAAAGGAAGTCACTACCAACCCTGTTTGGAGAGAATGAGAAGGAAAAGATGTGGTGTAACCAGAGACCAGAGACTGGAGTCACCTGGCAAAAGCTAGACCCACTGCAGACCTATCCAGCAGAACCTGGAGTCTCAGACAGGGTCTGGCCACTTCTAGACACTTCCCCAAATGGAGAGGCAGAGGGGGCCACACAGAGGTTTTCCCTTCCCCACTGAACCTCCCAGGGGCAGAACCAACCCAATGTCAGCTGACCTGTAAGCATGAGAAACACAACCTATGGTGATGGACAGCATGCCTCCTGCTTCCCCAACATGGAACAGAGCAGGGCAAGGGCATGGGATGGATCTGAGAGTAAACAGTTCCAAGACTGGCACAGGCCAAAGTCTGAAGGCAGAAAGTGACAGATTAGGTAGAAAGAAACTTGACTTTTCATTAAGGTGTAAGAGTTTTAGTATAAAAGGAATTTCGCTCTGTGTTCAGTGGGACTGGAGCTGGAGCACATAAGGAGAAAGGAATGCTGATGGAACTAGACAAGTGAGCGGGGCCAGATCATGAAGGTCATGTGTGCCATGCTTGAAACCTACTCTGTAAAGGGATCTTACAACCAGAATTACGTCTTGAAAAGATAATTATGTCATTGCTGTAGATGGCAGAATGGAGGAAGAAAAGAATAGCTCATAGCCACTTTGCCTAAGCATTATGAAGTAAAGCAGAAGCGGCTCTAATATAACTATAAACTTAATAAAAACTGGCATTCTGGTAAAGAAGATTCTAAACCAGTGAAGCTAGTAAGACGCTGACTTTGTCAGACAATATTTTACAGATATTCTGAATATTTTCAATTTAACAAATTCTTTAGAATGGGGGGAATAGGGAAATGAGGCTTTCAGAAAAAAATAGTTGAAAAATGGAGGTATTTCATTTAGGTATAAGGAGAAAAGAAGAAATGGTTATGTTTTACATAAAATGTCAGATTATCTTTATAAGAATAGGCTGTCTAAAACCCATGATCTGAAGGGAAAATTATCTAGTTAGGCAACAAAATAAAAGTAGGACAAACTGAAAATCTACTCATTGCTTTATTCATTCTTTTCAGGGGTCACTAATGTTAGGACATTTAGCAATGAGAGGGTAGAATGGGTTTTGTCCAGGGAGGATGGGCACGTCGACCTCTCTCTCTTGATCCTGATGTCACACCAAGTGAGATAGGGCCTCCTGAAAGGCAGAAGAGCAATAATAAAAATAAAAGCAGCTTGCATATAATTAGCACATTTATAAAAATTTTCACACTTACTCTCCCATTGGGTCACCATCTTTCTGATGTAGAAACAAAGGCTCAGAATAATTACATCCCATTCCAAATCACAAAGGTGGTAAATGATAACTTCACAACTAGAAAACAGTCCCCTGTCACTCAAAAATCCTTTCCATACTTGTAGAAATTGCACCTTCCTTGAGATTCCAGGAAATGTAAATTTTACAAATAAAATCAATAAGGGAGAAATGCAGATACAAGTGAGAACAGGGTGGGGTGGGCATGAGGGAGCCCAGGTCCTCCCCCTGGCAAGTGGACCCCCAATTTGCAGTTACCAGTAGTTTCTTCACAGCTTCAGAAGCCTCCGGTCCCAGCTCATCCACACACTTCCTCAGCCCTTCTACAAGGTGCTCCACAGAAATGCCCAGAGTTTTCAGAAGCATCTTTAATGGATCCATTAAGGAAAGAACATTGTCCAGAGGTAAAGGTAACACTTTGTCAACAGGAAGGGGCACACTGTTGATCAAAAAGGCAGTAGCTGCAGAGCAAAAGAAACAGGTGAAGCTGGCTCATCAGTCCCTGGCCATGGCCTTGCTGCTTCCGTCCACCCATCAACACCTCGTCTCAGTCACCCATCTGGATTTCCCAGGGAAACCTTGCTCTGGGCCTCTGTGCTTGCTGTCCCATTTCCTCAGAATATTCTTTCCTCTGATAGATTCAAGTCTTTCTTCTTCATGTTATTTGGGTTCTTTTCAAACATTACCTTGTCAGAGAAGCCAGGAATTGCCATTCCACCTAAAACAGCACTACACACCACACACCACACTCTTAACTTAATAATGGTTTATTGTTTCCTAAACTATTAAATCTTTATTTGTTATTTATATAGACTTTATTCTCTCATTAGAATGTAGACTTTATGAGAACAAGAATTAATGTTTTGTTCACTACTGTACCCCAGGCCTAGAACTGACCTTGGCACGCAGCAAACACTCAGTAGACACTGGTCAGTAAATGGACATCAAAGTGTTCTTGTACGTGGCTGTGTTCACAGCCTACAGCTTTCAGGCCAAAGAGCAGATGGCATACTGAATCCCCACTCAAGGACAAGAGGACCAAATCACAGCCCCAAATGTTCTTCCAAGCAATTCAATTCAATGCTTCAACATAAATGAACACCATCTGGTGCAGATACATAGACAAGGAAGACAGAGATGCTCCACTCAGAAACCTAACGCAGTCTAGTGGACAATCAGGATCTGTGTACTCCACAGTGTGCATGTAGTATGCTAACACTGTGGGCAACACTCTGGAAACACAAAGCAAAGGATGACTAATTCTAATGTGAAAGAATGTTGCAGGAAACTTATTAGAAGAAGTGTTAGAGCCATGTCTTGAGGCAGACATTAGGATCACAAGGTAAAGAAGAGTGGTGGTATTTTAGGAACAAGATCGGCAGAGGCACTGAAATGTTAAGATGAAAGTGCATACACAGAATGGTGAGCCTCCTGCCCAGAGAGGCTGGGGTGCAGGACTCCAGTGGGCTTGGGCCAGCAGGTGGAAGGTAAAGTGGGTGAGGTTGCAATACGTGAGTGAAGTGAGATTTTTAAAAGAACATTGAAGAACTGTCAAGGCTTTCACATGGGACAATTGCACTTTATATCTTTGACTTTAGAAAGCAAACTTTTATAAAGAAGATGAATGGGAGGAAAAGAAAAAGAGACTGGAAAAATAAGTATGATTTTTTTTTTTACAAAGACATACAAATTTATAAAAGTACTCATGTACATGAGAATATGCATCCTCCTGCTGTCTACAGCCTGCCACACTTCATTTTGCTTTGGAAAACTTTCTTCATTCAAATTATAAAAAGGGAGGCTGTGCATATATCCTGCCTCCATCTTCTATCACATATTTTCCCCACAAAATTCTCCCCAATGGGGGCTACTTATTTCCCCTTTCTGATGCCACAGTTGCCCATAAATATTTATCCTTGGATACTAAAGAAAAAACAAAATATTTAAAACTCTTAAAGTTATAAATTCCTCTAAAAATTCAGTAAAGTTGCCAGCATAAGTGCATCCAGCACCTAGTGTCTCATGGTTAATCACCATACTTCTTATTTTAAGCATTTTGGAGAAGGATTTCTCTATATGTTTATATTTCGCAGGGGAAGATCATCAAAGCTTTCTATTCTCTCAACTAGCATTGACTATCATGAAGACTTTTTTGATGTACCCAAATATATCTTCCTGGGAGTTAAAATGATTCCTTCCAGAATGAATGGATCAGCTCCTGTTCTCCTCCAGAAAGTCAGCTTCTGTACTAATACTTGGAAATTAAACTCTTCACCTTTCAGTACACCCATAGAGCTTGATCCGTATCTCTCACTGGGCATTTACAGTCTTGTAGTATTTTTGTAACTTCTTTAGAAGTTCTGTCTCCCCTGCCAGACTATCAACACCCTGAGAATAATCTTCATGTCTGATTTATGCCCGAATCTCCCAATGCTTATTCAGTGCCAAAAATTTGTAGTCCCTCAATAAATATGTGTTGAATGGGTGAACAGATAAGCAAAGCTGTTCAGGAGAGCCAACCTGGCAACTGGCTAATTAAAGATGACAGAAAGAATGACTCCACATAGTTTTAAAAGCATATAGAAAAAAATATTGCAAAGCCAGAATTTGACTCAAAGAAAACTAATGGTGACCAATGAGTCAATGCTGAAAAGTGCTATGCTGGCTCTCAGTGGGAGCTGGCTAATTTCCTACGCAGGATGCACTAGCGATAGTGCTTGTAATTGGTTAGAGCTTGAATGATGGAGGATCTGTGAAATCTTCCAACATTACCATTTTCTGTGATTCTAAAACTCCTTCTGCCACATTCCACTGTCAGTGAGCCAGGCTTACTGGTCGTGTTCTAATTAACAGACAAGAGCAGATAAATTCTACGTTCCAGACTACTTACCAGTGTAACTACAAATGCTGACGGTCACCAGCAGAAAGATAGTCACCAGCTTCATGGCGGGTGTCTACGGTGATCTCCTAGAGTTCAAAATTCCCCTAGAAAAGAGTAGTTTTTCTTTTCATTCAGAATGTAAAGGCTACTTTTACACACACGTGTATTTATACATCCACTGAAGACCTGAATTTCTGTCACTCCTATTTGACACACTCCACCAAAGAAAAGAAGGAAGATCATGTTTCCTTACTAAACAAATTGTATGGTTTCTACTTTGCCTCCTGTTCCCACGAGAAACAAAGCCCTAAGTAAAAGCACTCAAGTACCTCTTTCACAAGTCCTTGCACAGAGGACATAATGGAAAGGAAAGAACCCTGAGATTCCTACTACAGGAAGAACATGAAAGAAGGGAAAGAAATGTTTCCCTCCAGATTTCTATGTTTTCCTCCATTTTTCTGGGCATTTGAAGTTTGGAGAATCCCGTTACCTGCTTCCCTGCTGTGGAAGCAAACAGGAAGCCACCTTGACTCCATTATAATACAAAGTCAGCTTAATGATATTTTGGGCTGTGTTTCTCTGGAGTTCACCTGTTCATCCACATTCACACATCTGCTATAGCAACATCACCAGATCCCCGTGATCTTGCTAGCCTCCTCTGGTCATCTGGGGAATCTTGAGGGTGTACCTTCTCTATGTGCTCATACAGAACAACAGATTCAGGATTTAAAATCAAAATGCCATTTTAGAAACCTAGGTTCAGTTTTTGTCATTTGTATCATATTAGATTAGACATTTAATATCTGTTAATGGTTTTCTTATTCAAAATTGAAATATAATTATAGCATGACTGACCTTGAAGTGTACAAACCTAAAAAAAATGGGTTTTTGCAAGATACTGTCTACACAAATGATGTGAGTCACCCAAGACATGCATTTTGAAAGCATTCAGACAGCCCAACCCCATGCAACTGTACAAATGTTTGTGTGTGTGTGTGTGTGTGTGTGTACACAGACATATATACATTGCTGGCTGTGGGAGCAGTCTGTTTCCTAGGCTGCCATCCTGGAATGAAGTTCAGCATTGGGTCGCAGATGATTTCATCTGTAAGCATAGGAACTGCACTTCTTTGGGACTCTTATGGGGCTTAAACACAAGGAAGAAGATTAGAAGATATGTTGAAGGGAGAAACAGGAAACAACTCCTGTGGTTCCAGGTACCAGTTCAGAACCCCATGGCTAAGTGGCACTGCTGGCTCCAGCCATCTCCAACAATAGAAAGGAGCCCAGAAAATATTGGGGAGACACACTATGGTGTTAGCCCCTTAATGTGCAAGGCTAGAATTTAAGATCTAACTTGTCTCTATCTGAGTACATTGTATTATTATGAAGATTTAATAAAATTGTGCAGATGAACATGTAGCTGTACCATAAAAAGGTTAATGCTTAATGTCACCTGTTATTAATTCTTATGAGTTACAAATTGTAACTGCCATCTATTTATCTTTAAGCTTCTTTATATATATATATATATATATATATATATATATATATATATATATATATATCTTTTAATTTCGGATGGACACAATACCTTTATTTTATTTATTTGTTTTTATGTGGGGCTGAGGATCGAACCCAATGCCTCACATGTGTTAGGCAAGCACTCTACCACTGAGCTACAACCCCAGCCCCATCTTTCAGTTCTTTATAAAGTGCATGAAAGAGACCATGGATCACTGCAATGCATACTCAATCCTGAAACGCCCACTGTTTTCTCTGCCAGATACTGCTCCTGTCTCTCTGGCATACCAAATCTATATCAGTGATGTAGATGTGCCAGCCTCCCAAAGGTCCAGGTCATGTGATAACATGGTAGAAAACTTGATGTCATCCCTGAATCTGGTACACTAAACCAGCACTGCCCTTGTCAGGGTCACCATCTTCCCATTTGCTTTTCCCCACGGCTTCCCTACCCCGCTCTGTACTACAGAAAGTGGAGTTTTCCAGCTGGGCATGAGCGTACATGACCACAATCCCAGCACCTGGGAATCTGAGGCAGAAGGATCACTGAAGTTCAGAAGATTGAGAACAGCCTGGGCGAAATAGAAAGACCTTGTCAAAAGAGGAAAGAAAAGGAAGGAAAGAAGGAAAGAAGGAAGGAAGGAAGGAAGGAAGGAAGGAAGGAAGGAAGGAAGGAAGGAAGGAGAAAATAAAACAAGGTTTTCCAAATTGTGGTTTCCAAGCTTCCTTGCCAACTACTTCTGGTAGAAGATTGAAGGCACCGAAAAAGGGAAAGTCCAGGTATTTCCCTTCCTCTCTCTCTCTCTCCCCCACCCCTCTGACTCAGGAGACATCCTGGGCAATGACTTCACTTTCTCCAAGCCTCCAGAACCTTCCTCTGTGGTTCCTCTATGTCAGCAGACTACAGTTGTTCAGCTTCTACTGCAGAGCCCCAGCTCCTGGATGCCCCTCCTCACTCTGCCCCTCCTGGTCTGGAAGTAGTAGCATCTTCCCACATTTCTCAGGGTCCACTCATCTCCTCCTTGGTCAATTTAACTGCAATTTTAGCCCCATGTAAATTCTCTTCCACGTTAAGTTCTTTCTCTGTGATGACATGGTATGGTTTTAACTTTCTGGTTGGACTCCGAATTGATTCAGCATCACAAAATATTATATCACTTTCAATTAAAGTAAACCTTTCAGTTTTTGAACATAGACTTCTGTCTTAATAATGCCAAATTATGAATCCTTGAGGAGCAGGACCAAAAGAAATCTGGCATTACACACAGAGAAATGCTTCTCCCTTCTGACCTCTAAGCAGTTAGCACTGTCTCACGTTTCCCTGCTGGTCCTGGAGGGTGAATTTTTCCCAGGAGTTTCCTTAGACCTCTGTGCAAACAGATTTCTGGTGGTTCCATCTAAGAGTCCATCAGACATGTTATCTGAGCCAGAACCTAGTGGAGCACATGGACAGCTTGAACAAAGAGTTAGACCTGCTTCACTCAAAATGTGCACATACTCAAAATACCCACAGGTATCCACATACTTACACATGTGTGAACAGTGGTAGATATGGGCACCCACAGATCACACAAACACATCCATCAAGCACTGTTGTTGGTACTCAGTCATTCAACACATGTTTCCTGAATGTCTATGTGTGCTAGACACTGTGCCAAGAATAAGGACTTGAGCATCAATTTGGCATGCAAATTCCTTATCTTTGTGAAGCTGGTCAATTTAATGGCATAAACAGACAATAAGCAGATAAACAAGCAAACTGAACAATTCATGGTAAGTGCCATGGGGAGGCAAAAAGGGTGCAGTGGAGGGAGCTGTGGGTTGGAGCACCCCAGAGCTGAGAAGACTTGGACTTGGCCACTTCCATGTTTCCTATGTTCACATTACCTGAATTATGTCTTTTTGTTCCATAGTTTTGATACTTTGACAACTTGGATCCTTGCTGGCCCTGAAAAGAATGCCCCTCCCAAGGGACTTTTCAACCAGAAAGTATCAAATTTTTCAGGGGTTAGAAGGAAGAGACTTTTTTTCTCTGTGTATAATACTGTATTTCTCTTGGATGGGCTTTGGCCCTGCTCCTCAAGAATTCATCATTTGTCACTTACAAGTCCATATTTAGAAACTGAAAGATCTTCTTTAATTGAATGCTTTATAATGGTGCCAAATCAGTTCAGAATCTAACCAGAAAGTCAAAAACATACCAAGTGATCAAATAAAAATTCCTAGAGGTGGCAAAACTCTCCTGTGAGTGTGCCTTTCATGTGCAAACAACCAGTCCAGAGCCCAGGCCCAGAACCTTACTGAACTATACACTACCTGACCTTCTAGTCTCCTGCCCTACTCAGTCCAGGAAGAGAAACTGACAGAGGTGGTGCCCTAGACCCAAAAGCCCACTGAAATTATTCAAAATGGTCAGTCTTTAACCTCCCTATGCTATCTCCCCATCCCTTCTCTTGGAAACCACAATTGGGAATCTTGCCCACACCTTCCCCAATCTCTCTGCCTCCTGACCGACCCCACCCTGTGGTATAGCTTGCTCACTGTGTGGGGATTGGTGCCCATGTTGAACCATCTTTACAATGACTGCCATCTCCTGATCTTTTGGCAAGAATAATTATAAAATGCATATTTTAAAATAGCCATCTAATCTTTCCTTGTGTCTTGGTCCCAATATTGCTAAGTCTTTCTTTGCAGCATGATTATTGTGTCAGCATTCTTTCCAAATACTAATTTGTAAACTTCTTAAGGGGCTTGACTGGATCCTATCACAGCCCCACACCATTGGTCATATTGTTAAGAACCACTCCTCAGAGCCAGGTGCTACACTTTGTATATATTATTACTTCAGTCCCACAAAACCTCTGATGATGAAGCTGTCATCCCATTTTACCAATGAGAAATCTGACCTTGGAAGCACTAATTGTCAAAGTCATGTGGAAAACAAATAATACAGCCAGAATTTGAGTCTTCTTCTCTCTGATTTGTATTTACTACTTTTACTTAATCAAAATATATTTCCAGTAAACAATTGTTAAAAAATTAATTGAAGAGAAATGTAACCAAAAGGAAATGAATGTCAGTGTTTTTAAATTAATTTGGATGTGTTTTCAAATGGAATCTGTATATAAATGAAATCTATAATCAGAAGAGAAATTTACCTAGCTGTTCAACAAGTGCCTCCTGAGCATGTTTGGTTTTTCTAACCCTGCAGTCAATTCTCGGATTAAAGCGATAACACAAATGGGACTCACTATTACTTCACTTAAATGATATCAAAGAAAAGTGTTATAACCAAGTCAGTGTGTCATTATTTTTCACTGAATAAAATGACTTTTATAAAATACCAACTGAATATAGATGCAAGACACTGGACAAGAAGAAGAAAAGAATGAGCTTGAGAGTTCATCTGACACTTTCCTTCTGAAAAAGAGACAGTCTTTGGTCAGTCACGCTGAAGTGTTAAAGACGCTTTATTCTCTTCTACCTTCTATTCACTGCTAATGGCATGGTCCAAAATGGCCCCTATGTAAGAGGGAGAAAAGAGTCATAAAATTTATCCTTAGAAACAATATATGTAAAATTTAATCATTATATGCACCTCATAAAGCTTGGATAAAAGCAAAACAATTTGCTTTTCAAGCCCCCTTTCACATTGATTGAATCACGCTTAGTGAAAATCAATACCACACCATTAGAAGTTAATCTTCAGCAATTTCCTAGGCACTGCAGGGAAGTCCAGATGGAATTTAGGGTGGGGAGGAGGAAACACAAGAAATGATGAGTTAATCTAGAATAAATCAAAGCAAAATTCAAGAAATATCAAAGGGAAGATAAGCTGTGAATATAGGCTAGGTTTTTCAATAGAGGTCTTGTAAATTCGAGATTGGGAAAAGAAGGATGACAAAAGCTAGAGTCTGCAATGGTTTATGTTAGAGAACAAACTGTGCCAACTCCACAGGTCAAAAATAAGATGCGTACGAGCACTGTTCTCTCACAGCATCTGCCCCTCACAGGTATTGCACAGGTGTTTACAATCAAGCGTGCAATGACTGTGTGCAGTAAGTTAAGTGGTAAGATGAGGTGCTAAACCCTAAACTGTGATCGACTGGATGAGATTGGCAGCTGATCTGGCAAGATTTGATCAACAGGGAGAAAAATGGATGCTCGAGCAGGAGAACTCCGGTCGTAATGGTTTATAAAGCAAATTCATATAAGAGAAGGCAGAAGGACCTGCCAGTGTCCAGGAGGACCTTGGACCGCAGTCCACAACTGGCTCCTTGGCAACAGGGTTCTCCACCATTTGTGCTGTAGTCATCCAGCCCTTCTGTTTCCGTGTGGTCCTTTATGATGTGAAGGGAAGCAGGATAGCGAGCAGCATCTTTGACTTGTGCTTTTTGCTGACTATCTAAACAATAAACTGGCTGAATCTAAAGTGACTTCTTGCATCTTTAACAGAGAAGTCAATCAAAGTTTGGGCTTGGCCCACTTTTTCTTGGACGTGTGAGCTCCACACCCTTCAACAACTGCCAAACTGCACATTCATCATGCAAGTGCCACTCAAAGAACATCAAGAGTTCAGTGCACTTTGCCAAGTTATAGGCCCTTGATGACTGCCTTGGCCATAAATCACATCCCCCTTTTTAAATGTTTACACTCTATGATATTTTTTTGACAGGGTCAGGGAGCCCTTGACCCTAGGCACTGGGTTTCTGGCAATCTGAGGTTTGCTCAACCCTCTCTATCTTCTCTAAGTCAGCAAGTGCAGAGGCTGCTCTTCTTGCCTTGAGAGCCTCTGCTCTTAGTCCAGTGATTGAGGGCAGAAGTCTGGAAGCCAGCCCATCTGAATCTGTGGCTGGTTCCTCCACTGAAGAAGTTCCTTTACCTCTCTGGGCCTCAGTTTCATCAACTATTTGACAATTTGGCTAACAAAACTCACCTCCCTATGGGAGTGCCGTGAGGAAGTGAGTTAACATCCACAAATACTTACAAAAATTAGTACCTTGGAATGAACGCTCAGCATATCAGATGTCGTTATCATCCCCTTCTCTGGGTTCACTTCTAGATTCCCAGATTCCTACCATAACCTCACCCTCAGCAGCCATCATTACCAGTAAGTCCACAAACACTACTTCTCAGTTATTTAATTTTAAGTGATATTTGGGAAGTTTTATTTGCAGCTTCTCTTTAAATAATTTCATATTTCTTTTGTTTGTACACAGAATTGAAGGAGGCACATGGACAATCACTGTATCCAATGCATGAATCATGGAAATAATTTTGTATAAGGTTTTTAATTTGAAACAATTTCAGACTTACAAAAAAAAACTGAGTATAGTGTAAAGATCATTTTCCTCTAGAATTGTTGGAGAATAAATTTCAGTTCTCTGTGTTATTAATCACAAGTAGGTTAGTGTGTACTAAAGGATCCTTAATGCCTAACATTGTGTGGTTTAATTATCATGATGTATGTACAAACCCTCGGTTTATGGTTATTACACTAATAAAATCACAGTTGTCTAGAAAAATTCAGTATTTATTCATTGATGGCTAGAACATGGGACTGAGAAACAAGTCACAGAACCTAATTTCAACAGTCTTTCTTTTTAAGGCAACATTAAAAACAGTTCCATTCTCATAATTATTTCAAATGCCACAGGTTATAAAATTACAGAATAAGGGAGATCAGGCAGGTAGTGGAAGGTAATCAGAGAAAGAGGGAAAAAGTGAGGGTTGGGTGGATTGTGGGAATGAATTGATGAAATTATGATTTTATATATGCACAAAAATGCAACAATAAAACCAAAAATTCTGTAAGAACAACATTCAACAATTTAAAAATTTAAAAATTTGACCTCATACACACACACACACACACACACACACACACACACAAATCTATTGTAATTATATGAATGTGGCATCAAAATTTCAAAAATTCTCATTTTACACATTATTAGTCATAGCCAATGCATCTTACTTTGAAATAAGCCTGACACTCTTAAACCATTTGCAAACTGGACCTCTCTAAATGCTGAATTATGAAATCCTCTAAAACATAATGGCTTGAAACAAGAGCAGTTTATTATTTCTCCTGATTCTTCAAAATGAGTATATGCTTCAATGTGCTTCATTGACTGATGCTCACTTGGGTACTGAAATGACTGGAAAGGCAAAACACTGGCGTCTGTAGTTGGTTTTGGCAGAAACTTGGCCGAGCTGTCAGCAAGGAGACTTGGTAGACCATGAATTCTACAAAATTGCATTTCAAGACATAAAAATTGAAACTGTGGATCCCCTAAAGCTTAACCTCAAGATGCACAGCATGTCTTCTGCCACATTCAATTATTCAAATCAAGCCATAGGACCAACTCAGATTTGAGAGGAGAGAAAGTAGACTCCACGCCTTAGTGGAAAGAATTGCAAAGAGTGAATAGCCACATTTAATCAACACAAACCGATTTTAAGAAGGGTGTTCAGGTTTTCAAAAGATCATATGAGATATAGTCAATAAACTCAGAAACATCGGCTTGCAGATAAAATGAATGAAGGAGCACTTAAGATAATGTTCAAATATTTGGAGAGCAATCACGATAAAGTTAGGAACAGACTAGAATTTGACAAGCTTTTGAAATGTGATTTGAAGTGATAACAGGGTACAATTAATTATTTCACATTGAAGCCACAAATAAGTTAGCTATTTTCAGATTTACTACAGAAAATATTTGTATAGTAGAAGAGAGGATGATTGTCTTCATTACCCTTTCCAATCCTGTCATGGTATGACTCCAGTGGCCTTCTAAACCTGAGACTTAATTCAAGAAAAAAGTACTCAAGACTGCAAAAAAAATGTACTTTAAAGTAAATAAAACTGCTTACATACCATTTGTAGGACTTTACCAACAAACCAGCTCATTAATGTTGACACACAGATTAGTTGCCCTTTTGGGTCTTGATTTTTTTAAGGTCTTGACTATCAACAAAGTGAAGCCATAATAATTTAAGTCCAAAGCAAGGCTACTTGATCTTCACTGTCAATTAAAATATTTATAATACAATGCATCTCTTTTGAAATACTTAAAATAACTCACAATACCTCACCTTTATTTTAGAGTGACATTGTCACAGTCCTGCTCTCTGGAACTTTAAGGTTGAAAATGTGGATTAGATTATACCTGGATTAGATTCCACTCCTTTTGGAGTGGAATAAGAAGTTCACATCATGGGAAAACATGAGGGTTTGTGGAATTTGCTGAACAAGAATCACTGTTAAAAATGGTGCAAATGCTCCCTCTTGTGACCAGATCACATATTGCACTACAATTCGTCTACAGAACTTAAAGCAAAAAAAAAAAAAAAAAAAAAAAAAAATTTAGCAATTGATTAGGGGTTATCTTCTGTGTATCAGGTCCTGTACTAGAGGAAAATAATTAATTTCAAAGTTTTAAAAAAGGGGGAGATGTCAAAGGGGAACTATTTTATAAGTTTGTATTTTACCTTGAGGTGATAAGTCAACAAAAAGAAGCACTATCTCAAAAGTAGAACTAGAAACTTTAAATCAGAATTTGGTGATATTGGGGGTGGGCAGTGAAGAATGAGGACAGAGTAGTCAACTTGGCTGGTGGACTTAGAAGATGTGGAAGCTCTAATCCTCAGAGATGTTAACAACATCCCCTAAATATTTAGTACTAGAGAGACACCATCGCAATCATCCCGTCAGATCAGTCCCATAGGAAATGACAGACATTCTGGTGCTCACAGGCCACATTACCCTTCAGTCCGCCCTATGTTCCCCAGTCCACAAGTGCCAACTCCAGGACTTCAAGATATTGTCAGTTGTGAAAAACATTTAGGAATGACAAAACTAAATATAAGCCCGGAACTTAGAAAGCTGCACTAATAATAGGGGGCACCTACTGCATCAGGATGCCTAAAATCAACCATTATCACCTCCCCTCACTCTGACGAGTGGTGATCCAAAGTACCCCCAAAGAATCCCCCCATGCAAGGCCATGCTTCAGATGGTCTTGTCCAGCACAGAACAGAGCAAAGCTGCCAGATCCTTTGAAGTAGTTGGGAGTCTATGAACAGCAGCCAGATTACATTAGGCTTTTATAGTTCATATATTGTGTTGCCAGAATCAAGTTCTAAAAACTCAAAAGTCGGGCTGGGATTGTGGCTCAGTGGTAAAGTACTTGCCCAGCACACCTGAGGCACTGGGTTCAATCCTCAGCACCACATACAAAACTAAATAAAGTTTAAAAAATGATTTAAAAAAAAAAAAACTCAAAAGTCATGTTTAAATCTTAGGCTGAAAAATAAAGTGGTGAAAAAGTAGTAAAACTGCATTAACAGTCAGATATTTCTCAGACAAGCCTCACACTGGCCTAACAGCTGAGCACCATTAATTTCACCCCAAGTTGGTTTTCACTTTACACCTTTGAATAATTATGAAATCTGACTACCATCTACTGACACTACTTACTCTTATAAAACCTCTTCCCTAAAAATTTCTCCTTTTCTGATGATTCTTTTCTTCAGGGTAGATAAAAAGTCAATGGGTATCTAAGTACTCACCAACGTATTATGTCTTGGTTTTTGGGTCAGAGTTCAATTAAAAAATGTTTGACACCTTGGTAGTATGGTTATGGCCATGTGTGATGCTCTAATGGAAAAGGCTCTCTAGATAGTTCTGAGTTATTGCCATAGGAGTGTGCCAGATTTGAACTCATAATTTATATTAATATATTTATATCCAATACTTTAAGTTGACTTATAGTCTACATGCACTTATAGTCTACATTTATCTCCAACACTTCATTATCCACACTCTTCCAATTTTAAAACATTACTTGCTTTTTCACAAAGTCAGTCTCTCATCTTTGAGGAGGTATCTGGTTCTGACTTTTTGCACACAGGGGAGATCCCCTAGATTCCTACAATTTGATGAATAAGCCTCAGTTTTCTCTTCTACACAAGTATCCCATGAGGATGACCTTTCCAAACACTGACTTACATCCTTCCTAAAAATGTTTTTATTAGTGCATTGAAGTTATAAATAATATTGGGGTGCATTTTAACATATTCATGCATTCATGGAATATAATTTGTTCCATTTCAATTTCGAATAATTCCTCTTTCCCTTTCTTTTTTCCTCCCTCTGTTTCCCTTCTCTACTCTTCTGGTCTTCCTTCTATTTACTTATTGTTTATTTTTTAATTGGTGCTTTATAGATGCACATAAAAATGGAAATCACTGTGGTATATTCTTATAGAACATAGCATAATTTGCTCAAGTTTTTTCCATAATTCTTCCCTTTTTCCATTCCTCCTCCTCCTCTTCAATTCCCTTAATATCTGATCTCAAAATATACTACTCTGCTGATCTTCCTTCTATTTTCATGGGATTCCCCCTCCTGTTTTATTTCCTTGTTTCTCTCTAGCTTCCACATATAAGAGAAAACATTCAAGCCTTGACTTTCCAAGTCTGAGTTATTTGACTAGCATAATGATATACAATTCCATCCATTGACCAGCAAATGCCATAATTTCATTTTTCTTTATGGCTGAGTAAAAACTATATGATATATGTATACAACATGTTTTCTTTATCCATTCATCTGTTGGTGGACATTGGGACTAGTTCCATAACTTAGTTATTGTGAATTGCACTACTATAAACATTGATGTGGCTTTATCACTATAGTGTACTGATTTTAGTTCTTTTGGATAAATATCAAGGATTGGGATAGCTGGGTCATATGGTGGTTCCATTCCTAATCTCTATACTGTTTGCCAAAATATAGAGATAGTATAGAGTATAGTTAGTATTGCTAAATTTCAATAACAATAATGTATGAATGTAACTTTTCCCCTACATTCTTATCAGAATGTATTTTTCTTTGAATTTTTGATGATTGACTTTCTAACTGGAGTGGGATGAAACCTCAAGGTAGTTTTGATTTGCATTTCTCTGATTGCTAGGGATGTTGAACATATTTTTATATATTTTCTGGCCATTTGTATTTCTTCTTTTGAGAAATGTCTGTATAGTTATTTTGTTCATTTATTGATTGGGTCATTTGTTTCTTCAGTATTAAGTTCTTTTAGTTCTTTATATATTCTGGATATTAATCCCCTATAAGAGGAGTAGTTGACAAAGATTTTCACCTGATGTGCAAGCTCTCTCTTCATACTCTTATTTTCTTCACTGTGTGGAAGCATTTTAATTTTATGCCATCCCACTTATTGATAGTCAGTATTATCCATTTTAAAGATGAGGAATCCAGAGTTCAGAGAGGGTAAGTCTCTTGCCTAAGGCATAGTAGTAAAAATAAAAATAAGATGTGACTCCTGAGACAGATATAAAGAGCATAATTACAGCAAACAGTATAATATAAAGTATGATAGTGTCCAACATAGGAACTACTGTTGGAATTAAATAAGTGCTAGAGCACTCAGAATAAGAAGCAACTCAACATGCTGGAATGTTTGTGTCCAGGAACTCCCTGATAGGAAAGGATGCAGAGGGAGGCATTCCTTGGCTGCCCAAGGAAAACCATGGAGGCATTAAGAAGGATTGAAGACTAGCCCCATCTTTAAGAGACTTAAAAACTAACCCAGGAAAACAGAAGAAAAACAAACAGCAATAACAACCAGGTGAAGCAGAATCCACAGGGTTTTCCATGGAAACTGAGAAAACAATCATTCCTAAGGATTTGATATTAGTGTGCCAAAATGCATCCAATATTAACATCTACCCTTAAGAGATCCTGGAGGGTCATTGGGAAGGACTCCAATCCTTCAGGATATCAGTTTTTCAATGCCTTTTTCCTACAACATGGAAGGGTGGTGAGGAAAAGATAGGGTTTGGCCTCGGAAGGTCTTGGTTCAAGACCCAATTCTCTTAGTTCCTAGTGCAGTGAGTTACATGAAAGTAGCCTCTTTGAGTCTTTGATTTCACATGTGTAAAACAAGCTCAAAGTACCATGCATAGCTAGCATGGAACTTGGAGAATTATCAAATAGTTTGAAGCACTAAATTAAAAATAAATTGGGAATATAAACATGATTCCTGTTTTAGTCAACTTTTTCACAGCTACAGACAAAAGAACTGACAAGAACCATTTTAGAGGTGGAAACCTATTTGGATTTCATAGTTTCAGAGGTCTATGTCCATTAGATGACTGACTCTTTTCCTTGGGGCCTGAGGTGAGACAGGAAGAACATCATGGCAGAAAGGTATGTTGGAAGAAAGCAGGTCAGGACATGGCACCAGAAAGTAGAAAGAGAGAGAGCTCTCTTCACCACAGACAAATTATAAACCCCAAAGACCTACTCTGGATGACTCTCCTCCTCCAGCCACACCTGCTTGCCAACAATCAATCCTATCAGTGGATTAGGTTAATGTTCTCATAACCCAATTATCTTAACCTCTGAACTTCCATGCCTTTTTGTACACATTAGCTTTTGTGGGACACATCCCTTCTAAACCATAACAGTTCCCTTTCATGCTTTTGAGGGAGGAATATACAGAGGTAACCAAAGATCAGGTCAAAAGTTCAAATTTTTAATTAAGCAGAATTAAACTCAAAACTTATTTCTGCTTTTAGATTACAGGATATCTGACTTCCAATAATTTATTAACTTCTTTGAGCCTTAGTTTCATCATCTGTAATAATTACTTTCCACATCATAGATTTATTGTGAGAAATACATTAAATTCAATGCATGCACAAAAGACTGGACTTGTAGTAGGTGCCTAGTTTATGATACACAATATAATGGAAAGTAGATAGCATTGTGGTTGGCATTGAACAAGTTCTCAAAAATGTAACTAAGAAGATGGATATGAAAATGGAGGAAGAAAAAGAAGAGAAGGGGGAGGAATAGGAGAGATTAGAGAAAGAGAAGACACTTCATCAATGGCCATAAGAGAAATGTGCAGTTTTCATAAGAATAGAAGTGGTAGGAATTTCAGTAATATGTGCAGTTGTAGAAGTTTACGCTTACCTTAACCTTGGCTACTTTTTGGTAACATGGGGAATATGTATGTTGTCATTACTGACCAGGGAGAATCTCACAGTTAAACTGCCCATTAAGACAACTCTTTGGAAAGACTCAAGCCTTCTCTTGACATCTTTTCAATAACAGGCTACTCAGTGCCTTTTTTTCTAGGCTTGGGTGTCAACAGTCTTGGCATCTGAGCTGCCAACATCCACGTGTCTCACGAGGTCAACACAGTCTGGCACCTCAGCCTGGCTGTGGCTGACTTCATCATCATCCTCCCACTGCCTCTCCAGCTGTCTCAGTGGCTCTGCACTGCCACTGACCCTTTGGCTGGATGCTCTATAAGTTCAATAGTATCAAGTTAATTCTTAAATTTCTAGCCCATGCCTTCCTCTGACCCTTGTCTCCATGGACCATTGTGCTGTTATCCTCTGACTAATCTGGTCTTCAAACCACTGTACTCTAGCTAAGAAGTGTGGGAGCCTCAAGGGCTTGGATTTTAAGGAAACAATCATGGCAGATCACCTATTACCTCAGTCAGTATGATCAATCTATGGAATGAAACTCAAGGAAGTCACTGATCACGCAAAGAAATCCTCTTTGTCAGAATCCAACACTATTTGCCAATAATTTTTCCCCCTTGGCTTCATTCTCCCTAAGGCTGCATTACTGACTGCTATATCCTTGCAGACTTGAAGTCAAGACAACACCAGCTGGCCAGGCCCAGCTAAGATTTCTGTGCCCTTGTGGCCAGAATGATTGCTTTCTTGTTCTACTGGTTGCAACAACCCTATGGGTGCATTTTGCATCCTTCAGAGAACCGACAGGGTCTGAACAGGTGGCTTTGCTCATAAGTGCCCTGCCTTCATATATGGCCTTCATCAAGAGCTGCCTCAGCTCAGCTCTCAATGTCTTCACTGGGAAAAATTTTCAGGAGTTCTTCCTTCACTCTCCACACATTCACTTAGAATGTGTGCTCCATGAGGAACCAGAGGCCCAGATTCCAGCACTCAGATGAATGAGTCCTTTCTAATATTATCTAATTGCCTGCTCCATTGGATCACAACTCCCTGTATCTTCCTAGACAGTTCTATGGGAATCCAAGATTCAACAGAATTTAAGAGAATAAATCACAACTAGTAAGTGGGCTCCAGGTTCTGGTCACATATCAGGAACATAAGTGCCTGGGAGACGGTCAACAAATGAACCAAGGTTTCATTCTAAAAAAAAAGGAAGACATATTGGATCTATTGAACCCAAAACTCTCACAGAGTGCCGTTATACTCTGATTGACCAATCTGGTCCTCAAACCACTGCACTCCAGCTAAGGCAAGTATGGGAGCTTTAAGGGTTGTCTTGAGACAGAACTGGTTATAAAGTAGGATGAGGACCCAAAGCAATGATTTAATGCTAGAGTCTAGAGAATTGACAGGAAACTGCTTAAATTTTATATATACAAGACCAAGTTTGGAAGTGAGCATCATATAAATCCTGGTGGAGATGAGCTAGTCTGGTCTTAAAACTTTAGGAGATAACTCAATGTCATTAAGTTCCTTTTAGTGACTTGATGGTAATAAGGAGTCATTGAATGAAAGAATTGAGAGGGTGGGTCTAACACCCTATTTATGTATGTGTTATATACTAGGTTTGGTGAATATCTACTAAGGTTAAAGAGTAAGGGAGGAAAATTAGCAAGAGATTTTAGTCATAGTCAACATTAAAAAGAACTTCTCGTTGTAGTAATCCATGTTCATGTTTCAAAACATCAACACATAAACTTGCACACACAAGCACATTTTTAACAATCTTATTAAACATAAGAATGGTCAGTCTACCCTTCATCTCGCCTAAAGAGGAGAAAGCGTTTGCATCATGAATGGTCCTGGTAATAAGCCCAACATCAAAGAGGTACTCAGCAAAAGAAAAGCAGCAAGGATGTGTTTTCCCTCTAAACACAAGTTTCCTTGGTAGTTTTACTCCCAGCTCCCAGGTTCACTTGTAACACTGGACATCATGATTGAAGCTGCTGCCTGGCTTCCTACAGTACACCCAGTAGCCAGTCACCACTCCTTCCCTCTCACACCAATGAAAGAGGAATCTTCTCCCATTCTAGTACCAGCCCATAAATACATGGCCAGTGATAGGCTTCAACTTCTTTGGAACCACAAAACTGATCACAAGAGAAAATCTGGGAATCACAAGTAAAAGGATTTATAGGACCCTACAGGGTCAGGGTACCAGGTCCTGAGCCTTTTGGCTGTTCACCAGAATTCTGATAAACTAAATGACATGGGTTGAAGGAGGCTATAGGAGGGGAGTATAGTGATCACCTAACCTGCCCGGGCCAAAACAAACAGGAGACTTTTCCATCTTGATGTTTATGATATGTGGAATGCAATAAAGATCCCACTGGGTTATAAGTAATGATCTTGTTTAAGTGATGGTGGTCCTGATTATTATTTTTGCCTTTCTAAGCCCATATAAAGGAAAGATTTCAAGAGAGAAAACAGATCTAATACTAATTCCTTAATAGATAGGCAGGAGATAAAATAGAAGACATTTGCCATTTCAAAGAGAACATGTCTTGTCAGGAACCATATACAAGCAATAATTCCAAGACTGGAACTTATGCCAGGATTAGTAAACTCTAAAAGGATAAAGATTGAAGCACCACATTTCAGAGACTAAGGAGAGAAGAGATCTTAAACCAAATTAAATGAAGTTGTTTCCACTTCATACCACCTTTCAGAGTCGATTTATTGCTAAGGAAAGACCAGAAAAGAATGTCAGGAGACCTTAATCAGATAAAGGAAAATTGTTGAATTGTTGTAAGACAACAGGAGGTCTACCAGGGACTCCACCACTACCAACTGAAGACGGGTGGGACTTGTTTTAAACAGATACAGTGATACTAACCTTAGGGTGTCATGGAGAACATTCTAAAGTGCACATGAAAAGCCCTTGATATATGGCAGAGATAGTATCTGAAATCTAATAAGTGTTCAATAAATATTATCTGCAACAACCAATAGGCTTATTATTATTAGACAACAGATGGCAAAAGAGTTCAGTTAGCCTATCAGGTAACTTCCAAATTAAAAAAAAAAAAATGCTATGATTCCTTGATTGCCTCATAGAATTAGCAGGGAGAAGGGACCCAGGAAATGGTCTCTGCCTGGGACCTAGAGGTAATGCCAGAATCTTTGCATGACTTGTTCTGTTTTGGTATTCAGATCTCAGTTTAAATGTCACCTCCACAGAAAATGCTTCCCTGACCATCTAGTCTAAAACACACTCTGCCACTTACCTGGGTCATTCTCTTATACCACCATTTTCTTCTCATTGTATCACCCATCACTAACTGATGATTTCTTGCAGAATTATTTGTTTATTAGTATGCTTCCATTTGCCAGACTATCAGGAGTATGGGAGCAGGGATCTTGTCTGTTTCACACCTATCCTTATTTGTCAGATGGAGAAAAGGCCAGAACACACCTAGTGCTTTTTTTTAAAAGCAATATATGAATGAATAAACAGAACCTTGTAGAAAAGGTTTTCATCTCTACTAAGTATCCACCCATATGCCATCTTCTCCATGAGTCTTCCCCAGTCTCCTGCACAAAATTGCAAACTTTCTTCCTTCCCCAACACAGTTTCCTTCTTCCTTCTCAGCTTGGATTTTTACAACTCCCCTTACCAAGTAGCATGCTGTGTAATTTACTTGTTTATAATGTTTATTTTCAACCATAATTATTCCCTTAACAATTCAATTTCCATAAAAGCAAGGATTTGGGGTTGTTGTCTTTTTAATTCTCCACTCTCTCCCGACTACCTAGAATAATCCAGAGCACATAGTTGGTGTTCAACAAAAAATGGGTTGGAATAGAGAACAAGTGATTCACCGAACTCATCCGACACCTGTTGATAAGCCAGACATGGCCGGAACTGCCATATAAATTGTAGCCTGTGTTGCCTAGTCATGGCATTGTCCTTCCAGATGGAAAGACTTTTGTATGGAGAAGATTTAACTGGGCTTTCCCCAGTTGGGGGGCAAATGTTGGCATTGGCAGCTCCCTTCCTTCAGGGAAATTCCTGGAAAAGCCCTCAGCTGTGAGCTTCAGAGTTGTCCACTGGGGAAATAGGAGGCCCTGTCCTGAAGGGGCATCCACTACAGTGGTACTTTTAATGAGTAGGGAAGTTATTGGAAGAGGGTAAACAATTCTTTTAAAAATCAGTTTAATAAATCTGTAATAACATGAGAAACTGATTTTGTTTACAGTTGTTAAAATCATCATATGTGAACCAAAATTTCAAACATATAAAAAATCACATGCATAAAAACACCAAAAGAAAATATGAAAATATTAATTGTACCCAGCTCACAATGATTTTTAAGGAAGAAATATTTTCTCTTTATACTTCATTTTTGACCATATTTTCTATCATGAAAATTTTCAGTACTTGAAAATTGAAGCTTGTTTTTAAAAATCTTAAACATTGGCTCTTTCCTGAAACCACCTTGTTTCCTTTGGTAAACAACAAATTAGCCACCAATGTTTGCCAAGTGTAATATGGAACCTTCAGCAGATGAAGTAGGAATTTTAACACTCTTATTGACTCTGGATCTCTATTCTAAACTAAGCAATGTAAGTTCAACCAGGAGATGTTTTTAGGTGCTGGAGATTAACTCAAAGACTCAACATATTGTTCTTTGAAGACTTTCTCCATAATTCTTTTCTGATATAGAAAAAAGAATACCCTGCATACATATTTAAGACATATGATTTTTCCAGAGATATGCATAGATATTTTATAAGTACCAATTTCCTGAATTGAGCATGCGAGGGTAAGATGACGGTCTTTTGTGGTAATGAAGGACATGGGCTGTGAACTCACTCAAAACTATACATATCAGGTCTGAGGTCTAAGAGGATGGCCTCAAGTACAGCAAGCAAAGTTCTAATCCTATAAAACCTTAGCTTTCTCATCTGCTTGGTGTGTATTATAATCATTGCTAATGTGTATAGTATCAAAGGAGTCTGATGACATTTTACAGAGCTCTTGACATGAATAAGTACTCTGAATTATTTATTTCATTATTTATCATAGCTTTGTTGCTACTGGTACCTTTATTATTAATTCATTTTTGGTGTCTCCAACATCATTGGCTGAAGAAGGGCTACTTTTTCTTCCTAGCTGAAGACTTACCAGTAACAACCATCTTCTCAGTCCTTCCACCAAATGTCCTACACCCACCTTGGCAGACATTTTCCTGAACTCTGTCCATGCAGTGATTTAACTTGATAAAATCTGCATCAAGCATTTTACCAGCTTTAAAGACCACTTGTGCCCAACCAAGAGTTTTCTTTTCCTCAACTCTGACAAAGCTTGATCTTAGAAGAGAAGCAAATTTGGAATGGGGGTGGAACATACATTTACTCAAAAGAAGGCTTCAAAACCTTCCAAATTTTTCATTTTGGGGTACATCCTTTCTCTCTTTGTTTCCTTAAACTTGGGGCAAGGAGAAGTCCTAATGGAAAACTCTCTAAGACTCTGATCCAAAGCCCAACCCATAGCTTGTAAAATTTATTTATCATGTGTCCACCCAGTCTCTCCCAAACACCTCTAGGCAGCCTATTTCATATTTGGACAACTCAGACCATTGACAAGTTCTTCTTAATATCTATGAAATATCCAAGTTATGGCATTCGCTCATCAGTCCAACTTCTATGCTGGAACAAAGGAACATGTTCCTCCTTTTACATAACAGTCCTTCAGATATCTTAGATTCCCTTATGTTATTCTTATATGTTTCTTATCATTCATTTATTTATTCAGGAAGAAGCATTCACTTCCTATATTATTGGAAACTGTCTTGGCTCCAGGGGAAGACAATAAGAAAAAAGTTGACACTGTCTCTTAAATTCTGAATTTTACATTGGCCTTGTCCCCCCACCCCAGGACAAAATTTCTGGTTTTTTTCCCCAATTATTATGTGTACAGCCCAGTTTCACCCTCTCCCTCCTACTGCACCCTTCTGACCATGCTCTAATGCCTCTCTGCTTCTCTTAAGGGTTGGCATGCGGCCCATTGAAGTCGTGTGCTGATCAATGTAAACATGCAGACACTGGACTGGGTCCGCTGTCCCCAGCATCAGTTCCCCTCAAACCCTCACCTTATGAAGGACCTGTCACCAAAGCATGAGTCTTTGGGATTTTATCCTATTCTCAGTATCCAGATTTGATCAATTCTTCTTAGGTTTTCTTTTGGAGAAATTTCTTAAATCCTTCTTTTGCTTTCTATACCTATGGTATTTCTCCTGTCCAGAGTACCAACAGTATTGTCAGATTCTCATCACTCCACAGTTCCTCCCCATTGCAGTCCATGCAAACCATCACAAAAAGTAACATTCCTAAAGCACAGTTTTCACCAGGTAAGCTTCCTGCTTAAATGACTTTACTCTGTCTCCTTTACATTTAAAGTAAATTCCGAATTTTAATAAGACCTTTTCCAATTAGTTCCTAGGACTATGTTTTCCTCTGATTGTCTGGGCACTTAGGCTACCAAACCTGGGGTAGAGCCAGGTGTCCTTCTCCTCAGGTTCTCCCTATACTCAGTGGAGACTCAAATGATGTTAGTTCTGCAAGAGTCTTTGTACCAGCTTGAGCACTTCTGCACTGTTCCTCTTTACTCTTATTATACTCCTAATGTTAAACCCACTTTATACAACAGCGAAAGAAGCTAGCTGCCAAGTTTCCTGTATAACAGGAACCCCCGTTGCCCTCAACAGTAATCAAACCAATTACTCCTTTTTCTCCTTTTTTTGTCTTACCTTTTCAGTTTCATCATGCCTGCTTTTTACCAAGTAAACAACTTTTCTTAGCCCCTGCTCTGTTGGTAGGTAGAAAAGGGTTAGTTAAAACAATGCAGCAGGCTCTGTTCCTTCTTCTGTTCTCCTAGCATCATTTGTATCTGTGAAATGATTAAAATTCACATAGCATTTTCACAGATGCACTCGTTGTATATGAACTATTAATCTGTAGGAAGCCATCCCATTCGCTTTGCAAATAAGGACACTGTGGTTCATTGTCACAGTGAAGATCATAATATTATTCACTGAACACAAATTATTCAGAGCTTACCACCATGTGGACAGAGCAATATGGAAACATGTAGGTTTAAAGCCATGTTTGGAGGGGTACAGGGTTGTTGATGAACAAAGGCTTCCCAGAAGAGGTGAAATGTAAATTGAGATGCAAGTGAATTGGTTCATAACCAACGGACAATCACACAGATCCTACCGTGCCCTGATAAGGAATTTGTATTTAACATAATTACAAAAAAGATGTCAATAAAAATTTTAATTAAGGCAGTTATAGATCATTCTGGAAACAGAGATCAAAGAGTAAAACATTGTTAGAAAGGATGAATAAATCTAGAGATCTAATACATAAAAAGATTATAGCTAAAAGTACTTTACTGTATACCAGAAATTTGCTGAGAGTAGATTTTAGGTGCCCTTACCACACACACATAAAGAGAGTAACTATGAGATAACAGATGCATTATTAATTGGCTTAGCGGTAGTAATAACTTTATTTTTGCAACTAATTTTATTTGTTTGGTAAGTGCCTTCCATACTTGTTATTGCTTTGGAGGCATAATTTAAATATGCATACCAAAATATCATAGTTTTTCCTAAATATGTGTAAGAATCAAAAAATATTTTCTTAAAAGAAAGAGAAGTCTCAAGCATCTTGTAGTGCCAGAGAGTAAAGAACCACTCAAACAACAGAAGAATAAGTGCATGTTCAAGAGATGCTGGTCCAGTGAGAAAGTCTTCCCAAATGGCATGGCTAGCACTGGAGCAAGGTACCCAATGAGAGAAAGATAAATAGCATGGAACTGGGTTATAACTACATATAAATGGTATTTATAATGAATTGTAAATCAATTACTGTATACATGAATGAAGAAATATGAGAGAAGAGACAGATCTTCCTTAGAGATAAATTCTAAATAATTTATGTAGATGTCCCATTCTCAGGAAGATGAATTTTTTTTTTTTAGTATGAGAAAATATTTTAATACATATTAAATACATATACAAGTAACATATATATAATACTTAGACTTTCTGTAAAATAAAAGCCTAATTGAAAAGTGGGTCAAAGATATGAATGAGCATTTCACAAAGTGGATATCTAAATGGCCAGTGAATGTATGAAAGGGTAGACAACCCTCCTAGTGGTTCTAAAAATAGAGGAACATTCTGAAACTTTACCATTCATTTGGTTTATTATTACTATTATAATAATTATTTTGAAGTACTGGGACTCCATTATGGAGCCTTCATGCATGGTAGGCAGGTCCTGTATCAGTGGGCTACACACCAGTCCCCATTCATATGATTTAAAAGTTAAAGGATTAACAACATTGCATGCCATCAAGGATGGGGGAAGTACTCCCTAAAGTTTGTTAGAGATAATTTAGTTGCTCTAACTCTTTGAGAGAGAGATATTAAATAGAAAACTGAAATCTACCTGAATGTTTAGCAACAGGGGAATGGTATAGCCAATATATGACACAGTTTTGTTTTTTTTTTTTCGTTTACATAGGGCAATGATGTTTATTTTTTTCCCTTCCCCCCCACCCCTCCCACCCCTCTTTTCCCTCTATACAGTCCTTCTTTCCTTCATTCTTACCGCTCTCCTTATCCCTAACCCTAAACCTAACCCTAAACCTAATGCTAACCCCTCCCACCCCCCATTATACGTCCTCATCCGCTTATCAGCGAGATCATTCGTCCTTTAGTTTTTTGAGATTGGCTTATCTCACTTAGCATGATATTCTCCAATTTCGTCCATTTGCCTACAAATGCCATAATTTTATCATTCTTCATTGCGGAGTAATATTCCATTGTATAAATATGCCACAGTTTCTTTATCCATTCATCAACTGAAGGGCATCTAGGTTGGTTCCACAATCTGGCTATGGTGAATTGAGCAGCAATGAACGTTGATGTGGCTGTATCTCTGTAGTATGCTGATTTTAAGTCCTTTGGGTATAGGCCAAGGAGTGGGATAGCTGGGTCAAATGGTGTTTCCATTCCAAGCTTTCTGAGGAATCTCCACACTGCTTTCCAGAGTGGCTGCACTAATTTGCAACCCCACCAGCAATGTATGAGTGTTCCTTTTTCACCACATCCTCGCCAACACCTATTGTTGCTTGTATTCTTGATAATTGCCATTCTAATTGGGGTGAGATGAAATCTTAGGGTAGTTTTGATTTGCATTTCCCTTATTACTAGGGATGTTGAACATTTCTTCATATATCTGTTGATTACTTGTACATTTTCTTCTGTGAAGTGTCTGTTTATTTCCTTAGACCATTTGTTGATTGGATTATTTGTATTCTTCGTGTAGAGTTTTTTGAGTTCTTTATAGATTCTGGAAATTAGCGCTCTATCTGAGGTATGGTTGGCAAAGATATTCTCCCACTCCGTAGGCTCTCTCTTCACATTTCTGATAGTTTCCTTTGCTGAGAGAAAGCTTTTTAGTTTGAATCTATCCCAGTTGTTGATTCTTGCTTTTATTTCTTGTGCTATGGGAGTCCTGTTAAGGAAGTCTGATCCTAAGCCAACAAGTTGAAGATTTGGACCTACTTTTTCTTCTATAAGATGCAGGGTCTCTGGTCTGATTCCGAGGTCCTTGATCCATTTTGAGTTGAGTTTTGTGTAGGGTGAGAGATAGGGGTTTAATTTCATTCTATTGCATATGGTTTTCCAGTTTTCCCAGCACCATTTGTTGAAGAGGCTGTCTTTTCTCCATTGCATATTTTTGGCCCCTTTGTCTAGTATGAGAAAATTGTATTTATTTGGGTTTGTGTCCATGTCCTCTATTCTGTACCATTGATCTACCTGTCTATTTTGGTACCAATACCATGCCGTTTTTGTTACTATTGCTTTGTAGTAGAGTTGAAGATCTGGTATTGCAACACCCCCTGCTTCGCTAGGAAGATGAATCTTAATTGTCCTCTCCCCAACATGGACTGCACTTACTAACTTTACTCCAAATAGAACACTATGAAAAAGAGATAAATAGGAACTTTTTAGCGGAGAAACACAACCTGGACCACATGATAAATTTTAACATCATCACTGAAGTTCATCCTCATGTTAATAGCATAGCTCCCTAATATGTGATCAGAAAAAATTTTCAGCTCTGTGATAATCTCCCCCAGATCCATAAGTCCAGTCAAACCATGAGAAAAACAGTAAAACAATAATAATACCTTGGGAACATTCTAAAAACTGCATGACTACTTTTCAGAAGTTGTCCAGATCATGAAAAACAAAGAATAACTGAGGAACTGTCATAGACAAGGGGAAATTAAGGAAATAAAAACCTAAATGTAATGCAGCTTCCTCTGTGAAACATCATTGCAAAAACTAGTGAAATCTGAATAAAGCTTGAACTTTATGTTAAGTGATGTGCCAGTTTTGATTCCTTAGTTTGACAAATCCAGGTAATATAAAATGTTAACAAGAAAAACTGGGTTAGGGATATACAAGAACTCTATACTCTACTTTCAATGCTTTCTGTAAATCTGTAAGTCTAGCACTTTCCCAAAATAGAATACCTATTTAAAGGAAAAAAAAATGGTAAAATGTAGTGAGAAGGCAACTACTCAGCAAATTGATCTTGGTGTGAAATAAGAAAGCATCAGTTAAAGATAAAGGAAAACACTGAGATTTTGGAAGTAGGTTCAATGTGACTTGGTGACTAGTTTGGGGGAAAAGGAGGCTGGAAAGGAAACAAGGGGCAGAAGTCAGAGTGTTGGCTAGTAGCAGAACCAAGTCATAAATCCAGATAGCCTGTGCCTCTGTAAAACCTTTTGATGCACAGCCCATCACACATAGGGGAGACCACCTGAAATTTTGGGGGACAATCCAGGCACAGGGCAGAGTGATGTAAAAGGAATAGAAATAAGGAAATAAAGAAAACTTATTTACTGATTCCATCATAGGCCATGTAAGAGCAGGGACCAAAGATGATTCTGAACCTGAAATCTGAAGTAACGATGATACTTTCAAGAGAAATGAAAAGCAAAGTTGGAAAAGAGGAATTGACAGGAAAGTTCAATAGATTCGTTTGATAATGTATGCATGAAATGTAACCAGGGCAGGGAGTGGAAATGCACCACTGTGGACGGAGGCCAGGAAGAGTCTGGGGATGTATGCTTTAGAGATGTGAGAAAGACCAAGGAAAGTGCACAAGAATTGGCAAGGATTAATTTGCTATTGGTAGGTGGGAGCTTTGCTTAGAAGTGGTTACAGGTAGATGTAATTGCTTTCATTATCTTCAGGTGCTCTCCCTCTTGCTATGGATGTTCCCTATTTCCTTATTTGAAATGTGGTTACTTATTAATTGATCTTTTGTCCCCAAAATATGCTACTTCCTTTAGCAATAAGATTCTTTGCAGTCCATATATCACACACACATTTTTTTCTTTTTTTCCAATAAACATTCATATTTCTTAACTGAAATGCTTCCTTATCTTCCTGTTTGAGCATTTAGTTAATCATTGCTGGAGGGGATCAGTCCAGGCTGGGAGAAGAGCAAAGCTTCTGAAAAGTGTGACTCAGGGGTCTATCAATGAGGAAAGCTGTATGGAGGTGCTCACAACAGGTCTGGGCCCAGCACAAGTACTCTCTAACAGCAATGGCTTGCCCCTTTGGCAAAAGTTAAAACAGAAGTTTCCAAAGTTTTCTGCAAATTACATATATGATAAAGATCCCACAATAAGAAGAAAGAGAAAGGGCAGGTAGTTAATGCCAACATTAACATGAACTAACCTATAGCAGCAGTAGACAACTCCTTGAAGTAAGTACAGTTGCAAGCTCCCTAATTCATAATTTCAGACCCAAAAGAAATCAGAAAACGAAAGTTTTTGATTTGTTTTATTTTGTAGCTCATTTGAGAGCAAAATTGAAGAGATGATTTAAGGTTACTTTTAATATATTTTTATATTTTTTATTTATTCTTATTATACATGACAGTAGAATATATTTTGAAATATTATATGTATATGGAGTAAAACTTCTCATTCTTCTGGTTGTACAAGATGTAGAATTACATTGGTCATGTACTCATATGTGCACAGAGGAAAGTAAAGTCAAATTCATTCTACTACCTTTTCTATTCCCATTCCTCATCCCTTCCCTTCATTCTCCTTTGTCTAATTTAAAGTCTTCTATTCTTCCCTCCCCTCCCCCTTATTGTGAGTTAGCATCTGGTTTGGGGGATTGGCTTATTTCACTTAACATAATATTTTCCAGTCCCATCCATTTACCAGCAAATGCCATAATTTCATTCTTCTTTATGGCTGAGTGATATTCTATTTATATATATATATATATATATAATATATAATATTTATAATTTATATTTATATATATATTGCATTTTCTTTATTCACCTGTTGAAAGTTATCTATTGTGAATTGAGCTGCTATAAACATTGATATGGCTATGTCATTGTAGTATACTGATTTTAAGTTCTTTGTGTATAAACCAAGGAGTGAGATAACTGGATCAAATGGTGGTTCCATTCCAAGTTTTCTGAGGAATGTTCATACTGCTTTCCAGAGTGCTTGCACCAATTTGTAGTCCTACTAGCAAATGTATGAGTGTTCCTTTGGGAATCAATCAAACAAAAGAGGTGAAAGACCTCTACAATGAAAACTACAGAACACTAAAAAAGAAATTGAACAACACCTTAGAAAATGGAAAGATCCCCTTCTTGGATAGGTAGAATTAACATTGTCAGAATGCCCATAGTACCAAAAGTGTTATACAACTTTAATGCAATTTCTATTAAAATCCCAATGACATTTTTCATAGAAATAAAAAAGCAGTCATAAAATTCATTGAAAAATAAGAAACCCAAAAAAAGTCAAAGTAATCCTCGGTAAGAAGAGTGTAGCAGGAGGCATCACAGTACCAGACCTTCAACTATACTGCAGAGCAATAGTAGCAAAAATGGCATGGTATTGGCACCAAAACTGACACCTAGACCAATGGTACAGAATAGAAGATACAGAGACAAACCCACATAAATACACTTATCTCATACTAGACAAAGACCCCAAAAACATACACTGGAGGAAAAATAGCCTTTTCAACAAATGGTACTGGGAAAACTGGAAATCCATAGGTAGCAAAACTAAATTAAACCCCTATCTCTTACCGTGCACAACACTCAAGTCAAAGTGGATCAAGGACTTAAGGCAATTTATTTCCTTATGGAAAATCCCCAAATCACAATTTTTCAACTTACGTTTTCACTTTATGAAAGTACCAAAATGTGTCCAATCATTCCATTTTTCACTTTAAGTACAGAGTTCAATAAATTACATGAGATATACAACTCATAACTATGGAGTAGGCTCTATGTCAAGTGATTTTGCCCAACTTTAGGCTACATACTGTAAGGGTTTTGGCCATGGTGAAGGTAAGCTAGACAAAGATAGACTGTTCTGCAGTTGAGATAAATTAGATGCACTTTTGATTTATGATACTTTCAGCTTACTAAGGGCTTATCAGGACTTAACCCATTGTAAGTCCAGGAACCTCTACATATTACATGTTTTTCCAAAGAATTGATTAGAGGATTCTGCCCATGTACTTCTGGACTTTCTGTAAAGTATTGTTCAATTTTTCTAAAATTAAAAAAAAAAAACTAAATTCCAAAATTCATCTAGCCCCAGGGGTTTTGATGGAAGTTTGTGAAAACTGAGACGTAAGTGGGAAGTTTAGCTGAGATTCCCACAGGCAGAGTTTGAACTGCGGTCTGCCCTTCTCAAAGACTGGGCTTGCAGTCATTTTGTAATGTTCTAGAAATATTATTTTAATAGCTGGAACCAGAATTCATCTTAGGTAAAGAGCTGTCTTTACTGAGAAATCATCCTGAAATGAATCTGTTGGATGTGGCATCTCCAGGGTTGAGGCATCATCTGGTTCTGTTCTAGACAAGACAGAAAACTGGTTGTTTGGATCCTGAGTGAGGAGTGTAGAAAAAAAGAAAGGAAATGCCAAGCTCTGTAAGTTGGCTACTGCTGGGAGGTAGGGGATGGGGGTGGAAGGAAGGAAGACTCCCTGGTAAGAAGGGTTATCAAGACCGACAACTTTTTGGAAGTATTTTGTTGTCTAGTATAAGGTGCAATCTCCTTCACACTTCCTTTTCAAGATTATTAAATGTACTATGACCACAAATGACTAGAATGAATGAATTCTTTCCATTTTATTAAGTTCCAATTGACTGAAGAGTATACTTGACTCTGGACACAAAATAAAAGGTCATGATGCCCAGGAGTTTAGTCTAGTAGAGGAGACAAATAAGAACATTGAAAAATTAGAATTCCCTATTTAATGTTCTGTAAGGGAGACATACTTAAGTGCAGAGTGTGCCTGGGTGGGGAAGGGTCACTTTCTGCCTGACTGAGGACCATTATTCCAGCTCTGCCTCCATGCAGCCCCCAAAACTGGGAATATCATATTCTAGTGCTGCTGGAAAGTGCTTATTTAATCCAGTTACTTGGAAATAAGCTACAAAGTTTCCCAGGACTGAAAGACATTTGCCTATTGAGTTGTACAGGTTTTTTTTTTTTTTCTCTCTTTCTCAGAAGTCCATCATTTAAAGGTATGATTACCTCAAGCTGTTTTCTTCCTCTATTACTTCAACAGGAAATACTTATCACCTGCCTTTTTATGTTGGAATACTGGAAGACTTTATGAGGGTTTATGACACAATTTTCTTTCCACTTTGGTAAGTGATTAAAGAAATTAGAGTTTTGAAGATGTAGAAAGGAACATATAGGAAGGGCCTGATAACCATCTTCCAAAATCTACATTTGAAATGTATTTCCCCTCTTAAAACACTTTTTAACACTACATCTCCTTTCAGCCAACACTCCCTATTTCCCACTTTCTTTAGAATATAACTTCTTGAAATAGATGTTGTACCCTTTGTCTCCATTCCCTCTCATTTGTTCAACTTATTTTAAGTAAAATTTATATATTCTTTCTACCAACACCTAACCCATTTTAAGTCTAGGTAGGTGCTTGTGGGACTTAAAAGTACATCAGTTATACAGTTTCCATGTGCTAGGGAATTGGTCAAGTCGAGTCACTTTCCTGACTCCAGGAAAAAAAAAAAAAAACCCTAAGCTGAGTGTCAGGAAAAGGACAGAATCAAGATCAGAAACTTAGCAGCATCTCATGAGGAAAAAAGAGATGGAATATAGCCCATGTGGTAGGGTGAGAAAATGAATGAGATTCAGACATATTTTTAGTGTTTTAGTGCCTAAAGCGTGAGAGGCGGTGATGGTCCCACAGGTCAGTGCACTCTCAAACTGTCCCAGAATAATGTTCTAGGCTGTCCCCTTTAAAACCACAAAGACACAGTGGAATCATTCTGAGGACTTGAAGCATTGGATCATTGTCATTATTAACAAAATATGTGAAGGGGTATCCTGGAGATAATGGAATAAAACTTTCCTGAGGTCGAGGATTAGGATAAAGAGATGAAAATTCCAGAAGAAAAGATTGCAGCTCCTTTTAAGGAACTGCTATTTCCTGTCCACTGAAGTATTGGAGCATTGCCTTAATGCCCAGCAGCAGATAGATGGGATTTAAACATCAAAGTGAGTTTTAGAACAGATGAATCTTATGCTTATGAGTAACATGGTTATTGGAGAAAAACTGCAAACCCTGGAATGACATGTTGACATGGTCAGCTGACATTTACTTTGCTTCGAAACATTTTTTTAAAGGTACTCAAACTGCCTAAGACTAACTAACCATAGGGTTTTCATGAAAATGATGATGCTAACATGTCCAGTTGATTGAAACAATGAGGAGCATCTAAGCTTAGTCAGTCCCTCACTGACACCTGCACAGGGAGGTGCTCGTCACTACCTCCAACATTCTTTCACTATCAAAACTCAAATCCAATGCAGTCATACTTTGCTGGTGGAACTGCAGATTTGTGCAACCATTATGGAAATCTGTATGGGGAGTCCTCAGAAAACTTGATATAGAACCATCTTTTGATCCAGTTATCCCACTCCTTGGTTTATACCCAAAGGACTTAAAAACAACATAGTAACAGTGACATCAATGTTTATATCAGCTCAACTCACAATAACTGAACTATGGAACCAAACTAGGTGTCCTTCAACAGATGAATGGACAAAGAAAATGTGGTATATATACACAATGGAATATTACTCAGTCATAAAGAAGAATGAAATTATGCGTTCATGGGGAAATGGATGGAACTAGAGAATATCATGCTAAGTGAAACAAGTCAGTCCCGAAACACAAATGGCCAAATGTTCTCTCTGATATGTGGATGCTAACACACAATAAGGAGGAGGAGGAGAATAGAAGTTCATTGGATTAGGCAAAGGGAATGACAGAAAGGGAGGGGAGCTAGAAAGAGGAAAGGCCGTAGAATGAATTAGACATAACTTTCCCATCCTTATATATGAATACTTGACCAGTGTAACTCCACATCATGTAAACCACAAGAATAGGATCCTAGTTAGGATACATCATACTCCATGTATGTATAATATGCCAAAATATACTCTACTGTCATGTGTATCTAAAAAGAACAAAACATAGTCAAGCCCTAGAAAGAGAATATCTTAACTCCAGTTAAATTCTTTGTAGGATCAGTTGAAGGCTGTTTTAAGAAACCAAAGTGATCCGATAGGTCAGTGTGGATTTTCCATTTCCTTTAGGGCCTCTACAAAGTCAAAAACCAATAGGCAAGAGCAAAGACAAGACATCACTGGGGACACACTGCATGTAACGTGCTTGATATTACACAAAGAGAGTGCAATGAGAGGGGAGAACCAGGTGGCAGGATGGCAAAGGGTGCCAGAGAGAGAAAGCACATTTGATAAAAAGTCCAATGGGCCACCTCAGCCAGCACAGACAAGAGGAGAGTATCCAGAAACTTGGCCACAACACTGTGGCCAATGGCTTCCAACAAGAGGGACAATACACTGCAATGGGAGAAAACAATATTGTCAATTATTTTAAATGAGTTGACTATCCACAAATCCATGTTGAAAAAAAAAATGTCTATCTTAAGACCTCTTTACCTTATTCACAAGCATTAACCACAAAGAACAGTAATCCTCTAGAATTATATAGAATGTTTTCATGACCTCGAAGACAGCAAATATTTTCGTGAATGGGATGCATAAAAACACTAACAATAAAGAAAAAGGATTGCTGAAAAAAGATGGGTACCATTAAAATTAAAAACTTTTGTTCTTCAGAAGGTTATCATCAAGAGAGTGAAAATATAAGCCACTCAGTAGAAGAAGCTTGTAATATGTAGGAAACCGAAGTTGGCAGAATAAAGAGAACTTTAAAAAATCCGGTTGTCATTGACAATAATGAATTAGGAATCCTGACCTTCTGATGTGTAAGCCAGTGTTCTAAATTAACTCCATTTTATATAAGTTCTATCTGATCTCTGTGACTAGGCTCGAGAAAATTGAAATCTCCTGTCTCATTTCCTTAATCATAAAAATGGAATAATAATGCCATAGTGACTTAAATGATAGAAATAAAACACCATAGAGACTGATGCAGAGAGATTTTGACAAATTCAGTGGTAGTTTTGGTTACAGCCATTAGTTATAGTAGTGGTTTTAGTGATGGTGACAATGATGTAATTAATACAACTAGTTTTAAATAATAGCGTTACAAACTGCTGGAGGGGATCATTACTAATTAAATCAAGCACCGCAAATCTTTCAGCCATGCTTTATAGGATGGGTACTATCAAAACCATGAGGCCTGATTGGAGAGTAAGAAATGAAAAGAAAAGAAGGGTGGTTTAGGAATGGCTGATATTCCCTGGATAATAACATCTCAGGCTGAAGAGTTAAGACGTAGCAATGTCAAAGAGGTCTTCAAATGTCATCACAGGCTCTCTATCTCTAGTTTCTGTCAATTTCCTTACTAGGCTAACCCCGGGCAGAGGGTGTGAAAATCAACAGGTGCCCCAACCAAAATACCCACTCCAGTGAGTTTTATCAGCACCCACTGGAGCAGTTCTCTGAAGTTCTTCTTTACTCAGGTGAATAATGAGTCCTTGGCCCAGAAGGGAGTAGGTCATGCCATATTTGCTTGAGTTCCCAGTGATAGACGCACACAAATATGTACAGAGAGGTAAAGAAGGGGGAATGATTAACACAAGGCTAGGCAATATAAACACACTACCTGTGACTAATTGTCTAGCACAGTAGCAGGATTGCCCTAGTCAATGCCACCCAACCCTCCAGAACAAACAGTATTTCTCCTGTCAAGACACAGATCATATTAAGCCTAAGTGTATCATCCATTGCCCCAGTCCATGACAGAGGGTGATGTTATTACTAGCTAGCAATTGTAATTCCAGGGAAAACGGAGGATGAAGTATTGGCATAATATTTATTTACAATTTTTAGGTTTATTTTCATACCAAATAAATCTATTATGATATGCATTTTAGTTGTCAAGGATGTTGGTTCACTCCATGTCAGATCACAATTGAAATGGCAGATTTATTTTTGAAGCCTGGCCTGTCTTCTCCATGAATTTTATTCACCCGCTTCTGCTTGCTGCCTCCAAAGATCCATTTCCCATCAGGATTTTGGGCCTAATTTATAACCAGATCAAAGAAATAGCCATCATAGCTTGGTAAATTGAGCAAGGACAGAGCTGGGGGTGGGAGTAAAGCAAGAGGGGAAGAAAGGAGTGAAATAATGCAGAGCTACACTCTTCCTGAGGAGTTTGAACAATCAGAAACTGGAAAATGACATGATTATATTTGCATTCTACAAAGTTCACTTGTTATTTCCATGGGCAGCATTTTGAGTAAGGAACAGTAGATGTTGGGAAAACACTTGAAGGAAATAGTGGAAAGTTAAAGAGGAAATACTGGTGTTATCTTAGATATGACAGTAGAACTAGAATATGATAAGCAGCATCCAGAATTGAGGTCATCTTGGGCATAGATCCAAGGAGAGAACCTGGTCACAAATTAGGTATGGAAGATGGTGCATGGTAAGGAGAGAGGAAGAAAGGATCAAGGAGAACACTTAGGTTTGGACTTAAGCAATCAGATAGAAAAAAAGAAGCAGCAGCAGCAATGGGAGAAGGAAGAGAAGAATATTGGTGGTGAATGATCAAAATAGTAGACTGGAACTCATCAGATCTGAGGTGCCTAAAGAGGTCCAAATTAAGATGTCAAGAAAGCACTCAATGTCTTCTGAGTATTTCTCTACAGTAAATTCCAAAGCACTTTATGGTCCTCACTGGTTCCCTTATCTCATCTCCTGTTTTTCAACCACTTTCCTCCAGCTAAAGCATCATCCTTGGTGTTTATAAAAAATCTCTGCCTCAGAGTCTCTGCACTTGGCCATTCTCTCTGTCTGGAATGCATATCTTTGGATATTCCAGTGGTTTGCTCCTCACTTCCTTCTGTTTGAATGTCACTTTTTTAATCAGCAATACCTCTCCAACACAAATATATCCAAAATTTTCCCTGATCTTCTCTTTTTCTCCACAGTATTTATCATAAAGTGATACATTTGATCAGCATTTATGATTTTTGTTGTCTGTCTCCCTCAACTAAAATAAACAGAGGCTCCACAAAGACAGGGACCTTGTCATTTTTATTCCCTAGTATTTTTGTTAGTACAGAACTTACCAGATGTTCAAGATCTGGATAGGGTTCAAGATTTTACTGTACTTAGAAGCTTAACAAGTTGGCCTACCACAGTTTAATGGATGCTGGCAGAAGACAGATTCCTGGGTCAGAGAAGACTACTTATTCTGTAGCAATGGCCAAAGTGACATCATTTGCTCTGGTTTCTCCAACCCCAGTTTCCACAGGATGACATAAAGAGACCCAAATGACACACAGAAAGTGCCTGTGTCACAAGAGAATAAGTCAAACTTTGTAAAAATTCTAAACCTTCTAAAAGGGCAAATAACCCACCTGAATTTTGCCTTGAAAAAAGATATTTCTATTACTCTAGACAATAAACAAACTTGTTCCTTGTAACAGAGGATGACTTAATTTTGTTTTCCAAGAACCTTTGTTATACAAACACCCTAGAAAAGACAGTCTGAAACAAAGGTGATGGATACCTCTACTCACAAGCCTTGCAGCAACATGAGGAAGAATGGAGAATTATCTCCTAACCACACATGGTAGACATGCAGTACATAGTATTTTTTAAGAAAAACATCAAAATTTTGAGTTAGATACTAACATTATTTCAATTTTCAGATGAATCAGTCAAGGCACAGCAAAAGTGAACCAACTATCCAGGAATGCACAGCTACTGCGTGGCTCTAATGGGCACACTCAGCTCCATGGCAAACACTTGGTCGAACTGAATCCTGCCTCGCTCTGACCTGTCCTCCATCAGCCACCTGAGGCTTAGTGAATGGGTGATTGAAAAAGAGAGAATGATAAAGAGTGGGAGAATGAAGAGAAAGAATGGAGAAGGTGTTTTAGCTCTCCTTACTTGCTCATCTATCCAGAACTACAGAGTAGACAGGAACTTTGAGTTCACCTTTCACAAAAAAACTGAGGCTCCCAAAGGAGGAGCTTTCCCACAACCACAGAGAGAGTCAGGGTTCAATTTAACTAGCTGACCTCCAGAACAGCTTTCCTAAGAGAATTTGAGCCGTCCCTTCCTGCCACCTGTTTCACACAGGTGGCTCTCCCCGAGTCTGGAGGCCAGGTCATGACAGTCAATCAATAACCCAGGCCACCTACTACACAACTCGGCAGGTGGAGCCTGTGCTTTCCTCAGCCTATATGACCTCCAGTTGCAGGGTTGTTGAGAGCAGTGGTAAGCTCAGTGCCGTTTTCACCTCACCTCTGGACACAGAACCTCAGCCATGAAGGTGTCAAGCATCTTTCTTCTCTGCGCCTTGGCCTTGTTGAGTTTATCTGGTAGGTGATTTTGCATGTGTCTCAAATTTAAAACTTTTTGTCCTATTGCATTGCTGAACATACAACCTTCTGGAAATTTAACATAGTCAATCTTAGTTAAAATGAGTCAGTCTTGGCTAGTCTTTGAGTTCCAATGAGATAAAATAAGATCAACAGATAAGAAGCATTTTTAACGTAAAATGAGGGAAACAATTCCAGTGAGAGGTGAACAGAGACAGACAGATTTTCCTCTAGGCTGGAGCTGACACTCTGTCAGGGATACCTCAACTTTAAATACCCTTCTCACTGTGTAAGTGCTTAAGGCCAATTTACAAATTTATAATTCTCATGGAATTGCATTAAATAGATAATAATGATTGCCAGTTATTTGGTATAAAACGTATGGTTTGACTGATTCGAATTTTTATTTTTGATCTGCAGAATGTTTTCCTTTGAAACATCCTGCTTAAGTAGATGGAATACATAGGTCCCCAAACTGCATCTTGACAAGGTTAGCAGACAATTCTGAATCCACAGACTTCAGATCAGATTCCTTTTTATCATTGAAAACGATTAACATTTTCAACTTTATATCCAATCTAGCAGAAACTATTACTGAGTGTTAAATCACCACTTTGGCAAGTAGAAGTATATCACTTGTTGTATTTGCTAAATATTTATGGGAGCAGAGGTCCCTTTTCCCTCCTCATGCATATTAATTAATGCAAATAGATTCCTGTGGTGAGCACCTGCTCATCAATTTTTAGGCTCATCTAGATTTGGAAACCCAATGGGACCCCAACAACAGCATCAGGTTCTGACTATTCCAGGAGCTGTTCTTCTCCATGTCCTCAGAGATCGTTGACATAAAAATTAAATCTCACCAACATTTTCTCCTTTGGGTGCTATCAGATTAGTTTCCTTTCCTTTCAGGGAACATTTACCATCCCCTACATGATGATAGCAAGACCTGCCACTTTCTGGAGAATAGAGTGTCTATTTTGACTATTTGTAGATTTGAGAAATGCAATTTGAACCATAGTCAGTCTGTTTCATGCAAGGGTGAGGAAAGGCTCCTTGGGAACTAATTATGAATTGGCAAAAAGGGTCTGGTTTTAATTTATGAAAGGGAACTTAATGCAATTATATCAGGAGACCTGTCACTATTAGCAATAACTGTTTCACAGCTAGTTATGTAAATATCCATACCTTCATCCATAAACTGAGATAAAGATACTTACACTCCACGCATTGTGAGATCAAAGATCTGATTGGTTGTGAGGATGTCAGTGAATTTTCAAAGTCATTTGCTCAGTGCTGACTTCAAGCAGGAAGTACACAATTTCTATTTTCAACGAAATGGATCAACTTTTCTGAAATACCAAATTGAGATACTTTGGTCATAATGAGATTTTTACTTAACTTCTTAGGATTTCAGCAGACAGGAAGTACGTAGAAACCAATCAGACATCCTTGAATGAGAATGGAAATAAGAGGTGGGCAGCAGAGGAGGCCAGCAAAGAAATTCCAGCCTTCTGAGAAAGCAGAAGGTTCTGGATAAGAATAGATCTGCATCTCTCATATAGGATTCAGCTTAACATATCTGATTTATGTTTTCTAGGTAACACTGCAGCTGACCTCCAAAGAAGAATGGTAAAGAGAATTTTAGAATTTTATAACAGGCTGAAAGTTTTGATCCAACAGAAGTACAGTCTAGCAGTCACCATTCAGTTTAACCTAAGGTCAGGATGAAGGGTATGATTGTTAGGAAGACTCAGCCTGTTCCAGGCGAATGGTAAGGCAGTTCCCCTGCCCCCAGTCCTGTTGAAGGACGCATTCACTGATGTCTGGGCAAGTTCTGTGCAGATGTCTGATGCTTGCTGTGAAGGAGCTCATGTATGCACTAGGGCTGCCTGAAAGAACAAGTATTTGGGATGGAAGCTTTTCTCTAGTCCCCTGAGTAGCCAGTTTGACCACGTTGGTGCCGGGGACCAGCCCTAGCAGCAGTTTGGGGTCTCGGGTGGATGGGAAGCGTTGGCGAGTTGGAGAAACAGCAAACAGAGACACCAAGTGTTCTGAGGCTGAATCTAAATCTTTATTTTTCTTACAACTTTTTATACTTTTCTTTTTGGCATTAGTACAAGGAAATATTATTTTTTAAGTGAAGAATTTAGAATTCAATCATCCCCTGAGTCATAAGAACACAAGATAAAATCATCACAGAGAAACAAAGCAGGCATGGCAACTCTTTCAAGGAACACAAAACAGTACATTTCAAGGACCACAAATCAGTACATTTTTTTCCATCTAACACTTTCTTATTATGTAAACTAAAGTAACATTTAAACTAATGATTAACTTATTTCTGAAACAGTATAGAACCCATGACAAACTAACCTTTCCATGAACCCTGCCTTGATGTAGATTATAGAAAAATTTTATTCAAATAATTTTGTAAATACCACATCAAAGCCCAGAGAAACTGATCCCTATGTAGCTAAAAAATAACTTTCATAACTTCAAATAATGAAGAAATCTCAGGCCCCTCACAAATTTTAAATGCATCCCAATTTTTTATTCTTTAATTTATCTAAGTAATAATATAAAGCTTATATGATTTTATATCCAGATATTGTAAAAATCTTCCCAGGAATCCTCACAACTCAAATCTAAAGATACATAGATAATTAATATAGAAGGACAAAACTTTTGTGAGTGAATGTCATGCCTATAACCCCCAAGAGATATTCAACAGATCGCGTCAGGTGTTGAACCATCAACTCCGACAGAGCTGTATCAAGTACCGGAGTGGTGGGCAATAGACGTGGCATGTTGACATAAAGTTCCCCCAGTCATCAAGATGCAGCTTTAGTTTACAATGAACAGCCGAAAATAGTGAACCAAGTTCTTACTCTAGAAAAATAATCTACACCTAACTTTTCCATATTTCCTTTTTTTAAAAAAAAGTAATTTTAGTAAATTTGGAGACCAGGGGAAGAAGTTTCCATCTTCGCCTTACACGTATATCTAGGCAGCTGATAAACCAAATGTTTATAAGTGAATGAATTATTGCATTTGTGATTAATTTTATAAAGAAGCTCTGGTACCATTAGGAACATGATATAGTTGAAAGAAGGTGCCCCTAAGTAAGTGACGGTGATTTTGAGCCATAAAGAATAAATGAGGGCTGGCAAAACACAACTGGTGGGAACACTATAATGGCCATTTGGTAATGATCAGCTGTCATTGGAGCAGAGCATACAGAGTACAAAGTCCGAGAATGGAAGACTCCTAGCGCATTTGCATGCTTGAGGGAAACACGTGCAGGGAAGAACATGCTCCAAGTAGCAACTGGCCCGAGAGAAGCCAGCACCTACAGTAGTTATAATCTGAGACATATCTTCCTCCCCTGAGGGGATCCTCACAACAGCACCATGACATAGGTGGGAAATGGTAGCATCATTCCCACTTTACAGATGAAACGACTGAGATTCAGGAAGGAACCCACAGATGCGCCAACATCACAAAACATGCACATAGTAGAGGCATTACTTATAACCAGACTTTCTGACTCCTGGTCTTAGATTCCTCTCCTTGCAACATTTAGTGTCATTTTCCCGATTGCACCCAAAGAAATTAAAAACATTTAGTGACTTTTGTTACCAACTCAAAGAATAGAGGATGATGGCAAATAATTGTGTTTAACTTCATTTTTAGCCATTATGCAAAATTCCAACTATTGGATGCCCCAAGATTTATAACCCTGTCTGTGGAACTGATGGAAAGACTTACTCCAATGAATGCATGCTGTGCTTTGAGAATCAGTAAGTACAGAATTTTATTTTTAATATGTTTTAAGCTCACTGTCCTCAAACTTTTATATATCTTATCTTCCTAAAGTCCCTAACCCTAACCAATACCATGACTCCTACCATGAAAAAATATTGAATTTTTCTAAAACATATTTTTCCCTTTTTTATATATCTGATTTAATATGATTTTAAACCACTTATAGGACAAAAACCCATGTTTTATAACAAAACAATAGATAGTTGTTTGTAGATTTATAAAAAGCCTATACACAAAATGTTCCTTTAACTTGGAAAAGTAATTCTTACTGACAGCAGTGATTATATTTTCAAAAGTCCCCAAATATACAAATATTAATTTTATAGATTTTGGTGACCAAAACTAAATTTGTGTATCATTTTTAATCGTGGATATCAACCTCAAAGATGTTTCATTTTCTGAAGTGCCTGTAAGTGGGTGATGGGAATTAGACTCAGGGTGCCAGATGTAGGTGTGCCACAGATTTTATATTTCATTCAGCAACAGAACATTTGACACTAGCCTATGCCATCTTCCTTGATCTTATGACTAGGAGAATATAGGTCATGAGCCCACATAAGCCAGCTCCTTATAACTTGTGGCAAATGCCAGTAAACAAGATATAAGTAAAGTATTACAAAAGTAAAGCAGAGATAGAGACACCTTTTTCTCTTTTTAACTAGTGCTAGGGATCAAACCCAGAGATTTGCACACGCAAGCAAGTATTTACTCTACCTCTGAGCTACACCCTTCCCTAGAGATCTCTTCTTGATGAAAGGAATCAATAAAGGATTTGTGAAAAGAATACCATTTAAACAGGACTCTAAAATTTAGCAGCATAGAAAAAGATCATTCTAGGCTAAATATGAGAAATAATCCAAACAAATAAAAGAGGCTCCATAAGTGATTCAGTAAACAGTTATTCTGGGGTTGACTTGTTATTAAAGACTTTGACAGGCTCAAATGACTGTGTACATTTCCATTATGTACTGCATGAATTCTCTTCCTATAAAACAAATCCCCTTCTTGAGCTGTTTTAAACTATCTCAGAAACTTCTCAGAGTTTACCAAGGTATGTGAAAAGAGGTCTCCAGAGTAAGAAGTCTAATATCCTGGAGTTTTCAACCCAAAACAATATGTATTCTGCTCTGTGGGGAATCTGCTTCCACACAAAAGACTTACAAAAGGAATCTGCAACCACTTGTTACTTTTCCCATGACCTATGCTGTTGACATAAGATCAACTATCATATTTCCACCTAAGGGGAGAAAAAGTAGAACAACCTTGAGACTTGGGAAATTTCTAGATGCCAACTTCAAAAAAGCCCAATAGTTAGGGTGACACATTGGGAAAATATGAGCAGAGGGCTGGTATACCTGATTTCTTTTCTTTTTCTTTTTTTTTTTTTTTTTTTTGATTCATTGTATACAAAATGGGGTACAACTAGTGTTTCTCTGTACACAAAGTAGAGTCACACCATTTGTGTAATCATACATGTACATAGGGTAATGATGTTTGTCTCATTCTGTTATTTTTCCTTCCCCCCACCCACTCCCCACCCCTGGAGATACTCGATTTCTTTGGCCTCTAAAACCTATTAATTCCTGCTTGCTCTTTTTATTCTTTCAAATATATGTAAATGTGGGGAAAATGTTTGGATGGCAGAAAAATGTAACACTTCTTCCTCTTTCTATTTTTCTTAGATAAGAAAACAAGCTTATAGGTAAAATTTGTTCTCTCAAATTACAACTTATTTCCTAATATATGATATTACCTTTATTTCTGTCACATATTAAAGACCCCAAACAGTGGGTGAAAATGTTGCTCAGAGGTAGAATGCTTGCCTCACAAGTGCAAGGCTCCAGATTCAATTCCCAGTCCTGAAATACATACATACCTACATACCTACCTACACACATATGTACATACATACAAATCCCAAACAAATTGGTTGCAGAGTAACTAGAGCCAAGCTCTGATCCTACATGCCAGGTTTTGAGATAAGCAGATAATATCCAACAAGGGCTGGCATGTGATAGTCTCCTTGGTCATTATGCACTTAGAAGGTATGTTTCATCAGGACTTTTTCCATTTCTTCTACATCTTCTTTTCTATAAGACCATCACCATCCAGCAGAACTTTCTATAATGGTAGGAATGCTCCCTATCTGTGCAATACACAGCTGCTAGTCACTAGCACTTAAACAGGCTAAAACAACTGAGACACTGAAATTTTTAAAAAATTATTGGTGCATACCAATTATACAGAATAGTGAGTTTATTGTGGAATGTTCGTGTATGCATGTGACATAATTTGATCAACTTCTTTCTCTAGTACTTCTTGTCCACTTCTCTTTCTTCCCTAATACCTTTCCTCTATCCCAACAGTCTCCCTTCTATTGAGAAACTGCATTTTTTATATTATTTAACTTATAATTTAAATTCAAATAGGCAAATGTGGATACCAAACATGCTGACCCATAGTAGACAGTAAGGCTATAGAAAACCAATCACCTCATGTGCTCTGTTTAGATCATTGTACTTACTGTATGCAACTGATTTAAAAATAGGTATTATTACTAGTTAATGATTATAGGACAAGAAAGCATCAAACTTTCTTAAAATAAGTAACCAAAACAGTACAGGTAAGTGGACATATACAAATAGGAATGTCAGATGTTTTCCAGTAATGGAGAAATAGAGGAATTTTTGAGGGCTAGTATATTCAAGGGAAGGATGGCTAGAAACATGAGAGATCAGGAAACAGTCTCAGGAACAATTAGAGGATTGAAGCATATTTAACAATTACAGACTTTAGAGTAGGAGGAGAACAGAGAAGTTTTTATCTGGAGAGGAGGATGCTTGCAACTGGCTGGCATCATATGGGCTAGAGAAATGATTTCCTTTTACAAGACCACACAGATTTGGATCCTCAGTTTTCTAAGATCAAAGACCAATGCAATAGCCTGGGCACCAGCTAAGATGGAAACCTAGTAGGTGGGTCAGTAGTATCAGAAGCAAAAGAAGCAGCAATAGATTGGAGATTAATTTCAGGGATCTACTGTAACACTAGATCTATAAACTCAGTAAGGACAATTTTCCTTTCTGTTGTATGCCTAGGGAAAGTAATAGTAATCAACAAATATGCAATGAAAAATTGAGTTAATAAACAAATGAGAGAAAGACAAAGGAATATATCTTAAACCTCTCTATGTTTAATAAAGCTGGTGTTTTTCCCATTGTGTTTCTCCCATAGATGCATAGAACTTTGGTCAACAAAGTTCTAAATTGTTTTTTCAATCTCTCCAACAGGCAGCGCAAGACTCTTGTCCTCATTCAAAAATATAAGGCTTGCTGAGAGTCAAGGTGTGAAATCCCTTAAGGTCACCAAGTTGCCTGGCTGGCCTGCCTGTTGAATAAATGTATTTGAATACACTTTGTTCTTCCCAAATGCTTTTCCTTCAAACACATATGTGATTACACTGGGGACAAGGAACTTAGCAAGATTCAGAACAGACCATGTTTTAGCAACTTCACAATCCCGTGAGCTCAGTGTTTCCCTCGCTATGCCTTTTCCTTCCCATCTTCTCACATTCTGAGTCCTCTGTCTCTGGAAACGTGACACTGATCATGAATTACAGCACACAGAGGATTGTGGGCTCCTGTAGTCCCACATATAACTACCTACCACTGTAAGGGATAGTTGGGAAACTCAGTCCAGAAACGTCACCTGTCACATTTCACTGATGAAAGTAATGCCAAGCATGGTGGCACATACCTGCAATCCCAGTCACTCAAGAGGTTGAGGCAGGATAATCTCAAACTCGAGGCTGGGGATGTAACTCAGTGGTAGTATCACTGCCACCACCTCCATCATCATTCCTTTAGATTTCCTTAGAATTTAACTGAGCATTTATTTTGCATGGCACAGGTCTGTATATGTGGACATAGAGCTACTATGTCTGGTAGAATAGAGTTTAGTCCTTGAGAGGTTTGATTTGTCAATCCCTTGAATAAATTCAGTCTAGTTGAGAACAAAGAAGAAAGACATTTCTTAAGGCTCCTAAGGATCATAAGCTAGGAACAGACTCAAGCAGTCATGGGTCTGTTCTTCAACCCTTTCCAAAATGAAGGCCATATATAAAGGGAAGAGAGAGGCATAGTATCATGTGAGAATATTGGATTGCTGTTGGTAAAGGACATGTCTTGTTAGTTCAGAACTGGACAACTATTACCATTTTCTGGACAGCTTCTCAGAAAAGCAAAGGAGTGTTTCAACCCAACAGATTTGCAGACACTAGCACACAGTATTCCAGTGGGTGATGGTTTGGTTTTATCCAAGACATGAGCTGACATTCTGGTACATATTGTAAGCAACAGGTTCAAAAGTCTGGATCTAGATATATCTGAGTGTCACCGCCCGCGGCAACAATCCCGTGGATATTTGTTATCGCCTGTAGCAACAATTGCGCGGGTATTTATCGGAGGTGGACTGGAAATAAACTACTTCTATTCCTGTGCTGCTTCCTTGCTTGCTTTTTTAGAGGAAGAGAGGCTTCTTTGAGAGGAAGAGAGACTTTGCTTAGCCAGAAGAGAGACTTTGAGAGAAAGATAGGCTTTGCTTATAGAGAAAGTTTTAGAGAAAGACAGGCTTCTACGCTTATCAGAGATCTATTTCTTCTTAGAGTTCTGCTGCTTCTTCTTAGAGGTAGGTCCCGTATCCTGTGAACTAGGTGCTATCTATCTACGACCTAGAGGTGTGTTCTTAGTTCTCTGCTCTACGATCTGCCTTCTGTCACTGCCTGCTGTTTACTGCTTGCTGCTTCTTCTCTCTGCTAGCTGCTTCTCTCTGCTAGCTGCTGCTTTTCTCTGCTAGCTTCTTCTCTCTGCTAGCTGCTGCTTTTTGCCTTCTGCTTACTGCCCGCTTATATTCCCTCCAGGAGGCGGAGGGCGAGGCCACGCTAGTTGTGATCAGGCAAGGAGCCAGCTGCCCTATCACCATGGCAAAGGTTAAAACAAGCAAGCCCGAGCAGGAGCACTCGGGAACACCTGTGCACGCGTTGTGTGCATGGATTTAATTAAATATGGCCAATGATAAATCACCTGGGTGTGCTTATATCAATCAACCTGCTCACTGCCGATGTGATCAAAACAACCTCCAGCTGGCCGCCAGGTGCCATCCCGGCACAGCCCACATGGCACAGCCCCAAACATCTGAGATCTGACTTAACTGCCACTTCCTAACTCCATTTTGAACTCTCTGGACCAAAATTATTCCATTTTGGGTATTTTTCTTGATAAGACAGAGCTCTCCATCAAAGACTTGCCTTGAATATCTGCTTCATAAACCCATGGATTTGTGCTAAGTCAACTGAGTTTGGAGTGGGGTGTGGGTATATGTGCAGGGGGTGACTGATTCTGAATTAATTTGAGGAGTGGACGCTTGTACCATCAAACCATCCTCAAGAGTTGATCTTGCAAGGGAAAAAGGGACAATATACCAGAGGAATTGATGGTGAGGACTTTGTGCAGTTTACCACACTTTATACGTGATCCACTGTAACGTTACTTTTACCTCCTGAGTAAACTTTAAAAAGTGAAGATGGGGCTGGGAAGATAGCTCAGTTGGTAGAGTGCTTGCCTTGCAAACACAAAGCCCTGGGTTCGATCCCCAGCACCGCAAAAAAAAAAAAAAAAAAGTGAAGATGCTTGACTAATATGATCAGCAAACAAAGTGTCAGAGTTAGGTTTTTAATTTAGGGCTGATTTCAAGTCCAATGTTTCCCTGAAACCACAATCACCTCCCATGGATTACTCACTATTAATTCTACAGAAACTATAGATAACATCCTTCTATTAAAAGAGTCCATGTGTTTATATTCAGCAATAACTAATAAGAGAAATAAGGAAGTGCTCCAAAAGAAAAAAAAATCTACAGCTACTAAAAATAAAGAAAGAGAAGGAAAAGCAGCTTGAGATCCTGAGTTTCTAAAGTGGAAAGGTGGCTAGAGGGCTGATGGAGGCTGAATTGCATCAGGTTGCCTGATACGTCGTGTGGAACAGATCACCCATTAAACTATAAATAACCAGTGAAAAACGATTCCACACTTGCAAAACATAGTTACCTGGCCCTCTCAGGTTTAAGTGAATTTGTTGTGATATTTCGAATATACGTGTCTCGACGTTTAACTCTGACCACTAGAGGGTGCTGTAGTCTGCAAGTGAGTCACCATAAGCAGAGCCTTAGGCTCTCATTCAATATTGTGCTAACCGAAGTTATGGAGGCAAGATGGCTTCCAGCGTCTCCACTGTCATGCTAGAGGATATTTGAAGGGCACCCCTTTTATTGAGGAAGTTTGCCATGGTGAATCATTGAATGCTACAAATCTTCATGTCTAATGGGACTGTTCTGCAAGTACAGAAAGAAGAGTTTGGAAATTATAAGCAGAAGCAAGTTGTAAATCCAGATTATCTACCTTGAATGACTGTGTGCTCCTCTTCTCTTCTCTTCTCTTCTCTTCTCTTCTCTTCTCTTCTCTTCTCTTCTCTTCTCTTCTCTTCTCTTCTCTCCTTCTCCTCCTCCTTCTTCTTTCTCTCTCTCTCTCATCCATCAGAAAACATAACCACATGTCTGGTGGTTATGTTTTAAAGAGATAATTAATATATTAGAATGTGTATAAAAAGAAAAGCAATCAAAATTGATAAGATTTTGAAACTTTGTCTTACGATGAGTGATTGAAAGAAGGAGGAAAATTTGAGCTACAGAATGAAAACTCTCAGATGGATCTTTTCAAACAATTTAAGGAACAACGATGTCAACACTATGAAAACAGAAACATTGTCCTTTCTTCACTGCTGAATTACAGGATCTAACACCTAGGTGGTACCAAATTAATATTCTTTTATTACAAAGAAATGAACACCTTTGGTTGTCCCAAAGGCTAAGAATTTAGACTTAATGGAATGGAGATTAAAGAGAGACTAACTTTGGTCAGTAAGAATTATACACTACAATTGTTAAGGGGCTTTGGTTTAGCATACATCAGCTTGCTCTGGCTCTGCCACTATATAGCTATAGGTCTTGGCAGAAGTCAGCGACTTCCCAAATTTCAGTCCTCATCTCTACTATGGGATTAGTTATTAACAATTCCTTCAAAGGCAATGAGCCCATGACTTGCCAAATAATATATGTGCAGGAAGCATTGGTTTTTGTTATTATTGCTATTATTCATCTAATTGACCTTGTAGCTCATTAAACAGTCACTTTACCTTTTGGAAACTTCTTCAATTCATTGCATTATTAATTTGTCAGGGATTTTGTGGAAGATATTCCTCAATCGTGTACCAGTGGACTAAAAGCTCTCTACTTACATATTTTTAAAACTTTAGAATTCTAAACCATACCTATGAAGTACAAACTCAAGTGTAAAGACTGATAACAAATTTGGTGGGTTGAGAAGGGTATTGTGGCCCTGCCTGGGTGGGAATGGGGTAGTAAATCCAGTGCCAATTATTAGGTCTCCTTCCCTGAATGGACTAAGAATTAATCCTCATCAAGTGCAGGACCACAGAACTACAGCATGTAGTCACAGGACCAAATCATTCCTGAAGTTTTCTTGATTTGGTCTTGGACTATTTGAAATATGAAGCTATCTGATGGGAAAGGATATTTTAAAAATGTTCCAAGGGAGAAGTAAACTCGTTTGAAATGAAACATTTTTCTTAAAAATAAATTATACTGAACCATTTGAGAAAAAGGAATATGAAAAATATTGAGCATTTATTTCCATTTCTCTGATCCAATTTATTTCCTAAAGACCTTTGCTTAATCTAACTATGTAAAAATAAACCTTATTTGTGTGAGACAATTAAGTAAAAAACAGGCAAAGCTCCTATTTTTCCAATATTTAGCACCTCCAACAGTTTCCTTTCATTGTTTAAACAGTAGCTAAATTTTAACTAAAAATATGAAATATGTAAATAATAAAATAGTGTGCACAAAATGAGATAATATAGATCTTTCCTTATAGCCAAGTCAGAAGTCACTAAAAAACCAACAAACAATAAAAAATAAAAACAGCTGATTGGAGATCAGGTCAAAAGCCACTTATTTTGAATAGAGTACTTTTGTAGTCAAGTATTTTTTAAATATGTTAAAAATAAAAAATAAAAAAATAGAGACTACAGTTTAGATACCTTAGAGTTAACTGTCCTTTGCAATTTAACATAATTTTAAAAACCTAACCCTGTACAAAACACTAAAATTAGTTTTTTTCCTTATCAGCATTATTCTTTGAAATTAACCAACCAGCTCTAGACGAATCATCTTCAAGTTTTCTGTGCCTTAAAAAAGATTATATGAGTAAGTCACGAAAGAGGCCAAAGGACTTCCTCCTCTGTACCCTGCAAGTTGGGCCACAGGTGCTGTAAAATTGAGATTCCCTGCTAGTTTCCAGCTTGAGAGTTCCCAGTTCATGAACTGTTCTTTTGTATTCTCAACAAACTCTTAAAATTCTAACAATCTGATTTTATTTTTGACAGATGGTAATAGGTAATTCATCGTTCTCATTGTATTTACAGTCATGAATACGGAGTGTAAAATAGATAATGTTTCTTGGTTTTATATTATCCCTTGTTAAAGGAAGAAAACGAGTGAGAAACTCTGGGGAATTAAGAGTCTCCAGGGAGAAAGTTGTGTCAGAAATAGAAGGAGAAAGCAGGGGCCCTCGCCTATAATCCCAGCAATGAGGGAGGCTGAGGCAAGAGGATCACAAGTTCAAAACCAGCCTGAAGATATGGAGATGTAGCTCAGTGGTAAAGCTCACCTGTACCAAGAATTAAACCCCCTGTACCAATAAATAAATAAATGAAAATTTAAAAGATAGAAAAAAACAAAGAGAAGACTACTAAAAACTAAATTAAAAAATAAGAAAATGACAAAATGTGGAAGTGAGAGAACATAAGCAGAATCATCCATATTTTTTATAAAAAAAAAAGCAAAACATGGACAGAAGTACCTCAAAAGACAAAGAATGAAAAGCAGAGAAAAAGTGAAAACAGGTGAGGATTTTAGTGAATGTGGTTCTGACAGCAACATTGAAAGTAAGTCACTACACTTTGAGCTGCTAGTGCTAAATTTCAGCTTTTTAAAGTCTCTTTTATTTACTAAAATGAATTGCATGCACTTGTCTTGGAACTTACTATTATAGTCTGGGGATCCTTTTACATCATTCTGGAGACATTTAAAATCTTTGAAATAATAAGAGAAATTAAATTTTAAAACTTACAGACGTAAATGAGTCCAAGGTGAAAATTGAAGAAGAATTAAGATAATAAGAGTTAACCTCTATGAGTAACTCTGTGTGCCAAGCCATACATTAAATGTCTCCCCTCTGTCCTTCCACTGAGTACTGACAAGAAGTCTTGAGATTCTCATTTAAGGAAGGAGAAAACTGAAATTCCAGCTCACTCTGATTAGAGCTAGTCATACTGCAGGCCTTGGCCTGTCCATATGTCACCCTGTTGACCCCTCACTTAATTGCTGCTTTTGCCTCTGCCTTTTGTAATAGCACTGACCACCTTCCTTTGAAAAGTCATCTCTCCCAGTCCTGACCATACCATGACATGCTTTCTGGCCTCTGCCCAATTTGGAGTGGTTTGCTCTGGTTGTTTTACTTCCACATGGCTCTATCTCCCCCCCCTCCCCCCGCCACATCTTCTCTTTCTCAGCTTCCCAGAATGCAAACTTCACCTGCTCTGGGCATCCTTCATCCCCCACTGTTCCATTCAGCATCCTCCATTTCTTGCTCTTTATTTGTGCTCACCTATCTATGAGATATATTTCTAAGATCTCTGCCACTACAACCCTCAGGGGTTGTTTTCCCCATGAATTTGTTCTGCTTTCTCTAATTCATCTCTTTCAAATTCCCGTAGTAATTTGTTGGTCCCTGTCTAATTATAGTCAACCTGTAAGTAGCATGTGCTTTCTTAAAACATTGTTCAATGGGTAATACAGCTTCCAACATAGATGAAAGGGCAACTTTTTTTTTTTTTAAATCAATGAGCCACTCTAAGAATATCTACCCACTGTCAGCAGTATAAAAGCAAGAACATTTTTGTTCAATACTATATTCCCAGAACCTAGAAGATGTATTGGCATGGAGCGGTGCTCAAAAAATTATTAAATGAATGAATGGTATCGAAAGGTTTCAATGAGACATAAATGTGAGAAAAAACTATGTGCATATGTGTTTCTCTTTTTAGCTTTCCACATAATTATCTCTGTGGTCTGCATTACACAATCACAGCACATTTCTAGTACACTGTCTCAAGAAATAAAGTTAATTTTATATCAAGAATGTTGGCGTACTCATTATTTTTTTTGAGTTGCGTTTTATTCCAACATTTTTTTTAGTTGTTTTTTATTCCAACATATGTTTGGAAATTGATCTGATCAAATATTTAAAGAATTTAATTGAATGCCTTGATTTAATGAGGTTGTAATGAAACTTTTAACAATAGAAACCTGAAAAGGAATAAAAAATACATCCTTATGGGGAAAAACAGGCACTTAGAAATTAAATATGTGTTTCTCTTTTTTGCTTCCCATTTTGTACTTAATTTTCCATTTTGTACTTCAATATTATCTGTCTGTGTTTGGTGATCTTCAAAAATCAAATTGGATTTTGTTTTAAACTGTGTAACTAATATCCAACATAGATTCTGCCTTTGCAACTACAGATGTACTATGCCACAGTAATTAATGAACTTTTTTTGTTCCCATTAAATAATGCTCCCTCTAGTGTTCCAAATATCAGGCATCAGACGTTCTTTTATACTTACTAACAAAAACAAAAAGGAGAGAAAAGCATGCTATATTTCCTTTGAAAAGTTCTAAAAAGCTAATTAAGAGCTATATGTAGGAAGGAATATCATACCTATTAAAGACGATTATTACTCTGGAATTAACTCTTTCAGGGTTCAGTAGAGACAAGCAAATGCCTACCAGCCACTCTCCATAGAACACCAGCTGAGATCAGTGACTGAGAACTCAAAGACATTCAAGTAAAAGTGGGAAGAGGGCTATTAGCTTGTGTCATGCTTAGGAAATAGGGGACACAACAAGTAATGAAAACAACAACTCAAATGACATTGAGAATCTAAGCATTTCATAAGTTTTCATAACTGATGGAAACACAATCATCATTTCAACTGAAAAGTATCACCGTAATGCCTTCTGAGGAAATAATCCTTATTAAAAATGTACAGTTTCACAGTTCAATGAGGTTGTACAAAGATATGTGGTTATGAAATCACATTGCAATCAAAACAGGACATATTTCTGTCACCCAAAAGTTTCTTGTGCTCCTCTGCAGTCAGCACTGCCCTCTCCAGCCCCAGACAACCCCTGATCAACATCAAGTCAAGGCATCAAGGTTAGGTTTGCCTTTCCTAGGATTCCGCACAGATGGGCTCGGTATTTTGTTGTGTCTGCCTTCTTTCACATGTCATAATGATTTCAAATTCATCTAGTTGTTGCATGCATCAACAATTCCCTTTTTATTCCTTAATAAAATACTACACTGTATGAAGATACCACAATTTGTTTAGCCATTTGTCTTGTTCTTTCCCAACTTTTGACTTAAGCAATTTCCACCTATTATCATTAAAGCTGCTATGCTCATTCTCATACAGGAATTTGTGGGGTGTATTTTTATCTTGTATAAGTACATAAAAGCACAATTTATGTTTCATGTCATAAGAAGTGGGCAGCTGTTTTCCAAAGTGGTTGTATCATTTTACATTTCCACAGAAATATATGAGTTCTAATTATTCCACATCCTCACCCACCTGTGGTATTGTCAATCTTTTTATTTTAGCTATTTTAGCAAGTTAGTATAGTAATATCTCATTGTAGTTGTAAATTTTATTTCTCTGATGACTAATTTTGCTGACAATCTTTTTATGTATTTTTTGTCCATTTATATATTTTTCTGTATTTATTAAAATATTTTGCCCATTTTTAATTTTTTTTTTGTCTTATTATAATCATTAAGTTGTGAGTGTTCTTGATTTCCCTCCCAGTGTGAAGTTTTGCTATGTATTTTGTAAATGTTTATTTTCAGGGAGTAAAAAGTTTTAATTATAAAGAAGTTTATTTAATCAGTCTTCTATCATTCTTTTTACTTTATCTAGAAAGTATTTGCCTACTCCAAAGTCAAAACATTTCCCCATGCTTTTTTTAAAAGTTTTTTCTTAGTTTTATCTTTTATTTTTAATCTGTGATCCATTTTGAGTTTATTTTGGTATATTTTAATCTGTAATATTTGAGATCCATTTTTTTTCATGTCATATTCTGTTTTTCTGGCACTATTTAATCATATTCTCATTTTAAGTTGAAAGAATAAATTAACAAATAGTAATATTCCACTCAAATAGAAAAGAAAAAAGAAATAAAGGGAAGATTGCAAGGAGAGAGGGTAGCAAGGAGAGGGGAAAATGAAAAGAAAAATGTAGGAAAAGAAAGAAAACAGAGGGTAGGAAAAATAAAAGGTCCAAGAACTGCTGAATCAACACCACGTTTTTATGTTTTCTGTGCTAACTTCTCAAAGTCAAGTTGTTGTCTGTATACATGGGCACATATATATGTATATGTTTATAATGTGCATATATATACAACATACGTGTGTATACACACTCTTTGATTCAAGAAATACTCTGAATAGGTAACATCTCAATCCAAAAGAGATCAAGAAAAAATGCATAAACTATTTAATCAAACAAGGCTTTCTATATTTTCTGGTGAATTGTACAGGTTTAAATGTCTCCTGAAGCTTTTAACTGTTAGTTTAAAATTGTGTGTCTTTACTGCAAGGGTATGGAGCCTTGGAGGGGAGGAAGAGATCTCTTTTCTCACTTGACCCTGGGTTCTTGACTGTGGCACCTATAACAAAAGACAGATTAACAGATTAACTATTATATAGTCCCCAAAGTACTATATACCCATAAATTAAAATGAAATGTTTTCAGACTAAAACAAACTCCAGTTAGAATAGACAGATAGGATAGATAGGTTCTTTTATTTCAGATATGGCATAGTGATAAAACACAAGTATAAAATAATATTATCAATTGGAAATGCCTTGATAAATTTTATTGATCTTAAAATGATGTGAAATTAATCCTAGTTGATTCTTTTTAGCTTCATACAGGGGGTTCTGCAGAAAACTGTCTACAGTAGGATCAATTTGATAACTCAATTCTTCATTATTGAACAAGATAGTAAGAAAATGCTTAGTATGGGTTGATTGTGATTAATTATTCAGAATTCGAAGAAGAAACTAAACCAGTATTTCAATCTTGCTCTAAAGCCTTCTCAGAACAAAACAGGCCACTGAAATCTTTTCACTATTCTTAGTACTTATCATCTAATCTTCAGCTGGCCTCTCAGTTCAACTTCCAGATAATATTGGAAGGAATCGATTCCAAATCAGAGTACATGCTGGCCCATAAGCTTCTCCTGTTGAGCCAAGTGTTCCAAATTTAATTATTCAGTCATTGATTAATTCATGCAATCATAATACATTGATCATCTACTATATGCCAAGTGCTGGTCATTCTTCTAATCCCTGGACCTTTGGTAATCACCAAGTCAGGAAAGATGCCTCCCCTCCTGGAGTTCACAGTCAAAGGGAGGAAGGAGCCTTCATTATCAAAAGGAAACAAATACACAAGCAAGGTCACCGTAGGAATGTTAAGAACTAGAGAGGAAATAATATGAGGACATTATAAGAGTGATGGGCAGACCCAGAAAAAAACAGCCACTCCTTAACTGCAGCACCACTAATCAAGAGATAGGAACCATTTCCCACCTCCGCTTCGGCTAGACTTGTGACATACTTTGACCAATAGAATGAGGCCTAAGTGACATTGTGCATCTTTCAATAAATACGTAGAGGGGTCTTTTCATCTCTGCTCTCACCTTCTTGAAGCACTACTTAGTGAGGAAACCTGAGCTAGCCTGCTGGACCAGCTCTGAGGGCAAAAACCGAGGCCCTCCGATGACAGACTTTCCAACTTCCAGGCAGAGGAGTGAGGCCGTTTAGAACCAGTCCCCTGGTAACATTTCAACTGACCACAAATGCATGAGTGGACACAGTCAACAGGGCAAAGACAAGCAGACAAGCCGAGTTCTGTCCAAGGAACTGGTCTACTGAGTCATCAGTAAATGCCTGGTTGATTTAATCCATAATGCTTTTGAGGATTTGTGACATGGCAAGAAGGTAACTGAAACTGAAGCAATGGTGATGCCAGTACTTTAGATGGGAAGGTCAAGGAGGGCATCCAGGAGGAGGCAGTATCTGAGCAGAAACCTAAATAACAATAAACTAGCCCTGAAGAGATTCACAGGACATGACTCCAGGCAGAAGCAAATGTAAGTTCAAGGGGCATATGGCAGGGGAAAAAAAAAAAAAAGGCTATGTGTGCAGAGAAACAGCAGGAAGAGCATTATGGCTGGAACACGTGGAGCAAAGGGAAAAGGTAACATCACTCTTGAAGACGAGATGGAAGAATGAGGCAGACCACACCAGGTAGAGACGGTAGACTACAGCAACAGCCGGGATTTCATTGTAGATAAGACAGAAAGCTACTAAGGTTTCTCAGAAAGGAAGTGAGGTGATATTTTTACAGGCTTAAATCTTATCCTAGCACTGGGGATGTAGCTCAGTGGTGGAATAACTTACGAATCATGTGTGAGGCCCCAGGTTCGATTCCCAGAACTGAAAAAAAAAAACTTTATCCTGGTGTCTGTGTGAAAAACAATAGAAGAATTGAACACAACCAATTAAGTGAGTTATTCTAACCCACAGAATGAACATGGTGACTTTGTTCAGGGTATTGACTATGAAGATGAAGTGGAGAAGAGAGATTAAAAATGTATTTTGGACCTAAAAGTCACATAGTTTACTGAAGATGTGGGTGCAATGTGTAATTACAGAGAGAAAAAGAAGAGAATGATTGGGAGCACTTTGGTGATATCACATGGGTGAATAATTGAGAAACACATTCAGAGTAGCAAGGAGGTAATGGCCATTCCATTTTTATGAATTTTTGTTTCCTGGAGTGGAAATGCACAGAAGGTAATTGGTGATGTGACTGGAACTCAGGGGAGAAGACACAATTAAAGGTATAAATTTGGGATCCTCAGCATGTGGATAGAATTCAAAGTTGTGGAAGAATATAACTATGGGAAGTTTAGATAGAGATGCACGTCTTGATCATATAGAGATGATGTAAAAAGAGTGATCAGTTAAATAAAAGAAAATAAAGAAGGTATGAAGTTATAAAAGATGATAGAAAAAAAATTTTAAATTGGTGGTCAGCTGGATCAAATGCTACTGGGAAGTTCAAGAACAGACGGGAGGAAGATCTGCTGGACAGTTTAATAGGGAAACAGTGAAAAAAAAGAATTTCAGAGATATGTTTATCAAATGAAAAGGCACACGTGGAACAAGGTGAGGAATAAATGTGTAGTGAAGAACTGGAAAGAGTCAGTAAAAATAACTATTTTGAGAAATTTTGCTGAGATAGAGAGCAGAGAAATAGAGCTGCATGCACAGGAAATGTAGTCAATGGATGACTTTGCAAGGGTCACAGTATGTTTATGTACCAATGTTCAGCCAAGAAGGAGAAACTGACGATTAAGGAAGGTAAGGGTTAGTTGTAGGTGTAATGTGGTTTGATGACCTGACATTTTAATCTCTCCAGATAATGTTTTACATTATTTTTAAAAGAAGCTTTTGAAAATGATATTGTGAGCAAGTTTTGCAGCACTGGAAAGTACCTGAGATGGCTGAGACTCTGAATAGACCGACTCCTATTGCACAGATTCTCCTCCTTCAAGGTCACGCCTATGACCCATCTAGAATTCTTTATTTCCAAGAGACATTCAAGGAAGTAAGCAAGGTCTAATTACGGATGGCTTTGCATTTTATGATCGCATTAAGTTAGAAATGCACTGTTGTAGCTTTATAGTCCCATTAAGGTCATTTTTATTATAAAGTGAAAAAAGGAAAGCCTGCAATTTCAAATAAATTTCAGTAGTAAATTTGCTAAAAGTTAGCTCAAGTTGTACTATTTTGTGGTAACTACAATGGGCTGGCCAGATCCTCAGGGACTTGCAAAGAATAGGACTGAAGATTTGATTACTAGGAGATTTGGGGGAAAGATATGTTCACAAACTTCTCAGAATGGCTAGAGAATGTGAGGACATTTGTGTTCCATGTAAATGCTTACCCAAGGGTACCCACCGCAGAGGATGGTCTGAGAAATCATATGGACAATATGGTATATTTTACAGACATCGATCAATCTCTTTCCCCAAGTACACTAGTGAAATTAGATTTACATGCCCATAGCTGTATGGATAAAAGTTTTGCAGCTCAACAACATGGATTTCTTCAGGGCTGATATGGCTACTGCCATTAAGAAATTCCCTACGACCTTGACAGACACTGAGGTCAAATTCTTCTGATAGCATTATTTCTGAGGGACCAGAGAGCTATGTTGTGCTAGGTTAATTTCAGTGGACCCCTTCCACTGAGGAGGAAGTGACTTATCATGAGAAGAAGAGAATCATTCTGGAAATGGATTTTCCATTCCTACATATAGCGTCTTCATAGGTACCATTATAAATGCCTTTTTTGATATTATAATATTCCATATAACATTGCTGCTATATTTGTTTCCTATTGTTGCTGTAAAAATTACTACACAAAGACTTAAAACACTCTGCTGCTTTGCCTTTTTCAGTTTCCCATGGCCCACCTGTATTCTTTGGCTTGGGATCCTTTTTCCATCTTCAAAGTTCATCACTCCAGTCTGTTTCTTGTCATTACCTCACCTTCTCCTTTTCTCTAATAATACCACCCTCTGCTTTCCACTTTGAAGAATGCTTGTGCTTATATCATTGGGACAACCACATAAGCCAGGATAATCTCCCTTTCTTAAGATCTTTAACTATCACACATGCAAAATCCCTTTTCATAGGTTCCAGGGATTAATAGGTAGACACACTGGAGGACCACTATTCAGGTGACCTCAGTAATTGACCAATGAACTTATTCTACAGAAAATAAAGCATGTTGGTGGGCTCACATCTATAAAATTCACAGATTTTTACTATGTACTGACTGCATCAGCCAGAAACATTCATCCCTATAGAACATTAGATTGTATTACTGGAGATACACACCACTTTCTGGCTGAGAACCCCATCCAAAGGTGTGATGTTGTTCTAAAAGACATGGCATATGCTTTGAGTAGCAATCAAAATATGATCCTGTTTCTATTATTACCAGAATTTATGGATTTGGGAATAAACAGATAGAAATATACCCAATAATCAACTTAAATAATTTTGGCTTCTTGTCCCCTAAGTTTAAGTCCTCTTTTTTTTTTGAGCTCTTAAGTCCCAAGAAGAATGTATCCACCACAAGACATGATGGTTCCATTGATCTGGGAGACAGGACACTCACCAGCCCATTTGGGAATCCTCTAATCCTCATGTCACTGAAACAAGTAAAGCAGGGTAATTGAACTCCAATATTGAGGGAGAATGGAATGTTACTCCACAATGGGAGGGGGTGGGTTATGTCTAGGATCTCAGGGATATTCTGAGGTGACTCTCAGTATTTCTATTTCAGTGATAAAAGTTGATGGAAAACAAGAGAAGCTCCTCAAAAGAGATTACTAAAAGCTCAGACTCTCTATGAATTAAGATTTTTTTTATCACCCAATCAGATAAAAAATATTAACCAGATAAGATGCTGCTTGAGGTCAAAGGAACATGGAATGAGTAGAAAAGGGAATTATAATATCATAACTTAAAATATATAATGACTTGTTAATAACCAATCACAGAAATGATGACTGTGGCAGTTACACATGATTTTTGTTTTGCTGTTTATGTAATATTTGTTAATATTAATTATTCAATTTTCTTTCCTTTTTTAAAATTATTTTTAAAAGAAGCTTTTGATGATGCCAAATTTTACAATTTAGAATTCAACTTGTGAATATTCAGGATAAGCATATTGTACAGAGGTTCATTATTTTATGCAAGAGCACCATATTGTTTTGATGATTGTTAAATGAAGTTTAAGGAAGGGCACAAGGGAAGCGAATGAACACTACATAATCAGGGGGTAGACTATTATCAACTCTAGCCCATTTCTCCAGTGCTCTTCTCCGTGTAGATGGCAGAAACAGGAGCTTTCCCTGGTTCCCATATCAGTAGAGGTTAAAGAGAAAAAGAGGAAAGCCATTTTATTTTCCACTATTTGCATACATCCAGTAGTGGAAGCAACATCAGTCAGAGTGTAATCTGAGGCCCTGCTCCACTGCAGTGGTGTGGATCCTATTGTAGGAGCAGTAGGGCCAGAGGGATTGTAAGCTTAAGGGCAGGGAGTCCGTTCCAGCAGCAGCACCTCCAGCAGACAGCTGGCAAGAACAGCCAGGCTCCAGTCCAGGTTCAATGGCAGTTTCTGGTTTCTGAGTAACAGCCTTCTCTTTTGCTCTTTCAGCATTTCCAAGTCTGTTGTAACCAATTATCCGCATTAAATCCCTTTTTGCTTAAAATATTTAGAATGGTCTCTGATATCTGGGCTTGACACTGATAGATTTGAACCTTTGATTTATAAAATATGTAAGAAAACTATTTCCCATTATTGTATGCTCTTTCTAGTAACTATTTCTTACCCTGGACTACACTATTGTTTGGGAAATTGGGATGACAGTCACAGTCAGGAAAACAGTGTGGCATGGTAGAAAAACACTTATGTGATTTTTAGGCATGTTAATATTACCATTCAGGTTATGTTTCCTTTAAAATGGAATAACAGATATGAGGTTGTGAAAAGGATTGAAATAATTATATACTCATTTATAAAATTAATTAATTTAAGAAAAATACCTGAAATCAATAGGAGGAGTGAAGCAATCTGTTATAAGGATGTCAGAGTTTCTATCTATTCCTTCTCTCTCTTTCTCTGTCTCTCTCTATCCTTTATTTACTCTTTTGCTCTCACTCTCCTCTCTTCTAGTTCCACCTCTATCTGTCTATATTCTTTCTTACCATTTCCTAGCCATTATTCCTCCTTTCATATGGAGAGATAGTTCAGAAGCCAGTTATCCCAGTTATCTTCATCCATAACTAAACACTTGGTTTATCAGTTATTATAAGCATTATCTATAGAACATTCCCCTGCCATGTAAAGTGTACATGGTAACTCAGGTATCACTTCATGTCCTGGGAATTATACCAGGGGTAGGTACTTAGAAACAAACCTGGAAGCTCTGAAGAGCATGGCTAAGCAAGATATTGCTCCAGGCTGATGATGAGGAGTCAAGGTTCTATCTGGATATAAAGCACCTTGGCTGGCAATTATCCTTGGGCAGTGGATAAGGATCTAAGGAATAAATTGCCATGATCACAAGATTCATGTAACAATGAGGAAGTCTGTGCTTTGATCACAGGAGAGGAAATTATGAACTTACCTATAAGGGGTATTCTTGCCTACCAGTAACTACCCTCTCCACTATGACCTGTGTAACCTTGACAGCCCATTGCCAAACATGAAGTTTCTCTGAGAACTCAGACAACTTACATGGGAAAACCAGGTGCTCTTTCTGCTACCCACCATGACTCCGACACTAGCCAACCAAGTTGCTGTGTAATTATCTATTCATTCTTTCAGATTAAGGGAATCTTATGAGTTTCTTCTTTTTCTTTCCTGAAAAAGGAAAACAGAGGTTTGGCCATCAGATAGCACCTGACTGTGTCTTCCGCAACTTCTGGTTTCTACATTTGGATAGTCACCAAATCACCAATTGTTTAAATTCTCTTTTGAAAAATAAAAAATAAAAAAGAGTATGTACTTAAGTTTTCCTCTTATGATGTCTCTACATTGCAGTTAAGTATGCTCCAAGACAATCACCTGCAATTACATTTGGGTGGGCAAGTCTTCCTAGGATCAATTGTTCCCCCTGAACTGGGAGAGATCACATTATATGTGAGAGAAGGAAAAGCAAAGATGTAGGGACTTTGAGGATAAGATTTGTCAGAAAGTATAAGATAAGGCACAGAGCAAAAACAAATAAGACATTAGACTAGGATTACCCAGGCCTACATCTTATAAATATAAAGATCAAAACTATTCTTACTCTTCTCTTTCCTTCCTCTCATCTAAGCTCTTCAATTCTCTCTGCCAAGTTTCATATTAATTCAAGCCCACACCTGATATAGCTTCTAAATCTCAACTTTACCTGTTTATCATGATCTTTTTTTCATTATTTCTGGCTGGACATATCAGTTGCCCAAGAAGAGCCAGATTTAACACATGTACACCTGGCTTTACAGATCAACTTTATTTAAGTGGATATGTCCTTCTTGCTGCACACAGGACTTTTTATTGATATTTCACAAAACTGGACTGGAGAGACTTGTCCTGAGAGACTGTTCTACTTTTATTTCATCAGAGCAGTTAGGAAAAATTGATTGAAGAGCCAAAGTTTTTATTTCACCATAAATCAAAGGAGTATGTATTGTGTGTTTCCATGTCTCTCAAAATGCAGAGAATGGAAAAAAATATTTTATTGTTACACAACAGAATTACATGGGTGATCTTTTTATTTTGGTATTAATATTAGATTACAAGTGAATTATATTTATAAAGCTGATATTTGTATAGTCATGAAATAAATACAAAAGTACTAACCTTCAGTGCTTATAAGAGATGATTCATGTATATTTAAGCATCTGAGGACTTTCTTTTTATCAAAAATACTGATTCTCTGGACTGTGAGACTACTATAAGTATCAATGAAAGATTTTGACCAAAAGCCTTTTTTTCAGAGATTTGTGCAACATTTTCTGTATGACATTCTACAGCCTGAACCCTACAGTCAGCCTGCCCCTAGGCTTGACCGCTCTTGCCAGGTCTGCTCTCCAACATACTCCTAACATTCTTTACTGCACCATACTTAAAATGTTTCCCTTTTAGCATGGACATGGCAGAAAAATCATCAGTCCCAATGTAGTGAGATTCATGAGAAGATGAAAAGGCAGAGTTTGGCTGTTTTTAAACTCCTCTTCCATAAGTAGGAGCTACAGAACCATTGAACTGTGACTTCTTGAAGAAAAATTTCATCATAAAATTGGTCAACAATGAAAATTGTTACTGGACCAGGTGCTGCACTCAAGACCTCATCCCAACCACTCAGAAACTCAGCTTAGCACCTTTATCAGGTGAGACTCATGGAGCAGGAGCTGAGAAGTCAAAGGGAAAGAGCATGTATCTCCTTTCCTGCCTCTTCTAGCTCCTGTTTTTACTCATTTACTCCAAACTAAGTGCCCTGCTCATTTGTGCTGCTATATCAAAATACCACCGACTGGATAATTGGCAAACAAGAGGAATTTATTTCTCTGGAAGCCTAAGATCAAGGAATCATTGACATGTTTGGTGTTTGATGAGGGCCATGACTCTCCTTCTAGGACAGGACCCTGTTGCCACACGGTTGCAGAGTGGAAGGTGTTAGGGTAATAAGAGGCCTTCTTAGTTCTTCCCAGCCCTTTTGTAATGTCCATTCAGAAGGGTTTTGCCCTCTGGACTTAATCAGCTCCTAAAACCCCCACTTCTCAAGGCTATCACCTTGGTAATTTAGTTTCAGCGCATGCATTTTAGAGAACATTCAGATCATACCACTAAGTGGGCATTTTCTTTATTCCATCATTTATTGTCTGGTTTTATCATCTTGAAAGAATCAACAAATTAAAGGAAAGCAAGTCTGAAGAAGCAATTGCTCACTGACTTCTAGATCTGTGAATTCCAGAGGCCTAGAGAGGCAAGGAGAAGGGGTCCCTTCCAACTACCCCAAAGCTCTGGCATTTTAATCAGGATAAATATTCAAATATAAAAAATTCAAAGCCTCTCCATATTTAAAATTAGTCCAATCTCTGTGTAGAGGAGGGAATAATAGATGCTTATAGAGGCAACTACTAATTTTAAATGTTATAATTTTAGTATAGATAGAATGCATTTCTTCAAAAAGTCAGTCCCTGGTAGAAAATCTCAGGGAAATAAAAACTCATCTTGGGGCACAGAGTTAAATCTGAATATTTCACTGGGATTGAGAAGGAAATACAGTTAACAATATGTATCCAATTTTAAGGATAAAGGGTAGAATATTAGGACCCAGCGAAAAGGAGAGACAAAGGGTAAGAAGGGTGGTGTAATATAAGTGGGTTCAGAGTGCAAGTTCCACTTGCATCAACCTATAAACTGGCTCGCTAGTAAAGTTCCTCATGGGGAAACACTTGAGAGAGCCAGAAAATGAGGGTACTTTTGAGCAACAAGAAAAGCATAGTGTCCTCCTTACACTTAATAAATCATACTGAATACTGGGCCTCTGAGGCCCTATATCAGATTGCTCTGGTAAGTTTAGGAAATTAATTCTTCATAAATCAGTCCCCAAATCCAACCCCACCTTTACTTTCTGAGGCAGAATAAATGCTGTTTTCTACCTTATACAAAGTCTGCAGAATGGGCAGAATCTCAGGGGGCTAAGGACTTGGCATGAAGCAATGTCTCCTTTCTCTCCTCTCAGGGTCTTCTATGACTCTGTATCCTGGACAGCAAGTGGGCAGGCATCTCAGGACCATGAGAATCTGAAGTATACCACAGGATCCTGCCTACTCCATCCCTGTACATTCCAAATGTTACCACAGTTTAGAGACATAAGCAAAGGGGATGAAAGATGAGGAATGGTTATAAATATTGTAGATCAGATGAAAGTTCCCCTTAAATCTGTCTGTGTTATTCATGACTAAGTTTGGCTTACAGAAAAGTTATTTTAAAATTACAATGAATCCTATATAACCATTTAGATCATTCCTGTAGTGTTGATTGATTTCTCTTTCTCTCCATGTGTACACACACACACAGAGAAACACATATAGGATGATCAAACAAAGAGAGAGAGAAGAAAGAGGAAAAACAGGAGGGAGGAACTGGAGGAGAATAAGGAAAGGGAAGAAAAGAGGGAAATTTTCAAGGAAGTTACAAACATGGTGATCTTTCCCTGAAATACTTTAGTATGTGTTATCTGAAAACAAGGACAATTTCTTTCATAGCAAGAGTTTATTTATCGAAATGAGAAAATCGACACTGATATGATTCTTATTTATATATCTTATCCAAATATTGTGGATTACATCATTAATGTCCTTTATTATAAGTTGGGTTTTTAAAATTCATTTTTCCAGGATTCAGTCTAAGATCCCATGGTATTTAATTGTATCTTCAGTCTCTTTTAAGTTAGATTTTTTTCAGTTGTACTTAGTTGTGTATTGCTTTGAGATTTTGAAAAATGCCAGCAACGTATTTTGAAAAATGTCCCTTGAATTGACTTTTTCTGCATTCCCTCAAGAATAAGAATCAGATTACACATTTTGGCAACTCTTATGGAAGTGATATGTCATTTTCATTGCATCATGTTTAGGAGTCTCATTATGTCTACCTATTTTATTCTCGATTTTAATTCTGATCACTTGATTAGAGGTATCAACCAGGTTTCTTAATTGCAAAGTTATCATATTTCCCTTCGTAATTAATAGGGACCTTGTATGGAGATAGTGTGTGTTTTAGTCAACTTTTTCACTGCTGTGACTAAATGACCTGACCAGAACTGTTGTAGAGGAGGAAAAGTTTATTAGAGGGTTCACAGTTTCAGAGGTTTCAGTCCACAGTTCAGAGGCTCTATTCCTCAGGGCTCAAGGTAAGGCAAAACATCATGACAGAAGAGTACGGCAGAGGGAAGCAGCTCACATGATGATCAGAAGGCAGAGGGACAGAGACTCCATTCTCCAGATATAAAATATATACCCCGTAGTCATGTCCCCAGTGAACCACTTCCGCCAGCCACACCTCACCTGCCTCCAGGTCCCACTCAGTTAATCCTATCAGAGATTAATTTACTGATTAGGTTAAGGTTATAACCAAATCATTTCTCCTCCAAACCTTTTTACATTGTCTCACACATGGGCTTTTGGGGACACCACATCTAAACCATAACAGCAAGAGACTCAGTAGATGCCCTCTCCCTATCAAACTTTTACCACTAGCTTCAATATCCACCAATGATTCATGCTTAAAAGTCTTACTGTGATGTTTGATAAATGACAATTTGCAAACATTGGGTAATTCCTCATGTAGTTATTAATTTGCCTTCTATTATATGAATGAAGCTTTCTTTTTCCACCTACTTACTTCATTTTATTTGGTCATAAGAGGATGTAGTCATTAATTCTAATTTTATTCTATGAATTACATTCCATTACACTATTATTTATTTTGATGATAAAACTTTTCCAGATTTTCTTAGTGGGAGTCCTGTCAAGCCAGTTCCTTTGACTTTTTTTTTTTTTTTTTTTTTTTTTTTTTTTTTTGTGGTGCTGGGGGATTCGAACCCAGGGCCTTGTGCTTGCGAGGCAAGCACTCTACCAACTGAACTATATCCCCAACCCTCCTTTGACTTTTGAGGAGGTATCTCCATCATTCTTTTATTACTTCTGTACTTTGTAGTACAGCAAGATGTTTCAGGCTCTTCTATATTTAACCATCCAAGCCCTAGAATCAGTCATTCCACCGAAGGTTCCTGGTTTCTTTTCTCTTAACAAAATATGGTATTTAGACTTCATGATGTGGATACTGGTATATCATTGCTGCTGATCTAGTCTTTCTGATTTGGCAGAACTAGGATATGTACATAATTAGAGTCTCTTTCTTTCTCCTCTCCTGATCCCATCACTAATTTGTACCCATATCAATAATCTATATGGATCCATTTCTAAATGACCTTATCAATAGATGCTTTTTTAAAAAGTCATAATTGGACTGTAGAAATTCCTTATGAAGAGTTCTAGTCATGAAGGCCTAACTTACACAGATCTGAGATAATGTATTTCACTATGGAGGCACAGAGTAATTAGATTTTCTCCCCAAACCCCTCAGAATGGCAGTTTAGGACTGAAGTTCTGCCTGCAGCTCTCAATGGAAGGTAGGTTAGGTATTTCCTAGTAAACTTTATCCATCTGTTCCATTGTATATGGGAGGCATAAGAAGAAGGACCAACAAAAACAAGAGCACAAATCACCAGAGATACATGAAGCCTTGTCTGAAGGGCTGCTTTCTGATACTGGATTAATGATTATCATGACCCCTGCTAATTCTGAAGTCCTCATAGGCGGCTCAATTAAAATAAAAATCTCCTTTGCCTTTAAAGACTGCGTATAAAAGTTTGCCTCAAAGATAATTTAGAGTGGGAAAGAATATTGACGAGATGAGCAGGTAACATGAAGCCAAGGGTTCTATTATTCCTCTGTGGTCTTCCTTCAATGCTAAAATTCTGGGTCAGAGCAAAACAGTGGGAAAAAATATATAGGATTAAAGGGTTAGGATGAAACTCTATTCTACCTAAATCTTCCATAGCAAATTTATTCACCAAAATATACATGTGAAAACCGATCCCAGATTGTTTATAGCATAAGATACAGAATAAATTCACGTTTAGATGAGGTCCTGCCAAAAGGCATGATCTAAAAGATCCTCTGGATGGCTAGACTCACCAAGTACTGGCGATTCTCCTGGAAGGGGTGAGACTACTTGCACTGTAGATGAAATTTAATGGAGCCAATACTGGAGAAAAGAAAGATAAATAAAACATTTCCTAAGGATTTTCACTGGAAAAGGAAAGTTCCATTCTAGAGTCCAGCTGCAGCTCTCATACACAATCACAAATACAGGGTTTTGCAGGGGGTCCTGATGATAGTCATGGCGTCATTTATCTATTGAAGGGTGAGTTGCAAGGGTGATGCCCACACAAAGAGGACACCAGGAATACTGGAGACACATCACTCAAGTACTTGCTAAGGGAAATGAGCAAGTGCATCAAGATTCCTCTCCAAATCGGGTTTCTCAGACTAAGCTCTGGACTAAGCTATTGTGATGGACTGTCATCATAAGAAGTAAGTAACAATTACCATATACTTGGAATTGTTAGTCTCATTCTCTTAATTTTCTCACCTTCCATTTTATGCACCATGTCTGGGTGTCAAATAGAGGAAACTATGAAGGCTTAAAGGAGTGAAGGAAATGACAATTACTTTGTGATATATTAGTCAAAGCTTAGACAGAAGAAATACGGGAAACATACCAGATGTTAGTGTAAGCATTAAGCTCTTTTTTCTCATTCTCCTACAATTTGCATTTAAAATTCTGCTTATAGCTTCTTACTTGTATTGATCTGAGGGATTGAGATTCAAAAGTGCAATTTAATTTCCATTTCGGCCTTTGGTTCAAAACATACAAAAGATTGTCAGTATGATTTATAAAAAATACAGACATGGGCTGGGGATATAGCTCAGTTGGAAGGGTGCTTGCCTTTCAGGCATAAGGCCCTGGTTCAATCCCCAGCACCCTCCAAAAAAATATAGGCTTTTGTCTTACATTAATTTAGATTATGGAGGTCAAAATTATGCATCAAATATTTAGGAGCTTGTTATCTCACACTTAAGTCTGGAACATGAAGACTTCTTCAGGGAAGGTATATGAAACATATCTATTGTTTGCATAAATATCTCTGTAGAAAGTCAGATCCAGGCTATTTTCCAGAGAATCTAGGAACGTGGGACCTTGTATGATGCAAAGCACTTGCTCTTTTTCCTTGAAATAACCAGGCTACAATGTCTTAGGGGCCAAAATAGAACTGGTTATAAGAATTGAGAAAACATTGGGAGCTCCATTCCCTCTGATTCACAATGTATTTTAATCCCAACAATGAAATATTTGAACCAGATAGTCATTAGTCATTCCAGTGTGTCAAAAGAAAAAACAAAGATTTACTCTCAATTATGAGGACCAGAAAACCCCAAGAAATACAGAGGAATTTGCATGAAGTTCGATGTGCTACATCTTCTTTGCTTTTATGTTCAAAAATTGTTCCATGTTACAAAGGCAGATCACAGCTTGCTGGGAATTCAGGGTAAGTGGTCATGAAACTGTGACCTCTTTCTCCTTTCTGGGTCTCCAGTTATTCTCTTAACTATAAATAAAATTAGGAAGGTCAGGAAATTGAGCTGTTTGGAGATACTAAAAGAAGACATTGTTAATTTAATCCTGAAGTAATGACCTTGAAAACCTCATTTAGAATAATATGGTAGCCTGAAAGGGTGGTTAAATCCATCACTGGTGGTATTATTACATGTGAAATCTTCAGGAGACAAGAGCAGTCTTGAATTCTGTCACTGATACTCTGTTTCCATATTGAAGGCCAAACACTCAGTGCACTGAGAAAGGGCCTGGTCCTATTTTCTATATTATAATGTGAAAACTCAATCATCCTGAGGTTGGTAAGTGACCCTGAGAAGTGCTCCCTGCCCATAAGATCCATTGAGTCTTTGCATTGCCAAGAAGCACTGCCCTCCTTTCTATAGAGAACAGAAACCAAATAGATCCGGATTTCTAAGAGGAGCTTCCATTTGAAGGGAGCATCAGATAGGAAGGGCCACAGAGTTTACAGTTCTGTGGTACAGAAGGGAAAACGGGAAATCCTGAGCTTTGTTCCATGAAGGCCTCTGCTGGACACCTGTAATCCAATCAAGGGACATTTTGAAGCCAAAAAATGTCTGTTTTTCTTTTACCTTCAAGAATTTTTTTCATGAAGACAAACAGTGGAATCGAAAAGAAATTTACCCCTATTCTGTGCTCTAATGTGGAGGCAGTGAAGCAGGAAAAGTCAGACAAATGGTGGGAAGGTGGCATGGCTCTGCACTGCATTCTGTAGCACACTCTTCGCTTACCTGTCTGCAAGGAAGATCCAGGAGATTGGAAAAGGAACTTGAAAATAACTATTTGTTCTATAACCACAATTTGCCTGTGTGGGTGAATGAGTCCTGGCCTATTCGCACTGAAAGGTCACTCCTGCCGGATATGACCTCTAACTCTACTTTGCATCTTCTGCTTCAATATTTCTCTAAAAGTCCCAAAAGGGGTTATTGCAGGAACTCAAGAATCAGTGCAGCAGTCTCTGGTCTTTGAATCAGGACTTGCCCTTCATCAGTACCACTACATAAGCAGAACCTGATGCTTCGGGATGCACCCCACACAGTCTGCCGTGCTTCCCACCACCTTGCAGGAGTCCTCATGTCCTCCGTGACACATGGCTGACCAGTTCACCTTGGCTTCCAATGCCTTCAATCCTTGCAGGCAGAAATTCTCAGCAGGTAGACAGAAATGCTTTCAAGATAGAGCATTCCCTCTCACCTCTGCCTTTTGCTCTTTTAGGGAAGAAGAAAGCTTTTTCTCCTCTTTAGGTGAAGTGAAAACAGTTTTTCCCACCTTCTTTTAGAAGAGCTTTCAGAGCAAGATTACTTGGGCCCCAATGTGTGAAAGTGTTTTTAGGGTGAATCTCCAGGTTTCCTTACAGAGCACAGCACACTGGTGTGGACACCCAGGATCAAGACTGGCTCAGGTTCCAGTGTCTACCTGGAAATGGTGTTTCCATCTGTTCTTTCTTGTTTTCTATTTTCATTTATTTATCTCTCTGCAGTAAAATAGAAGGATATTATAAGAGATGAGGACATGGATGAAACAAGACCCCAATATTTAAGTTTGGGTTTGTTGTGATTCAGTAAATGTGGGTAAAATAATCTGGCAGGACCAAAGAAAGTTGGGTTAAAAGATATGAAATTTCATTTCTCTGACTTTAGTGTCAGAGTATTGTGCCCTTAATGTCCTGAATAAGGTCTCTCTCAGAAAGACAAAAAGAGATTAATGTTCATTCCATTTGCTGATTCAGGTGACATAAGAGCTGGTTACTGTGACCTACAGAAAATCAACCATTGACTCAGTTTATTAGGGATCCTAAAGATCAATCTGTTGCACAATATTTTATTTCAAGGTCTTAGGATAACTGAGATACCATGAGTAAATCTGCTCATCTTCTCCTTTATTCATTGCCTGTAGATACCTAGTTCCTCAAATGTTTTTGTTTTTTGGTTTCTTTTTTGTTATCAGGGATTGAACCCAGGGGTGCTTAACCTCTGAGCCACAAGTCACATCCCCAGCCATTTTTATATTTTATTTTGAGACAAGGTCTTACTAAATTGAGTCTGGTTTTCAACTTGCGATGCTCTTGCCTCAGTCTCCCAAGTCACTGGGATTACAGGTGTGCACCACTTCGCCCAGCTTCCTCAAATGTTCTTAAGGCCAGTTTTAAAATCTAATTCAATAACTAATATGATTGATATATTCATTTTGCATTTGACCAAGACTCCTGATTTTATCAATTTGGAAAATTATATTTTCACAAAAATTAAGAATATTATAATTTATTTGAAAGATAGATTGGGCTTTTATTAAGAATTGAGGGGCTGGGGAGATAGCTTAGACGGTAGAGCGCTTGCCTTGCAAGCACAAAGTCCTGGGTTCGTTCCCTAGCACTCAAAAAAAAAAAAAAAAAAAAAAGAATTGAGAAATTTATTACAAGGAAAAAATAGGTACTTAGAAAAAGGAAGTAGTCTTAGGGTGAAAGAAAAAACCTGAAAGAGATAGGGTAAGAAAAGCCAGGTGGGGGTATAGCTCAGTGGTAGAGCACTTGCCTAGCATGTGTGAGGTTCTAGGTGCACTCCCTGTGAACACAGAGAAAAGGGGGGGGGGATGAGGAAAACTGCTTTTCTGACATTGAGTTTCCCTCTCTAGACTTGGTCCTGTTTTTTTTTGTTTTTTTTTTTTTTTTTTTATTAATCTTCACTCAGAATCAGCCCCACTTGGTCTAGAGCAGTCTTTTCCAGCATCTCAGCAAAATTCTTCAGCTTGTCCAGTAGCTGGAGCTGGGGCCATGTTAAACAACAATGTTCCAGGGGATGCCGTGGGGCAAACACATGCCTCCCAGGGGTTTATTGTCCTTGAGGGGGAAAAGAAAAAAGAAAAAAGACAAAGACCCTAAGAATCAAGCTCCTTTATGGTGCATCTTTCTAACATGGAAGCTCTGGCAGGCTCCAGGCTCTCAATTTCATACTTCAGATCAATTGTAAGAAACAAATCCAATAATAATAAAAAGTAAACACAGGATATAAATATTTTAAAAAGCTGACTTATGAATACGTGAGACAGACCACGAAATCTCTAAACTCCACTTTCTGACCATCCTTTCCTCCATCGGTTTCCTTGCACCTGGCATGTCTTTCAGAGCAAATTAAATACTCGGCTGTCTGAGGGAGAGGGACCCGTGGGATAGTTTGGGGATGGTGAGGTGGGAGGTCTTGGAAAGATTTCCAAAAACATGAGAACTTGAAGGAAAAGGCTAGGGCTTTCAAGAGTTTCATAAGAAAGAGGTAGATATGGAGAAGGTAATGGCATTGCAGAATATCTAGAATTCAGAGAGACACTTCTACGTGCCAGGCATGGACTCAGGTCTTCACAAACATAATCCACCTCAATATTCATTTATTAGGCAATGATGTTTATTATCCTGGCTTCTTCATAGATGAGGACACTGAGGCGGAGAGAAAAGAAATGGTTACAAGTTATAAGGTGGCAGGATAAGGACTACTACCAAGAAAGAAGCTAAACTGGTTGCAGAAGGGAACACGGTTTGATGTTGGGAGACCAGGAGAAGATAAAGTTTATTTCTTGTTTGTAACCCACTTTCCAAACACCTTGGGAATTTCCTGAATTAAAATGCTGGTGTTCATTCATGACCTCACCTGGCTATCTCAGCTTCATTGCTTTCATGGTAGCAAGATAAGCCTTGAGATGATTTGCCTCCTGCATTGCTTGGTGGTTAATTGCTAATTCTCAAGAACACCAGGCCTGGGAAGAAAGGAGAGGCCTTGCAAGCCGTGTGCTTAAACCCTGTCCACCAAGTTTCCAGACTGTCCCTAAAGCTCTGAGGCCTTTCCTCACCATAGACAGTAGAGGCTAAGGTTTGCTTGATACCCTTTTAGAGGAAGAAGTTAATTGTCCACTTAGAAGTATCCCACATAACTCCCTCTGGCTCAGCCCCAAAATGGAATCCATCCATGAGTCCTCGCAATTCCACTTCTAAAATGTGTTTGCAAAAGTCCAGTTTCTCTATATCCACTACTACTCATCTACCCATCATCATCTGGAGCCCAGATGATCACAGCCTACGAACTCATTCACTTTTGCTCAACACTCATTTATTTCCCATAACACTTGAAACCAAATTCAAACTTTTCAATGGTTCTTCCCTGCATTTAAGGAAAACTCCAATAACCTCACAATGGAGTACAAAGTGCTGCATAATTTGGATTTATTACAATTTCATCCTTCATCATTATGCTCCAATAGCATAGGTCCTCAAGAATATTACTCATTTCTGGTTTTTTCTCTCCTCAGTGCTCCACCGAAACTCTCTTTCTCAACTTTTCCACAATGCATATAATCCAAATCTCACTTCTTGGTGTGAATGTCACCCACAGTCAGCCCGCTCTCTCCGCGCACTGTCTTTATTCATCTTCTCAGTCCTTCATCACACCACTGCATTTAACAAAACTCATTGATGTTTGAGTGTCGTTGCTGCTCTTTGGCTGTTGAAGTCCCTAGACTCCACGCTCCACAAGGGCAGGAGCGTGTTTGTTTTGTTCCCTGTGTGTTGCGTGTACCTATTGTACTTCGTGGGTCATGTTATTTCTAGTGCTATAATAAGATATTTTGAGTCCCTGAGTCCTGCAAAAACTCTGAAAAGTGTGGTGCTTCCCCTAGATTACTGAAAATAAAAACTCTACTTTAGTTAAAATAAAATTTACTTGGCTTATTTATAGATTTTCTGGTTGCAGAAAGTTTGGAAAGGGTCACTAGAACAGAACTTTGATAACCCTTCCTGTTTCCTGTGTCGTCTGACATCATGTGATTGCAACTGTCCAGGACCTGAAAGGAAAGAACTGTTTGTCCTTTCAGCATCAAGTGAGGGTTTGCGTTATCACTCACACCTTATGTGGCAAGGCTGTAATAGAGCAGGGGTTGCTCTGAGAGTGTCGTACCTCTTCCTCTGTGAGAAGATCCATCTTTTGACCTCTCTTCATTCCTGTTATCCAATATAGCTTGTCATGTCCTTAGCTATTGATAAATATCAATTCTCCAAATAAATTAACAGAAGAAAATCAGGAAAGAAGTTGGGTTAATATGTGTTAGGAGGGAGAAAAATCTTTCAACAACCCAGGAGGCGCATGCGTGCCAGGTAGAGTGCTAGGTAGTAGGACTAACTGAATGCTGAATAATTTTTTCATTTCCTCTTCCCCTTTTCCTCCTCCCCCCTTTTCCTTTCACTTGCCCCTCTTCTTTCTCCTCCTCCCCCTCTTCCTTCTTCTTCATCCTTTGCCTGAAACAACCAACTCCCACCCCACCCCACAATCCCTCCCATAATATCTTCCCTAGGCACCTAAACAAATTGTTTCCTTCCTTTATTGGCTACCAGAGATCCCTGTATTTCTCTGTCGTAGCCCTTGACATAATTTATGTACTTACACACTATTTCCTTTTAGATTGTAAGCTCCATAGAGGAAGGGCTCATATTACCTGATTCACAGCTACATCCCTGGTACCCAGTACCAGTACGGTTATGGTTATCAGTAAACATCAGTTAGGTTAATGTATTAATAAATAAATGAATGAACTTTATCCCTGACCTCAAATTGATTACAATAAAATAGGAAAGACAAAATTATTTATCACTCATTATCATGAATGTAGTAATTAAGATGTGACCGCATCCATCGACATCATTTATAATGCTAATCCTTGTATCAGTGAAGGTGCCCTGAAGGAGGTTATGGGTAAACCCCAAAGGTTGAAACAACAGGGCAGGGAAGAGACTTTCAGAGGTAACAGGAGAAGCAAAATATATTAATCAGCTTCATGTTACTATAACAAAATACTTGAGTCAATTAACTTTTAAAAAGAAAGTATTCATTTTGACTCACAGTTCTGGAGGTTCCAGTTCATGATTGGGTAGCACAAATGCTTTGGGCCTCTCCTGAGGTGGTACGTAACGGCAGGAACAAGAGCAGAGCTAACTACCTCATTAGCCAAAAAGCAAGAAGGAGAGCAAGAATGATAGAGGGGCTGAGACCAGAGTTCCAAGGTCCCCTTTAAGACCATGCCCCCAGGGACCTAAGGACCTCTTATTAAATCTCACCTCTTGTTTTTATGGTATGGGGGTTGAACCCATGAATTCATGCCTGTTAGACCAGTGCTCTACCACTGAGCTACATCCCCAGCCCAAGGCCACATTCCTTAATGGTTCTGACACCTCCCAATACTATTTTCCTGGGGACCAAGCCTTTGGGGAACAATCATCCAAACCATGGCACAAAGATAGAAGTGCCCACCTGCTATGCAGGGAGTCACCCAAAAGTGGTAGGGATGTAGAGTTTATAGGAAAGTTCTAATACACTTGCTTACTGATACTGTAGATAAAGGACACACAGTGAGGTTAGAATCATATCCTTATTCTTGGTAAGCTTAAGCAAATTCTTACTGTTCACATTTAATGTTATCTGTAAACAGACGATATGTTAATCATCTCTTAGAGATTAGACAGGAGATAAACAATAGTCATTTCTGAACTCTTCACTTTTTGACCCTTGTTTGGGGAACATCAGAATGCTAACTATGATAGAACCTTCTCCAGATATCCTCATGACATCAGGAGTCATGACAGCAGGTTTGTAGAATGACCCCAAGTGCTCTGACTGTTTTGGATGTACGCAGACAAAGGTGCCATGTATGACTGTAGTTACTAAAATTATTTTCACAATGATACTAATATTATTTAGCATTCATCCTATGGAAAGTATCCTTAATACTTGGTACGTACAAACTTTGATCTTCAAAATCAGACAACTCAATGGGGTAGACACTGCTACCATGTCACAGATGAAGAAACTGAGGCACAGAGAAATTAAGCTACTTGCCCAAGAAAGGTCACAAAGAAAATGGATGGTAAATCCTGGACTGAATCCAGGCAGTCTGTCTCCCAAGCCCATGGTTTGCAACTTCCACCCATGAAACTGTGGTACCTCCTGAAACTTTGGTGCTGCTTAAAGCCAAAACCCACACCCTGTATTTTTTCAGACTTCTCACAGAATCCCGAAGTCTAAGTTGGAAAGTTCCCTGGAGAGGTAGACAACCTGGTCATCAGTTTTACTATTGGATAAGAAACTCTTGGAAGAAAATCAGCATTCTCAAAGAGCGCCACACACACCACTGGGGATGTTCTAGAGAATTCCGAGTATACCTGTGCAAACACTTTACGTAGTTATTTGTAAATTTGTGGTAGATAGACATTAGGCTAATATATATGCATGCTAAATAAGATAATTAGTATAATTGTCTTATTTTTACTTGAGAAGTATCAAAAATACATAATATTATAATAACATATTTAGTCTTGATTCACTACAGAAAGTTGTTATTGCATTTGCTTATTGGTTTATTCACCAAAAAATACTTACTAAGCAACTAATAAGACCCAGGCACTGGTCACAAATAATACACAAGAAAAATTTTCTGCTCTTTTACAGCTTACATTCTAGTTGGGAAAAACAAATCAAAAAAATTTAAAAGCACAAATAAGTAATATTATATGGTACATTATACATTATAGTATAAAGTATGCTATAAAATATTAACTATATTATGTTTATAATATGTCAGTGTACTAGATTATAATATTATATTACTAATATTAATCACAGAGAGAGGGCACATGGAAAAATAAAGCATGGTAAAATAAAATAAATAGGTAATGGTTTTCATTTTCATTCTCTGGGGTCAATCTGCTTAAATTTCCAATTTTATTTACTTATGTTCTGCTGAAGTCAGAGATAAATCTCATTTAAAAGTGATAGACAACAAATAAATCTTAACTAAATTAAGTAGTTAGAGAAAACTATTATCAAATTATGATAGCATGGATATGGTAAAAAAAATTTAAAAAGAAAGAAATGAAAAAAAGGAGAATAGCATTCAAGTAGGGACCACCAACCTTTTCCCTCCCTAGTTGCCTCCTGAGCATGTGTGTTAAAGTTGACAAAAGGAGGGGAAAGACCAGAACTACTTACTCAAACTGAGTCAGCTCTTGACACCAAAGGTGAGATGCACTGTCACTGGCCAATGGGGAGGGTCCTGTCACTTCAGCATGTCTGAGCAACACAGTCCTCTGCTTCCTCCTCTACTTGCCTACAAGATCTCTCTGTGGAAAAAGCAGAAGATGAAAAGTAGAGGATACAAGAAGAAGCAAGACGATGGGAACTGGGGATGTGGCTCAGTGGTTAAGCGCCAGGGGTTCAATCCCCAGTACCAAAAATAAATAAATAATTAATTAATTTCACTCATTTATTTTTGGTACTGTGGATTGAACCCAGGAGTGCTTTAGTCACTGACCCACATCCCCAGTTCTTTTTACTTTTTTATTAGAGACAGCGTCTCACTGAATTGCTTAAGGCCTTGCTAGGTTGTTGAGCCTGGCTTTGAACTTGCGATCCTCCTGCCTTAGCCTCTTGAGGTGCTGGGATTACATTCGTGTCCCACAAACTCATTCTTTTATGTTACACAGCCACATTTACGTGATGGTGATTGGCAATGTGTGCAGGCAGTATGTGAGTATAGAGGTTTGGGGAGAAGGCAGGGGCCATGAGCAACACAAAGCAGTATACAGGCTTCCCCTTGAAGAGGACTCAGTATCAAGTGCTGAGGAGGAACTGCAGCCCTTTTCTCTACCACCCAGTCAGTCACCTTCAAGTCAGTTTTATCAGAATAAGCCTCTAGCACCATGAGTGACCTCATGCAGGAATAAAGTCCTTTCATATTTTCATATTCATTATTATAAGTGACAAATAATTACAGTCAATATTTATGGAGTACCTACTATACACTAGACATTGTGCTTAAAACAGCTTTCCATTTAATTTTCACAATGACCCATGAGGATCTGAGATTACTATGTAGATGAAGAAACATAGGTTCAGGGAAGTTAATTAACTTGTCCCAACACATAGCAGTAGTAAATACTGGCATCAGAAATGAATGACTCTGAAATCTGTATTAATTCTACTTGAACTTGCAAAAACCTCTGAGTTAACAAAAATAAAGAATATCTTTATTCTGTGATTATGAGAGATGTGATAATGTTAGAAGAGCTGGTTTTGATTATTTCTCTGCCATTTATTAGTCATGTAGTTTTGAGAAAATCATCTGAGTCTTCCAAGACTTAAAACATCTTTAACTGGCAAGTTTTAGAGAACATGTCCTCTCTTAAGGTTTGATGTCTTGGCCATCTTCATCACCATCAGAACCATCACACATTTAGTGTTTTATCAACTCAATTTTTTCTCCTACCTGAGATTGCCATGCTCTTCCCTCAAAAGCCTTATAAAGCAGTGGCTACCATGTACTACTCTACTACTAATAGTAATAATAGTAAATACTTATTGTACACTTACTACATGCCAACTGCTTTTAGTGCATTATCTCAGTCAATCTTTACAACTACTGCATGCGAGAAATACTAGTGTCATCTATAATTTATACTTAGAAACAGAACATGCTTAGTACTCAACACTGCTGATTTCACTTGCATTTTTCCTACCTCCCTCTCTAACTGCCAGCTGGCTTTGGAACTCTGAACAGGCATCCATGAAAATAGCATGGAATTGCTTGCAGGAAATTGAAACTCCAGGAGTTCGACACTGAAAGGTTTTGGAACTGTCCACCAACTAGTGCTACCGAGAACCTGGGTTGTTCAAAGGAATTTCAGATTCCTCTATCCCAACTTCCTTTTCCTTAGAGGAGTGCCAATACCAACAGGTCCTCTTCAGAGGGGGAGCTGGTAAAACAGCAAAACCTGAGAAGGAGCCGGGAGTAGTGCAACGGAATCAAACAGACTCTTGGTTTATTGAAATATCCAGTCATTCGCTTTGCTTTTCAACAACCTTGAACGGCATTGAATGGAGTGGGGGGGGGTGTGCGGGGGAGACGCTATTAAGGACAAACGAATTTGGAGTAATAATCTTTTATCACACGACGTAATTTTCTCCGTATTTTTTTTTTCTGGTAGCAGATTTAATCCATTTTATTGGAAAACTATAGAAATTTCAAAAATAGCCAGATTTTCATTAAATTTTAATTATTCTTTTCCCGTGCCTTTTCACCCTTGCCCCGTATCTTCTGAAGCCCTGGAATCCAGGATAGGAGAGACCCAAGAGCACCTCAGAGGGCAAAAGCTCAACTTCGCTCCCCTGCAACCCCTGCAGCTTGCTGCGCCCCTCACCCCTCCCCCTTACCCAGCGCTTACCCATTGGCCATTGCCATGACAACCAGCAGCTGCCGGGCCGGCAGCCTCTACCGCAGCAGGGGTGGGGCCGTGGGGGTGGGGGAGGGAGAGGAGGAGCCAGTGGAGGTGTCTGCTGCAAGTTCCTGGCTGCTTCTGAGCTCACCCCATCCTCCAAGAGGGAGGAGGCCGGAGCGGTGATGCTGCTGCTGCTGTCGCTGTCGCCTCTGCTGACATTCTAGTGGGGCTGGAAGGGTGGTTCCTATTCGCAACATCGCCAGCCAGAGAGGAGGGGGGAAAAATCCCAGCAGCCGCGGCTGATGTTGGGTTCGGAGGCTGCATCCGACTTGGTCACAAGGAAAATGGATTCAGTTTGCATCTCTCCCTCCTTTCTACAGCTTCTCCATGTCTCAGCATGGTGAGTAGGAGACGAAGGGGCTACCTTCTTGGTTTAGCTGGTTATTAAGTGACTTGTGTATACATTTGTGGCCTGCATTTGAACAATGACTCCCGTCTCTCAGACTAGGAGGGGGGAGATGTGGAGACAGAGATGAGGATGGAGGGAGAGGAAGGTTGCCAGGGAGAGAAGTGAGAAGGCATCCGCTTGTGTTTAAAAAAAAAAAAAAAAAAAAAAAAAAATTCCGATTTTTATCACAAATTGGCTCAGAATACAGACTGAGCTACTTGATTCCTTCCCTCCCAAGCATAGCAACAAAATCAGGGGGTGGAAAAACCGCTAACAACAAGAAAAGGGTGCTGTTGAAAGGAATCATTTCATTTGCAGCTCTCAAATGTAGGGTTTGGGCCTTCCTCAAAACCCCATTTGGTGTCTCAACCTTCTTGGCCTAATTATCAGGTGGTTTTGTTTATTTTCTTCATTGCTAAGGTGGCCCCAGAATTTAACCTTCTATTTCATACTTTGAAGTACTCTTGTTGAGAAACCATTTGATGGGTCCAGAGTTTCATTTTTAGTACATAGATTTGATTGTGAACATGCAGACATGCACCTTATGGATATTCATATCAGACATACACATTACTTAGCATTTTTATTGCATTTATGAAACATATTTCTATGTGAAGGATGCTTGCTTTACTATCATTTTTATGGGTTTTAAGTGGCCTTGCATGCTTGGAAGTAATTGCATATTTTTGAAACTGTTTCTGGTTTGTATTATCATTCATTGACTTCCTTTGGATTAATGTGAGATTTATTCTTATTATTGTCCCTTAGTTTCTTTGTGACCAATTAAGACAGATGCCTATCATTTGATCTGCATTATGGAACTAGATGTGAATTCATAGAGTGGCTCTTTTCTTTATTTTTAATTGGATTTGTGGGGAGTGATATTGAGGGCCTTGGATTTACAATGAGGGGAAAGGGAGGTGGCTTGTGGTATTATTTTGCATCCAGCATCTTGCCAAATGAATGTTGGAACAAATCAGTTTTCTCAAATTCCACCCCAGCCTTTGTATGTGTGTACCTTGTGTCCCATGCAGCACGGCTGAGCCGAAAGGTGAAATGCATTCATTTTATTTAATAGTGCTGCTATTTGCTGTTCATTCCTTCAGTATCCAGGCACCATTTTATAGTTCTCCCAAATATTATGTTACTGATCTGCTTCTGTAAGTAATTAAGTAGGAAAGTAAGATTGTTTTGAAAATCTAAGTATTCCCCAAAACACGGGATAGCCATTTCCAAAACAGCCAGTTTATACAATGAAATGAAGGAGAAGCTTAGCTGGAGAATGGCTCTTGCTACTATGTGCTGAAATGGTAGGAGGGGGGTTGTAGTTTATAAATGCTTACTAGCATCTGCTTGACCTTTTATTATGTCAAGGTTTTAAGGCAGCTCAGGAAGACTAAAGATGCCTGAGATGAGTAGCATGCAGGGCTCCATTACCACCTAAAATAATGGATTTCATTGAATTAAAGCCAGAAAAATCCTTGCAGGTAAAAGTGTATTAGTAATATCCTATTCATCATATACACTGATTTCAGCCATCAGTCTCTTCTCCAACAGTATCATTGTCAGTGTAGTCATTTCTTTCAATGTAAAATCACATACTTTTTTCTTGTCTTCCTCTTTCGTTTTAACACTGCCCCCTCATTTATAATTTTTACATGTGTAAGGTTTGTAGTTTAATTTCTCTGAGAATAATTTTTCTATTTGGTTTGTATATGGGACACCTTCTTAGTGAGCTAATATAACATGTTCATAGCATGTCATATATTATGTAGAGTCACAACTCTGTAAACTCATGCTTCTATGTACCTAATTATAACAACTATATAAAATAGGACGAGTAAGAAAGTACTGGGTTGGTATGTCATATTAATTTTTTATAACACATTGCATCCTGAATATTTTAATGATAACTTTTGACTTCCAAAAAGTAAAATTTCTGACATATCTATAATAAACTGAAAAAAAAAAACATATGTAGTAGTTGACCATTTCATGCAATGAAAGCAGATATTATAGGGTTTTGTTTTTATTTCCTTTGTGTTGAGTTTTCATTTAGATGTGGTTTTCTGGGCAAAGTTGGTAGTTTGAACAGAGGCATATCACCGTCAGCCATGGACTTAATACTTACTACAGGTAGTCTGTTTCAGCTATATCTGGAGGTCTCGTGTCTGAGGAAGGATACAGAAACTAGGATTATTTCATCTGAAGAAGAAAAAAACTGAGAGATATCAGTTATTCGTTTGATAACAATTATTTGCTTCAAATAGGCTGATGGTTTTACGAAGGGGGTTGTATATTGCTATTTTTTGGAATGTAAAATATGGTCAGTGGGTTTAAACTTCATTAGGAAGAATGAAAATTTAAAATATAAAATGTAGAGGTTCCTTCTAGTAAGTGAGAGTAGTCATGTGGGTAATCAGATAAGGTGGTTTAATCTTCTCTCATTAAAACGTCCAAAAGCATGACATAGATATACATTTGTCTGAGATGGACTAATATCAGACTAGTATCAGACTTCTCAAGAACTCCTCTGATTTTTTTCTAGAGTAAATTGTCCTTTTAAGAGTGTGAGTTGCTTACTACCAGGTACTTCTAGATCTACAACAGACTGCATTTTGTATCGGGCTTCTAAATTACAAAATCTGGATATTTAAAAAAATCAATTGATCATCTGCCTGGAGAAGTTTTTATGTAATTCTGACAGAGTGCAGGGATTAATCTGTTCATTAGAGCCCTTCTTTCTCGGCAACTTTATGGAGTGTGATGCCAAATACCTATATTAAAACTTTTCCCTGATCAGGTCATGTGGTGAACACCTTCAATCCCAGTAACTCCAGAGGCCAAGGCAGGAGAATCACAAGTTCAAGGATAGCCTCAGCAACTTAGCAAGACCCAGTCCCCACCCCCCCAACCCCCAAAAAGAGAAGAACAGAACTGGGGATTCAGCTCAATGGTAAAACATCCCAAGGTTCAACCCCTAGTACCCCTGCAAAAAAATTACTCCCTGTTGTATGTTAATGTATTGTGTAACAAAAAATGTATTGTGTAACAAAAAATGTATTGTGTTACTTAGTAGAGCCTAGATACAAAGTGATTCAAGAGCTACCAAGTTGATGTCAGAAAGAAAATTTTATGATGAAGGATACATACAAAATTATTTTTTTTAAATGTGCTACTTAAATGTGTTGTTTGAGTAGTAAGTATTAATTACCTTTAACCAAAACAATTTTGAAAATGTCATTCTTGTTGGAATATTAAAGTTAAATATTTTAACAGTCATGAAAGCCCTTAGTAAAACTTGTTTTAATTAAAACCTAAATATTTTAATTCTTTGCTTGGTAATATGCTATTTCCTATTTTTTCAAGTGACCTCAGAACATGTTTTATTTCACACTTTAAGTCTCCTTAGAAAATATGTGGAAGGTAAAACTGACATAGAAAATATTTGGAGAGTAAAAACTGTTTTCTATATTCCTAATTGATTCATAAAAAGGTTAGTGCTTTTAGTGCTTTGTTTCTTGTGGTAGAAGCATAGAAGGAAACCGGATTTATTATGGAAATTTCAACATAAATAACTCAATAATAAACTTTCACTGAAATAAATAAACTAGGGTGTGACTTTGAAGTCAGATAAATTACTCCCTTATACATCCCACTATTTTTTTTTATCAAGTGACAACATGTTTTCAAACAGGATGAATTAATGAATTTACAAATAACTGTTAGTAGAACTCATATGATTAGCATAACTTGCATATGCTAACAACATAGAATTTCCTTGGAGGATATAAGTTATACACATTAAAATAGATAATGATGAAAATAATATAGTTATAGTTAGTACATAAGTATCATACATCTTATGTTAATATAATCATTAATAGTTCATAAGTTCACTTCCCATTTTATATTTTTTTGTTTTATACTCTCAACAGTTCTATCAGATCACTAAAGTTTTTATCATCATAATTATTTTAAATAAATGGAAACATATTCACTGAAGTTATACCTGGCCAAATTTGTGTTTGGTTAATGGTCTTATAGACCCAAATCTACCATATGAGAAAGTATAACAAATTGCAGGTTTGATATATAAAATATAAAATATTGTAAATCTACATTATGTGTCTCATTTTTATCTGTATTTTTATTTGAATATTTCAGGTACCACAATTTGCTTTTTGATAATATTGAATTGCCAAACAGACTAAATATATGTGTAAAATACCTGCAAAAACCAAAAAAAGACACAAAAATGTTTTAGAAAATATCTGGCCTTCAGAAAAGCATAGAAGCATTTGTCTAGGTGAAAATTCAAACTTTGTTGTAATATGACATGCACTAAAAAGCTATATACCACCTGCTACCTATGTCCTGAGCATCTCTCCACCTACATGTTCTTAAAAATAAAACTAATGTTGTTATAAAATAAGTGTACTTCAGTTTAAGAACTTTTTGGTGTTTTCCGAGGCAAATACTTCTAAACTTTTCTGAAATATCAAAAATTAATATTTTTCCAAAAACAATCTCATATTTTGGTTTCCTTTATTTAATTTTTTTGGGGGTACTAGGAATTAAACCCAGGTGCACTCTACCTTTGAGCTACATCCTCAGCCCTGTTTTTATTTTTGAGACTGCATCTCAAAATTGCCCTGTCTCAGCCTCCTAAGTAGTTGGGATTATAAGTATATGCCACTAGACCCAGTACTCACTGGTTCTTGACTTTTATTTTTAATGTCGAAGGCATACAGTTTATCTGACCACATGGTAATTCAACCTTGACCAACTAGCACATCATGCCATCTGGGCTATCATTCCATATGTGGAAAAAGGTATCACTCATAATTAACTTTCAAAAAGGTAAAACCTGTCACACTCAAGATAATCTATTTACATCATTATTCGCCAATACAATTAAATTTTGTCTTTCAAAGATTTTTTTACTTGAAAAGATAATACATCCTTATGTATTTTGGAGGAAAATCACAATGCAGAAATTTATAAAAGGAAGATGAAAATTACCTGTAGGCCTACTGTCAGGAAATCATTACTGTTAGCACTCTGGAATATTTTCTTCTACACTTTTTTTCATATGCACATAGAAATGCTCACAGACATGTCATTTCATAAATTCACCATACTCAACAGATGGATTTTCATGTTTTAATTGATAGAGAGTGGCCATCTTTTCATTTTAATAAATATATTTCTAAAAAATTTTTAATCTCTGTTCTTTTTTCTTGATTCAAGCTATTTTTTCCCCACTTAGGGGTCCTTATACTTAGATTTTAAGTACTTCTCCTGACATAGGTAGAACTTGTTTGTTTTATAGCAGCTGTGGAGCCAGGCATTATTTTCAGGAAATATGAGTTACCTTTCCCCGACCTGCTATTGCATCTCATAATGTGTATTAAATTAACCTTGGTCATCCCTTGTCTGCTGATAACTAATGAGTTGAAAACCCAAGTCAGTGAAATCCGTAGCTTGAATCACGAGGAAATTCACCAGGTGTGTGCCTCAGTATCAGTTAAAAAAAACAAGAACAAATCTCTTTCAGGTACATTTACGCCACATATGATGGTATGTATCCTGTAGTTTTAACCTCTATGACCAACTCACATCCTTTACAGAAACATATTTAAGCAACATACATAAGCTGTCACGAGACTTCTCAGAATACACCAAGGTGCATCTTTGTCCACTCCTGTTTTCACTATGTTCATTAAACATGTATATAATGGTTTTCCAATGCCAGCCTGATCTGACTGTTTTCTCTGTTTAAACATGAATGGTTGGATTCATCTTAAACCTGATGTCTGAACTTTGAGTCTAACTGTGTGGAGAGGATATCCTAGATGTGCTCCCTCTGTCCCTCCCTGTGTTTCCTGTGTTTCCTTCATAGCATTTGCCAAAAGTCATGACTTCGGGGCTATTTGATTTTGTTCTTTTTTTTGTTGTTGTTGTTCTTGTTCTTGTTTTGACTTTTTCTCTTCACTAGATTACAAACTCTAAAGGCAGTAAATTGAACTGTTCATGAGTTACTAATAAATGCTTTCACATAAGGTGGGTGCAATATTGGTTGACTGACTGACTGAATGAATGAATGAATTGAGGTTCCTGTGAAAACCCTTTGTCCTAAGATTATAGAGATTTTCACTACCAGTTCTTTAGACTGCGATTCTCATTGTTTTAAAGTATCCATATAGCTGGGGGTGTAGCCCAGTGGTTGAATGCTTGACTAAGATGCCCCCTGGGTTTGATCCCCGGTAATGAAAATAAATAAAGACATAAATAATCTGCACAAAATAGATCATATCCATATGTGAGATATTCTCAGAATGTTGTGTAGCCCTTGGTGGGGAAAATCAAATTCTTAAAGGTACCAAGTACAGTGATGGATTCATCATTAATGATGGCTCACGGGCTAGAGTTGTAGCTCAGTGGTAGAGCTCTTGCCTACCAGGTGAGAGGCACTGGGTTTGATTCTCAGCACCACATATAAAATAAAATAAAGGTCCATCTACAGCTAAAGAAGTACTTAAAAAAAAGATTGCTCACTACATGCTGTGACATAAGAACTGCTGTCAACCTTTCTGTGGTTGCTTTTATGCCTTCTCCAAAACTAAATTACAAATAGGAAATAGTGACATTGTTAAGGGGATACCTTTGAATTCACTGTAATTTATTAAAATAAGTTTGTAGTTTAATTATTAGTAGTAGTATCTAATTATGTTACACACAGTTATTTTGCTATTCTAGAAATCCCTCCTACTAAATTCATTTAAAAAAATTATTCCTTCATATCTTTACCTAAAGAGAAGCTGAAACAGAAATATATTCTAAAAATAAATTAAGGCAGCATTCTGCTTTCATGTAAGTTTGGAAATCAAATATAGAAAGGGTGACATGGAAGCAGGTGTACTTGGCAGGTGCAGAGCCTTACCTTCCAGCCACCCAGGACACTGCCTCCCTCCCCTCTCCCCTTGTGGGTGCCTAGCCTGCTGACACACCGAAACTGAAGTAGGAAGAAAACGTCTTTGTGGCCTTTGTTTGGCATCTAAGTCAAGATCATGGCATTGACTGCAGTCTTGAAATTCTGGAGTTCAGCTGCAGTTAAAATACACATGGAGAACCAGATCTGACCAAGTTTAGCTGACACAATCCGATTAGAAAACAACTCTTTGGTATTATTTTCAAAGAAGGAAATTTTGCCGAGATTATTATGCCTAAAAAAACCTGTGAGTATGTGCTGAAGAAAAAAGGGTGATATTTTCATCTTGCCTTCTGCTTCAAACTGGAAATATTCCCCTGAAAAATGCTTCCCAGTATAGCCACATCAAAAATGTAAACCAAGCAAATGTTTCTCACCCACATTCCTTGCTGACTCTTTCTTGTACAGCATTTCATGGAAAGAGGTAGTTTCCAAAACTAAGCTTAGTTCTTACTCTGTAGTCATCAATGATCCGTATTTAAGGTCTTTAAACTACTCTAAGGACAAACGTATCTGATTTAAACACATTCTCTAATAAAAAAAAAAAAAAGAAATTGTTCACATTTTTAATGCTACAATACTAATGAAAATAAACATTTTAATTTATTATTTATTTTTGATAATTAACCTTATTGACATATTATAATTATGCATAACAGTGGGATTCATTGTGACGCATTTGTACTTGCACATAACATAATTTGGTAATATCCTTCCCCTGGACTTCTCCTTTCCCTCCCTTCCTCCCTCCTCTGTTCCCTTTCTCTACTGGTTTCCTTTATGTTTTTCCCTTTTTTCTTCTCTAGCTTAAATATCATTCTATAACATCTAGACTATTGTATATTCTGCAATTACATGATGAGCAAAACAATCAACAGCTGATTTTCATATAAGGATAAACAATTTGCTGAATTTATAAAAATCCTGTGCAGAGAATTAACATGTAAAACCACAAACTGCTAATTTGACTAATTGGCACTGATAAGAAAGAAGGACTTAGATATTTTGAAGATGTGTGTTACAGATATGAAACTTAGTTTCTTACAAAGTTGCTAGACAATTCAGATTATGCAAATGGATACTCTGGAATTCCTGAGGTTTCTCCGTCATCTGCTCATCTCTAGTTACCTACAACCAAAGGCAGGAATTACCCAGGTGCAGTGGCTCTTTTTCTCCTGCCTTCAGGCAGGAGTAATTTTAAGTGGTAGATAGTCAACCATAAGATGGATTTCTATATTTTAGTGAATATATGTTTTTTAGCTGTATTATGGAAACTATTTGAATTTTGACTTCTTTTGTTTATTTATATATATAGTTTTTTTGTGATGCTGAAGATCAAACCCAGGGCCTTCTACTTGTTAAACATGTTCTCTATCATTGAGCTCTATCCCCAGTACTGTCTTTCTCTTATTTTTAAAACATTTCACTTAATAAAATCACCTATAAAATGTAGAATTTGTAGTATTTTAACCCAGATAACTAAAACATTAGTAATTATTAAAAATAAATTTCATCTTTTTTAAAATGAAGTAAAACGAAGTACCAATACCACCCTCTTCTTGTTTTTTTCTTTTGTTGGTACCAGGGATTGAACCCAAGGGCACTTAACCACTGTGCCACATTCCTACCCCATTTAAAAAATATATTTTTGAGACAGTTCTCACTAAGTTGTTCAGGGCCCTCCTGAGTTGCTGAGGTTGGCTTTGAACTTGCTATCCTCCTGCCTCAGCCTCCTTGGGATTACAGGCATGCGTCACTACACCCGCCTAGCCCCACTGATTTAACACAGGAGGCGTGTCATACTCCTCTTGCAATCTTCTCAGCTGGATTGTCACAACTTAGAGCTTCAGAGTGCATTGCTGCACTTGGAAAGAAGAGAAAGGAAATCGTTGGCTTGCAGTAGGGAAAACTGCTCCTCCAACACTTGAGTGACCATCAGGTTTTCATCCTCCATATGCTTGTAGGTGTATAAGGGACCGAAGTTCAAATGCATGCTAGAAACATACCCACGTCACTCTAATGCTCATATTTAGGCATATTTGACTACAAAACACTGTCCAATCTCTTTTGACTGTCGTGTATGATTTTATATTTTTCTCTATTTATGATTTTTGAAGCCAAGCCAACATAGTGAAGTCGCCTAGAAAGTAGTCACTGGTCACTTGCTTACTGAACTCCAACTAACATTTGCATACTTTGAAAACCTTAATGGTCCATATTTATTTTGTATAATCCTTTTACTTTGGAACATTGATTTTTGACTATATAATCAACTATAATCTAAGCAGAATTGATTGGGTCTCAGTTTACCTGGTGCCATCACTAACCACATTCTTGAGATGCTTAATGCAGTTTGACTAACCAGGAGACCTTTATGACAGTCGCTGATGAAACAGTGGAAGAGCTTTATTCAGCAGATGGATTTTGTACACAGATGCATTCTCCCCTGGGTCACACTGAAAATTGTTTCAGACTTGAGGCTGACTCATCTTTACTCTTTGGAAGAACTGAAAAGATCCATAGTTTAGAGTTTTTCTTATAATTCAAGTAAGACAATTTATTCCAACAACAAAGGAGATAGCTCTGACCCTCTTAATAGCAATGATATGTGATATACTCAGAGCATAATAGGTATGAAAAGTAAATTATTCAGAAAAGGAGAAAACTGTTAAATCCTTTGAGCACTTCTTTGGTTTCTGTGATGCTGAGTGTTTTCATTGGTGTAGATTTTTGCCATCTTCACAGGTTTGGTATAGTAGGCATTTTCTTCCTTTTTGCAAGAGGAAAACGAAGCTCTGATGGGTTAAATACCTTAGTCAGAGCCATCCAGCTAGTATGTTTTAGAGTTGAAATTGGAGTGAGGTCTATTTGATTTTACAGCACAGTTATTAAAACCTGGAGGCTTGGGGCCAGGTCTTACTTCAGGAAAGTGTTTGTAAACTTGGGTAAAATGTTAGTAAAAAGTAGTATGTATATCCAGCACAATATTTTTAAGAACATACTTTTATCCAAAATTTTTTAATTTTGATATGAGAAGAAATACAGGAATATCTGCTTCCTTTTAGAAAGTAAGAAAATTAGCAACAATAGGCCTGCATGTCTCCAGGCAAAAGTGTCTGTGGTTGAACAGGGGGAGGCCATCTTCTGCATGGGTATCCTGCTCCCCATATACACCACCTCCACTCCCCAACCTCTCTCCCCAATTGATGGCCATTGTTCTTCGGGTTAACATGGAACTTTTGTTAATATAGAAACTGAAAATGAACATATAGAATAACCCTGCAGACCAATGTTTGTTAAAAATGAATTCTGTGTATGAAATTTAATACTACAGATACGGACAATCACGATGACATTTCAACAGGATAATTTGTAGTTTCAAGTAATCCCTCTTATGTCCCATCAGTTATTTATTTTATGCCTTTCATGATTAGTAGGCTAAGCCTTTTTTTCACAATTAATACTTCTTTAGGATTTTATTTTATAATGTACAAAGAACTTTTAATATTTTTACTAAATCCACAAAAATATAGTGAAGTAGATATCATACTAATCTATATGACGTGGGTCTTCTGGTCACCCATATCAGATCCTTCTTTCACTTACAATCAACACCAGCCAACCCATGAGTGCCTGTGTATGGAGACAACTAAGTATGCCAAAGGCTCTGTGTGGTTTATTTGGTGGGGTGTAGGGAATATAAATGGGTGATTCTCACAAGTGTACCATTACCATCTTCACCAACACCACAAAAGCTTCCCTGAAGATCCTCAAAATAGAAAGTGTTTGTAGACTCCTGATTATTAGCACCATCCCTGTCCCAAAGGATGTGCTTTTGAAAGGGAAGAGAGCTAAATTTAAAGAGAATGTTAACATGGAATTATTACAGAGAATAAATAATACCCAGTTTCTTACAGAATTCTTTGTTATAGTAAACTGACCACCATGGCTGCTAGGCAGTGGACCAAAACTGTTAGTGCACATTTTAAAGAAGTTGGATTTGAATCAGTCTTCAAACCTTCCTTTGTTCTCTTAAGATCCATCTTTCATTTGGTAAGTCAAATATAATAATGTTTAAATTAGTAAACAGAAATTATTGAGATATATTCATTTACTTTTTGAACTAAATCCAGATTAGAAATTTTCTAAGGATTGCTTTCAGAACATATTTGACAATAATATTATTATAACTGTTTTATTTGCTGTACTGAATTTTTTTGTGTGTGCTGGGGATTGAACCCAGGGCCTTGTGCATTAGAGTCAAGCACTCTACCAACTGAGCTGTATCTCCAACCCTGCTGTGCTGATTTTTGTTTTGCATTATTTGAGGAGTTCCCAAAGAGGGGTGCCTCAAGACCTCAACTCAGGACAAGTGGGGTACTTGGGTTATATGATGGAAAATAATTTCAGCACATGCCAGTTAGAGACATAGATTTATTTAGAAAAGCATATACACATTCAAGGGAAGTGCAGGCTATCTCAGGGGAGAGAAGTCTTTGGGGAGTTGGGGTAAAGTAAGAAATAAATATTCGAGGAAGAATGCCAACCATCTTCAGAGTGAGAAACTTTGGGGGTAAAACAAGGAATTCACATTCAAAGGAGAATGTGGGCCATCTCCAGAGGGAAAGACAGCAACCCCTTGGTGTAGGGTGTTCATATTTATAGAGGGACAGTTGCTAGGGGCTCAACTAGAGGTGAAGCCAGGGCAGAGTTACACAATTTCATGCCAGTTTTTCCAGCGTTCCCACATTGCCCTCATGTTACTGTTTCCAGGGAAAGGACATGGGCCCAGTAGCTCTGGAATGCTTGTTTTGCATTTCAGAGGTTCAAGGATTTTCCCTGTTTTCCAGTGATTCATGGGTGCTTCTCTTATAAGACTATTTTTCATTTTCTGTATCCCCAAATTCCTATCTTACCAATGTATATTGAAGAAGGTGGTATTATCCTTATTTTATGCATAACAAAAGATTGAGATAAAGCAACAACATTTGTTCAACCTCATCCAACTAACAACTGATGGAAAAGATTCTAACTTTAAGTTGGATCCTAAGTTGCTCTTAACAAATAATCTACCTCACTTCCCTTTTTTAATGAAAACTTGACTATACTCTTGAAAATTAAAGTAAAAGAGTAAAAAGACAAACACATTTCTAATGTTATTAATGATAAGTATTAAAACCCAATTTTTGCCCTCAAGGATAAGCAACACTTGGGCTGGAGTTGTGACTCAGTGGTACAGCACTTGCCTGGCATGTGTGAGGCCCTGGGTTTGATACTCAGCACCACATATAAATAAATAAAATTAAAAATCCATTGACAACTAAAAAAATATTAAAACAAAAAATTGTTTAAAAAAATAGCAACACTGTTAAAATTTGTATCAAGATCAAAGTCCACATAACAACAGTGTTCTTAGGACACAAAATAAGGGCCTGAATGAATCCCAGTTCTAAAATAAATCCTTTGAAAGTATTATATTTAAATAGCTATTAAGACATCATGTGTGTTTTGTGTATTTGCAGCAGTGGGAATTGAACCCAGGGGTGCTTTACCACTGAATTATATCCCCAGCCCTTTTTATTTTTTATTTTGAGGCAGAGTCTCACTAAGTTGCCATTGGCCTACAATTTTCGATCCTCCTGCTTCAGCCTTCTGAGTTGCTGGACTAATATTTGTGCACAACATGCCCATCAGGTTTTGTGTATTTGTACTATATCATTCAGAATTCTCTTTTGAAAACAAATCTTTAAATAAGTATTAGTATACTTTTTAAAAATAATTACCCAGTTTTCCTTCCTACTCATAAGACATTAAATACACAAGACAAAATTTTGTTGGGTTTTTTCATAATTCTGCAAACTATGAACATTTTCTTTTCTTTTGAAGAAAGAGCAGTTTCATAGGAATTTTGTCTCTGGAAAAATCCCCAGCAAAATAGATTGAGCAGCATACATCCCAGAATTGAATACTCTGAATAATACAGTTCCTGTGGTCTCATAGACAGTTCCATAGTATAAATTCATGCAACTCAAGACTCTTCTATTTCAGTTTTTCCTTATAAAAGCAGGAGCTATAATGGGAATAGGTTTGATGAGAGAAGACTGAAATCTTGATTTGTTTATCTCTGTAAACAGATCAGGTATGTGGTATAAATTAATTGTGACCTATCCTAATCAGGGGGTGCATGGGGACACTTTAGCTGTAGAAAAATATTTAGCAATATAGAAACATATGTAAAAATGTCCTTTAGGTTTAAAAAAGGTACAAAAATCAAAAGATGAATTTAATTCCAATTTTGTGAAGAGGGAAACTATTACATAAGCATATACATTTTTTTAGAAGGATGAAAACAGTGTAAATTGAAAGGTAACAGAAAGTGATTCTAGGTGGTAAGTTTATGATTTCCAAATTTGCTAAAGTGTATTTTGCTTATCTAATTAGCAAAATGAGGTAAATATTTTTAAAGGAATGATTTTATTATCAAAATTTCTAAATCATCCATGTACACAAATACTTGACTATGTGGAATGCCTCCACAGGGCTTCTGGAAAATGGTTCTTTGGTTCTACCTGGGTCTGCGGTTCCAAGCTGGTTCTCAGAGAAACACATGGTTCCTGGTGCACTAAAGAGAGAAGCCAGAAGGAAATTAGAACCCAGCCCCTCTATGCAAAATACTCACTGGGTATCCTAGGGTTTTGAGAAAAGATCCTGTCTGAAATACTCTGAAACCCAATGATATAATTTATGTAATTGATATTCTGTGTGTCACAGTATCTAATTTCTTCAAAGACTAAAAATTCCAACTTTCACTCAAATTTCCGGCATCTTATTTTCATTATTCCCTGTAGTTTTAGTTCATAATAGTTAGTAGAATCCTTGGATATAACAAGATACTTTATGTGTAACCCTGTGTGGCTCAGTAATAATCCATTTTTTATTGAAAAATCTCAATGAAGGATTATTACATGAGAGACCAAAAAATCCACATCAATTCCTTAAAATCTTAAGCTTTTTCCCTTTGAGAGGTAGGCATAACTATCCCTATCAAGAAGGACCTGCCTAACTTTTGCTGCCTTTTCTGAAGTTTAAATGTTGTGAAATATTTTTATCTTGAGCCTAATAATGGTGATGGTAAAGGTGATGGTGATGTTGATGCTGATGCTGATGATAACTCACACTTTGAGGGTGGAGTCCAGAGTGACAGAGCTCCCAGGAGTACTGTGTGCATGGCCCCTCCCTCCACAGTACAGGGGTGCCTACTGAATTAGCATCTGCTGTATGTCAGGTGAGGTTCTGAACACTTAACAGACAACATCTTTGGAGTCGCTTCTATTGTACTTTTCTGTTTTGGAGGAAACAAAGACAGAGAAATGTCAAGGAACATGCCCAAGTTCAACAGCTAGAAAATAGTGTGCTGAATAACTCCTAAGTGCTGGTCTGTATACTAAGTGTATGGGATAAAGATCAGGACCCTATACTTAAAAGGTTTATAGAGTAGTAGGGATACTGGTCTGTAAACAGAAAGTTAATAATAAAACATTGCAAACATCGCCAAAGAATGGCTTTCCTTTCTGCCTTCAAAGAACATGGTCTCAAACAAAAATTTAACACCTTAGCACCTTGCCACCAAGAGGGGCAGTCTTATTTAACCTAAATCATAGTTGTCCTTTTACTGAAAAAATAAAAATGGAATGTGAATTATTTTATAGTACCTATTTCCTGCTGTATATTGTATAAGGTAATGCTGTATATTATATAGTATATTTTAATATTATTTGGTCAAATCTGTCTCAGTGATGAATATTAAGATTACTGAAATATCTTAATTCACATGTGTATTATTAACCAAAGATTATCTTTTTTCTCATGACATCACCTGGTAAATTTTTCAGTTTTGAGCAAGACAAATATTTGGACATTTTGAATCAGAACTATAAAATATTCTTCAAACAAATGTAAATGGGTGTTCTTTAACTTTGTGATCATGATTTTAATACATAGGAAAAATTAAGTTTAAAAATAATTTTGACACCTACGATGTGTTCTTCTAAGTTAGGTGTGTGTGTGTGGAGGAGTAAGTAGTGAATGGGGAACCTTCAAAGATGAGTAAGACTGAGTCCTAATGGTACCGTAAGCAGTAAGTGTGTAGGCACTGAAATTGTGCCGAGTTATTTGGAAGTCTTTATCAGAACATAAGAACATTCCCAACTGGGTATTGAGCTTGCAGAAATCTATACAGAAAAATTCGGTTAGGAACATCAATCAAAACCCATGGGTAAAGAAAAACACTAAATCTGGAAGACTGGGCTTAGGCACCTGAAGTGGGTGGGAGTGGGGATGTTGTCACCTACCTTGCCTTAAAGTTAAAAAACAATGCTACAGGTACACAGAATCGGGCCATAAACAGCCATTATTCAGGGAATAATATAGAATGTGGATATGTAAAGTAAAGCAAAATAAAATCACTCAAACAAAGCACTGTACAGCTTGGATGGTCTGCTGTATTCTGAATTTCAGCATACCTGAAGGTTTCGCTTGGATTGTATTAGAAAATGAACTATGAGACTGAAGTGAGAAATGACTGTCAAATCCTAAAAGGAAAATTATGAATGACTTTCTAAAGTCCCCCCGCCCAACCCAAACCCTTCCTAGTGTGTGAATCTAATGAGGTCATATGCACAATAAGTATTGGAAAACATGTTAGATACATCGATTCCAGTTACAGTCAAGGGACTCTTTCATTATTATTTTTCTTCATTTAGTCCATAAAAAATAACCCAGAAAGTGAGGAAAAATATAAATCCAGAGGGAAAAAGGTCACTGAGTGTTTAATGGGAGTATTGATCCCGACTAGCTTGCCTTTTCTTTGCTGATTTTCCTCCTTAGAGCCATAATTATTAGTACTCCAAACTCAGTATTAAGTAATCTGTAAGCTCTCCCTCTCTCAGTGTACAGTCACATGTCACTGAAGCAGGAGGCCGTAAAACCATCTCAAATCCCTTAAACTCTTTATTTCTCCTCAAGTAAAAAGGAAGTCTGGGTTTAGATTATCTATGAACACTCTTCTGGTTTATTGCATTTGCTGAACCTTCATTGCATTTGCTGTCAGTCCTGCATCATAATAAATGTTTTCCAAGGTAATTAAGCAATGTCAGGTTTTTTTTGTCATTTTCCCCTTTTTCTCTGTGTGTACATGTGTGTACATATGTGTGATATCATCATTCAGTTTAGCAAACAGATTCTGAAATCCAAACTATGCTTTTAAAAAATGTAGATAATGCAGTATGCTGCTGGGAAATTAGTCACCCACTATATAAATGAACTGAGTGTGTTTCTGTTTCAGCCCAGATACAGCATCCTTCAGTGCTGATATTCAAGCACAAGATAAATGCTTGATTAACAGAAATATTACTGAGAGGTTTCCTGGCTTATTATGGGGAGATACATTAGATCATATATGAGAAATATTTCCACCCAACATTGTGAGCATGTAGTTAGTGGAAGCCAAATGCAGGGGCATTCTCTGCCCTGTGAAATATTTTCCCTTGCACATTCAAATAGTTGCTGTCTAGTTTCTCTTCTTAGGGGCCATGTTGGAAGCCAGCATAGCCATAAATGTGCTATTTTAATATGTGTATTAATGTAGCTCTCCTTGGAAGAAAGAATCAGATGAAGGGTAAATTATTTTTTTCCTACTCATTTCTCAAGACATGTATTGCTGTCATGTATGGAATGAGGAGAGTGTCTCATAATCAGAGACTCTCTTGACAGGTTTTTTTTTTTTTTTTTTCTGCAGTCAGTGTCTAGGTACTAAGTTCTCCTATTTCACAGTCATGTTGTAAGGATGGATCAATATGACACAGTGCAAAGGCACAAAACTGGGATTCAGAAGTCCTGGGTTTAATCTTGGTTCAACTATAGCTAGCTATATGGCATGAGCAGGCATCCTGTCCATTTTTGAGTTTTGCTTTTTCAATAGTGAAAGGAGAGAAATAAAAGATGTCAGCTCCTTTTATCCTCATCTTGAGGGGAAAATAAATGGGAGGGTTTCTTACGTCTTTTGCTTTCAGATATGTAGGTATACTTGCAAGCTGATTGAAGAACTCCTTTGCTGAAATCCTGAGTCTTTCTATGCATTCTTTTATTTGTCAATCATAGGGATCACAATTATTTATGGAACTGGCATATTCTCCCATTAATCTAACTCTGCTTGAGAGAGTGAGGGAGAAGGGAGAAGGAGGAAAGGAGGGAAAAATACATTCCCGAGGAGGAGATCGGAACCCAGGTAGGAGTGAAGGAATTGTAGGTGGCTAAAAATGCATATTAATAAAATTAGAGTATTATAAAAATGCATATTAATTTTATCTCTTTGTAGTATCTATCCACACAAAACATAAAACTGCATAAAATTGTCTTGACTGGCTGGGACATAGGGAAGATAGAGTGAGAGAGCATCACAGAATGCATGTGTTATAAACATTTAAAAAACTTTATGGGACTGGGGCTATAGCTCAGTGGTAGAGCTTGCCTAGCACATGTGAGGCACTCAGTTCAATCCTCAGCACCACATTAAAAAAATAAATAAAACAAAGGTATTGTATCCATCTACAACTAAAAAATTTAAAAAAAACTATTATGATAAAAAATGTTAATGAAATACAAAGATGTTTAGAAAACAGTGAAAATGTAGACTTGAAAACACTTTGTCTATTAAAAATGTTTGAATATGCATGAAGAAAAAAGACCAAAGGAAACATTAAAAATATCATAAGTATTCAGGTGGTGGAAATAGAGTAAAATATTAATTTTTGTGCTTTTCTTCCTATTAACCTCTGTTTCCTAAGTGCCACCCCCACCCCAATGAGCATATACTACTTGGTTAATAAGAAAAGAAGCAGAACTGGGAATGTAGCTCGAAGGTTAGGGCACTTGCCTACCATGTTCCAGACCCTGGGTTCAAATCCTAGTACTGCAAAGAAAAAGAAAGAAAAAAAAGCAAACCAGAAAGAACTTTTAAAATTACCTTTACCTGAGCATTTCAGAGAGCTCCTCATGTATGTTAGGTAAGAGAAGATAGGCCTCATATTTTCTTCCACTATTAGGTAAGCAGTTTGTTTCCTTGATCTTTTTTATTTCACTGTGAATTAAAATAAATAAAATAAAGGCAAGAAGTGAAAACTCTAGGATTTAGACAAACCTACTATAGACCAGTAGTGCTGTCCTGTCCAATTTAAAACTAATGCTACTGAAGTAAAGTCACAGGACCAGGCCACACAATCCAAAGTCATTACACTATCATCACCTTCAATAGAAAAGAACAGAGCTTTCTTGGTGTTCTGTCTACTCTACTGGTTATGCAGATTAATATTGGGGTCATTTTTATTTTGGAAAGATGTGACCAATTGCTTTAAATGCACAAGTACTGGGCTGGGGATACAGCTCAGTGGGTAGAGTGCTTGCCTCGCATGCACAAGGCCCTGGGTTCAATCCCCAGCACTGCAAAAAATAAATAAGTAAATAAATAAATAAATGCACAAGTATTTCTTAATTTCCAAAATGAAGTCTGATAAATCAGTATTGTCCTCTATTAGTATTTATTCAGTGGATACTCATACTGAAATTTTCTAGTCCGAAAAGATATAACTATTGTAGGCATGTATTTCTCTTTCCATGAGTTAAAGATCAGTTGTCATTTTTGTTTGGCTTAACTTAATTCGGTATCACCGCCACTTTTTGTCTTTGCTCCAGCATTCCATCCTGACCCAACCAATTTTTAATATCCTCTTCACTCAACTAGCTTCTCTTAGATTGCTTTTCTCAGACACCGCATATCTATGACCCCGTAATTCGAAGAATCTTTCTCTGGTAGAGTAGTCAGAACACTCTTGATTTCCCTGGCTGGAATTCCTGTCGTGCCTGTGATCACTACTGTACTGTTCAGTGCATAATTGTTCTCCTTGTTTCAGTTGGTCTCATTTGAACATCTAGATTCCACATCTAGACTGAAAGGAACTTGAAGGATTTACAGTCCTCTTCCTGCTCCCAGGAGTGGCAGGAAACCCCTGTTTGAAGAGTGAAACCTGTGTGCTATGTACACCGGGTTTTTTGCATATTATCTCCTGAGCATGACAATTACTCTATTAAACTGGTTTTCAGATCCTCATATGTCGTGAGAGAAGACTAGAACTCAGAAAGGCTGTGTCTTTTCCTGAAGCCATACAGTTGGTTTCAATCAAACTTGTGTATCTCAAGGGCACTAAATGTTTTCGCTATGAGGTCTGGCAACTCACTTATAATTTTATTTAATTTTCTAGTTTTCCTTGCTCTTTTTTTATTTGTTTGATATAATTATGAAGTAAAATTTTAATGGTAAAAATATATTAACTGTAAATGATTCTTAATTATTTGCTCTTAAATGTCCTCTAGTCATGCCAAGTTTTCTTTTCTTTCTTGGCATCTTTCACATTTTTTTTTTTTTTTTTGTTTACCAAAACCACATTAAACTTTAAGTGCCCAATACATTAAATTACTCTTGTATCCCAGGAACTGTGGTTCTATTTCAGTTTGAGATTTCTGTCCATCTCTAAATTAAAATGTTCACCCAATTGTGAAGACACCAGATACTAGAACAAAATGCAAGAGAGGAGCTAGTGATTCCAAATTTAATATCCTGCAGTGCTCTAGGATATAGAGTAACCTGATGCTAGCAGGAGACAGTAGAACAGAATACTTATGGAGAGAATGCTGACTGTTCTAGTGCTTAGGAAGAAAGAGAAGCCACTCTCACTCTCCCCAAGTGAACCTGCCCATTCTCTCTCTCTCATCTTCAGCCCGACCTTGCTTCTGTTTGTCATTGGAATAAACTGACTTTTTTCTTCCCATTAATGCACTGCGAAGAAATGAAAGAGAAAAATTTAGAATACAGGCACCCTAAAGGAAATGTCTGAACACATCATCCTCTGGGTCATTGGAACTGCTTTCCTGGCAGAGTTCTCCTTTGCTCTCAGGATTCAGATGGAACTTGGGAGCAAGCGCACTGGCTGTGGGGGGTCTGATGCTGGGAACTGTGGCAGTCTGAGGCCCTCATCCTTTGTTCTGATCAAGAGGTGATGGCCTGAGCAAAGGTTTATTGTAAGCTTAGAGCATTTTACATGGGTATGTTACTTCTTATAACAGTCTTGTTTTCATTCTCCATTGGCACAAGTTCAAAGGGAAAAAGACTGTCCAAAAGACTTTGGATGTGAACTTAATAGTTCATGTTAAACATCTTAGACATAAACTTTGATCTAGCCGTTATTCAGTTAGGATTGTATCCTACATAGGGAAATAACTGGATATGATTACTTTATAATTTATCATCCATATGATCTATGCTACCAAAAAGTTGAAAACAATCTGTTATGAACAGAATTGTGCCACCCCCAACACATACAGAGAAGCCCCAACGCACAGCGTGGCTCTATTTGGAGGCAGGACCCTTAGGGAAGTCTTTAAGTTTAAACATGGTCAGAAGGGTGGAGTACTAATCTAATATGACAGGTGTCCTTTAAAGAAGAAGAAGGGACACCACGGATGTGCATGCACAGAGAAAGGCCATGTGAGGACACGGCAAGAAGGTGGTTCTCTGAAAGCCAAGGAGAAAAACCTCAGGAGAAATTAAACCTACCATCATCTTGATCTTAGACTTTAATCTTCAGCACTGTGAAAAAATAAATTTCTGTTGCTTAAGCCACCCTGTCCATGACCTTTTGTTATGATAGCCCTAGAAAATTAATACACAATGCAGTCATCCAATAATAGGAGAAAATTACATGAATTAGAGTGCAATCTAACAATAGAATAAATTTAATTATAAAAGAAGGGTTTATGTAACAGTATAGAGAATGCTCCCAGTATGCTTTCTGTTAGAAAAGGAGATAACCAGAAGCCATGCATAGTGTGATGCTATTTACATCAAAATGAGTGTCTGTGTGTGTGTGTGTGTGTGTGTGTGTGTGTGTGTCTATGTGTTCGCATGCACAGTGTCAGGAAAAACATGCAACAAACACTCAATCCTTTCTAGATACAGTTTTCTTCTTCCTTTTGCTTTCCCGTCTTCCTTTCTTTCCTTATAAAGTTGTCTGTCAAGCCTGTTTTCCCCTGCAAAGAACTAGAATTATTTTTGGAAATATTCATAAGATATATGTATTTTTATCTCATATTTTAAAGTAGATTTCAAACGGAATTACACTTATTCAGATTGTAAAGTTCCTGAGATCAATAACTACCAGCAGCTTATAAATTTAAACTTATATATATGCAATCATTATTCGATTACCTTGGTTATCATTATAAGTTAGTCTGCTTTCATTCCCATAATCAAAACAACTCCATTTCTACACTTGTCATAGCTATTCAGCATATTTGAGTGATGATACACCATTTACTATTTCTCAGATTTAGTAGTGTCAAGTGCTGAGAATATGCACTTGCAGAGAGAAAGATCTAGATCTGAATACTTGCCAAACCACTTAAACAGTGTAACCTTGAGAGAAAGTTACCTAACTTTTCTGAGTCTCACTTTTCTTAGCTGTTAAATATAAAGTAATTATACTTTCCTTGTAAGTTTGTTGTTAAGATGAAGCTAGCTAACAGTGGAGAGGATTAAGGGGAAGGATTTTTGTTTTTTGTTTTCTGTTTTTTTGTTTTTGGTACTGGGGATTGAACCCAGGGATGCTTAACCCTTAAGTCACATCCCCAACCCTTTTTATATTTTATTTTGATACAGAGTTTTGCTGAGTTGCTTAGGGACTCCTTAAGTTGCTGAGGCTGGCTTTGAACTCATGATCCTCCTGCCTCAGCCTCCAGAGCTGCTGGAAACACAGGCATGGGCCACTGTTCCCAACTTTTGGGGTTTTGATCTCAGCTTGCTGATTTGTTAGCTGTGTGGTTGCTGACAAGTTACTGCAACCTCTTTGTGCCCCAAGTTCCTCACATATAAAACAGGAACAGCAATGCTTCCTCCATATTGAGTATTGTTTTTGGGGTTAAATATGTTAAAATGTATACAATTCTTGTAACAGTACTGACATATAGTAAGACTATATAAATATTTATCAACTATGACTGATACATAGAATTAGTAGTTTAAATTTTTTGTGTTTTTGACAAACCACTATATATTTTTAAGCTTTTCCTTGCTGTACAACTGATAAGAATACCTTAATTTAGGAGCCTTTTCAAGAATCTGTTACTTTTTAAGCAGATACCAAAGGAATTCTAGAAGGAAGAGCCACCTGGTGCCCTCATTTAACTCTTCAGCTGCTCACATTTCCTTCCAATCTGCCTCATGTGCACATGAGGTCCGATTTAGGATTAGAGCGCACGTGCCTTCAGACATGTGCCTCATGCTTTTCATGATAGGAGAGTGTCCTTGTTCCCATTCAGGCCAGGGAGGAGCCTGTGACTTCTGTGTCCTCCCGACCCCCAACTCCTCTCACCACCCATAGGCTCTTGTACCTCAGATGATTTTTAAAAGTTCCTCTTCTGACCTCCACACACCTTTCAAATATAGTCCCATGGAGGTCTCGCTCTTCTTAGCAAGGTCTGCTGAAAATATTCTCTTGAAACCATCTACACCTCACCCCACATGCTCCTTAACTACCCTAGGTGACTTCCATTTCTTTCAGTCCACTGAGACTGCACCTGTCACACCCCTAACAACCTCTTTCTGAACATGGATGCCAAGTCTTAAGTCTTTTAGTCTCCGGGTTTTTCTCATTTTGTCCACTCAGGTAAGACTATTGACCATTTCCCGTTTAAATCTTCCCTTCATGGTTTCTGTAACTGCACACTCAGTTATTCCTTTCATTTCACCAACTACCTCTTCTAATTCCTGTGGCTGCTCCCTTTTCTATTTTCTGTCCCTAAACACCCAAGTTCACCAACGCACAGGGCTAGACCTCCTTGAGCATGCTGGCCACGCCCTGCCCAGGTAACATCACATGGGCCATCTATAGCAGGTGACACCAGTCTGCAGTTCTGCTTCTCCTCAGGATTCCAGGGTTAAACCCAGTCATCTACTTCACGTTACCCTACTGTGTTTGCTAGACTTTCAGGCAGAACAGGGACGTGGCAGAAGCCGTGTCTTGCATGCAGGCTCCACTCCAACACACACTTGTCCTTCCCTATTTCCATCTTAGTACATGGCATTAATATCCTCTAAAGGTTTAAAGCCAATCCAAAGACCTGTCTTTCATTTCTTTCTTTCTCTCATTCTATTAACAATCCTGTTACTTTCACCTTAAAACATTCCCAGCTTTCCCTTCTTCATCTCCACTTCCTATTCAGAGCCTCCCTCTTCTCCTGCCTGATCAAACTTCCTAACTCACTAGTGGGATGCCCTGCCCCCTCCCATTTCCCAGCTATACACAGTAAATTCTCCTCAGAAAAAAAACAGAACAACTCTTTTAAACATAAATTAGATTATAACTTTCTCTCCCAAAGTGTCTAATAAGTATAAAATTTTTGTCAAAAACCACAGTGCATGACCTCATGTACTTCTTTCTACTGGTCTCTTCCTCACGTCCTCCTCTTTCTTTTCCTCAAACACCCTCTTCTTGGTGTGCTTCTCTCCCTTAGTAAGGCTGGCTGCTTCTTGTCTTCAGATTGCAGCTTGTCAAGTGTCCTGTTCTCAGGAAGGCTGTCTCAGGTCATCCAATCTAGAGGAGCCACCAGATGCTCCCTGCCTCTTGCTGCCATGTGATGATCTGTGTGACACTCATCACTGATTGACACTTGGCTTTCTCTGCCACCAGTACTCTTTGTTCGTTTTCATAGGCCTGAAGCCTAGAGCAGGGTCTGAAGAGTAGGTACTCAGCGTGTGTGCAATAAATGTTCTGGAGTAGAACTCACTTAAACATTTCCTTGGATGACTTCATGGTTCTCAAAACTCTCTTCAACAACAATAATCTGATTACCATCTCAGTTCCTGAGACTTTCAGGTCACTTTCTTTTTTTCTTCCTTTCTGCTTTCTTTTTCTTTCCCTTTCCTTCCCTTGTTCTTTTATCTCCTCCCCCTCTACCTTTCTTGCTGTATATTCTTTTGTTTTGTTTCCTTTTTATTATTAGATAACACCAATGTGAACATTTTAGCCATATATCTTTACCCTTCCAGTTGGTTATTTACCCAGTAATGGAAATCAGTTCAAAGAGTAAGTCATACCTATAACCCTTAACATCTGTTGCCTCTCTTTCTCCTTCCTTTTAGGACTTCATCACCAAAATAGAAGGTGGGAGTGTGAAGAGATAGAGGTTTCCAAGAGCAATAGAGCACAGAGAGTAGAGTCCCTTAGTTTGTGGGTCAGTGATTGAGACTAGTCAGACGACCTTGAATGATGCACCTGGACCACACATGCGTCCACAGATTTTACTCTTGGGATTTGATTTTGCTTCAGTTTTTGTATGCATGTATGGTATCTTTCTGTATGTTCTATGGGAGTTTTCTGTGTACAAAACTCAAATACTTTTATACTCAAGTTCTGTTGAACTTTTCCTTTGATTTACTGTTTATAATTCTCAAACACTTGAAAGGCATCACTCTTTCAAAGATAGAGTGTTCATTTTCAGCTAGTTTTTCTGTGATTTGAAGATAAATGTTAGCTTATTAATCAACCTGAAATTTACTAAGAAATATGTATAAATATAGGTTATCTAAGTTTTTTCAAAATAATTGTCTTTGCTCTGTTCCATATTAAATTTTTGTTTTCAAAGAAATTATTTCTGCTCTCTTAAAATTAATTTTCATCTGAATCTGAGCAATTAGTCAGTAAGCCTCCCATTCCCATCAGAAATTGTTTAAATTATTTAATTGCTACATTTCCATGGATGTGTCTATTTAGATGAAGTTGTAAAACTGAAAATTAGTACACACATTCTAATTACCCCAGCAATTCTATATTCTCATTATTGGTCTAGTAACATTATAGTTGGAGGAGTTAAGTTTAAGGAACATTTATTATTTTCTGAAATTTTACTAAATTGTTATTGCATCTGATTACTCTGCCTAAAATAAAGTCTATGATAACTATGTTTTATTAGATAGATTTAGATTTGTCCTTTATAAGTTAAATAGACACAGGACAGCTTATACATAAGTTTAAAAAAATCATGGAGGGCTGAGGTACCTCAGTGGTAAAGCATTCGCCTAGTATGCACAAGGCCCTGGGTTTGATCCCCAGCACTGGGGGAAAAAATTTGTGGATCTTATTTTGAACTTAAAAATAAGTTAATTGATATTATTTGTATTTGATACAACCCAAAGAAAAGCTGAAGAAGGAGAAAGAAGAGGAAGAGGAGGATGAGGAGGGGAAGGAGGAGGAAAAGGAGGAGAAGGAGGAAGGAGAATTATTAGAGGAGGAGAAGGAACCTATAGATAGAAGTAAATTCCAAATGTATCTACTTTTTAGCATATCTCTATCAAAAATCATTATAATACCTTAAATATTATGCATAAATTGATACTTGGCCTCAGATACAAATGCATCATTTCTCCAAGTTTTAAAAAATGCTACCAGCATAAATTAATACATGTTGAATTCTTACTACATACCTAATACTATGCTAAATGTTCACATGTACTATCTCATTTCATTACCACAGCTGACCTGAGAGGCAAATATTATAGATATTGTTGTGATCACTCATTTTATAGATAAAAAACCTGGGAGCTGAGAGTCAGAACAAGGTCCACCTTCAGGGACAGAGGCTGGAGGCACACCCAGACCCATCTGATTCCAGAGCCAGTGAGAGTCTATTTCTCACTTAGGTGATTTGAGTAGCTCTCATCTGTGAAAGCTAGAACTTCTACGAGGTCTTCTTAAGACTTTTATAAAAATTTTAGGACCAACTTAATCCTGCGGGAGAAGAGATGTTTCCAAGAACATGTCTCTTTAATGGCATGTCACAGTCTGGTCTCTGCTTTCAAAGTTAAGAATAAGGCTATGTTTTAGTCAGTTTTTTTTTTTTTTCTCTTCTCACTGTGACAAAAAGATCTGATGAGAAGAATTTTAGAAGAGGAAAAATTTATATGGTGCTCATAGTTTCAGAGGTCTCAGTCCATAAATGGTTGACTCTATTTCTTTGGGCCCAAGGTGTGGCAGAACATCATGGCAAAAGGGTGTGATAGAGGGAAATAGTTCAGGACTGGCACCAGGAAGCAGAGATGTCCCTGATCACCCAAAGGAATGCCTCAATAACCTATCTTCTCTAGCCACACCCTCCCTGCCTACAGTTACCAGTTAATCCCTATTAGTGATCAATCCACAGAGTAGGTTACAACTCTCATAATTTAATTATTTCCCCTCTGAATGTTTTGCATTGTCTCACACCTGAGCTTTTGGGGGACACCTTGTGTCTAACCTATAACAGACAGTAACTTCTTTTGTGGAGTGTTCTTTCCTACCCTAAATATTAGTCCACTTCACTAGAATGAAGGTGTGTGGAAATTTTCTTTTCTGTCCCAGTGGCTGCTTCTATCTATGGGGTTCTTCGTTTTTGGTAAGCAGTATTTTCTGTGAACGAATAGGTCCCAGTTGGATGTAATCATTATGTGGAACATGCTAACAGACCTGGACCCAGCACCCTGCCTTTTCTTTCAGCTACCAGGCACCCTTAAATTAGCTTCATTCATGATCAGCAGCATTCCTTCCCAAGGACTTTCTTCTTTTTCTCTACAAAAATTAATTTTCTTTAACCAAATATCACAAACTATGTGAAAGGGGAGAAAAAAGCATTTATTATGCATCTCCCATAAATGTGACAGCTTCTGGTACAGTTTCCAGAGCATGGGGAAGTACGGTGCTCTGTAATTATTTGTTTTTGTCTTCCTTCTTGCCTTCCCACTCTCTGCACTTCTGGTGTTTTGTTCGCTGTTGCTCACCTGAGTGAACAGATGGCAGATCCAGAGACAACAGCTAGCACATGGGAGGGCTGAGCACAGGCTATTTATATTGCCAAGTCCTACCAGAGGACAAACGTGTAGCCCTCTACTACTTTGGTGACTCCAGACAACAGAAGGACCTGTCCACCCTCCTTTTCCCCTCCCAGTCTCTGTTCTCCCTTTGCCTGATCCAATCTCCATCTGGTGGGCCAGAGTTTCCACAAGCAGTTGTATTAGAAAGATTCATTAGGCCTTGTTTGTGAAGCTATTTCAATTCCTCAAACAAAAAGAAGCATAAATACAACACAGCATGCTGAGCAAGTTATTTTCTGTTAATGTCTTACAATTAGGAGAACTTTTCAAAAACAAAGCCTTTTTGAATAGCCAAGAAGGTGAAGTATGTGGTTTCTCTATGGCTAAGTGGTTAGGATGCCTAATCCCTGTGTGTACCACAGTAAAGGGTAAAGGCAGGAGACTTCCTGTTATTTATTTATTTTTACTGACTTCTACTGACTCAAATGATTTCTCCTGTAAAAACAACACAAATAAAATGGCTCTGATAGATCTCTTCTCCCTGGCACTTCAGCAACTACATGAAAATATGAAGTGCTTTGGAATGAAATTTTTAATACTTTCATTTAGTTCACTATAGTCCGACCATTGGTAATCACAGTGAATTTTCCTTTTAAACAACATTTTAACATTCACATTGGTCCCTGCTCTTTGTACTGACACATTAATCTGTCATACTATTTTATGGATTGTGTGGATCAGCTTTTCATCACTGTGAGCAACTTACCTGACAGGAACAACTTAGAGGAGAAAAAATTTGTTTGGCTCATGAATTCAGAGGATTTAGTCTATGGTCTGCCAACTCCATAGCTCTGGGCCCAAGGTGAAGCTGAACATTATGGAAGGGAGTGGTGGAGAAAAGCTACTCAGTTCTTGGCAGCTATAAAACAGAGAGAGAAAGTGTGGCTTCAGGGACAAAATATAAACCCCAAAGGCAAGCCCCCAGGGCCCTGATTGCTCCAGCCACACCCTACCTGCCTACAGTTACCACCCAGTACAGTAGTCCTTTCAAATTATGAATCCATCAGATGGATTAATCCACTGATTAGCTCTTATAATCTAATCATTTCACCTACGGACATCCCTGCATTGTCTCACACATATCCTTTCAGGGGGACACCTCATATATAAAACCATAATGTAGATGTTTGTAGTGGTATTCATATAAAGGCCTGTGGTTTGTTTTTTTGTTTTTTTTGTTTTTTTTTTTTTTGTTAGAACAATACAGAATATACACATATTTAGATCAAATAAATGATCTCAATTCTCCTTGTGGGCCTCCAAAGCAAACATATTAAATTTGCTGATACCTTAGTACCAGTAAATGCTCAGAAAACCTTAGCTATTAATATTTATAGACAGACTAATTAAAAAAAAAGTTATTCTGTCATGTTCAGTTGCAGTCAAATAACAAAAACAAATTACTGAGACACTGAGAAGAGCACTAGCTAATATCAGGTTAACCATTATCGATACTATTCATGTTTGAGAAAAACTGCTATTTCTATTGTACCTTTATCTCTTTGGATTCTACACACTTTCCCTAGGTGAGATAATCTCCCCTTGTGATTCCTAAATTTATGTTTTCAGGACAAATCTCTACATTGCCAATTACTTCTTAGACTTTTCTGTTTGAACATGCATGGACCTTCCTGTTGTGTTTTAAATTTCAGAATCCAAGATGTCATTCATGACACCTCTCCCTCCTCACTCCAGTTAATCTACTCTGAAATCATGCTGATTCTCCCTCCACGGCATCTTCATGCATCCTTATCTTTTTTGTCCCCATTGCCAGTACCCTTGTTTTGACCCTTATCACCTTACATCTGGGTTATTTAAATAACCTCTTGATAGATTTGCTAGTGTTTGGTTTCTGCAAAACTTATTTGAAGCTCTTGGGTTTACCTAATAGCTTAGTTTTGATCTTGTTACTCTGATTCTTACAAGCATACTATGAAGTAAAATTTCAATTCTGTAGTCATAAAATGGGACCCAGTTTACTTTGCAAACATTTTACAAGTTGGACATCCCTCATACCAAAATCCAGAATCCAAAATGCTTCAAAATACAAAATTTTTTGAGTGCTAATATGATGCCACAAGTGGAAAATCCCATACCGATGTTATGTGACAGGTTATAGTTAAAACACAGATGTTCTAAAACTACTGTATAAACTGAGCTTTGGGCTATGTTTGTAAGTTTTATATGAAATATAAATGAATGTCTTGTTTTGACTTAGGCCCCAGCCCTATATCTCATATATATACACATATTTCAAAATGTGAGAAAATATGAAAATCTGAAGCACTTGTCTCAACCATTTCAGATAAGGGGATTTAACCTGTATTTCTGCCTGTACAGCTGCCCCCCAGCACACATTGATGCAAGCTACCTTCTAATGATGGGCTAATCTGTCCTCAGATCAAAAGATTTTATGTCCTCCTGCCATTTACACTACCACCTAACGGAGATTAGTGTTTAAAATACTAGGCTTTCAAATTATACAGAATTGGAAGAGAATGCAAATTTTGCAGATAATTAGCTGTGAATTTCTGGTTAACTTATTTCAACTTTCTGGGCCCTATTTTTGTAATATGAAAAGTGGGGCTTTAAAATAAGCTTAACTTACTGGGTTGTGAGGAGTGAGTTGTACCTGCAAGTACAGAAACCTCACTTGTGGTCATACAATGTTGACCACATTGTATCTATTAGCTAGTGACCCAGAATGTACCTCTTAATACACCTGAAATCTGAAATTCTAGCCAAACTTAAAGTTAAAACAGATCAGTAAACTTTCCTGTGTAGTTTTCCTTGACCTAGACTTTTTCCCGTGAAGTCATTATTTTTTTTTTACCAAGAAATGTTTTATTTTTCTTGCAGTAGCTTTGTTAATTGCACATGAAGTCATTATTAATCATCCTTTGATCTAACTTCCCAGAGCATTTTGTAATTCTTTTATTATAGTATACATTGCAATGTATTATTTTTATGAGTCCTCTCTCATATGAACAGTGAGTGTTGGTGGATGGGTGTAATGGCTTATTCACTTTGTATCCTGGGACACAGCACAGATTCAGTCTAAAATAGGCATTCAGCAATTGTTCACCAAATTGAACTTGTTAAAAGTGTGCACATCTTTAAAAAATATATATGGGGCGGGGAGAGATAGAGTTGTAGATGGACACAATATCTTTGTTTTATTTATTTTTATGTGGTTCTGAGGATTGAACCCAGTGCCTCACACATGCTACAACCCAAGCCCCATTTAAACATCTTATTTCCCTCCTCTTTACACTATTTATAGGTTGTTATGCTGAGCATTGAAAAGATAAGCCAGTGATCACATTTTCTAATCTTCCATTTTTATGAAATTATTTTGAGTAAATGCAATATGATATCCAGTCTTCAGAAACCAAACGTGGTGACTAGAATTAAATTTTGAAAAAGCAGGGGTATTGTTCTAAATTTGCATGGCTCTTTGGCACAGTGAAGTCGGCAGGGTTGCATCGCTGCCTTGGGAAGACTGCAGGAATTCATTAGCCACTCAGACAATATGATTTGGTGTTTCATGCTAGTCATCAGGCAGATGTTTAGACCTCGGAGAATGGATACAATGTTCTAAACAAAAAGGCAAGTGCTCAGTGCAATCCTTTAGTTATGATATGAAACATCTTCAATCGAAATTGCATTTGGCTGAACACACAGGGACAGTGTGATACACCAGATTTACCTATAATATTCACTAAGGATCGATTAGTTTTTCTCTCCACCAGAAAGATAGTTAGTACACAAAACGTGTGAAAAATGGCTGCTAGGATTGTCTTTTTTTGTTATTGTTGTTGAGAAATTACATATGTATAAAATAAACTGGATTTCTAGCTCCTTCTGAAAAATCAGACCTGGTCACATTTACACAGAACAATGCTCAGGGGCTGCTGGGGAGCAGCTGCCCACTGAGGAAGGTTGTTGCCCTTCCAGGTCCCATTCGTCAGTACCTGGTTGCCTTCATCCACTTATGCATCCTCTTCTGACCCTGCAGGACAGGCATTTGTACTTTCTACTCTTTCTTCTAAGCCTTAGTTTCCAAGTGTATAGAATTAGTATAGCAGCAACTTGCATGAGGGACTTCAGTAAGGATTAAATTAAGTAATGTTACTTCTGTGAAATGCCTCCTTCAATTCCTGATGCTGTAGTAAGTTCTCTGTAAATGTGTACTATTTCTTCTCCTCAAAGGCCAATATTTATTGAACTTCTTCTATGTGCCAAGTACTGGATTAAGTATGGAGATATAACAGTGACTAGTGCAGGTATTGTTCCTGCCTTCAGAGAGTTTATGTGTTAATACCACCCCCTCTGCAATAAAAAAAAGCAAGTTATAATGCTGTTGGGTAATGTGGGTTTTGTTTGTTTTATGAAACAAGGAGGTCGAGGTCATAGGGTTACTTTCAGAATCACTGCACTGAACTGAAAACAAAAACAGCAGAGAGGTCCTATGAAAAGGTCATTGAGCAGAACTTCCGCTAACAGATCCTCATTTGCATCCTTCCCATGATGCGGCTTCTTCCCCAGAGCGCCCTATCTCAGCAGATGGCCTTGGTATCCACTCAGCTGTTCAAGCCCAAAAGCCAGAAATATTTTGATTCCACTCTTTTCCTCTCTTCTGTCTCTCACAATGTTTAATTCATCAGCAAGTTCTGTCACCTCTTCTTACAAAGCATGTCCTAGATCTGTCCACCTCCCCACATCTGGACCGCTACCAACTGCTGTGGTCCAGGCCACCATCCCCTCTCCACCAGATAACTGCACAGCCTCTTGACACCTCCTCCTGCTTCCACTCCAGCAAACATTTGCTGTAAAGGGCCAAATTGTAAATGTTGTAGATTTTGTGGTGTCTGTTGCAGTCACTCAACTCTTCCCTTGTAACACAAAGTCGGCTATTGACGGTAACGAAATGACTGGGCACGGCAGTGTCCCAGTCAGCCTTTATTTACAAGAACAGGCTGCAAGCAGATTAGTGAGGGTGATTTTGTGAAAATGAAATAAGTTCATGTCACGTACTTATCTTAAATCCCTGAGAAATGGTTTTTCAAAGCAAGAGGAATACATCCCCAGCTTTCTCCATAATGGTCAGGCTGGTCCTCTTGGTCTAGCTCCTCTTTCTGCCTCAGCCATTGTATTCTCCATCCTGATTTTCAAAGGAAACAAGACAATGCCCTTCCCAGGGCTTTTATACTAGTTGCCCTGCACTGTCCTCACCCTTTCAGATGACTGATCCCTCTTTACATTGATCCTGGAGAATACTTCCTAACTTAAATTCAAGACTCCCTCCAAATGACAGCATCATCCATGACTGTTTATGTTCTTTCCCATGCTTACCACCATCTGAAAATTTCTTATTAACTTGGTTAATTTTGTAGAAGGTTCTTTAATTACAAGCTAGTTTAATAAGCCAGAGGCCAAAACTTAGACTACTGTTCTGTCCCCAGGGTTTAGTCCAGTACCAGGAGCAGAACATACTGGGAAAAGGGAAGGTAAGGGAGGCATTAAGAGGAACGGAAGGGATGGGAGAGGATAGAGAGAATAGAAGGGAGAGTGGACACAATCAATGCACCATACATTCATAGATGGAAATGTTACAGTGAAGCCCATGAATTAGCACATATTAACTTAAAAAGCACTTTTCAAAGGAAGAATAAACTATCAGGATAAACCACAGCACCAGTTCAAGCTGGACATCATTAAAGGCCTGCAAAACCTCGTCTCTCAGGGCACAGCTTTTTCTGTCCTCAACTAAGAATTGCAAAGTACAACGGGCCTCAGAAGATGGAATTGTAAAATCTTTTCAACCAGAAAGAATTTAAATTTCAGAAAGAAAAGGAATAAAATCCATCTAACAAAGAGCCTGTGTCATTGCTAAGTGTACCCATGGCTGTGTGGCTGGTCTTTGTCTCCCTGTGGCCCTCTGCTCATGCACGATGTCTGGAGGGAGGTACTTAAGGAAGAGATTTCTGAAAAGAGACTCTACAAAGCAAGGGCTTTGTTTCGGGGTGTTATTAATCTTTTTCTGTTCCTTTTTTTTTTTATTGTGTACTGGGGATGCTAGGCTAGTGCTATACCAACTGAGCTACAGCCTCAGCCCTTAATTTTTCTTTTTGTTTGAAGTATGAAAACCCAAAGATAAAATCTACATCCCCCAAACAGACCCTTTGACTTGAACAGGACACAGAAATTCTTTCTCTTAAAAGTCATCCTGACTCCTCACTGGAAAAATAAAACTATTATTTTTATAGGAAGATGGGAAATAATTTAATAAAATGTTAGTGCATTCTTTTGCTGAGAATGCCATAATGGAATACCACAGACAGGGTGACTTAAACAACAGAAATTTACTTTCTCACAGTTCTTGAGGCCAGAAGGTGGTGGTGAGGTTGGTCTCTGGTGAGGGCTCCCTTCTGGATTGCAGATGGCAGCCCTTTCACAGATTCCTTGCATGGCCTCTGCTCTGTGCATTAGGGGAGAGATTTCTGGTATTTCTTCCTCTCCTTGTCAATATACTAGTTCTGTCAAATCAGGGTCCCCAAATGTCCTTGTTTAATATTAATGACCTTCTCAAACCCTGTCTCAAATACAGTCACATTAAGGTTCAGGGCTTCCACATATGAATTTGAGGGGGACAAATCCAGTACATATCATTGAGGAGTCTGGCACGTTCAAATGCTGCAACGGACCTTAATAAAGGCTTCTCGAGAGCTTGTTTGGAGGTTCCAGCAGGTGAGCACAGGTACTTGTATACCCTTGACAGAAGAACAGTAATCCTTTATCAGGGAAGGTGGTCCTGTTCTACCTAGCACACAACTTCTGGAGGGACACACATGAAGTGGTGAAGGAGGAAGGGGACACCTGCCTAGCCAATCAGATCAGTCAAATCAACTGTGGCAATCAATGGGGTGACAGATATCGCAGCCAGATCACCCTTACATCTGAAGTAAAGGCTTCTTAATGAAGTGGGGGGAGGGTGGATAGTGTGTGTGTGTGTGTGTGTGTGTGTGTGTGTGTGTGTGTTTGAGCGAGGGTGTCTGTGTGTATGTTCTGGCAGCATTAATAGCACCCTGTTTGGTAATCTGTGCTTACTCTTTTTTTTTTCTTTTCTTGTTGACTGTCGTACATTCCATCACTTTTAATAATCTTGTAGCTTTTACCAAATTGAAGATTAGAATTTCTAAATAAACGAATGCTACATGTGAAATTCACTTTCTCAGTGAGACTGGAGAACAAAGGAAAGCCCTCCCCCGGGGCCTTTCTCACACATCTTGACAACACACAGGTCCACAGGGACATTTCTCATCCCTGGGGATGAGAACGAAGCTGTTTACCACCAATGGCCCCCCTTCTGTCATTTCTCATGTGTTTGGCCCTTTTGGGGTACCTTTCCCAAGTGACTTATTTATTTTCTGTTCTCTCATATTCACTTAAGTTTATTTCACAATATTCGTTACCTACCCTGAGGGAGATTTTAAATCTAGACAAGAGCAATTGCTCGAATGATAAGGAGCTATTCTTTAGTTGTTTGACCTGAAAATAATAAACTTTAACCTATCAAAACATTCTTGAGTACTTGCCATGATTTTTCATGAATATTCTTTTTTTATCACATCAGCAATCCTAAGAGGGAGATAGTATTCTTATTTTCTCTTTTTAGATGCAGTAACTGAGGTTTGGAGTGAGTAAGTAGAACAATCAAAAAAGTTAGTATCATGTCCAAGGTTTAATGTGAAAGTTGTTTCTTGTTTATTAGTCATTCATGCAGGAACTGAGCTCAAGTCTATTGTATTTAAGTGTCTGAATGTATGTCAAATATGTTCTATGCACCATTTGATTATTCATAATCCAAATTCCAATATGAAGTTCAATTTAGTCCAATATTGATTGGGTCTCTACTGCTTAGGAAACATTCTTAGGTAGGTTGACAGTGTGAGAGGCAGGGTCCTGCTCTTTAGATGACTGACAGATTGGCAGATATGACTGATACATGCACAACTAATAAAGCGCCAAGTGCCATAAAAATAGCTACCAGTGAGAGACCTGGAAGAGCAGAGGGGTAAGGAATAACCAGCTAGGATCTCCATTCAGGGAAGTCTGGGTTTGAGTCCTGGCTCTTTCACATGTAAGCTGCACAACTAAACAATTTTCTCTAAAGCATAGCTTCCTTCGCTTCCTTCTCTGTTAACTGAGGGTAAAGATCATCTCACTCACTAAGTCTGCTATGAGAATTAAATGAGATAGTACATGAATAGCAATGAATACTGTGCCTGGCACATAGTTAAACTTCAGTAAACACTACCACATATTGTTGCTTTCATTGTTTAGCTCTCAGGAAATCATTAGACTAAAGCAAAGACAGCCAAGCTGCCCATATTGCAGAAAATAAGATCACGGGTTTAGAGCTGAGAGATTTATATGCGTTCTAGACATCACATACCAGCTGTGTAGCTTTGGACATGTTTTCAACCTTTCTAAGCCTCAATTTCCTCCTCTATGAAATGGGAACAATGATGATATCAACTTGTAGCATATTGTGACGTATAATGGTAATGGTATCAGATATTTATATTGTAATTGCAATGTGTCAAGAACTGTTCTGAGAGATTTATAGGTACTGTGTCATATAATCCTCATAATAACCTTATTAAGCAGTACCTATCTTATCATTATCCCTGTTTCATACCTGAGGACTGTGAAATACAAGCTCCCAAGTTCACGCAGCCAGTGGAGTAGTAAAGCCTGATATTTCATACTCTTGAACACTTATGTGATCCTCTTCTCATTTGCTAGATAAGTCTCTGAAACTCTCAGCATTGTGCTCTGAAAAGTGTCAGTATTCAGAAAGTGTTCCTGATTATCGTCATAAAAAATAAGTAAGGAAAAATAGCCCCTCAGAGGAGGTAGCACATGAAATGCAACTTGAATAATATTAACACATTGATTTATAATAAGTATAAATAAATAAGCAAATAAATAGTCCAGCAAACCCAGAGAATTTTTGTACTTAGACATTCCAGACAGTGTAAATAGTTTCACAAAGATTCACAGGCAGGAAGGCACAGGGCATCTAGGGAGAATAGGGAGAATTCAGTTTGGTTGCAACATGGTGTGAGGGAGGTAGTCCAGGGCAATATGTCAGAAAAAGATAGCCTGGGGTGAAACTTTGGGATGGTTTCAATAAAATGTCAGAAATCTGGTGAGAGGAAGTCACTTACTGATTTGGAGTATTAAAGACACTGAATCTCAGGCGGTAACTTGGATGGCACCTTGAGATGGTTTGTAGGACAGTGCGGATAAAGGGGAGCCTAGTAGAAGGCTGCTGAATTCATTCACATGGCATATGATGAGGTCCCGAGGCTGACCTAGGAGCCAGGAGGATGTATCAGAACAGAACTGCAGCCTCTCTGTTGACTTCCATCTTTGATAATTGCCAATCATTATTGCTAATGGCCTCACATTTCAGGCCAACTTTTTCCCTGTGTTGTAATTTGTTTTCCTTCACTGGTTTAATTTATCCTCAGAACAGAAACTCTGTGCCTTTAGAAGTGTGGTTTAAAAAACCCCTTTTCTGCTTATATATGTAATGATTTCTAGGCTTTATCCCCAACTGAGAAATGGAGAAAAGCTCACTTCCCTGTGCTCCCTCGTTCGACTGTGCTTAACTGAATGCCTCTGTGCTGGTGAGACTTCTCTGGTTGCACATGGCACTTCCAAAACATAAAAGAACTTTGTGCTTTAAAGAGTGCCTAATGACTACTGGGCAAAAACATAGGCACTCCAGCATGTGGGCAGTAGGAGGCATTGATGCTTTGTGGAGTCTCTCTCTTGGCCTGTGAATCAGTGCTGTGTGATCATCAGTGAGCACTGGACACTGGCTAGCATTTTCTCAGGGAGTGCTGGTCCTGCTGAAGATTCTTAGGAGAAAAATTCAGTCTTCTGAGTTACAGCACAAACTCAGGGGCACTCGCTCCTTTAGTGACTTCATTTTGGGGGGTAGGATTTTTGTTGTTGTTGTTGTTTTTCGTTTTAGTGGGGAATGAACCTAGGGCCTTCTGCATACTAGGAAAGGACTTTATCACTGAGCTATATCCCCAGCATTTTTAAAAAATTTATTTTAATTTGAGACAGTGTCTTGTTAAGTTGCCAGCATGGCCTTGAACTTTCAGTCCTCCTGCTTTAGCATCCCAAGTAGCTGGGATTAGAGGTAGATACCATGGTGCCCACCTCAATTTCATTTTTTCCTAGTAAAATAAATGACTTAACTGTTCAAAGATGTAGGACTCATTAACAAACTATGCTGAAGCAAAGAACTGAATGGCTAGATTGCCAATTATAAAGTTAAATATATAAACTTCAGCAATGCTTTAAAAGAATGTATATAAGAATTTCTAAGTAATAACCATTTTTAGAAAAATGTGCTTTTATATTAATGAATGAATGAAGACACGTGAATCTTGAGGAAAACACAGTCTTATATAATTAATTAATATTTTGATGAGGATATTATTTGCTCTACAATGATGGGACTAGTTAATTCTTCTTGAGCATTTTACATGGTTCAAGTTCCATAATAAATAGTGTATTTACATATGTGTGTGTATACAGATTTATAGATTACATGTTTTCCTTCGTATACCTATTGTTTTATATATTTATCATATTTATTACATTTATATAATAATATTAATATATTTATATTTATGAACTAGTTTATAAAGCATAAGAAAACCTAGAGTCCCAGAAGAGCAATTGGTTTCAATAAATTGTCATTCTGGCATTTTGGAGTCCTTTGTGTTATTTCTCTTCATATTTTTCCTTCATGGATACAATTTACATCCCCAGATTTTCTCTAGGAGAAGATTGACTGTGGAACTACCACTACAAGACATGTCTGAATGAAGGGCCATGGAGAGTTTTAAAATTCTGATCAAGCCTTGCTACACCAAGGTAGCTTAGTTGGTTGATGGAGTGGCTTCCTCTGGCTGAGTCTAATACATGCAAAAATCCTCTTCTTTCTAATCATATATTTACCTTTAGAGTCTCCCAGTTTGGATCCTATACTCTCTGTGTCTCAAAATTTGTTATCATCTCCCCAGAATTTAGCCCTCTAAAAACATTCTCTATCTTCAACACAACTAACAATCAGAAATAATAATTTTAAGTACGAGTTGATATTGGTTAAGTATAGTTTCATATGTAATACTGTACTCCTATAAAACATGAGGTCTATTTCTATTATACTATGTGAATATATTAATCTTCATTAAAATTCTGGGCACAGTGTTTAAGAGTAAAGAATCTGAGGTTCAGAGAGTCTCTGAATAAGCAAATATACAAAAAGAAATTCACCAAATTCACACACTAAAATTGATGCCTTGTATCCTCATTTCCGAATAATATTGCCCCAAGACTATGTCTTTTCCTAAAAGACACAGCTAACAAAGTTGGTTCTTTAATCTTTGAGTTTCCAGTGAATACAAAGTTATAGATTGGAAGAGACTCTTATTATTCGTAGACTCACTAGCAGATGTGAGAAATGTTATCACTAACAACAAACGGGAAAGGAACAGAAGGTCATAAAAATCAAACTTGATTCTCTGAGGGTTGGGGGTGACAGGGGATAAGTGTCCTTATCCTCCTGCATAGACTCTATGGGTATAACCTGGCCACACCAAGTGGTTTCTAAATGCAAGCCATAATTATGTTGACACAGATGACAAAGACTTGGCTGCTTCTGGCATTCTCCATTCATAAAGCAAAGGGTGGTTAACGAAGCAGAATCCAGCGTAAGTCAGAACTTGGGGAATCTAAGAGAACAGGTCTGTAGGTGTCCAGATCATTTTAACACAGCTCCAGCTTCCTTTTCCTGAACTGGTTACTACTGTGCTGGTGTGCTGTCCTCGGGGCTCTGGTAAGTGTTCCCCTGAGGTTTGTGTGTCTCTGTTTTCCTGAAGGATCTGGTATTCAAGACGCACTCAGTGCAGCTTGCAGCACCTAGAATAGGGACTAAGGGTGGCAGATCTCATTTCCAAAGAGGATCTTGCATCTACATGACAGTGCTATGTCCACACACAGATCTGTATAGTCACAGAAATGCTGTGCAAGATTGAAAGACATGCAGCAGCCATTCAAAATCTTTACATGTTTCTACCATTGCAAAAAATTACTACAGCCTATAGCAACTATGATTAATTTTGTATAGTAAATATTAGAATGATTTTTATGAGGAACACGTATATTTCTTTGCAACTTTTGCTTAAAACAGTATTAATTGGTAATAGGTTTAAAATATAGAATAATTTTTGGAAAATTGTTTTGAAGTTTTTCTTTTTCTTAAGGTTCATTTAAATTATAATTATTAATACATATTAATTGTATAAATCAATGGGGATTCAGTGCTACTTCCATACATACATATACTGTGCATTCATCACGACTGCCTATCCTTCTTCTGCCCTTGCCACCCTCCTCTCCCTCCCTGCTGCTTGCTTTGGGTTTTTATTCATTTGCAATACAACTGGAGCCCCCAAAGTGGACGTGGCTTAAACCTCACTTAACTTTCAGTCTTGGGCAATGAATTTGTTAACATCAAAGTCTAGTAAACCTTCAAGAATCTGAGCACGTTCTTACGATGACATGGTTCAAGTTGGAACCTAGTGATTCCTTATAGATAGTGACTACCACAAAACATAACATGACAGGCTGGAGAAGACCTATTCCTTTGTCAAGTAGAGTTGGGGAACATTTTATTGGCCACCCTATGTCCTCTCCAGGTGCCCTTTGGAAACAGGCCGATTTTGTGTTGGTTCATTTATTTGTCTTTTTCTCTTTCAGAAAAAAATGAGGCAATTCACTTGAGAAAGAGAGAGACGGAGAGAGAGAGAGAGAGAGAGAGAGAGAGAGAGAGAGAGAGAGAGAGAGAGAGAAGAAAGGAGGGGAGGAAAGGAAGGAAGGAGAAGGAAAAAAGAGAATGAGCAAGGAAAGGGATATTGGATTCAGGCTTCTGATTAAACTTGGAAAAATGCCAGCCTCCACAGTGAAGCATAATTTTCAGTTCTATTTTTCAAGTCTGAACCTTTTGGAGAGGAACATGATTAAAAGGTTAAGGGCTTCCAGGGCCTTTCTGGTAGCTTCAGAGTATTCACCAGGAAACCACAGCCAACTTGAATATAATACCCTGGAGCAAAACCAAGAGAGGAGAAAAAAAAAAAATCCACTAGGCAGATTTTCTACATTCATTAGAATAGTAGGTGGCATGGAGCATTCCCTAATAAAAGCCCAGAGTAGCATTGCACAGTTCAATCAGGTAGCCTTTCTGAATTATTTTCTGGGGTAATGGAGCAAGTAAGGATAAATTGTTGATTCCAAACCTCATCCCATTAATGCTCAAGATATTTTAAAAATATCTGTGCTATAAGTTTCCTTTGAAATCAAGGTTTAATGCCTACATTTTATTCTAATTAAAATAAAAGATTTCTCCTCCACCCACACCCACTTCAGTACTATTATTCAACTTCCATTAGTGATTCCTGCATCCTTGGTAGGTTCAGTAGTCTTCGAGTGCTCAAAAGTTCCTTCAAATTAAATGGATAATGTGAGGTTTGTTTAGAAAGTGTGCTTGAGAATGAGGAACACTGGTTTGCCTCAGCACAGCTTTCTTGGCTCCAGAATTATGGTGTCTCCTGCAAGCTGTGTGATCAAGAGCATGAGGGTTACCTCATGAAGCACACTTCTCACCAAATAAATAAATAAGTAAATGAATAAATGAAGAAAAAATCAAAAGGATCAAGGAGTACTTTCTTTAGTGTAATGGGCAGATTCTTAAGATGATGATCTAAAGAACTGATACAGCAACTCAGTTATTTATTGTAGTAAGTGCTCATAATTGATTATGATTATGATTTGAAAGGTTTTTCATGGCAAGGAAACCAAATATTGCAGGTTGGAAAAGAGTATGCGAAATTTTTGAGAGAGAATAAAAATTTAGTCTTATTTCTGGTTTACAGTGCTATAGGTCAAGAAATATTGAAAAATACCTGCTGTGTGTCAGGCATTGTGCTAAATATTTTGTAAACTATTCCTCAATAATTAATTTTTCTAACACCAAAATAGGGTAGGGATGATAAAAAATAAGTTGAAAAAGAAACACCTGGAGAGGGGATGCTGGTCATCATTTCTTTAGGGACAAACTCACTTAACAAATGTAGGATTATATTCATAATGAGAACTTATTGACCCCAGCATACTGCTTTTTAAAATTTTTTTATTTATTTGTTCTAATTAGTTGAGCAGGACAGTAGAATGCATTTATGTATTTTGATAGATCATACGTAAATGGAGTATGCTCTCATTTTTATGATTATACATATTGTAGGATCACATTGGTCTTGCAGTCATACATGTACATGAGGTAATAATGTCTGTTTTCTTGACCATGCTGCCTGAATTAGCCCCTATCTCTCTATTCCTCACCTTGCTTTACTTTCTAAGTAGCACTTATCACCTGCCTCACTACATTCATATTTTTAGTTATTTTTTTATCTTCCTACATGTTTGCAAAATCCATGGTGCCATACTTCATCAATTGTTTCTCCTAGACCTGGAACATAGTAAATGCTCAATAAATTTTTTGAATATTTATGAAGGAAGGAATGAAATTGCTCCTTGCCACATAAAAGCTTAAGAATGCTTTGAAATATTAGATGGCATGATCCTAGGAGCCCAGGGTTTAAAGCAGGTCCCCCTGTATCATAATTGCATTGAATAAATAAGTATCAGGGTTTTTGAGACAACTCAGGAGGTCTCTGATTATCTTAAAGAGCATGTTGTAACCCTCCCAAACTCACTAAAAGATAAAACACAGTAGAATTAATATGTATATAACTCTCAGTGGTTGTGGACAACAAAGAGAGAACGTCACAGATAACATAGTTTCAAATTGTCCTTCCTTCCTTCCTTCTCTTTTTCAGTGCTCTTGATGACCCCAGTTCCTACCACATCATATGCTAACCAATTTCTCTACCACCCAGTGACACCCTCAGCCCCAAGTAGCCGTACAGTTTTTTGCAGTGTGGTTTTACAGCAGCACAGCTGTTGTGCTTTAGTGCAGTGTGCCTGTGTGTGTTTAAATGAGATTTCCAGCTGCAGCTTTCATTCTTTGTCCAACACTAATAGTATTGTCACCTTCATGGTTAAGGTCAGGTGATGTGGGGCAGCAGATGAAGTTCATCTTGAGTGCTGCTGCTTTTCAGCAGTTCACTGATGCATGCGCCCAGAGTTTATTCAGGCTCTGGTATTGATTGCACTGGCCATTGATTCTAAACTAGGAGTGTTAATTCAGTACTTAATTATAGCTTTCAGGCTTCCCCTAAAGCTAGAAAGAAAACGCTTTTTTGTGCCTTACTGAGGAAATGCTGTTTTTCTCTGGTTAAATATCTGGAATGAATATTATCCATCTCTATCAGTTTTCTGGGCAATTATTTTCTTTCACTGAGTAATGAATATATTACTAAAGACTCTGGACAATACATAATATTTTAAAACAAAGATTTCTTATTCTTTTCTAAAAATTATATATATGCATATATTTTTAGTTGTCAATTGATATTTATTTATTTATTTATATGTGGTGCTGATAATTGAACCCAGTGCTTCACACATGTCAAGCAAGTGCTGACCACGGAGCCACAACCTCAGCCCAAAGATTTCTTATTCTGGTAAATTAATCAAGGATGTGAGCAAAATTATTTGCTTCTAGGAAAAAGAATATACTTAAAACTTTTACCTTCTTACATATTAAATAACTTATGCATTCATTTTAGAAAATTTAGAAAACATAAATCAAATCAAAAGGATAGACATTAAATGCTACACATAATTCTCCTAAGAAATAGCATTTTGTCATGTGACATTCTGAGGTTAGAAAAGTTACATTTTTTTTAAAAAATGCAGTTATTGGAATTACGGTAAATATGTTCAGTGAAAATATTTTAATTTTGTATTTGGAGAATTACTGAAATTGTTTTAGTATTTACATAAGGTTTTTTCATGAAGTAATATCCTAATATGTAAATTAGCTGAGCAAGTTGATATTTTAGTTAATCATGGCTTTTGTAGCAGAATATATATGTGTATCTATATCTATATGTGTATGTGTGTATACATGCATATAACTGTAATATACTTTTTTGGTACCCAGGGGTGCTTAACCACTAAACCACATTCCCAGCCCTTTTGTTATTTTTTTTTTTTAATTTTTATTTTGAGACAGGGTCTCGTTAAGTTTCTGAGGGCCTTGCTAAGTTGCTGAGGCTGGTCTCGAACTTAAGATCTTCCTATCTTGACCTGAGTTGCTGGGATGCACCACTGAGCTTGACTGTAATATACTTCTCAGCCTGAAGGGAGGGAGCTCCCCATACTGATCAGCTTCATCCTAAGAAGTCAGGACTAGGTGAGGATGAGGAGTTTAGAATACTGTCAGGGGTGACAATAAATGCTCTCACTGGACCTTCCAGCTCTAGTGATTTATGACCACATTAGAATGCTTCCCCACATAAAAGAAATCCACAGCTGATTTTGAAGACAATGGCCCTCCTCACCAACCCTATATGTGAGACTTTCTCTTCAAGATGGATTGTAGTCATGGTAATAAGACATGCTTTCATTTTCCAAGCATGTATGAAGTGCCAATCACTATGCTGATCTCTGACCACGGAGACAAAACCTGATGTTGGTTTAGCCTTAGCTTTTGTCATGCCAGGGGATTTCAGGAAGATGAGAGAATACACAAGAGAAAGATTTCAGGATAAATTTGACCACTTTCAAATGTTTATGGAGATGCTGATACACTGAGTATCAGTGGGTATAACCTGGCACTGCAGGGCAGATTCATCAGGACAACTTCCAAATTCTACCCTGGGGAAGGCTATTGGTTAACTGGCAGAGAAAAGAGATATCAAGAGGCTTGTTCTTTAGGAACAAAACTATAACCAGACCTATTTGTCACAGTTCCCTCTCCAGTAATGTGCAGTCTCGCTTCACAGTGTGCTGATAATAAACACACTTTGGTTGTGTGTGGGATGGCAGTTAGTCCACAGTTCCTTCTTTAATCTGTGAAAGTGTGTCTTGCATTTTGCTTCTATAGTTAGTCATTGGACCTCTTTACATTCCCACCTTACATCTTATTGCCCACACATAACCTCATGCTGGAGTGTGTACAAGCCTTCTCACCCATGGTGACATCAGGCTAGAGCCAGATTGGCAGATTCAAAGTGGGGCTCAAGAAAAACACCCTGTGATTAGAGAGGACAGGGTCTGGTGTCCAGCAAATAAGATTTTCCATTGTTCAAGAGAGAGCTGTTTATTACGTTCATTATCAGTAATATTTAAAACAAGTACAGTTTGTGGAACATGAATCAAAACACTTCATTTTCATCTTACCATTGCTTTCTTTAAAATACGGATACTAAACATAGTCTTTCCATGATTCTGGATAGACAATAGGGGCTATCATTTATCTGGTCAGTGTAGATAGACCTGCGATCTCTTTTAATGATAGTCTTGTTTTAGAAAGTAGTCCGTCTAGTCTCAGAGATGAGCACACTCTGAACTTGAGTTTATGTGTGTGTGGGTGCCCTTGTCTTTTTCTCATCCTGCAGCCTCCTTGCTCTTCTCATCTCCCTCTCTAAAGTGCGAGCACTGGAAAGGGAAAGCGCAACAGGGACAGAGAAGGTATTGCTTGAACCTGTGCCACTTCCAGAGAGCTTCATGCTCTTTTCTCCTGTGGATTATTATTATTACTATTATTTATTTATTTTTTGTCCACAAGAGAAATAAGCTCAAAGCTGAGTTTGTGTCCATGGGCATTTGTGTGAGTCCTTCAAAGCCTGTTCCATGGGGTCCCACAGTTGTTACTCTCAGGAGCCAGGCATTGCTTCTCATGGCTGGCCACCCTTCAGGCTGCTGTCACTGTCTGAGCACACACCACATAGACCACGGAAAATCCAGTACTCCTTCCAGGTGCTGCTTTGGGACACATGCAAAAACAGCCCTGGGCCACCTCATCTCCTCATGTGGCATGAGAATGAGGAGAAGCTCACATATTCTTTGACCTTTGAGAGAGACAAGAGAAAATGCAGTCACCCTGCAGATCCAGAACACCCACCGTCTCTGGGAAGCAGCTCACTGGCCTCTCGGCTGTCCTCCACACTTCTTGGTGAAATTGCCTCCAGGTTCAAGTCTATTGCTTCAGGGTTCTAGGAGGCCCATCAAGCTCTCACTATGGGAGAAACCTCTTCCCGGAGAGGGTTAAGGGGCAGATGTGACTGACATACCATCTTACAGAACCTCTTTCTAAAACCACCCAAATGAATCACCTTCTTCTCATGCTGAAGCATTTTGTGTCCTATATCTCAATTAAAAATCCTTGGATGAAGTGTCAAAGACCATGAATCTGGTTCTTAAAATGTCCATTCTGATTTGATTTCTCTCTTTGATTTGCATTATCTATTATTCTCAGGCCTTAGAACTTGAACCTCAGCACCCTGTTACTCATGACCATCTCATGACCTGCTGAAATCTTATCCATCATGTGAGAAAACGGAAACTCTTGTCACACTCTTATCACACTTTGTCTTCAATGTAAAGATTAAAACTTAGAAAAGTAACTTGTTCAAGTTCATTTATTAGGTAAGTGGCAGAACAGTATTTGATCCTGAGCTTTTCTCACTCCAAAGCCCAAGCAAGCTCTTAATCATCAACTTCATATTTACTACATACTTACCATCATGAATCCAATGTCCTATAAAGGAAATTCTGAGGTATTCTGTCAGACCTATACATTGAATTTCCATACACTGTGTTTTTAAAAATTTCTCTGCAAAACATTTAAACCCACAATAACATTTTTAAAAATTCATATATATATGTGTACACACACACACACACACACACACACACACATATATTTATGGATTAAATAAGACACTTGTATTAACCTGGCCATTTAAGTCACCCAACTTAATCAAGAATTGTGACTGAATAATATTCCATTGTGTATATATACCACAGTTTCTTCATCCATTCATAGTAGCTGGATTCTGTTCATTAGAAGGATATCTAGGTTGGTTCCAAAATCTAGCTATTGTGAATTCAGCAACTATAAACATTGATGTGGCTGCATTACTGTAGTATGCTAATTTTAAGTCTTTTGGATATAAACCAAGGAGTGGGATAATTGGGTCAAAAGGTGGGTCCATTCCAATTTTTCTGAGGAATCTCCATACTGCTTTCCATAGTGGTTGCACCAACCATAGAAATGAAAAGTTGTACATAGTGAATCAAAATGCAGTCTGTAAAAATAAAAAAAAGAATTTAAAAAAAGAATTGTGGTTACTAGTTACTGGGGATAATAGGGCAAAGGGCAGGCAGAGAGATTGACAGCTCTATTACTATTTAATAGGAAGAATAAGTCCTAATTTTATATGATGCAGTAGGATAAATATAATTAAAAATAATGCATCATATATCCCAAAATAATTAGAAGGAATTTAAATGTATTCACTCTAAACAAATTATAAAAAATTTTTTAAAAACATCTGAACTTAAAAGGCAAATTGCAAAACAACCTGCAGAATACACCACAGAATCTAACAGTATTCAACAAATAATCAAGCCGTAGTAGCATTTAGTTAGTAAGTTAATTATGCCTTCCCTAAAGTCCCAAATGATAATAAGAAGTTGATTATTTGAATGTGAAAAAGTGATAATAAAGGTTAATATAAAAATTAGGAAAAAAATAATTCCAGCTACTGTTAATGAGAATATTATTTTCCAGTACAGGAAAGAATGTGTTTCATGAGCAGAATCTCAAAATCAGTCACCTTATGTTGTAATTAATCCTCATATGTTATTGTAAATAGCTAAACCTAGAGGTCTATCACAGTTTAATTGCATTCTGGGTCAGAATGTCTTAAGGATTAAAAAGTAGGAAAGTCATTCGAAGATCCTGCTCAGTGTAACATTTCCAATCTCAGAGGACAAATCTCTAAGTCAAAATCATCAACATCTCTGTTGAGGGAAGTTAAAATCTCAGTGCTATTTATTAGTGAGTGCTTTTATCTTCATTTATATCTATCTACAGGAAAAAGGTACTTAAATATCTTCTTCTAAAAAGCTATTTAAAGTCTTTGTTTCTTTCTAATTTGTTACTGGAAACAGAACCTAGGAACACTCTACCACTGAGCCATCACCAGCCTTTTTTATTTTTTCTTTGAGACAGGCTCTCACTAAGTTGCTTAAGAACTTGCTAAGTTACTGAGTCTGATCAGAAGTCTCGAACTTATGATCTTCTTCTTTTAAACTCTGGAATTGCAGGCATGCTCCACTGCACCCAGCAAAGTCCTGCTTTATAACACAGCAAGAACAAGGTTACACTCAACAAGGCTAGAACAGGGGACAGAGAAAAAATTCACAGTAATCATCTGCCTCAGCTCTATACTCAGTTTTATTGGGAGATGTTTTGACATTAAAGTGGGAAGTATTTTCATTCAGCCAGATGAAGCATTATTTAAATTTCAGAACATACAACAGACTGGGTGCAGTGACACATGCCTGCAATTCCAGTGGCTCAGGAGGCTGAGGCAGGATGATTGCAAGTTCAAAACCAGCCTCAGCAACTTAGCAAGGTCCTAAGCAACTCAGTGAGACCCTGTCTCTAAATAAAAATACCACACACACCATAAAGGGCTGGGGATGTGACTCAATGGTTAAGTGCCCCTGGGGGCTGGATTGCCAATACCAAAAAGAAAACAGACCAAAAAAAAAAAAAAAAAAAAAAAAGGTGAAGTACACATAACATTCAAAATCTCTATTTTTATAATGAATATTTCTGTAAATATCTTGAATTTTGTCCAAATCTGTGTTCTTTAATGAAGACTGCTGGGTCTGACATCAGGAAGTCAGAAAATATTTTACGTGAAAGGATGAATATTTATCCCTGTGGCAAGAAAAGTGAATGGTGAACAGCATTCAGGGTGAATAGCAATTAAGGATATCTCAGATCTTATCCTATTAAACTGTGTCTTCTAGAAAACTTCCCTTTTCTCCCCTAATTTGGGAAGTCAACTGGGAAATAGTTATAAAGATCTGTTGTCAAGATTGGCCTAAAATTACTCCTAGTTACCCGAATATCTCTAGTAGTAACAATACAGAACTCACATGAAATTTGTGGAAAAAAAACCCATACACTCAACCTCAAAAATCTTTAAAACCCATGGTTTTGATTTAGTGAACTCTAAGAAATCTCCTCAGCATTAACAGAACATTAGCTAATGTTCTTTAAATTAAATGGATTAATCTTCCTAGAATATCTGTTGTGATGTTTGAAATAAAATTTTAATTTTAATCAACCAGAAAATTAAATGAATTAGAAAATCCCATCCTTTGAGAAGCAGATTACTGTATTTCCTTTATAAGTCAGGTGGAGGAAGGAGGGGTGAGAAAGAGGACTAGTTTATAATCATCGCCCCATCTAAGAAGGCCTCAGTTGCCCAGTGTGAACTCAGATCAGAACCCGTCTGTCCAACTCCTGACTTCCAGTTTAGTGCTCATTAGACTTCTCTATGCTGACTTCATTATTTCTACATATGGAGTCTGTACTAGGTTCCTGAAAGTAGCACCACTGAAAATCTAGGCCTACAAAAACAGAATATTGTTAACTAAAGCTAATCATCATTAGGAATTGGATCTCTCAATTGGTGGAAATTTTTGCAGGATGATACCTGTAATAATAATAAGCAATATTTGAAGTGTGCTTTACCATTTGAAAATCATTTTCATATTCTCTGCATTGTCTGATTTGAGTTTCATGCAACTCACTTTGTTCAAATATGGGAACTAAGATAGCTTCAGTAATCTGGTCAAGATCACATTGTTGGTCTTGTTGAGCCAGCACTCTAACAGAGGTCTGGCAGGACAGAGACACATTAAAGTGGAGTTGCTTGAATGGCAAGGATCTCAGAACACACCATCTTCCGGGCCTGACCCATCATATGCTGAACCAAAGGAATCCCCTGAAAAGGGTGTCTCTGTTTCATCTTGCAAAACTACTTGAAGGAGCTACTTGCTTTGCTTTTCTCAGCACAGCATTTCCTTCTTACATAGATGTCTGCAGGGGTCCTCAGTCCCTGCCCCCAACACAAAGGATAAATCAGACTCTGTTCGCACCCATGAGAAACAGAAGGTGGTTTATTAGCAGTTTGCTATGATCTGCATGCAGTTTGTAAATCTTACCCCAAATCAATATCTGTTGTCCTTCTTGGAAAGTGGTTGGTTTTGTCAATAACCTCACATAATAAGATGGAGAAGCAGCAATGGTAAGTGGAAGAATGAAAAGTTAGTCAAGAATAAAGGGGGAAAACTAAGAGGCACAGGGAGCAGAATCAGAAACACCAGCATTCCATGATGGTGATTCGGAGAGGTGAGAATGAAGTAGGGCAGTGACAGCACCAACCTTATAGAGATAAGCGTTCGTTATCGCCCCTGCCTTAGTGAACACAGCCAGGATGTTGCCTATTTCAGTTTTCCTATCTCTGTGCTGCTCTCAAATCTAAAGTGAATATGTTATAACGAGTAAGTTTTTTTTCCCTATTTTTATCTAATTTATTTAATAAGTACAATTTGGTGACAACTATCTGTTGACTATTGTGCTCATCAAAGGGAATGAAATAATACCATCTCTCTAAGAACTTCAAAGTTTAATAGATTTTAAAAAATCCTTACCTCAGCCATGATTTAATTACAAGTACTTTCACACAGCTAATTTCTTATCAATTTAAAAAATGTAAACATCATAAAGATCCTAATCTTAGATATATTCTTGAAAAAAAACAGGAATTCTAATATAACATAGTAATATCAAATGGCATGATGGTGTCAGATATGTCAAAATTTCATGTAATGAAAGATAAATATCACCTCTTAAGCTGGGTTTCAGTCCTGATCTCATGAAAAATTACAGGCTGTGTGACATTGGGCAAGCTGCTTACCCTCTCTAGCCTTAGACTCTGTTCTCAGAGGATGAGATAGCACTTACCTCGTTGGGATTTCACAAAGACTAACAGTGTGATGCAGGCAAGACCCTCAGTAGTTAGTAAATGTTCAGCACACAATTGATATTATTATCACTAATATTAGTTTTAGTGTTATCTCTCATTATTATCTGAAAGAACACGATAAGCCCTGTGTTTTCTCCTATATCCACATTGAGGTAGTCAGGAAGAAATAGCCTTGTATAAACTTAGTATGTGTGAGACCCTGGGTTTAATCCCCAGTACTCCAGGAAAAAAATAAATAAAAGAAAGAAAGGAGGGGGAAAAAAAAGAGGGAGGAAAGGAGAGGAGAGAAGAGGAGAGAGGAGAGGAGAAGAAAGGAAAGAAAGCCCTATATAAAATTCTAACACACCCAACTTTACTACAAGTGATGGAGTCATGACTGTTTTCTGTGTTGATATCAGCAGTTGTGAACTGAACTTCAGTGACCCCACAAATACCTGCTGAAAGACTTTAACAATTGCTCCATCCAAACTGGAGAACATCATGCTAAGTGAAAGAAGTCAAACTCAGAAATGCCAACATTGACTGTTTTCTCTCACATGAAGAATCTAGAGTAAAATAAAGGAAAGGGGGAGGGGAAAATAGGAAAACATGAAGAAACAATCAGATATAAATTAATAGATGAGCAAAAGGATGTCTAGTAGAGGAAGGAGAATAGAGGGGGTGAGAGAAGTCAGTAGGGAAAAGGATGGGTCATGAACTGAAATCAATTTCCATGCATATATTATGAACCCAACTACTGTGTATAACTATGAAGGTCTAGTTTTAAAAACAGAGACAGAGAAACAAAAAGAATTGCTTCATTCACGCGGGGGACAGGCACAAAATAGCAATGATTGCAAATGAAGCCACTAATCTGTTTTATAGTTATTTTGGGCTATATGGGAAATACATGGAGTCACATGACCTTCTTTCTTAGATGCCATTTAATCAAACTTTATACTGAGTCAATTAAATATGCTGAAAATAATTTAGTGAACATGGACTGGAAACACAAAATGGAAGGAATTTGGAGGTGCACACCTGGAGTCTTCATTAACCACCTTTCTTAAAAGAAAACTCAGGGTCAAGGGAACAGGTCACTTGTACAGTTACAGGTTACATTTGCTCAGTAATATTCAGTTTTTAAAATCCATGATGTTCCAAGATTTTCTGTAGTGATGTTTTGTATGCACAACACACTGATCCTAATTGAAATGCTGAGTAGTTTGTTTCTCTGAGGCTCAAATTCTCCATACATCTTCTGAATATCAAATACCAAGAACAATGTTAAAACACTGGGAAATGTGCAGAATAAATGTGTTATGTCGGGTTTCTGCCATGATACCAAGAACAGCTATTTTCCAAACCATCCTCAGCCCCAGATGGCTGGAAACAGAATAGTTTTGAAATCTAGGTGACCTATTTTTCAAAACTATTGTTGCTATTATCTTGGAGGAAAATAATCTAGACAAAAGGAAGAGGGAATGATTGTGTTTGCTGGGACTCTGAATTTGAAGTTCTTTTTCCTGGATAAACATGATTGTGGATTTAAGAGATCATGAATACAAGTGCATGTTATTTTAGGAAGTGCTGTTTTCAGACCCCCTGTAAAAGTCTCATCCAGAATTCCTCCAAATATTTTTCCTTTATTCTGAAAGCTTCCGAAGTAGAGAGACTGTGTAATTATTGTCCAGACCTGGACACTTAGAGCGCAGTTCATAGTTATGCCAGGACAGCAGGTGTGAGTGAACAAGGTCTGTCCACAGTGAACTGGAGTTTGGCTTGTTTCCCTAACACATTGCCTTTGAGCCCATTCATTGCCTTCCAGTCTACCAACCTTACCTCCATTCTTCTGCTAAAGAAAAAAATTATTCATAATCCTTGATAATGCATAGTAAGAAAGACTTTATTTAGTATTATAACTATAGGTAGGGGGACTACTGCATTGGGGTCTTATGGTGGGGAGGAAGATTGGGCTCAACTCTGAATGCAGTGGGAAAGTGGGAACCTATAACCAAGGAGCAGGGAGGGACCAGTGAATGGAAATTTACCAAGAGAAAACATCAGGTATAAAGAGTAGAGGTCTAGCTAACCTGACACGCCAGGATTCTCATGAAGACAGCCCATAGAGATCAGACGTCACCTGGGAGTGATGGAGAATGAGCAACTCAAGCAGATATAGAGGATGGGGAGTTCTTGCTAAAAACTTCCAAAGTTAGTTGCTAAAGCTGTATTTTACAAGTGCATAGATGGACCTCAGGGGAGTTTCAGGACCCTGATCAAAGTCTGGTGAAGCAAAAAAGAACTCTTTGTCACTTCCATACAGTTCTTATCTGCTTGCATTCATTATCATCCTTCTAATGGAAACTGAAAATCATTCAGACTTGGGGTATAGTTAAAAGAATAGGGCAGAGGATATAGCCCAGTGATAGAGCACTTGCCTAGTATTCATGAGGCCCTGGGTTCAATCCCCAGCATCAAAACAAAAACAAAAAGCCAAGCATCTTAGGCTAGGAAACCACCTAGCATATCAGTCTCCAGGAACCATTTATTGAACATTTTCTATGTGCAAGGCACAATGGCAAGCACGTTGCCTATGGTAATTTTACTTAGCTTTTGCAACCATCTTTTCAGATAACTGTTACTCTCATTTTATAGACAGCAAAGTGAGGCTTAGAAAAGTTAAGCCATTTCTATGGTCTTGTAGATGGCATAACCAAGTGCACTTCTAACCAGGCATAGCCAACCTCACCTTTGCTTCCTTATTTACAACTCTCTGCTGCATTTCCTTTAACTCCTCCATCTCCTCTACTTTGTTCAGAAAGTTTTTCCGGGAATAAATATTTCACAGAACAAAGTGTTTTGTTGGACAACATCTAAGCCTGCTAACCCTTGAATTTATAATACTTTAGGGAACACAAAGCTTGGTGATTTTTCTGTATTCCTCCCAGCCCAGTTTTGTTGTTCATTTGTTGTTGTTGTTTTGTTTTGTTTTTTTGTTTTTTGTTTAATTCTACCAGAGCATCTTCTTTGTGTTTCCAAAGTGCAGTCTCAGGCATCCTTTAATTTACCTTCAAGAAGTGAGGAGGGGATATAGACAAGATTGGAATTATGACTTTATGACTAAAAAACCAAACATGGAAGGGGTGAATGTCTTGACCAAGGTCATGGGTCTATGACTAAAATTAATGTTGACCAACTCTTAAGTCAAGGACATCCTGATGTACTATGTGAGAAATTCCAACTTCCTCCCTTCTTCCTTTCTCTTCCCTTCCCCTTCCCTCCCATGCTCACCTTCCCTCCTTCCTTCCTCCCTTCTTTCCTTATTTATCAGGACAGTGGTTTTAAAGGAAAAGAGAACTTAGCACATTTTTGATCCAGCTCTGAGAATCAGCTCCCACTTCCCTAACCTGGGAAGACTCAAACATGAAGAGAGAGCTTCCTTCTGTGTTGCTCTTCCTTGAGTTTGAGCTGAGCCTCCCCTTAGCCTGGTTAACTGGAGGGATTTAGCAAATTGCTCTGACCTGAATTTCTTCTCATTACATGAAAATGTTAGTAGTTCTTATCTTATAAAGTTTCTTGATGGACTTTAGGGGGCAATACCTATAGGAGACATAGCCCAATGCTGGGTACACTAAATATACAACACTCACTATTTTTCTTTTTATTGTTCTTATGATTGAAAACAACCAAAAAAACCCAAGAAAAACATAAGAACATACTGCTGTATACCAACTTGCCTCATTATATGAAGCTGCAGGTGTGGTAAACAAATGGGAGGAAGATGACAGAAATAAGGGGGGTGTTGGTGTTCATCACCTGAGCACATGGTAAGGTGGATGGTGTGAGGGAGCAGCCGTGCATTGAAGTGCTCTAGAATGAAAGGCAGAGTTGGAGCTCAGTGCCTTGGATTCCCAGACCTAGCTCAGCACTCAACAAATACCAAGAATTGAAAAAGTAATCTGTGATTAAAAGATAATTTGTTTAACTTCTTACTTCTCTGTAATCCTATCACCTAGCAGTATGTCTGGCACAAAGTCCCTACAAGTCTGCTTAAGTGAGTTGTTCTTTATCATGACCAGCATCCTCTGGATGTTGAATTGCATTTGATTGAAGTCTCTTTGGAGATGGAAACATGTTTTCCACCAGGTAGTGAGAAAATATTAGGCCCTTGTACCACAGTGTCTCCCAGGTATGTTCTATACCTCTCCTTTTGGAATTTAGATTATTCCATTTTTTCAAAGAGCTGATGTGTTTAGGTTGCCTTTCCTGGGCTACTGTAAAGAGGCAGCTATGTAGAGATATCTGGGGGATAAGACAGAATGAGTGTTTTTTAAGCCAAGTGGTGTTCTTTCCTGTTATCTCTAATGGTGGTTTATAAAGACTGCATAATGAATGAGACACAAGGCAGAGCAGCAATTGCTAAAAATAACTGTGTAAAAGGCACAGAGAGCAAGAGAGAAGTATCAACTTATTACTTTATTTGACCAGTGATTACCTGATTTCAAAAATTGCTTATGATTTTACATGTGGAATTGAGAAAAAAGAAATTCTTTATTTGAAAACTGACCAAATATCACCCTAGAATATTGCCTAAATTAATGTTTATAGCCCAAAGAAAATTGGAATAGAATATATGACCTCAAATATACAAAGTCACATGTTAGATCATGTTTGAATATTTTAAAATTATACAATTATTTCCTATTTTTGGAAGAGTTATTTAACATGATCTATATTAATTTGAAAAGCTTCTAGTTAACATAGATGGAAAGCTGCCAATTTGTGGAATCGAGTTTTATTCTCTGAAGATGAAATATATTTTCACAGATTAAGTAGAAGAAATAAAACTATTTTTTCTTAAAATTTTATGTAAGCTAGAAAGTGGGCTTAAAATTATATTGTTATATGTTAGTTTAGAAAATGTTTATAAGATGCTAAGATATTAAATGCCAAGTAAATCAACACATTTGTAAAATGCATGTTTCTGGATTCTGTGTGTGGTTATGTAAGTTCTGTGATGCTTTTCTTCTCTAGTTTTGATATTAAAATGAAAGTACCAGGATATAAAGTAAAAACAGTTTAGAAAGACCATCTCTTATGAAATGCAAAATTTATTATTTATATTCTAAAATTTTCACTGTCTTTTAATGCTCTATGGTTAAATTTTTCAAAATTCAAAATGCAATCAATCACATAACTTTCTTATGAAACTCATGTTGCAAATCCAAAAGTTGTTTGGGAAATCATGGAGGGAAATTTTCAAGAAAAAACTACTTCTTACATAAGGAACCTCAGATGTATGCAAAATACACAATTAAAAAATATATGAAAAGAGAGAGAACACAGGGAGGGAAATGAAGGAGAGGAGGGGAGAGAAGGTGAGAGGAGAACAGAGAGGAAAATAACTAAAAAGAGCAAGGAGACAAACCTGAAACCTGTGATAACAAGTTACAACAGCATCCTTAAAAGATTGCACAGGTATTTATAAAATCATGAGGGTGAAAATTGCAACCAGATGCAAAATACTAAGATTAGTCATTTGCAGTAAAAGTTGGTAGAAGGTACAAACAGCAGCATTGATTTTGGAAATGTTATAGATTTGTGGGACCCTTTCGAAGTAGTTTAGTCACCTATTTTAAAATGGTGCACCATAAAATAATTCTGTGTCATAAATGATTTGTGAAAACCCAAGATAAATAGGAGTGATAGCCATTGAGAGGAAGGCTGGTGGTCCCATATTTTTTGAAATACTTTTGTCACTAGGTGACTGCTTCCCAAGAAGTCCTAGCCCTGGGAAAAATGAAGAAGGTGCTACTTATTTCCTCCCACACTGGATTGTGTGAGAAATATGATTTAAGCATAATAATATCATTAAATGTCTTGAGAGGCTATCTGTTATTTGGAGAATTTTATAAAAAACCTTCTGCTATGATTATGGTTTTGTCCATTTCTCTTTATAACTTGGATGACCTTTGCTTTATGTCTATATTGAGCATACATTAATAGATATATTAATAGATAGCATACAAATTTAGAATTGGCTTATCCTGCTAGGGGAAATTGAATTTCATCATTATTAAGTTACTCCTTTTATATCCAGTAAAATCTATTTTTCTGTTATTAATGTAGCCACTACAGGTTTCTTTCAATTTGGTTTTTATGTTATATATACTTCGGTAACATTTACATGTTATTTTATGTCTTTATGTAATAAACTCTTTAAAGAGCATATGACTTTGACATTTCTAGTTGCTTGGCTTTTTTCCCACTGTGCTTATTTTTATCTTTTAATTGGCATATTTAATTCGTCACATTTAATGTAATTACTGATATTTGAACTTACATCTGCTACCTCATTATGTTTTCTGTTTGCCCAAATAATTATTTTTCCACCTCTTTCTTGAGTTCTTTTGGATTATGGGAAAATTTTAATCAATTTCTTTCTTCTATTAATTTAGAAGTTATGGACTATTGTTTTAGTGTTAATCATATTATTACCTTATCAAAATCCAAAATTAATATACAGATTTATCTTCCTCCTAGACCTTATAACCATGTTTACCCTTCTTGAATTATACAATCAGATGTTATTAGTTTTGTGAATTATAATTACATATACATATCATAAACAATATTCATATTTTCAAATAACAGATGTTCATTTATGTATGCCCAGATATTTGTCCCTTTTCCTACTCCTCATTCCATCCCATATCATCTTCCTTCTGCCTAAAGAACATCCTTCATGTGTTTCTTTAATATGCATCTAGAATGTCTTTGTTTCCTCCTTATTTTTGAAGGATGCTTTCAGTGGGCACAGGACTCTAATTGGCAGTAACTGTCTTTCAGCATATTGAAAATACCTTCCCACTGTTCTCTGCTGCTGTTGAGAAGGCAGCTGTCAGTTTAACTGTTACTTGTGTGTAGGCTAGCCATCTCTTTTCCTCTGACAGCCTATAAGATTACATTTCCTCTTTGCCTTTGATTTTTGCTGATATTCACTGGACTTCTTGACTCTTTTTGATTAGCATGTTGCATCAATTATAGAAAAAAATTAGCCATTATCTCTTCCTACACTGCCTCTGCCCTGTTCAGTCTCTGGGATTCTTCCATGCCTCTGTTGAAGATAGCACAGACTTTCATGCTGTATCCTCCATGCCTTTTATCCTCTTTCATCTCTTAGGCTGTTTTCCATCTTGCTATCTCTCCCTGCTTTTGACCTTTCTTTCATTTCTTGATTCGCTTTCTCTTCTAAACTCCCAATAAATTCATGCATTGAGCTCTTAAATTTGGTTGCTATTTTTTAGTTTTATAATTTCTGTTTTGTTCTTTCCCCCATCTCCTATATCATTTTTTATATTTCCAAGTTGCCTTTAAAATGTTCAGTGTTGGCTTTTATCTCCTTGAATTAAGGGAGCATAGTGTTTTCCAGGACCTTTGTGCTGACCGTGGTATTTGAAGTCTTTGCGTGCCTGTTGTCTCTTGGTTCTGCTAGTCTTGTCTCCTCCTGTGTTTGGTTACCTTTGTGTGCTGTGGTTGGTGTCTTGATAATAATAGAGTTTGAGTTCACCCCAGGCAATTTGCTTTTGCCTTTCCCAGGTTTGTGGTAATAACAATCTGAAATTACCTTAATCTAAATCAGGTTTTAAATTTTTCCAGGTCACCCAGATCACTTGCAGTCAAACTGTAGTCCTTACTAGCTCCCATTTACCTTTATTTGTCTTTAGAATGTGACACTCTGAGTTCCTAGCCTAAAACAAGGATAGTTTACCTAGATTCCCCCTCTCACCCCATGAGTCTGTCAAAAGCACACATCAGCCTCTGAACCATCTCTCCTGGATCAGCAAATACCACTGTAGCAAAATCCCCAGGAGGACTCTGTGTTCTTGGCTGTGGGCTCCTATTTTCCACCTAGATCTCGGCCTGGTAATTCTTTTTAATCTTGTTTGCTTTTTATTGCTTTTTGAAATTGCAGGGGTTTTCCCCCTAGTCTTTTAAATTATCTTGATTGGTTGCGGATTGGATAGAATCACCCAGTCTGCCATTAATTAAATAGAATCCCCATTGTACTCATAAATTTTACTATTTTTTCCTCCTGTTCATTTCCTCATAAGTAAAACAAATTGGAGGGAGGTGTCAGCTGTTTCTTTGAATTGTTCTAAGCAAATTGATAATGGAAAGCACTAAGAATAATACTCAATACATAGCAGAATGCTTAAGTTTAGGTTATATGGTTTTTCCTAATATTTTGTTGTTTATTTTATTTTATTTATTCATTTATTTATTTATTTATTATTTATTTATTTTGGAACCAGGGATTGAACTCAGGGGCACATAAACACTGAGTTAAATCCTCAGCCCTTCCTATTTTTTTTTATTTTGAGACCAAATCTCTCTTAGTTGCTTACTTAGGGCCTCGCTAAGTTGCTGAGGCTGGACTTGAATTTGTGATCCTCCTGCCTCAGCCTCCCAAGCCACTGGAATTACCGGCGTGTTCCACCAAGCCAGGCTTGTTTATTAAAAACATCTCATGTAAGCAAAATCTGAGCCAACTACATTATATCATTCCTAGCTGTCAATATGAAATGTAAAATGAACCAACTTAGTTTTGTACAATGAATCATTAATACTCAGAAGAATGTTGTTTATTTTTGGAGCTTTCCAGTTTTGACAGTGCCTTTCCCTCTCACTCCCCTCTTCCCATACACACACTTCTAAATCAGCAGCCCAGTTCCTTAAAGGAACCCTGCCTACCTAGAGTTGCTCTGATTTATGAGTTCAGCATAACAAAGAGAATGTATCTCAGTCCTCAGCATTCTGGACAGCACTACTGCTCAGGCTTTTGAGAAGGAGAATGGGAAGTGTCTGCCTTTGAAGGGAAATGTGCACTCATCCATTTCTGCTTTTAAGCGTTCATAGGCATGACCATTATTTCCATCAGAGTGGAAGGGGTGTGTGCTCAGCGCTGCGTGGTTATGTTGTCTAAATCAAGACGGATGAGGGAGCAACAGAGCGAAACGCCCAATTCCTCGATTTAAAATGTCCCCCCCTCCTGCCTCTACTAACTGACATTGGCAAAGCAATTTTGCAATGTGAGAAAGCCTCACAAAGAGATGGGATGCAGCCCTGTGGGAGTACTGTCAGTGGAAGGACTCCAGTCTTTGTTCCCTGACATATTTGTTCCTACTTTTTTGGGTTTCATATGATTTTAGAAAGCTATTTGTGCAAAGTAGGATCATTTTCATACCAAAATAATTTATTTTTATATTTTAATTTTTATTCTTATTTATTTATTTATTTTTATTTTTACAGACTGCATTTTGATTCACTGTACACAAATGGGGTACAACTTTTCATTTTTATGGTTGTGCACGATGTAGATTCATACCATTCGTATAATCATACATGTACGTAGGGTAATGTCATCTATCTCATTCCACCATCTTTCTTACTGAAAATAAATCTTGAAACAAAAATTTGTAAAACACAGACAAAAAGACACTGTCTAATCCGTTCTGTCATGTAATGGAGGTGGAAACAGTTCTAGAAAGCGTAAGTTGCTTCATCACAAGTAAAATTGACTGACTCCCTTCCCCTGGCCCAGGCAGCCCAGGGGAAGCTGTATGTTTCCTGGAGTCGCTGGAAGATGTGACTTCTTCAGGTGCGTATGGGTTGTAACCAAAAAGGACTGGCCAGAGCAGAAGAAGCAGTTCGGCCAGATGTAGTTAAGAAACTGAAGACAGAAGACAAAGACAGAGGTCAGAACGTGGGAGATTCAGATCAGAAAACAGAATTCGAGGTGCAACATGGCGTAAGTTTTCAGGTCCTCGGTTGTGAATAAAGCAAGGTCAGTTTGTTCAAAACTCCGAATAGCTGGTAGGATGTTTTAAGGAGGCATAAGCCTCATAGCTGATAAAGGTATCTTTATCAAGACCATAAAAATCTATCATTTATTCAAAATTTGCTCTGTGTCACAGATTATGATCTATACCAGTTGCTTCTTTAACCCTCTCAAAAACCCAAGACATCAGTGATAATACTATTCCATTTTTATCATTGAGGAAACTGAGGCATAATAAAATGATGTCACCCCCGCGTCCCATAAGTATCCATCTTCCTTAAGCTGTCTGCGCTCTAACCAATACACTATCCTTTCTCTGTGTGTGAAGAAAAAAACACATCCCTTTTATTCACAACTGAGTCCCCACTGCCAAACAAGCTATCATGTGCAAAGTAAATTTTTGTTGAATGAATTAATAAATGACTAAATAAGCAGAGTGTTCCAGTTATCATCACTTTTGTGGGCTGGCAACTACCTAGATATGACTCTAGGAAACTGCAGGCTCTTGGTTTGATGGACCTTTCTTCTTATACCAGGCCCAAGCATCTACTTCTTGGCCCTAATGATTATGTTCATTTACATCATGTTCTCAAAGTGTCCATGAAAATAAAAGGAAGAAAAGTTATTTGTTTTAAGGTAGATGCATTCATGTCTCTATTATTGTTAGTTGTTATTATTTAACATGGTATCTTTTCAACATTTGTGAATGATGTTCAGAACAATTTAAAAACATAGACTTTTGGCTTAAATAAAAAATAACATAATTATTTTTTTTTCCTCTCCGTTCAGAAGCATTCATTTGTCACCTAGCACTTCACTGCCTGGAATGTATCTTTATAACTGATTCAGAAATCTGCATCAAGATATAAAATAATATTGCTCTACATTTGCATAATGTAATTAAGTTTTCAGAGCCGTTTCCCATCACATCTATCATTTTATTTTATGTTTCTTTTCAGCAGAGCCTTGGTGAATTTTGAATTCATGGTGCCATAATAATATATAGTTGAATATCATTAAAACATTGATATTGAGGGATAAAACTACAACCTTCATTTGTACAGCATTATATAAACTGATTCCACATATATTATTTTAATGGACCTCACAACAACTCTGAGACAGGGTTAGAGCAATTGTTATAATCTTCATTTTACAGACCAGGAAATGGAGCCACAAAAGTTAATTGACTTGTTTCTGAAGGTCACCAATCAGTAAGTGACAAAGCCCGGAATGGATTCTAGGACTTTTGATTTTTAAGCCTGTGCTTTTTAAATTCTTTCTTCTCCATGACACTTTGCTGTATATAACATTATAGCTTTTGATTTTAGATATTTTCTTGACCATTATTTTTTTCCTTCCTTCCTTCCCTTTTTCTCTTCTTTTCTGAGCTGATATATTTGAAAGAAGAAGTGATAAAACTGTATATTGTAGCAGGACGTATGTATCTCTATAATGTTATAAATCAGTCATAACATTTTAACATTTTTTTTAAAATATGCAAAAGAAAAAACTCCAAGATTCCTTGAAGAATAAATAGACCAATCCTGCAATTGTGCAGATGAATACACTGATTCCCAAGGAAATTAAATGATTTTTTCCCAAGTTCATGAAGGAAGTTCATTGCCAAAGGCCTCATAATGGATCTCATGCTTTCTAACTCCTTTATTCATTGAATACTCCTCTGGATTTTATTAAGCCTCTATTAATTATAAACCACTCTGTTAGGCACTGCAGGATGCAAATAACAAGTAGAACATGATTGTCTTTAAATAATTTCTAGCCTAATCAATGAACATACACATTGATAAATAAAATGCTATGTAGAATATGACAGGATCTTTTTTAAAAAGTACCATCAGATCAAAAGAGGAAAGACTAGAATAATATCTGCACCTCCTATTTTCTTTACATTGAGTTCAGAGAAGTCATTAATATATCAAGGATTTATTATATTTTGAAAAATCTTGAAACATTATACATAAGTATACATACATATTTAGAGAGATGCTTTTATAGCTTCATGTGATTATGTATAGAAGGCAATTGTAGGTGTGTGTATATATAACTAAGCATAGATGTGCACGTAAGTACTTTTAGTGATGTGTGTGTATTTACAGATTCATGAAAGAGTCCTAGTAGACACTGAGTTCTTCTTACCTCCCTTAATTTAAGTTTTCCCAGTACAATTACAAAATATCACTTAAACACTGCACGACTCCGTAAAGCTCTACTGTACGTCGTCCATAGGGAAGATCTTATGGACGGCCAGTTCAATGCCTTGATTAATTCAGAATGCCCCCTTTTAGATTGAACATCACTCCTAGACCCCTCTGCTCTCATCGCCAGTTCTAGCCATTGACTAAATCTGGGGGGTGGCGATTTTGACAAGAAAACAAACTGTGTTGAGACAGTGACGGCTGTTTCACCACTCCAGGTGAATAAGGCCACCCTACCCTGTCGGGCAGCTGCCTTGGCTCACCCTGCAAGCAACCCCAGCTGCACAGCCATTTAACACTCACAGATTGAGCCAGGAAGGCCCCAGCACTACAAATGCCCCATGCCTTGACCTTTGAGATCACCCACAGTGTGGTGCTTCCTTGAGTAAGGCACAATTCTTTGCATTTTGTAACATTGATTGGGGCTAACATCTTTTTAGGGAAAAAAAAAAAGTCAACTTTAAGAAGCAACTCAATTTCAGGAACATCGAGATATAGTGGGGAAAGTTCAGGTTAGAATAAAAAGAAAACGTGAAAACTGTGAAGAAGAAATAAGTTTAAAGAACTATTTATTCTGTTGCATGATTATTAAACTAATTCTAAAGAAGGCATAAGGGTTGGTAATCATATATCCAACCTGTTTCTACTCCTACATGACTAGCAGTTAATGAAGTCAGGGTCTTGAAATGTGATGTCTTGGAAATCACTGGGCACTTGCTAAAAACAAAGATTTCCAGTTCTCACCTCCCAGCTCCTAAATCAGAATTTACATGGGTGCAGAATAATATCTGTGTTTTTACCAAACTCCTCTGGTAAGACTGATATTCTTCAAGACTTGGTAATTAATATCTGAAACCGAGAGCTGAGGGAAACATGAATCTTTCTTTGGTTCCCATTTCTTTTTTATTTTATTTTGACTTTGCAGTTTTGTTTGCCTTTTTCTTTTCTTTTCTTTCTTTTTCTTCTTATTTTTTGTTGCACTGGGGCTTGAATCCAGGGCCTCACACATGCTGGACAAGTGCTTTACCACTGAGCTATGTCACCCACTCTTTTCATTTCTTATTTTGGGACAAGATCTCACTAAATTGCAGAGGCTGTCCTCAAACTTGCCACCTTCCTGCCTCAACTTCCTCAGTAGTTGGGATTATAAGTATGGGCCGCCACCCTCATTGCCATATTGTTTTCAAATTGATATTATCCTTCCCTTGTCACTCGAATGCTAGTTCTTTTAAATTTCACCTCTTGTATCTAAATGTGTAAAATATTTTATTTTTTGACTCAATAATTGCACACTTCTAGGAATATCTCCTAAGGACCTTTCTTAGAAAACAGGCAAATACTTAATAAAAATGTAAACGATCTCTTCTCTGACTTCCCATCTTGGAAAAAATGCTGAAAAATTACCCCAGCTTAAGTTTTTTTCTTACTTTCCTCAAACCAATGATGGAGCTGATATGGAACAGCCTAAGTTCTCTCCTGTGGAAGTCAGATCAAGGCTCCGTCTAACCTCCTTCTTCCTCTCCTTTTTGTTAAGATTCTTCACTTATTATTCTTACCTGATTTACAGAGCAGTCATTGACTCATCACAAGTTGATTAGAAAACCTACTATTATGCATTACCTCTACAGTCAGTCAAGCATTTTGGAAGGGCAGTGCATGATGGAAATGTTCAATTTTCCACACTTTGCATTTCTCTGAGCAATAGCAGCATGCAAGTTGAGTAAGAGGATCTCAAGTAGTCTGGGAGTGGGGCCTGTCGCTCTGGGACAGTTAGATATTAACCCAATATCTTTTAGGACACGAATAGATTTTTTTCCTAGAGTACTATACTTATTGTTGCATATACTAGAAAAATATTACTAACACAACACAACTATGTTTTATAATGTTTGCCTATGTTGAGGCTAAAATAAATGGACTTTAAGGGGGAAGAATGAGTTGGTCTAAAGAAAAACTAACTGAACAATATATGTGGATAGAGGGAAATTGTGACAAAAGCACACAATGCCGAACATTCCAGAAACTCTGCATTGATGAATGCTGGTTGCACATCTGACCTGGGACCTTGGCATTGTGAGGAGCACATGTTCCTTTCTGGGAATTGACAGGTTGGCTGTTCTCGCTGGGTACTTCACACAGTGCTTGGCACGTAGAGTTAATTAATTTATCTATATTAAATCACAGTGTCTCTTTAACTGCCTGTGTAGAAAAATGTGTTTCACACACCCTCAAAGAAGATCTGGGAGCGCAACACACAGGTGAACACATAAGCTCTGACAGTGAAAAGAAAGAGACATAAATCTCAACCCCTTCCTGACTTGCATTCTCCACGTAAATCAATCAACTTCTCTAGAGTCTGAGTTTTGCCATCTGACAGATGGAGACAATATTCAGGTAGATTGTCACTTTCAGGATAAATGATAGAATCGACATAAAGTTCTAATCTTAGTATGTGGTTTGTGGTGTGTACTAGGTACTCTGGTATTATTGCTATTGTTTGCTTTTTCGTTTGTATCAGAGATTAAACCTAGGGGTACTTAACCATTGAGCCATATCCCCTTTTCTTATCCGCTTTTTCTTTTTTAATTTTATTTTGAGACAGGGTCTTGCTAAGTTGCTTAGGGCCTTGCTAAGGTCTTGAAGCTGGCCTTGAACTTGTGATCCTCCTGCCTCCCAAGCAGCTGCAATTAAGACATGCGCCACTGCTCCCAGCATTGTTTACTTTCTTAAAGGGATGTACATTATACTAGTACATTATACTAGTATTGAGAAAAAGAGTCTGTGAGTACTCGTGACAAAAGATGTTAATGCACAAGCATTACCAAGAAGGGAATAATTTAAGGAAGAGGGATAAGGTAGCGGAGGAAACTACTGATGAAATACCTCAGCCAGGGTCCCCATGCCCTTCCTTGACAATGTGGACTGAGCATAGTTGCTGGCCTCACACCCATTCCTGATACTCAAGTCTCACTGAAGGTAGAAAAGGGAAACAACCCTTTTGAGTCTCTCTAGAACTTTAACCAAGTTGAGTTACTTCTGTGAGAGTCCTTAACATGTTTTAACATCCTCCTGTCAAATCTCAATTTTATTTTTTCATAACCACATGATCTTCCATTATAGATACTGATACTTAGGCTCTTTCTAGTGTTTTACTACCTGAAAAATTACTATGTTTAGCCTTGTAGAAACATCATTTCACCTGTGTGCAATACACCTATAGCATAATGTCTAAATCAATGGGTATGTTCTGTTCAATTGTCGAGTATGTTGTCAGAAGATTGTTCCACAGAAAGCTGGTGCTAGTTACACACCTACTATAATACAGGTAAGTTTCCTCATGTCTGCACTAAAACAGCGCCTTTAAAACATATTTTTTATCTCTGTAAAAATATGCAATTATAGTTTCAAATTGCAAGTCCTTAATTATGCATAAGATTGAGCTTCTGCTCTTCTAACCCTCTGTGTCAAACTGAAGGACCAACCTTGTAGCTGCACACTGTATTCTGAGGATAGGTAAAAGCACTTCATCCTGGAATTGACCTTGAATCACACTTAGCCCAGTTCCCTCACTTTGCAGATCTGTAAGGGGAATCCCTAAGTAGAACAGGTTTTGCCAACTTTCACATAGGACCTCGAACATATTCTTTCCTTAACAAGTTGTCATTCACTGTCTCTGAGTTAAGTGTGGTTTGAATTCTTTTCCCAGCTCCAGTAACCCACTGCTTAAGGTGCAGAAAACAAGTGACTTTGTAAGAATTTTGCAGTTCAAACCCAGCTTGATCAGTCCAAGTTTTCCTGCACATTCATAATGGGCTTAAGTGATGCAAAAGGCATTCCAAGGAACCAAAAAATCAGAGACGATTATCATTAAAAGCAAAGAATATTCTCTCTTGAGCACCAATGTGCATATTCCCAGGAGATTTCGTATGCATCCTGGGCATGGCAGATGATGAGATAAAATCATCTCGCCTGATTTGCGTGCAGATGTTTTCAGGCACTTTGTCATTCACACCCTGCTATGTTGTTAGAGCTATTTTCTCTCCCTGGCTCCACCCCATAAGTGCTGTGTCCTTTAGAAAAGTGAATACACGCAGCTCCGCTGGGCTCTGACTGCCTTCACACCCGACATGTGAAGTGCTGCTGCTTTGGAGAAGCTTCCTCACTCCACCCCACAGCCTTTCTCCACAGTCAGAATAACTGACAGTATTAAATATCAAGGTGATTGAAAGATATTTAGAAGTCAAGGAAGTAAACACTCTGCCCGACTTCACCAATGAGTAAGGACTGAGCCACAGAATCTGTGGAGAAGCTGACTGATTATTGCTGGGTAATTTAGTCCTCTGGAGGATGGATCTCTCCTCCTTGGTTGACCATCTTCTTCCTCATTTACTTTGATGTTAGAAACTCCTTTCCCTTCGCTTACAACAAAGACCCTAGTAGTGAAAAGCGTACAGGGAAGGAAAGGTACAACATCACCTCATAGAGAAGAAAAGCATAGGAGAACTGGAGGTTAGCACTAGACACCCCATTAACTCACTATGGGACTGAAATTAAGTCCCAGCATTTCCTGAATTTTTTTATTGCTGAGGCTCCCACTGCTTTGAAATCCTGGGACAGGTGTTGCCCCCTCATGGAAACCCCTGTTGCAGATTCCATCCATTGCACATTTTCCCCAGGTGTACTTGTCAGGAGTCTTCCTTTTGTCCTCCACAGAAACATAACTAAAACTGATGTTGTAGGAAAGGTAATTATTTATCTCGTGTAAATGGGAAATCTCGAGTATCTCTTGAGAACAGAGATAGGGCTATACTCAAGCCTGTTCGGTTCATCCATTTTTATCTTGCTTCCTCTCAGACTCCCTCCTTCTTGGCTTCTGCTGTTCAGTGTTAGTTCTTCCCTTGTGCGAGCGAGGTAACCACTAGCAGATCAAGAGCAATAGCCCCTCAACTCCAGAATTTAAATAGTCCTACCAAAAGTCCTGGAGTAGAGTTTCACTAGAAAAAATTGTGTCCATCCTAGAATCAGTTACTCTGGATTATTAGGTACCAACTTTTTACCAGAGAAGTAGGAGAGAATTAGAAGGGGAAATTCACCTGATTCTATTGAAATTATACTAAGAATGGATGAGGGGTGGTTCCCCAGTCGAGGTCCTGTTATTAGAAGAATATAGAGATGATGGGCAAGAAAAATGAATGGTCAGTAGTGGCTTAGCCCACTCAGACTGCTAAACAAAATGCCTTGAACTGGGTAATTTAGAAACACAGAATTCATTGCTCACAGTTCTAAGGTCAGTGTACCAGCAGACTTGGTGTCTGATGAGGGCCATTTCCTCCTAGATGGTGCCTTCTTGTTGCATCTTCAGATGGCAAAAGAGGCAAGCAAATTCCCTCACTGATGGCATGTCACTGATGGCGTCCATGAGGATGCAGCACTCTTGGCCTGATCACCTCCTAAGGGTCCGCCTCTTAACACCTAGGGGTTAGGCTTCGACGTATGAATTGCGTGGGGGAACAGGGGGACATGCATTCACACCATAGCAGTATCATCGGAACCTAACTTTTTCTAACACGAAGACTCCTTCCTTACCTTTCAAGTAGAGGTTGTCTTTCATCTTGCACTCGCTGTGCCCATGAGGAGAAGGAATCAGCATTCTCTTCATCTTTAAAACATTCTGCCTCCACTGTCCAACCACAAAGCAGTCTCTGACGGCAAAGTGAATTAACTTACTTCTCAGTCTTTGGATCTACCTCTATTTCCAGGAAGCCCTTTTCCTCTCATCCATAATCCTACTCTTTTTCTTTATCTCATTTCTTTCATTTGTCATGTTTTCTTTCATGGCATCGGGTCCTTACCATATTCTGACCCCACAGTTCCCTAAAAAAAAAAAATTATCACCATTATCAGCTTCCAAGTTTCTACATGTTGTGACCCCCTGCTATCACCCTCTTCCTCCCTCAGTTTCGTACAGTCACAGCGATTCTTCATAAATGTTCCAACATATTGCACATGCTCAAATGTCAGAGCTGTCATTTATTTTGCACTCCCTGCTAGAATGAAATTGTTCACAACAGTTCTGTGCTCCCTCTGAAAATAATTAGAAAAGCCAGATGTGTTACAACACAATGATATTATAAAGGATCAGAAAGCTATAGAAACAAGGAAGATAAGAGGGAATTAAAATCCCAGAGAGGCAACAAACATTCAGAGGCCATCTGAAGATCTGCAGTTGAGTTTTCCCTCAGACATTTGCTAATTCCTGTCTCTGGTTAGGGACTAAGGATGTGGACTTGGCCCTGGAAAGTGTTTTTAGTAGTGAAAAAGTGAGAAAACTCAAAAACATAAATGAATTTCCCCCATAAGACACTTGCTGAATTCTAAAGCTGCTGTTATCACCTCAAATATTACTCCTCTCTAGGTTTGCCCCCTTTCTCTCCTCAGAAATCCCAAGAAATAAACATTAGACTTTCTCAATCTGATTCCTGTTTGTTTGCACTACTCACACATTTGTCAACTGCTCTATTCATATTATTCATATCGATGAGTAATTTCTTCAGATCCGTTTTCCACTTCACTAATTGTATTTTCATTTGTAGCTAATTTTGGTCTCACTACCCATTTATTTTCAATTATAATTATTTTTCTTCTTCCTAAAGTTTCACTTTGTATAATTTTATGTCCCTTACTTCTTTGCTTGTGTTTTCAGTCCTTCCAACATTTTTTTTTTCATACCAAGAATTGAGTCCAGGGGCCCTTAACCACTGAGCCACATACCCAGCCCTTTTTAATATTTTATTTAGAAACAGGGTCTTGCTGAAGTTGGCTTTGCACTCATGATCCTCCTGCCTCAGCCTCTTGAGCTGCTGGGATTACAGGTCTGCACCACCATGCCCAGCTCAGTCCCTTATTTTTAATACTTTTATATTTCCAATATAAAAATTATTTTGTGCCTAATCATTGCCACATTTTAATTTTTTTTAGTCTTATTATGTTGGCAGATCCTCTCTCCCCTCAGGATAGTTTTCTGCCTTGGAATTTTATCTGGAGGAATTTTTTGAGGTGTGCATGCAAAAGATGTTTCTCCAAAGACATTTTGAGTTTGCTTCTCCCCTATTCCCCAGAAACACTAGTCTTTCAACCAGAATGTTTTTAACTAATCATTTGTAGCATGCACTACTGTGAGGAAGACTGGTGGCTCCATGTCAGAAGATAATTTTACCCCTTCTTCCATCAGCAAGTTGGAAATGGTGTTCTATTTGGTGTTCCAGTGCAGCAGGGTGAAATTTAGTCCTCTCTGGGAACCCAGTTTTATGCAGGCCTCATGATAAGTTAGCCCTACATTTGAAAAAACACTAGGGTTTGTTTCCTTCCCCAGTGCCCAATGGTCATCCCATTTGGAAGATACTGGGATAAAGCCAACTACAGTGTTGATTTATATTTCTCGAATCCTGTTTTCATTCTGTTATTGGCTTTTGCTATTGTTCTTAAGGCAGAAATTTTAAGTGATTTTTTTTAAAGTGGATAATATGTTCAAGAAAACTAGGTCACTCTATGTAGAAAAGAAACCCTTCTCAATTCCTCACTATTCCTCAAGACACCCAGCCCTAACTCCGCCTCGGTTGCCTTTTTACCTACCCTTTCCCATGGTCTTACTCGTGTTTAAGACTCCCTCATTGTTTTTCCACTAGTGTAGTAACTTCCGAGGATGACTGTCACCTCTGTCAATCATCCTCTCTTGCCCTGAAAATCTCTGTACATTTATCTTTTTTTATTTCCACCTGGGCTAGAGCCTGAGTCCATCTCGTGTAACAATTGCAGTAGTTTTCTGACTGTAACCCAGCTTGACTTACTAGCACCCAAGTCTGCTTCTGTTGTGCATTTGCTCAAACCATCAGCAATTCCTGTTGCTTGCTAAGTAAGGCATTTACTTGGCCTGAACTGCCTTGCTTGTTACATTTTCCTTAAAATTCCCCTTAGCCTGCAGCTCAAACATGGTGTGCCTTGGTGCTTTTCCTAACGTATATAAAAGGTAGATGTACATTTATATGCGTTAGTAGATTAGGGTCATGAGCAAAGGCCAGGAGGGACAAAAGAATACAGTCCAATTTTAGGAAAAGCTAGGTAATGAAAACATCCTCAATAGCCAAATCTTAGATAAAACAGATTGTGATAAATGAGGCTCAAGCCAGATTGTGAAGAACTTTCAATATTTAGAAAGTGGTATCATTCCGTGGGTCACGGAGCACAAACCAAAGTCCATATTTTATTTACTTTTGTACTACCACTTCTGTGCAACTTTAGGGAGCATCCATGAATGACATCCCCTGACATTGTGCAACATGTCAGTCCTAGTAAGCCTCACACTCTGTAGAGCAATATCTTAAACATGGCGGGCATGTAGTATATGCTCAATAAATTTTGTCCAAAATCCACAGGGATCTGTTTGGTATTCTGTTTTCTGCTTCCTAACCTTTGCTTAGACAGGAAATTAGGGCTATTAGCACCCCCTATAGTGGGAAGATCTCCATAAAATATTGTTAACCTTTGTCTTTCTTTTAACGTGGAAACAACTATCATAATACTGTATTCACATTTTAGTCACTAGATCTGTTACAGCTTTAAAATAATGAAAGTGTTATATTGCATCAACGTGCTAGAAAAATGTTTCAATTCATATATAACCTGTGTCTCAGTTTAAGTCAAGCAGGTATGCCAACATGTAGACTTCAGCTTCTAAAACCCAGTATATAGTAAGTGAATACAAATTATGAGAAGTTCATGAGCATTCTCTCTCTCTCTCTCTCTCTCTCTACACATACACACACACACACACACACACACACACACACGCATATGCACATGCGCGTGCACACCTCCACTTCTGTGGTAATAGAGAAGGAAAATAGAGAAGTGAGACTTGTTTTTCCTGATGGGAAGCAAGGAAGGAAGGAATGTTGCAGTGGGAAGAGCACCATTGCCACTAAATAATGCCTGAAGAGGGAAGCCTGCTCAACGGGCTCTTTACACAGGAAATGTGGGAACCATTAGTCCAACGTCCTTCATAAATTTCACCTATCTGGAGTCTAAGAAAAGAAAGACTACATCCTTGAGAGTCTTCTACAGGTGGGTGCGGCTGGAAGCCAGGCAATTTGATGCCATTTTACTGTTTTTTTTTTTTTTTCTTCTCCCCCTCTCAACTACTAAAGGCTTTTCTTTCTTTAAGCTCGTGTTAAAGAGCACTTAATTGAGTTGGGTTGTTGGCAGCTATCTATAAATTGCCAAATTTAGAACAAGAATCATTCCTTAAGAGTCCTGGGCATTAATACTTGTCATGTCTTTAGCATGATCATTAATATTCATCCTATCTAGAACGTAAGAATGAGGGGAGAAAACCCTTCCAGTCCTCTAACAACAGCCCTATAGAAACCAAATTGCTTGCTTGCATGCACTTTTATTATTCTGTGCTTCAAGTTATTCAGCCTTCAGTGTAGAACTGTAAGCAAACAAAATTTGTCACAATTGGATCACTCTGAATATCTATGTACGGATATTGGCCAGAAGAACCAGAGATATAAAATTTAATGTCTGTGCTTGACACGACAGTTTAGTACCCTGTATTTTATTTTCTTCATTTGACACTTGGATCTGTTTTTACTGTATATTTCTCAAACATGTATTCTGACCCTTCAACAGCAAGGAAGAATGACTTGACAATACTCAGAAATGAGCAAAGTTTGAGAAACAGGCAGATTCAGAAGAAGTAACGTGTGAGAGGCCAAAATTATACACCAGACTGTACAGGCTACAGATGGAAATTGCCAGTCACAAGGAGGGAAGTGGGAGGGAGGCAGGAAGGGAAGAATGGCAAGCAGCCTCTTGGACAGGCACAGCCTATCAATTTCACCATAATGAAAGAGGATCTATGGGAATCTTGTTGGCAAGGGTCGTTTTCCTGCAGTCTTTCCAGCTCCTAGGAAGTCCTGACCTGGAGTAATGACTGCTTGTGGTGTAGACAGCCAACCGAGGAGTCTTACTTCTTTTTTGTTTATCCTTGATATGACTGTGACTCCACAATTAACCACAAATTAAAATGGGAGACACCCAAAAGGAGAATAAGCCGCTGGCATTCCCCAGGACAATGAACTTCAATCCTTTCTAGTGAAAATAGAGCATTAAAGGAAATTTGAAAAGATTGTTGTTTTTCTAGTGTAGGCAATTCTGACGTCCAGCAGATAATTTCACATTAAATCTAAGACTGAATGAGAATGATCACGTTTGACACCATGTTTGGTTATTGTATTCATCAATTTAAATATATTAATTAGCCATAAAATTCTTTGTGCTGTTAGAATGAGATTTTTGTTTGTTTGTTTGTTTGTTTTTGGCACTGGTGATTCAACCCAGGGTCACTTAAACACTAAGTCACATCCCCAGCCCTGTTTATATTTTTTATTTTGAGATAGGGTCTCACTAATTTGCTTAGTGCCTTGCTAAGTTATTGCGGCTGGTTTTGAACTTGGGATCCTCCTCCTTCAACTTCCTGAGCCACTGGGATTATAAGCATGTGCCACTGTGCTGGGCACAAGGTATTGTTTTGATAAAAGGAAACATCAAATATGATGCTTAATGAATTTGGTTTTCTGAAATCTGTCTTGTCTGATCAGAAATTCAGTCTTCAAGTGGAAGAGTATAACAATTAAGCTGAGTTTTTCACAATTTTTGAAATTTTGACTTGATAGGACTGAAACTGAATTACAGAGTGTTGAAATTAAAAACTATCATAAAAATAAATTGATGCCTTTTAAGAAATGAAGTAAGGAATTTAATTCCAGTGTTTTGTTTTGTTTTTTAACATCTCATTTCATGCTCCTTACTGTTGTCAAAACAAAAGGTCTAATGAAGTTTTCGGCACATTTTATTACAAGAAATGTTTGCAAAATCTCTTTCCCATCCCTATCCCCATGTATCATTCCTCTATTTTACTCATTGCTTTTTTTTTTAATATTTTTTTGGTTGTTCATGAACCTTTATTTTATTCATTTATTTATATGTGGTGCTGAGAATGAAACCCAGTGCCTCACACATGCTAGGCAAGCGCTCTATCACTGAGCCACAACCCCAATCCCATTACTCATTGCTTTTTAATTCCTAATGAGGAAAAAGGAAAATGGTTTATAATTTGTAGTTATGATCTAGATAAGTGAGGTTATCTCAATGACTACCATGGTCTCATCAAATGTCAGATGTCCAATAGTAATCATAATAACTAGGTTTTTCTCTGTGCCAGCTACTTCAGTATGTGAGCTTAGTAGGTCCAAACAACTCCTCCATAAGGCAGAAATTAAAGACTGGGCAGAGGGAACCCAAACAATATACCCATTGGCAATTGGCTAGAGTTGGTCTTTAAATCTGGGTTCTGACTCCAGAGCACTGTCCTTAAGTCCAAAACAACATCTTTTTTTTTTCAGTAATTTTTTAAAAATACATGATTATTTGATTACTTTTATATGTAGCTAACCTTAAAGATAGAAAGAAAATAGTAAAAAAATATTTACTGTTTCCATTAAACAAAATCTATGTGTAATTTGTATTATATACAGAAGTGACGGCACAAATAATTACTATCATGCCTTTTGATAATACGATGAAATGATAAAGAACATCAGACCCTCTAACTTACAGAAAGGCATGATTTATTTTCCTGCTTCATGGTCTTGCCTTCTCTACCATCGGCATCAGTGCCGACGGTTTCTCTCGTACCATGAACTGTTTTGTCAATGCTGTCATCGCCCACAGACTTTTAAAAAGACAAATGTTCTAAATCTAACTCAGCAAGAGCAAAAAAGGATGTTGAGAGAGGAGAGCTTGGCTTTGCTTTTGGTTGGGCCCTTTCCCCATGTTGAGAGAGGAGAGCTTGGCTTTGCTTTTGGATGGGCCCTTTCCCCATGTCCCCAAGCCAAGACTACAAGTGCTTTGCTTTCTCCATGTCATTCACCAACCCACACATGCACTCACTCTCTTTTGCTTAAAATTGTGCATTGACTGCTGCACTGCTGGTACGCTATCCCTGCTTTCACAGGGATTCTGCGTAATGGGGAAATGAATATGGATCAAAAAATCGAACAGAAGATCACAGTTTATAATATACCCAATAAAATGAAAACATGCCCTCAAAGAACCTGACCTGGTCTGGAAAACCCAGGAAGACCTCTGGAATCGTTTCCTAGGGCTACCACAACAAATTACCACAAACAGTGAGGCTTACACGTCAGAAATGCATTCTCTCACCTTAGAGGCAGAAATCAGGTGTCAGGAGGAGAAACTAGTCCTTGGTTTGTAGACATATCACCGGCTTCAGTCTCTACCTTCATCTTTTTTTGGCATTCTCCACTGTAGGGGTCTGTGTGTTTGTGTCTTAATTTCCTACTTCTTCAAGGGACACTAATCCTTGAATTAGGGCCCATCCAAATTCAGTGTGACCTCTTCTTAACTTGATAACATATGCAAAGACCATATTTACAAATACAGTGAATTCCTAAGTAACAGGAGTTAGGACTCGTGTTTTTGAGTCACACAGCTCAACCTGCATGAGACAATGCCTTCCTGGAATCAATTGCATTTGAGCCCTGATATTCGATTCTAGAAAGAGACGTCTCTGCAAAGGCCCTGGGGCATGCAAAAGCATCCTATTTGAAGACTTATGGAGACAGAAAACACATGCACAAGGAATCACAGGAGCCAAGGGACTCAAGGTGTGCACCCACAGGTGCTGGCCAGAGGTTCCCATCACAGACTCCCTTCCCAGGAGGTGTGGGCATCACAAACCTGGGCATCTTCACTCCAACTCTGCAGCCCACTGATCAACCTGCTCCCTCCTGTGCCCATGAGTAGAACGAGGGAAAGGAGAATTTGGGCTGCTGAAGGACAGGGAGCCTAGGAGGCAAAGCCGCCCTCAGAGCCATGGTCTGGGTTGTGGCACAGAGTTTGAAGATGACTTGAGTTAAATCTCAGCTTTGTGAGAACTTGAGTGGGTGATTTCAAGATTCTAAGCCCCAGTTTTCTCATCTCAAGATGAGGAGAGTCGTGTGTGCCTCAGGTGCCACTGTGGACATTAAATGAAACAAAGCATGTTCCTTCATAAACTTGTAATGAGAAGAAAGAACGCCACTTGGAATAGGGAAGATAGAAAACCTTGACCTTTTAAGCCTCGCACAGTTCATCCAAATGATTTCATGGTAACAGCAGAAGCGAGTGGAACAGAGGGGAATTACTAATAGCTTTTCCCAATCTGTATCCCATGGAGGAGGTGAGAAGGTTAATAATAACAATAACATTTAATCTGTGCACATTGGAGAAGGCGGGAGTGTTAATAAGAATCCTTTTAATAACTGGCCACATGCACTGTGCTTTATGGTAACAGTGCCTTCTTAGACACAGTTTCATGTAATGCTTGTGTCTTCCAAACTCCATTTAAAACTGAAACTTACATGTCTAGGGGATGAGAGCACTTTTAAATGCAAACCTATCTGCTAGCACACTGCCAGGAGTGGTTGATCACATTAATTTGGAAAGGCTGAAGTGAGGGGCAAGAAGACCATGGCACGCGAAGAAATGGACAAAGGAGGCCAGAGCCAAGCACCAAGCACCCAACCCATGATGGCCCCGGAGACAGGAGAGAAGTTGAACCTAGGACCTATCCTTTTCACTCTGAAGCTTTTGGCAGCTCCAGAAACAGACCCAAATATGTAATTTGTCAGAGTTGTGGTCAAGGTGGGGCTTAATCAGGCAGAATGTGACACAGGTGTATCTTGCAGTGGCCAGGAGGCTGCCGGCAGTAAGCTGCAGACTCACCGCAGGGGAAATTGAAGGTGTTGCAGCACATTCCCCAGAGAGTTTCGGACATGAAGGATTGAGGAAGACTTTTTGATCCCTGAATGAAGTGGAAATCTTTACCCCATATGATTTTTTAAAATGTCTTTGTGCACTTACGTACAAATATGCATACTCGAGAGTGTATATGTATCTATGTACATGTGCATACATATAGCTAGCTCTTTTTACAAGAATGACATTGTGCTTTGTTCTTCATTCATCATTTTTCTCTTGAGTAAATAATGTTTTGAAGTCTGTCCGGCCAGACTGGTTTACAGAGATCTATTTACGTACTTTTAGACTGCTGTATAGTCATTTGTAGACCAGACATACCACTTTAGAAAGCTGGTATCAAGTTTTTCATTGGTGCCTTGTAAAATGCTATAAAACTTTTATATTTCCCTTGCTCGTTTTATTTCACTTTCCTAGAATATAAACTCCACAAAGGCAGGAATTTTCAAATATTCTAGTCAAAGTTCTAAAACTGTGCACCTCCAACAGATAAAATGTGCAAATGCTCTATGGCCATATTTTGCTTCCACATAGTTATGATGTATTCCTGTTGTCCTGTCAGTAAGAGGGCAGCTGTCTTGGAGCAGGGACCATCAACCTCCACTCTTAGTTGCAATGTCTGGCACAGCACCTTGCCTAGAGTGGGAGCTCGGGGTTTCAGAAACAAACAGTAAAGCACACTGTTAAAAACTTCAGTCAGATTGATGTGGCTCTGCATCTCAGCTCAGTAACAGCATCCTGTGCATTTCACATTCTAATGAACGCGAAAGAGGGTCGTTATCAGCTTCCATCTGCTCCCTCCCACCCTCTCCTCTGCTCCCACTCTGGTTTAAGCCACTATAATACCATCTCTAGGCTGGAGTTCTGCAGTGACCTCCAAACCAGGCTCCTAGCCTTCACCCTTATGCTAATTCTTGTGCTCTTACCAGAGCTGTCAGAGTGAAAGGTGGAAACCTCAGTCAGGTCAGGACACTGGTGCTCTTGAACCCTTTGGTGGCTCCTACCCACTCTGGGTAAAAGCCCAAGTCAAGGTAAAAGGTCTAAATAGCACAGAAGGGTGCACACTGCTGACCTCTGGTGGATGTCTGCCCTCGTCTTGGCTGCTGTCCTAGCTCTCATTCCCAGCACCCCACCAGCATCAGCCTCCCAGCAATTCCTGGAACTTGGATGCCTAAGCCACACCGGAGCTTCTGTGCCGACTCCTCCCTCATCTGGAAAGCTTTCCTCCAAGTGCACACATGACACACTCCCTTTGAGACAGACCTCAAAGATAGCCAAATAGCATTTGCTTAGGTCTGAAATCACAACCCTGCCTGTACAATTCCTATCACCTTCTCTCCTACATTAATTTTTTCGGTAGCATTTTGTCATAATCTAGCATAGTACATATGTGTGTGCTGTGCTTTTTGTGTGTCTCTCCCTATAAACATGAGCCAACAATGTTATGTTTTATTTGTTCATTGCTGTATCTTCCAGGTCAAAAACAGCGCTCAGTTGGGAATGGTGGTGCATGCCTATAATTCCAGAGACTCAGGAGGCTGAGACAGGAGGATCCCAAGTTCAAAGCCAGCCTCAGCAACTTAGTGAGGCCCTAAGCAACTTAGCATGACCCTGTGTCCAAAAAAAAAAAAAAAATTTTTTTTTTAAGGACAGGGGATGTGGCTCCATTATAAAATGACCCTGGGTTCAGTCCCTGGTAACCCTCCATGGCAAAACAAAACAACAACAACCACCAACTTTGCTCAGTAGTTATGAAGTGTTCAGTATCTATTTGTTGAAGAAAGAAAAAAACTGATTTTAATACACAGCACTTTTTGACACATACCATGCTAAACCTTCACCTGCATTAATCCATGTGACTTTTATCACCTGTGGTGATAAAGAGAACAGGCTGTATGGTCAAATGCATATTCTCCCAACTCCAAGTTAATCAGTAATCTCAATACACCCATAATTCTTGCCAAATCTCATAAAATATTTACTCAAGTCTCCCTTATTCCCTGGACCACGTGGTAAATCCTCTCTCTTCTTTCCAGACTCAGCTTGGCTGTCCCTTCTGCCAGGAGCACTTGCTGACCTCCCCAGGGAGCTGGGTCTCCCCCACACTCAGGCAGAGCCTGGTCTGCTGTCTGGTACGGCACTCATTACATCTTCAACCTGCAGTTCATTATTTACATGTTGGGCTCTCCCCGTGGGGAAGAGTTGTAGAGAGGCTTCATAAATCATACACTCAGGGCAGGACTAGATGACTTTTAACACCCAGCTCGAAGCATTCAAAAGATAATGCATGTAAATAGCACAGTGGCCAGCAGTAGTAAGTGGTCAATAGTAATTATCATGATGACGATTAGCAGTGGTACTAGTATTCATCTGTCACAGTACAACGTGAGTAAGCAGGTGAAGTGTAGTAATTATCTCCACAAATGCTATTATGCTAGGATATTATAGGCCAGGACCCCAGAGCTTTGGAATATCAAATATTGCTTACTGTACAAGAAGGAAATACTGCCTCTAGAACCTGCTGAGATTCTGAGATGTGGAGGAAGCAATTTTGAGCCTTCGAGATTTTTTTTTTCCCCTAACAAAGCTGTCCATAGAAGGAGTTTAAAACTTGAAATGAGAAATTGTAGTTCCTAATTTCTATGCCATGAGGTAATAAATCAAAGAAAATACCAAGGAAAAATATTTCCTCAGATATAAATTGCTAACATTTGAAAATGCATGGCTTAATTTTCTAAGCTCTCACATACCATTAGTATACTGCAAGATTTAACGTGGGGCAAAATAACACTATGATTAACACAACGGTGACTTACAACCTTTCCTATAGTCGTATTTAGGGGAATAATGTTAAGATTTTGTGGTTTGAAGGACTTCATTACTGCCAACGACAATTTCCCTTTTGCTCCATTTATGTATTTTTTCAACAAATATTTCATTTTCGAGTACCTGCTGTGAGGCACTGTGCTAAGCAGTTGGGATAAAGTGGTTCCTAGGCCCAGGGAAATCCCTTCCTCTCCAGAGTCAAATCGAATGGCTGTACTGAAAAGAGAGAGTGAATATCATAGGAAAGGCCATGTATTTCCTGGAGTGATTCTGTGCCCTTGAGTTCTGAAAGATTTGCCTAGGCGGAGGCTGGTGGTCAGGAAAGGCTTAAGAAAGTCAGGCTGAGAAAAAACTGTTTAGTTTGAATCTATCCCATTTATTGATTCTTGTTTTTATTTCTTGCATTATGGGGGTCTTGTTAAGGAAGTCTGGTCCTAAGCCAACATGATGGAGATTCGAATGAATCAAAATGTGTCTATAAAAATAAAAAATATTTTAATTAAAAAAAAAATCAAAAAAAAAGAAAAGAAAAGAAAGAAAGACAGGCTGATAGCAAACAGCGTCTTTGTGATTTCCAAAAACAGACCTCGTCAAGCCCTATCTAGTTGACTTCAGGACTGGGCAGCTCATGAGGAGGGGCTGGGTTCCACTCAGAAATCTTCTTGGCCCAGTCGATCCCGATTAAGTCAGGTTTACAGGGAAACAATCGTTTTGTGACCTGTTGTGGCTAATGACTGGTTCTCTCAGAAGAGGGGAGAGGCAGCTTGAGAGCCACAGCACCCCAGACTCAGCACCAAGGTCTCTGTGTTTGCCTTGATTCCTGCTCTCCTGATTTCAGCTAGTATCTATTTTTTCTTTTTGTCCCACTTTCCTCACTGAATACTTCCTTTTTTTTTTCTGTAAAGAAACATTATTTTGTTCCAATTACAGAAGCAATATCACAATTAGCATAGGAATCTTTTGGGGTGGGGAAGAAAAACCTGTTTAAATTAAGATCTCTCATCATCTACCACTGTGGAAAAACTTAACTGCTTTCTGAATGCGAGTCTTTATGTAAGTAAACACATGTACTACTTCCTTTTAAATGTTCTAAATCATGTTATGTTGAAGTTCATTTCTATAAAATGCTTGAAAATTGATTTTAAATAAGGTGTGGAATAAATTTTTAATAGGTCAATCAGTAGGACAGAGAGTGCTGCTGTTCCTCAAGTGTGATTTCTATAAAAACACACGGGAGTGTTTCTGGTATGATTGAGTTTATAGACTCTGGGCTAAGGCTGTCTGTGTTATATACTGACTTTGCTTTTTATATCTACATAGTTTTACTCAGTCTGTGTTTCTACTTTGATCTTTTTCCTTACTGTAATACTTACAACATGAAAATATTAGTTCATGTTATTTCTAAGCACATGGATGACTCCTTTAGCCTTAGTGGATTTACTGATGCTATCAATATTCTTCCACTGTCCCATGCATAATGGTTGTGTATCAATCTGACCATTTATTCACTACCTCACTACTGCCTAACAATTAGCACATTAGTTGAACTTTTCCTATATCACAGACCAGCTAGAGAGCATTAAGAAGCTTCAGGCCCAAATATATCTTGATTATGACATTGACCTCACTCTGTGACTTTAAGTCACAGAATTGCCTCCTATCAATCCAATTTTTCCATCCATAAATAAAGAATAATAACTGTATGTATTATTGCATAATCTTTTTTTAAAGTCCAAAATGGGAGGATCCTTATAAATCACTGCATTGCACAAGGGTCAAAAATAAGTGCCCCATAAAGAGAAGTTGTTGAATCATGAAGACAGTGGTGACAGTGAGATGGTTCAGAGTTCTTTCAGCTTACAAAAGAGAAAAGCCCTCTATCCTCCATTCTCAGTCCACACTTCACTGTTTTTTCATGAACATCAGCAGTGGATTCCTTTCTGGACCTCCCACTCTGGTTTCTTTATGTTCCGTTCTGTCCTACACATCACTTAAAGAGTAACCTCCTTAAAAATAAATTGAAACATGCCTCTTCTTTGAAGAATGCTGATCAGATCTTGGTAATTATTAAATAAAATGCAAATTCAGCACCTAGGCAGTCAAGATAGGCATCATTTATCACATAATTTTCCTAAGGCTATGTCTGTTGGCTCCCGAGACTGAACCTTCCATACCTGACACAGTAACAGCAGTACTGTCTTTTAATGATTGATTGATTAATTGAACTGTTATCAATACCTTCCATGTGACTCCCTGACTTTCCTTAATCCTATTTCTCCTTCATGTTCCAGCCTTAGCCCTATTTGTTCAGAAATAATTATTCAGAATCTACTTTGTGCCAGCACTGTTCTAGGCACTGAGATTCAAATACGAGACAGGAGCCAAGTGGATATAATCCTGGTCCTTTGATAATCCTGATGTGTGTGTGTGCGTGTGTGTGTGTGTGTATTTCTCTCTCTCTCTCTCTCTCTCTCTCTCTCTCTCTCTCTATATATATATATATATATATATATATATATAGAAGCATTTGCCTCTGGGACAAAACTCAAAACAGATTCCTAAATATTTTTCTTTCTTTCTTTCTTTTTTTTTTTTTTTTTTTTTTTTTTTTTTTTTTGCAGTGCTGGGATTGAACCCAGGGCCTTGTGCTTGCAAGGCAAGCACTCTATCAACTGAGCTATGTCCCCAGCCCCAGATTCCTAAATATTTTTAAAAACTGATCTTTATCACCCTGTAACTTGTTACTTCATTATGCCATAATATAGCACAGGGGAAATATCAATAGATAGTCAGAATATGGAACATTAAGTGTAATCCTTTATAATAAAAAACGATATCTAATATAGCCAAAAGCTATTTTAGTTAAAGTTTATGTAGTTTTAGATAAGTGATATTGATCAGTGTAAATTTTTGTATTGAAATTATCCTGCCTTTTGAAAAAGTGTAGACACATATCATTCCTCTCCTATATGTAAAAATCTCTGCTCATGTTTGACTTTTTGCAAAGGTTTGGTAGGGTTTTTTTTTTTTTTTTTCTTTTCAATTCAAGGTCTTTGAAAAGAGTTACCAAGGAAACTACGGAATAGGTTATATATGTTTCACTTCCACCTAAAATAGAAAATCTCCCTGTCAGCTATAAATATAATTCTATGAAAATCTCTCCTTTCAATGCTTTCGGTGTTTTTCTTTAACCTTACATACCACTTTTTAACAGTAGTGCACACATACTGGGGTGCCTGCTTTGGCAGGGCTCTGATGCATCTTCCTGGCTCTGTCTAGGTTTGAATACATATTTTTTCCTATTGTGTGTTGTGTTTCTCCCTCATGTCCAGTGAAGTTGTTACCTGTCACTCCACAAAAGCTATAGAATACTTTGAATCCAGAGAGAAAAGACAATGACATAGAAATATATGGCACTTAGAAAATTAACTCTGCTAAACTCATCCTTATGGAAGCCTTCTAAATCCAGACAACAGAATACAATGCAAGATGACTTATCCAGTGCCAAGACAGCAGCAGTGATTAAAAAGTCTTAGCATATGGCTTAAACAAAAATTTTTTTAATTTTATTGTTTAATTCACTCTTACATCGAGCTTTAACTTTTGCCTGAAATCAAAGGAGTTATCCAAGGGCTCTCACAAAGTAAAAGAAATTTCCCATGATAAATCTTATCAAAATGATCTTTGTAGAAACTGAAATATGTTTCTCAATGTCTGTTTTCCTTGTATCAGGATCAATGTTAATTAAGCTGAACTTTTTGGTGCTATGAGAACAAAGATGAATAAGACACAGTTTTACTCTTTAATGGAACTTAGTCACCTAGAGACTATTAATATACATGGCTGTGACCCCATCCTCCTAACTGTTCTTTCTACATCTCGTGTGCCCCTTTAGTCTCTGCTGTCCTCTATTGCCAGAGGATCATAACTAAAGTCAAACTTTCTTCAAGTCACTCTTCTCCAGGAAACCCTTGGTGACAACACATAGCAATGTGGGTGAAGCCCAAATCCCTTAGCACTGTTTATCCCGTCCTCCACCACTGGTCATGATCACATCTCCAAGTGCTTCTGCTGCTGCTTTACCATTCTTTTACCATTTGGAAACGCTTACCAATATTTTTCTCTCTATCATATATGTTTTTTACTTTTAGACCTTCATATTCCTTCCTAGATTATGTTTCCCTCCCTGACCATTTGCTAGATAATTTCCTCTCATCTTACAGATCTTGTTTTATATATCACTTTGCCTAAGGTATCTTTCCTGATTCCCATCTCCTATCACCTGTGCAATTATGACACTGTTTTAAGTGACTGGTTCTCCCTCAGGGAAGGGCAGGGATCCTGCATTTCTTGCTTAGCACAGACGTGTCCTCTACCAGGCATTTTGTAACTATTTATAAATTAATGAGTGAGTGAATTAATGAATGAGTGATGAATGCTATAAAAAACATCTTCCAAGAGAAAATGGAAACCCACATTAGGTAATAATTCGTTCTACCCAATGTTTTGGTCAGCTTACTTGCAACTGTGACCAAAAGACCTGACAAGAACAATTTTAGTGCTGGAAAAGTTTATTTTGGGGTTCATGGCTTCAGAGGTCTCAGTCCCCAGATGGCTGACTTCATTCATCAGGCCCTGAGATGGGGCAGAACATCATGGCAGAAAGGTGTGGAGGAAGAAAGCAGCTCAGGATGTGGCAACACAGAAGCAAAGGAACAGTTGCCCCACCACACACATAATATATACCTCAAAGGCACGCCCCCTGTGACCCACCTCCTCCAATCACACTGGTGCTACCTGCCTACATTTACCACCCAGTTAATCCCTTTGTGGGGATCAATTAAGTGATTAGGCTCTTCTAACCCAATCATTTTACCTCAAAACTCTCTTGCATTGAGCTTTTGGGGGACACCTTTAATCTGAACCATGACACCCAGGGTATGGCAAAGAGGTATAAAGGAAAGTGATATGAGGTGACATTTGATCTGACTTTAAAAGATGAGTAGACAGGATTTCACCAAGAAATTGAGAACAGAAAAGGGAAGTCAGAGAACGGCCAGGGCAGTCAAGGGTTTGCATAGTAGCTCAGTTCTGGATGAATGCCACCTCATTTGGATCTCAACCTAGACATCAGTTCTGCCAAGTCTTCCTGACACTCCCCTGCAGGAGGTTCAATGTCTCTTATATTTATGCTAAGAGCTCTCTCCAGCTGTATACACTATGAATAACATTTCTAGTATGAAGTTTTAAACCTGAGATCTACAAAGCAATTCATCAGGAGTAATAACTTTCGTTGTACTTATGTAGCACTCCTTTTGTGTAGAAAACTTAATGCATGAACTTTAAATAAAATTTAATTGTAATAATTGCTTTTGTTATTAATGATAAAGAGGTCAGTTTAGCAGAAGAATAGGAAAGAGATGAACATAAAGAGATACACAAACGTGGCATTTTACAATTCTGAAGATGCATAATCACTACCATGCTGAATGTCAGCATTTCAGATTCACTTTCTTCTAAAAGACATGTAATGGATTAAAAGCCTTTTGACCCCATAACCACGCCACCACATTTCCTTTATATAGGAAACTAGAGCTCCAGGGTTAGACTTGCTTTTAAACAGCAGCCTCTCTCCTTTACATTAAATTTCTGTGTCGAATTTCACAAATGCACAGTGAGACATTTTTCCTGCATAGAGAAGGGTTTCAGGAATGTTAACACGTCTCTGCAGGCTACCAGGAACTAAGTGTGCAAGTTCGATTCATACATTTTAAACAACAGCATCTCACTGAAAAGTACCATCTTTGGAAAGAATGTAGGCTTAGACAAACAAGGCTTTGTTAGAGTGGACATTTCCAAATATTAATTATGAAAAACTGCTGAAGCATTTTGCTGCATACATGTGAACTCCAGGTATTTTATGACAGTTGCTTTCGAATCATAATTCAGTGGCAACAACCTTATTGGAAACCCTGAGATCAGTAATTACTTTATTCAGCACATAGCTTGGGGCAAACCTGGATACAAAGCCAAGGCCCCTGAGAATACTGATCCTGTCATTGTAGGTCCCATTTGCCCAGAAGCATAGGCATTAATATCTTTCCCTTTTCAGAGATCTCTGTGTCTTCCCTGCCCTGCCTTTTTAACACAAAGAAGTGACAAATTTGTTACTTCTGTCCTTTGTATTAAGCTGGTGGTTAGTGGATAATTATGTCCTTGAAAAACTGTAAGAATGACAATAATAGTAATAATAATAATAATAATAATAATAATAATAATAAAATTTACTAATCATTTCTCATATTTTAACCCATTTATTCTCAGAAAGAGCTCAGTAGGGGCATTCCCTTTCCTAATTGCACAATAAGGTTATCAAACTGTAGAATGTATTGCTAGGAAATTTAATTCAAAGTCAATTTTTCTGATTTCAGATTCCAGGTTCTTTTTTTTAATTTTTTAAATTTTATTTTTACAGACTGGATTTTGATTCATTGTACACAAATGGGGTACAACTTTTCATTTCTCTGGCTGGTACACACTGCAGATTCACACCATCTGTGTATTCATACATGTACATAGGGTAATGATGTCTGTTTCATTCCACCATCTTTCCTTCCTCTGCCCCCTCAGATTCCAGGTTGTTGATCACCACTTTCTACCATTCTATTTTGTTAGATCCCCAGCTGACCTTTCCATTCTTTGCCACATCTATAGCCTACTGGCAATGGAATCTGAATCCTACTCTTTAAAAAGTATCGAAGCTCTGGAGACTGACAGAGGTATATTAGAGCTGCAACTCTGACATTTCATGATTACAATATTTTCCAAGTTAATTAAATTCTTCAACTCTCAATTTCCCAATTTAAAAAATAATGAGTAAATGTCAGAAAGGGTTGAATGGGGTAGCTCTAGAGTTAGCATAGCACCATGCATGGCACAGAGCAAGGAATAAGTTCACTCAGGGTCAGCCAGCTCCGATGCCAGCTCCCTTATGAAGTCTCCATGCCTTCTCCGGCCACTTGGTGCTGTCCTGCAGTTGTTCCCCTTCAAAGTTTTCTAGAATTTTTCTTCCTCTTGCCTCCTCTTTATAGACTGGAGATCAATGAAGGATAGGATTGATACCTGCACTTTTTAACATCTACAAAAAGTCAAGCTCAGTAAACAGTGGCTATCTTTTCTTGATCAAATATGTCGTCATGTTTCTGACAAAGAATTGTGTGGTATTTTAGGATGGGAGAGCCATTAGAAATGTAGTTGGTTCTCACTTAGGCAGCACATATGCTGAAATTGGAACAATACCAAGATTGCCATGAACCCTGTGCAAAGATGACCTGAAAATTCATGAAGCATTTCATATTTAATATATATGTATATACATATAATTTAGACATCAAAATATTAGGATTTCTAGGATATTTTTATTTTTCTGGGCAGACTATGCAGCCAGGACTATAATCTGAGATCAATGCATAGATTTGTCATATTTAAATACTTATGAATTGATTCAACATATGTTTTTAATTTCTTGATTTGGGTCTTAAAGTGTGTCATTATTAAAAGAATAATGCTACTATGACAGTAGCCCAGATATGGAATCAAACCCAATTGACGGATAAACTAAAAAAGAAAATGTGCTGATAGAATACCACTCAGTCTTTAAAAACAAGGAAATCATGCACAACAGCATGAATGAACCCAGATGTCATTATTTTAAATGAAATGAAGCCTGACACAAAATGACAAATACTGCATTATCTCACTTCTTTAGAAAATCTAAAAAGTCAAGTTCATAGGAACAGAGAACAGAACAGTGGTTACCAGGGGCTGAGGCAAGGGGTTGGTTGTAGAGAGATAATAAGAAGATTTTTGAAAATTCAGTTAGAAGAAATAAGTTCTGGAGATCTATTGTATAACATAGTGAGTACAGTTAATGACAATATATTAGATACTTGAAAATTGCTAAGAGAGTAGATTTTAAGTGTTCTTATCACAATAAAGTAAATATGTGAGGTAATGCACACATTTATTAGCTTGATTTAACCATTCCTTAATGGATGTAAATTTCAAAACAAAATATTGTACAACACAGGTATAGTGATTTTCTCAACTACACAAATAATGCTAAATGGGAACTGTTATGGTTTAGATATGAGGTGTCCCTCAAAAGTTCATCCATGAAGCAATGCAAAGAGGTGAAATGACTGGGTCGTAAGAGCCTTAACTTAATCAGCACATTAATCCAGTTGAATGGATTACCTGGTGGTAACTGTAGGCAGGTAGGGTGTGGCTGGAGGAGATGGGTCACCATGTGCATGACTTTGGGGTCTATATCTATATTTTATACCTGGTGAGCAGAGCTCTCCCTCTGTTTCCTGATTGCCTTGTTCTGAGCTACCTTCCTCCTCCACACCCTTCCACTGAGATGCTCTGCTTTGCTTTGGGCCCAGAGCTAGGAGTCAGCTGTCTGTGGACTGGGACCTCTGAAACCATGAGCCCCAAATAAACCTTTCCTCCTCTATTTTTTTCTTGCTGGGTCTTTTGGTCGCAGCAATGAAAAATCTGACTAAGTCAGAAACATTTAAACCTGGAAATTTTATTTAAAGGAATAAATGCTGAGGTTACCTAAACACTAGAAGATAGAAAAGGACTACTGGAAGTAGGTAACCTCAAGATGATTTCAAATGTGGCGCCATGCTCGTGGTCTCCAGAAGTCATAGAAGAGCAGCCTGGGTGAGGAGGGACAGAGGCCTCATTAGCTCACATCAACATCACTCCCTTTGTTTTTCTCACTCAACAGGTTTGTTTTGTTTTGTTTTGCCAATTCCTAAATAAATCTGTAAAGAACCACGAACAAGAAGGGCTTTTTAATATAAGAGGCCTCCCATAAGTGTAAACCCTGAATGAGCATGATTTTTGCACATCTAACATTCTTAACGTAAGTACCTGAAGACAGTGGTGATAGGCTACTTCATTTCTTCCACCTAGGCCAATGGTAGAAATGGAAAACACTCAGATTGTCAATTCTCAAGTGTCGTGAGCAGAGTAAGAACACAACTTGCATTCCTTCATTTAATTGTCAATCCAATGCCATAAGTACTGTAGATACCTGTGCCTCTCACCCCATGTTAAAGGTGAAAAATATTGAGGTCTTAAGAATTAAATGGCTTATTCCAGATCCCATAGCTACTAAACACAGAGGTGAGAGTTAAACTCCATAGCACATACTATACCAGATACCCTCAAAGATACCTATGAACCAGAATCCCCTGGCAGTGACTATCCAAAATCCCCCAGATCACCAAGACTCTCCTGTAGATTTTTTCTTTATTATTGTAAACAAATGGGATACATATTGTTTCTCTATTTGTACATGGAGTCAAGGCATACCATTTGTGCAATCATAAATCTACATAGGGCAATGTTGTTTGATTCCTTCTGCTATTTTTTTCCCTTCCCCCCCACCCCTCCCACCCCTCCTCTCCCTCTATACAGTCCTTGTACAGTCAGTCCTTCCTTCCTCCATTCTTACCACCCTCCTTATCCCTAACCCTAAAACTAACGCTAACCCCTCCCACTCCCCATTATATGTCCTCATCCGCTTATCAGCGAGATCATTCATCCTTTAGTTTTTTGAGATTGGCTTATCTCACTTAGCATGATATTCTCCAATTTCATCCATTTGCCTGCAAATGCCATAATTTTATCATTCTTCATGGTGGACTAATATTCAATTGTATATATATGCCACAGTTTCATTATCCATTCATCAACTGAAGGGCATCTAGGTTGGTTCCACAATCTGGCTATGGTGAATTGAGCAGCAATGAACAGTGATGTGGCTGTATCTCTGTAGTATGCTGATTTTAAGGCCTTTGGGTATAGGCCAAGGAGTGGGATAGCTGGGTCAAATGGTGGTTCCATTCCAAGCTTTCTGAGGAATCTCCATACTGCTTTCCAGAGTGGCTGCACTAATTTGTAATCCCACCAGCAATGTGTGAGTGTACCTTTTTCCCCACATCCTAGCCAACACCGATTGTTGCTTCTGTTCTTGATAACCACCATTCTAATTGGGGTGAGATGAAATCTTAGGGTAGTTTTGATTTGCATTTCTCTTATTACTAGTGATGTTGAACATTTTTTCATACATCTGTTGATTGCTTGTACATCTTCTTCTGTGAAGTCTCTGTTCATTTCCTTAGCCCATTTGTTGATTGGATTATTTTTATTCTTGGTGTAGAGTTTTTTGAGTTCTTTATAGATTCTGGAAATTAGCGCTCTATCTGAAGTATGAGTGGCAAAGGTATTCTCCCACTCTGTAGGCTCTCTCTTCACATTACTGATAGTTTCCTTTGCTGAGAGAAAGCTTTTTAGTTTGAATCTATCCCAGTTGTTGATTCTTGCTTTTATTTCTTGTGCTATGGGAGTCCTGTTAAGGAAGTCTGATCCTAAGCCAACAAGTTGAAGGTTTGGACCTACATTTTCTTCTATAAGATGCAGGGTCTCTGGTCTAATTCAGAGGTCCTTGATCCGTTTTGAGTTGAGTTTTGTGTAGGGTGAGAGATAGGGGTTTAATTTCATTCTGTTGCATATGGTTTTCCAGTTTTCCCAGCACCATTTGTTGAAGAGGCTATCTTTTCTCCATTGCATATTGTTGGAACCTTTGTCTAGTATGAGAAAATTGTATTTATTTGGGTTTGTGTCCACGTCCTCTATTCTGTACCATTGATCTACCTGTCTATTTTGGTACCAATACCATGCCGTTTTTGTTTCTATTGCTTTGTAATAGAGTTGAAGATCTGGTATTGCAATACCCCCTGCTTTGCTCTTTCTACTGAGGATTGCTTTAGCTATTCTGGGTTTTTTATTCTTCCAGATGAATTTCATAATTGCTTGCTCTATTTCTGTAAGGTACATCATTGGGATTTTAATTGGAATTGCATTGAATCTGTATAGCACTTTAGGTAGTATGGCCATTTTGACAATATTAATTCTTCCTATCCAAGAACATGGGAGATCTTTCCATCTTCTAAGGTTTTCTTTAATTTCTTTCTTTAGTGTTCTGTAGTTCTCATTGTAGAGGTCTTTCACCTCTTTTGTGAGATTGATTCCCAAGTATTTTATTTTTTTTGATGCTATTGTGAATGGGGTAGTTTTCCTAATTTCTCTTTCTGAAGATTCATCACTTATGTATAAAAATGCATTGGTTTATGAGCATTGATCTTGTAACCTGCTACTTTACTGAATTCACTTATGAGTTCTAAAAGTTTTCTGGTGGAATTTCCAGGTTCCTCTAAATATATAATCATGTCATCAGCGAACAGGGATAGTTTGAGTTCTTCTTTTCCAATTCGTATCCCTTTAATTTCTTTGGTTTGTCTAATTGCTCTGGCTAGAGTCTCAAGGACGATGTTGAATAGAAGTGGTGAAAGAGGGCATCCCTGCCTTGTTCCAGTTTTTAGGGGGAATGTTTTCAGTTTTTCAACATTTAGAATGATACTGGCCATGGGCTTAGCGTAGATGGCCTTTACAATGTTAAGGAATGTTCCCACTACCCCAATTTTTCTAGTGTTTTGAGCATGAAGGGATGCTGTATTTTATCGAATGCTTTTTCTGCATCTATTGAAATAATCATGTGATTCTTAACTTTAAGTCTGTTGATATGGTGAATGACATTTATTGATTTCCGGATGTTGAACCAAACTTGCATCCCTGGGATAAAACCCACTTGATCGTGGTGCACTATCTTTTTAATGGATTTTTGTATGCGATTTGCTAAAATTTTGTTGAGAATTTTTGCGTCAATGTTCATTAAGGATATTGGTCTGAAATTTTCTTTCCTTGATGTGTCTCTGTCTGGTTTAGGTATCAGGGTGATATTGGCTTCATAGAACGAGTTTTGGAGGGTTCCCTCCTCTTCTATTTCATGGAATACTTTGAGGAGTATTGGAATGAGGTCTTCTTTAAAGGTTTTGTAGAACTTGGCTGAGAACCCATCTGGTCCCAGACTTTTCTTTGTTGGTACGCTTTTGATGACCTCTTCTATTTCATTGCTTGAAAGTGATTTATTTAAGTTGTGTATGTCCTCCTCATTCAGTTTAAGTAATTCATATGTCCTTAGAAACTTGTTGATGTCTTCGAGGTTTTCTGTTTTGTTGAAGTATAGATTTTCAAAATAGTTTCTAATTATGTTTTGTATTTCACTCGTGTCTATTGTGATATTTCCTTGTTCATTCCGAATTTTATTAATTTGAGTTTTCTCCCTCTTTCTCTTTGTTAGTTGGCTAAGGGTTTATCAATTTTGTTTATTTTTTCAAAGAAACAACTCTTTATTTTGTTAATTTTTCCAATTGTTTCTTTTGTTTCAATTTCGTTGATTTCGGCTCTGATTTTAACTATTTCCTGTCTTCTACTACTTTTGGTGTTGGTCTGCTCTTCTTTTTCTAGGGCTTTGAGCTGTAGTGTTAAGTTATTTATTTGTTGATTTCTACTTCTTTTGTTGAATGCGCCCCATGAAATAAATCTTCCTCTAAGTACTGCTTTGATAGTGTCCCAGAGATTTTGATATGATGTGTCTTTGTTCTCGTTTACTTCTAAGAATTTTTTTTATTTCCCTCCTGATGTCTTCTGTTATCCATTCATCATATAATAGTATATTATTTAATCTCCAGGTATTGGAGAAGTTTCTGTTTTTTATTCTGTCATTTATTTCTAATTTCAATCCATTATGATCTGATAGAGTACAAGGTAATATCTCTATCTTCTTGTATTTGCTAACAGTAGCTTTGTGGCATAAAATATGGTCTATTTTAGAGAAGGAACCATGTGCTGCTGAGAAGAAAGTGTATTTGTTCTTTGTTGGATGGTATATTCTATATATGTCGGTTAAGTCTAAATTGTTGATTGTGTTATTGAGATCTATGGTTTCTTTATTCAATTTTTGTTTGGAAGATCTATCCAGTGGTGAGAGAGGTGTGTTAAAATCGCCTAGTATTATTGTGTTGTGGTCTATTTGATTTCTGGAATTGAGAAGGATTTGTTTGATGTACATGGATGAGCCAATGTTCAGGGCATAGATATTTATGATTGTTATATCTTGCTGATTTATGCTTCCCTTAAGCAGTATGTAATGTCCTTCTTTATCCCTTCTGACTAGTTTTGGCTTGAAGTCCACATTATCTGAAATGAGGATGGATACTCCAGCTTTTTTGCTGTGTCCGTGTGCATGGTATGTTTTTTCCCATCCTTTCACCTTTAGTCTATGGGTGTCTCTTTCTATGAGATGAGTCTCTTGCAGGCAGAATATTGTTGGATTTTTCTTTTTAATCCAATCTTCCAGTCTATGTCTTTTGATTGATGAGTTCAGGCCATTAACATTCAGAGTTATTATTGTGATATGATTTGTATTCCCAGTCATTTGACTCATTTTTGTTTTTTGACATGATTTGGTTTCTCCTTTATTTGGCTATTCCTTTAGGCTAGTTCCTCCCGTTGCTGATTTGCATCGTTGTTTTTCATCTCTTCCTCATGGAATATTTTTCTGAGAATGTTCTGTAATGCTGGCTTTCTTTTTGTAAATTCCTTTAGCTTTTGTTTATCATGGAAGGATCTTATTTTGTCATCAAATCTGAAAGTAAATTTTGCTGGGTATAAGATTCTTGGTTGGCATCCATTTTCTTTCAGGGCTTGGTAAATGTTGTTCCAGGCCCTTCTAGCTTTTAGGGTCTGGATTGAAAAATCTGCTGATATTCTTATTGGTTTCCCCCTGAATGTAATTTGATTCTTTTCTCTCACGGCCTTTAAAATTCTGTCTTTATTTTGTATGTTAGGTATTTTCATAACAATGTGCCTTGGTGTGGGTCTGTTGTAATTTTGTATATTTGGAGTCCTATAAGCCTCTTATACTTGGTTTTCCATTTCATTCTTCAGATTTGGGAAATTTTCTGATATTATTTCATTGAATAGATTGTTCATTCCTTTAGTTTGTTTCTCTAAGCCTTCCTCAATCCCAATAATTCTTGGTCTTTTCATGCTATCGCATAATTCTTGTAGATTCTGTTTATGATTTCTTACCATCTTCTCTGTTTGGTCAACTTTGTTTTCAAGATTAAATATTTTGTCTTCAATGTCTGAGGTTCTGTCTTTCAGGTGTTCTATCCTATTGGTTATGCTTTCTATGGAGTTTTTAACTTGGTTTATTGTTTCCTTCATTTCAAGGATTTCTGTTTGTTTTTTTTTTCAGTATCTCTAACTCTTTTTTGAAATTATCTCTTGCTTCCCGTATTTGCTCTTTTAACTGTTGATTGGTGCGATCATTTAATGCCTGCATTTGCTCTTTCATCTCCTCCTTCAATGCCTGCATTTGCTCTTTTATCTCCTCGTTTGCTTCCCTGATTGTTTTAATTATGTACATTCTGAACTCCCTCTCTGACATTTCTTCTGTTGTGCTGTCATTGGGTTTTATTGATATAGTATCTAGGTTTGTTTGGGACATTTTCTTCCCTTGTTTTCTCATATTGGTCAGATGTCAGTGGGACTCTGAGATATTGCAGATTTCCTCTATTGGCTTATAGTGGCCCTGTAGATTTCCAGTGTATCACCTCCCAGCCTTCAGTAGCCTGAAGTCTTGGTGGAACTTAATAATGCAGTGCTTCGGAAGAAAGCTGCCCCTAGCCTGCTACTGGTTCCAGGGCTTGGAGCTGGCTCTGTGCGGAAAGGCTCTCACTGGGGGGCCTGCTCTGAGAAGCTGGCCGTGTGGGAGGAGCCCACCCCTGGAGTGCACAGGGCTACCTGGGGAAGACTCTAGCTGCCCTGTCCTGCTCTGATAAGCTGCCCCTATTCGTGCTTACTGCCTAGGCCAAGCTTCACCCGGTGGGGGAGACTCACCTGTGGCTCTATTTTAGTCCGAGTCTCTCAATGCCTCCCCTTCTTGAATCCTGGGTTCTGGAGCGACTGGGGATGCAGTCACCCTCTAGGCCTCCATCTTGGATCGCCCCATGGAAAGAGCCTGCGGCTGGAGTGGGCAGAGCCACCTGGAGAAGTCTCTGGCTTCCCTGCCCTGATCCCAGATGCTGCTTGCAGGTCGGAGCTCTCCGTTGGCTCAGGGACTTGTGGCTGTCTCTGTGTAGAAAGGCTCTCACTGGGCGATGTGCTCCGAGAAGCTAGCCTTGAAAGACGCCTCCTGCTGGAGGGTTCCGGGCTTCTTGGGGAAGTCCCTGACTGCCCTGTCCTGGTCCCTGAAGCTGCTTGCGGGCCAGAGCTCGCCGCACTGACTCCGGGACTTGGAGCTGGTTCTGTTCAGAAAGGCTCTCACTGGGGGGCCTGCTCCGAGAAGCTGGAGAAGCTGGCCGTGTGGGAGTAGCCCACCACCGGAGTGCGCAGGGCTGCCTGGGGAAGACTCTAGCTGCCCTGCCCTACTCTGATAAGCCACCTGTATCCGGGCCTGCCACCCAGGCCGAGCTTCACCCAGTGGGGGAGACTCACCCGTGGCTCTATTTTAGTCCGAGTCTCTCAATGCCTCCCCTTCTTGAATCCTGGGTTCTGGAGCGATTGGAGATGCAGTCACCCTCTAGTCTGCCATCTTGGATCACCTCTCTTGTAGATTTTGATGGAACCAGACCAAAGGTTTGGGAAGCTGTACTCTAAAATACTACATGATACTTCTCCCTCAGTAAATGTCTGTTAAATGAGTGAGTGGTGTCTGTAATTCTTCCATTAATAATCTATTCCTACATTAAGGCTTGCTTTTACCGCACTCCTCAGTTTAAAATACAAATAATCCTGAGGGTCTTTCCATCCTCTCTAATATCTTTATCAGAGATGTCATAATAGAGAATGCAGACACTGTGACTGTAGGAGGTGTCTGATTAAAGATGGAATAGGGCCACAAGGACAGAGTAAAATTCAAGCATTTCATACCTCACAATATTGCCTGGGGCTTCCACTGACTGACCTTGTATTTATGAGAAGGAAATGTAGGGTTCACCCAAAATTCCTTCAGGTGTTTTATGTTATAAATCTCCCATGAAGATTGGTCCTTGGTTGAACAAGGCTACTATCTCTCCTCCACATAATCTGCTGTCAGACAGCCTCAGTTACAAAGAATGTCTGGGTGGTGCACAAACACCAATCTGTGTGCTGTGACATCTCCAAGAATTCTCCTTTGTGCTCATGAGCATGCACCTGAAAGGTGGGGTCCCTCTTCATGATCACCAACTTCTGTAGAAACCTGACCTTACACTACTTATGCAAAAGCAGCACAAGTGCCCATCAGGTGATGAATGGACACATACAGCTTGTCCATAAAATGGAATATTATTCAACAATGAAAAGAAATGAGTGCCTAGCATGGTGGTGCCCACCTGTAATCTCAGTGACTTGGGAGACTGAGCAAGGATGGCAAGTTCTAGGCCAGCTTCACCAACTTAGCAAGGCCCTTAAAGTTTAGTGAGACCCTGTCTTAAAATAAAATAAGAGATGTATCTCAGTGGTAAAGCACCCCTGGGTTCAATCCCCAATCCCCGCCCCTACCAGAATAAAAGTATAAAAAGAAATGTGGTACAAATACATGCTACAACATGAACGAACCTTGAAAAATCACACTAAAGTAGGATAAGCCAGTTGCATGCGCAGAAGATAATACATATTGTATGATTTTGTTTATACAAAATGTTCAGAATGGGAAAATCCATACAAAAAGTAGATTAGCAGTTGCTTAGAGAATTTGGGAGAGAAATCTCAAAATGACTGCTGATCGATACAGGTTTTCTTTTTGGATTGATGAAAATGTTCTAAAATTGGATGTGATGATGTTTGTACAACCTTGTTAATATACTAAAAACAACTGAATTATACACTTTAAAAGTGTGGTGTACATCAGGTGTGAATTTTATCTCAAAAAAACTGCACCTTTAATAGTGTATTTAGAGAATGAGATTGCCAGGCACCCGTCAATACTGGAAAATAAGTAAGTTCTATGCCACCAGAAGGGTGCATGGGACCATAATTGTGGAGTTTCCCACCTTAAGATATTCACAAGCTGATTCTGTATTGCTTTTTTTCCTCCCCTGAATATTCATCTAATTTCTTTTACCCATTCTTTTTCTTCATCTTTTATGGGATTAAGTTCCTACATCCTAGATTAAAAACAATGAAGTCAGGTACATAGAATTATAATTCTTCGGAAAAGATTATAAATGAAAATTCAAAATGTATCTATTGTACCTGTTGCTTTGCACATTTTGGCTGCAAGCAGTTCCCAAGAGTTTGTACTTATTATTTTTTTAAACTCCTAATTTTATTTGTTCTAATTAGTTGTACATGACAGTAGAATGCATTTATACATTTTGATAGAGCATACATAAATGGAGTATAATCTCTCATTTTTCTGATTATACTTTTTGCAGGTTCACATTGGTCATGCAATCATACATGTACATGAGTTAATAATATCTGTTTCACTCTAATATCATTCCTTCCCTTTATACCCTTTCCCCTCCCTTCACTCCCCCTACCAAAATGAAGTAATTCTATTCTTCCCTCTCCTCCCTTATTGTGAATTAACTTTCACATACCAGAGAAAACATTTGGCCTTTGGTTTTTGGGGTTTGTCTTATTTCACTTAGCATGATATTCTATAACTCCATCCATTTACCAGCAAATAACAGAATTTCATTCTTCTTTAAAGCTGAGTAATATTATATATATATATATATATATATATCACAGTATATAATATATATATGATATTATATATATGTATCACTATATATCACATTTTCTTTACCCATTCATCTGTTGAAGGGCATCTAGGTTGGTTCCATATTTTAACTATTGTGAATTGAGCTGCTATAAACATTGATGTGGTTGTGTCACTGTTGATTTTAAGTCCTTTGGGTATAAACCGAGAAGTGGGATAAGTAGGTCAAATGGTGGTTCCATTCCAAGTTTTCTGAGGAATCTCCATACTGCTTTCCATAATGGTTGCACTATTTTGCATTCCCAACAGCAATGTATGAGTGTACCTTTTCCCCCACATTCTCATCAACATTTATTATTGCTTGTATTCTTGATAATTGCCATTCTGATTGGAGTGAGATGAAATCTTAGAGTAGTTTTGATTTGCATTTCTCTAATTGCTAGAGATATTGAACATTTTTTCATATATTTGTTGATTGATTGTATAACTTCTGTGAAGTGTCTGTTCAGTTCCTTAGCCCATTTATTGCTTGGGTTATTTGTTTTTATGTTGTTAAGTTTTTTGAGTTCTTTATATATCCTAGACATTAATGCGTTATCTGAGGAGCATGTGGTAAAGATTTTCTCCAAATCTGTAGGCTCTCTCTTCACATTATTGATTGTTTATTTTGCTGAAAAGAAGCTTTTTAGTTTGAGTCCATCCCATTTATTGATTCTTGATTTAAATTCTTGTGCTTTAGGGGTCTTGTTAGGGAAGTCAGGTCCTAAGCCAACATGGTAAAGATTTGGGCCTGCATTTTCTTCAAGTAGTCGCAGGGTCTCTGTTCTAGTGCCTAAGTCTTTGACCCACAGTGAAGTGAGTTTTGTGCTGGGTGAGAAATAAGGGGTTAATTTTATTTTGTTATATGTGACTTTCCAGTTTTCCCAGCACCATTTGTTGAATAAGCTATCTTTTCTCCAGCGAATGTTTTTGGCACCTTTGGCTAGTATGAGATACTTGTATTTATGTGAGTTTGTCTCTGTGTCTTCTATTCTGTACCATTGGTCTACATGTCAGTTCTGGTGCCAATACCATGCTGTTTTTGTTACTATGGCTTTGTAGTATAGTTTGAGGTCTCGTATTGTGATGCCTCCTGCCTCACTTTTCTTGCTAAGGATTGTTTTGACTTTTCCGGGTCTCTTATTTTTCCAAAAGAATTTCATGATTGCTTTTTCTAATTCTATAAACAACATCATTGTGATTTTAATAGGAATTGCATTAAATTTGTATAATGCTTTCGGTAGTATGGCCATTTCGACAATATTAATTCTGCCTATCCAGGAGTATGGGAGGTCTTTCATTCTTCTAAGGACTTCTTCAATTTATACTTATTAATTATAAAAGGACAGAATGTTCAAACCTATAACAATGTTTAAAAAGAGAACACAATTCCATCAATGTCTCTTCCTGTCAAAGTTGCCACCCTTTTTTCATCCCCTTGGTGCCATGTCACTTCTCACATTGACTATTGGAGCAGTATGATTTCTCCCCTACCCTTTCTCCTTCCCTAGTAGCTCATCTTCCATGACCAGACAGTTAACATTTCTAAAATACAATATGAGGGATTGCAACCCAGAGTTTGGTCCCAGTCTCAGACAGCCTGGATTCATATCTGAGCTTTGCTGCCACCACTTGATAACTTAAGAAAATGACCTAATCTTTCTGTGAATGATTTGTCCCTGAATTTTTGCAAGGATTAAATAAGAGTAGAACATTCAGGGACTAGGCCATGATGGACTGATGGACACAGAGTAATCAATCTGTCACTATCAGCTCTTATTATTACACTTATATCCAAATGTTGCCATTTCCTCACTTCTGCCTCATTAAATCTAAACTCCCTGGTTATCATGCAAGAAACTTTGAAATCTGACTTCAGCCTATCTTCTCCCAGTTCACAACATTTTCTAAATACATCAGGCAAATCTGTGGCTCCAGGTTTTTGCTCAAGCTCTTTGCTTTGCTGTTCAATATTTTCCATTTAAAAATTCCCACTCTTGGGAGAAAATCTTTGCCACTCATACTTCAGATAGAGCACTAATTTCCAGAATATATAAAGAACTCAAAAAACTCTACACCAAGAATACAAATAACCCAATCAACAAATGGGCTAAGGAAATGAGTAGACACTTCACAGAAGAAGATCTACAAGCAATCAACAAACATATGAAAAAATGTTCAACATCTTTAGTAATAAGAAAAATGCAAATCAAAACTACCCTAAGATTCCATCTCACCCCAATTAGAATGGCGATTATCAAGAATACTAGCAACAATAGGTGTTGGCGAGGTTGTGGGGAAAAAGATACACTCATACATTGCTGGTGGGTTTGCAAATTAGTGCAACCACTCTGGAAAGTAGTGTGGAGATTCCTTAGAAAACTTGGAATGGAACCACCATTTGACCCAGCTATCCCACCCTTTGGTCTAAACCCAAAGGACTTAAAATCAGCATACTACGGAGATACAGCCACAACAATGTTCATACCTGCTCAATTCACAATAGCCAGATTGTGGAACCAACCTAGATGTCCCTCAGTTGATGAATGGATAAAGAAACTGTGGTATATATATACAATGGAATATTACTCAGCCATAAAGAATAATAAAATTATGGCATTTGTAGGCAAATGGATGAAATTGGAGAATATCATGCTAAGTGAGATAAGCCAATCTCAAAAACCAAAGGACGAATGATCTCGCTGATAAGTGGATGATGATACATAATGGGGGGTGGGAGGGGGGCAAGAATGGAGGAAGGAGGGACTGTATATAGGGAAAAGAGGGGTAGGAGGGGTGGGGGGGGAGAAAAAAATAACAAAATGAATCAAAAACTATTACCCTACGTAAATGTATGATTACACAAATGGTAAGCGTCTACTTCATGTACAAACAAACAAGATGTATCCCATTTGTTTACAATAAAAATAAATTAAAAAAAAAAACCTTTGAAAAAAATAAATAAAAATGCCCACTCTTCATTCAGCAAAACCATAACAACTTTGAACAGACCGTTTAAAAACTAGTAAGTTTTTTCCTAAGCTCTTTTTTTCCTGTGTTCCAACAGCAGTTTAGGGGTTTGGGAGAAGTTGGCTAAAGAGAGAATTATTTTGTAGGTAAAGCAGAAAAAACTTCCCAGAGAACTGGTTAAGAGAAACAAGGAATAAAGTAGAAGAAAGTAATGAGTTCCAAGCTTATGTCGGGAACAAGAGGGCATGTGGCAGTGCCATTTAATGATAAGGAGAACCTGCGGAGAATGAAATTTTGGTGGACTAGTAATAAAGGTATTGCATTATTTATGTTTGATTTGAGATGCCAATCAGATACTCAAGTGAATTTGGTAAGTAAGCAGTGAAATCTACATACAAATGTGGGGTTTGAAGTATACTTTTGACTAAGGATATAAAAGTGGAGTCACAGGAGAGGCCAAGAGACATTCTCTGGAGAAGACCAGGGAACTCCATCACTTAAAGATCAATCAAAGGAAGAGAAGCTGGTTAGCCCTGCATTCACCCAGTACCTACTTGGTTTTAAGTACAATCATACTTCTCTTTATGACTAGTAGTGTTCAATAAATGCTTGCTCAATTCATTTTACTACTAAATGCAAGGTTGCTTTTAAGAGGTCTTTCAGCTCTGTGCTTTAATAATCAGGCAAGATTTGCAAAAGCAGGAAGACCAACTCTGGTATCTAGCACAGGATTGAATGTGGTGAACAGTTCTATGATTGCTGTAGACAGGCTCACCCTCCCTGACTCTCCCTATTTCCACGTCTCCAGGGACATACTCCAAAGGGCACAGCTCCAGTGCTCATGAGGGATGGCACACAGCCCAAGATCCCAGCACAGTCCTCAAAGCTAAATACAAGCCCCTTGAGAGCGTAGCAGCTGCTGGAACACATGGGTAATCAGTAGGACACCCCCTTAGTTCTGGACTGAAGCACCTCAATGTACAGCACACTTGTTTTTTGAACGACTACATGGGAAACTTTTTCCAGTACCTTGTCATGTTCTCCCCACTGACATTAATGGTTCAGTATTCATGATTTTCTGCCCCTGCCCCTTGTTCCTATGAGGTATTTAAGTATTTGTAAACCAGGCATTTTGATTAGGCTTTCATCATCCATCACCTCGACAAATTCAGTAGCATTCTGGCTGGTCCCTGCTTCCATATTCTACCCACTCTGCCATCAGAATACCACCCCAAATCTCTGCCCTGTTAGTTGCCCCACCTGCCAGGAATTTCAACAGCATCTACACTGCTCATTGAAAAAATATTACAAAATTCTAAGCTTGGAATTCTAGATCTCTCACCATCTAACACTTCCAAGGAACCTTTCCTTCACTGGTGCCCACCAACCATATCCAGGTTGTAATTAATCAGGCCCCATCTTTTTCACACAATAATCACTGTGACTTCGCTCTGCTGTGTCTCAGCATTGGCCATTTTCTCAGTCCAGGATGCTTTACCTGTTTCTCCAACTGTTGATGCTGCACCACTCCTTAAGTACCAGGCAACAGTGACTTCCTCAGGAGCTTTCCTTATTCACCCCAGGCACAAAGAAAAGTTCTTGTCTATACTGCTGAAATGACTGGTGTGTATTTCGTTAAAAACTCTAACCAGAGAGATGATGGTAGTGATGATGGAGAGAGATTTTCCGTCTTGGAACTCTTTTTTTTTTTTTTTTTTTTTTTTTTATTTCAACATACTGCATCTAACAAAACTTATGGAAGAAACTCCTAACAATATTAACTGAATGTGTAACACATTTATACTTAATCCCCACATCTCACAGTTTAGTCATTACCTAATCTTCAATCTACATACATTGGATTTTCTTAAAATTAGATCTCTGGGCAGTAAGAGATGACCACATAGGTGACTTCCTTTAAGACCCATATTCCTGAATGGCCAGAGTCTTAGTGAGTGACATGGAGGAGATAAGGATAGGAAAGTGAGCAGATTCAGGCAAAAAGAGCACTCCAAGATGCGCAAGACATGTGCTTACAGCTGGAGGATTTTTAGCAGGGCATTGACATGATCAGACTAGGCTTTTGGAGGAATCACTATAAATTCAGTGCAAAATGTGGAGGACATACCAGAGACAGGAGAGCCTCAGGAGGAGGCGCTTGCAGGCCAATCAGGCAGAGAGTGTACCTACTGGCTCTAAGCCCAGGTCTTTGCCAAACAGTCACTGCTGTCTCTGCCTCTTCTCAGGGCTTCCAGGGCAGATGTGGACACCTTTCCAAGGAGCACCATGCAGTAGATGCTGAAACCTCGCACCCCAGGCTAAGAATCAGTAACATGGCAGCACCTGCTTGAAAGGATCACAAACCAACAGACTCCACTTAGAAAGGAACAATGTCCAAGAAAGGGCGAAATAAGGGCGAGAAGCCCGAGGCACTCATTGTCGCCCTTCAAGCTGCCAATGAAGACCTCAGGACCAAGCTCACAGACATTCAGATAGAGCTGCATCAAGAGAAGTCCAAGGTGAGTGAGGGCTTCCTATGGCTGTGGCCTTGGGAAAGTCCTGGCCACGTCCACCTGCAGCAAGCCCAACTCTGTCTGCCAGCCCACCCAGTGCATCCTTTGCCAGAGGGTAACATCCCCTGTACACACGGTGATTCTCTGGTATGTGGTGGAGGGACAGAAAGTGAGATGGAAATTGAGATGTCCACTAGATGGAGATCTACCTCCTCAGGAAGCTGGTGCAGGAAAACTGAGGAAAAAAAAAAAAAGAATGGCCACCATCTCCTACATCTCCTAATACTTAACTGTACAACCTTGGACAAGTTCCACACTTGCTCTTTATCAAGTATTTCTTCCACAGCATTCAGAGAAGTCCTTGGATAATATAGCACTTCTTATCACTCCACTGCCCAATACCTTCCATTGGGTTCCTAACCCTTTCTCAGTCAAAGGATTTCCCTTGCCATTACCGAACGTGACTTCCAGCCCCCTCTTTGATTCATCCCCCACTACCTTCTCTTGATCATGCTGCTCTAGTTTCTTTGCTGGATCAAGAAAGATATGCTAAGCACATTCAAGGTCTTTACCCTTATTCTTCCCCTGGTCAGAAACTTGCTCCTTCCCTCACCTCCCTCGGTAGCTGTTCAAGCTTCCCTCATCTGACCACACAGGTCACTTCTCCCAGTGACCAGCACTCCCCATGGACTATTCTTTTCATTCTCATTTCATTCTAATTTATATATTTATTTATGTATTTACTTCCTTAGTGCTTATCTTTCCCTAATCAAGTGTCATCTCTATGAAGGGAGAGACTTGGCTTACTTGGTATTGCTAGAGCCTAGGTAATATCCAGAATTTTAAAATTTAGCATCTGTTTATAGAATCAAGTAGTGATTGAAAGGTGGTTTCTTCTTTACAACTTAGTTCTTCATCAGTCAGTAAAGCAGAGCCACTATCTCCTGGGGGTGTGAGGAGGTATAAATTAGGTACATAAAATACTTGTGAGAATTAAGTAAGAAAATTGTTCACAAGTGCCCAGAGAGCTGCCTGGCACATAGCAAACTCTCAAAAACATTAATGTTAGTGTTCTTTAGGACGTTCTCTGAACTTCAGTCAGTTACTAACCAACCTTAGAAAAATCTTGTTACTTCTCTGAATCTTAGCTAAATAGATAAGCTAACATACATCTCATGGCTAAGAAAGCATTTTGAAAATATCCATTATGCATTAAGATGTTTTTGCTCCCTATCAACTGCAAACAAGAATATCAGTGTCAAGAAGTCTCATTCAGATAACTATGTAGTAAGAAAGCATTCTAGATCAGCAAGCAGTAGGTCACAAAGCAACTACTATTCTTATTCCATTTGGCCTGGCTCTTCTTCCTTGAGAGGACTATTAAACTTTAAATCATTATTTCCTCAAAATGCTATTCCTCCTTGTTTCAACAACAATAATAAATGGACTTTGGATCTGCCAAACCCATTGCATCCTATTTCAGCTAAGCCTTGGCCTTGGACTAATAAACGCCAACATAAAGTTTATGAAGGAAATTACTTTGTTTCCATAAAACAAAAGGAAATGTGATCTTTTTTGTAAAAAGCATTAGTTTGAGAGTCCGAAGTCCTAAGTGTTATCTTTCTCTTTGGAGGAAAATTTAAGCATCTCAGTGTCTCTCTCTCTAATTCAGATGACTGAATCTGTGTCTCCATATCTGTGTGTCCTAAGCATCACTGTGCAATAGAACAACCTTGGAAGCTTGTTAAGAATTGAGGTTCCTGAGTCCACAAGCCAAGAATTCTAATACAGAAGTCAGAGTGGGAACCAGGACTTGTAATGCTGGGAAGCAGCCCAGGTGATTCAGATGTAGGGGCTTCCCAGGGCTGAGAACCACTGCAGTCCTAAGACCCCTCCAGGGTCTCACCGCCTGTGAACCTGTCCTTGGTTTTCCCTGGGGCAGCATAATCTTTGAAAGGAGGCAGACTCCTTTAATTATAGCAACAACAGGATGACAAACAACCTTCATAGGAAGATGCTTATTGTTCAGAAGACTAGTAACCATGAACTGCCCTGCTTGACAGAGAAAACTCCAGAGATTCCCAAGAAGCAGAGGCCCCAAGGAAACCACCACTGCCAATTTCCCACACATTTGAGCCTTTAAAAACAGGTAATTCTCAAGCTTGAATGAGGCTGCCTGTCCCTCCAGGGACTGGCACAAGTGTCTAAGCCAGCAGGCAAGTGTCATCTCCTCTTCCTCTGCAGACACTAACAGGACACTGGGCAGCAGCCTCTTGAATAAGAAGACAGCCTTATCCTTCCCTCTCCTGACTGCCCCTGCCTTTCACCCTGTCTGTGGCAGTTAATTACAATCCCAGCACAAAGTCTCACTGCCTGTCAGCAGCCTTCCCCAAAGAGCACAGGGAATCTAGAGGGTAAACTACTCATAAAGAAGTTTTATTATAAATAAATATGATTGTGTTTTCAAAGAATGAGGCTATACCAGAAAGACCATGAACAGTGGCACGATGTAGATTTATACCCTTGGTTTGGCTCCAGGGCACTGATGATAAAATGCCAATGCAGCTATTGGGAATGGACTAGTTAAAGAGTGGAAGCCTCTGGGGCAATGGGCCATTACTCATCTTTCCAGCAAGACAAATAATCCCTTTGACATTTGCAGAATATCCAGCATGCAGAGAACAGAGTCATAAATACTGATAATGTAAACAGCTACATCACATTGAATGTTTCCACCTATCACACACCTAACAAGCCCACTCCATCCTTCCATGACCCCAGATCTTACCCTCAGCACCTGAGTGACCCTCAGCAGGTCACACAGTCCTCTGTGTTTTCAGCTCCTCCTCTGTCATATGGGATAATGGTGGCATGTGCTTCATAGGATGTGTGCGTGTGTGAGTGTATGTGTGTGTGTGTGAGAGAGAGAGAGAGAAAGAGAGAGAGCAAGAGAGAGAGCAGTTTGTGTCAAGTGTATTGAGGGTGTTCATGCATCTATTTCATTTGACCCTGGTTACCCACCCTGAGGTGGCGTTGTTGCTATCCTCATTTTACAGATGAGGAAACTGCCTGGCATGTAGGAGGTGCTCAAAACTACTTGCTGAGTGAACTCACATGATCCTTCCTAAATGCTTTCTCAACAACTCTGTCACATAAGCACTGTTATAATGGTTATTTAGGTGGAGAAAGGATTTCCACCAAGGTCCGTCTTTTCCCTGAGCCAGTAAACTATGATATTTTCCTCTGTCTTTTCTCTGGACACCGTGAGGCTGGGTCCACTGCTCAGTGTGCATGGACATGCCAGGGATGGCAGTGAGATAAGAAGTGGATACCAGATTCCCCGGGTTTGTGCTCTCCCTCTGAAACAGATAGACCTGTAGTGAGCACTGTGAACACCATGACAGAGAGGGTGAAGGGGCAGAAGCAAAGGGTTCAAGGGTGGAGGCGGCAGGACAGCAGGCCAGATGGCAGGGTCTCAGAATCAGCTCCAGACAGGAACCACCTACACCAGAACAGCTCTTCAGACTGCAAAGAGCTTTCGCCCCCTGCCTCACCAGCATCACAGCAAGCCCGGGACAAAGTCAGGGCATGACTGCTCTTCTGATTTCACTGAGGAAGAAAATGAGTTTCAGCTGTTTAACTCATTTACTCCCAGTGACACAGCAACTGAGAAACCAAAATGGGAATTCCCTTCGGCAAGCTGGAAGAGATCTGGCTAATGCAGAGCGTCTAACTCTGCTTTGTGCCATTGTCCCCAGGATCCTCTCAGAAATCAGTCAGCCTTCTCTGTCCTCAAGTGCCCAGACCCTCCAGGTTCATGGCCCAAATTTGGGGTTGGGTATTTATTTCTCTCTGTACCTTCACCACTGTTTTCAGGATAACTTAAAGCAAGAAATTAAAAAGAAAGAATCCTTTGTACTCCCCCATGTTGTAAGGCTTCTTATAAGCCAACTTCCTGCAGTGGCAGCTTTTCCCTCTTCCACATCTCCTGCTGCAAAGTTACTTGGCACCCATGAAAATTCCCACCAGTGAGGATATGGGAAATGGTATACTTATACATCGTTGGTGTGAGTGCAGATTAGCATAACCACTTTAGAAAGCAGCATGGAAGGTCCTCAGAAGACTAGGAATGGAACCACCATAAGACCCAGCTACCCCTCACCTTGGAATTTATCCAAAAGAACTAAAATCAGCACATTATAGTGATACATGCATACCAATGTTTACAGCAGCACAGTTCATACAGCCAAGTTATGGAACCACCCTAGGTGCCCATCAAGAGATGAATGGATAAAGAAAATGTGGTATATACACACAATGAGGTTTTACTCAGCCACAAAGAATGAAATTATGTCATTTACTGGTAAATAACTGAAACTGGAGATTATCATGCTAAGTAAACCAAGTTCAACTCAGAATATCATGTGGAAGTTAGAGGTGGGGGGAAAAGGGGATTCTTATGAAAATAGAAGGGAGACCCATAGAATGGAGGAAGGGGATGAAGAAGGAGGGAGGAGGGGGATGGGGAAGCACTGGAGAATGAAATCTACCAAAGTAGTCTATGTCCATACATGAACATACCACAATGAATTATATATATCTATATGTTTACATAGATATATAATTTGTCTGTATGTTTACATAGATATATATAATTATTATCACTAATCAAAATAATAATAATAATAGTAGTAGTAATAATAATAGAAGGGAAATCTGTAGAGTAGAGCAAGCAGATCAGGGAAGGAAGGAGGGAAAGGAAAGGAAAGTTACTGGGAAATGAGATTGATCAAACTATGTGTTATATGCATGTATGAATTATGTTACATGCATAATGAATACCACTATTATGTAAAAATAGAATGTACCTATAATTTTAAAAAAATAAAAAGAATGAAGGGAAAAAAGAAAAAGAAAGAAAATCCTCACCAGCTTACTGAAAGTTTAGCATTCCAGGAACATCCAATGCAAATAACCCAAGTCAAAACCTGTTAGCCTACCTGCTTTGTTAACCTCTTGGCCCTTCCCTTCCCTTTGACTGGGCTCCAGCTTTTAATCCTAGATTCTATGAACACATTAAAGTTCACACCATCACCATCTTTACCTCAGCAGAATTTACAGTGGCATTTTCCAAAGGCCAGACTAGAATGAGGACAGAAGATAAAAATACAACATGCGGCCTGTGTAAGGTATCCACGAATTCTCTTTCTTCTGTCAGAGTATAACCTTTCCCTAGTAGGATTAAAGCTTCCTAAAGATCATTTTCCCCACAGGTCTCCAGGGTGGAAGGGATGTGGAAACTCGTCCTTCAGTGCCCAATTCAGGGCTCTCTTCACCTTGCCCTGACCCACCCTCCACCCCACTACCTGTGCGTATACCTCTTCCATGTGTCTTCCAAGCTAAGAGTCTGTGCCACCAGTGCTAACAAACTTGGTCCATGCAGAGGAAACCCGTTTCATCTGTGAACTTCTCTTTCTGTTTGGGAATAGTTATGGTCTTAATAACATTATATAGTAGTGTCAACCTTATCATGATAATATAGGTCCTTATGTTTATGTTGGTGGTATTAATATAACATTGTAAGATATTATATTATTATATCAAAATTATTTGATAAATTGCACATCTCCTATGTGCTCCAGCCTTTCCAAAGGATTTTTGATATATTGTCTAAGTCAATCCCCACCACAATCATCTGAGAATGATTATCGCCAACCCTAATTTACAAATGAGAAACTGAGGTTGACAGAGGTGAAGCAGCTTGGCCAAGGTTTCACAAAGAACAAGGACATGTGGGCTGGGACCAAACTGTGCTATGCAGGGACTGTCTGTCACTTTGCTTATCTGACTTTGTGATGATACACATACTACCTATATCCTAAGCTGCCCAGGAGAGTAAACATACTGATATGTGCAAAGCCTATTTAGAAAGATATGTAATTTACAGCAGACTCTACAACTCCACTAATCAATATTATTTTTTCTTCTATTAAATATTTTTATCCATTTCAAAATATTATCATTTCCCTATTTTAATTTTTACTCAGGAATAGTTTACCTTTTTTGCATATTTATCTCAAGATTTGAATTTAGATATTTAATCTATTTCCTTAGTTGTTTAATCTGTACTGCAAATAATTTTTAGAAAGTGATTTTATTGTGACATTTTTATTAGCTCTTTTTTCCAAAAATTTGTCACATCCTTTGTCTCTCCTTCACCATGAAACACTTCCCCCAAGATTAATGGAAAATTCATACCTAGAAATCCTCCAAAAGAGGCCAGTTCCCATGACAACTAAAATAAGTGGACATAAAAAATGTCAAATGTTACTCAATTCCTTTGAACTTTCTTTGGTTTTTTATGGATTTTTTAATTGATAGATAGGAAGGCCAGAGCTTTTTAATATTTGGTTTTGTCTTCAGGTTGGAATATATTTTCCCTGCATCTGTATTTTCACTTTTTTCTTTTTGTTCATCTTCCTTCCTATCTACATAAATAAAAGGTTAATGTTCATAATTTGAAAGAAATGATAGAAGGATCACAGGGAGATACAGTCTTATGTACCTAGAGAGAATTTGATATAAATCATTTTAGATGGGGTGTCTTCTATCATATCTAATAATTATATTACCTTATACGTCGTGGTGTTTTCTCATGTGTTTTCTAATTTAACCCTAGAAATAACCATGTCGCATTTCCAAGCAAGTTTCTTAGAGATAGAAGATGGTGAAAGAGAAGTGCAGATCTCAATTTTCTTATCCCCTTTCCATTTTCACTATAGTTTTTTATTGTGCCAGGAAGAATTGCTAGAACTTCCATTGTAACTTATTACTTGGTAGTCCTTGTGGTTATGACACAATTCCAAATGCTCAGTACAAATATATCCTGCTGAAATTGAAGAGGTCTAAGTTTTCATCACTTGAGATTTCCCAATGTCTTATATGGAAGGTAAACTGAGTTTCTAAATCAATTAAAAAATAAGACCTTTCCTCTAAAAAGATGCATTTTCTAGAACAGCAATCAGCAAAGTTTTCATGTAGGGGGAAAGGTAGTAAATATTTTAGGGTTTGTGGGACAGGTACTGCTATGAAACTGCTCAACTAAACTATAGAATAAAAGCAGCCTCAAGTAATATGTAAATGAATGGGCATGGCTGTGTTTCAATAAAACTTTATTCATAAAAGCAGGAAGCAGAATGGATTGAACCATGGCTATTGTTGACCCTTCCTCATCTGGAGAATATGTTCTTCCATTCACTCTATTTAAAGTACTACTATTTTTAACTTATAATCAATATAAAAATGATTTGCAAGAAATTTTGCATTCTCCTGAGTGTATTTTGTGCTTAGAGCAAATCTCACCTCAAACTTGCAACATTCCAAGTGCTCAGAGTGTAAAATTTCTTGCAGTATTCCAAGTGCTTAAACTTGCAGTATTCCAACTGTTCAGAGTGCATATAATGGTGCCATCCTGGAGGAACAGCTCCAGAGCACTCAAGAACAGGCATCTAGGAAGGGGCTAGACCTGGGCTGGAGGAGAGTAGGACGAAGGTGATTTAAAGATGCCTGACTGCTTATTTCACCAAGTTCCTTTGTGTTACAAGCTCTTTTAGAAAACCATACTGAGAATAATCATTGTGTCTTTAAAAATGAAATATTCATAAAATGCTCTGTGGACCTAGAATATACTCTTATAGATTAAAGGTATGTAAGCTGTTGAGGTAAGTAAAATCGCAAATACTTTATAATTACCATGATTTAAATAGACTTTGAATCTTAATTTTTTTTATACTCAGAAAGGCTCTCAACTACTATTTTGTGAAATCTTACAGTTTGACAAATGGCAGAGACACAGTATCACTCAGCTAGGTATTACTCCTGGGATTTTCTTCTCTTTTTCCAAGTTATTCTGAATGTGTGTGTGAGTGTGTGTGTGTAATGATAGAGATGGAGAAGACAAAGGTCCACAGCAGAGATGAAAGGCAGGGAGGAGGACACAGGACAGGATCACTGAGAGGCTTTTTCAAGCTACTAATGCCAAGTCCCACCCTGATGTCTTGAATCACAGATTGACTCTATCAGATTAAGGCAGTGAGTGTCATTGCTCAGGAGTTCTCCATCATTACTGCACATGTAACAAAACACAGAATACTATCTTAGCCAGAATTCTTGGAAGGTAAGAAGGTTAGGGGAAATACTTCAAGCCACCTGGAGTTTTGGTATGGGGACAGCAAGGGACAGGGATTCAACTCAGCGTGGAGAAGGATGTAAAGAGTCATCGGGGATGTAGAAATAACTACCTGAGTGCTGAAACAGAAAGGACTCTAAAAACTGCAGTTTTTTTTCTGTTTTGTTGGTTGGTTTATTGGTTGACTGGTATTTACATGTGTGCAAGGGCATAGAGCTTGTGAAAGGAGCTAGGGCGCTGTACTAAGAGAGGTAAGGTTAAGGCTATTATCAACTATTTTTCACCTTCCCCATTAGGAGTAGCATATTCTGTACCACCCGTGTGGTTTTATAATATCATCTTAGTCACCAATGTATTAGCCTAATCACAGTATCAATCTAAGAGCTACCTGGAAATGCCAGTTTGGATCCAACTAGGGTTATAGAGTCTAAAAAGCTCTCCAGCTACAGTGTATTGAATCCTTCTCTTCCCAGGGGAAACCCATTAAAGCAATACTTCCTAATTTTAACATATATTCCAATTGCCTGGGGATTTATTAAATTGCACATCCTAATTCATAGGTCTGAGATGGAGCCCAGGATTCTGCATTTCCAGTCAGCTTCTGGGTGATATTTTATTTTTTGTCTGCAGGCAACACGTTGAATAGTGAATAGGCCACGCAGAACTTCAAACATTTGTCTGAACAAAGTCACACAAACAGTCGTAGGCATTTCCTCCTTTTACACACTGCATTTCTAGCTTTAAGGCTGGTGGTTCCCTCCCCTCTGAGCACACCACGGCCTGGAATTTGAAAAGCGATGAGGAATTAAATGATCACAGTGGCGTAAACTGTAAATCCTGCCTGGGAGCGCACCTTTTCTTTGAGGCTTATTTCTTTTCATCCTTTTGCCACTCTGCCTTTAGGTATCAAAGCTTGAAAGAGAGAAGACCCAAGAAGCAAAGAGGATTCGGGAGCTGGAGCAGCGCAAGCACACAGTCCTGGTGACAGAACTCAAAGCCAAGCTCCATGAGGAGAAGATGAAGGAGCTGCAGGCCGTGAGGGAGAATCTCATCAAGCAGCACGAGCAAGAAATGTCAAGGACAGTGAAGGTGCGGGATGGAGAGATCCAGAGGCTCAAGTCGGCTCTGTGTGCTCTCCGGGACGGCAGCAGTGACAAAGTAAGGACAGCGCTCACCATTGAGGCCCGGGAGGAGGCCCGGAAACTGTTTGATGCGGAGCGCCTTAAGCTCTTACAGGAAATTGCGGACCTGAAAACGGCCAAGAAGCAGGTGGACGAGGCTCTGAGCAATATGATCCAAGCGGACAAAATCAAGGCTGGGGACCTCAGGAGTGAGCATCAGTCCCACCAAGAAGCCATCTCGAAGATCAAGTGGGAGTCGGAGCGGGATATTCGGAGGCTGGTTAGTAATCCCATCCGACCACACGGTGCAGAAACCTTCTCTTTTTAGGCTCGAGCTCCGTTCGATTTGCTTTTTCAGGTGTTTCCTTGTCAGTGGATGATAGGCAATGCCCAATTATTGTCCCGTGCTCTATTCAAAATGCAGGATAGGTCATCAGGTATTCAGGTAGCTAGATAAACAGATGGAGATACCCAGGCCCAAACAGAAATTTGTAAAACCTAAGAGAATTTGTAATCACCCTTCTTGTAGTAACTGGCTCTTCCTATTCCTGCATTTTTAGAGAGTATCTATTTCATGAACATTGTTTTCTTTGACATCTATAAAAATACTCTGAATTATGAATGCTTTCAATGTTTACATGTTTTTATGAACTTTCCATTTATAAAACCTCAATGGGATTTTTACAGGGCCTAGGGAATGTTTCTGTGATTTTCAAATGTCTGCCAGTGGCAGCCACTGAGAACATCCTGAGTGATTCACCAGTCTTTTCTCCAGGATCCATGTCTGAAAGCAAGAGAACAGAGTTATAAAACTTTTATTCAGCTTGAAAGTTGATCTTTTCTCAAAATAAACAGGGGTCATTTAAAAAAGAATTCCTTATAATTTCTTAATTGGCTGGTCAGCTATTTGCAATATTCAAGATTTATCTCAGTCCCTGCAGGTTGGGTCTTTCCTTTTAACTTATATCACCAAAAGCCACATAGATCTTTCATCATGCTCAAAAACAAATGTAACCATCATCTAAAAGCTAAAATGTCCTACATTGACCATGTCAGTTATCTTAGAAGCAGTATTTATGTTCATTTATACTCAGACTTTTAGTATTAATTGTATATTAGTTATATCTTACTAAATCAACCATCACTTATTAGAATGTACTTTATGCTTCTCGAAAAATAGTATTTTCTGAGAAAAAAACACTGTATTTGTCTTCCTGTGTCTGCCAATTCTAAGCAATTGTTTTCTAAGAATTCTAATTATGTTCTTAGGATATGTCTAGTATTTAAATTTTAAGACAAAAGTGGTTACCATAGAACATTTTAAGAAACTGAACGTGTATAATTTTCTTTGTAATATAACATAGTATGACTGTGAAATATTGCTGTTGCCACACTTTCTGAATTTTTATATCTGAAATACATACTGCATTGTTTGACAATAAAAACCAAACACAGTGCAGAAATATTGGTCCCTGCTCTGTCTTTGGTTTTTAAAGTGACAATGGCTAATGAAGAAAGAATCAAGACTGTGAAATCTGGAGTCAGCAGGTAGGTAAATGAAAAACAAGTTCTGCATTAAATATTTTTGTTAATGGTTTTCAATGTAAAACGTATGAGTACATCCACTTATTAATCTGTAAATTTTTATTTATTTATTTATTTTTAGTGATACTAAGAATTGGTACCAGGGTTCCTATACCATTGAACTAGATTGCCAGTCCTTTACATTTTGTTTGTTTGTTTGTTTGTTTGTTTGAGATGGGATCTTGCTAAATTACCCAGGTTATCCTTGAACTTGAGATCCTTTTATCTCATCCTCCCAAGTAGCTGGGATTACAGGTGTGTGCCACTATGCCTGGCTATAAATTTCTTCTATGACTTTCGTACTAGCACACTGTTGAAATAGACATAAAATCACTCTTAATAACAGTGTAAAATTTAAACTACCTGAAAAGTGGTCTGAAAATTGAGTGCAAACAAAATACCACAGGAAATTTTTTAATAATACATATGCATGCATCTTCTTTTTTTCCTTTTTCTTACCCATCTCTACTCATATTCCAACTCCATTGTTGGAACTGGAAGGGACAGAAATGAAAGCCGATTTATCTAGGAAAACTTCTCTGAGAATTCAAGTACATACCCCTTCCCATCTAAAGGCTAAAGCTTTGCTTTATTTTCAGTATTCGGAGATCAGAGTCCATTTTCACCACCACAGTGCTGAAGAGCCTCCTCATTGCAAGTTACAGAGAACCACTTTGAGAATAGGGGCAATCTTGGGGTCAGTATAGCCTTGGTCCTGACAGAATGGACACTAGAATCAGAAAACTGAATTGAAAACCAGGCTTCCCTACTTCCTAGCAAACTGTCTATGACCAAGGTTTAACCTTTCAAGTTCTCAGTCATCATTTATAAAGGAGTAGTAACAGAACACACTGACTAGGATTATAATGTTCTGACTGTTGCATTTCAAATATAGTAAAAGATCAGTAAATCTCAGCTGTGATGATGGTGGTGACCATATGGGCAGTGATGGAATGCTTCCCCAGCAAGTTGGGTTAGGCAGAGTGCATGGGAATTTGGAACACACAGATCTGCAGCTGTGTTGAACCATGAAGAACATTACCCGTGGTGAGCCTGACAAATGACTGTGTGAGTTAAAAATAATGCTGGACCTGAGAGTCCTGCACAAGGCTATAAAAACTGCAGATGATACTTTCCCCCAATCATCAGAGCAGAACCTGGTTCCTTACCATGTTATCAGATGCTGCCTTAGGATCCTCCATAACATAGCCCGTAGCTCTTCCAACATTGACCTAAAATTTAAATGTGTGACGTGGAAGCAATAACTCACTGGCATTTACGTGTGGAAAATACTTTACCGTACACATGTTTAACAATTGCTGTCCCAAATGTATTTCTTTCTTTTCTCTGGTCTAAAGAACATACAAAGAAAGTGTACAACCAGAGAAATGAAAATTGTACCCCATTTATGTACAATGAATCAAAAAATAGTTTAAAAAAGAAAGTGATTTCTTAAATATAAGGGCACACTTTTAGGAAGAAAATAATAGCATGATGTTTGTGTTGTGTCTTTTCCCATCTGCATTTCAAATATTTACATAGAATGTAATATAAGGGGAAGAAAGTTTTCACCCAATAACTATGCTCTCTTCAAAAATTGTTTGCCAACGTTTACTTCATTAGCCCTCATCCAGAGAGATTAAAAATATTTCAGTCCAGTGGAAGTCTGGTCATTTGTTATTGAATGCCTGTGCCCATTAGTTGACAAATACATCTGAGGCCATACCCAGGCTTAGCACAAGTGAGTGCTGAGATCAATAAATATATCCCACAGATGTAGGAGGAGAAATAGTGATTATTACCAGGTATTTTCCATCCCAGTTCTAGTCCTGACCATGATTTTCTGACAATAATGACAAAATGTTTGCCAAGTACTGGCTGCTCTGAAATATGGATGAGAACTGGAAAGAACCATATAACCATCAACCATCGAGGGGACCTTCCTCTGAATTCACCAACTGACTGCAAACATTTTGGTCTTGGAAGATCATTAGGCCAGAGAGAAGTCTGCAGTTATAAATGACCAGTTAATATTTGCAATCACTATTTGGATTGAACTTAAATGCACATTTCCCTGAAGAGAGGGCAACACAAAAATTGTCCTGGGAAACATTGTAGTAGAATATTCAGTATCCATCTTTATTAACACTAATGACCCATTCTCGAGTTGGATTTCCTTTCCATAGCTAACCAACCCAGACCATTTCAAACAATACATCGAATGAGAACATCTTTACAGAACACTAGAGAGGAAAAATTGCTCTCCTTGCCACCTAATTAAACTAGGATGATCCTTTATTACATATTGTTGCCCCATCATATTCATGAGCTCAATACACTTGTCATATTAAGGGTATTTTTTGCCACTGTATCAATCAGAAGAAAGAAGTTCTCCTACCATTGAAAAATGCATTTCTTTACAGCATTGTTAAAATGTCCTGGGTCTCATTTCATTCAGATGGATGAAATCAAAGCCAAGGACAGGATCATCTTTTCCCTGGAAAAGGAATTGGAGACCCAGACAGGCTATGTGCAGAAGCTCCAATTGCAGAAGGAAGCTTTGGATGAACAGCTCTTCCTGGTGAAGGAGGCTGAGTGCAACATGAGCAGCCCCAAACGGGAAATCCCAGGAAGGGCAGGAGATGGCTCGGAACACTGCAGCAGTCCCGTAAGTCCACTCAAGTTGGGGTTGAGAACTCAGGAGTCCTCCTTTATTTAGCCTCCAAGTTTTACTTTTCACTTAAGCTCTTTTCCTATTTACTACCCAGAAATCAATTCTACCTCCTACTATTAAACCAGCTAATTTCTTGGGAACAGGGTTTCTAAATTCATAGACAACAAAGTGGTCAGCACTGCATTAGCAGATCACATGAGAATTATAGATCTTTTTAAATCCTTTGTAGAATGCTTCTAGCCAAGCAATGGCTATGCAAACTTCAGTCTATTATAAGAATCATAAATGAAATGAAAATATTTTGCCTCTTGCTAAGACTGGTAAATTTCCCTTGTGTGAACAGTTGAGTTAGAAATTGGTAAAGAGTTATAATCTATGAAGGTCAAAAGGCATACCTGTAAAAAGAATAAACCATTTATAATCATGTGTGAAAGCTTCTAGTCTGATTGAACTTGCCATTTGTTTACCTGGATTTTGCTCATTTTATATGAGAAATTATTTTTGAAAGTATAGCAAAAGAAGTCAGCTTGTAGGTAGTTGGGTATTACCTTTCAAATTATGTAGCTGCTAAAAAGATGAAAATGTATTATTTAGGAATAGAGATGAGTTCCAAAGTACTACTTAGAACAAAGTAATGAATAATTTATGAATTGGTTTTCAGGATATATATATCCTAGTAGGTGGTAGAAAGCATACTGATCTAGGATGTAGCAGATGTACATTTTAGTTCTATCACTGATACTTACCTACACTGTAGCATAATTGTCAGGGAATGAGCCCCAGAATCAGACTCCTTGGTTCAAATTCTGGATCTGACATTAACAGAGTAACCTTAGGCAAACCACTTCGCTGTTCAGCATCAGTTCATTGGTAAAGTAGAGGCTATACTAGCACCCCAGAAAGCAGTTCTAAGGATCAGACGAAATAATGAATGAAATGTTCAGCACAGTATCTGGCATATAGTTAACAGTCAATATAGATTTGCTGTTGATCTGTTGTCATGAGCCACAAGACCTTGAATAAGTTATGACCTCCATGAAGTTTACCTGTACTGTTGAATTCCGTAGGATATTATAAATCTAGGGATATGATGGTTATGAAACTGGTCTGTCAATAGCACTCTCAAAATGAAAATGATATTAGAATTGCAAGCATTTGATAATGATAATGATGGCCTATGGACCACTAGGACAGAATTAAGTCATGACTGCTGTGTAAGGTGATTCATGATAATTCTGCCCATGGGAAAACCAGTCACACTGGGCAAAATATTTTAGTGTAGACTACCCTATAAACCACTGCCTTTAATACCCAAAGGAAATGTACCTTTCCTCAGTCTGATCTTTTTCTCCTGTAGTATGCAGAAATTTACAAAGCCCATAGCTACCTCCTAATCTGTCCTCTCTGTGGCAGAGTGTAAGATCAGGACAGCTTTCTAATTATTAGTAGAAAGCAATATGCAGCCATGACATGAGGAATGCTCCTTGAACCTCACGTAATCACCACACAACCTTGGTCTCCAGCACAGAGCTCAGATAAAATGATCCAACACTCTGCCATAGCCCCTGCTATGATTCTGGACTCCTGCAAGTGTCTTCCATGTGGAATTCATCTGTAATTTCCACCTCGCTTGATCTTCAACCCAAGTGGTGAATATTGGGAGTTAGAAAAGGGTAAATATTTACTCTTCTCTGAACAAGAGAAATTTTGATGTTACTTCATAAGCTAGATAAGAAATGAGCCTATGACTTTAATGAATGCATTCCAAAACTTTGTGAAAAGTATTAAAGATGAAATCCCATTTTAATTTTCATGTATAGGATTTGCGAAGAAATCAAAAGAGAATAGCAGAGTTAAACGCCACTATAAGAAAATTAGAAGATAGGAACACTTTGCTTGGAGATGAACGAAATGAATTGGTGAGTTGTACTCAGTCAAGCATTACATCTTGGAAATAGGTATTATATTATAGCAATAACGTAATAGAAAAAGTGAACGGGTAATAAAGATACAGTTCAATAAATATTCAAAAAGTGGTACATCTACCTAACCACCACCCAAATAAATGAGTGATTGCCAGCTCTCAAATCCTCTCCTCAGGATCCCTCCCATTCACCATCCTTATGAAGATGACCACTGTTCTGACGTCTAATTTCCATAGACATCACCATTTAAACGGAATCATAAAATATTTACTCTTTCATGTCTGACTTCTTTTGCTTAGCTTTATGTTTGTGAGATTCATCTATTGCTAGGGAGAACCCTTTCTTTACACCATAGTATTCAATTAAAATATCTCAAGGTATTTATTTATTTTGTGGCCAAGGGCTATTTGTGCCTTGTTCAACACTTTTAAGCTGTTAAGAATGGTGCTGCTACCTGGTGAAAAATGTGTCCATTTCTGGTGGAAATATGCAAGAGTAGAACTAGAGGATCCTAGAGTATTGTGTAGTCAGCTTCCACAGTAATTACAGCTTCCTAAAGTTGTTTTAACATTTACAGCTCCATCAACAATGTATGAGACCTGCAGTTTCTGCACACATTTGCCAACTTGCAAAGATAATTGTTAATTTCAGCCCATTTCAGTGACCATGAAATAGATTTGTGTTTTTATTTTAATTTTGACTTTTATCATTTCCAGTGAGGTTGGGTAACCTTGCAAACATCTTCCAACCTTTTGGAGGCCCTCTTGATTTTGCCTTTAGCCTCTTGCTCAGTTTCTATTGTGCTGCCTCTAATTTTCCTATTAAGATTAAGGCTAAAATGATGAGAAAATATCACTTGTGGGATATTGTATTTAAAATATCCTGCCCTGCGGCTTACTATTTACATTTTTAATGGAGTTGTTCATATAAAGGAGTTATTTTCGGCCTCTCCTTTAAAAAACAAACAAAAACAAGAAAAAAAAATGCATTTTTAGGCCATAATTGTCCTTCCAGGTCTGGTTTTAGCCTCATCCCCCAAGTTTTGATGTCTCATCATACATCGTTATTTTATTCAAAATCTTTTCTAATTGCATGTAATTTCTTCTTTGATCCAGAGTTACTTAGAAGTATTTAGCTTAATTTCTAAAAATTTGGAGGTTTTTGATTTATCTTTTTGTTCTTGATTTCTTCTTTGGAAGAATTCCTTTGGAATTTGTAGAGATTGACTTTGTAGATTGAGCATATGGTCAATTTTAAAAATGTTTCATGTTCACATGCAAAGAAGATATACTCTAATTATTAGTTATAGTTTGATTCAAGTTTAAGTCTATTTAAAATTTTCAGTAACCTTACTGATATATTTGTCTGAATGCTTTCCCAAAAGTTTTGTCTGTATATCCTCTTAAGTCTGTCAATTTTGCTTTATGTATATTTCAAGTTATTTCACTAGATGAATATCAGAATTCGTTGCAAGATTTTGGCATATTACCCTTTTATCATTATGAAATACTTTCTTTTATTTAGGACTTGACTTAAAATCTATTACTAATTGAACTTAATCACATTTTTCTTTTAGTGTTTGTATGAATATATATGTGTATATACTTAAATATACAAACAAAAATACATGTATATGCTTTATTTTCAATCTTTATTCGTCGCATTTTAGATATGTCTTTTAAAAGGAACATTTTGGGGGGTACCATGGAACTGATTATTGATATATGTTTTGTTAGAATTATAATTCTAAGAAAATTTCCCTGTCTTTCTGCTGATCTATATTTTCTGTCAATAGTAAAATTAAGTAAATTTAAATATTTAAAAATTGTGTCACTGACCTCCAGAAAAGAGATAAAAATTAAAATAATGAACTTAGTAGAATAATTTATTTGTACATGTATTCAACATTTAGTATTAATGATTCAGGCACTGAAGCTCAAGAACTTAGAACTATGTAAGATTATTTAGGAAAATAAATACATATCTGGACTTAAGTATAAAATGGGAGTTTTCAAATGGAGATCGGAATGGAGGGTGCTATTTAAGAATCTCAAAGGGAATGTTTTTGAATATTCCTTGATAACTAAGTCTCCTACCTCAGCACTTCCCAAAACACCTCTCAATAGCAGCAGTAACTTTAAAAATTCTTCTTAGAAGTTTCTGATAACCCTTCCCTTTCCTTGTGTTTATTGCTCCTCCCCCAATACATTTTCACATTCAGAATCACTGTTACGAAAAGAATGTACTGATCATGGGAAATTAACTTGGAAATCCATAATATGTAGGTTGATCAGCCATAAAAAATATCAGCCAAACAGGAGAGTTTTGAGAGTAAAAGGGGGACCACTTACATTTGCCTCAAGACAATATGCATAGATTTAGGCTAATGGTCCTAAATTACAAAAGCAGTCTGAGCAGCATTTGAAGACAATTTTGGTTGTCACAAATGACAGGGTGTTACTGGCATCTAATGGGCAGAGCAAGAATCCTGCTGAACATACACCATAGTACTTAGAACAACCCCTGCAACAAAAACATTTCTTCGACAATGTCAAAGGTGTTGATGTTGAAAACCCCTGCCCTAGAACTGGGGAAATGAGACGTCACCTCTGATGTTGTGTGAATAACAATAAAATCATATTTTGTCTAGGTTTGGTGAGAATTATATTCCTAATACAAATGTCAATATTATATATATACACATATATATATTTGGTTGTTCAATAACTCTCTTCCTTAAAAATAAATAACTTTAGTCTGAATCAGGTGATCTCAGCAAAATCTCTGAGGAAATGGCTGGACTTTTGGAGACCAGTAGTCTTGAACTCAGGTCCTGGTTGCATTACTTGTGCATTACTCTGTGATGAGCGGCTTTATCACTGGGAGACAATGAGAGGCCATCCCAGGTCCAGTGAAGGGGGCTGAAGGGAGTGGGGAGATAGGAGCGACTAAAGAGAGCAAAGAGAACTCCTGAGTGTTTCCAAAAGCAGTATCTCTGCAGCACCTTCTTTAGGGTAATAGATAACACAGGGTTTTAAAGAAACTGATGAAACGCCATTAAAGGAATCTGGAAACAAAGAAGCAAATCTGTTAAATGGAGGACTGTAATGTCAAAGCAGGCAAAGGAACTCTGAGGGTACTTTCTCTCCCACCAATTGACTGCCCCCTCCCCCACCTCCCCAGAGACAAATTCTCACGTTTCTTCCCAGTTAAAACGTGTGCGGGAAACGGAAAAGCAATGTAAACCTCTCCTGGAAAGGAACAAGTGCCTCGCCAAGAGAAACGACGAGCTGATGGTGTCTTTGCAGCGCTTGGAGGAGAAACTCAAAGCCGTTACCAAGGAAAATTCAGAGATGGTGCGTACTGCAGGTTCTGCAGAACTGAGGTTTCCTTCTCTGTATTCCTTCCTTCTTTGTAATAGCCCAACTTGCTGTTTTTCTCAGCTTATTTTTGAAGCATGATGCTATTTGGGTTTTTCCTTATGTAAGTAAGGAAGCTTTAAGGAAGAAAGCAAAGGAAGGCTGCTGCCTCTGAATTTTATGGGGTTTCTAAATTTACAGAACTGAAGGAGTGCTTCCAGGAGTCTGAACACTCTCCAAAAGCAAAGCTTCAGTGTGCTTCCTCAGCCATAGACACCTCTTTCCAATGTACCCTTTACAGACCTCTATAGAGGGACACCTCTAAGAATTGGTGTTGTAGATGGGAAATGGAAACCTTCACTGACAGTATGTATGAACAAGTATCCTTAACAGATTTCCAACACAGCTATAGAGGTCTTCAGAAAATCCCCCAGTGACTTCAACATATTATCACGGATAAAACACACTTGAGGTTTTTAGTTGGTGTATGTAAAAGTGTGTATTCTATGAAGAATGTTTAGCTGGAACCTCATAAACTTTCTGCCAGTGTTTTATATGAATGACTGAACTTTCGTATTTTTAAAGTTTCCACCTGTATTCTTTTCAAATCCAGAAAGAAAAAATAACAACCCACCCACCCTTGAAGAAATTAAAATCTCTGAATGACCTCGACCAAGCTAATGAAGATCAAGAAACAGAGTTTCTAAAACTTCAGGTTATTGAGCAACAGAACATTATTGATGAGCTCACAAGGGTAAGCTCTGGATCAATCTGCAAACTCTGTGTTGTTCCCAAGGACAAGTAGTGTATTAGTCAGTTTTTCATCACTGTGATCAAAAGACCTGACAAGAACAATTAAAGGAGGAAAAGGTTATTTGGCTCAAATTCAGAGGTCTCAGTCCACAGACTCCATTGCTCTTGACCCAAGGTGAGGCAGAACATCATGGCAGAGGGGTGTGGAGGAGGAGAGCAGCTCAGGACTTGGCAATCAGGAAGCAGAGAGAGCTCTACTCATCAGGGACAAAATATAAACCCCAAAGGCATGCTCACAGTGACCCACTTTATCCAGCCACTCCCCAACTATCTACACTTACCTCCCAGTTAATCCACATTAGTTTATTGATGCACCAATTATGTTAAAGTTATCATAACCTAATCATTTCACCTGTAAACCTTCTTGCGTTGTCTTATACATGACCTTTTGGGGGACATCTCATATCTAAACCATGACAAGTAACCAACAAATCAACATACTGTGGAACACTTAATAATTTTGGATTAACCCCAGAAGTCCAAGTTCAAATGTTCAGTATATAATTATGTTTAGGAGACTCTATTCTAAAGATATTTTATATCATCAAACTGCTTTAGACCTTCTCATTTATAATATTTTGTTAACTAATTTGGTAGCATAAATAATAACTGCCAAGTACTTTAAAAGAGCCTTGAAATGAATTGTTATGTAAGTTTGCAGGGTGAGAGTATGTCTTGCAATTGTCTTCCAGTATTAAAATCTTGAGGCTCAGTGATTAAATATTTTGCTTATAGTAACAGGACCATATACCTCTTACTACCCAACACTTAATCAATGTCTAACACATAGATACAGTTTAGTAATTATTTGCTGAACAAACAACAACATAATTACATGACAAAACTGGAATTCCTGTCCAATTTTCTGAGCATGCTTTAGTCCCTGCTGTACAATAGGTAGAGCAGTTCTTCTACTGATCACAGCTGGCTGAGGTTTGTATTATCTGCAACATGGGCTGAGACCTTGGATCCCTTTGAGTTCTCTTCTTTGCCTTGCTGACTTTATTCTGAGAATGATATCTTTGCTCCCTTGCACTTCAGGACCAGGCCAAGGCCTACAGACTTGAGAAAATAGAAATGGGGGTTAGGTGATAATCTGCAGAATGGTTGAGCAGGATGGTTCACTGCCATTAAGAGAGGAACACTTATGACTTTGTTTTGTAATTATTTATTGTTTATCCTTTAAACAATTTCTATGTTGAGTATATGCTGTAATGCATATACTAGTAAGAGGGTAATCTAAGTATTATAATGTATATACATTTTAAAAGTCTCAGCTATGGCTGGGTGCAGTGACACCTAGCTGTAATCCCAGTGATTTAGGAGGCTAAAGCAGGAGGATGGCAAATTTGAGACCAATCTCAGCAATTCAGAAAGGCCCTAAGGATGTAGGGAGACCCTGTCTCAAAATAAAACACATTAAACATTTGGGGATGTGACTCAGTGGTTAGTTAAGCAACTCTGGGTTCAATCCCCAATAGCAAAAGAAAGGAAAAAAAAAAAAAAAAAGTCTTAGCTACAGTGAGGTTTCAAGACCAAAATGTTTTTACTTTTAAAGGCAAAGGAACAAAAAGCCTGAATGTCATTTGCTTAAAACACATTATTTTTCAAATGTGGTCTGAAGTTCTGGGTTCATCCCTTCATTTCCACATCACAATAACTAATAAATGTCACATTTTCACAAGTCCAGGAATTTACCTCACTTTGAACATCCTGGATTAAGCTATAAGTAAGTTTCTTACATAATTCTGGGCTGTTCAGACATGTTTATCAGAACATCTGCTTTAAATTTGTGCAGTAAATACATGGAGTGCTTGATAAATAATCCCCAAATTCCCTCAGTATTTCCATTCATAGCAAGAACAAATCAAAAATATTTATCACTATAATTCCCCTCTAAAAATAAATAAATAAAAATAAAACAGAAACATTGGATGAATTCAATGAGCTAGATACTGTGCTCCCTGTCTCCTCTTTACAGACTGCAGAATCCAAACAAAGTTCCACAAAATAGCCAAAAGATAGTTTTCTGTACTTTACAAATGAAGAAATGAAAAAAATAAAGTTTCACTTCATTGTGATGTTATTCTCTAAACACGAATCTGAAGTAATCTGGGGTCTGAGAAAAGAGAAGAACCATGCTTTAGGGAGATATAAGTAATGATTTTCAAAGCTACTTGATTTTTAAGTATAATTAAAACAGAGGGTTCAGATTAGAAACACCGTGCACTTCCTGATGGTGAGGCCTCAAAACCAAATAAATCATCAGGAAAAGTACAATATTTTTATTCAGAAAATACTCCAGTATCAAACCCAAAAGTTGCCCAAATTTTCCAAACAATGATCTTATTTTAAAGAAAAGTATATAAGGCCACAATCTGTTTTTGAAAAAAAGAAAACAAACAAAACTGTATGGCTATATGTATCAACTGTAGCTCTCACAAGCCCTTATCTATTTTCCAGGACAGAGAAAAGCTCATCCGTAGGAGAAAGCATAGAAGAAGTTCCAAGCCAATTAAGGTAATGAGAAAACTAGGTTATCAGGCATTTGCCACAAATAGCCAGAGAGGTGAGCTTGCCAAGGAATCTTCCTGCAAAAATGTGATATATCAGATGTTCCTGAACTCAGCAAACCATGAGCTTTATTTGCTAAAAGAAAATCTCTTCTCTTGACATTTCTCAGAGTCTGAAAATAATTGTGTTTGCCTTAATATGACTTTCTATTTTGAGTCTTATGGAGAAAACACTAAATTCAATGTAGAAAGTCTTGCTTGACAAGTTTAAAAGTTACAATCCAAGAACAGACTAGAGGTAGACATGCTCCCTCTGTATAATATTAGAGTTTGATGCTCGTCCTATCTATATATTTTCATTATTCACTTAAACAATAAATATTGTTGATAATAACACTCTCAATCCACAGTATCAGGATAGCCTCTTAGAGCCCACCGAAGTCTTGTTATTTAGTTTGTTTGGTTTCAGTGTTTGTTTTTACTAAGTGCCTCATTTGATTTGGATGTGGAATTGGATGACAATATTAAAGATCTGAAATCCTCTTCATGTAAATACCTAACTTTTCTTTTTTTATTTTAATATTTTATTGACTCCAAGAAATATGTTGTTCATATGTTCTTACCTATAAAATTGGGTTGGAGAAGGCATTATAGTATTGCATGTCAGCATTTAGATGCCTGGATTTTCAAAGTCCCATGAGCACATTTTAAATAGTAGAGAGAGTAAATTACTACATTAACTTATCAAGATAAAAACTGTCATGTGAAGGAGGCTATAATATGAATGAATTCTTTTTGAATAAGTCAGAAATGAAATAACATGGGAGAAATGTTCATGGCCACTATTGTGCTCCTGCCCAATACTTTTCTTTCATCAAAGAAGCGTAAGAGTGTCTTGGGTGCTCATGGGCATGTACGTGGGCATGGTGTTTTGAAGTGCCAGCTTTCCCCACCTGTGATCATGTCAGCCAACACATGCTTTCCCCTCTGCTTAGAGGCCTGTTTTGGACCCATTCATTGGCTATGATGAGGACTCCATGGATTCAGAGACATCTTCCATGGCCTCCTTCAGAACAGATCGAACACCAGCTACTCCTGACGATGACCTGGATGAGGTAAGCTCTTCCTATGCTTGTGTGATGTTGTCACCAAATCTTTCCTTGAAGGGGAAGGAAAAGAATTCACTTTTCATCTCTTTTATGATGCGCACACAGTGATCTCACAACAGTGACCAGCAGAGACAACAGTTGGCCTTATTCATCACCTCTCTCATGTAAAACTTCTAAAACCTCCTTTGCAATTCAGCCCTATAATTTGAAAACATCTTTCAAAATAAAAGTCACTCTCCAACATCCTTCATCTAGGAAAGAACAAGCTCGGAGGGCTTCTGGATACAACCTACATTTCTGTGATCCACCCTCAACAGAACAATCTAGGTGGTTTCATTAAAGTGAAAAGTCCTGGACCCATACACACATCCCCTGACTCGCAATCTGGGCAGTAAAATCCCCCAATCTTCATCTTCACAAAACTCTCTAATGATTGTGTTAGTTCTGAAGTTTAGGACCTTGAACTATAAAAAAGTTTTTATAATTTATCTAGGGAAGAAGTTGTGGATAGGAATTATTGAAAAGAAATAAGAGTAAAACTGAGTATCATTTTCCTTGGATTTAGATCCAAAATCTGTGTGTTTATTTGCATTTGAATCTAAGTTGTCTGATATCCAAGCATAAATGGGTATAATCAGAAATGTATAAATGAATAAATCTTATTAAAATAACTTCTTATACATTTTTGCAATGTAAGTATTACACTACTTGTGTCCATACATACACTTGAGAATTAAAAATGAAGTCAAACAGAATGTTAAATCAAACAACCTTTCCTTCCCTATAAAAAAATGGTTCAATATTAATATTCACATTGAACACAGGACCTGAATGCAACAAAATTACTTTGGGATTGTTTTATTTTTTTTTTTCTTTTTTCCTTTTTATTTTCAAACCTCAAGAGTTTAGCAGCTGAAGAATCAGAGCTAAGATTTCGACAATTAACAAAAGAATACCAGGCCCTCCAAAGAGCATATGCCCTGCTGCAGGAGCAGACGGGAGGTATCATCGATGCTGAAAGAGAAGCCAAGGTTAGTGCCCAGCTACCCAGAGTGTTCTGAGTTAGGTTGGAGTGGTCACAGCATGAATCTCAGGCACATGAAAATGTCAGTAGCACCCTTCTCTCCACTGCAGCTTTTGAACTGTTTTATCTTTTATGTCAATACACCTTGGATCTAAAGACATTATAAACAATTTAGATTGATGCTTTTGTTGAGTATACAGTTCTATTCTTGCTATCTAAAAACTTAGATTTTCAAAGCTAGACAATATTGGATTTTGATAAACCATTTAAACCATTTATTTAGTTTCTTGCTTGGAAAAAGAACTTTTATCTTTCAAAAACAATGGCTAGCGAGTTTCTTTTCTTAGTGAATAATGGTGTAATATTACATTGGACAGCCTACCGAGGATTTTCATAAACTATATCTCACTTAAATCTGGTGACATCTCCCCAAGGCAGTTTTTTTATTAAAAGGGAGCTTTAGACAGAAAGGTTAACTGAATTGCCCAAGTTCACACAGCCAGTAAACAGCAAAGCTGGAATTCCACCTCACATCTCACTGAGTCAAATATTTTTTCTATTATGCCATAAGCACCTCACACAAGTCTATCTTGAAGGAAGGAAGGAATGAAGGAAGAAAGGCAGGAAGAAAGGGAGGAATAGGGTAAGGAAAGAAGAAAGGAAAATAAAAACAGTACTGATACTTAACATTTATGAGTGCTGGCCATGTTTCAGACACTGAGCTGTGCACTCTACATGCATCTATGTGATACTAAACAACTCTATGAATTAGGTATTAGTATCTCCTAGTTGCAAAAGATGCAAAAATCATTTAGTAGAAGTTAAATGTGCTTAGTGGAGTTAGATTATTTACCTTAGGTCACAAAGCTATGAACCTAGCCTTCTGGCTCCAAAGTCATAGCTACCACACTATTACTGCCTTATAGACCTATCAAGTGATTTTTTTTATCTCATTTTGTTTTTGAACAGACTACAATATACTGAAGAGTCTTGTAGCAACTGCTGTCAGTTGTTTAGAAGGAAAGATGACTATTACAGTTATATATGTTAAATTGTAGCACACATACACATGCACATTTGCGTACATAAGGGAGTAAGTTTTGTTTAGTTTTGTTTTTTTAAATGAAACTTTGGCTTGGAACAGACAGGTGAGCCACCATTACAAAGGGGTATACCTGAATGCCATCGTATGTTTTCTCAAAGCTTGTAATGTTTGTGTTTTTCACTACCAGTATTTACTGAGCATTTTTACTGACACAGGAATGGGTGTTTAAAATATTAGAATTTGGATTTAGATTTAGGTACAAAGTGGGCTCTGAAAGAATGGGTAGATGTGGAGATGCAAAATGGGACAAGGCTTTCCAGAAACAGAACTCATTCAAATGGAGAAGTGGCAAGTTAGAAACTAGGATTTATGAAACAAGAATGTCACTGGCAGGTAAGGGGTAGACTGCATGCTGAGGAGGAATAGGAAAAGATGGGCCTTCTTGAATGACACGCTAAAGGGCTTGGACACTAACCTGATGATAAAGAGACCCACAGAGGGCTTTAAACAAGAATTTAGATCATGGAAGTAGTTTAGAAAGATACTTTTATCATAGAAAGTTCTTTTTTTCTCTCATCTCTCTCACTTGTTGAGTAACTAGTGAAGGAACGTGAAAGAAAAATTCAAATTGATGTAGGACAGAAGAGGCTGGACACCAGAGGAATTTTCAGGAAGCCGGATTATTTAGCTGCAGCTGTCCAGAGTATCTATCACTTAAAAATCTCTGGACCCTGAGCCTAGAAATTCCTTTAGATTTATACTCAGTGGGGTTGTTGCATGTCAGTGGGTGGGTACATAACAGTTACTCTTTGTCCCCTATTTTTAGGCTAGACAGAGGTTTTACAAGTTTTTTTTTTTTTTTTCCTGAAAACCTGGCATTTACTAAAAAGAGGAAGCTATAAACCACAATGCCCTCTGCAGAAATTTTTACTGATATCCTGTGTAAAAATCTCAGTTATGAGGGGAGGGTTTCCTCTAGAGAAGCTTATATGTTACAAATATGGTAGGGGGGGTCTCTTTCTGGGGATACCTGGTCTGCTTCAGAATGACCATTTTGCTTGTTTAGTTCTGGAATTTCCTTTTCACCAGGCTCAAGAGCAGCTCCAAGCAGAGGTGCTGAGGTATAAAGCCAAAATCGAAGATCTGGAAGCGACGCTGGCTCAGAAAGGGCAGGTAGGCATGTGGTTGCTACCTCTTCTGCAGATGTGGAACTCAATCTGACCCTCCTCTAGCTCACCCCATGCATGGGCCAAACCCAGAACACGCCTTGGCTCTCCACAGTGACCTTTCTCAAACTGTGTCAGAATGTTCACTCTGTATTTCTGTCCCTGGTGTTTTTCTGGCCAGAGTGTGAAACCAGCCACAACAAGGAATGAGGTGGGGTGAGAGAGAAAAGGCCAGAGGAAGAGGAGCCCCATACAAATAGCCTAGAGTTTTCACAAACTGCTAAGACAAAGACCCAGTGGACCCTCAGCTGCATTCTTTGCCTCTATGCTACATCTATGGTTCTGCATTTTAATGTTTCCATTCATATGTATCTAGCCTGTGTGCATTCTGACCCTTTTCACTTTTTGCCTGTGTGGTCACTTCTGAGTCCCCAGAAGTCTGGTCCTGGATTTTTCAGACTGAAAAAGGTAGAGGTAGCGAGTGAGGGAAAAGGAGGTGAAACCTTCCTGGCGACTAGAAGGAGCTGGCAGGGTGGGTGTCACTTACCAGATGTTGGCAAACAAATACACCGGGTGGAAAGAAGACAGCTCTGACCAAGTGGTTTGCGGACACGTGCTCTTTCGTGCCACTCTGAAATGCTGACTGCGCGATATTCTTTGTCAAACAGGATTCACACTGGGTAGAAGATAAACAACTTTTCATTAAGAGAAACCAGGAGCTTTTAGAAAAGGTATGTTGGGCAAAATACCCTAGTGGGGCAGAGGAGAAAGTGTCAAGAGATCCAGGAGCAGCAGGGGGTGCTCTCAGGAGTGGCACAGGGGCCAGGGAAGGGGAGGCTTTTCCGGCGCTGCTCTGTCCTCTGCTGCGTGCTCAACCGCATCCCCGTCACCACCATCACCATCAGTTAAGTGGCACGTGTGCATGGCTCCACGCTGCGCATTGTACAGACTTGAAGGGGTGTGATCCCTGCAACTCGCTGATCCGTTAACCGTATATGTATGCATATTATACATATGCATATGTATATACTGTACACATAGATATATATATGCACACACATGTACACATTCTATGTGGTGTCTACCTACCAAAAATACGCAGCTCCCACCACAAATATTGTTTGTGCAAGGAATGAGCATATGACTCTTAAGACCGTGCTGCAATTCAGCAGAGATTGTGTTCTCTCTTTTAACCTTTTTCATTAAGCTTGAGTGTTTTGTTTGTTTTTTTTTTTTTCCTTTTCTTTTCTTTTTTCTTTTGGCACCAGGAATTGAACCCAGGAGCACTCAACCACTGAGCCACATCCCCAGATCCGTTTTTTATATATATTTATATTTTATTTTGAGACAGGATCTCCCTAAGTTGCTTAGAGCCTCACTAAATCACTGAGGCTGGCTTCACACTCCCGATCCTCCTGCCTCAGCCTTCCGAGCCACTGGGATTACAGGCATGTGCTGCTGTGCCTGGCTCTTTTTTCTTTTCTTAAGGAAATAATCTTTTTTTAAAGATGCATCCAAAACAAAACAGCATGTCCAGGAAAATTGGTAAACGAAGTGCAATACAAAAGCATGATTTCAGCCCAATATATGAAATTAATTTTGGTTGCCTGAACATCAGCTTTTGACTTGAGGCAATTTTACATTAACAGAGAATGATTTAAGTTCAATGACAACTTTCCCTTTTGTATTTACCTTCTACAATCTAGTCAAGGATAAAAAAATAAACATTATTCCTGATAGAAACAGAATTTGAAAGCTTATTTGAGTAAGAAAAATAATTCTGTAGATAAGTCCAGAGGTATGTAGAAATTATTTTGGGATTGTTTCTACCAATATTTTCTATCTTTGATAAGTAATAAGAATTAAGCACCATGAGAAGGGAGAAACAGATGCACATCTCCTCTTTCCCCAACACCAGTCCTGCAAAGTCTTATTGCCTGCATGATGTAAGACAAAGCTGAGATACAGAGGGTGCATAGGTATCCAAAATCGAGAACCCGATGCTCTTGGAAAGATTAAGTGTCCCTATAAGAAACTTTGTTGTCCTTAGAAACCTCATCATCCTTAGCCAATGAACTCAAATCTGTGGACAACTAATCTAATTGTTTCACTACCAGAATCAGCAAATATCCCATCACTGACCCAATACAAGATTCCAGAAAGTACAGTCTCCTTTACTATCGAGGTCAGCTTCTAGAGATGTCTGAAACTGAGAACTAGGGTTAAAAAAAAAAAAAAAAAAAAAAAAAAAAAACTTGAATTAAAGGCTGGGATATAGCTCAGTGGTAGAGCAATTCCCTGGTATTTGTGAGACCCAGGTTTACATCCCTAGCACTGCGAGAAAAGAAGGAAAAAAGCTTGAGTTGGTTACATTAATTAATAACACGTAATTTCTCCACCTTTATTTTCCTATTAATTTCAATGTCTAATAATAAGTGTTATTTGATTTTTTATCACAAAAACTGATTCCCGTTATGGCTTATATCTGATTTCTTTTAGTCTTTTTTTTTTTTTTTTTTTTTTTTTTTTTAATTTGGTCCAAAAGGAGAAATTTTGAGCTCTGGCTTCTAAGAATAAATTGAAAACAGGAATGACAGTAAAGTTAAACATTTTGCTTTAAAAGTATATGTTTGGGTGAGTAAGATTCATCCTGTGATAAAAAGAAATAGCCCATGGGTTCGTATTTCTAAATTTGAGATTTTAAATACTTACTATGCATAATACCCACCCACACAGCTAGTGTCAAAGGAAGCCCAAAGTCTATTGCCATTCATAAAGATTTTCTTATCCCTTACATTCATAGATGACTCATATATGGAGCCTGTTTATAGGGGGAGGTACATTTGAACACAACTAACTTAATTCTATGCTTCATCACATTGTATAAAGGTCCTATAAGAAAGTCCTATAGGAAAACAGAAAGAATGGGTCACTTCTGAATGGGTTGACTCCTCCCACCCCAGGAAGGTTCTTATGGACCTTAAAGCTTGGTGCTCAAGAAGCGTAGGGTTTTCTCTGTAGAAAAGAAGATAGGGAAGCACTTTGCAGAGAGGACAGAGAATTGTGGAAGAGTCACTTCATCTGGGTAGATTGGGGTTGCCAGATTTTAGTGTGTATGTGGTCAGTCATGTGAGTATACAGAGGATGTTTAGGGATTATATAGATAACATTTAAAACTGGATTTAAAGTTAGATGGTGAACGGATTACTAAAGATTTTGAACTCCATTAAGGAATTTGCACTTATTCTGTAGGTAATTGGAATTTAGTGAAGTTTTGTATATGATAAGCGTTGTTTTTAAAAAATTATTATACATTTCAAAATTCCTAAGAGCATAAATGTCAAATATTATCACCAAAAAAATGATAAGTATTTTAGGTTATGGATGAATTAACTGGCTTTATTGAATTATTCCACATAATATTCACAAATTATAGCATCACTTTTACCCTATAGACCTATATAATTATAAATTGCCAGTTTACAATAAAAAATACTTCCCTGGCAAGTGGTAACTCCAGAACTGAGAGGTATCAATCCCCCTCATGGAAACCCTTGACTGTGTTCTGCTCTGCTATGTCTGACCCACAGGAGCATATGAGTAGCCCACATTACTATTCACAGGAGCCCTAGACATTAGCCCCAGAAACAGAGATGTCTTCCAGCATTCTTTTCTATGACTCAGACATCTTAGCTGAAGGATAACTAGAAGGAAAGCCAAAGACTATTTTACTCACATCTTCTTGGGAATTTTGTCATGGCCTAGATGATTGATTCACTGAGTAAGTGAACGCTATCCATGCTTGCTTTGCAAAGTTATAGTTGCTTTTTGCAATGCTCACCTAACTTCAGGATTTACTTTATTAGATAGAAAAACAGGAGGCAGAAAATCACCGGCTACAACAGGAACTACAGGATGCCAGAGACCAGAATGAGCTGCTGGAGTTTCGAAACCTAGAACTAGAAGTAAGGAGATGATGATGATGGTGGTGGTGATGATGATGATGGTGGTGGTGATGATGATGATGGTGATGATGATGATGATGGTGGTGACATCCACTGAGCACCTCAGAGAGGGGCTGAATGAAGATTTTTAGATTCATACGCTCACGTGGACCTCACAATCACCCTCCAGATCTTATGGAGGCAACTAAAACTAAATAACTTGCCCAAGTCCCCCAAGCTGTGAGTGGTAAAACCCTGAAACCAATCAGAACTCTCTGCTCACATTCTGTGCTTTTCAAACCCTTTGCCTTTATCCACAAGTCTGATGATTTTTAAATCACTTAAATAATGGATTTAAACCTCATCATTATTTCATTGCTTTTCAATAATGTCCATCTTTCATTAAATCTTGACTCAGAAGTGTCACTTCAAGAATTATGTTTCAAAACATGTTAAAGAAAATACATTAGTTAAATTTGAATTGGTAAGTAAACGTGTTAATCTGTAAAACATTTTTCAAAAAGATACTAAGAAGCAAGGTAATTTGTTTTAGGAAATACCTTTATTAAGAGACCAAATTTCAGGTATTTGATTTGGGTTTTATTTTTTAAACCAAACATGTAAACAAATCAGATTTTGATTATATCATGCATAATTTGGCTTATGGTTGGTTTGAATGTATGCTGATATGTAAAATTGTAAGGAAAATTCCTGAATGATTTCTCTGTTATTTTACCAGTGATTTTTCTTGAGGCTATTTCCAAATAGACTTGGATAAAAAGTTAGTAGTTGCTGTCCTTCAGGGAAGAAGAGTGAGGCATCTTTTACAGCCTACAGATCTCATTCAAAATGATTGAGTGGATTGAAAAGGCTATTTGCTACCATAAAACTTCTTTGCAAGGCCACTCTGATATCTGAAAGTTCTAAATATTCATGCATATTAAAGTGGAACTTCACTTTCTGCATTCCCCTAATCAAAAAGTTTGCAAGAATGGATGACACTATCTATCCATTTTTCTTCCATATTGCCTAGTTGACTGGTCAGTTCTTTTCTGTTAAATTTATGCATGAACACCTTGAGTTTAATTTTTTGGGGGGAATGGACATATTGATACACTGCTGAAATTGCATAAAGATACAACCAGTATAGTGTTTAATCAGTTGCTCTTTATTTTAAAATTCTCACAAATTCTTTGCTGTATTTCAAGGAGAGAGAGAGGCGATCCCCTCCATTTAATCTACAAATCCACCCATTCTCAGATGGTGTAAGCGCTCTACAAATCTACTGTATGAAAGAAGGTGTCAAGGTAAGCATACATGAAATGTTTTGTTTTTAAAAATTAGAAAAACTGGTAATTGGAAAAGGGGAAGTTGTTTATGATTGTTTTGTTTTTCAGTCACTGAATGGCATTTTAATACGAACCATGGAGGAATTGCAAATAGTCACATTTGTTGGAAAAATCAATAGAATATAAATGTGTCACACACACATGAACAGTAATACCAAATAACACAGGCAGACATAATCATTTAGAGAAGAGCAACATAAAGAAGGTATACAACTAAAATATTTATTAAGATAATTAGCCTTAGTTAATGAGGGGAAATAAGAAATTAAGTCAATATTTCAAGTAGCATATTTCAAAGACTGAAATGTAGCTCATTGGTACAGCACTTGCCCAGCCTGTGCAAGACTGTGGGTTCCATCCCCAGCACTGCAAAAATTTTTAAAAATTAAAAAATAAAAAGAGAGAGAGAGAGAGAGACATCAAGTCTGCCAGATAAAAATGTATTTGCTGAGTCCCTTTGTTGTGACCTTCTAGGTGCTATGGGATTCATTATCATGGGATTTTGGAGTTAGAAGAGATCTTTGAAGTCATCTAGTTTGCCATCTCTTTTGATATATTTAATTTAGGGAGGATTTCCATTTTGGAAGTGCTTAGGTTTTATACCATGTCACTTATTTAATAAAATAAAATCTACCTTTAGTGTTAACAGAATACATTTTAAATATTAAGGTTAAATTGAAGTGACTATGTTTCCCAGAATATGTATTGTCCTCCAGAGTAATGGAACTGCACTGTGAGTTTCTCTTCCCGAGCTGTAGCTGTGTTGCCTCCTGCTGGTCCTGGTCTCTCCTGTACCTTCTGCATGGTCCTTCTGCTCCTCCACTGAGCTGCCATACATGCCTGCTTCAGTTGCCCTCTCTCTTGCTATCACATAGAGATAGACTTTGTCTTTCCTGGTAGTAGGACACTGCTGAACTGCTGTTTGAATATGAGTAGGAGGGAGTGGTATAATGAGGTTTAAAAAAAAAAGTGAAATAGAAATTAGGCTGCAAAATTGTGCTTCCTTGTCTTCCATCTTAAACCACTTTGTGGTGTTTAAACTTCCGGCCTTCCTGGGCTACTTGAAAATTTGTAAATCAAAGAGATTTTTAATTTAATTTTAATTCAATGAAAGCATTTCTTTTTGTCTTTTCCTTAGGTACTTTTTTCTTGGATAAAGCACAACTTAATTTTAATGGATTAGGAATCCTAATCCTAAACAACCTAGTGGATATAACTTATATCCAAGAGAAACATTTCAGAGTTTAGCTGCTTCAAACAGACACAAGAACTAGAGTTTCCCATAAGCTGTTTCTCATAGGATGAAAGTAATCTAACCATAAAAAAAAGGAATTGCATTGTAGTTTTCTACAATAACAGTCAAAATTCAACCAAACCATGATTCGTCTAATAAGAATAAAATTAATTGATTCTTTATATTACTTTTCTTGGATGCCTGAAATCTATCATGATTGGAAAAAAAAAATGGCAATTATAAGAATACAAGTTAATGACCATACCCCAAGTCCTTACTTCATGCTAGACTCTCACATTTTCATTCTCTACACCAGCCTATGAGGTAAACATTTATTATTTCCCTTTAACATATGAGAAAGCTGAGAATGAACTGTTAAGTAGTTGTCCCAAGTTCACATGGCCGGTAAGAAGCAGAATGGAAACTCAGAACCAGGTATGCCTCATGGAAAACAACCCACAAAAACTAAGGGCCCTAAAATGACTTCTCTGACTTGGTATGTGGCACTGGTAGATTGGGAAGTCACATTCATATCTTTGACTTGAATGCATCTTCTTGATTTTGCAGGATGTGAACATCCCTGATCTCATAAAGCAGCTTGATATCTTGGGCGATAATGGGGTAAGTAATGAACCGATTAAGTATGATAAAGATATGAATTTTCCTAAAGAAGAGGTAAGAAATACTTGCCAGTGTATCATGTGTGTGTTTAGCAATTGAGACGCCATTTTCACTTACAGATGTAGCTTCCTGGAGAGTCTCTACAGTATATTAAACAACTTTGCCAAAGGGGATGTTAGGGTCTCTTGGAGGTAGTGGCTGAAATGGACCTGGTAGAGTGCTTTTTGTAGGCAGGTTTCAGATCTGAATGCTGACCACATCTGCAGTCATTAAAGCTAATTACCATCTGATGGTTGCTCAGAGGCATCCAGTATAAAATTAATCAGTCAGGCATTTGCAAATGCGGCTAAATACTAGGGTTGCTGGCAGCTCCATAAAAATGACACAGAAAGCTATAATCCTTTTTCTTCCTAAAAACTCCTTCTAGACAGGGTCAAGGCATATTAATTCAGTGGGGGACCATTCATTGCGAAACTAACTGAAAGATGTATGTAGGTTCAAGACCTGAAAAATTATCAAAGGAGAAAACAGAATCTATGGAATCACATCAAAATGTCTATGAAGAGACTGTTCTTTATTTGGTTTCTGTTTTTCTCATGATTATGAATGAAGTATCCTTGCAGTGACATAAAATAAAATCAGTATTAAGGAAAGGTAAAAAGGCAAAAAAAATCACACTTTGTATGTCTCAAGTTTTTTGGATTAACTCTTTATTAGGAATTATTACTAAACAATAGGAATTTGTTTAGGTTTTGTGTATACATAAAGAGTAGCATCTATGGCACCAATTATTTTCTGCAGTGTAAATATCATAAATATGTTCAGCTTATTAACTTTCTCTTTTATTTTTCACAGAATTTAAGAAATGAAGAACAAGTGGCCATCATTCAGGCCAGTACTGTGCTGTCCCTAGCAGAGAAGGTAGGTAATAAGTCCTACTAACACTGCATCATCTCCATGTCTGGTTTAACACCTGACGAACAGGGTAGGATGTGGAGCACATTCCCTTTGCACATGACTTTGCATTATTGAATAGGTAATAAAAATGACCAACTCAGATAGAATGAGAATATACTCCCCTCCCCCGCTCAAAAACAATAAAAGTCTACACACTGATTTTACAGTGGGTGGACAATATTTACCTTAAAGTCCTTAAAAAATATAGCATTCTTAAAAAATGGGAAACTTCTAGACTACATTATACAATCAATCCTGACCAAGCTGGAAAGCCAACAAAGGATTTCATTGAATGTGGTAACCTGGAGCATTATTCTTGTCACACTCTTCCTCAGGTGTATACACACCTATTGTTCCCCATTGATTCTGTAGCTTGGCATGGCTCACTGCAGTCTCATTCGGAAAGCCCTGTGTAGAGACTGTCAGGAGAAAAGCAACACTGATGTGCTCTTGCCCCCTTGTGTTCAACTGCGGTAAGTAGTAAGGCAAGAAGAAAAGGAAAGACAAATGGAGAAGCCAAATAACTGGTTGTGTTCAGGGTGCCTCAAGAATGAGTGTGTACTTGAGAGTCATGTGCACACATTCAGATAAAATTAGAGTTGTACTGTATACACTCACTGAGATGCTTTTTAAGTTCTGAAATGAATAAAAATCTGTTAGAAATTAAATAAAACCAAGCACATATAGTCAGCTTTCTCCAATCTGAAATGAGGGAATTTTACAGGTCAAAATATGTTACTCCATAGAAACAAAAAGTTGTACCCCATTTGTATACAATGAATCAAAATGCAGTCTGTAAAAATAAAATAAAATAAAAGACACAGGGGGCTCAGTGAATTTAAATTGATTGAAATTAAATACAGTAATCATAATAAAATATCATCGTAGTCACACAAAAAATGGTTACTCCAAATAATGACATGAAGGAGAAAAGTTAGGCAGGGGCAGGAGATAGCAAGAAAGAAGTATTGTTTCAAAATAAAAAGGGTACTTAAGAAATATTAAAATGATCCTTTCCAAATCCTGATGTAGGGAAACCAAGTGTTGTTTTTTTTAAAAAAAGGACATTTTTGGCTAGGCAAATTGGCACATGCCTGTAATCCCAGCAGCTTGGGAGGCTGAGGAAGGAGGATCACAAATTCAAAGCCAGCCTCAGCAACTTCATGAGTCCCTAAGCAACTCAGTGAGCTCCTGTCTCAAAATATTTAAAAGGACTGGGGATGTGACTCAGTAGTTGAGCCAAAAAAAAAAAAAAAAAAAAAAGACATTTTGCTGACCACTGGTGAAATTTTAATATGGACCAGGCATCAGATGATGAAAGAAATTGATGTTAATTCTGCAAAGTATGAAATGGCCTTTTTTTTTTTTTTTTTTTTTTTAAGGCCTTACCTGTCAGAAGTGCATGTTGGAGTGCATACATGTGAAATTATATAAAAGCTGGACTTTGCTCTTTTAAAATCTGCTTCCTTCACAGTTTACTTACAAACTTAATGACTTTCCCTCTCCTCTCCCCAGCAGATTAGTAGCAGCACATTGTCCCTAATACAGAATCCAGGTCCAGAATTCAGAATTTGACAGAGGGCCCCTGGGATTTGACTTACTGTTTACTTTTCCACCATCTCCTCCTCCTTTCTTTCTCTCTGCCTCTGTTTCTAGTTCCTTTACCCCATTCTTTTTTACCTAAAATAGGTTTCCATCTTGCCTTTTTCTCTATGTCTGGCTAAATTTTTGTGCGTATGTGTGGTGCTGGGAATAGAACCCAGGGCCTTGCACATGCCCAGGCTGGCCTTGAACTTTCCATCCTGCACCAGCTTGGGATTACAGGCATGTGCCTTCCTGGCTAAATCCTAATCAGAAGGCTTCCCCAGTCAGGGCTGTGTTCCCACTGTGTTCTCCTGTGTTCTCCGTGTTTCCACACTGACCTGTGCTTTGCTCCTTGGATATTAACAACCGCATTGCACCTTCCCATTTACTTTTCTACCTACCACTGAACTCTGAGCCCTATGAGGGCAAATATGGTGTCCCTTCTCCTTCCCCTTTCCCCTGCCTAGCTTTTCAATCAGAACAGCAGGTAAATAGGTGATCAGGAAGTGTTCACTGAAGAAGTGAATGCATGAATTCATGAATGCTCACAAGATATTGCTCCTGTGACCCGAAGGGAGAAAACACTATTGTTCTAACACATTCTAAGTATTTATTTAGTAATGATAGAGAGTCTCATGAAGTTGGAGTTATGATGGACTGCAGTTCTTTAGTGCAAGAAAAACTACCTGAAGACTACCAAGAAAATGGAATAATTCTTTGAAAAGTGTAGACTAAAGAGGTGAATGGGAAAATGACCTTGTGTGCTTCACATTTACTTAGACTCACCAATCTAAATCCATCGATGTCCTATGTGAGTGTGGTGCAAAATGCATTCAGTCATAATGAACCCTGGCATGGAGTCTCTTTTGAGCATTAACTATTGCTCTAAGTATTTATCATCTCAATTTTGTAAACAGAATCTAAAGCAAAGAGAAGGTAGGTGTCTACACAAGGTCACACAGCTAGAAGTTGATAAGAGTCAGAGTCAAGGCCCAAAGTCCTTAATAGTAATGTTGACCAAACTTCTCATCAGGCATCCTATTAAAAGCAGGTATTTGGCTGTGCCGAGCGCATAGGAGCTGGGTTATTAGCACTGTGATATACTAGTGCATGGCTCCACTTAGCTCCTTTGCAAGGCAGCTGTCTGTGGGTTTCAGTTGAACAAACACAGATAGATGACTATGTACTTAGCACTGGGTTAGAAACTGAGGAACCAGATGAATAAGACAAGATCTGCCCTAAAGTGCTCATGGTCTATGCAACTGTTTTCTAGAGCAGATATTTGCAATTCACAGATTAAAGTTACCTCCTGTCTTGAGGACTCACAGATAAGATTTACTCTCAAGTATTTCTAAATGTTAGCCTTGAATTTTCTGAGACCTCAAATTTGAATAGCAATTGTACTACATGGAAGTTTTATCTTTAACATTAAAATATAATAGTGCGCTTACATGAGAGAACACAGAATAGGTACTGCAGTAAACCTGTATATATGTTATCTCATTGTTTCTCACAACCAGTCCATAGATAGCTCTATTTCACTTTATGCATGAGGAAACTAGGACTGGGGGTATTCAGTAAGTTGTCCTGGATCGCACAGATTATAAGGAGCAGGACCCAACATAAGGATCTAGGTCTAAAGCTCATAATTAAAGATTTACAGTGCTCTCAAAAACATGATTTAAAAAAGAACTTGCTTCTGGATGAAAAATGAGCCACAAGCAAAACGAAGAATTTTAGTAAAACTCAATAGTATAAAAAGAAACTGTGACTTTTGACTGAACTTTTTTCAGGAGGAAGCTACACGTATGTACAAAGAACTTAGAGATTACCTCTCCAGCCTCAACATGTTGTTTCTTCCAGTATGAATGAATGGAATACCACCAAGGGGTGGCCAAACATGGTGTCTGTCTGTGAACACCAAGGCGCTAGTATGCTGAGGTACTCTGTGTACCACATCATGTATCACAGATAAACTAACTAGAAATGCCTGGTGGTGAAGAACACAAATACATGCAGCACTTGATGAATAGTGCTTCACATGGATTTTCTATCCTTTAATCTTCACATTATTATTAACTCCACTCTATAGATAAGAAACTTGAAATAGAGAGGTCAGGTTAGCTTTCAAGGCTACACAGACATCAAAACCTAAAAAGTCATGGTAGTCTCCCTACAGAATCCCACACTTAATCAATAAGTCCAGTTGCCTTCAGAACACATCAGCTGATATTTAACTTGATAGAGACCCATTGTAATAATTGGTTCTATTAAACCATATATGTGATATGCCCACATTGATTATTCAAAGTTTAAAACCATTTAGGGTATTTTTCAATGCTAACATCAATACCATACAACAGAATGATATATTCTGAGTACTAGGAAGCGAACTCCTTTACATGTAATTTATTAGAAATGTCTCCACTTAAAAATAATTCTTTACCACTTTGCTATAATCAGTTTTGCATACTAAAAATGTATTCATTATTTTCTCCAAACTGGAACAATTGGACATAGTGTCCCTTCTACTGGGGATTTCCTTCTCATTTTTGTCCCAGATATCTCTCACTCTTTCATCAGATCTCAGTGCAACTGCTACTTCCAAGAAAACATCCCATGGTATCCCCAGTGGAGGCAGCCTTGTGGAAATGTTCACCATTGCAGCCCTAGAACCTAACACAGTGCCTGACCAGAGGTAGATGCCAGTGAAGGCATCTGTTGAATGAATGACACATGGCAGACTCTAGCCTTGTATCTGAACCAAGAGGAAAAAAAAAAGTGCATTCAGTTTTCACTAGGGTTCTGAACCTGCTTTCTGAGATCTAAGGGGAGGAGACTGAGGAACCAGGAACGAGTGAACAGTCTGCAAGCTATCAGCCAGATCACTCATATTACACTTTTTTTCTTGTTAATCCCTAGTGGATCCAGCAGATTGAAGGAGCAGAGGCTGCCCTACACCAGAAAATGATGGAATTGGAAAGTGACATGGTGAGTACAAAGACGAGGAATTGTGAAAATTAAGAAACATTTATAAGGCAAATGGAAAATGGAAGTTGCCTTTTTCAATTTTATCCAACACTGATGAAAATTTGTTATTTCCCTGTTGTATACAAATCATGGAATAAAATTTGAGAAGTATTCAGCAATTTTAAGTTATATTCTCCGAAAATAGCATTCTCTGAAAAGCTGCAGAAAATTGAATTAGATGTTTTCTTTCTTAATAATTAATAATTTAATAATTTCTTTCTTAATAATTTCTATACTGCATATAATTATCAAGTGAAAATTACAGAAATGGTGACTGAAAGTCTGATGGTTTAAATTCCCAAGTCACCTCACATCTATTAGGATGATTACTATTCTAAAAAAGTAGAAAGCAACAAGTGTTGCTGGAAAAGATGTTGAGAAATCAGAACCCTTATGCACTGTTGGGAATGGTGCAGCCCCACTGGGAATACAGTATGGTGATTGCCCCAAAACTTCAAAATAGAATTATCATACATTCCAGCAATATCTCTTCTGGAGTTATATACATACACACCCACACAAGAATTGAAAGCAGGGTCTGGGGGATTTGTGCATGCATAGTCATAGTGCCATTCTTAACAATAGCCAAAAGGTGGAAGTAACCAAAATGACCATTGGATTGGTAACTGGATAACAAAATATGTATATTTTCTAATATAATTCAACCTTAAAAAGGAAGGAAATTCTAACATAAGCTACAGCATGGATGAACTTTGATGCCACTGTGTTCAATGAAATAAACTAGAAAAAGACAAGTACTCTATAATCCCACTCATGTGAGTTACTAGTCAAACACATAGAAAGAATGATGTTCAACAAATTATTTTATGTGCATGTACAAATATGTACAATGTATCCCACTATTATGTCTAGTTATAATGCACCAATTAAAAATAAATAAAAATAACAAAATCACTATTTGACTTTTAAAAAGAGAGAGAGACTGTTGTTGCCAAGGACTGAGAGGAAGGAAAAATGGAAAGGTATTTATCTGTTTGTACATTGGTTGCATAACAATATAAATATGCTTCTCATTATTACCAAAGTATACATTTAAAAATGGTAAATTTTATGTCATTTAAAAAATTAAATCCCTGAGTGTCAGAATTGGTTATTATTAACCTACAGCAATGTGCAAAATTTTATGACAATTCATAAATATTATCATTATTATTTTTAAAACATGTAGTATATTCCTATCAGGGAATTCTGTAATCTAAACAACTTGTATTTTTATAGCACATAAATCATTTACTTATGTTCTATACAAGTTCACAATTACCAAGAGGATAGACTCTGCAGTCAAAACGTTTAACAAGAAATGTCGGGGCTGGGGATATAACTCAGTTGGTAAAGTGCTTGCCTTACAAGCACAGGGCCCTGGGTTCGATCCCCAGCACCAAAAAAAAAAAAAAAGAAAAAAAGAAAAAAAGAAATGTCTATATTCAAAATCACCCTTGAAAGCTCTTCAAATGCAGTTACTAATGAAGCAGTCATCCTGTACCAGCTGGCAATGGAACCCGTGGGTGATGAGGAAAGTCAATAGCAAAATTGCTACACATTCTCTCAAATTCCAGCACTACTGAAGCTTCCCCAGAACAGGAAAAGATCCTTATTCCTTCAGTTAAACACCAAAAAAAAAAAAAAAATAACAATAATAATAATAATTGACTCACTTATGACAATGTTGTGCACACAGATGCAGTTTTAGATCCTAATGGCAAGATGTCCTGGATATGAGAAGCCCACAGGAACTGGGGTCAAGTGAGGAAACCCCAGTGCTGTCTCCAGCTCACAGCAGCTCTGGGGCAAGGGCAGACATCTGCTCATCAAGGGGTAGCATGGGCACAACTGACCTTCCACCTAAAATGTTATTTGGGTCTGTGTTTACTAATTGTACACAGACAAATTTCAGCAAGTTGAATTTGTTTATTATAGAAATTTCATAATATTCTTAAAAATATATATTATCACAATATAGAGTTGTCCCTTTGTGTTCACAGGACATTGGTTTCAGGACCCCCTGCAGATACAAAATTCACAGATGGACAAGTCACTTATTATAAAATGGCATGATATTGGGATATAGACTTCATACATCTTCTCATGTCCTTGACATCATGTCTAGATTATCTGTGATACTTAATACAATGGAAATGCTACTTTTTAACTTTTAAACTGTACTTTATAGGAAATAATGATAAGAGAGTTTGCACACGTACAGATGTAATTTTTTCAATATTTTTACTCTGCATTTGGTTGAGTCCCTGGATGCAGACCCAGCATACTCAAAGGGCCCACAGTATTTACACAAATGGACTTATTATTTAACATGCATCTTGTTGAAATCTGTACTTAATCATGTGCTCTCCAATTGGCATAAAATCTTTTGGAGCTTTCTATGTGGGTTTTTTTTCATCATGTCTTTTATGCCTTGTTCTATTGATTTTCACCTTCCCTGAGTGAGACAGTGAAAGTTGGACTCTTTCCTTAATAAAAACCTCTGATTCTACAAATACTAGTGATTTGTTTTACATTGGAATTTGAGAAATCATTAATCATGTGCTTTATATACCCCTTTCTATTAACTAAACTGATTCTTTTATCAATGTGGCCCTTATTATAGGAACAATTCTGCAAAATAAAAGGTTATCTAGAGGAAGAACTAGACTATCGAAAACAAGCTCTCGATCAAGCGTATATGGTAAGTACAGCAACCAGTGGAGCCACCTTGAGAATTTACCATTGTACACTATGAAGTCAGGGATCCTACTTAATTTGTCATGCTGTGTAGTTGAACAGACCACAATGTGCAGGCCATGCACTTACTGGCCTCTGGTTCTAATTTTATAATAAGAACATCCTCTTTTCTGTTATAGTATTACTAAAATGTTAGATAATTATACTTCTTTTTAAAAAAAATTAAATTGAGACTTAAATAACATTTAGATGAAGGACCTATTGGATGGCAGTTTAGATGAAAATGAAATTTTATCAAACAACTCTAGTCAGTTGGGAGTCTAATCTACTGGTAGAATAATAATATTTAATGTTTCTTATGCATGGTTTTAATTAATTTAATCCTTATAATTACCTTATGAGACATGGATATCACTATTGCTATCTTCCATATAAGGAAAGCCTTGAGAGTAAAACAGAACTTTCCCAGGTTGGTCAGTGGGTATTGTATAGATCTGACTTTAGATGCTGAGGCCTTAGCTATCCTAATCCATGCACAGCAAGTGGGACTATGTTGGTAAGTGGACTCTGCCTTTTCCTCCCTGATGGATATGCTGATAGAGACTCAAATTTTTCTACTCTGTCAAACTCATATTACAAAATTGCTAATATTGGACTCCAACTCATATTCCTCTCTCCTTGTGCCCTACCCCCATTCATAGTAATAAATCAAAAGGAAAAGAACAAACCAGAGGAATATTTCAAGAAGTTGCTAGCAGAGGTTTTTATAATGCTTTCCTGGAAGCAGACTGAGTCACTTTTGGGAAAAGAGTGATCCACTTAGCCCCTTCTTATAACAAAGATGAATTAGTCTTCCCCCTCCAAGAATAAAAGGCTCTGGCATTGTTTGAAAGGAAGAGAATGATAATTGGTCACTAATTAGAGAACAAAGAAGCAAGTAATTTTTCCTCTCCCTTCCTACCCTCTCACCCTTGTCTCTTTTACCTATACATAATAAAATTGAGCTGGGTATGTATGTGATTCCCAAAAGTATTGAGTCCTCATTTAGAAAACCATATTTAACTTTTCATAGACGAGATATGCTTAGTCAAGGACAAGAGCTAGGAAAATATCCTTATTGGGACATGCCCAATTACTCCTTTCCAAAATCACAGGGAATATGATTATATATTTTGGCATCTGTATCTGAAGAATATAAAAAATCAAGTGAAAACCCTGAGATATAAGAGACAATAGACCCTCATCTATCAAAGCAAAGATTCAGAGAGAAATGTTAGTGCTAGGGCTACCATAAATCTCAGCATATTAAAAAAACAGACCAACTCCAAGACTCTAGCCCATTTTTGGATCATATTCCCCAATTTTTATTTCAAGAAAATAAAAAACATGGAGACCATCAAGCCATCTTCAAGTATAGAGAATTGTTGTGTGGCATTTTGTGCATGAAATACATCTTCAATTTCAAGTATTTTATTCTAACTTAGATCGTTTAATTCTAAAAGAATGACCATCATGATAGATGCTTTCAAATATCTGAAGGGCTGTCAAGTGGAAGAAAGAATAAACCTATTCTCAGCTATACTTGAGAATAGAGGGAGAGAGAGCTATTTTAACACAGGGCTATTTAAAAATGAAAAGTGTATGAAATGGTCAGGATCCCAAGACAGAGAATGAATCTCTGCCACTAGAGCAGTTCACAGGTGGTCTGGATGACCTTTCTGGACTCTCACAGAGGGAATATACAGAAGGGTAGTTGGGCTGGAGAAACTTTGAAATGTCTTCTATCACCAGGATCCAGTGAGACTGAAACACCCATCCATGTGCATATCCACCCACACCTGTGCATTCCCACACCACACATAAATGCTCCTTTCCAAAGTTAGACCTTTCTAATTCTATTTGCCAGAGAATCCAGGAACTAGAAGCTACTTTGTACAATGCTCTGCAGCAAGAAACTGTTATCAAGTTTGGTGAATTATTAAGTGAAAAACAGCAAGAGGAGCTGAGGACGGCAGTAGAAAAGTTACGGCGGCAAATGCTGAGGAAGAGCAGAGAGTATGACTGTCAGATTCTCCAGGAGAGAATGGAACTCTTACAGCAAGCCCACCAGGTGAGGACCGAGTCCCGACATCTGTGTAGGCCAGTACTAAGCAAGTGGGACTTAGTACTAAGTACATGGTGTTGAGTATAAGTATGGAGAAGCTCAGGAGACTTTCAGACACTAAAATACTGTTTTCCACCATCACTGGATACAGGATGACTGACAGTTTGTAATAATTCTGTCTTGAGAAAATTGGCATTTCAGAAGCATTGCATACTGCTATCATTTTTAGAATTACATTGTCATGAAATATCATTTGACTCTCATGGGCAGGACACTGTCTCTCCAGGGCAGAAATAGTGCTTCTCTTCTATTACTTATTCTAGTCTGTAACGGAGCCTCATTAAATAATCTGAACAGGGTGAAAGAGAACAGGGCTTCTCTTTATTCCCAGAACAAACAGCAACAACAACAAAACCTAGAAGCAACTCTATACTAACTGGCATTTGCTACATGTCAGAAACTAAACTAAAGGATTTACTTATATACCACTTTATTTAATATTCACAATGGCCCATGAGGTAAGTAGTCTTATCCCAATTTAGGAGACAAAAATTGCACAGACAGCTATTTGCCCAAGATCACACAGAGAGTAAGAGAGCCAGGCTTACAACCCAGGTCTGCCTGATCCCAAGGTTAGTTTGTGCAGCCATTGTTCAGCACTGTAGTAGGCAGTTTAAGTCATCTGTGGCTCATAGTCATCTAAACAGCAAGACTCAAAATACAGTCCCTTGTGGTAGTATATACCCGTAATCCCAGCACTTGAGAGGCAAAGGCTAGAGGATCACAAGTTCAAGGTCAACCTCAGCAATTTACTAAAATCCTGCCTCAGACTAAAAAACAAAGTATTTTAAAGGTCTGAGGAGTTAACTCAGTGGTAAAGTGTCCCTGGGTTCAATTCCCTGTACCAATAAATACATATATGCATACATAAATACTCAAAATAGGCATCCAGTACTAATTTCCAACTAAAATTCTTAATTCTAATTCTTCATTCATGTCTTAGCTTGACAAGTGAGGGATAAGGTCCTGGCCAAAAAGCAGATTCAATAAGAATTCCAGAATTGAAAATGCCAGGCTGTAGTATTCAGTATTGTGACAAGCAACTGGTATAAAATTCAGATAGTATGAATAGGAACTGAAATCATGTGACTATCAGTGATCAAGAGGAGTGGAAAAGGAATTAAGACTGTAATATGGCATCAATAAGAACAGTTGGTGGGAACTTGACATTTGGCACACTTCAGATGCAGCCAGGATCTCTGCAGGCCTTTAGAAGCTGTTTGCCCAAGTTAGCAAGGAAGTCTGAAGTACTTTGTCCCAGAGACAAACACACATGTGGTTCTACTGACTCACTGTCAGAGCCCATCACAAAGGCCTGGGTTCTGACCCATGCAAAGTTTCTAAATCCTTCAATAATAGACTCTGTGGCATCCTTGCATTACTTCCATGCATTCCTTCTATCAAGGGATAAAAGTGTCCTCTGCACAAATTTCTTATGCAAAAATGACATTTAATTGATTTCAGCAAATTGGGAGTTTTGTTTTAGAACCACAGAAATGTTTATTTTTAAGATGGACTAATTGATATCTAAATTTATGATTTAAAAAACCTGATTTTCCATTTGAGTCTGTCTTTAATCAGTTAGCTGAGGTACTTCACTCCTGAAAGAACTACATTTAGTTAATTGACCCAGTCTGAGCGAAAAGGCACATTATATTTCTGAGCTTCAGAGAGTTCTGTTGGCATTTTCCATCTCCCTAAAAATTGTTTCTTAGGATATGCCTTTTCCAGATATTTCTTATTTTTCTTCCCTTTTAAGTAGTAACTTATTTCAGAGAGTGATTCCAGAAGATATTGGTCAGGATTTTTTGTGTATAATTATGTGGGGCGTATCACTGACCATTTATTAGACTTATCTGCTTGAATGTTTCAGAGTGAATTCAAATATATATCCTTCTCCTTATAACATTGCCTCTTTTCTCCCCATATACCTCTGTTGGTCAGCAGAATGACCTTATTGTTATGGGACGCAACTTAAGAACAGACCGATCACCACTGAGAAGTCCAAATTTGAGAGTCTTTATTAGCCAGCCAACTGACTGTCTCACACAACACCCCAAAAATGGCTATTGGGAAAACAGCCCCGACCATAGGATTGCAGGGGGTTTTATACCATAAATCAGTACATCAACCATAAGTGTCTGTTGCTATAATTCAAAATTACAAACTAACATCATGAGATCTAAGATCATTAGCAGAGGGGGAAGTGGCTCAACATGACCTTACTTAGGTACAAATTAACGAATGGTTACTAACATCTAGGCAATCGCTGTTGACATCACTGTTGACATGGTACATTGCTTAGGAAAATAGAAATCCAACAGAGAACAATTTTTCATTATACAAGAATTGCCATTTCATCATTTTGTGTTGCCAAATATGTCATGCTAAGTAACTGATGATGGGTGCAGAGGCAGGGTGTTCCCATGGGAGAAGCTAAGCAACTATTGACAGGTACAGAGGCCGGGCATTCCCATGGGAGAAGCATTTCCTATGCAACATGGAGTCCCAGAGCAAAATGGAGTCTGTTTAGTCATTGCCCATATAGCCTGGCCTATAACTTTTCCATGGAGTCAAATCTGTCAGCCTGTCACACTTATCTCAAATAGCCTATGCTGGAAACACTCTGTCCTTTACCTCCAACAGTTAAAGAAGTGCCACATCCAACTGGCATCCCCCACCAACTGTTTTTGAAGCTGGTCCATTTTGTTCACACTTGTTATTGTAGGCATGCTCAGGACCTTCCATTACTGCTACAGCTTTCAGGTGCTCCACATGTCTCCTGAAGTAACCCAATTCCATCATCTGTGCACTGATTCAAACCTTTAAATGTATTTTCTAGTGCCAAATATTGTGCATGACAGAGAATTCACCGTGGATCCTGCCTTCACAAAATTTAGGAAACATCTATGACATAACTTGATAAAAGGCACTTTTATTTTTTTTATTTATTTATTTTTTGCGGTGCTGGGGATTGAACCCAGGGCCTTGAGCTTGCGAGGCAGGCACTCTACCAACTGAGCCATATCCCCAGCCCGATAAAAGGCACTTTTAAAAGCACCTATAGGTGCCATGGGAACCTAGTTATGGGGAAGGCTTCCTGCTCTCCTCTCTTCAGTCCACTATGCATATCATCACAAGTTCTTTTTTTTTTTTTTTTTTTTTTTTTTTTGGTTTGGGGATTGAATTCAGAGGCACTTAACCACTGAGTCACATCCCCAGCCCTTTTTATATTTTTCATTTAGAGACAGGGTCTTACTAAGGGTCTTGCTAAGTTGCTGAGGTTGACCTTGAACTTGCAATCCTCCTCCCTCAGCTGCCCGCCATGCCATGCCCCTGGGATTACAGGTGGGCATCACTGCACCTGGCTCCACCACAGGTTCTTGTCACCTTTCCTCATGATACATTCTGCCCTAAAGTCCCCATGGTCCCAATTTCCTGTTGAGTTAAGTCCTCTCTCAGGGCCAAGTCAGATCTCTTTAGGGCCCTTGTCAGCTGGCTACCCCTCTCTCCAGAACCTGACTTAAGACAATTTCCAGGGCATATTTTCTTCTACTCATGCAAAACTTCCTGATACACCTGGACCTTGATTTTCCACCTCCAAGTCTTTGCATTATTGTTGACCCCAAAATACCATCAGTTTTCACTGCGCTTATCCAGTCATTCCAACTTTTCCAATTCCAGTTCATGATCTGCCTCCTTCAGGATCCTTTCCCTAATAGGCCACACATTGCTGTAGAAAAATCTACATTTCATTGCCGGGCATGGTGGTGCCCACCTGTAATTCCAGTGACTCAGGAGGCTGAGGCAAGAGAATCACAAGTTAGCAAGGGTATGTTAGCAAGACCCTGTCTCTAAATAAAAAATAAAAAGAATTGGGGATGTAATTCAGTGACAGTGTCCCTGGGTTCTATCCCCATTTACCAAAAAATACATAAAACAAAACCTACCCTGTTATACACCTATTCAAAACCAGGTATTGAGGGCCTGCCAGGCACCAAGTACTGGAAATATGATGATAAAAAAAGACATCAGGGTCACTACTCTCATCTGACTTACAGCTGGAAGGGGACAAAGCCACACAAATGAGCAGTGACCAAGGCAGTATCCAAGAGTGGTGCCAAGTGCTATGAGGAAAATTGTATGATGCATAGGAATGTGCACATGAGTCTGGGAGTAGGATCGGCTCCTACTTTAGACCACTTTCAGAGCAGGCCTCTCTGAAGATCCGTAAAACTCAAGGAAACTGCCACCCAAGGATCTTGACAATGTGTTCCAGAAGATAGGAACAATAAGGGCCAGGTCTCTGGGTTGGGAATCAGTTTATAATATTCAAGGAGCAGAGAAAAGGCCAGTGTGGCAGGAGCACACAGAGTCAGAGTAAGGTGTATAGGAGGTAAGGTTTGAGAGCTGAGAAATGGCCAGATCACGTGGAGCCTTCCCAGAGTTTGGATTTATTCTGCACACAATTCAGCTGACTTTTTCTTCTTTCCCTTCTTGGCCTCTTAAACTCAGGGGACTGTGTGATCATTTTCACATTTTCATAGTTCACACAGCTGCCGTAGATGGATGTAGGTTGGGTGAGAGATGAGGCAGGAAGGGCTGGTGAGGAGCTCTCACATTATCCCAAGAGGGACGTTAGCGACTAGGTGTACTTGGTAGCAGTAGAGGTAAAAGAAGAAGGTAGAAAAGGTATCTGTTTGGAGCCCGAAAAGGTTTCCTGTTGGGTTGGATGGCAAGGGGATGAGAACAAAAAGAAATGAAGCCTACATCATACAAAGTAACACAGTGGATTCACCTAACAAATATAGAAGCTTCTCCACGCCAAACACTGTACCAGGAATTGGAGATTGGTGATGGACTTATACATGGTTTTTGCCACTGTTTACTTTGCTATATAATTTTGCTAATTCCTGGGTTTTAAATTTTGTATTCTTATCTGGGTCTAATAGCTCTTTGAGATTAGGGACTAATTGTTGCCTATATCCTCCAATAAATCTAGCACAGTCTTAACCATAACAAAATATGTCCAGCAAGCACAGAGTTGATGGTTGAACAAGTACTTGGAAAATCTCATATATTCATGATTTTCTCAGTATAATACTTGCCTCCACATCCAGGAGACTTGCCAAGGAATTACTTGCACTCTCGAGGCAGAAATGTCTAGCAAATATACTCCTTTACTGCATGACTGTGGAGCATAGGCAGCATCGCTGAAATACACACCAGCACACACTTCACACATATACACACAACAGCATCCCGTCTTCTCCAGCATTCATTGCCTGTGTCATTTCAAGATCCCCCTTGATTGTCTCACTCTGACCAAAACACACCAACCCCTCCTGCACAAATCTCAGGTCCTTTCTTTTAGAGCAGAGTTTCTCAGTCTCAGCACTACTGACATTCTGAACCAGATAATTATTTACTCTTTATTGGGGAGCAGGTGGGAGTGTCCTGTGTATTACATTTAGTAGGATATTTAGTAGTCTTATGGGCCTCTACCTACAAGATGCTAGTTGTACTCAATTCCAATTATGACAATAAATAATGTCCAGACAATTAGATATGGTGACAGTGCACAAAGTCGTGAACCACTGAAATATACATGTTAAAATAAGCATACTAGATTTTTAAGAAACTGTCCAGACACTGTCAAATGTCCCTTCAGGGTAGGGGGACAAAATTATTCCCAGTTGAGAGCTAAAATTCAAGTTCAGGTACTCTTTGTTGCAGCTTACCTTTTTTTCTCCCCACATTGCATTATAAAAACCTCTCTTCATATATTGTCTCTGCATTTTGCTTCCACTGTTGTGTTCTTAGGCTTTAGTTCTCATTTCCCAGTTGTTCCCAGCAGAGGATTAAATAACAAGCCTGCACAAAAGGCCCACGTGCATGAACACATGGGTTGCCAGGTGTGATTGTGAAGACTTTTTTTATTTGTCAATAATTGTGTGTGTAATATTGATATTCAATCTCTGCTATTAAAACTAGAGGGATTTGGTTCCATAGTTAACAGGTAAGTTCAGAGACTCCCAGAGGTTTTTTGTCATTACTATTAGTTGTGATATTTTTGTTACGATATGTTTCCTCCCATCTGAGTTTATCGGTACCCTTCTGAGAATTTCTTTTGAAGCATAATTCCTGTGTTTACTGAGTATTGACCAAATCTGTTTTGTAAAGAAATTCCACCCTGAAGGATGGTTAAAATAAGGTTGAAAATAAAGATTAGCAAAAATCAGTGGGATTATTTATTTTTGGACAAACAGATTTAGCCATTTTCACTGTGCTAACAAAACTCCAGAAATCTCAATCTGTTTTATAACAAAGTTTTTTTTCTTTTTTTTGTTCACTGGTTCTAGAACATACTGCTCTCTCTACAAGGATGTGGTATTCCTGAATATCACACCAACTCACAATCCCCTGGTCAAAATAATTCTCATGGTCAAGTCCAAGGTTAGCTAGGTGGGATCCACACCTCTTCCCTGGGGAAGGGATCTGCAGGGATAGGCCTAGTAGAAAGGGGTGGTGTGTTAGTCAGCTTCCAGTCATTACAACAAAATACCTGAGAAAATCAACTTAAAGGAAAAGGTTTATTTTGGCTCATTGTTTCAGAGGCTTCAGTCCATGGTCTGTTGACTCCATTGCTTTTGGGCACATTGTGACACTGTGTCACAGTGGGGAGCCTGTGGTGGAACAAACCTGCTCACCTCCTGGCAGCTGGAAGCAAACAGAGAAAAAGGGGATGGGGTCCCAGTATCTCCCTTAAGGGCACACCCCTAACGACCAAGCTTCCTGTGAGGACATGCCCCCAGTGACCTTCCTTACACTAGACTCCACCTCTGTTCCACCACCTCCCAACACTGCCACAGGCTGGGGACCAAGCCTTTAGCACGCTGACCTATGGTAGACATGTAAGATCCAAACCATTAGAGTAGGGAAATATTTTTAATATAGTCAATGATAATTTTCCACCATAAGCCTGGGTAACTTTTGAAACAACCTTGTTTATACAGAGAAGCCTACATATGTTTCCAGCTACAGTACAAATGTGAATGTTTCAATAGAATGTTTTGAGTTTTAGTTTGGTGAATGACTTTTCTGTGTAACTTAATACCTACCAATGTTTTCCTTTTTATTTTTTCCTTTTTTCAGAGAATCCGTGACTTAGAAGATAAAACAGATATCCAGAAAAGACAGATAAAGGACTTAGAAGAAAAGGTATGCATCAAGTTCAATATCTGTTTTATCCTTTGTTATTTAATGAGAGAGCAGTCTCAATTTTGCTGCCCATGTCCTTCTCTCTTCTCAGTTACTGTGGACCTGGCATAGGTACCTGCAGGTATAGGACATGTAGCACTCACCTGCTGTTAGGCCCAGGGATCCAGCAAAAGCTGGACCACCAGTGACCCAGCCTTGACACTTCCACCTTTTGTGTTGGTTCTTATTCCTTTCTGTGTTTTGTTTTTCTTTCTTGCTTTCATTTCCTTTCCAAAACTTTGTTCTGAATTTTTTTTTACTCCACTCTTTCCTTTAAAAATATTTTTAGCACCTTAAAAAAAACGTTTCCATTATTATTCATTAAAAGCCCTTTCATCCTTGTGCTAGTTTCACTTCAACAGTAATTCAGAATCCTAGGTTGACACATGATAACTATGCCTCTTGTCACTTCCTCTGCAATCTGAAAGAGAAAATGCTTCTTCCAAGTCAGCCAATGTTTGTGGGCAGCAAAACAGTGATTCTTAAAGAGGTCACTTGGAAAGGGTTGTGTGTTGGGAGAAAGAATGAGGCTCAGGCAGGGATGCTGTGAGTTTAACAGCCTTGCATAATAAAGAACGGTCCTGCCCAAAAGCCCAGGAGCATCCTCCTGAGAAATACAGAAAGGACAGCAAGGAGGTTTTCTCTGGCATCCCAATCACATTGAATGGAGATAGCTACCTAAAATCCCATATTTAAAAAGGATATGTTGTTTTTCAGTATCTTCCATGGACACATAAGAGTAAAATAGCAAACCATCTACCATTCCTGAGACAAATGTCAAGGTGGGATTCATCTCAAATTGCCTTTATAGCTAGCCTTATGATGTGAGGTCAGAGGGAGTGGGTGGACTCCAGTGGCCCGGCCACCAAGCACCAGATTCTCACACAGGAGCTTCTTCGGAAACTCTTTTGACCTTGAGTAAATGACTGCACTCCTTATGTCTAAGCCATTTCTAGAAGATAGGAATGCCAACTTTTGTGCTCACTTCTCATAGGTCCCATGAGTAACAAGGTCACGTGAAAATTAGGAAATACTAAGAAAATTATCAGTCCAATTTAAACTAATCTTTAAAATTTCTACTCCTTAAGTACACATCCTCTGTAAAATTTTGTTTGAATTTCCCTCTTTTCAGAAGTGGTCTATGTCCTTCTGCAAAGGCAGAGATAAAGCAGAATAAGCCAAGAACTGAGTCTAATCTCCCAGTGACTGGCAGGAAGAGCAGAAGGCAGGGTTGCTCCCAACTTCCCTGTGGTCAAAGACACACCTTGTCCATTCACACACGTTCAAATGGCCAGCCCTTGGCCATGCTTTGCTCATTCATAAACTGCTAGGTCTGGCTCAAGGAGAAAGTCAATGTTAAGGCAGTTCTGCCCCAGAAATGTATCATCTTACCACTTAGTCTCCATTTAACTGAGGTTTAAAAAGGGAACTAAGGGGATATATCTATTAAGGTCATCACCCCAACCCTTCCTAAAGAGATTCCATAGAAATTTTGGGAGAAAAGGGATTAAGATTTCATTCATTGTAAGAGTATAATATGAAATTTTTCACAACCCTTTTGCTCAATACATTTCACAGTGTTTGTGAACTTCCTAAACATTTATGATAATGAAGGAATATACTTAACAGAAAATAAGGACTCTTTATCAGGGCCACATACTTCAATAAGATGGTAAGTTAAGCCACTTCAAAGACAACCGAGTTGTTTCTGATTAGAGATGAATGAAAGATGAGGTTTATACTAAATGGTCTATTCAGTTGGCCTTACTCTTGCACACTCTCCAAAAAGCTAAAGAGCATTTATGTCAGAGATACTCTCCATTCTTTCCCTTGAATTACTTGATCACCTACTAAGAGTACATGGAATCCCTTCTTTGAGGCTCATTACCATGTACATAATTAGTATAATTCAGGTGTTAACAGCATACGTTACAAAATTACCTCAACTATGTATAACCGTTCACCATGTCCAAAGCGTTTCCAATGTCATCATTTCATATGATCCTCATAATTACTCTATAAGACAGAAACAGCAGATGTTATGGTCTTTTTTATATAGATAGTAAAACAATGGATCAAAGAGATTATGTAATTAATTTATGGGAAATCAAGAACAGGGGTCAGGATATGTAACTCCAAGTGCCATGATCTGCCCACCGCACTGCAGGGACCAAGAATTTCATCACAGATTAAGTGCAGGCATCTGCTTATGTTCAGAGAAGTAGCTCTGATGTCAGATCTTCTCACAGTAATTGTGGGAAGCCTTCTGTTTCTCTCCATCTCTAGCTTCCCTGCTGTGGGTATGTCTTCCAAGATTTTTTATTTAAATGGACAAAATTTCTGCTTTTCAAAATAACAGAATAGTCACCAAACCCATGACTACTAGCACCATATGTATAACTTGATTATACAATTTAGCCACAGTGAAGCAAGAATCTTATAAGCAATGGCAGTAAAGGTATGCAAATAATATGCAAATAATATGCACACTACAAGAAGCCCATAACTGACCCTTACTCAAAGATGCTATAACCAACAGGATCTTCCCAGTGTGAAATAATTGAGCAAAAGACTTATGGAATCTGTGAAAGTACATCATCAAGGAAATCAACATGTTTTAAAACTCACCTGACCTGTGACCTTTTATAATTAACCTACAGTTGATTGTACTCCAGTGCCACACAAGCCTATGTTTGTTCATCCAATTATTTGCTTCTCTAGTGAAGGTCCTCAGTAAAGAGAGACAAATCTGACTTCATTTAACAATCATGAGCCAAATAAGAAATGGTCTGTCGGAGAGGCACCATAGCAGGAACATCACACATTCATTATCTGAAATGCCCATTGATGTAGGAGCACATTTCATACCAACAGGAGGCACACACACCATCACTTGCTCAGCACAGACCCTGCTGCCCCAATGTAATTACTAATAGCATCCCATTTCCCTCTCAGAAGTGATCCACTGTGGATAATTGATCATATGTTTACCCTACATATTAATATTCTCTCTGCTGCACCTTGATCCTGAAACCTATCTCATTAACCAAACAATGATAGTTTAATGTGTGATAAGTGTATTTTCTGATCATATTTTGGTTTTTGAATACCCTCCCATACATAGAAGATAAAGACAGTGATATATACTGTAGGACTCGGGATATCTAGGTTCAGGCTTCACTGTGACATGAAGATGCCCTACAATTCTAAAATATGTGAATCAGCATTATTTAAACACTGGCATTGCTTTACCAATAGATAAATGAAAGATATGAATTTTTGAAACAAAAATGTACTTGTGCACATGAGAAATGGGAAGACCCAAACAATGTGGAAAAGCTTAGATTTTGTACTACCTGAATGGCTCTACAGAAATTCAGATTCACATAATCTTCTTCTTTTTCTTCTGCAGTTTCTGTTTCTATTCTTGTTCTTCTCTCTTGCCTTTATTCTATGGCCTTGATGTCAAGGTGCCTCTTAAAGGTAAGATTCCGTTTAATTCTCAAAATGTGGTTTTAAGTGGTATCTGATAAAAAGGGTGCTGCATATAGTTACTATGCTGTATTTTTGAGGAACAAATACCGTTGGTTTGGTTAGCCAAATAATGAGAAACAAATCCAATCTATTTTGGTGATTGTTAAAGACATAAAAGGGTTATGAAGCATAGTGGGAATTAAATTCTTTTTCCAGTTACCTGTATTACTTTGAGAAGTCACAGTGCCTTTGGATCAGTGTTCTCATAGCAATCTGCCATTAAACGGAAAGAGTTACTTCTTTATCTGTAGAGTGAAGAAATAGGACTGGGGCTTTAGTGTTTCTTCCAGCTTGAAAATGCTGATTTTGCCAGGCATGGTGATACACACCTGCAACTCAGGAGGCTGAGGCAGGAGGAGCGCAAGTTCAAAGCCAGCCTCAGCAACTTAGTGAGGCACTAAGCAACTTAGCAAGACCTTCCCTCAATTTAAAAAAAAAAAAAAAAAAAAAAAAAAAAATGGCTGGGAGTGTGGTCTGGAAGCGCGGGGAGATGGGGCGACAGTGGTGCAAATGTGGAGGATCCCGGCCACTGCCAGAGTCACCACGGCTGCCAGGTGACATGGCACAGCCAGAGAATTAAAGTCAGAGCCCAAGCTGCAGTGCCAGTTTCCAAGCAGGTCCTCCACCCACTAGTCGCTGTCCCAAAGCTTCATCCCTGAGGCAGGCCAATGGGCCCCCCTTCTGCCTCAGGTCTTTCTCTTCCCTTGTGCTGTTTGTTGGGAGTGTGAAAGGAGGAGGCTCAGGGATGCTCCAACCCCTTTTTTCCTGCCCATCGCAAGTGCCACTACCACCAGGGCCTCACCATCTCTCTGTTCTCCCGCCTCTTTGGCAAGAAGCAGATGCATACTTTGACGGTTGGACTGGATGCTGCTGGCAAGACGACCATTCTGTATAAACTGAAGTTAGGGGAGGTGGTCTCCACCATTCCTACCACTGGTTTTAATGTGGAGAAGTAGCACATGAGAACATTTGCTTCACAGTATAGGATGTTGGGGGTCAAGATAAAATTAGGCCTCTGGAGGCATTCTTTCCAAAATACCCAGGGTCTTATTCTTGTGGTAGATAGCCAGCCATGATCGAGAAAGAATTGAGGAAGGAACCCAAGTACTGCAGAGAATGCTTGAGGAAGATGAGCTGCAAGATGCAGGGGTGCTGCTTTTTTGGAACAAACAGGATTTGCTATGGCTGTCAGTGAAATGACAGATAAATAGGCCTTCAGTCTCTGCCTAACAGCACATGCTATGCTCAAGCCACTCTTTCTACCCAAGGAACTGGTCTGTATGAGGGACTTGACTGGCTGTCAAATGAGCTTTCAAAACGTTCAGTGAAACTGGATATCTAACCAAGGACACGTTTTGATAGAATTGGTCCAGGCTTGTTACAACAAAATTAGTTTGCATCTTGGTTATTAAACTGTATCTGGAACTGGTTTGGGCGAATATTACAGTGTTTAAACTTATTTTGTGGTCAATTATTGTTTACCAAGTATAATGTTGCTACTTAGCAATACGTTTGGTTTTGAAGAAATTCTCCTTGGGGGTAAAAAGTATCATTTTTAAAATTTTTACTTCCTTTCAACCTAAGTGCCCGGACATAGCTATTGTGACACCGTTAAATAAATCAGTTTTGAATGTTTTTTTGAACCCACAATGAATAATGTTTTAAAGTTATCCCCTTGCTACTTCACTGATACCTATGTCACTCCTGGGACAGTCTGCTGATTTAAACATGTAGAATTCTATTTGTATTTATTTCTATTCCTTGCCAAAAGAATTTTCTAATACTGCTTGTACCAGCCAGCGAAATGCTCCAAAACACTATTCAACTCTCTTGCACTGAGAAACTTAATATTTTTTTCCTTATTATTGACTCCTGACTTCCATCAGTCAAACTTAACCTTAGTATGGTTTGGATTTGATAGCTTATTCTGCATTGGTTGCAAAGAGTTCATATTGAGATGGCTTTTAATATTCAGCAGATTGTCTTCCTTTATATTGTTATCTTTTTTTATGTTGCATAGTTCTGCTGATGTTTTGTCTATTGGTGAACGTATCTTTCATTAAGAGTTATTGTGAAAACTCGTCAAACACAATGAATAAGTTTTCTTTGTAAACCATTTGAAATTATTCCTAGTAAGATGATAATTTTTTTTAAAAAAAAAAAGGACTGGGAGTGTGGCTCAGTGGTTAACTGCCCCTGGGTTAGTCTCCAATACCAAAAAAAAAAAAAAGGAGAGAGAAAGACAGACAGAAAGAAAATGCTGATTCTGAGAATTTAACAAGCCAATAATGACTACTATTTTTTCAACCCTTTTTCTAGTCTCTCTTCATCAGACCTCAATGAAGTAGACTATTAAGTAAAATTGGATCTTGTTTTTAAATAAATTACATTTCAATGTCAATTTAGGAAGGAAAAATAGGACTTGCCATTACCAAGTCCATATCTCATGAACACATGCATAAGTAATCTCAGCCAGTGATTTCCAATGCTTAAAAATAACAGATTCCAAGGCCCTACTGCAGACTCAATGAATCAGGTCACTGGAGATGGAGTTGAGATAGAGGGTAGAAGGTGGAGAGCAAGGATTGATCTGCATTTAACCAGCGTAACAGGTGATTCTGCTGTCCAGCCACGTATGGAAACCATAAATCTCAATACCATGGTTAAAAAGGAAAAAGGGCTAGCTACTATTCTAAATCCATTTGCCACGATGCGTGTCAGCTTTGATTATCCCATGAAGTTACACTATATAAAGATCCTTCCTAGAATCCAGCTCATTTAACATTCTTTTCCAGCAAGTTGAAAATTGGAAGAGAGACCCTTTCTCCCTCCGTGAGTATCAATTGTTACCTGCTTGTAACACAAACCAGGAAGAGGGCTTTAGCATGGCCTGATACAAGGCAAGTGAAGCATGTCTTCTTAGAGCCGCCTCTCTGGCTTTATTCCTTCTTCCAAAAGATTTTCTTTTTAGACTGAAAACTGTCCTTTGGTGAGAAGGGTGAGAGCCTTGCAGTACACAAAGGGGAAGCCTGAGTCTTAAAGCAAAGGATAATATCTAAACAGAAAAAGGGCAAGTTTCTATAGGAATGGATCAAATTGGCCAGTGTCAGAAAACAACTCCTGCCCCCTAAAAAACAATAAATAAAGAAACAGGGTGAATAAAGTTCAGTGAGAGACCAGTAATAGATGATAGTTTAAAGGAAGAAAAAAATCAAACTTCATAAGTACTAGCTACAAAACCACAAAGTTTCAATATTGACATCAATAATGGCTATGATAGCATATGCTAGGAGTTGTTCTGAACATTAGATACATTTAATCCTCACCAAACACCCCTGGGTGAGTGTTGCTGTTATTCCCATTTTACAGTTGCATGAAACTTTCCCAAGACCATGAAGCTGCAATTGGCAGAACTAGGACTTGTATCCCAATACCTCACTCCAGAGTCTAATTTTAACTTCTAAAGAACAAAGGGCCTCTCTCCCATATTTTGAACATCATTTATGCTCGCATGTGTTAGCAGTCAAAAGCATTGTCTACTGTTTCTGTAGTACGGCTTTTGCAGTTGGTTTTTGCAGTTCTGATATGCTTATCTCTATATCTTTTCCCATTCTCTGTAATTCCTTAAAGAATGTGCAAAATTTGATTTGTTTTCCTCCAAAATAGCACATAATTAAAACTCAATGACTGTTAAATGAAAGGCTATGATGAGAAGTAATAATATAAAGTAAATGAATGTGATAATGAATCTCATCAGTATAAAATATATGCAGGAAAATGGGTGAGTAGTGTAGCTTTGAAGTCAAATATAGTTTGAATCCTGCCATTGACCAGCTATGTGATGGTAAGCAATTTATTCATCTATGTGAGATTAGGTTTCCTCTTCCATGAAGTGATTATGTTACCGGTAGCATGGTGTTGTGTTGAGAGAACTGAATGAATGCATGTAAAACACTTACCACATTGCAAAGTTAAATAATCAACAACTCAGTAATTAACATTAAAAGGTTAGCTATCAAATTTATTGAGTTTGCAATATAAATATTAGAAATGATAACTTCTGGTATTTCCAGGTAGTTTATTGCCTAAATCCAAATATGAAGTTGCTTTTTGTCACCTCTTTTTGGTGAAAAATCCAGATTTTAAAGTAAGGTAGTATGACATGACTGAAAACTGATTAATGTGATTAATGCTACTTATGTCTCTAAAGCAGGCAAGAAAGAGGACAAGAAAAGAAGAAAAGTGCTTTTTTGTCAGCAGGTTATAGAAGTAAACTGCAAATAACCATAAAAAGATTTTCTAGACTAAATAAATGATTTTTACTCTCCTCAGAAACCCAAGAGTAACTTATGTATAAACATATTTCTTTCTTAAAATGAAGTGACTACTTCTTTTCTTTTAGCAATTATCTAAGCCATTATTTTCAGTGGTGATATGGAAGCAGCTAAAAGCTCCTTCACTGCTCTTAGTGCCTGACAACTGAATGATTCAGCCACATGGATTACCTTGGAACTTTTGCCTTAAACAGGTGGTTCCAGAGGTATCATCTGTTTAAGCATTCTTTTTATTCCGAATAGCTAGTGTACCACTGCATCTGTTATATTCTTCCAGAAAGACAGAATGAATAGAATAGCATAGAATAGGATAGGATAGGATAAGATAGGGTGGAATAAAGGGGTTCTATTAAGGGAGTTGACTCATTAAGTATGGAGACTAACTCTCACAATGAACCACCTCCACGCTCCAGAGAAGCCATTTGTGTGGCTCAGTACAAGTCAGAACAGAGAACCATTGAAGCCAATGGTGTGACTCTTAGCTCAGGCTTGAAGACTGGAGAGTCCCAGGAGGCCACAAGTGAAAGTTCCCAAGTTGGAAGGCCAAGAAACCCAGATGTAATGTCTAATCCATTCACTCTGCCCTCATGGATTGATACCTCTCATGGGCCCCACATCCCAACACTGTGGCATTGAGGATTAATGCAACTTCAATGTTTATTGGGGGAACACACTCTAGACATAGCAATCACTAACTTTTTCATGTTGGACAGTTACACGGGGAGAAAAAGGAAGGTAAAAATGAGAGGAGAAGAAATATAGCTGCCCCCAGGTTATTCATATCCCAGTTGCAATGACCCGCTGGAGAGTCCCCTCTTCTGAACAGGAATGGATTAGTGAAAAGGACAACACCAGCTTTGCTCATTATGAAGCTGGGAAGACCAGACAACAGACAATAGTGACTTCTTAGCCACCTACCCTGGCCTAGTTCATTTCTGATGACATTTCTCAGGGGTTAATCACACATTCTTGAATTTAACAGCTCAATATTCTTACTTTGAGAGATTTTTTTAAAAAGTTAAAAAAAAAAAACCCCATGTAGTACTAGCTTAGTCTTCTGATAATAAAAAAAAAATTAAAAATTAAATACTGTATTATAAAAATAGTCACACCACTGGTTAATGGTTACAAATCATCATAAAATATGCAAATGGCACTTTTTTTATATTTACATTTTTTCAATCTCCCAGAACCAAAGTTTACAAGTGACTTGTGGACAACAAATGACCACATGCAATTTCTACTGTACTTGTTTAAAATAAAAGAATTTTGTTTCTTATTGTTTTATATTAGTAAAGAAAGTCTACAAGATGAATCATTGTATGCCAGTTAATCATACCTTTCTTTATGTAAATATATCCATTGGCTTTTATCTAGTCATAGTAAAATTATTTCCATGTCTGTCTTAATAGACATATTGAACTCAGTAGATGTAGAGAAGGGCTTAAGCTATATTTGCTTTTGTAATTTCATTAGCTATAATATGCCTTATATATGCCAGGTGCTGCATAAATTTGAAGTTGACAGAAGGGCAGATGGATGATTGAGTAAATACCTGGGTAAATGAATTTGAAAGCAGATTTGTGACATGTGAGGGCAGAGACATCAATAGTGTAGTAATGTAATAACAAGATAGCATCTTGAATTTGTTCCTTATATATTTGGAGATTATTTAGAGAATTCAAAGCAAAGACTATATAACCAGATGCATTTCTACCCCTCTGCTGTAACTGGAATATCCTCACTGGGCTCACTGCTTCTCTGTTGATACTCCCCCAGCAATGAGAGTGAGGTTTTCAATCCCAAATCTCATCTTGTGTACTTCCATGGAAAGCCCCACTGTTAGAATCCAGTGCTGGTTCCTTAATGTGTCCAGCAATGGTCTAACCACAGACAGTTTCCCGGGCTTCCTGTTGCTCCATTTTCCCTTGATGAGCCACACTCCCTCCTGCCTCCTGCAAAGTTTGCTCAAACTATCTTAGTGCATAAATACTTTCCTCTACTTCACCCAGTAAACCCTGCTCACTCATCCTTCAGATCCCCACTCAGAGAAGTCTCTGTTGATTTCTCTTCTGGTCAAATTTTGCATGCAATTTGGATGGATTAACATACACACATATGTATGTGTACATATACATATGTGTGTGTATATATATAATTTGGAAATATGTATATATATAATATTTAATGTCTCCCTCATTGAATTTAATGTTTGTTTATCCTTATATCATAAACACCTAGATAGCGCTTAGCACAGTCAATAATCACTAAATGCTTTTGAAAATAGTGCTAGTGATATTATGATAAGGAAGAGGCTGTCTTGGATTACAGCCTTAAATTAATTTAATATTCATTACTTTATATTTATAACAACCCTTCAAAATAGATTATACTTCTCTGTCTTGCTCTGTGTCACAATAACAAAATCCTAAATCTGGGAAGTTAATAAATAACATTAATATATTTCTCCCAGTTCTGGAGGCTAGGAAGTCTAAGACGGAAGCATTGGCAGGTTTAGGGTCTGCTGAGGGCCCTCTCTGTGCTTCCTATGTGGCACCTTGTGGATGTGTTCACATGGTGGAGGGGACAGAGGTGCCTGACTAGCTTCCTCCAGCCTGTTCACAAGGCACTACTCCCATCCAGGAGAGCATTCATGGCCTAATAGACCATCTCTTAGGGATTAAGTTTCAACATGGATTTGGAGGGGACATAAGCATTCAAATCATAGCTCACTCCAAAGTTTAATTTCCTGCTACTAAAAAAAAAAAAAATTAGCAGATGTGGAGTACATAGTTCAGTGGTGGAGCAAGTTGTTAGCATGTGCAAGGTCCTGGGTTCAAAACCCAGCACCCCCAACCCTGGCCAAATTCAGCAAGGAATAGCATCATATTTAGTTTTTCTATATTATTTTTTGACATTACATAAGAAAAATCAATAGTATAGAACCTGGCTCATAGACTCTTTAAAGTCAGGTTCTTAGGACATACCAAGCACTCTGTCTTGACTCATGCCTTTTTTTTTTTTTTTTTTTTTTGGCACCGGGGATTGAACCCAGTGGTACATAACCACTGAGCCACATCCCCAGCCCTTTTTTAATATTTCATTTAGAGACAGGATCTCGCTAAGTTACTTAGGGCCTTGCTAAATTGCTGAGACTGGCCATCCTCCTGCCTCAGCCTCCCAAGCCTCTGGGATTACAGGTGAGCACCACCACGCCCATTTTGACTCAGGCGTTTTAAAATGTGCTGCCATCTCTACACATTTCCCACACCAACATCAACCACCATCCCTTTGTCCTTCCCATCTCCATGGAAAATCAGGATTGTCTCCATCCTCTGGCTTTAGTTAGGTTCCACTCAACATTATGATCTGCTTTTCCCACTAAGATTCTCATCAACCAATTATTTCAGTGTTCAGTGTCAATTTCTTCATCTTTAAATGTAGGTAATGAAAATAGCTACCATTTACTGAAGACACTATACAATCCGATCAAGTGAATATGAGGGTCGAAGGAGTGAAAACTGTGATTGACGGCCCTTCGGTTTTGTGATGTGGAGCTGGTTGGATGACAGAGCCCTTGTACATACTAGAGTCACAATTCAGAGTGATGTGCTACATCATTGACTTAGTCTGGTGGCCTGTTGTAAAGATTCAGAAATGATAGCTGCAATTGCTGTTTCATGGCGAAGGAAAGTACAGCTCAGCACAATTAAGCAACCTATTTTAAAGAATCCCTATGACCCCTATTGTGATCTGGATAATTGCAGCTACTCAGAGGGTCAATTTGAATAAATCTGGCTTTCCTATAAATGTATAGTTCCTTTTACAGGTACTCCTCAATTTACAGAAATGTAACATTTGAAGAGAATTCTTATAAGCTCATTTGTTTTTAAAACCAACACATTTACTCATACGATGGGTTTTATTTATTTCAGTTTTAATAGGCAGAAATTACCTTCACAAGCTTTGACACAAAGTAGGGTATAATCTCTCTTGAAATATAAATTGAAAATTTGTAAATAAAAGTCTTTTGTGTTAGTATAGCTTTATGTATACAAATATTCAAACATGCATATATCCCTTAAAGGGTCTTTTATATAAATGTTCAGATCAGCTCTCCTTTTTACCAGGGAATAGATGATTATAGTTGCAATCAGTTGTTTAAGGTTGTCATTACAGTGGTGTGCAAATACGAACTGAGTCTGTTTTCTTAGGTTCTGTCATATATCCCTCTCTTTCTTTAATTAAACCTTAAGATGGTTCCCTACCTTGTCAGTCAAAAGTCTTGCCCAGTTTAGAAATTCAATCTCAGACTTTGACCTCATTTTCTCCCTTGTCCTACCTGAGTCATGAGTCAGGTACCCAATGGGGAGTGGGTTCCTGCTCTGCTGTAAGGGGCATGCTCCTACCTTCAAGGCTCGGCCCTTTTCCAGGGGAACAAAGGGAAAGGCATCCTGCCCATAGACCATTTCACTGCCCCTGTTAACCAGGTCTTGATGTCTTTCCTCTGAGAGGGGAGAAAGACTGGCCATCCTAGGAGACCTGTGAGTTATTCAGAAGGCTGTAGGAGCAAGCTCCATGCACGAGTCCCACTATTGCACCCAGCCTCTTCCACTGCCATTTTGGTCCCCATATTATTGTTGGTGTAGCCCACAGCTCCCAGGTGGGGAGGCAGTTTTTAGTTGAAGAATGGACAAGGAGACCACTACACTACTGCCCCCATGTTGGCCCCATCTTGTCATCTCTCTCCAAGTCTTCACTCAGAAAATCCAGGGAAACGAGTCTATGTTTGAGCCATAGAAAGCAGGTCTCCTCTTGCACACAGCACCAGTCTTATCATACCTTTAATGCCTTCTCCACCCTCCCCCAGTGTGACTGTCCCCAGCCACTGCTTTTCCTTTCCTGCTCCTTCTCTATAACTTCATCACTCTTTCATCCCAGTCTAACACAGTCTTGGAAGTAAAGTGACTCTACCAATAGAGATTCCAAATATTTCTGACTTTTACTCACAGCAGGAATTTCTCTGAATCTTTAATTTGCTAATATGTTGTATCCTGGAAGTGTCCATTTGGGTACTAAGTGCCTTCTTTTCCCCTACTTAGGATCTTGGTCAACATTTCAGGACAGTAATAAAGTCTTTCTAGTGAATTAGTATCTTCACTTTATAGACGAAGAAATTGAGGTTTTGCAGCCTTATATAATTTGTCCTTGGTCATGTAACACATGATAGCACATCCTCTGCTATTTGCAGCTTTATTGGAGGAGAGAGCGTTAGGTGCTAGACTTTTACCCAAGTGAAAACCCAGACACGTGGACCTGAGGAGGAACAGGGCTGAAAGTCCTGACTGGCCTAGCTCTAGCACCGCACCTTTTCAGGGACATGTCCGGGAAAACCCTGTGGCAGGATTTCCAGGGAGTTCTCTAATTAGTCCTTAGTGTAGAAACTACCTGTCAATGACTGTAATGATGGAGGAGAAAGGGTGACATAAAAACAAGTCACTTAAGGGCATAGACAGAACTGTTTTTAAAATAGCCTTAAATTAATGTCAAGGGCATGATGCTGCAATCGAGTTTTAAGATACGGCCCTGAAGTCCCCAGAGGAAAAGGCAATAAAGATAATACCTAATATTTCAGGCCACTTAATATAAGACAAGAAACTTTATTTGCTCTACATATATTATTGTGCAACAATTTTTGAAATAAAGACTTTTATTTTCTCATTTAAAATTAAATTAATTAAGCTTAGAAATGTCATAAAACTTGCACAAAGACGTTCAGCTCAAAGAGATGGTAAGGAATTGAAAAATAATATTTTTATTTATCTTTATAACACTATTGCTTTTTTGTGGGGTGGGAAGGGACTCTGGGAATTGAAGCAAACTTCACTCTTTAGACTTTTTTTTATTATTCAGCCGTTAACAAAAATGATGATTAAAGAATTTTTTTCTTTGTTTTACAGAATAACCGAAAACAAGGAACAGACCCCAGAAAGGCAAATGCTTCTAAACCTTCAAAGATGGCAAAATTGTTTACACCAGTGCAAGGGAGATCAAAAGCTAAGCACTTCCCTGTAGCCAAGACTGCAACTTGTACTTTAAAGCCATTATTCAAGGTTTCTTACTTGACAGTTCGTACATGACCCTGTTGAAAATCTACAATATATGCTGCATTTAATGAAACATGTATATGTCAAACCAGAAGAAAAGACTATAAACATATATTGTGTAAAGAAAAAAAAATCAGCAATGAAACCAGTTTCAGCAGATCAAGCAAAGATGTGTCTTGGGCATGGAACCAAAGTTACAATGAAACATTCAACCCCTGCTGTGCAGGGGGGGCATTTTAATGTAACACCACACCCCATGGAAATACCAGTCCTCAAAATAAACATAATTTTAAAAAATCAAAACAAAACCAACCACACAAAAAAATAAATAAATAAGGGTGGGTGGGGAATGAAGCACGAGGAATACCTATGAGGAGCTATTTACAATAAAATGTTTCATTTGAAAAGTCTGGTTTCTTACTACAGGGATTTGCTTTTCTGTCTTTATGATTTTTTTAAACTCAGGAACAGAGACATCTGCAGTGTGAAGGGAAGAAAAGCACTCTCCATTTTGATTTTCTGCAAAAGGTGGAGCAGGTGGAATGCATTCCACAGATGACAGATGAGAAGTGGATCACAGTGACCCTGTCTAAACTGGCAACCAAGTCAAAGGACTCATGTGAATGTAACATGAGATGTAAATGCGGATTGGATGCTTCCTTATTCTTCTCTCACATCTGCATTCCTTCACCAACAATGGACTGATCTCATTCATATAAGAAGATGATACTCTAAATTACAAGCTCCCTGACTTAGTTCTGTTTAGAACGCCAACATCCATAGGGAACATGGGCCACAGAGCACCTCTGAATCCTTCAATTTTCATAATTGCTGGTTTTCAGTTTAAAATTGTGTGCAAATGAGTATGTTATATGATTTGGGTTAAAACTTCATAGGGGTGATAAGTAAACTTCTACTGACAGTTGGGTTTGCCACAGAAATGTGAATATTAAAACTTCCTGATATACCTAGAGCAATCTGACCTCTTGTCATTTAGAGTGATAAGTTTTCTTCCTGGTCAGCTATCAGCAACAAGAAGGCTCTACTTTTCTATATAGAGGTACCATTATGTTGCTGATAAGGCCATTTTATACCAGAGACAATTAGAAGACCAGTATTTTTCCTAAGTTATGCATTTCTGAGTTTGGTCTCAACTCTGAGAAAAAATACATGCTCCTGAAAAGTTAATTTTACTCCTCATTTACTATAGATAACAAGATAACCTTGATTTTTCAATATTTCAAGGTTTTATTTATGGGGTTAGAATTCCCATGCATAGAGAATGTGTGTAGGGAGCAAGAAACTCTTTCTACAAAATGCTACACATATCTTTCCATATGTGAGTTCAGTGTCTTTTTCCTTCAGTTTTAGTGCTAACATTTTCAAAGCCAGAACAATAACTGAAGAATCTGCAAGAAATGCTAGAACACTGGGGACCCACTTTTTGTCCTTGTATGTACTGCTGACCCAGATGTCTTTGGCCCAGTCACTTAACCTCTCTGTGCCTCAGTTTCCTCATCTGCAAAATGGGGTTGAAATGCTTTTTCATGAAATATTTTATTTGCAATTCTGGAACAAGAGGTGCTTAAAGTAGCACAAAGTGCTTTGTAATTATTATAACTGCTGTATTTGACTTGTGTTGTTGAGAAAAAAGATTCCCCTGTGTAATAAAATAGTGCTTCAGTTTGGTTAAATCTAAGCTTTGCAGCACTGAAGCATTGCCATCAAGCTACCTGAAACATTATTAGCAATAAAGATTGAAAGATCCCAAATGAGGATCTCTAATCACCTATAGCAAATAGTCATCTCATGCTATTGAACAGGACGGAAGAGTGTGTCATTTCAATGATAAGCATCTCCCAGCTCATGATTGCATCAAACAAAATTCCACTTTGATCACTGGGACATCCAACCATGAAAGGAAGGCTTGGAAAGAATTGGCAGTGTCAAACAATAAGCCTGGTTATACTTTCATTTGGAGGGAAGGTCAGATGATATGTCAAACTGGGAATGCACAAACAGAACTATCCTGCTGAATTCTTTGCCAAGTTTGTTTTTCTGTGGCACTGGGAATTGAACCCACGGACCTCTGGCACACCAGTCCAGTGCTTTACCAACTGAGCTTCATGCCCAGCCCATCCTACTGGGTTCTTTGATTAACTAGGTAGGTTCTAAATTAAATGTGAAGAGCAGGTTCACTGTGTAGTAAATGTGTAACAGGGTACTTCTGTTATGTCTATCACCTAACTTTAGCAAACCTCATTCAGAAAATATGGAAGAGGACAAATTTCTCTCCCATAATTCAGACCTTTCTCTTCAATTGCTCTTTTCTTACACTCCAGGGCCTATCTGAGCAAATCTGTACTCCATCAAACATACCTTCCTTCTCTGTATCCAGCATTCCCCACCAAGAAACTTGTAGGTTAAAATATATATCCAACAGCTCTTCCTAAATAATTAGAAACATTTGCAAAACTTGTGTGTCTTCCTCATATGTCCTATCTGCTTGTCTGCTATTAATTGGACTGTATCATATTCCCAATCATATGAGAGCAACAACAGTTAAGATGATCATCTGAGACGATTTAGATGAGTTTAGGGCTGATGCAAAAGGAGATGTTCTTCCTTTCTGCTTAAGACCCAAGTGATCAAGCAAATTTCTCTAGATTATAAGCTAAATGGTGATATTTTTGTTAAGTCATGCTCATGATCTACAAAATTATCCTTGGATAAGTCTAAATACTTTTAGTGATACATCTTTCTGTCATCTACTTCACAATTATAACAGCATCAGGAAAATTGTGTATTTATGTTGCAGTCACTTATGGATACACAGAAATGGACCAAATCTAAATGCATGCTTCCTTTACATTTAAAGTTCAGCAATAGTAAACAGGATGCCTTGTTAATAATAGAGAGGTCTACCATGGCTCCATTTCTTTAGAAAAAAAAGACAATCCCCATTCTGATATTTAATTTTTGTATCTGTACTATCCTGACATATTTGGCCAATGAGTTAGTAGGAATCTGAACAATGAGGGTTCATTTACTGAATTTTTCTTAGGCAAATATTTGTACCCTTGAAAAAAAGTAACTATTTAAAATAGTTTGAGATAAATTAAAAATCCAATTTAGCACTGTTATTCATTCAGGACAGAAAAATTTCTATGAGAGGCAAGAAATGGAGAGAAAAACTCTAGTTGATTACCACATTAGAAAGCATGTCACTAAACTGTCCTTTTTTTCATTTATTTTTTAATATTACCCAACTTTCATTTTAGAAGATAATAGAATATTCTGAGAAAATCATATTCCTTTAAACTTATGTCTTACAAATTAAATTATTGCCAAAGTAAGGTTTTAGGGGCTGAAGAATTAATTTCACTTTGATTTTTTTTCCCTCAATGCCCGAATAACTGCTCATGCAGGCAGTATGGGTCTTCCAAACTCAGAAGGACAGATGTGGAGAGGGCGTGGTCACCACTGGGGTAGAAAGGAGGATTGGTTCTCCACTTGTTATTGAAGAAATAAAGTTTGCCAAGGAATTTTTGCTACAGTCTTTTATTTCAAACTCTTTGATTGTTTTTCTTTTCTTTGGTTTTAAATAAACCACTGGCAAACTTGTTCCTTTCTGCCTATTTATTTCCCAGTAAATCCATTGTGTAATTTGTATGTTCCTGTCTTCAATGTAATTCATAAGCTCACTATTTTTAAATGATGCATGTCTCTATAACCTACATAGGTTTTCATGGAACCTGTAAGAAGAATATTTATTGGTTGTATGTTGATGTTTGAATTATTGGACCCTCTGTGTTATGTTACATCAAAAGATGGACAACACAGATTTTATTTCTTTAATATTTGATTGCATCCTTTTGATCTGTCAGAGTGGTGCAGAATATATACATATACACATTCAATAGAATAATAATTGGTTATATTATTTGGGGGTTACATTGCTTGTTGCCCTTTGTGAAATTTTCATGACAAAGTTTTGGTAGTTTTAATAACTTTTATTAGTTTAATTCATCATTTTAATAATTCAGATTCATCTACCATATTTAGAAAGCTCAATACAACTTTTGAAAGATCAGTAATCAAAACAGATCTTAGATGACTCTTTATATCTTGAAGGAGTGCTTGCAGGAGGGACCCAAGTCCCTCCTTAAGTGGACTTCTGGGTTCTAGAGGTTTGAAAAACATTAGGCACAATTCTTAAGAAAGGAAACTTCCATTATGTCCAACTGCCTCATTTCTTCTGTGTAATATTCTGTCTTGAGACTGAATTTTCAGGCATATTGGCAAGAGAATTCAGCACAACTGAGGGTTAGTATTGATCCTTATAAAATCTCTTGAAGTGCCAAATTCTTTGATTCCACTTCAAAACTGGCCAGTTCATATTACTTTGCTGTCTTTAGTTTGACAGTTTTTTTACTTCTAAGTAAATCTATTGTTGCAAGTCCAAGTTCAGTGTTTAATCAGAATTATAGAAGATAGACTTAAGGGGGAAGTGTGGCAAAAGTAGAATTTTGATTTACTTTATTTAACCTAAATCAATTTGGTGAGGTTTCCTGTTCTTGCTTTTTTGCACTGAGGTCTTGACATCCATGCTCATTCTTCCTTCTTTGTTATAGGAAATGTTCTATAGGGTGGGAGTAGCATACACAGAAGACTTTTGAGTCCAATTTTGTCTATGATAAAGACTCCACAAACTTTCTATGGAGTGAATGATGCAATTTCCCAACCAAAAACAAATTGAAGGATCCATTAATAATGCGAAATCACTTATATTTAACAGACATCTCACAAAATGTGCCTATTCCCCAAATTAACCATAGCACCTTCCCATAAGGCAGATCAAAATCTAAGCATTTTATAAATATGTGATGTACATATATGCACATATATATTCTGTACATAGTGTGATGGAGTGAGCACTTACCAGGTGTGTGCTTCTGTCCTAGGATGGAAGAGGCAGTTCATGTCTGTTTAGCATCTAATGTCTGTGTTCATTCCGTCCTTGCCTGCCTCTTCTTTCTGCTCCCCCATCTTCTGTTCATTTCTGCTATTTCCTATTATTGACTGTGGCAGAGACTATTTATTGAGTTTTCAATTATCCAGACCCATAAGCCAGAAATTTTTTTGGAATAGCAACAAAATATCCAGAACAATATTCAGTATTAATATCAGCCAAAGGTCCCATATCTTTATCAACTAAAAATCCTATCCAAGCAGGATTTATGCATGATTTAATCTTCAAAATACAGTTCTCTGGGGACTCAAGTATTGAGCTAATCTGAACAGATGATTCCTCAGATTTCCACTGTATTACTGCAGCCAGGGGGCCAATTTTCCAAAGTCTCCCTCCAATCAGCTGCATCAATTAGGGTTCTCTCCATCTCATTAACACGACTCCATATACTGCTTCAGTGCTTGTTTAATAATGAAAGAAAGATATAATTTGACTGAGTTTCTCAAGAATGGTCCTGTGAAGTACACTGGACATGTACATGTACTGTATGTATTACCGTAGAGATTGGAAACAATTTATTGTATGTAAAGTTTTATGAATTGGTTATTTTATAATTTATGTATTTAATATAGGAATCAATGAACTCTGGTGTTTTAGTTTCTATAAAAATAAAACAAGCTGCATTTTTAAAAACTTTATCTTGTGTTGTTTAAGTGGTCGATATGGCTTTTTTGTTTTGTTTTAATTTTTTGTAACTGAATTCTACTTTGGGAAAACAGGGTGGAAAATAGTCATGAAGACCAACAGAATAGAAGAGAAGACACAGAGTCTGATATTTCACAAGGATGCCAGAAATATATCTTGGAGAAAAGATAAATTTTTTTAGCAAGTAGTTAAAAAAACTGGGATAGTTATATATAGAAAAATGAAATTAGACCCTAATCTTTGACCCTGCACAAAACTCACATAAAAATGAATCAAAGACTTAGGAATTAGACCAGAAAATTTACAGTTGCTAGAAGAAAACACGGGGCCAATACTCCAGCATATAGGTGCTGGCACAGACTTCCTTAACAATAACCCCAAAGCACAAGAAATAATACCAATAATCGATAAGTGGGATCTTATTAAACTAAAAATTTCTGCACAGCTAAGGAAATGATGAAGGGCGTGAAGAGACAGCCTACGGAATGGGAGAAAATCTTGGCTTGCTACTACTCTGATACAGGATTAATAGCCTGAATACACAAATAACTCAAAAAACTTGGCAACAAAAAAGCAAATAACTCAATCAATAAATAAGCAAAAGAACTAAACAAAAACTTCTCAATAGAGGAAACATAAAAGGCCAATAAACACATGGAAAAATGTTCAACATCTCCAGCAATCAGGGAAATGAAAATCAAAGCTATACTAAGATTTTATCTCACTCCAGTCAGAATGGCAATGATCAAGAATACAAACAACAATAAATGCCAGCAAGGTTGTGCAGAGAAAGGAAAAATTGTACAGTGTTGGTGGTATTGCAGACTAGTCCAATCACTTTGGAAAGCAGTTTGGATATTCCCAAAAAAATTAGGGACAGAATCACCATATAACCCAGCTATCCTGCTCCTGGATATTGTCTCAAAAGAACTAAAATTGGCATACTACAGCAATACAGCCACATCAATGTTTATAGCAGCACAATTTATAATAGCTAACTTATGGGAGCAAACCAGATGCCCATCAATAGATGAATGGATTAAGAAATTGTTATACACACACACGCACACACACACACAAACACACACACACACCAAATAGAGTTCTATTCAGCCTAAAAACAATGAGATTTTGGCATTTGCTAGTAAATGGATGGAAATGGAGAATGACATGCTAAGTGAAATAAGCCAAACTTAGAAACTCAAAAGTTTGAATGTTTTCTCTCATATACAGAAGCTACAGTAAAATAAAGGAAAGGGGCAGGAAAGAATAGGATAACATACAGAACCAATCAGATAAAAATTAATAGAAGAGCAAAAGAAAGTCTAGTAGGTTCAAGGAAAGAGAAGGTGAGGTGGGGGAAAATGGGAGAGAAAAAGGGTAGAGAGAAGGGGGGTGGATCATGAACCTAACCAGATTTTTATGCACACATGAGCATGTTGGGATGAACCCAACTACTATATATAACCATTTAGTTCTAATAAAAAATTTTTTTAAAAAAACAGGATGAGACAAATCAGAACCATTGGTATAATGGCAGGAAATAAACTCTACATCATGGATACCAAACAGATTTCTTCTTAATCTCTCCTCCAAAACTTTGAATATTTATTGTGCCTGTAGATGCACTATGATAAGGAGACCAAGGTAGATTTACACTCATAGGGAAAGGACCATGATCATTAGATTAGTATCCCTGTTCTGAGTGTAGTTTGAGAGACTCATGCTGGCTATTTTCCATCCTTATTCTAGATATTACTTCCCTTCACCTATCCATGTACCTTTTTCCAAACTTTATAGAACCATGGTATGTAACAACTGTGAACATCTGTTATATTTCTGATCTGGACTGTTCCCCAAAGACTCACATGTTAAAAGGCTTGTTCCCCACAGCAATGCTCAGAGTATTCAGCAATGCTCAATACTTTTAGGAAATTATTGGATCATGAGAGCTCATCAGCAGATTAACCTATTTGATGGATCAACAGTTTGAATGGTGTTTTGGGAGGTGGTGGAAACTGTAGGAGGTGAGAGAAATCAAAGTAAGTAGGGCATTGGAGAGTGTTCCCTAGAAGGTTATTTATTGTGCCTGGCCTGACACACACATTCTCTCTCTCTCCTCTCTCTCTCTTTCTCTCTCTGTCTCTGTCTCTCTCTGTCTCTCTCTCTCTCTCTCTCTCTCTCTCTCTCTCTCTCTCTCTCTCTCTCTCCAGCTACCACGAGGTAAGCAATGTTGCTCTGCCACATTTTCTACTATGATGTTTCTGCCTTGAAACCAGCTGACCAGGGACTGAAACCTCTGAAACCATGACCCAAAATAAATATTTCTCCTTTTGTTTGTGGTAGGTTTTGTGATCATAGCAATAAAAAGTTGACCAACACAGCATCGAATTTCTATGGCCTCATATGTATGGACCTACCTCAAAATAGCTTGCAGCCATGAAACAAATAAGGAATCTATAAAGCACAGTATGAAGAATAATTTTGTAGATCCATGTGTTACTCACTTTTCTATTACCGTAGCAAGTACTGGAGATAATCAACATATATGGAGAAAAGTTGTTTTATCTATTTATTTATTTTTCTCATTGTCCTGGAGCTTTCAGTCCAGGGTCCGTTGGCTCTGTTGCAGTCAGGCCTATGGTCAGGCAGCACATCATGACAGAGAGTAAATAGCAGAACAAAAGCACCAATTCACCTCACTATCAGGATTGAAGAGAGAAAGGCATCAGGGTGCCACGGTCTCCTTTGAGAGCATACCTTCAAAGACCTAAAACCTCCCACTAGACTGCAACTCTTAAAGTTTCTACCATCTCCCTATAATGCCATGGGCAGGCAACCAAGCCTTTAACACATGGGCCTTTGGGAGACAGTCCAGGCCCAAACTATAGTTGTTCCAATATAAAGAACAATTAAAAATAACATTAGTACTTGAGAGTGAACTCAAAGAGATTCCAACTAAGATTTCTTCTTTCAATGTAACCCTTTCTCTTCATCTTCCTCCTCCTCCTTCTTCAGTTCTTGGAATCCAGGCCCCTCACATGCTGAGCAAGTGCCCTACCACTGATTACTGTCCTAGCCTCTCTTTTATCTTTACCAGCACCAAAAAAAGAGGGGGTCACTCATCAGTTCATTGCAATGCTCTCTCACTCATTCAGAGGAACCACCTATGTGCCAGAAAATACACTAAATTCTAAACACTGACCAGAATAAGACTTAGCCGCGGTCCAAGGACATCACAATTTATATTATTTCATGATGACTTATGAATAACTAAATATCTATTACAAAATATTTTTATTTCCTTGTGATGAGATAATTCACCAAATTTTCATTTTGCCCTGCCTAGAAATGTATAAACAAATCTAAAACTTAGTAATGGCATCTTACCAATTTCCTTTTCTCTTTCCATAATGGATCTTACTATTTTGCCTCAAATTTGTTGATTGGCCTTTAATTTACAACACCTCAAATCTCTTTTTGAACAGTCACAGGATATAAAGTCAATGTAAAAAATGCACAACAGAGATTCTTAGAGGCACTTGGGAAATGTGCAGAACTCAATATTCAAATCCTGGAAATAAGGTAACGGCATGACTGTATAATTTCTCTTTAGAGTGGTTTCTGCAACAATTCAGAGCTCAGTTGTAACCCTATAAAGTTAGAGATTAACTTATAAAAATTAATAAGATTTGGTGCATTTTTTTTCAACTTGATAGAGGGGGGGAAAAAACCAAGCAAATAAATGTTGGGTTCATGTTCTACAAACACATTAGCACGTTGTTTCTAACATTGCTTTCATTTCATCAGCTCTTTACCGATTTCAAATCCTTTTTCTTTCTTTTTTATTATTTAAAATTTTTCTAATTTGTTATTCATAACAGTAGAACGCATTTGACACATTCAAATCCTTCTTAAACCTGCTTAACCATGCCACTGGTTCCTATAATTAATGAAATAAATAAAAATTGCATGCATGGTCATTTATTTTTATGAGAATGACACTTTCAAAAATTTCATTAAAATTTTTTTTCAAAAGGCATTCTGTGTTGAAATGGTGAACACTAGGTCCTTGTTCTTAAGGTACTTATACTAAAATGAAGCAGATAAAGCCGAAACAATGAAAGAGAAGCCAATGCAGGATGGTGAAAGCATAAGGGTACACATAAGGCCATGTGTATCTTGAATTAAACTTTAATCCAGACCTCCTCCTTCTCCTGGATTCCCCAACTCAGCAACAGGCACCAGATGGAATTAGAATGGGATCATGAATTAATTCTCTTCTTTCCCTCACTCTTTGCATCAAATCCTTCACAAATTCTATTGATTTTAGTTCTCCAACCCACCCTCTCTTCTCCAACATTTCTCCTGAGAGTTTCTCCTCTGAACTCTTGCAGCAGCTTCCTAGTCATATTGACTGATTCCAGGTTTGTCCTTTTTAAATATACCCTACTCACTTTCAACTTGATTTAATGTGCGAAGCATACCAGGTTGTCCTCCTCTTTAAAGTCTCTCCTCAGTTTTCCATTGCCTACCTACAGTGAACTCCTAAATGCTTATGGAACGGAGAATTTAACATAAACGTGGGCTTTAGGACTGGAGTGAGCCATTTCAGAAAAATCGAACCTAGCACTAGAAAATAAGATCAAACTCTTTCCTTAGCATGCACATTTGTGTTCTGGGGCATCAAATTTTAGAGGTTTATACCATTATATCCCATCTCCCCCAACACACACACACACAATGTATGCACACCCTGGACCTTGGCAGGTTTGAAGGACTGGTAGTTCTACAGGTTTCAGGTCAAATTCATGATATAAATTTTGCTTTACGTATTATTTTTAATTTATTTTTATTGTAAACAAATGGGATACATGTTGTTTCTGTTTGTACATGGAGTGACGCATACCATTTGTGTAATCATACATTTACATAGGGTAATGGTGTTTGATTCATTCTGTTATTTTTTCCTTCCCCCCCACCTCTCCCACCCCTCTTTTCCCTATATACAGTCCCTCCTTCCTCCATTCTTGCCCCCCTCCTACCCCCCATTATGTGTCATCATCCACTTATCAGCGAGATCATTCGTCCTTTCGTTTTTGAGATTGGCTTATCTCACTTAGCATGATATTCTCCAATTTCATCCATTTGCCTGCAAATGCCATAATTTTATTATTCTTTATGGCTGAGTAATATTCCATTGTATATATATACCACAGTTTCTTTATCCATTCATCAATTGAAGGACATCTAGGTTGGTTCCACAATCTGGCTACTGTGAATTGAGCAGCTATGAATATTGATGTGGCTGCATCTCTGTAGCATGCTGATTTTAAGTCCTTGGGGAATAGGCCGAGGAGCAGGCTAGCTGGGTCAAATGGTAGGTCCATTCCAAGTTTTCTAAGGAATCTCCACACTGCTTTCCAGAGTGACTGCACTAATTTGCAAACCCACCAGCAATGTATGAGTGTACCTTTTTCCCCACAACATCACCAACACCTATTGTTGCTAGTGTTCTTGATAATTGCCATTCTAATTGGGGTGAGATGGAATCTTAGGGTTGTTTTGATTTGCATTTTTCTTATTACTAAAGATGTTGAACATTTTTTCATATGTTTGTTGATTGCTTGTAGATCTTCTTCTGTGAAGTGTCTATTCATTTCCTTAGCCCATTTGTTGACTGGGTTATTTGTATTCTTGGTGTAGAGTTTTTTGAGTTCTTTATATATTCTGGAAATTAATGCTCTATCTGAAATATGAGTGGCAAAGATTTTCTCCCAAGAGTGGGAATTTTTAAATGGAAAATATTGAACAGCAAAGCAAAGAGCTTGAGCAAAAACCTGGAGCCACAGATTTGCCTGATGTATTTAGAAAAAGTTGTGAACTGGGAGAAGATAGGCTGAAGTCAGATTTCAAAGTTTCTTGCATGATAACCAGGGAGTTTAGATTTAATGAGGCAGAAGTGAGGAAATGGCAACATTTGGATATGAGTGTAATAATAAGAGTTGATGGTGACAGACTGATTACTCTGTGTCCATCAGTCCATCATGGCCTAGTCCCTGAATGTTCTACTCTCATTTAATCCTTGCAAAAATTCAGGGACAAATCATTCACAGAAAGTTTAGATCATTTTCTTAAGTTATCAAGTGTTGGCAGCAAAGCTCAGATATGAATCCAGGCTGTCTGAGACTGGGACCCAAACTCTGGGTTGCACTCACTCATATTGTATTTTATAAATGTACTTTAGATTTGCATTTCTCTTATTACTAGAGATGTTGAACATTTTGTCATATATCTGTTGATTGCTTGTAGATCTTCTTCTGTGAAGTGTCTGTTCATATCCTTAGCCCATTTGTTGATTGGGTTATTTGTGTTTTTGGTGTAGAGTTTTTGAGTTCTTTATATATTCTGGAAATTAGTGCTCTATCTGAAGTATGGGTGGCAAAGATTTTCTCCCACTCTGTGGGTTCTCTTTTCACATTGCTGATAGTTCCCTTTGCTGAGAGAAAGCTTTTTAGTTTGAATCTATCCCAGTTATTGATTCTTGCTCTTATTTCTTGCGCTATGGGAAGGAAGTCTGATCCAAGGCCAACATGTTGAAGATTTGGACCTACTTTTTCTTCTATAAGATGCAGGGTCTCTGGTCTGATTCTGAGGTCCATGGTACAATTTGAGTTGAGTTTTGTGCAGGGTGAGAGATAGGGGTTTAATTTCATTCTGCTGCATATGGGTTTCCAGTTTTCCCAGCACCATTTGTTGAAGAGGCTATCTTTTCTCCATTGCATATTTTTGGCCCCTTTGTCTAGTATGAGAAAATTGTATTTATTTGGGTTTGTGTCCATGTCCTCTATTCTATACCATTTATCTACCTGTCTATTTTGTTGTCAATACCATGCCATTTTTGTAACTATTGCTTTGTAGTAGTTGAAGATCTGGTATTGCGATACCCCCTGTTTCATTCTTCCGGCTAAGGATTGCTTTAGCTATTCTGGGTTTCTTATTCTTTCAGATGAATTTCATGATTGCTTGCTCTATTTCTGTAAGGTACATCATTGGGATTTTAATTGGAATTGCATTGAATCTGCATAGCACTTTGGGTAGTATGGCCATTTTGACAATATTAATTCTGCCTATCCAAGAACACAAGAGATCTTTTGATCTTCTAAGGTCTTCCTCAATTTCTTTCTTCAATGTTTTGTAGTTTTCATTGTAGAGATCTTTTACCTCTTTGGTTAGATTGATTCCCAAGTATTTTATTTTTTTGAGGCTATTGCAAATGGAGTTGTTTTCCTCATTTCTCTTTCAGATGTTTCATCGCTTGCATATAAAAATACTTTAGATTTACGCGTGTTGATTTTATAGCCTGCTATTTTGCTGAATTCATTGATGAGGTCTAGAAGTTTTCTGGAGGAGTTTTTTGGATCCTCTAAATATAGAATCATGTCATCAGCAAATAGTGACAACTTAAGTTCCTCTTCTCCTATTCGTATCCCTTTAATTTCTTTAGTCTGTCTAATCGTTCTGGCTAGAGTTTCGAGGACAATGTTGAATAGAAGTGGTGAAAGAGGACATCCCTGTCTTGTTCCCATTTTTAAAGGGAATGGTTTCAGTTTTTGTCCATTAAGAATGATGTTGGCCATGGGCTTAGTATAAATAGCCTTTACAATGTTCAGGTATGTTCCTACTATCCCTATTTTTTCTAGTGTTTTGAGCATGAAGGGGTATTGTATTTTGTTGAAAGCTTTTTCTGCGTCAATTGAAATAACTATATGATTCTTATCCTTAAGACTATTGACATGATAGATTACGTTTGTTGATTTATGGATGTTAAACCATCCTTGCATTCCAGGGATGAACCCCACTTGATCGTGGTGCACAATTTTCTTAATATGTTTTTGGATACAGTTTGCCAATATTTTGTTAAGGATCTTTGCATCTATATTCATCAAGGATATTGGTCTAAAATTTTCTTTCCTTGATGTGTCTTTTCCTGGTTTGGGTATGAGGGTGATATTAGCTTCATAGAATGAGTTTGGTAGGGTACCCTCCTTTTCTCTTTCCTGGAATATTTGAGAGGTATTGGAATGAGTTCTTCTTTGAAGGTCTTGTAGAACTTGGCTGAGAATCCATTGGGTCCTGGGCTTTTCTTGGATGGTAGCTTTTTAATGGCTTCTTCTATTTCATTGCTTGATATTGATCTGTTTAAATTGTGTATGTCCTCCTGGTTCAGTTTGGGAGGAGCATATGTCTAGAAATTTGTCAATGTCTTTGGTAGTTTCTATTTTGTTGGAATACAGATTTTCAAAGTAGCTTCTCATTATGTTATGTATCTCAGTGGTGTCTATTGTGATATTTCCTTTTTCATCGCAAATTTTAGTAATTTGAGTTTTCTCTCTCCTTCTCTTTGTTAGTGTGGCTAAGCATTTGTCTATTTTGTTTACTTTTTCAAAGAACCAACTTTTTGTTTTGTCAATTTTTTGGATTGTTTCTTTTGTTTCAATTTCATTGACTTCAGCTCTGATTTTAACTATTTCCTGTCTTCTACTACTTTTGCTATTATTCTGTTCTTCTTTTTCTAGGGCTTTGAGCTGTAATGTTAGGTCACTTAGTTATTGACTTTTCATTCTTTTCTGGAATGCGCTCCATGCAATGAATTTTCCTCTTAGTATTGCTTTCATAGTGTCCCAGAGATTTTGATATGTTGTAATGTTGTTCTCATTGACCTCTAAGAATTTTTTTATCTCCTCCCTGATGTTTTCTGTTATCCATGTTTCATTCAAAAGCATATTATTTATTCTCCAGGTGTTGGAGTAATTTCTGTTTTTTATTTTGTCATTGATTTCTACTCTATGTCCATTATGATCTGATAGAACACAAGGTAGTATCTCTATTTTTTGCATTTCTTAAGGGCTGCTTTGTGGCATAACATATGTTCTATTTTGGAGAAGGTTCCATGTGTTGCTGAGAAGAAAGTGAATCCACTCTTTGATGGATGGAATACTCTATATAGTCTATTAAGTCTATGTTATTGATTGTGTTATTGAGTTCTATGGTTTCTTTGGTTGGTTTTTGTTTGGAAGATCTATCTAGTGGTGACAGTGGTGTGTTAAAGTTACCCAGAATTATTGTGTTGTGGTCTATTTGATTCCTGAAATTGAGAAGGATTTGTTTGATGTACAGGGATGCACCATTGTTTGGGGCATAAATATTTACTATCATTATGTCTTCCTGATTCATGGTTCCCTTGAGCAGTATGAAATGTCCTTCTTTATCCCTTCTGACTAACTTTGGCTTGAAGTTCACTTTATCTGATATAAGGATGGAAACCCCCGCTTTTTTACTGAGTCCATGTGCGTGGTAGGTTTTTTCCCTTTCACCTTTAGTCTGTGGATGTCTTTTTCTATGAGATGAGTCTCTTGCAGGCAGCATATTGTTGGGTCTTTCTTTTTAATCCATTCTGCCAGTCTATGTCTTTTGATTGATGAGGTTAGGCCATTAACGTTCAGGGTTATTATTGAGATAAAATTTGTATTCCCAGTCATTTGGCTTATTTTTGGTTTTTAAGTTGGCTCGGTTTCTCCTTTGAGTGGTTTTTCTCTAAGGTAGTTCCTCCCTTTGCTGACCTACATTGTTGTTTTTCATTTCCTCCTCATGGAGTATTTTGTTGAGAACATTCTGTAGCGCAGGCTTTCTATTTGTAAATTCTTTTAACTTTTGTTTATCATGGAAGGATTTTATTTCATCTTCAAATCTGAAGGTTAGTTTTGCTGTGTATAGCAAAACTATAGGTTGGCAACCATGTTCTTTCAGAGCTTGAAATATGTTGGTCCAGGCCCTTCTAACTTTTAGAGTCTGGGTTGAAAAGTCTGCTGCTATCTGTATTGGTTTCCCCCTATATGTAATCTGATGCTTTTCTCTCATGGCCTTCAAAATCCTATCTTTATTTTGAATGTTAGGCATTTTCATTAAAATGTGCCTTGGGGTGGATCTGTTGTGATTTTGTGCATTTGGTGTTCTGTAAGCCTCTTGTATTTGATTTTCCATTTCATTCTTCAGGTTTGGGAAATTTTCTGATATTATTTCATTGAATAGGTTGTTCATGTCTTTGGTTTGTATCTCTGTGCCTTCCTCAATCCCAATAATTCTTAAATTTGGTCTTTTCATGATGTCCCATAGTTCTTGGAGATTCTCTTCATGATTTCTTACCATCTTCTGTGTTTGGTCAACTTTATTTTCAAGATTAAATATTTTGTCTTCGTTTTCTGAGGTTCTGTCTTCCAAGTGGTCTAGTCTTTTGGTGATGCTTTCCATTGAGTTTTTTATTTAGTTATTGTTTCCTTCATTTCAAGGATTTCCATTTGGGTTTTTTTTTTGAGAATGTCTATCTCTTTGTTGAAATGATCTTTTGCTTCCTGCACTCGCTCTTTCAACTGCTTATTGGTATTATCAATCATTGCCTACATCTGCTCTCTTAACTCATCCTTTGCTTCACAAATCATCTTAATCATGTATAATCTGAAGTCCTTTTCTGACATTTCTTCTAACATACTGTCATTGGATTCTATTAATATAGAATCTAGATTTGTTTGGATCATTTTCTTCCCTTGTTTTTTCATGTTGTTCATGTATCTTCCCCTCTAGCAGTGCCGATCTGGGGTATTGCAGATTTCCCCCTATAGGCTTATAGTGGCCCTATAGGTTTCCAAAACCTTTTCTTTAAGGGGAGATCAATATTAGCAGTGCCCAATTCAGACACTATGCAATCCTAGACCAAATAGCCCCTATGAGGACAATAACAAAATTGTCATAATAAACAGAATGAGTTCAAATATTATCTTCAGTATAACAAACAGATTTGCAATAAGGTCTGCAGTTTCTAATTCAGGACAAAGAGGATGCAAAGGGATATAGGATGTAGCTGTTAATGGGATAAGAAAAGAATATACAGAAGTTCTAGATAATAGAAAGGGTGAGAGTGTAATCAAAAGAAATTGGATGTTAACATGCAAAAAGGGAGAAAGAGACTCTGAGGGAGCAGGTAAACAAAAGGAAAAGAGAGCAAGAAAAGTAAAGAAATAAAAACTTAAATTTTTTCAATAAGAAGAAAAAAGAAAATCTACAGTATAACAGTCATATAGTAATGAAACCTCCCAGTCTTCAGTAGCCTGATGCTTGAGGGGTACCTGACAATGAGCTTCAAGTCTCCAGCAGGCCTCTCAGGATGGGATTTGCCCCACCTAAAGATCGGAGCTACTGCTTACAGGATTATTCAAGATGGGCGCTCTGGCTTCCAAATGTGTTAACAAATGGGGAGCTGCAGCTCAGGGTGTGGACGTGGTCGGCTGGAGGTCCTGGAGGCGGGATGTGGTTTGTCAGGCAGGGGTCCTGGAGGTTGGGTGTGTTTGGTGTGGTTGCAGGATCCTGGAGGCCGGGTGCAAACAGTTGGTCTGGGGTCCCCGTGATAGGATGCAGTCAGTTGGACTGCGGGTCCTGGTGACAGGGAACAGTCAGTCTACATGAGGGCCCCAGAGGCAGGGAGTGATCGGTTGGGCTGAGGGATCCTGGAGACGGGGCTCAGTCAGTCCGGCCAGAGGTCCTACGGGGCCTGGCTGTTGTCTCAAAATGGCGGCAGCCACATGTAATCAAACCTGCAGGTACTGTGACAGAGAACTTCCAGGCAACAGCATGCAGCTGGCGCTCCACTGGCGGTCTGCGGTCAGTCTGCTGGCAGCTGTCAGACGATGGGGAGGTGAACCTCAGGTGGTGGGTGATAGGTAGGTGAAAGGCAGGCGATGAACAGGCAAGAGGCAGGCAAATGGCGGATAATAGGCGCCTGACAGTGAGCAATCTGCACTCAAAAAAGGCGTCAATATGCTGGCAGACTGCAGATGATCACAGTAGACAAATGGGGTAAAGAGCAGGGGATCGATAAGCACAAAAAGTGCCTCACCAAGAAACAGATAGCCTCTGCTTGAAACCAGAGCAACGGGGCAACAAGGAACGCAGCCTCCCTCCAGCCCGCCATCTTGGATCCCTGCTTCATGTTCTTCATGACCACGAACATTCTCCTATTTTTCTTCAAATCTCGATATATTTTACACTTGATAATTCACTTTAGCCATCATCTTCAAGAGAGATGGACAAAATAAACTTTATTCTCCCAAAGTCTTCTCGTATACCTATTTCACGTACCATGTATATTAAGTTGCTTATTCTGTACTTCTCTACTTAATTCCCTAATTACACCTGAGTTGTATTTCAGTTCAGAGAATATGCCTTTTTTAGGTTTTTAATCTTCAGCATCTAGGACAGGTCCTTGTACCCTGCAGAATTAGTCTAATTCTGTTGTTTAATGTATTAAACTGCGGAGGGAGGATTAGGTTCTTGTTTGAGTAATCAGAGAAGGTTCCATGAAGGAAAAATTGCTAAACTGAGCCATTTTATAGAAAGTTAATTTGTTGGGGCTGGGGATATAGCTCAGTAATAAAGCACTTGCCTAGCTTGTGTAGGGTGCTTGGTTCTATCCCCAGTATTGGGAAGGGAGGAATAAAATTATTTTATTGTTTTTTGTAGATTTTTTTCCCATTACTTCCTTACTTTCTTTCATTCTTTTGGTTTCTTTGGAAGTAATTTTTTTTTTCCATAAAACCAAAAGACCTTCTGAAAACATAAAACAAACTGTCACATTCCCTGTTCATTTCACAGTTATTCTCTATTCCTCTGTATTCTACTATCTGACCACAGGAGGGGAGCATTTGTCCAATAGTCCAGAACAAAGTGTGTGCTTAATGAAAATCTGAAACTGATTTTACATATTTTGTGTTCCTTGGTTTTCATTTCTCTACCCACATCCATATGAAAGCAATAACCTAAATATAAGCACAGCCTTGTCCACTTCTCTGGCATGATTTTTCACCATGTGAGTGTTTGCAGCCTCTCATTTCAGGGAGGGTAGGTTGTTGTCTTCACTGGGGCAGCAAATTCATTTGCAATCACAAAGGCCCAGGGAAACTTGGCGACCAGTTACAGTCTCCAAATATTCCAGACTGGCTCAGACTCAGACAAAAGGGGTCAAGGCAGTTCATCAGATTCACTCCCTAATTCCCCACCTCTGAAACAAGTTTCCCCCAGAGGATAGGGAAGGCGTGTTATTGTGTCTAGAGATTCTCTTACTGTGTAGATAGCCTTGATTTTTTTTTTAAATAACTGTGTTATGTTTGAAATATCTTTGTCAAAACATATTATGTTTCTTAAAAGTGATTTTTAAAGGAGAAAAACAGGGACTGGTCCTTAAAAAATTTACCTCCCAAGAAGCAAAAGAATGAAAAATAGCAATAATTTATTGTTGTTCTTACAAAACATTGGTTACATAAACTTTTATTCCATTAGTCCACCATTCCTAACCATAAATAGCGTTTTATAAGTCACTGTGCAATTGGCCAAGGATTCTGGTTTCTTGGTGCTGAGATCTATCTCCCCAGTCATTGAGGGGCTGCTATGGTAAAGCACAATTCAGAATAAGCCAGGTGCTTCCATTTATTTGAATTATACATGGAAGTAAATCACAGACCCACTGATGTTGGCCTTCCCTCTTTTTTTTTTTTTTTTTGCTTACAGGTATAGAGTATATTTGGAGAATGCCATGCCTCACCTGCATGTTAATATAAATGGTGATTGGCAGTCTTCTTCAGGGGGATGTAGAGGTTTGGGAACCTACAAACTCCTTTTTGTTGGAATGGGTATTTTCTGGGTAAACCAGTGCCTTCTGCTGAGCTGAGAGTTGAGACTTAGGATAGATTTTCTGGTTGGGTGGCACAAGTCAGTTGACAACAGAGTTTGGAGCAGTTGTAGGAGTGGCACAGGCCTCAGGATTGACAGGACTGAAGGGAGTTTTGCCAGAACTGTTGGTGAAGTCACAGAGGACATCAAGGAAAGACAAGCGCTCCTTCTCAGTAGGGGGAGGCTGGGCCATGGGGTCCTCTGCTTTCTTCTCCAACCTAGCTCCCCCAGCATGGTCTTTGGTGGGGGCTGGACCCTTCTTAACCTCTTTCGTCCTGGATCTGGTCACCTTCTCAGCCTTAGAGGGGGAAATGTGTTCCTCGTGCCTTTGACCATTCACTTCAGGGTTAATCCAGTGTGAAAAGAGCATCATCGTATTTCCCAAGTCAGCTTCTGGAGTTCCTTGGTTCCTGGGGACAAGTGCAGAGTTCTTCTTTCTCTCCTTCTGGTTCACAGGAATCCCAGGCTCCTCGAGGCTTGAAGAAGACAGAGCTCCTGTATCCTGGGGCTTTTTTGGCGCTTGAAATTTCTGCCTTTGCTGAAGGTGATCAGGCCAGACATTGTGGACACCAGCTGCATCAGCTGAGTGGGCAGCTAACTGAGTTAAAGATTTCTGACCCAGTAATTGTGACAGCACGGGGCCAGATGCCAGGGAAAACTGTCTGGAGTCCTGGGAACCCTGCTCACAAGACACACCTGATGTGGACAATGTGCCTGGGCAAGGAGGGCCCTGCGATGGCCCCAGTAAAGTAGGGGAGATCTGATTGTTGTCATACTCCAGCAATTGCTGAATCTCCAGAGCTAGAGAATTGCAGATTTGGCAGCAGGATCTGCACAAAGGAGCCGCCGTATACTTTCCACCTGAGGAAGCCAGCCCTGGCTTTTCATGACAGAAAGCAGCTTCCTCAGCTTCTCAGCTTCTTCCTGGGAGGTTTTCTTAGCTCTTGATGTTTTATCTCTAGACTTTTGTTTGACTCTTCCGTGATGCATTCCTACATCCCCTCTTTCTGACCTTTTTTTTCTTTCTACTATGTTACAAGAGGCAATGCACATACAGGATCTGACGGACTGGGTCCCAGTCCTATCTCTGCCTCTAGGATATGTGCTATTGAATGAGTAACTTAATCATTCTCAATTGCCCTTTCCCTATGTGTAAAGTGAGATAATATTATTATTTAACTTGTCAGCCTGCTCTGGGACTCAAATAAGATTTGCAATAGGATTAGTACAAGAGTTTTAATCAGTGCCTGGTCTATAGAAAAGGTTCAATAAATCACACTTTTGTTAGTTAAGTTCTTCAGTTTATTAGTTAGCATAGAAGGATGTAGTATAAAAGGGTAGCATAAAAGCATAAAGCATAAAAGGACCATAAGAAAGGATGCTTCTTACCCCAGACATTCCTGCCTTCAGGATTTTTACTAACCAACCCAAGAGCATCACAACATTAAGTAAATAGGCAGTGATTTATTTAAAGAACCAAGCAAGGACTGAAAATTGTAGGTTAGTGGTAGAGTTCATAGATAGTATGTCCAAAACCCTGGATTGGAAACCCAGATGCCCATACCCCCAATCCCCCACAACCAAGACAAAAACAAAAACAAAAATACTAAAGGACAAAGTAAAAGTCTTCCTGTTCAGACTAGGTTTAAATGGAAGTAGAAGAGAAACAAGCAAGTTGCAGGGCAAATCCCAGGCACAATGCAAGAACCAGACACTGCTGGAAAGTCTGTTCAATAACTTGCAATACCTGATTGCATCACAGGAGGCGCTATAGAAGAAGCATTTTGGTCTGGGGCACCTCTAACTCAGATATTACTAACTTTCATTTGAGCTTTAAATGTTTGAATTTTCATTCATGTACATCACAAGGAAAATCATTTTATGACCTGGAAAAGAAATTAATATTCATTCATTTATTCTTCAACAATATTCATTGAACAGTTACTATATGGCAGGCATGCCTGTGTATGAATGAGGCTACTTGTGAAAGTGACCTGCCTGTCAGCAGAGCAAGTAAATAACAGAACCAAGACCTGGGTCAGATCATCTGACTCCAAGTTTAGTGATCTTTTCATTAAAAACAAAAAAATCAACTTATTTAATCTTTAACATACTGTAAAATAATATATTAAAATAATTATCTTTATAGCAAAGACATGCTTCATTACATATTAAATAGCAATGTAACAATGAAAAGCCTTATTGTATGTATTTCCATGCATTTTTTCATATACAATGTGGCCTCTAGAATGGTCTAAGATTACTGACTTTGAAGCCTGTTTAAATCTAAGCTCTGTCCTCTGTTAACCTATAACCTTGACCAACTTACTGAATGTTTCTGAGACTCAATTTTTTCATTCATAAAATGGAAATAATGCAACCTGAGATTTTATTAGTAAAGACAAAATATAATGGATTAAATTAAAGCATTACAAAAATGAACATAAAAGGCCTCCAACAGATTCAATCATTACTATTCATGCTCTTAAAAACTTCACTAGTGAGGAAAGCAACACATAAAAGTTCAGTAACTTACCCAAATTTATTCAACTAGTAAGTAACCAAGTCAGAATGTGAATTCTGAGCAAACTCAAAAACTCCCACTCATTCCACTGTTATGTTTCAGTGTGATTTTGCCTCCAGTTTCTTGGTCCTTAAGAAGTGAAAACATCTAGTCCACCCCACAGCACTTGGAATGGGCTTTCTATCTAAATTAATCAATACATGTCTATGATGTAAGCAACACATTTAGTTAAGGGGAGAACACGGCATAGGAAAATATTGTTTTTGTTTTACTCTTTTTATGTCTGTATTGATATACAAAGTTTGAGAGGAAACATAGCTAAGTTTTTCAGAGAATCCCTGTGGCTTTTGACTCCTGGAAATTTTAAATCAAGCAGGTCTTCTCATCAGGTTCCCATCATCTGACTCAATGGAGAAGACCAGTTCCTAAAAGTTTTAGAGAGAATGGATGGAACCATGAGAAGAAAGGACACGTCAGTGTGGGCATAATGAAAGTGAGTTACTTCCAAAAAGGTCCTTTAATAAGGTATTAGAATCCATTAATGGAAAACCTTGCTTTTTTATTCAATTATTTAGCTGTCCTATTTTATAACCCTAAGGAAAAGAAACATCATGAATGACAACTACTTTCTTACTAGGAAGGAAGGAAGGTATATCTGACAAACCCAGATAGAAGAGGTGTACTGAGAACTGGGATTAACCAAGATGAACTGCGAATGACATGCAGACAGTAGCATGCTGCAAAACAGGCTTTTCTTCTTTTGTAGGACTGGGTATTGACCCCAGGGTTTTGCACATGCTAGGCAAGTGCTCTGAGCTACATTCCAGCCCCTAAACAGGCTTTAAGAAATTACACACCATTTATGTATGAGTTATCAAAGTGTATAAATGCATTCTACTGTCATGTACAACTAATTAGAACAAATTTTTAAAAATTTTTAAAAAGAAGGGAGGGGGAACCTTGATTTATACTTTCTGCAGAATTCTCTGAGGTAATTATTCTACAAGGGTTGATTCAAACTACCAATGACAGAATTTCTGAATGCTTAATCACTGGCTGCCCAGCTAGTATAAGCCACCCAAGCACACTACCAGTAGTTTTGGAAAGATGAAGCCACTTCCTGCCAATTTGCTACCATCAGGGTAATAGCATGGCTTTTCAAAGGAGATATGTGTTCACCATGTAAATTCCCAAAGGTTCCCTCCCCACCCTCACTCCTAGTAATGGTGATCGCTGAGGAAAAGGTTAAGATGGAGCATCATCAAAAATGGGGACAAGTGGAACCTGGTGAAATTGGAATAAAGTCTGTAGCTGGTGTCCTACGAAGGTCAAAGTCCCTAATTTTGCTCTTGTACTAGAGTTGTATAAGCTTTAAACATAGGGAGAAGTTAAATGAGGCACTTCATATTGTTTTTCCAAATTACTATACAATTTGTATTTAAAATTAAAAGTTGTTGGGGGGAAGCAGGAAGAAGGAAGGTTGAGAAAGGAATCACAAACAGAATGCAGAAATTTTCAAATGATATAAAGATACAGAAAATTTTCCCCCAATTTATTCTTATGTCAGAGAAACAATCCTGATTGTTGGACAGTATTTGAGACATCTTTCTGTGTAAATAGGCAAATAGAAAAGGGAAAAGTTGGGACTACTTTTACATAAATAGAGTTTCATAATAGAATCTACTTTAAAATACAGGTAAATTATCTAATTGTGTTTGAAGTTAACAGAAGAAACTGATATTAAGTTGTAATATCAGTAAGTTTCAAATGTTTGTTTCCATACCCATTCACAGGCACACATAGACACTGGGGCATTGGGTTTCCTGTACAACCAGACCAGAGCCTGTGGGACCATTTCTTTGGCACTAAAATTAAGGCTTTTAAAATTATAAGTTGAATTCATGTATTTCCTGTTCTCAGACATCATACCATTAAGAAAGAAAACATTGAGAGAACCAGCCCAGGAAAGCTTCAGAAAAAAATGCAAAAACCACTAAGCATTAACTCTTCAAGATACTTTAGAACCTTGATTGAAAACTAGGAATTTACAGTTGACTCTCTGCTTTATTTCAAGGCAGAGTTCTTTTTTCTTTCCCCATACATTTTATTATGAAAAGTTTCAAACTTGCAGCAAAGTTTGTGTGGTTTCCCATAATTTCACCTCTTAGATTTTACTATTGCTGTTTTGCTGTATTTACTTTATTCATTTCCTGGTTATCTTCCAATCTCTCTGTCAGTATTTATATGCTTCAAAATAAATTGTAGACAACATTTTGTTTAATTTAAAGGATGAGCATTGCATGGACTAGCTAGAGTTCAATAGTTATCTACTTCATTTCCTTTTTATGTAAAATTTACTCTCAATTAATTACACAAATCTTGTTTATTTATATATTTTGCCTGTTCTGGGGATTGAACTCAGAGCCTTGTTCATGCTTGAGAACCATTGAATTATATCCCTAGCCACAGACCACCCCCTGGCAAACTTTTTTGAAATATGTTTTTATTAGTGCATTATAGTTGTATATAATAGTGAAGTTCATTTTGACTTATTCATATATGGATGAAATATAAGTTATTCCATTTCAATCCCCATAATTCCCCTTTCCCTCTCCACCCCACTATCCCTTTTTCCTTCTACTTTATCTATTCGTTTTCCACCAGACTCTACTGATTTTCTTGCTATTAATTTGTTTTTTAATTTTTGTATATGAAGCTGAAATTCACTGAGGTATCTCCTATATGTACATAGTATAGTTTCATCAATTGCATTCTATAGTTCTTCCCTTTTCCTGTTCCTCCTCCCTTCCTCTTAATTCCCTTTTTCTATTCCGTGGATGTCCCTTCTATGCAGTGGAAGCCCACCTTTTCCATATTTTTTTCCAGCTTCCACATATGAGAGGAACATTAGACCACTGACTTTTTGAGACTGACTTAGCATGGTGTTCCCTAGTTCTATTCATTTATCCTCAAATGTCATAATTTCATTCTTCTTTAAGGTCAAGTGAAATTCCATTGTGTATATATACCATATTTTCCTTATCCTTTTATCTGTTGGTGAACACCTGGACTAGATCCATAACCTGAGTATTGTGAATTACACTGCTATAAACACTGATGTGGATGTATCACTATAGTAAGGTGACTTTAGTTCTTTTGGATAAATACCAAGGAATGGGATAGTTGGGCAATATGGTGGTTCCATTCCTAATTTTTAGAAGGAATTTCCATACACAGCAGAACTTTTGACCATACTGCCCTCTTTTGATCTTTATCTTGAGGTCACCAGTGAGGGACAGTGTTAATGAAATCAAACATAAAAATTAACATTGATATTTTACAAATTCATTTTGCAAGTATTTCAATAAACTACTTTACAAATGTAACACATTTTACAATTTTAAAAGCTTGGTGCCATCCTTACCTCCTCTGACTATCGTAACAACTCTGAACAACAGTTCATGCTGATATTTCAGCCCATTTAAGGAGCAGCGAAGTCAGAATCACAGAAGACAAGCAACTTGCCTACGTCACAGGGAGTAAGTAGAGGACCATGAGGTCTGACAGATTAATAGAATTTTGTCCCTTTTATCACATGTTAATAGAAGACTCGTATGACTGTAGAATCTTAAAATCCCCCATTCTATTACATAGTAAATGTAATTCAGCACAGTGTACAGGCTACATCATGGCTAAATCCTTTACTGGTAGATTTTATACTCATTTTGATCCTTTGAGGTAGATATTATTATTATCCTAATTTTGCAAAAGAAGAAACTAAACTTTGGAAACATCAAATAGGTAGAAAGTAAAAAAGGATCTGGGATGCTAGCCCATGTTCCTCTAATGCTAAATCCTGCATTTTTAACCAGAGTGGGCTGTATTGTTTTCTCTGAAGAATAGAAAGAAGATCAAACAAACAAAATCCAAAATTAATTAAAGTACAACAGGAAGGAAAGAAAATTGACCTTTGGGACCATCGCGTGTTCTCTTTCTCTCTCTCCTCCTCCTCTTCTCATGTTGGTTCCCCAAAGACATTGGTTTCTCCCTCTTCCATATGCAAAGGTGCTGTCTAAAGCAGCTGGATCTCACTTATACTAAAGAGCACTTGACTCGGGATTTTGAAATTCATTGTTCCTGAAGCTTCAGATCAGGCCTTAGCTCATCCCTTGAAAGCTTAAATTGCTCAGTTCTCTGTAACTGGAGATTTGGGGTAGAAAAACAATTTTTTAAAAAAAATGGCATACAGTGCATTGATTTTTGACAATGTGTCAAGATAATTAAGTCAGGAAGAGGGGATAGTCCTTTCAACAAATGTCCTTGGACAACTGGAAATGTACATGTAAGAGAATGCTTTTGGACACTTACCTCACATTATATGCAAATTTAACTCAAATTGTATCACTAATTTAAATGTAAAATCTAAAAACTCCCAGAAGGAAGGTCCAAAATCTTCATGATCATGGATGCAAAAGCAACAAAAAAAAAATTAGATAAGCTGGACATCATCAAAATAAAAAACTTATGTGCTTTCAAAAATACTACAAAGAGCACAGCGAGTTAATGCACACCTGTAATCCCAGAGGTGCAGGGGGATTGAGAGTTTAAAGCCAGCCTCAGCATGGTGAGGCACTAAGCAACTCAGTGAGACCCTGTCTCTAAATAAAATACAAAATAGGCCTGGGTATGTGAATCAGTGGTCCAGTGCTCCTGGGTTCTATCCCCAGTACCCTCTCCCCACAAAAAAATACTACAAAGAAAGTGAAATTACAAATAACAGGAGATAATTTGGAAAGTCATGTAGAATGAGGGGCATGTATCTAAAATATAGAAAGAACTCTTAAAATGAAAAGTAAATAATCCAATTTAAAAATGGACAATGGGGACTGGGGATATAGCTCAGTTGTTAGAATGCTTGCCTTGCTGCCCATGGTCCTGGATTCAATCCCCCGCACTCCCATACAAAAAAAAAAAAAAAAAAAAAAAAAAAAAAAAAGGACAATGGATGTAAATAGTTTACCAAGGAAGATATGCAAGTGAACAATAAGGACATAAAAAGATGCTCAATATCATTAGATACAAGAAACTTGACATCAAAATCACAATGATTTTGGGAAACCAACCAGGATAACTTGTCAAAAAGGAAGATAGTAAGGCTGTTAGCAAGGGTGTGGAGAATTGAATTGAAACCCTTATACACTGCTGATGAGAATGTAAAATGATGCAGCCATTTTGGAAAGTTATCTGGCTGTTCCACAAATATATTCACTAAGCGACCTAGTGATTTCATTCCCAGGCATATTGAAAATATGTCCACACAAAACTTGCATATGAATATTCACAGCAGCATTATAATATCCCCAAAGTGGAAATAACCCAAATGACTACCACAGTCACATGGATAAATTGAACATATTCTAACCATACATGAGAATACTATTTGTCAATAAAAGAAAATGAAGTTTTAATACATGCTATAAACATAATGAATCTTGAAAACATTATGCTAAGTGAAAGAAGCCAGTTAACAAAGATCATATGTTGAATGATTCCATTTGTATTAAAAGTCCAGAATAGACAAATATTTAGACAAATGTTAAGGAGATACCAATGACTACCCACTCGGCAATGGCATATACTGAACTGTTGGTACTTGTAATTTGGTTGGATCACAAGCACATCGTCTGCATGAAAAGAGCTAATCTCAAAAGATCAGTTACTATAGGATCTCACTAGTATTCTCAAAATGTCAAAATTATGGATATGGAGACTAAATTGATGGTTGTCAAGGGTCATGGGGAGTGGATGGAAATGATGGGTGTGGCTATATGGGGGTAACGAGGAGAAGCTTTGTAGTGAAGAAATACTTTGCTCAAGTTGTGCTTACAATAATCTATGCATGTAACAAAATGACAGAGAACTAAATACACCTTGTACAAATGTTGATTCCCTGGTTTTGATATTGTACTATACTTAGGAAAGGTATAATCAATGGGAGAAGCAGACTGAAATACACAGGGAAATGCCTCTGTATGTTTTCTCATCTTCCTGTGGATATACAATTATTCCAAAATAAGGAGATATATATGTATAGCTATTTGTATATATATACATATGTATGTGTATATATAGCTAAATAGATATATATGGATATATATAGATATACAGGTATTTATATATTCAGAGAGAGGAGAACAATGTAGTTGGCAGGCACTATCAATGTAGACAGCATGTATAAATGTACAAGAAAAATGAAAAATTCACTACAGTTGACTCCACTTCTCCTCATATCTCCCAGGCACACTGAGATAAAAGCCAAGCGAAAAGAGACATCTTCTGGAGAAGCTGGAATTCCTCGATGCCTTGTTTGCACTGAGAATATACACAAGTAGATATTAAACCAACATGACACACTGCCTAAAATTTGCTAACTTCTCAGTATCCATAGCCACAGTAGAATCTCTTCTCTGGCGGTTTCTCAGTCATGGCCAAGATCTCCCAATCTGTGGGAGCCATGGCTCCATTTCCTTCACGGCAACTTTTCCCTTTCAGGTTTTACAGATGTGAGAGCCACTTTGCTTTCACTCTGCTTCCCTTTCACCGTAGGGCAGCTGGTTCCCAGCTCTGGAGTAACTTCAAACCTTGTGGTTCAGAACATGCCAGCAGCGGCCAGAAGGATCCTAATCTTTCAGTTCCTGGACCATTGTGAAGAAGGGATTTGGGCCAAGGTAATCAAAGACTGACTCCAGTTCTCAACAAGAGCCAGACGGCAGGCTGGAGGGCGTCCCCTTTGGAGCCAAGCTCGGCTTCTCATCTTTACAAACTCCTTTAGTAGGGTCTCAGCTCATTCTTCACTTGGTCATGCTGCTTCCCCAATAGGAGTAGGGCCAAATCTCAATGTCGTCGACAGCCAGACACAAACTAGGATTCTAAGGCCGCACGGACCCACCAGGCCAGGGTGCACTCAGCAAGGAAGCCCTCACCACAGGGGAACCCAAGTGCCTTTGCACCTCTCATTGTGACCCTCCAGGCCTTCCACCCAACTCTAAGCCCACCTTTCCAATGTCCTACCTCACATCATTTTATCTATTTTCTCAACTCTTACAAAATCTCATACAGTCACATCATAGTTCAATTACTATTGCTAGCATTGCTAATGACAGTGATCATTTAACAAAAACTTACTATTTTCAGGACTCTATATACAGTATTTAATTTAATCATGACAACAACTTTTGACAACAAAATTTGTTATCCAATTTTCAACAAAACATTGGAAAAATCTTAGGATTGTATACTTCCAAAGTCCCTATTCTTAATGTTTCATTCTGCTCTGTAGAAAGAGTTGTGTCTGTGGTCAGTACTGTAACCTCTAGACACCTGGGCTTGAACTCAGCTAGGTGAGTCACTTGATAAATGGCACTTGCATGGCACATAGCCATCAAAGCATCATTTCCTCATTTGTGAAAATTTGGGGAAAAAAAACAATGCCTGTCTCACTAAAATGCTGGAGGGTTAAATGAGAGAGAAAAGTATTTAATGGACTCAGCATGATACCTGACAATAGGCCTTTGAGAGGAATGAACCTGGAGCAATTAGCAGGAATAGGGGAGAGATGCAGAAAATGTTACAGCAGTGGCTAACAGGAGAAGCAGTAATATTTGACTTTGTGATGTGGTCAGAGACATCTGCATGAGAACGTTCCAGAGCTTTCTCCCAATTCCAGCAGCTATTGCCATCTGTTGGAGTTTAGTCCTAATGAAACCGCAGCCATGAGGTCCAGGCCCTTGTGGCAATTCCTCTGTTGTTTCACGGGACCCTGGTGGCATCTCTAAGGCAGTCAGTCATTCAAAATAATGTCTTTGAAAGGGACAGGTCCAAAAATAGTTACAGCTAAAGAGCTCCGTCTCCTACTACGCAAACAATTCCAAGCCAGCAAGCCACCAACATCAAGGGAGGGACAGCCTCATCCAGAGAGTGGAAATCACAAGAACACTGACCCACATCTCTGCTGGGCCCAGTATTTCTTTACCATCAGCTCACTGATCCTAGGACTCCAAGGTTTCTCTTACTGGTAAAATAGTGGAATTTGAAAAGAACAGGGAGAAACCTTAAAAACGTATTTCATAAAAGAAAAAAATAGAGAACATTTATCTCCACCTTTTTCACTGTACAGAATTTGGTTAACATTCATCTTAATTTCTCTTATTTTATCACAAACCTATAATATCTTCATTATGGACCTAGCACAGTATGTGAATAAGTATTTGAGAATGACTATTTGTTATTATTTGTTTCATAAAAACCCAGAAACAGAGATTATTCTCAGTTTACAGAGGAAGAAACTAAGAAATCTACATAAGGTAAAGAGATATTCCATAGACACAGCAGGAATAGGTGAGCTCAGACCAAATGGTTCAGTAGCAGGAGGGTCACCTTATGTGATGACAGCAATGTAGAAGATACTAAGTAATTTATAAATACATGAGCATATTAAATTTAAGCTATGGTTATTACAGTTGTACATACATAAAAGAAAATTGAATTTTTTACCAATGATTGGAGGCTTTTTTGACCCTCCAGAAAAACAGACCACATATTATACTACTGATAAACTATAATGATAAGGTTTGAATCTATATATTGCATATTATGTAGACTCAAATTAAGAGACTACTGCATTCTCTCTCTCTTCCTCCCTTCGTCCACCTTCTTTTCCACTGTCTAGTACACACTCCACTATATTCTCTGTTCCTCTAATGCCCTGTCCCTTCATATGCTGGGTACACTTTCAGAGGCAAGAGTTAGAGTAGGTTATGGTTTTATATAAGTTTTCCGGAAGAAGTTGATAATGAAAACATCTTGGAACCTCGGCTCCTTAAAAGCCAGTCAAAACTTTGCTACAAGATCCCAATGTCATGATAAAGTATTTTCTCCTAAGTCTGCCCGGTAATATCAGTTAAGATTTCTCAACTCCCAAGTCTCCAGAATTACTGCTCCTTAGAGCCAACTTGAGAGCAATGCCTGGTGTCCCCATAATTGTTGAAAAGAACATTCTCTGATGGCCTAGACGCTCTGCATTCAAACACTGGCACTGGCAGCAGACAGCTGGCTGAGTCTGTTTATAGCCAGCTCCATTCTGGGAAATGATCAGATTGTAGGGCTCCCAAATTCAGATCCCAAGCTCCTCCACCCCTCAGGCTGCAAACAATAGCACTTCACACAGCAGCAGCAGCAGGAAAAACAACAGAAAAATGCTTCATGCTCAAATTTATTTGATTAACACTGGATTATGTTATTTTTACATAGGTCTGCTCAGAAACTTTGTCCAAATAGTCATTATGAATTTCCAAATACGCTGATTTTATAAATATATTTGACTGAAAACTTGTTTACAGGATTAGGCAAGGCAACTTTAAAAAAAAAATATCCTACACTGTGAAGTCTGTGGAACTAGGGTTTGGGAAATCATGTTCAAACATCAGTGTGCTAACCAGGATACCCTACTTGAGAATTTCAGATGTGTCTTAAAAAAAAACAAATACTGAACTAATTTTGTACTCTAAAATGAAAAGACAAATTGTAGATTCGTTATTTAGTTAGTTCCCCAAACAGATAACTCACTGAACTTGGGCCTGAAACATTTTATTGTTTTTCTCCTTTCCAGGACTCTAGGCCACTTCCCTCTTTATCTCCATCCTCAACTTTAATTGCAAAAGTGAAAATCTAATAAATGCTGAAAAGGCACCAATAAGCACAATGAAAGGCATCTTTCATTCAATCCTCAAGCCAATGCTATGCAATAACTATAATTATGATCCCCATTCACAGAACAGGGATCTACATCTTGTAGTAACAGGCATTCTCCAAGACCACTTGGATGTTTGTTGGAACACAGGTGCCCTCTCTGCAGAGCCAGCTCCTTTGGACACCTGTTCCTTCTCTGCTGTGTCAGCACCAGAGCCCAAGCTGTCTGGCCCTCCTTGCTGCTCCATCACACTTGGCTTGAAAAGCACCTGCACGAAAGAAGAGGCTCTTTCCACTTCTCAGTGCTTTAAAAGTGTGGTGGGTGTTTCATCAGCACTTTTCATTTCAAATAGAGACAAAAAATATATCCCAAAGGATCAAGACATTTGCAGAGGGGCAGCGAGCCCTGACTGGATGTCCCTTCTCAGACAAAGGCTGTGTGCATCTCACTCTTTTGTGAGCTACTCCACACTTGAGGGATCTTCAGGGAACACAAAGGACATGTGAAAAGGGAAGAGCAGTCCAGCTGACTGATAAAAAGCCCTCTCTGTGTCCTGTCCCTCCAACTTGGACCCCAGTGAATACCATTTGTTTAAATAATGATCAGAACATAATAGATACGATGAGGTTGCCAAGAGCCCAGTCATTCAGCTCTGCTTGGCTAACAGGAAAAAAAAAAAAGAAAGAAAGAGGAAAAACACCCTGATGTGGTCACTGGTTCACTGGACTCAGATTTTCCCTCACTGAAGTTTGAACTGAAATTCCAAGATCTCTCAGTCCTAGGGAATCCAGAAGCTGACAGACAGGACCTCCTCCTCTTCTCAAATAAATGAAAAATAAATAAATAAGTAAATAAAAATGGGGCAGAGAAGACTGGTAACTAGTTAGAAATAACTATCAGAGCAGTGAACTTTAGTTATAGTTTCTTCCTACTGATCCCCCTGGTTGGGTGAGTGGGGAGGGCGATGTATTTGAAATGGTAGAAATGATACAGAGATATGGAATAGGACCTTGGGCATCATTAGATTGAGTTTTGAAGCTAACTCTTCCTTGCTTAGATTATCCACTGTTGATCAAATAGTATTACTTTACTGATAGTTTCCTTAGCTGAAACAGTAGAGAAAATACAGCCATCAGTTTTATAAAGATTAAATTATTTACTGTGCCTAAAGACTGTGAAAATGGAAAAAGCCTGCTCATCCTTGGAAGCCAGAATCCCTACCATCAAAAAACAATGAATGGCACCTTACTCTCTTTCTATCTCCACTCTCACCCAAGTCAAGAACTCTCCTCCTCCCTACTTTGGCCAAATGCCACATTAAAAAACAGCACAAAAACAAAAGCATGAAATGGTTAAAATCCAGTACAGTAGTTGCTACTCATCATGTACCAAAACATAACTACAACATAAATTCCTGTTTTATTCAAAAGAATAGAACAGGCCGGGCATGGTGGCACACTCCTGTAATCCCAGCAACTCCCAAGTCGCAGGTCAGCTTCAACAATTTAGTGATGCCTAAGCAACTTCGTGACACTCTATCTTACCTAAAAATAAATAAGTAAATAAATAAATAAATAAATAGATTTTAAAAAAAGTAAAGGGCTGGGAATGTAGCTCTGTGGTAAAGCACCCTGGGTTCAATTCCCAGTACCAAACCAAACAAAATAAAGCAAAAACAACAAGAACACGAACAAAAACCATCATAGAAGAAACTCAGAACTGTCAGCACTGCCCGTTAAGAGATGGGCACTGAGGAATGAATCTACCTAGTTTTCCTATGTACATAGAGGAATACACCATGGCCATGGTGTACATCCACACGATTTGGATCCTGATTAGAATAAGATATATTCCGTGCTTGTATATATATATCAAAATAGATTCTACTGTCATGTATAACTGAAACAAATAAATAAAGGAAAAAGAAAAAAAGATGGTCACTGAATGTTTTTCCTGCAGATAGAGACTGGCTCTTGACGTCCACACTTCTCTGGTAGTTCTGCAGCCTGACTAGCAAAGCTCATGTTGCTAATGAATTTCCCTTCATCCAATTCTCTGTGTAACCAAGGGGTGGTACCAGATGGCAGTAATAAATCTGCCCCGCAACTGGAAACCTGTACACCTGAAAAATGGTACCTCCTACACAGTAAGTGCTTAATAAATGGAAACCACTTTTTAAGTGTAAGGCATGGGCAGTGGGGTGAGAATCTTCTAAGCTGGTAAGACTATACAACTACCTATGCACCATCAAGGTGACTGCAGAATATTATCCTCAAATTCAGTAAATGTCTTCTAATCTCCATATCAAATTTTATCCAGATTTATGTTCTCTTTAAAGTCAAACTCCTTAATCAGATTCCTAATTAACTTATTCTCCAAAATATACCAAAACAACATCCTCTTGGCTAGCTTTCCCCCATTCCTCTGTCCTTTTTTCACTCTTGTATGACTTCTCTGCTGTATATGAACTCTACAGTTTATAGCAGAAGTGTACACAAATTATTCTAAAAATGATTTGGATAATCTCATACGTATTTACATTAACACTGTGCTCCCACTCACACAATTACAATGTAAAATCAGGAAACTGAGAAAGAAGTGATCATGTCACAACAAAGAAACCACCCATTTCTTCCCCTTCCCACATCAGGGAGTTTGCAGAAAAGAATTTGCTACGCACACATTAAGATGCTAGAGACTTTATCAGGTTTCATGGGATAAACAAATCAATTGCTACTGAATGAATTAGACACAACTACCAAAAAATTTCAAGAATGCATTTGCTCATTAAGTATCTGAACATGTACATCTTGAAATTTTATCTTGGCCTGATTTGGCCAACCAATTAAACTATTTTATTTCATTTTTTTTCTTTGCCTCGCTAGCATGGTCTATCCTGAAGCTGAGCCCACCCAAGCTGGTCCTTCTAAAGAATATAACTGGGAAATTTGGGTCTCAGTGTGAGGCCTTCAGAACTTAATCACAGGAGGTCAGAATTAGACAGTCCTTAAAAATCAGTTCTTTCATTGTATATACAAAGGACTTCATGGGACACAGGCAAGCACCCAACAGGCTCAGCCCAGCATCTTCCCCTCCCAAAACTAGATCCAGTGTTCTTGTCTCAAGTGGCTCCCAGTGCAGGTGAATCAAGTCCTTTCTCCCATGGCTGCCTCTGCTCCTACTTTAGGGAAATTAAGCTGACTGACTAGTGATCTGCCCTTGCTAAAGGGGAAAAAAAAAACAGGTTTTATCAAGAATTACAAATGAAGTAGCTGGAAATTCCCTAGCTAAGACCAGAAACACACAAGGCTAATTCTATGCTCTTCTGCTTTTAGTAAAAGAATTCAAATGATAATGATTGTGTCAAGGAAAACACAAGATCCCAACAGACTCCTGGAAAGGAGCCTTTCTGCTGTGTAGGGAAATGAGTATGAAGTCACAAACTAGAGAAGCCAAGAATGTAGACACAAAAGGGATGTAGATGTGTCCAGTGGGGAATATCTAAATGGGAAGAAAAGTTGAAGTCAGCAAGATAGAGAAGCCATGGAAAGGGAGAGTTGAGAGAGAAGAACATGTCTAGCATGTAGACAGAAAAAAAAAAAAAAAAGAAAAGAAAAAAATGAGAGAATTAGGAACAATTATTTTTTTCAAAGTCTGAACATATATTTGAGATTTATTCATAAAAGAAATAAATCAGCATATAGGTTGCTATACAGTAAACAGAGACCTCTGGGATCCTGTTAGTTTGGGATCCTGTCCTTTATTAATTATATGCTTTGAAAAAAATGTGTTAATTTATCCTTCCAAATTTGGTGCCTTGGGCTTCTTTAAGCACAAGAAACCATTTAATAAACATTTCTTTCAGTTTTGATGGCAGATTTGATTCTTCTAGTGGAGTGTGAGGAGGGAATGGGAGATATGAGAAAAGATACAACAGAATTCCTTTATGACTGGATTTCAATTCAACTATAATAAATTCAAGGTTCTTTCTTTCTTTCTTTCTTCTACTTCTTTTATTTTCATTCTTTTCTTTTGGCACCAGGATGAGAACCCAGAGGTGCTCAACCACTGAACCACCACATCCCCAGCTCTTTTATTCTATTTTTTATTTAGGGACAGGGTTTTGCTAAGTTGCTCAGGGGCCTGCTACTACGTTGCTGAGGCTAGCTTTGAATTACGATTCCTCCTGCCTCAGCCTCCTGAATAAATTTGGATTTTTATGACCCTTTCTTTTTTCATAAGAGAACAGAGACCTAGAAGTTTAGAAATTTACCCAAAATAGCATGACCAAAACTTGGAAAACTGGGTTGGAGTTCTTTCCATAACACCTGTCACCTGACTGCTCCGCAATGTACAGGCCACAGGCCACCAGTGTCTGCATCCCTGGGAGTGCCCGGAAATAGTGGGAATGCAGAAGCTCAGATCCAGCCCAGACTTTCTGTGTCACAGTCTATGTTTTGCCCAATTCCCAGGTGACTTATGTGCATGTTTCAATTTGAGGAACTGAGATTCCACCTTCTACCCATTCCAGCTAGAGAGCATTCATCTCCAGTGACAGCTTAACTCTGACTTAAACAGCTGAGAGCCGGTCTGTAAGAAACCTGAAAAATCCATGCTGCTAAGACACTTCAGAGGATAAAAAGCAAGCTACGAATTAGTTTCCCTAGAGCAATCACACTTAAAAATAAATTTCATATATAATAGCCATGTATATCCATGCAGGAAATAAAAACTGGAAGGATTTAGATTAAAAAGTTTTCTCTGGTGATGGGATGATGGGCAATTTTGTCTCTTTATTTCTCCCTTTCAACTCCTATTTAGTTTTCTTTAAGATACCTGTTAATGTTTAAAGTTTTGCTTTTTAAAAAAAGCATCTGGCCAGCAAGGAATGAGAAACCTAATGGACAGGAAAGCTGAGAACCAGCATGAAAGATTCCAACAGAGTCACTACTGAGTTTTCTGCAGTGCCTTGGGGGAGCATTCCAGTGTATCAGCCTGCGGCAGCCACTGCTCCCCGCCAGGACGGGCTCTTCCTTCTGGCCCCCAGGGGGCAGCCCTCTGTAAGTTTGCAAGAGCCTGCTCTTCTCCCATGCCACACCAATAATTGGCGTCGCGTTGACCATAACTCGCCTGCACTGAGGCTCTGAAAGATTCTGGGCACTCTCACAACCACAAAACGCTACAGACACGGAGGAGATAGTATTTAATAAACAGAGGCAAAATCCCCAAAGAAACAGGACACAAACAACCCACATGGTTCCTCTCCAGCACCAAGTTAACTCTGGGTCCAATGATATCTTGTATTGGGGTGGGGCACCCTCCCAGCTCGGCCAGCACACAGGGTTCCGGCCCCTGAGGAGTGGTCTGCTTCTATTCTCACCAGCTCTCTGGCCTTGGGCAAGGCACCTCACAGCTCCACCCCCTGCTTCAGCTTCCTGATCCTCAGTCTGGGGGACGTAATGGGTGCTATGAAAACCGTGGAGAGAACAAATGCTGGAGTTTCCCTGTTGTGCTGGTTAGTCACCTGTCCTTCACAGCTGTCTGTGCCTTTCTCTTAACTAGTGTGTGCCTTGAAATGCTGGTGTATTTGCCTGCTGGTGTCTGTTGGGCTTGGCCACTAGATTAGACCTCAGAAGGAACCCAGGTGAAAGGAAGTGTAACGCCTTCACTCCACTTCCTTCTTGCCAGATAGCTGTCTTAGAGGAGTCATCCCCAGAGCAATAGTGCTACCACTTTATTTATTTATTACTATTTTTGTTTACTTTGATTCTGGGGATCAAACCCAGGGATGCTTAACCACTGAGCCACTGCCCCATCCCCTTTTGTATTTTATTTAGAGACAGGGTTTTGCTAAGTTGCTTAGGGCCTCACCAAGTTACTGAGGCTGGCTTGAAACTCACAGTCCTTCTGCCCCAGCCTCTTTAGCTACCGGAATTACAGACATGCACAACCACATCCAGCAGCTACCACTTTATTATGCAGGACTAAAGGTGAAAAGGCATTCTTGAGAACTTAGGGATGTTTTGTGTTAACTATTAAATACTAATTCTTCTTATTCACTTTGTTGACAAACATTCAATGTATAGACCCTGGAATTTGTGAAATGGGAGCAACTTTCGGGTATTATCTAATTTATTAGTTCCTATGTGAATGCCAATCACCTGGTATTCAAGGAGTTATGGAAGGAAGCACCAAGTATATGTGCTTGTCTGTGGCATTGCCTGCAGAGGGAACAAATGATGTGTCTCATGCAAAAGCACTGTTATTTTCCAAGCCTACTTAGAATCATGACAAAATACAAAGTTCTGTAAAAGCATTACTGAACCCACAAGTGTTGGTAAATCTCACATATTTTCTCAATGAAATTAAAAATAGAACTACTATCATAAAGGGCCATTGTTTTAATATTAAAATGGATTTAAAAAACTGTGGTATATATACACAATGGAATATTATTCAGTCATAAAGAAGAATAATATTATGGCATTTGCAAATAAATGAATAGAATTGGAGAATATCATGCTAAGTGAAATAAGCCAATCTCAAAAAACCAAAGGTCAAAAGTTTTCCAGGGAAGTGGAGAATGATATATAATGGAGGTTGCGGGGTGGGGAGTAAGAGAAGAATGGGGGAACTTTAGATTATGTAGAAGGAAATGAGAGAGAGGGGGGATATAAAAATGGTGGAATGAGACAGACATCATTACCCTATGTACATGTATGATTACATGAATGGTATGAATCTACATCGTGTACACCCATAGAAACGAAATGATGTACCCCATTTGTGTCCAATGAATAAAAATGCAGTATGTAAAAAATTTAAAAATAAATAAATAATTTCTAAAAATTTTGGAAACAACTCATTTAGACTCATTTCCAATGAATTAACTCTTTTTACTATTTTGATTTACCATTTTGGGTAAATTATATCCCTGGCCTTTGACTGGTACAACAAAGACTAATTGAATTTTTCATCTGTGTTCAGTATTGAGCTAGACATGTAGAGTCTTCTGAAAAGTGAAAAAGACCATTTCATGGACCTTAAGTTTATGATGAAGGCTTTCATTAAACAAAGAACGGAAGTAGTTACTAAAATTACATTTGTACTTTAAAAATGATCAGTGTACTCCTTTTCACTCTTGTTACAAATGGGTATTCCACTTGTTACTGTGTATTTCTAAAGATATTCACCTTAAGGTGTAAAAGGATAATCCATTAGTAGTATTTCTTTTATAATTAGCAGCATTTTTCCTTATTATTGGAAAATTGAACCTGGGGCAGATGGTAAATGTGAATACATGCATTTGTCATTAAAATATTCTGGGTTGTATTTGAACAAATATGTTAGTGTTTGATTTGCAGGATAAGTTCTTGATTTTTAAGCGTATACACATCATGTCAATTCAGAATACAGTTAAAACTGCTGTGCTATGGATATTGCGATTTTATGAGGTCATAATGGACCAAGAGAAAGGACCTTTATTTTGTTGAGTACAGAGGTGCCAGAGTGATGAAGCTGAACTTAGCTTCATTTGCAAGATCTCTGAGATCCTGTAATGTTTAGGGAAAAGGAAACTTCATGTACATTGAAAATATAAATCAATATCACCAAGGACTGTGGCAATACGAGCCCTAAGTGAATGCAATCATGGAAATGGTGGAGAACTGATGAATACTCTAATCCAATGCAAAACCTCCTGGCAATTGTTGGGACAGGGTTGTACGGAAGCAAAACACCAATGTGATCCTGCAATCTGTATAATCAGAAAAATGAGAGAACACACTCTATTTATGTATGATCTATCAAATGTATAAATGCATTCTACTGTCATGTACAACTAATTAGAACAAATATAAAATAGAATAAAAAAATAAAAAGCAAAACATGAGACTGGAGCGTCCATGATGGAAAACTCAGGGCCTACCTGATGCCCCAAGGACACTGTTCTCAGCTACTTGCCTGCTGAGAGTGGTTTTTAGCTTATTTATTTACTGTGGTGCCGGGGATAAAATCCAGGGCCTCGTGCATGCTAAGCAAGTGCTCTACCACTGAGCTACATGCCTAGCCCCCAAAATGATGGTAGAGATGTATTTGGTTGATGGCATGAAGGATGAATGATGACTTCTCATCTCATTATTAAACGAACTGTCTAGTCTCTGTCATTTCAGAATGCTGATGCGCATCAACTTACTCCTCAAACCACATGGGACAGTAGGATAATCGGTCAACACCCAAGCCATACAGTGAGATCCCAGTAGCTTCCTCAACTATAAAATTAGGATGATCCTAACCCTATCTTGATTGCTGGGAGTTCTAAGTGGGGTGACGCATGTAGCAGATGTGACCACAATGGCTTACACATTGCAAAGAGGGAAAGCTACCGGTCGTCATTGGCAGTACTGTCGTGTGGTCGTTAGGCAGTGGAGCACGAGCTGCTCCTCACGACATTCTTCACACCTGTTGCAGTGTCTGGCGCATAGACCAGGCTCAAACTTCGTGGAAAGAATAAACAAAAATATTATCAGGCACCTAGGATGTCCACAGTTTAGAATTCAGAACAGTGAAAGGTTTCTCTTTGTGTTTCATTGACCCTATCAAAAAAGAATCCAGTGAAAGATCACCAAAAAACCTTACCAGGACATTGAGAAAAGTGAAAAATTCACCAGTTTTATTCGAAACAACAGAAAGAATGTGTTTCCAATTAGGGAAAATACTCTGACCACCAGCGTCCAAACACTTATTTCCTGGAAGAAAGTAGAAAAATCCAAATCTAAATAAAAATCAGCAACTTCTCCAAGGGCCGTGCTCAGGGCCATATCTTCTAGTATCTCAGGAGGGAGTAATTTTCATCCAGGAATTAAATAATCTTCCCTTTGCAAACCCCTTTTTATAGGAAAAATTCCTTTCCTGTTCCCCTTGGGGTTTTATTTCACTTTGTAGGTTATTTGCAATGTTCTGGTTTGAGGGAGCAAAAGAGAGAGAGGACAAAATTCAGGACGAGTTTCTCCAAATGTCAGGCGGGCAGTGCCAGGACAGCTGGGCCCGAGACCCTGCACCCAAGGAGGGACTGGTGTGGCTGGAAAGAATGTGAGCCCAACCTCATCTGCTTTCTTTTAATACTCCCTGCAAAAGGCCTGAGTTACTGCATTCTTTTCCGATGTCTTACATAAAGTCAGATTATTAAGTGCAGAGACAGTCAACTGTTCTCTGTCCTCCTGGCTAGCAGTTTAGTATCACCGTAGCAACGTCAATAAACAGAGAAGTAAATTAACCTCCGAAAGAGCAAGAGTGCTGACTGTGCTGTCCAAATTACTCTCACTCTCCCTGCTTAAACAGACAGACAGACACACACACACACACACACACACACATATTTTTATAGTCGTTGTTATTGTTGTTCTCCTTGTTAGATCTATCAATTAATTGCCCCAGTGAGAAGTCGTAAGAGCCCAGTGTGGTTCTCCGTATCCCTTTGTTTAAAAATACCATTTATCCATTTATTATTCATCATTACCTGCAGAATTAAGTCTGATTCCTTAAGACAAAGTTCTCCTTGATATCTTTCAAAGCCAGTTCTTCACCACTAGTTGTCTAAACCCTAGGGGAAAAGGTCTAGGGACAAATTTCTATCTAAGATTTTTTTTGGTATGGGCACTTAACCACTGAACCACATCCCCAACCCTTTTTCTTTCTTCTCTTTTTTATCATTTTGGTTTTTTGTTCGTTTGTTTGTTTGTTTGTGGTACTTTATTTAGAGACAGGGTCTCACTGAGTTGCTTAGGACTTCCCTAAGTTGCTGAGGCTGGTTTTGAACTCATGATCCTCCTGCCTCAGCCTCCAGAGCCACTGGGATTACAGGCATGCGCCACCACACCCAGCTAAGAGTCATTATTGTTTGACCTTGGTGCCTCTGTTTATTCCCTCCACTATGAACTCAATACCACCAAGCAACCTTCAAACCCACTCCAACCTTTGATCCCAAACTTCTCCTGCTCTCCGTCTCTCCCACCACAGCCTGGACCAAGCCTTGTCCAGAGCCAACATGGATAACGTCTGCATAAACTACATAAACCTTAGAACTGGACTCAGCACTTTTCCTCCTGCCCTGCATGGTGAGAATGATGTTCATAAACATAAATCTCAGTAGATCACTCCCCTACTTAAAGTCCTTCAGTGACTTTCCTGGCATGTAGATTAAGTGCAAAGAATTTAGGATGCCTTCATGAGTGGCCTGGGCCCTGGCCATCCTTCTGACTTTATTTCTAAACGCTTCTCCCACTCCTAGCCTTTATTTCCATTCCTTAAACATGCACAGTCTTTCCTACTTCAGAACTTGGCATTTCTTCTTATCTTTCCTAAAACAGTCATGAGATTGACACCCTTTCCTTGTCATTCAGATCAGTTGAAATGTACTCTTCTCAGAATTTCTTGACCATTCTATCTACAATCAGTTCCACCCCACTCAAGATGCTATCAAATTGTCTGATTTTGTTTTCTTACTAGCACTTAACACTGATCAATATTATCTTGCTTATGTATTGGATAACTTCACTGTCTGATTCCTTCCATTAGAATATAAAGAGGGCAGCAACCATTTATGATTTGCTCACTGCAGAAACCCTAGGACCTAGATGACATCCTGGCACACAAAAGTAATTCATAAAACTGTTTTTTGAATGAATAAATGAATGCACCCCATTTTCTTTTTTTAGTTCTATTATTTTTCACCAATTATCTACAATTTTTTAATTTGTTCTTTTTAGTTATATGTGATAGTAGGGTATATTTGGCCTTTTATGCAAACATGGAGTTTATCTTATTCTAATTGGGATCCAGTTCTTCGGTTGGACGTGATGGAGATTCACTGTGGTATGTTCATGTATGTACATAGGTAAGTTGTGTCAGATTCATCCCACTGCCTCTCCTATTTCTGTCTCCCCTCCCTTCCCTTCATTCTCCTTTGTCTAATCCAATGAACATCTATTCTTCCCTGCCCCCCTTATTGACTGCTAGCATCCGCGTATCAGAGACAAGATTTAGCCTTTGGTTTGGGGGAATTGGCTTATTTCACTCAGCATGATAGTCTCCAGAGTCACCCATTTACTGACAAATGTCATAAAGTCATTCTTTATGGCTGAATAATATTTCATTGTGTATGTGTACCACATTTTCTTTATCCAGTCATCTGTTGAAGGGTACCTAGGTTGGTTCCATAGGTTAGCTATTGTAAATTGACCTGCTATAATTATTGATGTGGTCCCATCACTATAGCATGCTGATTTTGTCCTTTGGGTAGAATATGCCCAGGAGTGGGATAGCTGGGTCAAATGGTGGGTCCGTTCCAAGTTTTCTGAGGAATCTCCACACGCTTTCCAGAGTGACTACACCAATTTGCAGTTCCACCAGCAATGTATGGGTGAGTGTACCTTTTCCCCCCACATCCTTGCCAACATTTATACTTACTTATATCCTTGATAATTACCATTCTGACTGCAGTGAGATGAAATATCAGTGTAGTTTTAACTCACATTTCTTTAATATGCCCCCAATTTCAAGACTGTGTTTGCATGCTATCTCTCTGGTTCAGTCTTTACTACCCACTAATAGGAAAGTCCTCTCCCTCCCATGCATATCTTCTACATAGCTTTAATTGCTTTCTCTTTTTTTTTTTTCTTCTTTTTTTGTGATGTTGGGAGTTGAACTGGGGGCCAAGCATCCTAGGCAAATGCTCTACCACTGAACTAAACCAGCAGCCCACTTACTTTTCTTTAAAGGGGTGATTTGTACAGCTGTTGTGTTTTCTCTATTGAACTATAGCTTATTAGCTACAGTTATGATTCATTTTTACAACCCACCACACATATGCCTATATATCAGAGATGCCCCCAAAATAATATGAGAGTTTGACTTCTTATCCCTACCATCACCCACAGGCCCTGGCCTGATCCTATAGTTTGATTTCTTAACTACTAACACCAAACATAGGTACTGCTGAGGACCCTTCACCACTTTCCCAAGTCTGCATTTCATGTGTGAGCTGTTGCATACAGTCCTCTGCAAGCTGAAGCACCCTTGCCAGAGTCTTTGTTGAAGCCACAGCAGGCCGCTCCACCCATACCGGCACTCTATGGGGGTGAGCGCCAGAGCTCCAACTCTCCAGGGATAGCCCTCAATCCATGAGGGCAAAAATTGGGGATAGATGCCTCCATCTCCTGTCCTTTCTCTGGGCCATTTGGGAGGAATTCTAAATGGGTTTCAGGTGCCCTGGAAGAACTGAGCCCCTGGCAGCAACCTCCTGGACCTTTATACTGGATCTTTGTCCTTTCTTTTATCATCTACTCTTTTCACTCTTGTCTCCTGAGATCACCTCCCAAATTAATGATCTGTAACTAAGTTCCTTGTCACAGGCTGTACTTCAAAAGAATTCAAAATAAGACATCAGTTTTTCTGTGAAGAATCTGCTTTGCTTTCATCAGATGTTGCTGGAAAAACTGGATATCCAGTTTGAATTTGAATCTTTACCTTATGCCATATACAAGAATTAACTTGAAATGGATCAAAGATCTAAATATAAGAGCTCAAACTATAAAACTAGAAAAAAAACACAGGGCTAAAACTTCAGAATATCGAGATGGATGTGGTGGTGCATACCTGTAACCCCAGTCACGAGGGAGGCTGAGGCAGGAAGTTTGCAAGTTTCAGGTCAGCCTTAGCAACTTAGTGATATCCTAAGCCACTTAACAAACCCTGTCTCATAATAAAAAATAAAGAGGACTGGGGATGTAATTCAGTGGGAAAGTGTCTTGGTACTGGAAGGAAAAGCACAAAAACTTCAGAACGTTGGACTTGACATCATTTCCCTGATATGACATCAAAAGCACAGGCAACTAAAGAAAAACAGATAGATTGAAGTATATAAAAATTAAGAACATGGGATGGAAGAGAATATTTACAATTAATTAGGGAACTAATAACTAGAATATATAGAGAACAACAACAATTAAAAAAACTACTCAACTAAAAAATGGGCAAAATATTTCATTAGAGAATTCTTTAAACAAGATGCAAAAATGGCCAGTAAGCACATGAAAAAATAGTCATTATCACTAATCATTAGGGGAAAAAATCAATTTCACAATGAGATGCATGTCATATCCAATAAGTGGCAATTATTAGAAAAAAATAATGTGTCCATGAGGATGTGAAGAAAATGGAACTAGCAAGAACATAAACCTCTGTGGAAAACAGTATAGGGTTGCCTCAAAAATTAAACTTGGAATTATCATATTATCCAGCAATTCCTCTTCTGGGAACATATCCAAAGTAATTAAAAACAGGTTTCAGGTGCTATGTACACCCTGCATTATTATTCATAATACCAAAAACACCCAAGTGTTTATTGACAGATGAGTGGATTAACAGAATGTGCTATAAACACAGTGGAATATTAGTCAGCCTTCAAAAGGAAGGATATTCTGACACATGGTATTTAGATTAATCTTGAAACATTACACTAAGAGAAGTAAGGCAGTTACAAAGGAACAAATACTGTATGGGGGCCTTAGTGTAGTTGAGCTCCATTCTCCCCTGACAAAGGGTACCAGAACCTCATTCCAGAAGTGCCCTCCCTATACTTGGACGAAAGGAAACTCCTTATTGATGAGGACATGGAGACACAGAAGAATCTGAATAACCAGGCCTTGCTAAATTCACCCTCACTCGTTACCATCAGATCCCATCCCCTTATCCACTCACACTTCTTCACAACTGTCTCCCTTCGTCAAACCTAAGCATTTACACACTTGGGTTTTCTTATTCCTTTGGATCTTCGTTTCTCAAGTTTGCCGTGTCACAAGGCAAATAAATAACTCATGCTAAATAAACCTGTGTTCTGTTCTCTTATTACTCTGCCTTTTATCACACATGCCTGAACCATGAACCTAGCAATGGGTGAGGAAAGGAACCTCCCCCCTACCGTGATGATCATTGTACAACTCTCTGAATATAAAAAAAAACCATTGAGTTGTGTGATTTAAATGGGTGAATTATACGATAGTTGAATCATAACTCAATAAAGTTGGCATATCAAAGCACCAAAAAGAACCTTCTTTTCTTTGCTGTTTGGCAGCCCCTCTGCTGAGGCACGTCATCAATGACTGTGGCCACCCATGGCATTCTTCCTCATGTCCCCAAATTCAAATTCCTTTCCTCCTCCCCATCAAAATCAACTCTCATCTGTCCCATTTCCTTCCTGTCTTGTAGTCTAAAAATGGCTATGATATGCACTTGTTTTTAAAGGCCTGAGTACCTCTATAAATAAACACATTTGATTAAAAGACTATGAAACGTAAAAGATTCAACTAATATGAAAGGTCCAGGAAATATGGCAGACCAATAGGAAGGATATACTTAGATCAATGTCACAGCAAACACAGTGAAGGCTGCCTCTTCTCTTTTTGCTGCCAAGAGGGATAGAAATCACAGTCATAGGACTGAACTTCACTTTCCAAAAGGGAAAAATGGAGAAAATGGTACTGTGTCCCAACAACCTGAATCACCGGGCTTGGTCAGCAGTGCACTGTGTTCTGGTTTGGATATGATCTCCCAGAAGACACCGTCCTGGGATTAATGGAAGAAGCTCAAGTTTAGGAAGGGCAGCCCATTACTTACCCACTGTGCAATTCCGGATGAGCCACAGACATCTCCGAACCCTCAGTTTCTGAGATCAAAATCTAATTATTCCAAACCCAGTGCCTAATGCCCAACCTGACTGTGGATTCTCACTGTCCTGAGGGGTAGGAATTTGATTCGAGTCTCATTTCAGTGTGTACTAGCTTGGACAAGTCATGTAGTCTCTGGCTCTCAGTTTCCATACCCTTGAATGACTTTCTTGTTCCCCCCACAAAGAATGGAATCTGTGGCTCGATTATATTTCCTTGAAAATTTCAAAAGTATATAAAATTCTAATTAGGATTCTCACTATTTTGTGTGGTAGAATGAAAAATTTAAGAGAACTCAAATATTCCTCAGCAGAGGATGAAGTTTAATGGTGTATTCATATAGTGGTATCATAAGTAAAAATTTTAAAAGAGATCTTTATAATAGCTTTAGTATAAGGGGCACAGAACACTAAGTGGGAAAAGAAATCAAGCTGAAGAGCAGGATTGTTAATTAGATCTCATTTTAATTTTTACTGCATAAAAAGCATATAAATAGTATATGAATATGTACATGTACTTTTTTATATCTACAGAGATAAAAGCTTAGATATGTGTGAATTGTAGGATACTCTGTGGGTGTTATATGGGTACATGTGGGTGTTGGGGATTAAGGGATAAGTTAAATTTAAGGTTACAATCTATCAGACAGGATATCACTTTTCCCATTTCAGAGCAGGCAACTTTGTGACAAACTGCTGCACTAAGCATTATTCATAACTAATTTAATCACAGGAGCAACCTGAAGGGTTATTATTATTACTGTTAACTCTAGTTTTATTGATTAAAAACTTGGAGGCTCAGAGAGGTTCAATAACTTGCCCAGTATCACACAGCCATAAACACCAGGACCAGCTGGGGTACTGACTTCACATTCCTTTCTCTGTATTACTATGACAAAATGAAACCCAATATTATGTATAAGTGTAACAAACTAATAAAAGCTTAAAAATAAATGATTATCAGCAGAGTAATTCTGACTCCAACATGATTGTTTTCATCAAAATAATACCACTTACGGATTTTTCTTTTTCATTTCATAGAGAGGACACTTCCCAGGTAGGATTAAGGATGGGCGAAGGAACACTTGTCCATATTACATTCACGTCCATCAATATATTTGTTCTTACCAACAGGCTGTTTTCAAATTATAATTATTAACTCATAAATATTTAAAATATTTAAGCTACCTCTTTGTTTCTGCTATCTTCATAAAGAGTCAGTAAAATGAGTGAGGGGGAAACACCAACATTTAGAAGTCAAGAACACTCCACTCCTTACTTGCTTCTGTGTACTACCTCTGTCTCCAATAATCTGAAGAAGGAAGAGTATCTGTAGTTAAACCCCAGCACATCCATGGTACAGACAACCTGAGTGTTTTCCTCAGCACTGCCTGAGAGCAAAAATGGGGTGGAGAATGACTGACTGAAAAGTTTCCTACTGCTTGAGGATTAAAAAAAAAAAAAAAAAAAAAAAAAAAAGTAGTTTAACTGAAACACAAGTTGCCAGTTATCCAGAACAATCCAAACAGAAATAGTACACTATGGGAAAATGTTGACTGGTCTCATAAAACTCTCTTTGGCTAGTCCAGCCAGTTTTCTAAATAAGGCAGGAGGGAGGGCAGTTCAAGAAATAGAAAGAGGTGTGGGGACTCAAACATAGCAATTCCCCAACACCCACCCACACACAGACACACACCCACACACACCCACACCGAGGCATGGTGTTTAGTGATTATCATGGTTACAGGAAATGAATAAAGTGAGTTCAGATTCTTGCTCAGAATCCCTTTATATCAGGACTTCAAGCTCTTTGATTTCCCCTATTTGTGAAATCACATCCTTCTGACTTCACTTCTCACAGGAAACAATTGCAACGTTAGGGTTTTTATTGAGTGCTTTGAACACGACCACGGAATTGTAAATTGAAGACATTCTGAAGGCAAAACGACGTGCTCTGCCACTAGTGATTCAAAGAGATTGCTTCTCTTTGTCCCCTTTTCCTCTTTTGTTCCATGTGAGTCTTGGCCTTGTGCTTTTCTTATGCTTTTGGTCCTGGTGCAACTGAAGCCTCCCATTGCTTATTTCTTCTACTGGATCCTGTTCTGCCTTTAAGGAGAGATGTTTATTAAAGATCAAAATGAAGGGAACTACTTTTGTTTGGGTTGTTTACCTACAGGAGGGGCTGGAGGAGGTCGCTTAATTCATAGCAGAAAAGACAGTTCCATGCTGTCCAGGGACAGAGACTGCCAACCACTCACAGACCCATTTCCTCTTCTTCCTGGGCCTTCAGCCAGAAGACATCTCCCAGACCTCCTTGTGGTTAGGTGCAGTTGGCTCATCAGAATCTCCCAGCTGTCATCCTCTGTGCTCTTTCTCCCTTCCATGACTGGATGCTTACAAAAAGCTCAGGAGACACAGGAGCTATGTGAGGAAGGCAGCAGAAGTGCAGAAGGAAAGGGACCTGGTGTCTGCCTTGCCTGTGAAGGAGGGCGCACACCAGAAAGAAACACCCCACTGGCCTTTTACTGGGGCAGGAAATAAACTTCTTTCGTATTGGAGCAACTGTGCATTTGTGGATTGTTTGCTTCAGCTGCTATTTTCACTTAATTTATACAAGTTTTCTTCCACTTGTAGAGACTGGTACGAAGGAAGCAAAGACTAAGATTTTGCTCAGGTCAATGGATGATAATGTCAACAAAATACCAGGATTGTCCATTTTGGTGGAGAGAAAAAGGGCCCACAAGATGAACTGCAGGACCAAGAAATTAGGACCAAAGAACTAAATAGTTCTGTGTAACAAGACAAGACGATTTTTAAAAGTTTTCTAGAGTAATCTAAGCATGGTGAAGAGGCTCATAGATATACACATTCAGGTTATATGTATATGTAGATAGGAGATATGAGAGGAAGCACAAAGGAGAGTTTAAAAAGGAAGAAACAGCATGAGAGGACTTAAGGAGAAATCGGCCAACCTCAGTCACTCCGTGGTTGACTGCCCACTAGGACACTGAACATAAAACCTTATATTAATTTTTATGTCACTGACTTTTTTATGATATGTCAAGCCTCCCTTCAGTTGATGTTATACCTCTTCATTTTACTGGAAACTCTTAAGGACATCAAGAAAAACATGCTGTGAGTACAACCAGGTCACACGCATCCTAGAAGAGATGAATAAAGACAAAAAGATGGGTAACTGTGAAACTTCAGCAAAATAAGGAAGAAATGAAAAGGTAAAAATTGTCAGCTCTAAGGAAGTATGAAGCTAATGGGAGGACAGTGAATTTTCTACTATTTCTAGTGATATGTAGAGATACAGAATATTCTTAACACTGGCTCTGACCTTAGACTGCCAATCACTTAACCCTGGTTCATGGTTAAGTAGTGGTGTAACTTTGGGCAAGTTCATTTATTTCTCTGGATCTAAGTTCTAGATCCTGTCAAAAGAGAAAGCATACTAGAATATATCTTCTGATGGTATTATGAGGAACATATGAACTAAATGGTAAGAGCAGTGAATTATATCTAGTAAGCCTTCAACAGTTTTTATCCATTATTATTGTTGTCATTTTTTTATTATTATATGTGGAAGATAATGTAGTGAGGTCTGGAACTGGTGATGAGCAAACCTTTAATAGAATGTAGTTTTACGAAGTGATTTATGGGGCTGGGGAGATGGCTCAGTTGGTAGAGTGCTTGCCTTGTATGCACAAGGCCCTGGGTTCAATCCCCAGCACCACAAAAAAAAAAAAAATAGTAGTATAAGTGAATGGAAAATGCCATTGACAAAGCATAAGTGATTGCCCAAAGAAATGTTGTCAAAGTGATGTTATTTCCTACCAAGATGGCTAATTAAAAAAAAAATTAATCATTCTCAAATTCACACTAGAATGTTTCTATATTGCTAGTAGGAATAAGAATAAGTACCAGGTGCCATGGTGCACACCCATAATTCCAGTGACTTGGGAGATGAGGCAAGAGGATTTCAAGTTTAAGGGCAACCTCAGCAACTTAGCAAGGCACTAAGCAACTTAGCAAGACTCAATCCAAAATAAAAAAAAATTTTCAAAAAGACTGGGGATATGGTCCACTGATTAAGCACCTCTGGGTTGAATGCCAGGTACCAAAAAAAAAAAAAAAAAAAAAAAAAATAGGTACAACCACTATTTTAGTTTGAATCTTAAGTGTTCTCTAAAGGCCTCTGTGTTAAGGTTTGGTCCCCAGTTTGGTGCCGTTGAGAAGAGGTATACCTTTAATAGGTGGGGCCTAATGGGGGTATTTAGGTCATGGTGGGGTGTGCATTTAAAGGTGATTGTGGGACCCGCAGCTTCCTCCTTTCCCTCTTTGTTCGCTGACCATGTAGTGAGTGGTTTCCTCCACCACATGCTACCTGCAATTGCTATCTGATAACCCCATCAGAGATCTAAAAACAATGATTCTGCCTGATCATGGCCTGGAACCTCAAAAGCCCTGAGCCAGAATAAATTTTTTATCTTTATAAGCTGATTATATCAGGTATTTGTTACAGTGATGGAAAGCTGACTAACTACTTGGAAACACTGCTTAGCTTTATCTATTAACAATGAACCTGCATGTGCCAATGGTTAAGATAATTTATTCCTAGATGAATAGGTGTGTACTCAACAGAAATACATGTATTTGGTTATTAAAAAACTTCTTACAAGTATGCTTATCACAACATTCATCTTACTATCCCCAAGATGCAAAGAACTTACCAAAAGTAATACCACATAACAATACAATGAAAAAAGGAACTTCTACCACATACAACCTGCGTAAACTTCACAAGAAAAACCTTGAAAGAAAGAAATCAGACATGAAGGATTAAATACTATATGGCTCACTTATATACAATGCATATGTAGTTGTAAATACATAGTGTTTAATACTAGATATTAAAATGAATATATATACTCTTTCACTTGAGGGTAACAATGACCTGTGAGAGAAAGGGGTAGTGACTAGAAGGAATGTGATTGGAAATTTAAGTTACATTCTAGTTTTTTGTCTGTAAAGTGTTTGCACAGGTGTGTTTACTTTGCCATAACTTTGTGGCCCACACACTTTTCATTTATGCCTTTTCAAACTTCAGTACAAAGTTGTTTTTATAAAGAAGATCCTTGATCAGTTTGGATTCAGCATTCGCCTTGGCTAGGTTCAAGGTGATACTTGCTCTCTGCTTGTAGGATCACAAATTTTGGTCTCCATGTTTGCTCAGAGATGGAACAATACAAAAATCTCTGTCCTCACCACAAAATGACCTAAAAACAGTGCCATTTCTTAAAGGAACTATGCAAGTAAGTCACATGTTACCACAGGTTACCCACAAGCCAAAAATTCCATTCGGAGTTGTTCCCAGGTTTAAACTAAAAAAGATCTTCCATTGCCACAAACCTATTTTTCTTACGTTGCCATTGCTCTTCACAGTAGGAATTTTCATTCTCTTTTTTAATTAGCTATTTTAGATTCAATGTTGAAATGCATTTGAATAAGATCCTTGCAAAAAAAGATAGCAATTTGTGTGTCTTAATGTTCCAGAAAGAATTCCATTTCAGTCATCCGATCATTTCTACATTTGGTTATTCCATTTTCCCCAAAATATTTCATCATCAATTTAATAACCAGAACTCCCCATGAAGGACCTCATCTTTATCATTGCTTGTAACTCTTAGCCATCATATATTTATTATGTAGTTGCTTCTTTAATCTCCTTCTCACTCACAAGACTGAAACTTTCATTAGGCCAGAGATTAAATCATTGCTATTTCATTAAATAATGCAGCACCTGTAAGATATATGAACAAATAAGTGACTAAATGTTTTTGGCATTTACCAATGCCAACATATTGCCAAATATTGAGGGAAGGATACAACAAATAAAATCTTAGGCAGATACCTGAAGTATCAAATAAAGCAAAGAGGAGTTTAGGGTACATGGTTTTCTCCAGCTGTCTCTATGAAATTCTTAGGATCTTCAAGGCAGTATATGAACACCAACTTACTATATATATATGACTATGTATATATATATGTGACTATGTGTATATATATATATATATATAATTATATAGCTCTGCAGTGTGTAGAACTATTCATTTATTCAACTAGAAGGAAACTATATATATATTCATATATTTAACTAGAAGTTTCCTTATTCCTCCAGGAGACCTACAAAGAAGAGCAAGGTAACGTGGAAACTGGTTTGACATTAAACCATCAGCAGCAACCTTGTTAGTCCACTAAATTATTTTATTCTGTACGGACTCTCCTTTTCTACCTTTCATTAATTTTCTCAAACCCATGAAGATATCAAGTACAATAGTAAAAAAATCAATCTTATTCATTAAGCATTTATTCAGTGCTAATACAAAGGGTTTTACACATTATTATATGTGATTCTGCCTGTCATTTTGTAGATAAAAAAATAATTTAGGCTAAAATTGATTTAAAAACTAGACACAAATTAAGCATCTACTTAATTAGGATTTGAGTCAAAAGCATTGGTTTATGCAGTCATTTCATAAGTATTTCTGAAATACCTACCTTGTTGGATTTAAACTTTAACTTCTGTACCTAAGCAACTCTAGTTTATCACTGACAGAGTCTTGTACCTACTAGAGCAAGATATTCTTTTTCATTTTTATCATGAGTGATGAGTAAATCTTTTAGCTTATTATTTAAAAATTATTATTACTATCAATTTCTGAAAGACATTCATTTTCAGTCAGTGTTTTAGTTAGCTATTTCACTGCTGTGACTAAAACGATCTGACCAGTACAATTGTAGAGGTAGAAAGGTTTATTTGAGGTCTCACGGTTTTAGAGGTCTTAGTATATAGAAGGCCAGCTTCATTCCTTGGGGCTCAAGGTGAAGCAGAATATCATGGTGGAAGAATGTGGCAGAGGGAAGCAACTCACATCATCAGGAGCAGAGAGAAAGACTCCACTCTCCAGATACAAAATATATACCCCAAAGTCACCCCCACAATTTCCACCTCCTCCAGTCACACCCTACCACTTCAATTAATCCCATGAGAGATTAATTCACTGATTGGGTTAAGATTTTTACAACCCAATCATTTCTCCTCTGAAACTTCCTGCATTGTCTCACATGTGATCTTTTGGGGGACAACTCACATTCAAACCATAACAGTCAGGAAGAGAAATAGCTTGCCTTGAATGTTGTTGTATCCTAATTCCCTGAGAAAGTCCATAAAAGAGTGCCCTTCTGCCAGGTAGGGTGTCAGTCTTGCCATGACCTTGACCTTGACCTTGATTCTTGATGCTTGATGGAGCAGATCAGTCAATGGAGGAAACCAAGTAAGAGAAACTAATTCCCCTGTTAACTTTGTGAGAACTGAAAGGTCATCCAGGGAAAAAAGTAAAGAGGACTTTCCATCTCATTGTCTGTATTTTATGTGTCCACTTGTTGTCTGGCTGTTTCTTTTCTGATCTCAGATTGGACCTGCACTTCTACTCAAGCATTAGTTTAAACTGAAAATCTTCAAAGCCCTTTCTCCACAACTGGGACTTTCAGAAGGAGAAAAGAAGACAACAAAAAAACAACTCAGAACCCTTTTCCAAACTGTGATTTTTTCCCCTGTTGGGCCATTTGGTAAGCTAATTAGGAAACACAGTATATCTGTTATTTTGTCTTTTTTTCTCAGAGAATTCACAGGCATACACAGAGTTGGCAAAAATATGACTCTAAGACATACATTGTATTGCAGGGTAAAATTACTCCAGAGAGAAGATTTCATAGCTGCTGAAGAATATGTCAGGATAATGACCTGGAGAGGGAAAGTGCTTCTCCAGAAAATGTGGCTCTGATCATAAAGGGACTATGTGACATCTAAGAGTTGAGAGCACATGAGATTCACCCTAGCCCTCAAAAATCTTGAGTCTGCACAAGGCCAACAGTGACTGTGTGGGACTGTGTACCTCCCTGTGTTTTGGATAAAGGATACAATGCATAATACATGAAATTTCTACTTTTTCATGTATAATATTTTATTTGCAAGAAGCTATTGAACAGAACATTGTGAAATATTCATAGAAGAATTCATAGAAATGATAATGTACTGATATAAAAGGCATTCGTAGTTCCTTCACTGCAAAAGTGCTTATTTTTATTTACGCTTTCCTGTTTGGATTGGTTCATTTGTTAACAAATTCCATAAATATTTATTGGGTCTCTGTCCATGTGTCCAGCACTGTTTAAAGCATTAGTGTTATAGCAATGAAAAAGAAATGAACAAAATCTCTACCTTCTCAGGGAGGATAAATATAAAATCAATAAGTATATTTCATTATATAAGAGAAGCTGCTTAAAAATAAAGATGGAAATGGGGAGAGTGAAGTGGGACTGTTTTAAATAGGGAGGTCAGAGAAGACCTCTTTAAGAAAATGACATTTGAAAAGACTTGAAGAATTTAGTAAGAAACCATGATTTAGAAAAAGAGTGCTCCAGGCCGAGGGAATTCCAACTTCAAAGGTCCCTGAGATAAAAAACCTCTTGGTACTTTAGAAATAACAGCAAGAAGGCCAGTACAGCTGGAACAGAGTGAGTAGAGGAGAGAATTACAGGAAAAAGGTCAGAAAAGTAATAAGGAACCACACCATTTGCCGATACACGGCCCAGATGGAGCAGAAATAAATGCAAATGACCAGAATTCAACAGTGCCCACATCCAAATCTGTTTGCTTGGAGATCAGTTATCAGAACATAAGAAGTGGATATTATTTATTTAGTAGCAAATAGTAGTTTAAAAATAAAGAAATTGCTCTTTGCAAAAACATTCAAGAATCAAGAAAACTTCAAGGAGGGAGTATGTTTAAATTAGTTGACAATAGAGAAAAGCACAGAGAATTCAGAAAATAATAGGTGTTGGAGAGGATGTGTGGAAAAAGGTACATTTATACATTGCTGGTGGGGTTGCAAATTAATGTAACCACTCTGGAAAGCAGTGTGGAGATTCCTTAGAAAACTTGGAATGGAACCACCATTTGACCCAGCTATCCCACTCCTTGGCCTATACCCAAAGGACTTAAAATCAGCATACTACAGAGATACAGCCACATCAAAGCTGCTCAATTCACAATAGCCAGATTGTGGAACCAACCTAGATGCCCTTCAATTGATGAATGGATAAAGAAACTGTGATATATATATATATATATATATATACACACACACACACACACACACACACACACACACACAATGGAATATTACTCAGCCATAAAGAATAATAAAATTATGACATTTGTAGGCAAATGGATGAAATTGGAGAATATCATGCTAAGAGAGATAAGCCAATCTCAAAAAACTAAAGGACGAATGATCTCTCTGATAAGTATATGACGAATGATCTCTCTGATAAGTAGATGATGACCATGGGGGGTCGGGGGGAGGCAAGAATGGAGGAAGGAGGAACCTATAGAGGGAAAAGAGGGGTGGGAGGGGGGAGGAAAAAAATAACATAATGAATCAAAAACTATTTACCCTATGTGAATGTATGATTACACAAATGGTATGCCTCTACTTCATGTACAGAGAAACAAGATGTGTCCCATTTGTTTAAAATAAAAATAAATTGAAAAAAAAAGAAAAGAAAAGAAATGTGAGGCTTTGATTAGACCATCCTAGATAACTCTAGACATATCTCTACACCTCAGAACTCAAATTTGTTGAAAGGGTGCCTCAATTAACTAAACTGACATTCATAAAAATGCAATTCAGATGGGCTTAATTCCTAAAGGACTAATTTCATGACTCACAATTTCAGAATTAATTTGAGTTATCAACTGGGCCATGTCAAGGAACCATCTTTCCTTTACTCCATTCTGCTTCCGTGCTTTATCCTGAGGAAGACTCCCTCGTGGTGAAAGGACTACAGCAGGTAGATTTCATATCTTCATGCCATTCAACCCAGAAAATGGGAGAAGCTCTCATCTCAGAAGAGTGAGGTACTTTTGAAATTACTCACCGAATATTTTCCTTTGTCTCACTGACCTAAACTAGGTCACAAGCACATTCCTGAGGAGTGGGGTGAATGTCCTGCACTGATGAGTGCCCGCCCACCTCTAGGTGAACCCTGAGCTACAAAGATGCATGCATTCACTCAATCCATCAATATTTACTTTATGACTAATATACGACCCACATTGCTCTCAGCATTTAGAATATAGCAGTAAACAAAACAAAGATCTACATCATTATGTTGGAGAGATAGATATTAACATACCTAATTAATGAACTATGTAGAAATGTAAAAGGAGAAAAGTGCTGTGGAATAGAGCAGGGTAAATGGAAGCTGGACTATGAGAAGTTGAAAAAAGACAGTTTAAATGAAATGGTTGATGTCAGTCTCATTAGGATAATGACTACTGAAGAAAGCATTAAGAAGAGGAGGGAATTAACCATCAGAATATCTTCAGGAAAAGCTTTCCGGGCAGAATGAACAGCCATTGCAAAGACCCTGAGGCACAAGTATACATGGCACCTGAGGATGGAGTAGGGGGTGGGCAGTTTGCAGGCAAAATGGAGTTGGGGGGGTACTGGAAGTGATTCTTAAGTTTTCTGAGCATTTGATGGGTGGACTACTATTTGGAGTGAATTAGGGGGCCACTTGCCTAGTTCTCAGATGAGGAATTACATCATCTGACTTATTTCAAAAGGAGCACCCTCACTGGTGAGATGTGAATGAACTACCATGGGGTGAAAGTTGAAGGAGTAGGTCCAGTTAGGAGGTGGTTGAAGTAATCCAAGTGAAAGAAGACAGCTGCTCAGACTAGGGTAGTAGCAAGAAGTGGTAAGAAGTGGTCAGACTCAGGACATGCTTGAATATTGAGTTAATAAGTTTTTCTGTTGAGTTAGATGTGTGAAAAGGAAGAAAGAGTTAATGATGATTTTAATTTGGTCTAAGCAACTATAAAGATGGTGTTACTCATAAATGATGTAGCGGAAGCCGATGGGAACAGCAAGATTTCATTGGGAGAGTAGAAATTCCATTTGGGCACATTACTTTGAGATAAGAAGGTAGTTGGGGTAGGGTCAGAAAAAAAAAAAAGAAATGTAGAAAGGAGACACAAGAAATGGAAAGGAGAGTGGAACATTAATATGAAAGTTTTGTGCTAAATTTCTTCATACCTCCACTCTCCAGGCCAGTTCTCTCTCTCATGCCTGTCACTCCCAAATTGCTGAGGAATCTACAGATTTCACAATCTTAAAGTTACTGGAAACTCACCCTTTTGTGAAAACTGTTCTATGTACTATGAATCAGTCCACTATACATGATTTTAGAGTAGATTGAGCAAAGGAAGGTATGAAGCCTGTAACATAGGATACTTTGCCAATATTATCTATTGATCAGATAATGGAGAAAGCAACCACTTAAGGACCCTGAGAATTGCCAGATCACCATAAACCATTCTGTGATCACTAGACTGATGTCATCTCCACTTATCTTTCCATGCGCACCCCTTTCAATTTTCCTTTAAAAAAAAGATCCTGAGACCCCCCAAAATGCTTCACATTCTCCTTTCAATGTATACTCCTTGCTTTCCTAAACACATTTCTGTACCCCAATATCTGACACATGCTGAAATTCTCTTCATCATCAAGTCTTACATTGGGGGACCCCTCTCTGGGACCTCCTTGGACTCCCTCCATGGAAGTTGAATATAGAAGTCTGGTATTTGTGAGGGATATATTTGGAAGTCATCAGCATATAAGCATTTGAGATAATCAAATAAGTGAGAGATCCTGTTAGGAGGTCAAGGGAGACTAGATCATTGGATTTAACAATGTGGAGATTACTAGTGACCATGACAAGAGAAGTTCCTGTGGAGTGGTAAAGGGGACCAAGAGGAAAAGATGTAGTAGAAAATCTACAAAAGTGGTTTCCAACCATTTATTTTTCTCTCTGTATGTGGACACTACTCCTCACATCAATCAGGAGACTAACTCCTTTTTGTGCATCCAGGTTAGCCTTTATGACTTGCTTGACTGATAGAAGTGACATTCTGGGATGTGCCCACTCCTCTTCAAAACTTACTCTTGGAAACCCCCACCTCTGAGAACTGAACCCCATTCTAAGATAGGCTCAAGTCACAGGAAGAGGCCACGTCTACACATTCCAACTAACAGTGCCTGTTGACAGCATTAACTGGCAGTCACATGAAAGAGCCACAGTGATGTCCATCTCTGCCACTCCATTAGATGACTTCAGCCTCAGCCACCACCTGAATGCAATCATGTTGCAGGTTGAGTTCCTCAGAAAGCATATTGCAAAACAGGAAGCTCATGAAACAGAACTTTTTGGATCAATACCTGTGGAAGGAAGAGCAGGAAGAAAACGAGCGAAGGAAGAATTGAACTGGCATGCAATTTCATCAGAATTCTCAGCTGACCCTGAAGGGAATTCTGAAGATGGGTTGATTCTTTATACGTATCCCAAGTTGAGCTTTATATTCCTATATTAATCAGTCATTGGAGTCATTAATCACCCTGGAAAACTGAGGGAGATAGCACAGCTGAAGTAATTCCTGAAAGACACTGATAATTAAGTGCTAATTGCCAGTCATATCCCCACAACCAAGGTAACAAAACTGTCATTTCTGAAGTGGGATCTGATTGACATGTCAGTGTTTCTACAAACTTTATGATAGATCCCAAGAGTGAGCAGCCTACTTAAACCCAGTCCACCCACAAAGTCACAAGGAGTAGCAATAAAATGTTGTTCTAAACTATTTAAAATGGGGGAGGGTGGTATTAAGCAGTCCTGGATAATTAGAAGAGACGATAGATGGACTGAGCTTTGAAGCATCTCGACATTACAAGTTCAGAAAGAAGGGAAGGTACAATGGAAAGACTGCGCAGGACTCACTAGTAAAACTGGGGATACAGCGAGTCTGACATACCAGACTTGGGCCTCTCTATCTTCAATCCATTCTGATCCTTCTCCCTATCTGGTCTGTAGTGAGTGGGATAGACCCCTTAGGGCTGCTGGTGCAAGATTCTGATGTTAGGTTTCCAGCTGGGATTACTTTACAGAGGGCAGAGACTAGGAATTGGAGGCAGGGAGAACAGAAGCAGCTGACACCTTCCCTCTCTCCCTTTCAGGTGTATCTGCAATAGTGGCTGTCTCTCCCCTGGCTCTAACTGCTACCCGACCAAGCCTGGTCCTTGCTTCTGCGGCCTCATGCAGCCGTGGGCTCTGCTACGTCTCCTCCCCTCTGGTCCCCCAGTCTTGGTTGGAACTGTGTTGCCACCATTGCCTGGGTTTCCTCACTACGACCTGTGAACTTCTCAGTGCTTTTGTCATTGATGTCATCAGGACCCTGCATTAAATCCCCTTAGAAAAATAGCAAGAATAGTTTGTTTTCTTGATTAGATCCTGACTTGATTAGGTTCTGAAAGACAAATGAAGGATGAGTAATTAACTAGGTTAAATGCCGCTGAGACGTAGTAAGATGAGAGCTGATTGATTTTCAGATTTAACCACATTGAGGTTATTGGTGACATGATCAGAGCAGTTTTAAAAGAGTGGGGAGCAGCAAGGGACTGAGTAATCAGTGACCATCTCCAGGACTGAGGTAGGGTCAATCCCCCAAGGGATCTACATGGATGGTGGCAAAGTAACCAGCATATCTACTCCCAGCAGGAGAGAGGCAGAAGACTGGGGTCCGAGATGGAACTCAACTGTGAAGGGTCAGCATCAAAGCTCGAGCCTTCCAAGGAGCAAACTCAAGCAGCTGGGTACATGGCAGAAACACATGCAAAAACAGGGAGTTCAAACCACAAAAGAGACATTCAGAAACTGGTTGAAGCAGCAGAAAATTCAGAATCCTTTAAGAGAACAGTTACTTTCTGCTTTCTGAACTTCATTTGGGGAGCTGGACAAATCGAGTAACAGTTGATTGTGGAAAAGTTTATTTTAAGCTTTTTGTGCTGATAAAATATATTTACTTGCAATAAACATCAGAATACAACAACAATTTTGAGCAATGATTCTACTTGAGAGAAGCTAACTCAAAGTCATAACCCTAAGAAAGGAAATATTAGGCATAGAGGTGAATATTGAACTATTTTTTATTAGAATACAAAAGTTGGAAACACCTTAGTTGTTTAGGAATACCCTATGTAGGTAAAACACAGAGCATCCACTCAAAAGACTGTCATGAAAATCACAAAAGGTTATGTTTCCACCCACAAAAATACAGACAAGTTAATGCTCAACTTTTAAAATGAAGGATGTAACATTTATATAGTAAATGTAATTATAACTAAGAGACTGGTGCCCATAATTAAGTAGTGCAGGGGGGTTGAGCTCCACACCTTAAGTCTTTTTAATGTAGGCTTATTTCAGAGACTTTAATCTTTGTTTTGAACATATTCAATTAAATTCAATTTAGCAAACATTTTGTAGATGCCTGTTCTTTGCCAGGCACTGTGCTGGATGCTGGTGGATACAAAGACAGTCCATGTAGGGAGAGAGACATTACAAGACATAATAATTATAATACAATTTACTGAATGATATAATAGAGGCATATGCAAGGGACTGAGGGAACCTATGAGGAAACGATTAACTCTACCCTGAGGGAAGATGTCAGGCAGTGCTCTATTGAATCAGAACCTCAAAGGACAAGAGATCAAAAATTTCCAGAAGAGGTTGAGGGTTCATTTCATGTAATGGAACAGTATGAGGATGTGTATGAACATGCCTGGGATGTTTAGGGGATGATAAGAAAGGCAGATAATAAAACCAGTCACAGAGTTTTCCCTTTTTTGCATGTAACCCCTGGCAATATGTCTCTGTAGATTCTTCCAATAAGAAGTGGAGTCTCTCTTCCATCACTGAAGCGGGATTCATCATGGCCTATGGACAACAGCAAACGTGAAACTAGCAGAGGCCAGAAGAGTGATTCTGCCCTGGGGTTTCTGGACTGGGAGCGCTGAGGCCACATTGTGCATGAGCCAGGAGGATCCTTCTATTTTTCTATGCTTTATTATTGATCGCATATAATTTTTTAATGGTAGGGAAAAAAAGAGACTCTTCCAAAGGGGAGAAATTTCAGATGACTAGAGACAGATTATTCCCTAATGGAGAAATCCCATATTTAAGTGGGAGGTGCAATACAGAAGGGTTTCTTTCACTCTCAGTTATATATCCTCACTACCAAAGAGATTGAGCTTGGGGTGGTGGTATACCTTTCAAACCTTTTAGGAGTGCTTATTCTCAGATTTGAGAGGATCTGTCTACAAATCTCCCCATCCAGAATCAGCACTTTTTGAAACAACATACTCTATTGTTTTAAAATCTAAATGGACAGCATAGTGTTATGCTTTTTTTATAATGCAGGAAAGTGTGTGCTAACAAAAGAGAAAGAAGCTCTCAGACATTAAGTTAAGCTCAGAAGAATGTCCATGTGAACCAGTACAGTAATTCCAACAAACCTCAACAACAAAGAAATATCTGAGATTCCATTGTAAATGAGGAGAATCCAACAGTTTTGTTTTGCTTCTTTTTAAGGTTAACCGAGAGGCATCAACCAATATTATCCACTTGGCTTTGATCATAACAAACATTCCAGATATCTCATGCAGACAAGGAGTAAAGGTCTAAACTTCAGTTCTTCCCACATCCCTCAAGTTATTTTAAAAGATGAATAAAGAGTGGATATGCTATTTTGGTAGCCCAAGAGATTTCCAATCACATATACATACATATGTATGTATTCATTCTCTGAAATTTAGCATTCTTCCTTTCCCTTAGGTCAGGTACTATGTATTTTTTTTCCTACTCATAATAGTTCAAACTTCCCTTTACTCACTTATAAATTAACAATGAGCCTAATATTTTCAACTTCCAAAAGTACCTTGAATCAATAACAGGGAATTGTATGAGGCAATGAATGCAGCGTAATTTGAAAGTATGAGTCGATGGACAAAGTTCCTGTAACCCATCTTTACTACTTCATTGCTAAATGACCATAGGCAAAGTGCTTACCCTCTCTGAGACTCAGTGACTTCCTTCAAGAAATAAGGATAACAATAGTACTTCCCTCCAAGGGTCATTTTGTGGCTAAATGAATTAATACTTGTGAAGCATCTAGAATGGTGCTCAATACATTGTGTATGTTTAATAAAGTGTTAGCTATAATTATAATCAGTATCCTTTGTGTCCAGCTCCAGGAAATTCTTTGGAGATGACTCTACCCACCCTTCAAGATAATATGGTGGGACTGATAGTTAATCTCTCTAGTTCATTTAAGTGAACATCTGGTCTAGTTTTCATTCCAAACAATATCAGTTGGAATGACTCGGTCAGACCATGACTAAATAAGGCAAACATTCTCTAATTCTACTGTACTGCTGACCAAAATTGTTTTTCCTCTTCTGCATTGGGCCAGAAACAATGTTAAAACAGGGTTGCAATTCATTTGTGCCACAGACAAGGAGTGTTTAAACTAAATAGATGAATTTCAACTACCAATATCTGTATAAAATATTATCTTAGGAGCAGAAATAGCACCATTCATGTACTCTAGGAATCTACCCACCAAATCTTATTTTGTATAACAATTCATCTCCCAAAGAGAAGAAAATGGTATCAATATGACTGATACACAAGTGACAATCTTCATCAAAGAGGCATATTGCTCTGTAACACGTAGTACCTTCTTGTCCACAAAATCTGGACGCCCCAGAGATGCTTGAATTGGCTCAGATTCCTCTGCTCAAGAATTATAGAGATAAGGCTTTTGAGGTTGTCTGTAGTTCAATCACCATATTTTACAGAGAAGACAACTTAAAAGTAAAGCAGAAAACTAACATATTTAAGGCCATATGACAAGCTTAAGACAACAGAAAGGCATTACCTAACTCCTAAGGCAGTGGTTTCACGTGATCCCCAGGCATCCTCAAACTCTGCTGCCTGCAATTCCAGAAAAGATCTTGGCACTTTGACATACAGAGATACATCAGCCTGAATTTACCTCTTCTGTTGTCCCTTTGCAAAACTGAAAAGTAAAACCAACATTCTTTTCCACCTTGGCCATCTGGACACCATATGTAGCATATCTGACTATTTAAAAAATAAAACAAGTTGTAGGTGGGGCAAAAAGAAAAAACAGAAAGTGGTCAACAATGCATTGTATATGGGATGGTTCTACTATTTATTACTGAAAAACCAGGATGGGTGAGGTCATGGACTATATTCTCTATAGAGATCACTTCCTCTACTCTCACAAGAGCTCCATGGTGTAGTTAATATTCTGACTGCTCTCCAGCATAAGAAAACTGAAACTTAGAGAAGTCAAGCCAGTGGCCTCAAGGCCACAGGTACAAGTGTCTGAGTTCAGTCATAAACTTCAGATATCTCACACTCCACCTGTGAGTAAGCCTTTTTCTGATTTGGGGCTATCCCTGCGACTGGTGGATCTGACATTGTCTTACTTTTTTGCTTTAATGCTCATGTGAAAATATGCTAGGTTTGTTGACTACATGCTATTTTTTTCCAGGATTTTAATTTTATTTATTAACAAACACAAAATACTTAGGTGTCTGATGGTATTCTAGCAATATATGACTAATATGTGACACACACACACATACACACACACACACACACACACACACACACTCACATCATGTATAACCTTTACCATGATCCAATAAGTTAGGTAAAACTTAAAATCCCCATCTTACAGATAAGAAAGCTCAGTCCTTTATCTGACATTACACAGTTTGTAACTGAAATACTCTACCATAAAATTTGCATCATTAAATGTTGCACTTTTTTTCTCCTTATTCCTTTGTTTTTAGATCAAGGAGTCCCATTTTCAAAAGTAAACTTCTGGAGAAGTGTTTTAATTGAAGGCAGATTGGGTGGTCCTTGATCTCTCTCCCTGTCATTTTGCCCAAGGTTAACTTTGGGCAATACCAAGGATCACAATTTGAAAGTCACTGCTTTAGAATATGCTTAGCCAGTTTTTCTTCCCTATTAGTTCTTGTAATTATTGTCTGTTCCTAGCCTGAAGGAATTATATTGCAACGAACGCGAACCTGTGAATAATTTTGTAACTATTAAACAGATCATTATAAAGATTATGTAATAGCATAGCAAGGTGGTGATAACATAATATTAAGTGGGAAAAAGGAAGACGAAATTGCAAGCATTGTATGATTATACCTGGGTAAAAATTTATCTGCATATACATTTTAGAGTGACTGTATTAGAGCACTAGGATTATGGGAGATTTATTAAAATTATGTCTGAAACTATTCTATCACTTAAATTAAAAATAACTCTAACAAAATATCAAAATAAAGAGATATTCCAGAGAAATGTCTCATTTTTTTAACCTAATGGAAAGACTTCAGTTGAAGGTAAACCATCAGGACAGTGATTCCTCCTTAGATTGTATCTTTGAGGTATCTATCTCATAATGATATACTAGCATTTGCTAGATTAATTTGAAGGACATTGCTCTGGAAAGTTAATCAACTGTCTCATTGAGTGAATGATGCTCATCCTCCTTAAGTATACTTAGCCATTAAAAGAACTATTTATGGTTAGTCATGACATAGAAGCCTGTTTATATTACAATGGTGAGTTTAAAAGGAAAGCAAAATGTTATGTTGTATGATCACACTTATACATATGAAGATTCACAATGCAAAAAAAGAAATACATCAGAATATTGAGTTAGGGAGAAGACAGTCAGTTGGATATTTTCCTCCTTCTATTTTTCTTTATTTTTCAAATGTTTTGCAAGTGGTTGAATTATTTTATGATGGAAAACTATATGCTTCAGTTTAAAAAAAAAAACTAGGAGCCTACAGTAAGAAGTAAGAGAAGGCAGCATATTATTCTGAGTGAAGGAAATTGTTCAGTTTCTATGTCCCGTCTCTTCTTGCCTAGCATTTTAACTTATAAGTATATTCTTCCTTGAAATGGAACTTTTGTTAAACACTAGCTGGAAGTATAAACCTGTAAATTAAAATGATGGCAGATTTTCTTCTCAAAGAAACCATTTGTGTTTGTTTTTTAAATTCAGTTCAACTTCAGAGACCTTACAAAAATTTTTAAAAGAAAATATTACAAAAATTGCAAAAGTTGTTGGTACCAGGAATTGAACCCAGAAGTATGCTTTCACCATTAAGCCACACCTCTAGTCTTTTATATATTTCTTATTTTGAGACAGCTCTCACTAAATTACTTAGGGCTTCACTAAGTTGCTGAGACTTGGCCTCGAACTTGTGATTCTCCTGTCTCAGCCTCCAAGTCATCGGGATGACAGGTGTGTGCCATCTTCCATTAGACACCAATAGCAACTAATTCTATTTATGAACAACTTGCAAGTCTCAGAAACTCCCAGACCTGGCCGGTCATCAGATCACCGTGAGAAACTTTAGAAAATAATAGATGTCTGGGCTCTGAGAAGATTATGACTCAGTAGATAAGGGATGAAGGTCTTCTCTGGTTTGTTTAAAAAAGGGCTTTAATCAGACCAGAAAAACACCATCCTAGGTGACCAGCCACTCTGAGTTTCCTGGACCTGTTGATTTTAGTCCTGAAAGTCCCACAGGCCAGAAAATTCCTCAGTTGTGGGAAACCAGCACACATGTTCATCCTACATCATCTTCTCTTGACTCCTTACCAGACATCCACTTGAATCACCTGTCTGTGGTACAGACACAGAGAAATAAAACTTGGAAAGAATAAATTCTTGTGGAGTGCACAAATCATCTCTTTGTGAAGACTGAAACTATCAAAATAGTCACACTAGAAAAAGGATAGTCTTTTCAATTTTCTAACTTCCAGAAAGTTTCTTTCCTATCAAGCATTTTACTTATGAGAACATGATAGGGTTTCCTGACTATTATGACTCCATTCTAAAATGCTCCCTGGGAGAAGGCCAAAAGAATCACAATTTTACCTCAATATCCAGCCATCAAGGGTAAATATTGACTTTTTCTTTCTTTTCCATTTTTTAATAGTAAGGTAGTAAACTTCAACATTAACAAGAGAGCTTTCTTTCAAAATTTGGAATAGAATTAAAGTGTTTGGTCACTCGCTCTGTCTGTTGAAGTTGAACTTAGCCAGAGCATAATCCTTGGGTCATATTGCCTTCTTGATTCAATAACAATACAGTTGGAACTAGAAATAAAGACTAGCAATAGGATAAGTGGTGTTTGTTATTACTAGAGATTTCATCCATTATGGTCAGCACACATTGAATTATGAGAAGTTACACAACTTGAAGCAAATCTCCTATAAATGTATTGAAGAATAACTTTTTGCCATTTCTGCATTCTATCATCATATGAAGGCAAAAGGTAACCAAACACTTATTTTTTAAACTCCTGTCCCAAATAAGTTTATAATATTTCTCTAGTGAAAATAAAACTGTTATCTTTACCTTTCTCAACTCTGATAAAAAAGAAGAAATTATATGAAAAGTCTAAAAGATATGATTTCATAACAAGTCCTTTTGACTTTCATTCCCAGTACAGAATCTTGAGTAAGGTTGGCTTAGAAAAGTTTCATAGTTTTGGCTCTGCTTTTAAGTGCTTTGTTTACTTTAACTACAGGCTTCCTAACCAGGATCAGAGAGCAGGCGGTCTGTTGCTAAGTCAGCCTGCCATCTCAGCCAGAGCTAAGGAAAATGGTGGGATTGCAAGGCTTTGGAGAAAATGAGATGAGAACGTTGCGGTCTGCTGGCTGCACCGTGTAGCTTATGTTCTGGAGGAAACCTTCTTGTGTTCCAATTCAGGTTTTTTCCTTTCCAGCTCTACAACCACAGGCAAGATATTTTAACTTGAAGCATTAGACCCCATCTCTAACAAAGAGTCATGACACTGGCTCTGTAGAGCCTTTGTATGGCTTCGGTGAAACAAGCAGAGACTTGGTATGCTGTGGGCGTGAGGGGGCTCCCTGCTCAGCAAGCTGGTGTCATTCTCTCTCTTCCTTCTCTGAGCTCCACAGGACTGACTGGTTCCTCGATGGATCACATGGTTGATTGCAACCTTAGACCTTCACAGGTAACTTTTCACCTGCAAGAAGAAGTGCTCCTCCATCTTAGTTCCCAATCCTTATTGAACTTTGAGGAGTCCATCATCTTCCCACTCTCTGCTTTCAGAGAGGTCTTCCTTAGTCACCTCAACCACAGGCTGTCCGAATGTCCTTGATGTCCGCTTTAATTGTAGGAACCGTCATATAACAGGCACTTACCACATAATCATTATGATTACTAATGTCGTTATAATTTAAAACAGTGTCATTACTCAGCCATAAAGAAGAATGAAATTATGGCATTTGCTGGTAAATAAATGGAACTGGAGACTATCATCCTAAGTAAAATCAGCCAATTCCAAAAAAACAAAGGCCAAATGTTCTCTCTGCTATGCAGATGCTAACACACAATAAGGGGTAGTGGAAGTTCAGGAATGGTATGAATCTACATCATGTACAACCATAGAAACGAAATGATGTACCCCATTTGTGTACAATGAATCAAAATGCAGTCTGTAAAACATAAATAAATAAATAAATAGTTTTTAAAAAAGAATAGAAGTTCATTGGATCAGACAAAGAGGAATGAAGGGAAGGCAGGGAACAGGAAATTCAGTAGAATGAGTCAAACATAACTTTCTTATGTTTTATATGAATACACCACCATTGAAACTCCACATCATGTACAATTACAAGAATGGAATCCTAATTAGAGTAAGTTATACTCCATGTATGTGTAATATGTCAAAATATACTCTACTGTTATGTATATATAAAAAGAACAAATTAAAAAATATTTTAAAATAAAAAATTTAAAACAATGTCATAAAGCAAAATATGGAAGAGGGATATGGCTTTACAACCTAATGGTGTTTGTGGTCAGTTGATTTAGCCACCCCTCTTTACAGATAATCTTGTCACAGCAGGATGCATTATGTGGCACTTGCCCAATTCCAATAATTATATTAGCTTCATGTTATGTGCTCTATATAACATTCATACTATTTGCCCTGAATTTTAAAAATATTGCTTCACTTTTTTGTTTAATTGGTTTTGAGAAAATATTAAATCACAATCAATAGTAATCTAGTTTTTGGGAACCACTGATCTAACTCAGGCCTTTACCTTGCCAGATCAGAAAACTGAAGACGAGGATGAAAAAGGAACTTGCACACAGTCTTATACCAAGTCTGTATCAATGGAATATCAATGGCAACAGTTCAGACCCTCCCATTTTGTTTTCACTGATGTTTCATATCATGAACTATATAAGATGTACTGCAAATAAAAATTATTTTCATTCAAATGGAGAAGAAAATTACAGATTCAAAAAATCAAGTTTACTATCAAAAGAAGTTACACATAAAAGTTCCTACATTTCTACAATCTGATAGTTAAACTATCTCAAACTTATGTTGACTGCGATACACTTATGTGACCCCTTGGAAATTTTTATTTGGGAGCTGAAGCTTCTGCTCAGACACAGTGTATGTCAGAGCAGGATTTTCACACTGTCAGATCTTAGAACACAAGTTTTTTTTTTTTTTTTCCAAAATATTCACTAACTGTTCTTTGTCAAGAATATCAGACCATAAAGCAGAAAACTCCTATCTTCTCCCTTGAACACTGCATATAAATAAAATCATATAATATGTGTTTTTTGTGCCTGTTTTCTTTCACTTAGCATAATGTTTTTGAAACCCATCATGTTTTGAAGTCCAGCATACCTGAACATTTCATTCCTTTTGATGGCTGAATGATATTCTATCATATGAACATGTCGCGATTGCTTACCCATTCCTTAGTTGATGGGCATTGTTTCCACTTTATGGCTATTGTGAATATTGCTGCTCTGAGTTTTCATGTACCAGTTTTGTGTGGATGTCTTTTTTCATTTCTCTTGGGCATATACACCTAGAAATGGAAGCACTGCTCATATGGTAATTCAGTGCAAAGTGACATTTTGCCTGCCGCCAGTCCTTGACTCTTCCTAGTAACAGACCTCTACATCTCCCACTGCTTTGCACATAATTTCTCCCTCTTTGACTAATCTTGGTGGAATTGTCAATCTGGACCTTCCCTTGCTAGGGAGTGAGGAGGTAACTCAAGTCCTACCAATCAGAGTGCCATCCTGGGAATCTGACTCTGGCACAGGGGCATCTATGAAATGAGCCAGAGCTCATTCACCCCCATCCACTCATTTTCTAGCATGTACATTTCAAAATGGTACTTAAGCTTCAGCTTTCTCTTCAACTATTGAATTTTATCCCACTTTTTCATTAAGTTCCCTGGTTTTGTTTTGTCCTCAAACAGGTAAATGGTAGCTCTGTGTTTATAACCACCTTTAATTGTACCTTGAACACTTTCTTTGGATAAATAAAAACACATGCCTTTCTGTTACCCCAAACTCATCAGTGCTATAATTTAATCACTTCGAATCTTCCCAGAAGGAGAAGGAAAAAACACCCTCCATTATATCCCCTGATCCCCCAAAAGAGGAACTTCAAATAACTCCCTGAACATGCCATGTGCCCCCAGGACAACAATTGAACTTCTTTCTGGGTCAAATTATAATTAGAGGCTTTTTCATCAGTATGGTCCATGCACTTTCATGTATATAAAAAGAATGCAGTTAAAATAAATTAAGGGGTTTGCATACCTTTATCCTGTGTTAAATCACAGAAGGGTTCTTCAGACACAGAGTTTGGGTCCTGAACCCCCTTCTTTCCAACTGTGAAAGACAAACTGAACAGAATGATTGAAAAGAAGATTTTGTTGAGGCCATTACAATAGGGAAAATGTTTATTAATGAAGAATATCTCAAAGAAAAGGAAGGGGCCTGTGGTTTTATACAGGGAGTAGATAAGGGAATAATAGACTGAATGGAGGTGAGCCTTTAACTGGAATCATATGTGAGGGGTGGTCCTTTGTGGTTAGATCTTACCAGAAACAGTAAAGCTGGGGAAAACTATTTTTAGAAGAAGAAGTCTTAGATAAAGTTAGATTTGTTCTCTCCCACACTCCCTCTCTTCTTTCTGCCTTTCATTCCTTGGTTCATTCAGGGAATATATATGCTTTATATGCTGGACGAGGGCTCTGGCCTTAAGGTGAGAAGACTGTTGTAAAGACACTGGTAGAAAGAGACAGAGTTTGGTGACCTGGGCCTGTTTAGGCCCAGGGAGCATGTGGCTTGGAGGCAGACTCTTCTTGTGTTTCTGCTCCTTCTTTTCATTCCTCATCCTTATGGTTCCCCTCCTTTTTCTTGGTCTCTAATCAATGTGCCCTTCTCTGTAGACAGCATTTCACTTTCCTACTATGTCCCTGGTCAACTTACTTGTCTTTTCCTCCAAAGAACTTTTCTAGTTATCAAATGTTATATACAAAACTGCTTTGGGAGGGTTTTATGGTCGCTATCTCATCCTATTCTTGGACATAGTTTGATTTTTCTTAATTTTATGTAATGAGGCTTCAGAAAGCAACTTTAGATTATCCTCTAGCCCCTCTAGAATTTTGCATTCTAGGCAAAATTCAATTAATTTGCCTCTCCTAAATGCCCTCATATAGATATTCTAATCTGTCCCTAGAGTTGAATGAATTTTTTCCCTTTTTACATTCTTTAACCATTTGCCTTATTGAAATTATTTATAAATGTCTGTTTTGGTTTCATAGGATTTGTTTTGTTCATATTTCTATCTCCCCAAGTGCCTTTTGTACCTATCAGGTACAAATGGTCCTCAGTTTAAGGAGCAAGGGAGACGAGTAAGAGTCGTAGGTTGGAGCTTCTGAATCAGTGGAAAAACAATGTCTTGTCTAAAGCATCTGCTTCTAGTGTGATCTCATCCTGATTTGATGAGAACTACAAGTCTATAAGCTGTAGATAAATGATAGCAATGTCAAATAATTCTTGTCTATAGAAGTGCAAATTCTATTCAGGAGAGGCTCTAATGACTTCTGTCCCCTACTGTGGAAGAATCCACTTTTGTTTCCATTTGCAAATTCATTTCCATATCTTGATCCATAAATGGTTTAAGAGTGTGTGTGTGTGTGTGTGTGTGTGTGCGCGCGCGCGCGCACACGCACGCGTTTGGTCCTAACACATCTCTCTTGTCTTATAATTGAGTTAATTAAAATCTTTAACATGTTTATATTTTTATATCTGTGTAGGTCAGCTCTCAGTTATGCTAAAAGGCACCTGACAATGATCAAATTATAAAGAGTAAAATTTTGTTTTGGCTCACAGTTTTGGAGATCCCAGTCCATGCTTAGTTGGCCCTGTTGTTTTGGGGCCTGTAATAAGGCAGTATACCATGGGGGAAGCACATGGTAAAGCAAACCCACTTACTTTACAGTTAGAAGTCAAAGAGAGCAGAGTTGAGGTCCTACTATCCACTTTGAGGCCATACCCCTAATTATCTAAATACCTCCTGCCAGGATCCACCACTTAAAGGTTCTATATCCTCCCAATAGTGCTATGCTTGGGATGAAACCTCCACCACATGTACCTTTGGAGGACACTTGTGATCCAAACTGTATCAAGGTCTTTGTGAGACTCATGATTTTATCTATTTTGAAAATTATATTTTAACAAGGTTGAATTGTGTTAAATTGCTTGGTTTTTCAAGGTGGAGTGAAGGCAACCCCCTTAGGCATGAGTTCAATACAAATAGAATATAGTATTAATCAGTTTTCCTGTGACCAAAAGTTCTGACAAGAACAACTTAAAGGAGGAAAAGTTTATTTTGGCTTATGGTTCAGAGGTTCAGTCCATGGTCAGCCAACTTTACATCTCTGGGCCTGAGGTGAGGTAGAAGATCATGGTAGAAGTCATGGTGAAGGAAAGCAGCTCAGGACACGTGACCAGAAAGCAGAGAAATCCACTCACCAGGGACAAAATATATATATCCAAAGTCATGCCTGCAGTGACCCACTTTCTCCAACCACACCCTACCTGCCTACAGTTACCACTCAGTTAATCCATGACTGACTGGATCCCACCTCTTATAATCTAATAATTTCACTTCTGAAAATCCTTGCATTGTCTCACATTAGCTATTTGGGGACACCTCATATTTAAACCACAATAGTAGTTAAAAGTAAAGAAACTGCAGTCAGACTCCCTAGGTTTTCCTCTATGTTTTGTTGCCTGGAGCAAGCTCCTTGTGCTTTTTATGTATTAGAGAAGATAACAATAGTTATTTTTATTGGTTTCTTGAAAGAAAAACATGAGTTCATCAAACAGTGACATATAGGAAGTGCTCAACAACCACTATCTAAACATTACTACTCAGTGAGGAAACATGTAAATACAGTCTGGAACCCATAAAATTTCAGCAGGTTAAAGAAAGAAAAGCAAAACTTTACCAATTGCATGCTTCAATTATTCATTCACAGTTCTCTTTCTAGGACATGCTAAACTGATAAAGAGAAGTTGAATCAAGCTCACTTGAGTACGATTCTGCAATATTTTCCCACTTTGCAAAGAAAACATGAACATGTTAATCCTGAAACTTTCAAACCAAGGTCTTACAATGGATAATAAGTCCTTTCTCTATCTTTCTCACTTTTAGATACCACACCCCCAACCCCCACTCTGCTCCTATTCTCCCAAAATTTCTTACAAATCTCCTCTCCGACGCAAACTGTAAGATGGGGATGAGGCACCATTATAGCAACATAACATCTCTGTCTCCAGAGATACATTTTAGGGCACCAGTTTAGAATTTCTTTCTAGCCAATTCCTACTAATGTATTTTCTGAAATATTTTGGGGTCCTACATGACTTCACATTTTACCATCTACATTTTGGGCCAAATGATAGCAAATCTCCTTCATAGATACCTCTGAGTGGATGTCTGAATGATAAAGAGAGAGAAAAAAAGAATAAACAACCCAGGAAAGGAAGTGCTAAACTGACCTGAGAAGCCAGATTGGGAGGAGCAGTACTTATGTACACACTGCAATTTGTCAACAGCACTGGGTGGAAAGAGGTTAAACCTCAGGAAAGCAATCAGGGTGCTTGCATTGTATTTTTAGTATTTTTATTGTTTTGTTGCTTTTAGAGGGAAAGAGATTTTTGTTTTTGTTTTGTTTGGTTTGTTTGCTTGCTTTTATTTTCTCTATATCCAAACAAATAAAAGATAGTGATGTGTAATTTCACTTTTGAGTTGTCTGTTTTTCTATTATGTGCCCATAACCAGAGGTAAAAGATTGAAATCACATTCTTTTTATTTTACATAGCATCAAGTTTCTTATTTATGGATTCACAGTTCCTTAGAGGTCACGATAAATAAATTTTCAAAGCACACATATCTTAACAACTTCTTCTGGGGGCCTTTTCTTAGCTACATAAAAGGATTTGGGATAACCCCCAAGTTTAAGACTCTCTGCTTCAGAGGATTTAAAAGGAGGAATCATTTTGTCATCTCTTCCAGTCAGTGGGCAATGGGGACATGCAAGTAAAGAATTGCTTTGACTCCCTTTGTTACATCTCTCCTCCAAGGCCAGCACTTGAAGTGTATGTACTACTGAGAGAGAAAGAGTGGTTCCAAGGAGCTGAAAATGTAGATGGTCTCTGCAATTTCACAGGACAACAAAGAGGTCACTTATTGAAATTCTTGTCTTTTGAGTGACATAAAAAATATAGAGAAAATGGTTCATCTTTCCTTTGGAGAAGCAAGCTTCAAGGTCAACTGATTAAGTGATGTGAACCAAGTTCATTCAAGTGTTGGATAATGTTCTGATTATGTAGAATGTTTGGAGGGATTTGTTCCCTGATGAGGCTGAAAAGTCACCACAGTAAGGCTATCAGTGACTCATCTCAAAGGTCAGGGAGGGGGAAACTATTTTCCCCTCCCCCAATATAGCATAAATGGTTGGATTCATTCTCCTGCTTTTAACCTGCTTCTGAATTGAATAAAGCAGAAGAAAGGAAAAAAAAAAAAAAAAAGATTGTCTAGTTTGGTTTCTCACTAAACAGTACATCCATATTTTAAATATTTAAATCATTTATGTACCAAATATTTTTAAATGAGGTATTTTGACCTGAAATTTTCAAATTTAAAACCTGTTTAACTCTGAGTAACTTAATCAGAATCTTTAGTGCTAGTCCCTGGGCGTCATTATTTTTAAAAAATTCAAATGATTCAAATGTGAGAACCATTAGTTAGAGTTAGAAAGATCTCAATTTTTAATATCCTCACTTTCTTAAAAACTACATGGCCTCTATAAATCACTTCCAACTCAAACACTATTTTCTTATCCATAAAATGAAGATATATAATACACATTATATTAAGCTTCAATAAATGTGGAAAAAGAAAAGAGAAGGGTACCCTCTAAAAATTATGTTAATCCTTTTCCATTCTACAATAGCCAGTATCCCCCACAAAGAGTTATAAAAGTGACAAATGTCTCATTACCATATTCAAATGTAATGAATTTAAAATAACTCAGTTTTTTTAGATGATTAATTCTGACCAAGCATCTTTTCCTCTTTGCTGAATGAATAATAATAATTAATTTACAGTAAGCAGGTGATTCACATTCTACTCACACTCAGATTTCCTGGCTAGAACCAGAGCAGAGGATCAAGCTCTCTTGGCTGACTGCCTATTCATCCATGGGATTATTCTTTACAAGCAGACCCGGCCACAGCAAGATGAATTCACATCCAGCTGAGACAATTGTCCTCATCACCATGCATCTTCTGGGAATGTCCCCCAATCTCTGCCACATGTCGAATGTCTCCTTTTGTGATGATACGAGCAACCCTTTTTTGTGTGTGCTTTCTCTGTGCCAGTCAATTTGTGCTAATGATTTCACATATATTACTGCATTTAGCCCTCACAACAGCTTTGTGAATGAGATACTATTATCTTCATTTTACAGATGAGGAAACAGGCTTAGAGAGGTTAAAAAACCTGCCCATGGGCACAGAGCTAATATTTAACAGCTGGATTTGAATCCAAGTCTATCTGGCTCTTAACCATTGCATCAAATTCCCATTTAACCTGTGGTGACAAAGTAAGGCCTATCTAGATTCTGCCTTCCATATTAGCTCTACTTAGAAAGCAAGCACCTTATGTATAGGCATTATTCTTTTCCTCAAACCACTTCTTCTAGACTTTTAACACATATTTTTATTTCTATTTATTTACTTATTTTTAAATGCTGGAAATGGAACCCAGTGTCTCACTCATGCTAGACAAGAGTTCTACCACTGAGCTACATTCCCAGTTCCATATTTTTAACTTTTAAACTAATGAAATATTTAAGGTGTTCCAAATTATGTATTTGGATTTACATTCCTTTATGAGGTCTACTCACTTTTTCTTCATAGTCATAGATTCTCCCCTCTGCTCCTAGGAAATTATTTGCTGTTAACAACCAGCAAAGCAATCTCTTGCCATTGAACTTTTGCATATAATCTTTTCTTCTGCAGGGTGCTCTTCAATAACATTCTCCTTCTCCCTACTCTTTCTTTAGAGCAGAGTTGCCCTTAACTCTGAAGATGTCATTATGTGTCCCATGTCTGGCTTATTCATTTGGTAGCTGCAGTTTCATTTTAATTATTTTCATTTTTAATTATTGGTTTATGTATCCTATGAGGTTGGGAGCTTCTGTGCTACAAAGGTTGCTATATCAGGTGCGCCTAGCAAAGTGCCACACAGGGAAGAGCCATAGGAAATCTTTTGTTTAAAAAATAACATAATTAATTCCTGTGTCCATAATTCACACTGAATCATCTAGGCTCACTTCACGTGCTTTCAATGTCTGCATGGACAGGGATTTGACATGTGATTTGTCACGTGATATCAAATCCCTGCATCTGTGAAGTGGAACCAAGGTTGTCCTGAAAACAATGGCAAGAACATTTAGACCTGCTTTACTTAACTAGTAACTTTCTCTTCTTCTCTTTTTCATTTATTAGATTTCTGCGGGTTAATGAACTTTACATTTGACAAGGACAGAGATATGAGCTATCAGTCTGTTTCAGACCTAAAACGAATAGGGAACAATTGAGTTAATTCATTTGTTAACTTCAGTCTAGTTTTTATGTTCTTCTAAACACATGGAATAAACACAATTTTCATTTTTTGGAATTAATGTCAAAATTTAAAACAATGCTGTTTTGGCTTTAAAAACAATAAATCCAAGGTAGAATCCTATATCATAAGAACTCTGTACAGGAACCTTTTCTTGAAGTTATAACTCTTTGTCTCTCAAAAGAAGATCAAAACGCACTCTTTAAAGACAATAAAAAAACCTTTAAACCAGTCAGAGCATTCTAATGGGATTAGGAAAAATACCGAACTTTGTGTTCTTCAATCAACATGAGGTTATTGTTTTTAAAATAGAGACTTCTGAGAGTAATGAGGATTTGTTTGTTGAAGGACCCATCAATTCTGAGACTGTTTTCAGGTGTGTGAACTGTACTCAAAGAACCTGAAGGATGTGGTGCTGAAAGAACAGTTCCTACTGAAAATTTTTTACCTACACCAACACAGGGGAGTGAGACCTGAGAATCTTCTCCAAGTTAGGAAGTGCCAAGAGCATGTAATATAAAAAAGGTTTATCAGAGGAGGTCTTACCTCAGGGACACCAGAGAGGACATTTAGGAATGTGGTCTGAGAACCACCTGCAGCAGAATCACCTGGGGGAAAAATCTTAACATGCAGATGTCTTGAATATGCTGACTCTTGATATCTTTTGTTTAGCTGCCTTCTAAAAGTGCTGTGCCCATAAATACTCTCCAAAGCAATGGATGTAAGAGCCTATGTTACTACACACTCACCAAACTGAATAAACTGTAGACTAAGTGTTGGCAAACTTTTGCCGTGAGGGGTAAGAGAGAAAATATTTTCAATGCATTCTCTGTTCCAATTATTCACCTCTGCCCTTGCAGCACAAAGGCAACCATGGACAATACACAATCAAATAGGTGTTTTGTTACAATAAAATTTTATTTTATTTGAAATTTGAATTTTATAATATTTTGTCATGAATTTTTAAATTTTGTCAAATATTTAAAAACATAAAAATTATTATTATTTTGTGGGTCACAGAAAAATAGGCATGGGAGTGGATTTGATCCTCGGGCTATAGTTTGCTGATGACTACTATCAAAGCCAAGACAGCTGTAGTAGTAATCAGAGATATAAGCCTCAAATCTTCCCCACACATTTCCAATATTCCCTTTTAAAAAATTTCAGGAAACCCAGAAATTTCTATTTCAACTTACCCTGCAAAGGCAAAGAGCAAGCTGGCAGACTTACCCATGTGCCTGTAATTTATAATCTCCAGGCTTCAACCATAGACCGACCATTTTGGAGCTTCATCACATGAATTTCTGAGGTCAGTTGGATTGAAAGGAGCTCCTGGGGTTGCAATAGCACCATTAGACCAAGGTTTTCCAGATGGGAGCATTACCTTATAACCAAATAAGGCAAGAGTTTGTAACAGAAGAGTGACCTCCAGTGCTTCTTGATTGACAGTCAATAAGAAAATGATGGATAGATTTGCAAATGCAAACAACTAAATTCTGTCAACAACCTATGATCCTGAAAGATGACCACAAGACACAGATGTGATCTCAGTGCTGTGTGACACCTTAACTTGAGCTTTGGTAGGGGACACAGTTAACCTGTGTTCAAATTCTTGACCCATAGACACCAAGATAATAACTTTTTGTTATTACTGTGCTAAATTAACAGTAATTTGTTACACAAAACCAATACATCCTCAAACAGAGAGAATGGAAAATTTTCATCAGATGCCCACATTTATTAATTTATATTTGCTATCCTACCCTATCCCCAGCATCTCCAGGAAGACAGACATTTGTTCATCTCCTCATGAGTCACACAGCTCTAGGCTTTCTGCTTTACTGTTGAATCACTGGGTTCCCAACAACTGTTTTCTACCTGCAGTTCTTGCCAAAAAGAGATCAAAGACCTCCTTTAGAAACTCTCCCTTTCCCTGGTGAAAATTTTCTTCCAAGTTTTAAGTCTACTTCCAAAATTTCCTGCACCACACTTTGAGACTTAACTCTCCAACATTTTCTTAACCTCCTGAACCCACTTAGCAAGGGACTGGAAATGTATATGCTGACAGCTGGAGGTGTTAATCGTTGTCAGGAGAATTTGCACTGACAAAAGCATCGGTGTCCTAAGTTATAGAACACAGGTCTTTGAAATGACTTCAGACAGCAATATGAGGACAGGGGAATGTGGGCAGAGTGCAGAGGTAGAAATGATTGTTATTGCTGAGATTAAACTCAGTCGATCGTGGCTACAGATGAGCTTAGTATTGCAAAACAGGTAAGCCCCAGTGTATAATTATTTTCCTACTCATAATAGGAAAATTTCTTATCTTTTATTCTGGTTCCCCATATTTGAGCCCTGTCTTATCTTCCTGAACCTATTCACTACTACCCTACGAGCACTGTGCTCTCCAGTCCAGCAGGATCACTCTCTCCTTTCCCAACATTTCTCACTCTGCCAGCAATGACTTCATCCATATTCCTCTGTCAAAATTTCATTCACCCTTCATCACATGTTTGCTTTCCAAATGCCTTTACTGAGCTGTAGCCCTTGGTTCCACTTTTGTCAACACTTACTGCAGTCTAAGCAGCATTACATTTGAATACTTTTCTTATCTACTCTATTCATAAACTTCCACAATGTCTTCAATATACCCTGACAAAAAGTAAAAGCTCAATAAATATTAATGAATTGAACAGATTAAAAAATATTTCCCTTTTGTTACTCCAGCAAAATTCTCATCCTAAGCTGAAGGAGAGTGAACTTGGCTCAGACATTACCTCTTCAGCATTTGGTTGACTTCAGGATAAAACCAAAGACCAAATGTTCTCTCTGATATGTGGATGCTAACAATCAACAAGGGAGTCGAGAAGAATAGTTTAGTGGATTAGACAAAGGGGAAGGAGGAGGAGATGGGAATAGGAAAGACAGTAGAATGAAGTGGACATAACTCTCTTATGTTCACATAAGAATACATAATCAGTGTAATTCCACATCAGGTACAACTGCAAGAATGAGATTCTAACTAGAATAATTTATACTCCATGTATGTATAATATGTCAAAATATACTATAATGTCATGTATACTAAAAGGAACAACAACAAAAAAATAAAAAATAAAAAAATAAAAATAAAAAAAAAAAAAGCCCAGAGCTGGGTGTGGTGTCGCTCGCTTGTAATCCCAGTGACTCAGGAGGCTGAGGCAGGAGACTCACAAGTTCAAAGCCAGCCTCAGCAACTTAGAAAGGCCCTAAGCAACTTAGCAAAACCCTGTCTCAAAATAAAAAACAAAAAGGTCACAAAAAAACCTGTTTATTGGGTACAAAAATTATAAATAAGGCTAATTCAAAACTTAATTGTTTTTTCTTTACAAGAACATATTTCCAAGTAGTTTTCTTAGAGATGATCCAATGTCTTCAATCTTTTTAGATATTATTCAATGTCTTATCCATTTTACCAAAAGCCAGAAAATAACAGCAGCAAGCAAAACTTGACTTTTTTCTTTGAGGTGCTGGGGAATCAAACCTAGATCATTTTACATGCTTGGCAATGTTCTACCACTGAGCTACATCCCCAGTCCAGGCCAATTCAATTTTTTTTCTTTTGTTGGTACTGGAGATTGAACCCAGGAGTGCTTTACCAATGAGTCACATCCCTAGCCTCTTTTTTTATTTTTTAATGTGTGAATTCTTTCTTAAAAATTTGTATTTGTTCTTTTTGGTATACACGACAGCAGAGTGTATTTTGACATATTATTCAAACATGGAGTATAACTTTCCATTGTTGCAGCTATACATGATGTGAAGTTACACTGGTCATGTATTCATATATGAACATAGGAAAGTTATGTCCTATTCCTTCCACTGTCTTTCCTACTGTCATCCTCCCTCCCTTCCCTTCATTCCCCTTTGTCTAATCCACTGAGCCTCTATTCTCCCCTACCTTATTGTGTGTTAATATCTGCATATCAGAGAGACTATTTGGCCTTTAGTTTTTTGGGATTGGTTTATCTCACTTAGTAAGACAGTCTTCAGTTCCACCTCTTTTTATTTTTTATTTTAAAACAGGATCTCACTAAGTTATTTAGGGCCTTCCTAAGTTGCTGAGGCTGGCCTTGAACTTGCAATCCTCCTGCCTCAGCCTCCCAAGTAGCTGAGATTACAAGTGTTCACCACCACACTCAGCACAAATTTAATTTTTATATCATGAGGAATACTACAATTGTGGAAAGTTGTCAATCAAATAGAAGTAGATATGTCTTTCTTATGGGGAATTTTCTTTTTCTTTTCTTTTCTTTTTTTAATTTTTTTTTATTTTTATAGACTGCATTTTAGTTCATTGTACATCTTTCTATGGTTGTGCTCGATATAGATTCATTCCATTCATGTAATTGTACATGTACATAGAGTAATGATATTTGTCTCATTCCACCGTTTTTCATACCCCCATCCCTCTCATTTCATTTATAACTCTTCCTGAATTAAAGATTTCTTAATTTACAATTGCAAACATTACTGGTTATAAAAATCCAAGTGGTAAAATCAATCATCATTACATAATTTATGCTTATATTTAATTAGCAGTTATTAGAATCTAAGTATTAACTTTCCAGTCAATTTCAATAGTTTTATCCATAGCAATGAGTAACCCAGCTAACAATATTATATCCTTATTTTGTGCAAGGTCTACATCCATAAGATTTATTGCACTATTATACACAAATTTTATAAATACTACCTATTTCTTAAGTCACTTAATATTTGTAGTTTGAGAATTAATTTTTAGTTAAAATAGAATAAAGATAATTATATTAAAAACAAAACATTTTCTGATAAATAACTTGTGATAAATTTTTATAGGCTTTAGCTTCAGATTTTGTATTAAAACCCCTTCTAAAATATATTTAATAAATGTACGGCTGTAAGAATTTTAAATGACTCAGTTCATCCAGACATGACATAATTATTCCTACATCCGATCAATCAACCTTATAGCAAAAGACTGCAATATAAATTTTTGTATATGCAACTTTCAGACCCAAAATTTCCTTTCTGGCACAGCTAACAATTTAATAGTGTAGTATATGAGTGAATAGTTATATTAATAGTTTTAATAAGAAATAAACAATTTAGCAAGTTAACATTCTACTTTAAATATTAAGACAATTCTTAATGACCAGACAACGTTAAGAATTAAATGAATTGTTAAACATCACAGTATCAAAGTTGAGTAAATTTTCATATGGGCTCTGCTAAAAAAAATAAATATTTAAGAACATTTTTCTGTATCTTAAAATTTTTAGTGTATGTTCATATACTAAGGTTCCACTAGCATTTGATTATATCTTTGATCTAAGTATACTTTCAAGGGACAAATGTCTAAGAGTTTTATGATTAGAATGGAAAGTAATATGATTTGATTTCCCAAAATATATTTTTCACTTTCGGCCTGCCTAAGACTGATTAATAACTAGTAGCTATTCACTATATACTGTTCTACCACTGAAAAACAAGCATAACAGATAACATTAACTCAACACACACTTATTGTTTACCTATTAGATAAAGAAATTGGGGCCATGCAGTGAAGAAAATGAAACAGTAACATTTGCAGAGAACAATTACAACTTACCATGAAACTTCTCACTTTATTTTTCCAGCATCATAGCTTTCTATTTCCATTTTGATGATGATGAAGGAAAAAAATAAAGTTTATATAGTACCCCTAAATTCACTCATCCAATAGTAGATCCAGAATTGTGGTCCAGATTTCCTGATCTCAAGTTTTATGCTTTTTAAAAATCATATCACACATCACTGATGTATCTTTGTAAGACATGAAAATTGGGTCTAGATGTTTAGACTACTTGTCTGCATTTATTTTTCTTCGTGTTTCCTTTATGAATTCTGAAAGCTGGGAAACATATATGGGATCCTGTTTCCTCTCCATTCATCTTAATTATGACAGATTTGGAGGAATAAAATGTTCCAGGGAGCTGCCTAGACAAGGTGTTATTTATTGACAGAAACATGAAATCAGACAAAAGTACTGTGGTAAGAAGGCATAACCAATGCATTTATGTTTTCTGAATCTACACATAACATAAAATTCTCAATGAAAGAATTATTCCCCATTTTTCCACTTTTTTCCCATATCTTAGTGTCTGTCATTCATGTCCTTCCCTGTTTTTCACTGCTTGTGTTGGAGCTTGGACATGCCCTAATCTTGGAAGGCCAGCAAGTTTCTCTCTGAATTGAAAGAAGCTCTCCTTTCAGGAGGTCATCTTGTTTGACTACTTTTCTTTAAGCATAACATGTTTTAGGCTCCAGGGAATGTGAAAAGTGAAGGTTGCCTTTTTGAATGGTATGTGTAAGTATGTGGTTCCTTGAGCCTCCCAAAGTGTAATAACAGCCATATCCCCAGAAAACCTACTGTTATTGGCACAAGCCTCAGTGTTCCAGGAAGCAGAGACTTCTCTACATGGTCCCTGGTCAAAGATTATGCTCAAAAGCAAATAACTAAACTAAGACATAGCAATTAAGTTGGTGAAGAAAACAAGTTTAAAAATTCTAATTAAGAGACCAGCTTCCAACAGAGAGCAGACTATAGGAGAATATCAGCTATCAATATAGGTTAGTGGTTCTTTTTCATAGAAAGTGAGAGAGAAGAGGGGAGACAGAATAGCTAAGGAGTGCCCAGGATGCTTGAACTCCATAATGTTTCATTTCTTAAAAACATATGAGCAAAATACTATGAAAAATTAGTATTTATAGATTCTAGACAGTGAGTACACAGATTGAATTATCCTCTGCCTTTTTTATTTTAAAGTTTTCATTGAAAAGGAAGGAAGGAAGGAAGGGAGGGAACAAGGAAGGGGGAGAGAGATAAACAAGGGATTCACTGTTATTTTTATCTTTGAAAAATACAAAGAGAATCATTTTATTTCAAACAATCAGAGCAAGATTGTTATAATAATATTGTAAGGCCAATGTGATTGTTTGGTAAAACAGACAAAATATGTGAAGAGTAACTGGAAAAATCAACAAAATAAGCATGTTTTAAAAAAAAAGCTTGGAAACATTGTGAACCATTGTGAACCATTTTGACTGGCCAAGAAGTTGGACAGGTTTTAGGTTTGGGTTTTTTCCCCATTACCTCCTGTAACTCAATTTACTGTCTGACTTGTTCTTAGAGATCTTCATTTAGGAGATTTAATTCCATCTGTGAGCAAGGAAAGTAGAGCATTAGAGCATTCGAAGTAAGTATCTTTTTGATGATATTGGTCAGTAACTACTTTAACATTTGTCTCCTTCCCACTTAAGGCAAAAGGAAATTCTGTTTGGAACTGGCTCTCAAATATTCGAGAATGATAAAATCAAAGAGACACACTCGGCGTAGAATGTTGGAAAGAAAACCCACCACTCCCCACCAGGAAGGTGATTATGTCATGTCCTATTAACTAATCCTCTGGTGGAAAGGATTTACCTCGAGGACATTTGTAAGCCCTCATTTCACATCCTTGTCATAATGGCCCTTCCCCACTCAGCTGTCCAACTGCTGGGATGTTCTGCATGAGGTAGCAACTCCACTTGAATGAGGGAACTAATTTTATTTTTGTTTTTCATTTTTAATAATAGGTCTTCTTAATAGAGTAGGGATATAACAGTTTGGTTCAATAACTCTTCATCAGCAATTTTTACCAGCTTCAATGAATGTATTTTTATCTAAAATAACATCTTAGACACACATTTGGAAAAAAAAAAAAACGACATTTGAGATTATTAAAGTAATTCTTACTTAATATTTTGAAAATGGATTTTGAAAACAGATGGAACTGAAGAACATCATATGAGGTGAAATAAGCCAGACTCAGAAACAAAAGGGTCATGTGTATTCTCTCTTATGTGGAAGCTAGAGGGGCAAAAGACATTAAATAGGGATCTCGTGAAAGTAAAGGGGGAGACTATTGGAGAAAAGGAAGAAAATTAGGGAAATGGAGGAGGAGAAAGGGGAGGTATTAGGTAATGAAACTGATCAATTCATGAACAAATCTGCTACAATGAAACCCACTATTTTGTATAATTAATGTACATCAATGAAATATCTATAAGGCAATGTTAGGAAAACACAAAAGTGTATAAAGAAAGAACCCAGAAGTTACAATTTTCCTATGACTCATCCTCTATGGTATTTTTGTACATATTCTTGTATGGTTTTTCCTTTACATGTATATATTCATAAAAGAGCAGGGATTTTTTTCTGCATGTGCAATTGGATTACTGAAAATATTTTATAATCTAGTTTTAGCATTTTGCATATATTTGGGAAAAAAACTTGTTTTTATGTTTCTAATTAAACCTTTGGCCACCAAATATTGAGACAAAACTCAGTAGTAGTCTGTCAGGAAAATTCACAGGTTATGATGAAAGTATATGAAAGACAGCAGTCATTTTTAACATCTATCCCAAACATTATTATAGTTGGTATCAATGTGCTCCATAAAATTCTGCCAAATTAAAATTATAGAACATAGTCAAGCTCATTACAAACTCTGTGTGATATTAATGATGTATACATACCCTGAAGAAATTGGAGATTAATATTTATTGAGTCCCTACTGTGTGTCAGGCAAAGGGCTGAAGATTTTTCAAACATTGTCTCATACATCTGTGAGTGAAAAACAAAGTTTCTAACTTTCGTGTCCATAAAATGGGGAAGAAAGATAATGTAGGTTCAAATTCCTGTAACCCAAGGAAGGAAAGACAAAGGATGAGTTATGATTAGAAATATTTAAATTAACTGTTGAGACTTTGCAAAAGCCACTGTCACCTGGAGCTGCTGGTTGCCAGGGGTCACATTCCTCAACATAGCTGTCAATAGCTAGCCCTTAGGCCACCAGCTGCTACAAGGAGTTTGCTGACCAAGATCTAAGACCAGCAGAACATTGTGCTCTGAGCACTGAAGACAAAGGATTAGGCCATAAGTTTTCCTGGTTTTTCATAATTATTCCAGTATATTTATGGGCTGAGATGGTGACTTCACATGCCATAATGGCACTGGCAAGTCCACCTACGTGGAGAAATTTGTTGATTAGAACTTCATTCTGAAATATATAGGTCCTGGCATCTTGTTCATGGCAAGTGTCAGGCTGAACACAAATGGTTCCCATTTTTCATCTGCATCACCAGAACTGAATGGTTGTGTGAGGGGCATGTGACCTTTAGGAATGTGGAAAAGGTCATGAATGTGATGGACGTCATGGTGGACTTTGGGTCTAGGAATGGCAAGACCAGCAACGAGGTCACCATAGATGACTGTGGACAACTCCAATACATCCAATTCATGTTTTGTCTCAAACAACAGACCTTCTATAGCTCAGGAGAGCACCGCTTACCCTACCTGCTTGCAATATCCTATAACCTTTATGCTTTTACTGCAGTTGTCTTTTAGGATCCAAATTTTCCTTATTCCCCTTCATGTCTAGCTGGATTGTAAAGTTTATGATTATGAAATTGAAATGAAGTTGACAAATATAAATTCACTGTTGAGTCAAGAAAAAAGGTATAACTCCTCTATTTCCCCCTTATTTTGAATATGGCAGCATGACCTTAGTGAATATTAAAATTTTATCTTCTGATGGGTTGATTATTTTGCCTTATAAAAATGCAGTGCAATTTGCTTTTACATAAAATATATTCTGTGTGCTGGCATATCAAGATTGCCTGGTGCCACTGCTTACTGTCTAGGATTCTCTGCCTTCCGCTGATCTATAGGTAATAGAAGATGCCTCCGGAACACATTTTCCTAAAGTTATAATCGGATATGCTCTGGGCTTCCATCACAAGTCATCTCAATTCAAAGTGGCATGTGATTTACTGCAGAGTTACAAGAAATGCAAATTTGATCTGGCATGTGACAAATTGAAAACTCTATTTTGCTGCCTGTGCTACAGAAGTAGTTTGCTGCTTGAATATTGTTTCATGCAATACCTTCCTGGGTAGTCTAAGTTAAGGAATCTATAGGCAGACTGTTGTTCTTGTGCTTGTGATTGACACCTTTATCCTCTAACTTAACCAACTAACATGACAAAATTGCCATGTGTTTGTGAGACCAATACCTTTGAGAGTGGTAGGATATTTCCTTATGAGTGTTTGTCTTAAAGTTAACTTCTGTCTAAGAATAACTTAGGCACTTACTTTGTTGGCTAACATGTTACCTTTGGTCTTCCCACGTATTATTTCTCTGGGTCTTCACGAAAGAGCTCTATCAGAAATATTTTTTTAAGAACATGGGCTCTGCAAGTACAAGGTTTGAATTTCAGCTTGAAGTGCTAACTGTGCTCCTTTGGAGAAGGGACTTAACTGGTCTAGGCCTCATATTCTCCACTGCTTTAGTAAATGAGCGGGGGCGGGGGATAATCATACCAGTTTATGGACTCTTTATGAAAATTAAGTCAATGCACATAAAATTCTTAGCACAATGCCTTACTCAGAGAATGAAGTCCTTAATAAACCTGTTAGGTGGGTGAGGCAAACACAAAGAAGAAAGACACAAATAAATTAAGACACTTGCCTAAGGCCATATACTTAGAACTGGGTGAGATGAGCCATTCTCATTTCAGTCTTTTTTAAAATAGACTTCTTTGCTTTCTTAATTAATCACATATGTGAATATGCAGCACTTGACTTTTAAATGTGATGTTTTGTCAACAAATATAATTATTGGGCTTCATACAGAGTAGTGAGGCAATGGAGCTGCTCCTATAACAAAACCAGTTGTGTATTCCATGCACCAACTTACAAGAGCACATACATGCATGCATCTATATCAGAATATGCCCTTCCAAGGAAACCTTAGCCCCTTTGTACACATCTTGTTCAGGTTATGACTCTGTGAGAAGTTGAGTTTCCTTGTTTTAAGAAAGAAATTATAATAGTACCTGTTTTGCAGAATTATAAAAGTTAGTAAATGCACTTCAGGGACACCCTTTACAGAGAGTCTGGCACTACTAAATTCTTGATATATCTTAGCTAATTATTTTATTTTCTTCATGACTCTATAGCTCTATGACTCTCTGCCTTGATTTTTCTTTTTGTTTGTTTGTTTCCCCCCACTAGAATTATGTTTCACAGAAGAGAGGACCTACAACAGCACTGGATACAAAGCAAGTGTCCACCTAAAATCTTATAATTTGCTAATGACTGGAGAAGAGGTCAATAGCAATAGAAAAGATAAAGAAAACCATCTATGTAAGTAAGATGGAGGAAATGAGCTATATTACCAGTTTCTTACATGAAATTCTGGGTTCATCACTAATCAGCATTTGTTTAAAAGGAGAAGCCATCAGAGGAAGTGAGCTGAAGAAATCATAAATAATTTTGATAGAGTGCAGACTGGTTACTGAATGCTTTTCTTCACTGCAGGTAGGTGTAACTTTTGTCAACACACATCTGCTCTGAGTTCAGGCTGACTTCCATGTTCCAAACCTTGGTGGCTGTCACACGTCTGTCGCTGGGATTCTTAGTGTTATAGTTCCCAGTGTCCTTGTCTCATTCCAGAATTGGAATCCAGATTTTCAGGATATCAAACTCAGCTCAGATGTGTTCAAAGACTGCCTATATGCACAGAGAAATATTAGTGTATATGAAACAATACAACTTGGCTTTGAGATGAACACACCTGGGTTAGTTTGATTTCTGTGCATGAGAAGGTCAAAAAGATTGGTGTTTTGAGGCAAACAATACAGTTGTGATTGGCACATTATCAACAGCTTCTTAAAAAGCTTCTTAAAAGTTCCTTGTTGTTATCATTCACTTATTCAAAAAAGATTTATTGAGTACCTATTATGTGCCTGAAGATGTCCTATGCACAAGATATATAAACTAAACAGACCAGATCTCCTCCTTTGTGGAGCTTAAGGGGTGGAGGGAGTGGGATTCAGAAAATAATATCTACAGTTTGAGCAGAACCCTGAATGATGGTGCCTAGATTGGATGGCTACAACTACACTCTTGGTAAGGTCAGGCCTCCTGTGCCTTGTTTAACTCTGTTGTTCTAGTATTTTGTGAAGAGCAAAGTGGGCTCATGAATCTCTTGATTCATGCTGGCAGAATATACAAATCAGTGCATACTTTTCTGAGAGAGATTCAGTTAAGTCTGGATACTAAGGGTTCTGGGCTTATAACAGATAGGACTCAAGCTTTTTGAGTTTGTGGATCTGTGTTCAAGTGGCAACAACTGGATCCAACAGAGCGCATGTGGGTGGATGCGAGGATGAGAATGAGATCATGAGTGCATGTCTTTGTCTGTGTGAGGTAACATGGAGGGCAAAGTTCTTTGGTTGTGTGTTTTTTGAAGTAAATTCTAGGTTTGTGTGTGAACCTAAGTGTAAGGTTCTGAGGGAGGTAAACCTGGCCTTGAGACTCTGTGTGAGATATAAACTTGCAGTTTGTTGTATGACCATTTTGCAAGGCAAAATCTAGAGAGATTTGCCTACCTGTGATTTATAGTGTGATTTTGTGAGGCAAATTAAAGTTGGGTGAAAGGCAAACTCTAGGGTGGTATGTATGAGGTAAAAATGGGTTTATGTGAGTCAATCCTAGGTTTGGGGGGATGTCAATGAAAAAAGATGGTCTCCCCTTCTTTCTGTGTGCATTGTATTGTGTCTGTGTAGTTCAATTCAGGAGTTTATTATGTGAAGGTGCAGGTTTGTGAGGCAGATTTTGGAACTAGTGTAATTGCGAGACAACTCAAAATCAGGATAAAGCCATCTGGGGTTACCGGTAAGACTGAGTCTCTTCTACAACCGAATTTGTACATGTTTGTTGTAAATCAGGACTTGGCTTTGAGATGAACACACCTGGGTCAGTTTGATTTCTGTGCATGAGAAGGTCAAAAAGATTGGTGTTTGTGAGGCAAACTCAGGAGCTAATGAGGGAAAAGCAGAGTTGGTCTGTGTGCATAAGGGACTAAGTTCTCCGAGTGCGAGCATTTTTAAGACATCTGAATTGTTTCTAAGTATGAAACAAGTCTGGAGCTTCTTGCGTGAGGGGGGAATGTGTGTGTGTGTGCGCGCGCGCCAAGTTTGGATTTGTGTTTGTGATGGGCACCAACACTGCGTCAGCCCGCGAGGCCACGTTAGGGCTGGGGGCGCCTGGGGAGGTGCGGCTGCTGGTTTCCTCCCGGCGGGCGGGCTAGAGGTCCCGCGAGCGAGCGAGGGAGCTCCGGGCCCCTGTGCAGCGCGCTTGCTGGCTGACTGGCTGGCTGGCTCGCTGGGGACAGGCAGGAATCGGAGCAGCACTGCCGCCTCTGGCGCGAAGGCTCAGGCGCCTCCTCCCGCCCCAGTCACTGTGGCTCGGCGCACGCTGCCGCCGGCTGCCCTTTCCGTCTCTGGGGAAGAAAACCCGCCGGCTGCTGTAGTGCTTGAACCATGGCCTCGGGACGAAGAGGCTGGGACAGTTCCCACGAGGATGATCTGCCCGTGTACCTGGCCAGGCCGGGCACCACCGACCAGGTCCCGCGGCAGAAGTACGGCGGCATGTTCTGCAACGTGGAGGGCGCCTTCGAGAGCAAGACTCTGGATTTCGATGCTCTGAGCGTGGGGCAGCGGGGCGCAAAGACTCCCCGGAGCACCCAGAGCAGCGGCCGCGGCTCAGGGACCCGGCCCGGGGTCGAGGGAGACACCCCGCGCAGGGTCCAAGGCCGGGAGGAAAGCAGGGAGCCCGCGCCCACGTCGCCCGCGCCCGCCGGAGTGGAGATCCGGAGCGCCACAGGCAAGGAGGTGTTGCAGAACCTCGGTCCGAAGGACAAGGTAAGGGAGCCCAGTTCCCTTCTCTGCCTGCGGGGTCCCCTTCTCCAGCCCTGGCCGCCATGGCCGGGGCGCAACTTTCTCGCGCTCACTTTCCAAGGGGATGGGCGACCAGAGGGAGGAAAAGGGCATCCTCTGCTGAGCGCAGCATGACCTTTAGTCTGGTCCCTGGGTTCACACGTGCAACATTTTCCTATGCGCACTGTAAGGGTCTCAACCCCACTGCCCCACTCCGCTTCCCTACTCCTGCTTCCCTGCCGCACCCCTGGGCCATTAGTTCTGGGTGGGTGTGTCAGCCGGATCAGCCTGGGCAGGCTTAGAGATTTCAGACCTTCCCTCTGTCTGAGTAACCAGCAGCACAATTGTCTTGGCCCCCTTTGCCCCCAATTTAAATCTCAACTCAGGTCATCAGGGCAGAGGGCAATCTGATTCTAGGAAAATGGGGTCATCTCCATAGTGCCCGGATGAAAGTACAGGATGGGCGGTCTCCCCTTTCACTGTTCAAACATCAGCTCTGTGCCTGAAACTTTTGGGTGTGGAGCCACTAAACACCCGAATCATTTTGCTTCGCTTCAGTCCTAGCACATTTCACATCTGTGCTTGTGAAGAGTATATTTGTACATAGCTTGGCACAAGACTGGGCATCACAGGGATCCAGCTGTCTCTGCAAGAATACTATTGTATTTTTTAAAATAGAAGAGGGTCTTAAGAGTGCACAAGCTGTAAATTCTCTGCTGCTTTTACACGTGCTTAAGCCAGTTTCTTCTGAATTTTAGAGAAACTCTTGCCACACCAAGCTGATGGGAAGGATGGCATTGGGATCAGCATGCTCTGATTTTTGTGTCTATTTCATAGAAAATCAGAACCATGGTTCAGAAAATGCAAGGCCTAGGCGGGACTGGAGGATTCAAAGTTAAAACTGACACTTTTGAGTTGATGAACTATAATAATCAGATGCCCTTACCAGTGTCTAGGTAATGGCTGCAAAATCCATTCGCATATATTATTCTGCTTTAATACCATCATGAATAATAACCTGAAATGGAAATGTCTGCCTCAGAACAATTACAGTTAATGCTTATCCAGTTCTTAGTTGTTTTTCCATTAAAAGGCAGTGAGCCAGTGAAAGGATAGTATCTCTCCCCTGATTGATTTTCAAAAGTTTAAAAAAACAAACTTTTAGCTACTGACTCCACAAGGGAACTCAAGTACTGAAATCAGTGCTGTTTAAAGGTGCCATTTGTGAAACAATGTCAGTGTCTCTTGGAGTCACTCATTTAGTTTGTGATTTTCACATCTTCCTTTGAATGTAAGATTCTTTTAGGCGCTACCCATATACCCTTTTAGGGAAAACTTCTCTGATATTTTGGAAAGGCTTTGACTGACTTGTTAACTGAAGAATAGCCCTATATAGATAAGTGATTGCCTGTTTGGGGGTTTGACTTGATCAGCACTGAAATGTTCCCTTCCTGGCTCTCAGGGGCGGGAGAAGTGATGGAAAAGGTCAGTAACAATTGCTGTGAGTCAGTCTATTCCCTTTGCTGGAACACCCCTGATGTAAGCCAGATAATATGCCTGGTTTGCAAGATTGAAGAATGGTAACTAGAGAAAGGAAAAATGTTTCTCCTTTAAACCCAGCAATTCTCCCGTTTTCCTCCCTTTTGTAAACCCTATACTTTTGGCTTCTAATTGAAAAATAATAATACAACCTAAGCATCAGCAGGATTTCTAGTGGTACATGGTTATTTGTAAGTTGAGGCTTGCTGTCATCCTGGCCATGTTATTATCCCTAATTTGGTTGAATCACACTGTTAAAAAAAAAATCAGAGGTTATCTAGTTCTGAACTTGATTGCTGTTTCCTTGAGGATAGGGATTGTGTGTTTGGATTTCTCTTTGTGACTGGAATGCCTGGCACATTGCAGGTATTCAATAAATGTTTGATACCTCGAACTCCCTTAATTAAAACATCTGTTTTGCTATATAGATGCAAAATGACAATCTGGCATCTGATTAAATACTGCCATCATTAGGGAGCTCACTACCTCTTGAAGCAACTTTTGGACAAATTTTATTAAAAAAAAAAAAAAAAAAAAAAGACCCCAATCTAACCATCTGTACTTTCTACAAATTGTTCTTAGTTCTTAAACAACAGATGTATTTCATTTTTCTGAGATATTTTGATGATTTGGGGGTGGGTACCAGGGATTGAACTCAGGGGCACTCAGCCACTGAGCCACATTCCCAGCCCTGTTTTGTATTTTATTTAGAGACAGGGTCTCACTGAGTTGCCTAGCGCCTTGCTTTTGCTGAGACTGGCTTTGAACTCAAGATCCTTGTGCCTCAGTTTTTTTATAATTTTAAGTATGTAGGTTCTTGTGTCTGTCTGAAAGGTAGAGTGATGCTTTAGTAAAAAACCAATCCCCAAAACTCAGAGGCTTAAAGAAATAGCCTGTTTCTTGCTCTGGCTACTTGTCCCACATGGGTCATCAGGGAAGCACTTTTCATTATTGCCCCTCAGAGACCTCAATTAACAGAGGCTCCATCTCTGCACCTTTGCAGATGGAAGAGTATGTATGCAGACACTTAAACTCTTTTGAAAGTGATGAACATGATGTAAGCTCACATTTCATTGGCTAAAGCAGATCATGTGACCATACGCAACTGTAAAGGAACTGGGGGGAAGTGCCATGATCCTTCAAGACTACAAATATTTGGCAAATCGCTCTAATATCCCTCCCTGATCGGAGGATGGGCTACTGGGGGGGAAAGCCGGCCTAGCCCTTAGGAGTTGTGAGATTGTAAGCACGGAGCTTAGTTTCCTTGGGCCTCAGTTTTTTCACCTGCAAAATGAGGATAACTGTGACTACTTTTTACATGATAAGTACTCATAATATATTTGCAATTACAGTTACTCTGCATATGTTTAAAGGCAGTTATCACATTTTCCCTAAATTTCTCTTTGTCAACCTTATTCCCAGTGTCTTCAGCTCTCTCTCTTTTTTAATTACAACTTTTTTTTTTTGGCTGTAGATGGACCTTATTTATTTATATGTGGTGCTGAGAATGGAACTCAGTGTCTCACACGTGCTAGTCAAGTGCTCTACCACTACCCAGCCCCTTCAGCAATCTCCTCTGAGTACTTCATTGTTTCGATTTCCACTTTAGGTTATATTGTTTTGTAAATATTCTTCTGAAAATACAGTGTCTAGAACTGAATGTTATGCTCCAGATGGGATATAGCCATGGCAAAGTGCAGTAGGCTACTTAACTTTCTGGATTTACATATAGCATATGCTTGTGTAGTACAAGATTATGCCCTAGAATTAAGTATCTGTGACCTGTTACTATTGTCCCTATAGTAACCTCCCCGTCAATCAAGTTTTCAGAAACTTTTTTTCACATAAGCTGCTGTTAAGCCAGATAATCTTGTTCTAGGCTGGTACAAATAAATGTAAAGCAAAATTAAAATTTCAAAAGAAACTTAACTATGATATTTTAGTTTTTCTTCCTTCTATGTTCACCACTATCTAAGCTCATTTCTCTAGTCCATCATAATGCTTTTGAGTCTTATTTCTATAATACACCACTCCTATCCCCAGCTTTGGATTATCGGCAAATTTCATAGTAAGTGCCACTTTTTGAGCACTTTCTAATGCATATCATGTGTGTGTGTGTGTGTGTGTGTGTGTGTGTGTGTATGTGTGTGTGTTTTCCTTGTATAGATGAGGAAATTAAAACCCAAAGACTAAATATTTAGTCACATAGATAATAAGTGGGGGCAACTGGAATTCAAACTTTTCCTGATTCTGCAGTCCCTGCTCTTTGCAGATGGGAAGCATCTTCATTATTGCCATTCAGCCCGCCTGACCATTGTGTCAGCTCCTGACATGTTAATATAACAGGGCAAGGAAAGAGAGATTTCCTGCCAATGATTCGTGAAACCTTCTGCTGTCTTGCCACCAGCCCATTAGAGAAGTTTTGAGACCAGTTGCTCAACCTGTGAAAACAATTGCTATGAATTCTTATTCCTCCAAGTTTATTACAGAGCTCTCAAAAGAGATTTTTAAAGAAACTCCTTGATGAAATTTTAGTAAACTTCAGTTCTGGCATACCAATTATTACTCCTGTTTTAAGGAAATGAATTTATTCAATAAATTATTTTTATTCGTTCTTTTTATTTATATGTGACAGTAGAATTCAGTTCGATACAGTTATGCAAGCATGGAATATATACTATTCTAATTAGGACCCCGTTGTTATGGAGTTTATTCAGTAAATAATGAAGAGGTTAAATAACAAAAGCATTTGGCAAAATAAAAATGTAAGAACATATGTGATTTATATTCCAGATGCCCAATTCCAGGTTCAAAGCACCACTAGGAGCTAATACTGTGGTTCTGGATCTACCTGTAAACACTGTTTTAAAAATAATGGGTTTAGATTTTTCCCCATGATAGGTATTCATATTGGCAAAGTTCTCTGCAATTGACTCACACAGCTTTTTGTTTGTAATTTTTGACACTAATTGCATAGAAAAGCAATTCTAAGCATAAAGTAAATATTTTTCAACATTTCTCAAGATGTTTTCTCATGCATGTAGACTTTTCCAAGCAGCAAAAAAAAAAAAAAAAAAAAAATTACTAAGAGGAGAAAATTTGTGATAAATGGTCTGCCAAGAGGAAATGATACTGCAGACTTTGACATCCAGTGAAAACAAAGTAAAGTAATGGCATTATGATTGCATAGGTTTATTGATAACTGCCTATCAAGGAGCCTTGGGTCATTTCTAGTTTCCTGTTTCCTATGTGGACCACTTTTGCACAAGATGTTTCTTTTGTGAAATCAGCAGGGGCTTTGTGTCTAGAGGTAGAGATTTTGAAACAAGTAAGATGTGGCTCTTGCCTTTATACCATTTGCTATTTGTTTTTATCCTGGGCTAAAAGTTTTCAAAATGACTCTGAGAAATCAGTGTTCTCCTGCTTATCCTGAATAGTGAAAGACTGCTGGATAGAATTCTAGGTTTCTAGAGGCCTCTCTAGCCATCTGAATCCAAGTCTTGTAGTGTAAATGAATTTTACAAGGCTGCTCTGACAAAGGGAAGTTTGTATTTTAGTTAAAAAAAGGGTTCTGCTTACCTGGCTCGCAGGCCACACTAAAATCTGGAAGTGTGTTTCCTTACCCAAACTTGGAAGTGTTTGAAACTTTTCTGAACTTCGGTTTAGTTTGACAGTAGGCATTTAAGGAACATAAAAAGAGTGTCTTCTAAGTAATGCTGCGATTGGCAGAGTTCCCGTCAAGTAATGGTCCCTGGAGACCAGGTTTTGCTGACGGCTCTTGTGATGTTTAAGACCACCAGAGTGCTGTCTGGGATGGTTTCTGCCAGTGACTCCTTTAGCTGATTCTCTTCGTGATTGATTTCCAGTGGGCATTACACCTGTGATAATGTTCCTGTGAGACTGGGTAAAGCTTTCTAGGACCGGGAAACATGGCTAGAGCAAACACAATCTGTGATGGCAAGCTCAGCTTCCCATTTTCAGGAGACAGAAAGTCTTTTTAGGTGTACAAGCACTTTTAAAATTAAATGTCTAGAAAAATGTAATGTTAAAATACATCTGTACTCTTCTTACATGGAATCATATGGCATTACAAAAACTGTTCTACTCCATCAAAGAACAAAGAGAAGAGGCAGAAAAACAAGAAAACAAATTGGATGAAGTATTAGCAGTCTCAGCTTCCAGACCCAACCTTGAGTCTGCTGCACAGCTTGAGCAAGTTACCTCCCTTCTCTCAGAGCCATGGTTTCCTCCATTCTAAAAGGAGGGTGGTGGACCACATGGTCACTATGGTAATGGTCTGTAAACTTGTTTGATGGTGCAACTCTAACCGAAAACAATTTTGGACAAACTCCATATTCCATGTGTGTGTATGTATGAATATATGTGTATACATGTGGCTATATGTATATATATGTAAAATTTGAACTAATATATTATGAACATCAAATATGCAAGTAAAATGTAAACTAAAAAAGGAGAGATATAATAAAATGTACAAATATAAATCCTGTTTTTTTTTTTTTCCTATACCCTAGTGGCTTATCTTGTCCAACCATTTGGGTGAATGTTTGGGTCTTTGATCTCTGGACCAAAGATATAGCGGCCAGTGGTTCTAAGATAGTTGTTAAAATTGAGTTCAGTGTTAGTCTGAGTTCTGTAGTGATATATGCCCTTTTATAGAACAGTTTATAAGAGAAAAGTTCAAAATTAGAGCTGGTGATGAGGAGATAGTTGAGGTACTGGTTAGTGCCTGGTGTTCCCTTTTTATAAATATATGTGGGATTGGGCCGATGGGGTATGGTTAACAAGGACACTGTAAACGTAAGGAGTACCCAAATCTCCCTTTACTCTTTGATATTTTTTTCTTTACTCATTCATTCAAAAACAACTTATTAAATCACAATCAAAAACAAAAATTGGAAAAACAAAGATGAATTCTATAAAACTGGGTGCCGTGGTGCACAATTGTGGTCCTAGCTGCTCAGGAGGCTGACACAGGATTGCTTAACCAGCCCGGTCTGTAAACCAGAAAGCAGGCCTATTACTACATGTATCCACCATTGTAGTAACTTTCAGAAATTTCACTGTCCTAAAACTCCCCTGTGCTCTGCCTATTCATCCCCACCTTACCTACATCCCCTGTCAACCACAGGTCATTTTATTGTCTCCATAGTTTCACCTTCTCCAGAATGTCAAGTCCAGATCTTCTCTAGTATCCTCAGGGAATTTATTCCAGGACTGCCTGCAGATATCAAAATCCATGGATGCTCAAGTCCCTTGAGTCTGCCCTCCATGTTCATTTATGTGTAATCCATGCATACAGAGAGCTGACCTGTAGCTGGAATCATATTGATTTTCATGTTGGTTTCTTTCGTTTTCCTCCTTGTCTTTCTGTGACTTGATAGTTCATTTCTTTTTAGTACTGAATAACATTCCATTGTCTGGGTGTATCATAATTTATTTATTCACTTAATTACTGAAGGATAGCCGGTTGCTTCTAAATGAATAAATTTGTGAATAAAACTACTGTGTACGTTTGTGTGCATTTGTGCAGACATAAATTTTCAATTCATTTGGGTAAACGACCAAGGAGAAAAATTATTGGGTCATATGGGAAGAGTATGGTGAGTTTTATAAGAAGCTACCCAATTACGTTCCAAAGTGGCTATAGCAATTTGTATTTTCACCAGCAATGGTTGAGACTTCCTGTTGTTTCACACTTTCGACAGCAGTTGATATCAGTATTTTGGATTTTGGACATTCTAATAGTTGTGTAGTAGTATCTTCTTTTAATTTGCAATTCTTCATCGATGTATGGTATGGAATACCTTTTCACATATTTACTTGCCATCTGTCTTTCTTATTTGGAGAAGTCTGTTAAAGGTTTTGGCCCAGTTTTAAAATCAGTTTGTTTTCTGATTTGGGGGTTTTAAAATTATTGTTTATTTTGAAAACATTTTGCAAATATTTTCTCCCACTGTGGTTATTCTTCTTGATGTCTTGACATTATCTTTCACAGAACAAAAGTCTTTAATATCAATGAAGTCCAGTTTATCAATTAGTTCTTTCATAAATTGTGCCTTTAGTATTGCATTTAAAAAATCATCACCCTACCAAAGGTCATTTAAATTTTTGCTTATCTTACTGGAATTTGTAGTTTTGTATTTTATTTTATATCTGTGTTTTATTTGGAGTTAATTTTTATGAATGGTTTAAGGACTCTGTTTAGCTTCTTTTCTTTTTTATTCACATGGATGTTGTTGTTTTAGCACCATGTTTTAAAAAGGCATCTTTATTCCCTTGTATTGCCTTTACTTCTTTGCAAAGATCAGTTGACTATATTTACTTAAGTCTGTTTCTGTGATCTTTATTTTGTTTTGTTAACTATATATCTTTTTTTCCTTAACATCACACTGTCTTGATTACTGTAGCTTTATAGTAAATCTTGAAGTTGGGTTCTGTCAGTCTTCTGATTTTGATCTTCTCCAATATTGTGTTGGCTGTTATGAGTCTTTTATCTTTTTATATAATCTTTAGAATGGATTTGGTAATATCCACAAAATAACTTGCTGAAGTTTTGATTGGAATCGAATTGAATCTATAGAACAGATTGGGAAGAAATGACATTTCAAAAATATTGAGTCTTATCCATGGACCTGGAATATATCTCCATTGATTTAGTTCTTCTTTGCTATCTTTCATAAGAATTTTGTAGTTTTACTCATATAGATTGCATACATATATTGTTATATTTGTACATTACTATTTTATTTGTGGGATGCTATTGTAAGTGATAATACTTGACTTTGAAATTCAACTTATTTAATACTGATCTATAGGGAAGAATTCAACTCGTATATTAACCTTGTGTCCTGCAACTTACTATAATCACTTATTAATTGTAGGAGAGGTTTTTTTTGTCAATTATTTTGGATTTTCTATATAAGTGATCATGTTATTTGTCAACAAAGATTTGTTTTTCTTTCTTCACAATCTGTATACTTGTTCTTTTCTTGTCCAATTGCATTAGCCAGGACTTCTAGTTTGATGTTTAAGAGCAGCCATGAGAGATTTTATCTTGCCTTGTTTCTGATCTTTGCAGGAAAGCTTTGACTATCTCACCATTAAGTGTGATGTTAGCTGTAGGTTTTTTGCACCTGTTCTTTGTCCAGTCGAGAACATTTTTCTCTTTTAAGAGTTTGCTGAGTTTTTACCAGGAATGTGTATTGGATTTTGTCAAATGCTTTTTTCTTCTTCTATAAGTAATAGATGATTCTTATACTCATGTGATTTTTCTTGTTTAGTCTGTTGAAATGATGTATTACATGAATTGACTTTAAAATGTTACAGGCCAGCCAGGAGCAGTGGCACATGCCTGAAATCCCAGAGTCTTGGGAGGTAGAGGCAGGAGTCTTACGTATTAAAATCCAGTCTCTTAGCAAAGCCCTACTCAACTTGGCCAGACCTTGTCTCTAAAATAAAATGTAGAAAAGAGCTAGGGATGTGACTCAGTGGTTAAGGAATAAATTTGGTTTGATTGTGGTATATAACTCGTTATATATTATTGGATTGGACCTGCCAATATTTTGTTGAGGATTTTTAAAAAAATCTGTGTTCATGAGAAATTTTGGTGTGTAGTTTTCTTTGTAATCTTTGTATGATTTTGGTTTTATAATAACATTGGTCTTATAGAATGAGTTAGAAGAATTTCTATGCTTCTATTTTTTGGAAAAGATTATACAAAATTGGTATAATATCTTCCTTACATGTTTGGTAAAATTCTTCAGTGAATACATCTCATCTTGATGCTTTCTGTTTTGATCATTTTAATCATTTTAATCATTTGAGTCAATATATTTAATAGAGACTTACCTATTCAGATTTTCTATTTATTTTAGTGTGAGTTTTGGTAAATTGTGCCTTTCAAGAAAGTGATGTACTTCATCTGGGTTATCAAATTTGTGGGTAGAGATTTGCTCATTTGTTTATTATCCTTTTAATATCATGGGATATGTAATGATATTCCCTCTTTTGTTTCTGATATTAGTAATTTGTGTCTTGTTTACTTTTTCTTAGTTAACCTGCCTGGAGACTTATCAGTTTTTTGATCTTTGCAAAGAATTAGCTTTTGGGTTGGTTGATTTTCTTACTGATTGCCTGCTTTCATGTTTTTTGATTTCTAATTTTTAATTATAAAATGTGTTTATTATTTTAAAAGGAAGAAATATTTTGTTCCATTTACTTTGAATTTAATTTTCTCTTTTTGTGGATTCCTAAAGTAGAAATTTAGATTACAGATTTTATATATTTCTTTTTGTGTAATATTCAGTGCTATAAAATTCCCTCTAAACACTGCTTTAGCTGCATCACACAGATTAGGGGATGTGGTTGAAATTACATTTTCATTTCTAATTCAGTTCAAAATATTTTTAATTTTTTTGAGATTTCTTCTTTGACTGGTTTATTTAGAGGTGTCTTGTTAGTTTGGTGTGGTGGCTTGCACTTGTAGTGCCAACCAGTAAGAAGGCTCTGACAGGCTGAGCTCTAGAGCTTAGGACTTTAAGATCAACCTGGACAACACAGCAAGACCCCATCTCAAACAAACAAACACATGGAATTGTACTGTTTAATCTCTGCCATTCTATTATTGATGTCTTGTTAAATTCCACTGTAGCCTGACAATGAACATTTCTTTTCTGTTAAATACATTAAGATGTGTTTTATGACCCAGAATGTGGCCTATTTCAGCAAATATTCCATATGAGCTTTGGAGAAATGTGTAATCTGTTGTTGGTTGAAGTAGTATATGAAGTAGTATATGGTTATTGACAGGGCTCTTTGGTTTAACTTTGTCCTTATGGCCTTTCTACTTGCAGGGTCAGTCCATTTCTGATGGAAAGGTGTTAAAGTCTCAAAGTATAATAGGGGGTTTGTCTCTTTTTCCTTGCAGTCTTCTCAGGTTTTGCCTTATGTATTTTGTTGCTGTATTGTTGGGCACATACACATCGGGGATTATTTTCTTTTTCTCAGAGTGTTGACCCTTTTATCACAATGTAAAGCTTTCTTTGCCCCAGATAACTTTTCTTACTCTGAAGTCTGTTCTACCTCAAACAAATATGGCTTCTTTTATCTTCTTCTGATTAGTCTGATTAGTATTAGCATATCCTTCTCCATTCTTTTACTTTAAATATCTATGTCTTTATATTTAAAGTGGTTTTCTTGTGGTCAACATGTAGTTGGGTCTTGTTTTTTGTTCCACTCACAATCTATTTTATTGGTATTTTAGGTCATTGACACTTAAGGGGATGAATAATACAGTTTTATTAATACTATTATATTTATTAGTGATTTCTATTTGCTGTCCTTGTTCTTTATTTTAGTTTTAGTCTTCCGTATTTTTCACCTTTGTGTGTGTGTTTTTTAGCTGTGTTTTTAAAATTTTTTTTTAGTTATTGATGGACCTTTATTTTTATTTATTTATTTAAATGCAGTGCTGAGAATCGAACCCAGTGCCTCACATATGCTAGGCAAGTCCTCTACCAGTGAGCCTCAACCTCAGCCCTCTTTTTGTGGTTTTGATTTAGCATTTTACGTGATTTCATTTTCCTCCTATGTTAGTATAAGCATTATACTTATGTTTTTATGATTTCCTTGGTTGCCTTAAAGTCTAAAACATATACTTACAACTAGTCCAAGTTCATTTTCAAATAACACTATACTGCTTTACAGGTATTGCAAGCATCTTTTTTTTATTGGTTCTTTACAGTTATCTATGACAGTAGAATCTATTTTGACATAATTAAAAAAGCATGGAAAATATCTTGTTCTAATTCAGTCCCAAGTATTTCTCCTTCCCCTTCCTTCCCCCACCTTGTTCCCTTTCTTCTACCGTTTTTCCATTACTTATCCATAGTTATTTTTATTTATTAATTTCTTGTGGACGTACATGATTGTGGGTGGATTCTCAATGGTATATTCATATATGTGCATAGGCAAGTTATATCAGATTCATTCCACTGTCCATCCTTTTCCCATCCCTTCTGTCTTCCCTTGGATCCCCTTTGTCTAATCCACTGAACTTCTATTTTTTTTTTTTTATCTACCTGCCCCTGTATTGTGGGTTAGCTTCCACATATTAGAGAGAATATTTGACCTTTGCTTTTTTGGGATTTACTTATTTCACTTAGCATGATAGTCTCCAGATTTCTAATTTTTCCCTCCCATTCTTTGTATTTTACTTTCATTCACTTCAGTTATGTATAAACATATATATGTACATATGCATACATGATCAAATACATTATTGCTATTATGATTTGAAAATGTGTTAGATAAAATTTTTCATTTTACCTTCTCTATTCATTCTTCAATGCTCTTCCTTTATGTAGATCAGAGATTCTGATCTACATCAATTTCCTTGTCTCTGATTTTTAAAAAAATATTAATTAATTAATTAATTGATTAATTACTGTGATGCTGGGAATCAAATCCAAGGCCTCATGCATGCTAGGCAAGCATCTACCACTGAGCTATATCCCAGCTCCTGAAAAACTTCTTTTAACATTTCTTATAAAGTTAGTCTTCAAGAAATAAATTTCCTCAACTTCTGTTTGCTTGAGGAAGTCTTCATATCTTTTTCATTTTTAAAGATTAATTTTACAGGATTAGAATTACAGGGTTTCCCCCCCCCCCCAACTGATTTAAATAGTTCACTCCACTTCTCGTTTCTGAGGAGAAATCTGTTATTATTATATTTGATTTTCTATAGGTAAGATGTCTCCTTGATCTGGATTTTTTCAAGATTTTTTCTTGTCTTTGATTTTCTGAAGTTTGAATAAGCTAGACCTAGCGTTAGTTTTGTGGGGGCATTGTTGTTCTCTTAGCTTCCTGGATCTGTTTGATGCCTAACAGTTTTGGGAAATTCTCAGTCATTACTGCTTTAGATATTTTTCTTTCTTTCTTCTGCTGGTATTTCCATCATGTATACATCACACCTGCAGCAGCTCTGTCACAGTTCTTGGATACCCTATTTTTTTCAGATTTTTTTCCCTTCTTGCTTTTTAGTTGTGGAAGTTTCTTTTGTCATATCCTTAAGCTTAGACTCTGTTACCTTAACTACAACTAATGAGCCCACTAAAAGCTCATTTCTGTTGTGTTGTCTTTTATCTCCAGCATTTCTTTTTTGATTCCTTTTTATAGTTTATATTGTTCTATTTATCTTATTTCTCTGTTCTTGCATGTTGTGTACTTGTTCCATTTAAAATTTCTTGGCATATTAATTATAGTGTTTTTAAATGAATGATCTGATAATCCCAGTGCTCCTGCTCTATCTGACTGGATTTGGTGTTTGTTCAGTCTCTTTGCACTATGCTTTTGCCTGTCAGTTTGCCTTGTGATTTTTGTTGAAAGGTGAGCATGACATACTGGGTAGAAGGATCTTGTTTTAGTCAGCTTTTTTGCTGCTGTGACTAAATGACCAGGCCAGCACAACTGTAGTGGAGGAAAAGTTTATTTGAGGACTCACGATTTCAGATGTCTTAGTCCATAGAATTGACTCCATTCCTCAGAGCTTGAGGTGAGTCTGAACATCATGGCAGGAGAGGGTGGTGGAGGAAAGCCAGCTCACATCACTGTGAACAGGAAGCAGAGAAAGAGACTCTGCTCTCCAGATACTAAATATATACCCTGTAGCCACGCCCTAATTGCCTCCTCCCCCAGCCATACCCTACCACTTCAATTAATCCCCTCAGGGATTGGGTTAAGATTTATAACCCAATCATCTCTCCTCTGAACCTTCCTGCATTGTCTCACATGTGAGTTTTTGGGGGACACCTCACGTTCAAACCATAACAGATCTCTAGGAAGTAGGTCTTTAGTAATACAGTAGTAAGGTGTAGGGATTTATAGCCCTGTGATGAGGCCTCAGTCTATGGTGAACCTGTGCCCCTGGACTGTGAACTTCATCAGAGTCTCTTAGATTTTTTTGCTTCCTCAGATGGGATACGGTGATGGAAGTTTCAGGATTTATGTTTTCTTTTCCCCACTGGAAGGTAGAGCTGGCTGGAGCTGGGTGTTCCCCAAGTAGATTAGGCTTTTGTAAAATCTCAGCAGGTCAATTCTAGTAAAGTCATTTCTCCAAAGGCATGCCTTGTTTGATGAACAGAATGCTCTGCTGAACTTTCCTGCCAGATCTAAGAAGAGTTATTGATTTTCCGGTTTATTCAACTTTTTCTTTGTTGTTAGAAACCCTAAACCATTTTTGTTAACCTTCAGTACCTATGATATCATCACATAAATCAAAGATTCTCTAAAGCATAATTTCAATGGCTATATGGAATGTTATGTGTCACCCACTTAACTACTAATTCTTTTTAATCAGATACTTGTATTTTTAGTTTTAGTTTTTGTTTTATGTTTACTTTTTCTTCTTTTGCTTATCAACAAGAAGGGATAAACCTCCTTCCTGATAAACCTTTGTATCATTCATTTAATTACATTTGTCAATATAAAATTCCTGTAATGGCCATGTATTGTTTGACTAAATGGCTTCCTTTCTTCTTTTCTTTCTTTAGTTCTTCCTCCTTTTTTTTTTTTTTTTTTTGTCTTGAATTGAATCCAGGGCCTCATGCATGCAAAGCACATGCTCTACCACTGAGCTGCATTCCCCAGTCCTTCTGGCAATTTTTCTGCTGCGGAAACACTGGGCATGGAATGGATGCATCCTACTTATAATTTTAGGGGCAGGACTTGAGAGTGTACAAAGCAAGGGAGTCTTGTATAAACTGTAAGAAAGAGGAGTAGAGGCAGCAGGAGAAAAGAATCAGGGACCACAAGAGCCAGGTAAATGGGGACAAAGTAAAACACATGGGAAGAGAAAGAATTTTGAATCTTAACTGGAGAGTAAAACATAAAAAGAAAGCTAAAATTGTAAATTGAGATCTAACTAAAATAAGAGAATTTTTCTCTGCCAAAATAGTTCCCTCAGTAATCTCTCAGAATTTTACTTTTCCCTGAATCTGGGAGCACCAATGAAGTTCAAGGGATAAGTTCTAATGAAACATTACATTGATGGAATGCTTATTTATGTGAAACAATGATGACCCTCATCATCCTCACAACTCTTCATCCATAGCCCCATAATCTGGAAGAGAAACTGAGCATCAAGCTTTGAAGAGGTTACTTGAGTTTTTATAACCATACAGCTAGGAGTGGACAAAGTTGGCATTGAAGCCCAAGGACTCTGTACTGCTTTCTCTGTGCCACTGTGCTCTTCTCTTGTGTGGTGGCAGCTAAACATCAGAGCTGAATAGGATCCAGCAGTTGGGTTATCCAAAATAAAATGCCTACCAGTGGGAATTTGAATCAAAATAAAAAGCAGAATTTGCTCAAGTCCACAAGGTGAACACAGTAGCTGTGGCAGAACACATCAGAAGCTGAAAGGCCCAAGGTCAAGGAGAAGTAAGGGAGGGAGAAATGAAGAGGGACTCAGACAGTTGTCATGATATACCCTAGAGCCTGATAATAACTTTTATTGGTGACTGATGAGACAGCATGTTTGAAAGGCATCCACTAAGGACAGATAGTACTCAAAGGATTGTGCCAGAGATAGGGCTCAGCCCAGGTCCACATGATCCTGGAGCCCACACACCACTATTCTAGATGGTGTTCATCAATGGTAGAACCATTGGTTTATTTCCAAGAAACTAAATTATGTCTAAAAAGGGTGTAATACTTATGTTTGGTTGGAAGCAGGCTAGGGAGGGGTTCTTTTCCTCTGGGTAATATTCCTATAATCTGCCGCTTAAGAGCAACAAATAAAACCAACGTGATGGAAAATTGTGCAATAAAAGGACATTGAGTGAGAAGGAAAAAATGCAGTTGATGAATGATATCTCATAAATTTGTTAGAGGTGGAAGACTATATCCAGAAATATAGTTTTCTCCTACTCATCACCCAGGGAGGGTCAGGCAGTTGGAATGTGGTACCCTAAGGGATGTTTTTACTGAGATTAAAGGATGAGGAGTGGGGAGTTTGAAATGGGGTTGAAATGAAAGTAGTGTATCTGGCAATGCATCTTGTCAGCTGAACATTTGTAAATAAATGATGAGCTGTCTCTCATTTATCTGGAGTAGGAGTGGGTAACTTTTTTTCTATAAAGAGCCACATAGTAAGAGTATTTTAGACTTTGCAAACTGTAACGTATTTGTTCCAACTTCCCAACTGTATATAGCAAAAGTAGGAATAGACAATATATCAATGAATGTGTGTGGTGGTTGTGTGCTAATAAAACTTTATTTACAAAAACATGTGGAGGCTGGATTTGGCCCATGGGTAGTTTGTCAATCTCTCTCTCTCTCTCTCTCTGTCTCTCTCTGTCTCTCTGTCTCTCTCTCTCTCTCTCTCTCTCTTTAATACAAGCGAACAGCAGTGTGTGCACACATGAACTGGAGTGCTAGAGTGAGCAGCAGCAGAGTAAGCCATAGCAATTTCTCAATGAAAAGATTCAGAAGTGTGAGATAAGTGTGATAAGTAAGCAAGACAATCTGAAAGGCCTCGAAACACTGTGTCCCCTTCCAGGCTGGCTGAGATTGGAGAAGGAAATTAAAAGTAAATGCATATCTTATGTTGAAGAGGAGAACAATGTGAGATATTTAGAGAATGCAAATTTATGAAGTAGAGGGAAGGCTTGTTGAAGAACAAAGACAGGAGAAAGGGGGAGGTGGAAGAAGATAACCTGGAAATTACAGTGGGAAGTCAACAACAGAGGTCCAAGTGATTAGGAAGAAGGGGTCAACCTGAAAATAAAGTTTGCTGGTGTCCTAGGAAAAGGAGCAGCAGGGAGACAGCAAACAGCTCCAGGCTGCAAAGGGGAAATGCAATGTGGAAAGAAAAGAAATCCTCTTGGAGTTGTTAAGAGGATGTGACATTATTAAGTGAACGGGGAGAAGGCTGGGCTCACTCATGCCTAAGACTGTTGACAGTTTAAATATATGGAGATTGAGGAGCTGAAATAATGGCTCGTTTATTAAAAGTGTGGTTAAGGGTTTAAAGAATGTGAGTTGATTCCCATTGGAAGGTATGTTCTCACTGTTCAGGAAATATGACTTAGAGATCAGGAATTCAGCCAGGGCTAGGTCCACTTGAGACATTCAGTGGAGCCAAGGGCTTCCCCCGCCCTCTTTCTTAACTTCATTTATTCTTTCCTCCTTTCAGGGCCCCAACATACATTTACTGGGTATCTACCATGAGCCTCTTAGGGTCATCTGCAGTCAGATGTCCATCAGGTGCTTGAAGGGACTGTGTTGAAGGGATGACAGCTTCCAAAACAAGTGCCTCAAGGGTACTGTGCTCCTTCAGGCCAGAGGAGGGAGAAGGCAGGATATTGATATCCACGAAAAGTTTCTTCATCAAGAGGCAGATTGTCCAACTAGACAGTAGACTCAGAACTAGAAATAATATCTAAGAGCATTTTTCCCAACCTCTCATATAACAAGGAAATAAAATGAGGCCGGAGAAGGGAATAAGGATGAAAAATAAAAATTGAGTGCTTAGTATGTGGCAGACACTGTTTTTTTAAGTTTTAATAAAATATACATAATATACAATTTGTCTTTTTAATCATTTTAAAGTACAGCAAATGGCATCAAATACATTTACATAATTGTACAATCATCACAATTGTCTAATTCCAGAACTTTTCCATCACTCAAAAAAAAGACCGGTTCCACCAAGCAGTCCCTCCGCAGTCTCTGGCATTCACTGGTCTACTATCTCTAGGATTTACCTCTTCTGTATATTTCATACAAATGAGTTGTATGGTACTATGATTCTATCCATTTTACAGATGAGAGAAGAAAAATCAGGTCACTTGACCAAGTTATAGCTGGTAGAAGACAATTGGGAAGATGGAGCCAAGATCTGAATTTCCTATTTCCCAGCCAAGTGCTCTTCCACTCTCTCCTCCTACTCATTCCTGGGCTCTGGACTACTTTTCTGCAATGTGCACCAGTCACCAGTGCTCAGTAAATTTGATATAAATTAATTGAGTTAAATCCCTTTACTGAATAATACATAGAAAACAAAAGGAAAGGACTGGGGATTATTTTAAAGAAGAAGTTACCCTGTGTATTTTATTTAATAGTAAATATATAAAACAACTGAACATGAATAAGATATTGTAAATAAATTACAGCATACTTATGTGACCAAGTACTACAGAGTTGTTAAAGATGATAAGGTAGAGGGAATAATGTTGTGACAAAGTGTCCTTGGTTTATCAGTCCCTCAGCCCTCTGTAGGAAGACTTTGTCCATTCCTTGGATTGAAAAACTGAGGGTTAGAGGGATTTAACAAACTGCACAAGTTCAAACAGCTTACAAAGCCAGAATTCTTTCTATACCCTTCAACCCACATTCTTAGTCTTATCAAAATGAAAGGAAACTTAACAAAACTTAGCAGTGGTATGTTTCTGAGCAGAGGGATAATGGGTAGCTTGTGTTTTCTTCTATTTCTTCAGTACATTTTCCACATTGTGTACAATGACTTGTACTGCATTTGTAATTGAATTAAAGCAGTACAATTTCTCTTACAAAGAGATCAATGTCAAAACATATTTGAGTTAAAAAAAAAAGAGAGATCAAACCTGTCATGACCACAGCAAACTGTAAAAGAACAAAAAATATGGCCATAGCAAGAAGTCAGGAACAATGCTGATGGGAAAGTCTAAGTTTTATGCTTACTTTTGTCTCATCTCAGCATTTAGGAGCTATCAGTGGACACCGACCACTCCTTTCCCCTAAACAAGCATTCCCATTTCCCAGTTTCTTCTGGTTAACAAACCATTCCAAATTGTAAGCAGTTGCAGCCTCTCTTGGGTGACGCTGTGGAGATCTGAAGCACTCAGTTACTCCATTTTCTAACCCTTAACTGGAATTCTCCTTGGCTCTCATTTCTGAATATTGCCATGAGCACTTACGTGGGGCCTGATTCTATCTACACTGTGTAGTCTCCACAAAGGGTTTGAGAAATAACCCGCCTTTGTATGGTGAATGCAAAAACAATATTGGTTTGTTATTGTTTGTTACAGTCCATAGGAACAACTTCATGAAAACTACTCATTGTCTCTAAGGACTTAGGTTGTTGATATTTAATTCCAAATTTCCCCTTTTTAGTTCCTTCTTATTCAATCAGCAGTGATGTGGCTCCACAATAGCTGAAATATTGTCATAATTTCCATAGAAACCGTCTGTAAAGCTGCAACACAGGATTACACTCTCCCTGCAGGCTGAGACAGGAAGGCCAGATGGGTTATGAAGGGGAAAAGGCCCTCAATGAGACATAAATCACTTGGTGAGGGAAGAGACGATGGGGGAGGAAATCACTTTAGGACAAAAATTGTGTTTGGTGCCGTCTTTACCACAGGGTGAAATTCCCGAATGAAGTGGCCAGCATTGCAGGCGCCTTTCCAAGGCCAGAGTCTGGACCAGATTATTTGCTGGGATTCTGGTGCTAATGAAGCTGGAGACAAAGAATTCTTCCTCTGTGGGCTTCTGGTTTCACAGGTCATCAGCTGTGAACAAGGTCCTGGCCAGCTCCTGTGTGTATGATGATAGACACAGAAAGCAAGGTATAATGCCTACCCCTGTGTGCTGGGCTGGACCTTCCTGGTGAATATATGTGATTGTCCCTTCAAGGTATCCCTGAGAGTATGATAGCATTATTCCCAATTTACAAGTAAGGTACCTGGACACCCTTCCTTCCTTCCTTCCTTCATATTTATTTTTCACCTTTAGTGCTTCTGGGGACCCTTCTCCAGGCTCTTAGGGCTGAATGCACCTCTCTTTGATAATTATTACTCTGTACTATAAATACTTAACCTCTTTTTCACTAACTTGTCATCATTTGAGGGCAGTACCCTTAGCATCTAACTAGCAGCAACCTGGCATTGACTCAGTAGGTGCTTAATACATGTTTTTGAATAAATGAATAAGAAAGTCCCAGTAACATGTTCACACTCCATCATTTCTGCAGTCGTCTTCCCAGGAGTTAGGACAGTGTCTGGAAGTTACAAAGTCTCATTAAATATTTGTGTGAAATAGTATATGAACCATTGAGCTCCTTACCTGTTGTGTCACTGACACCAAGGTATTCTGACCTTGTGGTGGGTAGACAGTCATTGTCAGGTTTGACCAGGCAGTTCAAAGAGCACAACTTCCTGCTAGTGGTTTGGTACTGTCTGATTTTGGAAGCACATCTCCTGATCTGACTGTTCTTACATTTAACTGGGGACCATCCCCAGCCTGGTGCAAATGACATGTGTCTGGAAGTCAAGAGAACAAGGGTAAGATGGTGAGACGTGGCTCTGTTACTCGCTATGTAAATTTGGTCAAATCCTTTCACCTTTCTGCATGTTAGTCTCTCCAGTTTTAGAATAAAAGTCAAGTTAAAGATGAGATTTTCTAGGAGTACCCCTTCCTTGTTTTATTTTGTCTGTCTTTCATTTTTAAAAACTGAGTCTTCCTTTGGTGTCTAGACTGGCCTCAAACTTGTGGGCTGCCTCAGACTCTTGAGTAACTGTGAACAGCTCACCCCTCCCTTTTAAAAAAGCTTCAGAAATAATCTTATGCATAACTGTCTCCCTCCCAAAAAATGGAGCTGTGTGGGCCCTACCCTCTCTTCACTGCCCCAGCCCAATCCTTGGCATCCTCTGAGGAAGTTCAGTGGGAAAAAAGGTTCTTGGTGAGAATAGTTTAGCGTGTTCTAGTTCTGTCTGGTAGAATTGGTTATATTTAGGGCTGTTCTGATTCTAAAGTTCAACAGTTCTGGAAAGATGGGAGCAGCCCCACAGGTTATGTAGCCAGTCTGAGCTGATGATATGTACCACTTATCCTTGAAGGTGGAGATGAATGGACATGTAACTTGGGGTCATGATCTCTGACTTTTGAACCCAGAACCGCCATTTCCTCAAAGAGTATTACCATTAAACAGGTCATTTCACTTCTCTGAGCCAGTCTCCTCATCTAAAAATTGGGGAAGGCACACTTTCATGATTGATCATTTCCTTTGTAATTAGTAAGTCCTTGGTAAATTGCTTGAGGAGAGACAATTTCCCAGGGCTTTGAATACTCTCTCAAGTTTTTGCTAGTTGCATCAAAATGGTGAGGCTCTGATGGGTCTTTATCTAGATCATTTCTCAAGGTTATGTTTTCAGCGAGAAATCTTGAGAGATGAGGTAATGTTTTCCCCTGACAAAGAGCAGTCTTGTCTCAGCTTACTAGAAAGATGGTGTGTCCACAAGCTTCATGGTCTTCTCCAGTAGTAGAACCCACCACGTGTGCAGCCATCCATCACGGGCCTTTTACATCATCCTGGGAGACTTGGGAGGCATGGATGACCGATGAAAACCAACAGGAAGTTCTGGCTCATGCTTTTGTCTTGAGTGGCAAAGTCCTTTGTTCTTGACCCCAGTGTCTCCTGTCTTTTACCAGCACCCATGAGGTAGTAACAGTATAGTTTGTTAGACTATAAATAGCAAAACAGTCTCAGATTCTGTGCAGTTCCTGATATGCATATCATGTTAATTAAATTATTATAGCATCCCTATGAGGTAGGGAGATCTAGTAACCATATTTTGTAGATAACAAAGCTTAAGTTTCAAAAGGGTCTGTAACTTGCCAAACATCGTACAGTCATTACATGGCGAAACTAACTTAAGCTTTTATTCCTCCAAAAGTTATACCCTTAATTACAATACATTTCCTTCTGAATTATATTAAATAACTATTATGGAAGCATTATACACGTTATTATTTTTTATAAAAATATAGTTAAGGGCTAGGATTGTGGCTCATTGGTAGAGCGTTTTTGTGAGTCACTGGGTTCAATTCTCAGCACCACATAAAAATAAATAAATAAAATAAGGTATGTGTCCATTTACAATACAAATATTAAATGTATACATTAAATATATATATATATATATATATGCATTACATATATATAGTTAAGGTGTGAGCACTAAGGAATTGGTTCATCCACCCGAGATACTCATCAGTAGATGAATGGATTAATAAAATGTGGTATACTTACACACTGGAGTCTTACTTAGCCATAAAAAAGAATGAAATGATGGCATTTGTCAGTAAATGAATGGAAATAGAGAAATAAACCAGACTCAGAAAATCAAGGGTCGAATGTTTTCTCTCTTATGTGGAAACTTGAGCAAAATAAGTGAAAAAAGTGGGGGGAATTGAACATCATAAAGGAAGATCAGTGGAGTAGAAGAAGGAGATTGATAGGAAGGGAGGTGGGATGGGGAAGGGGAGGAAATGCAGAATGAATTTAACAAAATCACGCTACGTGCGTATATAAATATACCCAAGGGAATTCCACCGTCATGAATTTGTCGAAAGCACCAGTCAAAAATAAACACATGAGTGAAAGGAAGATCAGTAAATAGAAGGAGAATAGGGAGAGGGAGGAGGAAAGGAAAGGAAGAGGTATAGGAAATGCCGTAAATCAAGGTCCATGCATGTATGATTTTGTTAAAGTGAAACTAACTACTATGTCTAAATGTAATGCTCTAATTGAAAAAAAAAAAAAAAAGCAATTGGTTCATTTCAACAAATGTGTGTTGGTTATGGTCCTTGCTTCCCACTGTCGACAAAGCTGCCTTCTTAAACCTCTGTGGAAAACCTGAGGTGAGCAATGTCCATGCCTACTAGTTACAGGACATTGACAAAGTATTCAACATTTCTGTAACAGTCCAGGTTCTGTCATAAGAACAGTACCTCTAGGTACTTCAGATAGAGGGGTTTAATGCAGAAAATTGACTACAGATATGTTGGAATCTGGAAAGTAACAAAGAAACACAGAAGTGTCCAGAGATAATAACTACAGGAAGTAGCAGCCCCCAAGGCTGAGTGAACAAAGGTGCTGCAGAAATCTCTGCTCAGATATCTGAGGATGGGCTGTGGCCCAGCTGCTTCTGGTCTTCCATAGACAGTTTGGCAAAACTGGTAGGAAGGTCAAAACTAAGCTGCAGGGAGAGACAGCTGTGTCTACAGGGGTGATAGTAGTGGGACAAGGGGACAGGAAAGAAGTCTGCCTTCATTTCTTTGGCCTTCTGTTCCCCGTTTTCCATCTTCTCTTTGCAGAAGTTAATAGGAAGCTAGCTGGTTAAGGACCCTGAGCCATGCAGCTTATACAGTCCCCAACCAAATTAGAGAATGTAAAGTTAGGGAGGATGGGCTTGGAGCTGAGAAACAGGAGGCAAAACCAGGTACAATCTCTGTCCTTGGTCCCATATCTGTGAAATGGGATAGTATCTATCTCATTAGATTCTTTTGGAGGATTAAATGAAATAACCACTCAGTTGCTTGAGAGCGATTGCAAGTGTCCAATAAATGTAAGCCTTTCTCATTATGCTAAGCTTACTTTCTGTATAATCCGTGGCCTTTGCCTATTTTCCAGTGGGACTGGGGTGTTAAGCTTGTTGCAGCGATTATCAGGCCATCTGGGAAGCTGGCCTTCTTAAGCTCCATGTGGGGAACAGGCTTCAGGACACGGACTTGCCCTTGTGAGTCAAGACGGGAACCCTCTCCCCAGAGAGATTTAATTAGCTGGTTGTCAGAATGGTGTTGATAGATGAAATGCCTGTCTTAGACTGGATCTGTGGTTGCTCTGATGTGGGATTCTCAGTTTATTTCATTTGTCATCCTGCTTCCTCTTCCTCAAAATAAAGCTCCTCTCGCCTTTTACTTCTCTCTTTTCTTTCTGTCTTCAGACAAGATAAAATGCCCTAGATTCTCACTACCAAGCAGCTGTTCTATGCTCTGGCACTTGATGCTGCAGCACCCTTTCAGAATAGACAGCCAGACAGGTCACGGTGTGTATTTCAGCAACATAGCCTGGAGTTCAGGATGGAGATTGTGCAGTAGGCACAACCACAACCAGGATTCAACTTCCTGGTCAATGTTTTATTAGCTTTGTGACCTTGGGCAAATAACCTCTCAGAGGCTCACTGTTCTCATCTGTACAGTGACCATGATAATCACAGGTACCTTGTAGGTTCTTAGAAAAATAAAAGAAGAAAATGCCTGTAACCCTGTAAATCCATCATGCCTCACACTTGGAAACCCTCGTTAAGTCATATCACTGCCTGTGTACCCTGTTTTCTCCTTTTATAAACTCTTAATAAGCTTGGAGTAAAATTTACTAATTTCCATATTCCATAAATATTTATTGTTCGCTTATGGATGCCAGAGACTGTGTATATAATTGGTGAAGAAAAATGAGCAAAATGTCAATCTGACCCAGTGAAAATAGAATAAAATCCTTGCCTTCAAGTTGCTAACAGTTTGTGAGGGAGAGAGTGGGGACACAATAGATCCTAGTAGCTCAGAGACAGATGGAGAACTGGTCCAGGACTAGGGGAACAGGGACAGCTCCCCAGGGCCTTAATGCATATTTGAGATAGCCTGGAAAATGTGTGTGTGAGGCACGGTGATGGAAATGTGTGCTGGTTTATGTGGATTACAGGTATTTGAACGAGGTTCCAAGATCTACAAAACAAAAAGAAAGGCTTGGTCAGGAACCTCTCTGTGGAGAGTAAGGCATAAGTTGAGCAAAGATCAAAGCAAGATAGGTCAGCCAGGGCCAAATTTTGCAGGATCTTATAGAGCAGGTGCTGTGCCCCATGTCTTGGGAGACATCTTGGATCCCTTGACTGCCTTCTTTCCAGAGCTATCTGCTTCTTAGACCACTCTTCTTAGATGTTATGTTTTGGTGTTTGCCTCCTTTCTTACCTCTGATTTTGTTGAGGGAGGCAATATGCTCTGATTGAAAAGCTATGTTTTTCAGCCTCCCTTCCAGATGTGATTATGCACTGCTAAGTGGAAGTCCTAGTTCACATTGATTTTTGCTGGCTGGAGATGGAGTAAAAATTAAAAACTCAATGTGTGTTGAGAAGATCTATGAAGATCCCTTTAACAGACCAATGAATGCAAAGGGAATATTTGAAGTTCTGAGAGATCAAGAGTTAATGTGTTCTGCAGTCTGTAGCCCAAGTTGAATCCTTTAATGAAAATTTTTTTTAATGAAAGCAAAATTAAAAAGAGAACTGAAAATGGGAGGGCATAAGAAACATGAATTCTAATTCTAATTTTAAAAAGTCTAGTTGTGATTCTGGATAGGCTGTTAACTATCAAATAATAGAATTTCCTTGGAAAACGGAAACAAGCAAAGTCTCAACTGTGAAGCCATAGTGAGGATCCAGTAAACTATGGTAATAATAATAATAATAGCTGACATTTGTTGAATCCTGTATCTCAGGCAGTTTTAAGCATTTTTACATGTATTGTTTCACTCAAAACACAAAACATTATAATAATCTGTTAGCACTACCATTTTGTAGATAAAGGAAATGAGACAGAGATGAACTAACTTGCTCAAGGTCATAAAGCTTCTAGCAGTTAGAATCCCTGCCATCTGAATCAGCTGCTAACTGAGATCAGCTGCTCATGACTAAAATCATCATATGGAAGAAATTTTGAAAGGCTGTCAACTACATACAAAGGCAAGTTTTTTTTTTTATCATTTTCATTTTCATGGATTACTGAAAATTAAAACACACTAAGCATTCACCTTATACTGGATGATGTTTGCTATTTCTTTAAAGATGCCAGGGGTTTTTCAAAATCTAATATAGTTTCAGAATTATTATAGCTTTCTAGGTAATTTTTCTTTCTCTCTGCTTGCCTTCATATGTTTTTGTTGTTGTTGTTGTTAAGGTTTACCATTTTAGTAAAAGTCTATTTGTTTTTATTTTTTCTTCATCGAACTCCACACACTTGCCATTATCTGAGAATTCTGTCTTTCAACAAATCTGGAAAATAGCCCTGAATGATCCTGGGAGTGTGGTCTCTCTGTTACCTCTCCTTTCATGCCTGTAGTTCCTGTGGACTTTGTGGTGAGCCATTCCTCTAACGTCCAGGTATTTTAACCCCTCCTCTGTTTTCATATTTCTATCTTTGCCATGGAAAGGGCTTGTTCACCATATTTATAGCCCGACTCACAGATTTTCTCCTCAGATATGTATAATCTGCTGTTTAACCATTTGAGGAGTCTAATTTTATTGGGTCTCAATTTTTTAAATTTCCAGACATTATATACCTTTTCCTTTAAATAATCTGTGTTTTCTGTTTTGATAGTATCTTGTTCTTGATCTGTACTTAAATATTCATATTGGGAATTTCACCAATTTTAACTTAAGTGTTTTTATCTTATCTGCTCAACTATTTTATTTTATGAAGGTTTGAGGGACTTCAAATACTGTGTTTGCCCCATCTTGCCTGGGGCAGATTTTTAAATGTATTTTGCAACTTTTAATTGTGAACTCATGTCAGCTCACGTTTTCTTTTTTCTTTTTTTGAAAGGGTCTCATGACCGTGGGTCCAGGGTATCTCTTGTGGCTTCTGTTTTGCTGGATATCCCAGCAGTATTTTTGCTGTGACTGTTAATATTAATATTTCACTTCAGAAGTTGAATGGTTTGAAATAACACCCAAACTGAGGGTCTTATCAGTGTTAAAAACTCTGAGACTTCCCTCACAACATGCCATCCAGAACATGGGCCAAGACAAAAAAATCTCCATGACATCACCTTATGTCCATGATAGATCTTCCTAGTTTACTTTCTTCTCTTATCAAACAACAGGGATTTATATGGAAGTCTCTTTTCCAATCCGTCCTTGTTTGGTGTGGACCTCTTCTCTCCTCCATATTGCTCACTCATCATTATGAACATCAGTTATCTTTAGTCATAAAAAATTGTCCTCTGATTGAACCACAGATAACTGAATTTTTATGTTAATTCAAATAAAACCAGTTTGTTTCTTCTTTTAATGAGGTGATCAAGGAAATGATTAGTATTAGGACTTAATTTTCCTTTTAAAAGTATAGATTAGTTTAATCTCTTATTTAGTTTTAAATTTTAAAATGGGATTTATGGCCATTTGTGTTTATATCAATTGCAACTCCAGCTCCACCATTCACTTGCTGACTGAGCTTGATCAAGTAATATAAAATCATTGTGTCTCAGTTTTCTCATTTGTAAAATTGTCCATGATGATACTATGAACTTTAGCAGACTTTTTTGAATTAAGTAACTTGATAAGCGTAAGACATTCAGCAAAGTTCCTGGGTTCATAGCACTAGTAATTTGATTTCTTTCCATTATTATTATTATTTTCTATACAAGTAGTGTAATAATCATACATTCATTTCTGAGAATGTGTACATTGTTGCTACTTTGTGATTATATTCTTAATCCAAATAAATTAATTTCAGAGTTTGTTACTATAATTTACCCCACTAAAATATTTAAGATTGTTTTCCTCATGACAATGTGTTAGACAGTTCTCTACATGAAATTACTTTTACACTTTCAAATTACTTTGTTTTTTACACCTTAGGTAACTTTTTTTTCCATATATTTTTAGTTGTAGATGGACACAACACCTTTATTTTGTTTTATTTATTTTTATGTGGTGCTGGGGATTGAACCCAGTGCCTCACACGTGCTAGGCAAGTGCTCTACCACTGGGCTACAACCCCAGCTCAAACTTTTCTTTATTCTTTAATTTAGTTTACATTCATATACTAGCTTTGAGGTTCTGTTTTATTTATTCTTCCAAAGTGTTCTTTCCATTCCCTTAAATAGTTTTCCATTACTTTAGGATTTTGATCTTTCTAATTAGATCTTTCACAATGCTGATCAAGCTGTGTCGATCCTAAGAACAAGTCTCAAAAAATCATATACTTGCCAACTTTCAGGTCTGGGCACCGTCTTCAAAACTTGTCTTAGCTTTGCTTTTAAAATGTCATTATTTTAATCTTTTGATTTAGAAATGATTATAGACTCACAGGAAGTTGCACAAATTACACATAGGTTCTCTTGAACAGTTTCTTTCAGCTTTTACTGTTGTGTAACAGCAGTACCACACTGTTAACTAGCTGGCATGGCCTTATTTGGGTTTCACCAATTTTTTAATGCGTTTTGTGTGTATGAGTGTGTCATGGGTGTGGGTTGTGTGTGTATAGTTCTGTGCAGATTTATCCCATGTATGGCTATGTAGCCAACACTATAATCAAAACACAGAATTTCAGAGGTCCCTCATGAGGTATCTTAATCGTGACACCCACCCTGTCCCTGTTCTCTAGCAACCACTGGCCTGTTTCCCATCACTACAGTTTTGTCACTTTTGAGGATGTTATAGAGGTGAAATCTTACTGTGTATAACTTTTTGAAATTGTTTTTGTTCATTAAGCAGAATACCCTTAAATCCAAATCCATGTAACAATACTATGTTGCTTTTTTTATTATATAGTGTGCATACATCAGACTTTATTTATCCTTTCAGCTACTAAAGAAATATCTGGGCCATTTCCAGTTTTCAGCTGTTATGAATAGACTTGCTGTGACCATTCCTGTGCAGGTTTTTGTAGGAATGTACATTTTCATTTCTCTGGGGTGAATGCTCAAGAGTGCAAGTGCCAGGTTGTATGATTAGTACATGTAGTCTTAGGAGAAACTGCCCAGTTATTTTCTGGAGTGACTATACCATCTTACTTTCTAATGAGCATATATGGAGAACCATCATTTATTGTACATATTCTCTGCTTTACAAAGACCTAATCTATGAATATTCAGATTTTAGAAGTAAAGGATTTTTCAGGTGACAAAGTATTTTATCCTTATATCCTAGTGATGGTTGTAGAAGTTTGTAAATATACTTGAAAGCTTAGGGAAGTGGACACTTTAAATGGGTGAATTTTATGCTCTGTGAGTTTTATTGTAATACAGATGTGTTTTTAAAAACAGGATCTTACAAGCAAAGATCTGACTGTATTACAATAAACACCTCATCCCTTCACCATTGTTTGTAACTTATTAAGAATTTACCACGTGGTGTGCATTCTGTACATTGATTTATATACTTCACTGTTTGCAGTCTCCATGTAGTCTTACCTCCAAGCCATCATAAACAGTGCTATGATAAAAAATAGCACAGAGTGGCTACAAGGGTGAGGTCTGCAGTGAACTGCTTGAATCCCAGTCTTGACCCATCCACCAACTAGCTAGTTGTTTAACCATTGTGTGCTTCCAAATCCTTTTCTATGAATAGGAATAGTGAAAGTACCTCCCTTTGTGAGGATTAAGTGATATAATACATAAAAAGCACTTAGAATGCTGCCCACATAGTATCATTATCATTATTATTAAATCCATGAAAAGACATTTTCCTTTTAGCAGTTGATAATTGCATGGTAATAGTGTTGTGAGAGAGTGCACCATGTGTATTAATAAAAGATGACAGATTTCACATTGTGTATCTGGAAGGGCAAAGGATGCAGCTGACCTTAGTGATCCCCTAATACGCACAGCCACTATACTTTCTGGTCACCAAGTTGTATATTAAATCTAAACACAGACATATGATGAGTGTATTATTTAGCCTTATTTTATAGAAGAGGAATCAAACTCAAAAAGGTTAAGAAAATGTCCCAGTTTTACAAAGCAACTATTTGATGTAGCCCAGATAGAAAACCAGGTCTTTCTGTGTCCAGAGTTCACAGACTTCAAGGAATTGATTTAAATGAGACTTTTCCAAACATTGCAATTAACTTAGGGTATTAAGATATTTGAAGATTTTCCTTCTTCTTTCTTCAGGAGCTAAACTTTAGCATTTCTAAGGTTGTGTTTAAAATATATATTAAAAGGAAATTTAAAGATCCCAAGATTTTCTTCAATCTGCCTTTCCAACTGTTTAGAAATTGAATCACAGTTCAACTGCAAAACAGAAAATCTGGGGGCGGGAAAGTCCAATACCAGGCATGCTGGGAAAAAAACTAAGAAAGACGTTCTAGAGATCAGAAGAAGATAAAGTACCCTATGCCAAACTCAGTTTAAAAACAAAAAAATAAAAGTGAATTCCAAACTAAGAAGAAGAAAAGAAAATTGTTTGCAACAATATCTCATCCAAACCAGTTCTCAAGTTTATTCACCCATGGATTAGTCTTTGTGTTCTTGCTCTTTCTTCTTCAAACTCCTTTCTCTCTAAAAACTGCCAAGTGTTGTAATGGAAGCAAAAAAGGGACTCTAATGTCAGCCAATTTATTAAGAAAAACAACAAAGAAAGGTTTTTTTCTTTTGTAGTGAGCCTCAAAGTTTATGCCTCCTATTCCTCAGGTTCATGGAAGAACTTGGCTTCAGTTCTTCACTGGAAAGAAATACAAGGATTTGGAATCCCATTTGGAAAACTTAGATCTTCCCGAATTTTGGATCAACACAAAGATAGTAACACAGTGAGCACTCATATTGGTGTGAGCAGAGAACTTTGGATGGGAAACCACTAATTTATTGTTAGGGCTTTAAGTACCCTACTTCATGGGCAGGCATGCCAAAACTTATTTTACTGTTAGCAAAAGAAACAAATTCTGGTTCCCATATGGTTAAGAAAAAGAGAAATAAAAAAGAAAAAAGTATTGAGTTGTGTTAGGAGGTTCTGTGAACCATGAGAAATGACCTTAAAATTGTCTGCAAAACCCAACAAGAATGAAAAATGGCATGAAGCAAGTTCCAGGAGGATGCTGCAGAGATGAACTTCAGATGCATTTCATTTTGCATTGTTATTAATGGCTTGGAAAGAGGCCATAAACCTATTATGGCAATTATATCTGCAGATGAGGGTAAATAGGATGGTGTTACAGATACCAGTAAGGAAGAGACATAGTACAGAGCAACTGAGAGAGATTAGAAATATGGACAGGAAATGAACAAATGAGATCAGCCTGGAAAACTGGAAATGTGCATCTGGAGAAGTATATAATTTGAAAAACAGAGAGGTACTTAAAGGCAGGTTCATACTTGGAAAGCATCAATTGTAAATAGGCCTTTGAGTGGGTATCAGTCCTGGATATGTTTCTAACATGATTAAAAAATAATACTAAGGCCTGCTGTTCATGTAGCCTTTTAGAACACAGATTTTTTTTTTTTTTCAGAAACATTTCCATTATCTCATTTGATCATCAGCCCAAAGATGTTGGAAGCAAAGAATGTATTCTTCACTAAAGAGAGGAAAGGTTAACAGAATTGCTTAAGATCAAACGATTTGTTAATAAAACATACATGGTTAAAACCTGGGTGTCTTGTTTCCTTATTTCTTTTCTCTTCTCACTACAACACCTTGGTGTTATGTGTGGGATTTCAGATGTTTCTGCTTCACCATTCACCCATCTTTTCTGATATTGTGCAAAATTTTATTTCATTTGAAACTGACCTTAGTGCTACAGAACCTCTGAACAGGGCAGGGGCTCCAAACTCTGTTTCTGCCTCTCTTTCTAGGATAAAGTTAAGCAGAGTGTCATGCAGGATGAATCTCTGGATTTGAAGTCAGAACCTTGGTACTAACAGTGTCACTACTGTGGAGTTAGGGGTGGACAAACCACGTGTCTTCTCTAGTCTCACATACTTCATTGCTGAACTTTGGCCTTATGGAATTGATCTCTTTGAAGATCTAAAATGAATGATGCTAGGGTAAACAGAGACAGAGACCATGATGCCTGAGAGAGGAAGAGAGAGATGTATGCATGTAAACATTTGGACTGAAAACACTTCTTAGTTTATGGCAAACAGGCAGATCTCAAGAATAACCTTTATAAATTTTATCTCAATCTGTTTTGATGCTCTTGTTACACAGTTCCTGTTTTAAAATTGACCCTGTCACTCTTTCTCCCTTGACATATGAGTTTCTGTGTACCCTTATCTTCTCCCTTTGTTGGGTAGCAGTTAAGAAGCTGGGCACCAGGTGTCTTTCTCGAATTCTTCCAAAATCATAATGGCAGAAGTATCATTATGTCTACATGGCTGAATACCATACAGCTCTGTTTGTCATGTGATTCTACTATCGCTTCTGTAGAGGTGATTAGATTATAGATTCACCGACTCAAGAAGAGCCAATCAGAATCTTTCCAACTGGAAATTGGAACCAAGAGATATTCATTTTATTCTCTTAGAATGTGATTAGAATGAAGAAATATGGAATGGCCAACTGTGTAGAGAGAGAAAAAAATTTGCTAATGTAATTAGAGGAGTGGAGAAAGTGACCATGTAGTCTCAGAGGGTAAAAGAAAGGTGGTGAATGATAGATCCTAATTGTAACCTGGCTGGATACTTACACTTGAATCTTTTTAATATAGTTCCTCCTTTATTTTCAATTGTTTTGCTGAGATTGTGAACTTTAACTTTTTAACAAAGTACTTCCATTAAGACAGTAGTGAACCCAGGTGATAACCCTCCAAAAGTTTCTCTCACCCCCACCAATCAGTGCTGCAGAATTCTGCCCTCAAGTGGGCTTAACTTTGGTCTAGTGTGTTCATGTATGTTTGTCTCTGTGTATGCATGTGGTTTTGTATGTTTGTATTCATCCAAGGCAGTAACTCAACACACACCTCATGAGTATCTTCTTCTACAGTCTAGGTACCATGCACGGCAAGGGGATGCAATAAAGAATAAAGAGAACTTCCTGTTCAAAGAACCTAGGGAGAAGGTAACAAAATAGATAATTTTTCAACAAATTTTATAAGGGCAGTACTGGTGTTTTGGGAGAAGCTGTCAGAAGCATCAGGGACATTGAGAAGAGAGAAAGCTTTCTGGAAGAGATAATGCCTGAGTTGAATCTTAAAGGATAATTTGGAGTTTCCCAAGTCAAGAAGGGTTACAACTGTTTTAGGAGAAAGTATAGCTTGGCAAGAACTTGGAGGCAAGAAACAGCATGATGTGAAAGAGGAATTCTTAGTTGCTGGGGTTCTGGTACATGAAGGCAAGTCAAGAGTAAGAGGGATAAAGCCACAGGGATGAGCACAGGAGCCTTGTACATCGTATTAAGAATCTTGGGCTTTAACCTGAATGATCAGAGATTTACATACAGGTAAGTGAGGAGGTGATATTTAAGATGAGATCTGAATGACGGGAAAGAGCAAAACTAGTTAAGGTTCATCCAGGCAGCGGGAATGGTCAGTGGACAAGCACTGGAGCCTGGGGATCAGGTTTCCAGTTGGGATGACCAGATGAAAGGAGTTGTCACCAGCTGAGCTGCATGGCACTGGAAGATGTGCAGGAGGAGACTCTGGAAATCTGTCTTAGATGTGTTGGGTGGTCCAGGTGCCCTGGAAGCAAAAGGTTTACCAGGAACTGCTCTTAAGGTCAACACCAGTAGAAGTGAAGGAAAGGAAAAAGGAAGAGGCAGAATTTGGTGGAGGGAGAACACAGCCTCAGCAGTCACCTCATCTGGCCCTGCAAGTTCTGAAGAGAGGAGGAACCTTCAGCTCCATCTCAAGTTGGGATGGGAGAGCCAGGCCTTTATGACTTTGGTGTACATCATTGGTATCATTGAGTGTATGTTACCCCCAAGTCTGTGTCATCATGGGTAAGGTAGATGTCTTTAGGTGAAGTGCCATCATCACTGGTGATGATGTCCCTGGTGGCTGAGATCCTTTTGCTAGAAGCATGTCCAGAAGCTGGAGTCATAAGCTCTTTATTTCCCAAGGGGGATCTGGACCATGCACATGGGATCACCATGTTGGAGTTGAGGTACTTGTGTATCACTCTGGTAGAGATGTCCTGGCACAGTTGGATTATGAGCCTGAAGCTGATGCAACAAGACTGGTGAGAGATAGGGAAGCAATTTACACTGGTGGTGAGAGAATGCATGACCTTTTAAGGGTCTTTGAGAATCTGAAGAAAACTAGAAATTCTCCTCCCCAGAAATATGTGCAGAAATATATACATGGACTTTCTGAAGTTTTGCCTTCTGGCTCTGTTTTGATTTCACTCAACAATACTCTGACCTTGAGCAACATTAGGTAATATTTTAATTCATTTGATTAACTGATTAGTTTCTAGGAGCATCCACAAAATATCAGGACCTCTCTGTTATTCCACTGTATACCATATAAACTTAACCACATATACCATTCTACAGAGGAGAAAACTGAATTTAAAAGAACTCATCCAGGGGCAGCAGAGGACAAACTCACTTTTGTCATTACAGGACAAAGCTAGAGTTGAAGCACATGTCATCATGACTGGCAGAGTTGCACTCCATTTCTGAGCTCTGTAGTGGCGTCTGTATGCTCTCACGTTGACCCTATTAGGGCAACAAATGGTTCTTGCCGAGAGGGGAGGAAAGGGGTCCCAGCACCAGTCAAGGAGGTTTATGGATGCCAGCATACAGCAGTTGTCAGTGATGTAGAGTACGCTGGCATCAGAGTATTGTTGGCATCAGGCAGACAGCTTCAGAGCTGGAGCTGACCAAGGGCGTCCCAATGCTCTTAGGGATCCCCCACTCTGTCCCTGGTGAGGGGTGATGGGCTACCTCAAATATTTTTCTCTTGGTGTCATCACGGAAAATAGAAGGCCCGCATTGTGTTCTCAAGTTAATTGGCTTGTCGTGTTCTATTTTACTTGAGATAAATGTCACATGACCATCATTAATTCTGCCTATCTACTTTTACCATCTTCTTACATACTAGTTAAAGAGAACTCAGTTAGCAAGGTCATTGTAAAATCGTCATCAGAAAGTTAACGAGTCAAATGAACTTTCTATGGCAAACAATTTCTGTGTTTATCTGAGAATCTTTTACAATAAACATTCTGACCATCTAGTTTCTTATGGTAAATTTTTTCAATGCCTTGGACCTATTGAAATGAACTTTCACTATTGCAGAAACTTCTCTAAACTTTTTAAATTAGAGGACATAGAAACTCAACTTTATGGTGACAAAATAGAGAATATAGATTCAGCTTAAACTCTGTGGTACATGCACAAATGTCTATTAATCTTTTCCCTTATCTTTCCAAACAAAGGCAAGCTGCTAATCCAGTGTGTTGTATTTGTGAAATCACGTGTGACAGTGGTTTCTTAAAACGAGCCTTACAAGTGATTTCCAGGGCTCCCGCTTAGAAAAAGACAGTGGCCCTCTGATCTTTAATTTTAATTAAGACTGAATCAAAGCTACGTGGGTGTTAATGAGAATTGCTTTCCACAGTGGCTTTAGTTTAAAACCCTCATTACAACAGAACCACTGTTCTAACTAGCATCTTTTTATGCTCCACTTTCCCTGGGGCTGTGGAATATCCCTGCTATGATCTGAATATTGGTGTCCCCACCAAACTTCATATGTCAGAACCTAATAACGAATGATATAGTATGAAGAGGTGTGGCCTTTTGGGAAATTATTAATCATGAGGGCTCTACCCTAAGGCATGGGATTAGTGCCCTAATAAGAGGCTAGTAGGAGCTGTCTTGCCCACTCTTCCCTGTGAAGTTGAAGAGGGCACCATCTCTGGGGAAAGAGTCCTCACCAACACCAAACCTGCTGGTGCCTTATTGTGAACCTCCTAGCTATCAAAACTATGAGAAGTAAATTTCTGTTATTTATAAATTACCCAGTCTCAGGTATTTTGTTTTAGCAATAGGAATGGACTAAGACAATCCCCATGAAAAGTATAAACTACTTTTTATGTCAATAACACAAGTGTCAATAATACAAAATGATTCATCCTTTTCAGCATTACCTTGGGGTTTTAGGAAGTCATTGTAAGTTCATTTGTGGCTATGAGGTAGTGAAAACAGGACCTGGTTGCTTGTTCAAATATGCATTAATTGGTTATGAATACTATGACTTTTTGGAAAATGCTCAATATACGGTACTCCAAGTTCCAAAAGTTCTTATCTAATTCGTCATATCATTACAACAATGAAGCAAGGTTAGGACTTCACTGGTGGCTAAGAAGGACCAGGTTCCTTCATTTTCTATCCACTTACTAATACAGAGACTCCAAAATCTATTCTCTTAATCACCCTGTGATACAATTTTATACATCAGCAACTCCTTATGAATGAATCGGTCCATCTTTCTGTTTCATAAGACCTGCACTATCCCTTAAGACTGTGTCAGCGCATCCACTTATCTAGTCTACCGACCCATTTTATAGATAAGTAAGGCTCAGTTTTTCTTGAAATTCCAATTGCAAATAATTTGAAATGAATTTAGAAAATTTACCTGTCTTTGTTTCAGCCTGTTTTTTGATGCTTATGTTCATGTCATCAATGAGAAATAAGTGCTTAGAACTTCAAAACTATCCAAGTACTATGGGTTCTGGTGAACATTTTAAATTGGGTCTCCTGTGGTCAGAAACCCAGCATCTCATATGGGATCAGAGTGCAGAGGTGACCAGTTCAACTGCAGAATCTCATTTCTTGATGTCAGTTATGTGCAAGAGATGCCTGTTTTTTAATCCATGGTACCCTTGGGAATTTTCTAAGTGCAACCTGTGACTTAGATCTCAGGCATATATCTCTGCCATTATTTCTTCTCTAAAAAGTAGGGAATCAGAGGCTGATGAAGCCCTGTGACTCTGAGGCATTTGTTGTAACTGTACAGGAAAGACACACACACACACACACACACACAGCATACAACCAAAGTTCCTTCCTGGAGACAGATAGGAAACCTGGAAAATATAAACTGGGGTTGCAACCCAGCACTTGGGGGTTGGCCTGCTGTTCTGAGCCTTGATCCAGGAAAGAGTCTCACATCCTTCATCTGGGAGTAAGCTCTAATGCTGTACAGGGGGAGATTGGAAGCAAATCACATGTGTTTCCATTCACCCAAGGGTGAAATTGATTGCTTTTAACTGAAGATTCAGCAGCTCCAGCACAAGCTCTCAAATATGCTTTTAACGAAGGGTCTGAGCATTCAGAGATTCAATCATGTGGTTTAGGGTTTAGTGTGGATGGGGGGGACTGGGGAGGAGGTAGTTCCCTGAGGATAACTCACTGCTACTTCCATTCTGAACCAAAGACTTCTTTGGACTTGAACAACCCTCACATTTGAGACACATAGTCCCTGTTCTATAATTTCTAAATAACTGAGAGTCTCCAGTTGGTCCAATATTAGAAATTCAAATGGCCAGAGACCATGCAGGTGGCATAAGTAAAAGGAAGCCAGTCCTATGTAAAGGAAGAGTCAACAGGCTTTCTGCCTAGTTGGAGAATATATGTTCAGTCACAAGGCAGCTGGTATTTGCCTCTAACTGATGGGTACTAATTTGTGTCAATGAGCCTAGAATTGCCAGGACCTTTAATTTTTAAAGAAATCTAAACTTGAGTGTGAAATCTATAAAATTTTAAATCCTGGCTAAATGAAAAAGTGCCTGTCAATGTTTAATGTCAGTCTCACTGTTCAGTTTGGGTTTCCTGGGAAGCCGATTGTGAGATGGAAAATAGGGTGCAGGAAGTTTACTAGGGAGTGTTCCTGGGATCCCTTCCTGTGGAAGGGAAAGAAGGATCGAGCACAAGGGCAAGTCAAATGGTGAAGTGGTCTCATCAAACCTGACTTCACGGACTTCCTCACTGAAACTGGGGGGACCCATAAGAGTTGTTGCCCTTTTGTGGTGAGGAAGCAGGCCTTTATCTGCTCACATTAACGATGTGTTGGATCAGGCTGCCCTTTTGGTGGGCAATTCCTAAATAAGGGCACTTGCCAGAAAGGGCTGCAGACTGAGTTGAGAGCCCCTGGGGCAATAAGCTCACCAGTGGTGATGAGGATCTTGGTGGAGCCCCACAGTGTCTACTATGCAGATTCACTTGTACTGCTCAAATTCACTTTGTGTAAGTTCCGGGATCAACGACTCTGGGATTTGGAGTATCTTCTCCTTGTGAGTCTCAGGGCCTCTTTTTCCATAACTGCTCTTAACGCTAATACCCTTTATTTTTCTCTATTGACCATTCTAGATTCTCCTCATTCTTAGCTAGGAACTCTGCTGGTCCAGGTAGTTTACCTGGGCTTGGGACGTGGACCACTATCTTGAGGGTCAGAGCCTGCTGGGGCAAGCCCAAAATGCCTATAGTTAGTTCCTTGCTGGAGGTTCCGGCACGCTTTGTTATATTTTTAGTATGTAACCAAGGTCATGACTTGGCTGTGTTATGGTTAGTGTGTTGTCAAGGTCATAAACACTCTGATTCAGCGTTTGTACTCAAGATCATAAACATTTGCTTGTGAGCATGTGCCCGCTAATGTAACCTGTTGGCAGTGTGCCTTCTTTGTCTAGCTTCCATATTAAAAAAGCCTATAGAAAGGACTTGGGGGCCCCTAATGGAACTGGCTGGGGGCTGAAGCTGGAGCTGAGGGCTGGTTAGGGAATATTACCACCCGAATAAAGCATGTCCACAATCCCAACTGTATCTTGCATTTTCCTCCACCTGCTGGGATTCTGAATCTATTTCCCGGGTCTGAGCTCTGACCTGACAGAGCTCTTGGTCACTATCCCCTTCTTAGAATCAAGTGCGTTATGACTGATGTACTGGTCCATTTGCCATCAAGGCTGGGCAAGCTAGTACTGAAAAGAACCCATGTGGTTTGCAGGGTGTTGTGCATACTCCTCCCTGCCGTTGTGTAATAACTGTCCCACCAACTGACAAGCAGGGTCCTACAAGGATGTTGACTCTCCTTGCCTGTTTATTTCCTGGGCACAAAAGCCCAAAGTAGCCAGTGGCTGTTGCAACTTGTGGTCCAAGAGTCATGCTTCCTGATGGAAATATTTTCCCTCTGAGGAAAAGGCACCAAATAACCTAGAACTACAGAGATGGAAAGCAAGCATTTCCCAAGTTGGGTCCTTGGGAGTGATGGTAAAAGGGTCACTCATTCCTGTTTCTTCCCCTTGATTCTTGTATTCATTCTTCCTTTTAGGACCCAGCATCATATATAAGGCATTGATTTAAAATGTACAGTAAATCCTGGAGGATGGTGCTCTTTCCTTATCCAGAATCATCTCTGACTTGGTGCTTCAGTTTGACCTTAAATAGCCCATCCCTCCACATTCAGGATCACAGCTTCTGAGGATATGGTATTGAATATCCTCAATGAGAAGATCTTATGTATCACTTCCACCTATAATGAAATGCTGATAGGCCACCTGATCACATAATGGGGGGAACCTAGCTGACGATGGGTGTTTCTGGCTGTATGTTCCCTTGATGATTCTGGTCAAGCTTCCACTTCTATCATGGTCTAATAGCTTGCAAGGAGCTATTTTACAAACAGTGCACAATTCTCTTGTCCCAAAGTGAGAAGAGTCTAAATTAGGATTCTTCTATTAGAGCTTGCATAACCTTTATGTGGCATATTTTCCCACCATAGATATCTCTGATACCATAGGTGTTATTGGGTTTTACGGCCAAAGTGGCAGGACATTGTAACTGGATCTGCTACAGAGTCCGTTCTTCTAGGCACCACTCAAAGCTGACAACTTTTTGTATATGTGGACTGGAACACATTTTCAGGTGTGGAGTATGTTGTCTCTAAAACCTGAAGAGGCCTTCCAGGTTTCTTGCTTCCTTCTTTGTAAAAAGTGTTGTCTAATGCAGTGATTTATCTTTTATTTTGGAGAAAGTATCCTGGCATACTCTAATCCACTAGGCTGCTAAAATTTTACTTAGGTTTTGGGCTCTGGATCTTTGTAAACTTTGTCTCCCACTCTCTAGAGTTTATGTGCCTTACCAAATGTACTTGTTATTTCTTGCTCATCTAGTCAAATTTGCATGACATCATCAAAGGAGTGTAACACTGAAATGTTCAAGATGTATAGACAGATCTTTCAGACTATGCTGTGATAGGAATAATAGCTAACGTATTCTGGTCTCAGGATGGGTCATGTGTACTCTTGTCTGTTCTAAGTATGTGTGAAGTGCTTTAGATCCCCTTTTCTGATGGAAAAGCACTCTTTTGCTAGATAAATGATTATGGTCAGTGTACACGAGGCCATGACAGTCTGTTCCAGAAAAGTAGCTGCTCAGATTTAGACCATTACTTGATCAAATCACACTCTGGGATTTGTCTGGTATTTGTCGTGTCTAGATCTGTAAATTAAATGGGGAGGTTTAATGGGGAATACCAATCCTGCATCTTTCATGTCTTTAAGTGTGCTGCTAATCTCTGCCACTCCTCAGAATCAAAATGTTTTTGATTTACTATCTTAGGTTAGAATGGGGATCAGTTTTAGAGTCTTATCAAGATTTCTCTGTGTGCCAGCTCTTACCCCACAGACTAAGAAACCAACATGGGGTTTTGCTACTTGCCCTATCTGTCTATTGAAATTAATCAACAGAAGTCTGTGAAAATGATCATTAGGTCCATGTGTGACTGCAGAGGCCAATAGTAAGCCATATCTAGGCCAGGAACCCATTTATTTCTCACCTCTACATGTTTTCACTCTACAGAGGATCTGTATTAGTGCTCCAAGTCTCTGAGTGTTAGTATTAGTGAGTATCACCTGGGGACCTGCATCTGTCAGTCCTCAAGATGTTTGGGTGTGCCCTTTCTCAGTTGTAATCACATTAGCATGTGGCCATTGGGACCTGTTGTGGAAGGACTAAGTGAATCATTACTGTGTATGCTGGGCATGGCGTTGCAGGCTATGTTCTCTTGATGACCCAGCTTCACCTTCACTTAATGGACTAAACCTGAAAACTAGTGCATATTCAGAAATTGGGCAAGGACTCACAACTTTTTAGTGAAGTAACTACTCTCAGCCTCCTGATCATCAGTGCTTGATTTATTCTTACTGTTCCCTATAATAGTTTCTTATTACTGCTATAACAAGTGACTACACATAGAGGCTGAAAACAGCAGTTATTTTCTCACAGTTCCAGGGATCAGAAGTCTCATATGTGTCTTATGGGGCTAAAAATCAAGGTGGCAGCATAACGTCCATTCTACTTGAAACTCTAGCAGAGACTCTGTTCCTTGTCTTTTCCAGCTTCTAGATCCTGCACACATTCCATGGCTCATGGCCGTGTCTCCATGTCCTTGGCTCTGGCCCTTTCCCCCTTCGTCACAACTCCCTCCCTCCCTCTCTCTAACTCACTTTCCTCTACCTCATAAGGACTTTTGAGGTTAAATCCTTAACTTAATCACAAAGTCCATTTTACCATGTAAGGTGACATCTTCATAGGTTGTAGGCATGAGGACATGGACGTTTGTGGTGGTGGGTAGGGTTATTCTGCCTACCCTCATACCTATCTGAGCAACTTCCATTCATCTTGTTCCTCGGAACAGTATCTATTAAGCGTCTTCAAAACTTTAGTTCAGATGTTCCTGGCTACTGTGACCTTGGCCCTATGGATAATTGTATCCACCTGGCTTTCGATGGTTAAGTGCTGCCACCTGCCTCTGTTGTGGCAGAAATGATTCCTAACATCAATTCTGACCCAAAAAAAGGATCAAATAGTATTTGCTAAATTTTGCCCTATACAGGTGAATAAATGAATGAGACAAAAGTGTGAATTTATATTGAGTCCCAAATTCAAGTCCCGCTACTCCTCAAAAAAATTCAGATCCACTTCCCTGATTTTCTTGGAGATATCATCTGAATAACGTAGTTCAAAAGTGATGGTAGTAGGAGAAGAAGCTACTGCTATGGGGGCAGTGAACATACGTAAGTTTATACACACAGCTGATCATAGGTATTAAAAATGAGAATGATATGCCAGGCTGCCTTCTTTCCTAATCTCATGCATATACCTAATCCAAAGGTTAAACCTGGGATTCCTTGATGAAAAGTGACTCACAGTAGCAATTTTGGGAAAACAACTTCTTAAAAATTTCCAAAGTTTAAATAAACCAATCAGATCATAGTATCTATCCCTATGATCTTTAAGGCAAAACTGTCAAGATTTTATTTTTTCCCAGTAGTGTGAGTAGCTCAGCTATGTGTCTAGCATGTACTGGGTCAGAGATAGAAATCAACATACAATAATTTATCCTTTCCTCCCAAACTTGCCCCATAACCTTGACTTGTGCCTTTGAGTTGAACTGCTAGCAAAGCTCAGGGAACAGGCCAGAGCCTTCAGAATCATTGTCTAACTGAAGAAAGGAATGAAAAACTCCATCTAGGGAAATGTAGAGGCTTACACTTTTGCTCAGGTGGGAGTGAGCTTGATTGTAAGTCAGTTCATGGGAATTCCTTTTTGTAATTTATAATTTTTTTGGCTTATGAGTATCAAAGGCAAAGTTGTTTGTCAGTTTATTTCTGTATTTAATATGCAAACATCTAATAATAGCAGGTGAATCACCACTTTGATTTTCATTCTCTTACAGTGGAATTAACATGACTAAGATTTCCTTTGTTTGAGTTGTTAAGTAAAATTAATGACCCCAAATGACTTATGGGCAGTTCTAAAATTAATTTTTTATTTGTATAATGTTATAATAGCTTGTATATTTCACAGAGTCCTGGCAGGTAGATTTTGTCTCTTCAATACTCCTCTATATTATTTTAGAACCTTCTTTCTCTATCTTTCAAATTAAGACCATGGGAAAATGTTTTCCCATATTAATATAGCAAAATATAAATGCATATATTTAAAAGTAGAAAATATTATTAATGATAAAAGTTATAAATGATTGAACACGTATTTTTGAGGTTGAAAGGAAGACAGAATTTTCTGGATTTTTCTATCTATGCAATTAATTTTCCCCTCATTGATTTGACTCTATTCCAAACACTCTAAAAGAGCTGGTAACTGTAAAGATAAATAAGACATAGTCCCTGACCTTAATTAATTCAGCTAGTAATAATCAAAACCTTAAAAATAATGGTAGGGACAACTGCCATGTGATTAACCTACTTTGTTCTAAGAGCTTTATGTGAAAGTCTTATTTAGTCTGTCCTTGACTCCCTTATGTACATGTGTCCCGCCTTCTGTTTTAACCAGCTCTGATCCCATGCTTCATCCTCAATTTCCTTGAAGTTCTATCTCTTTGCAGCACTCACTAGGAAAACCCTTGTTAAGTTCCACACCCTCCTTACTCCTGGCCTGCACGTATGCAGCTCCATGTGGCTTGTCACAACCAAGCTTATCTATCTCTATTTAAATTCATGGACACGAACTGAAGGGACTACTGGATGCTGCCAGATCATCATGCCATTGTTTCCCTAATCCCTTGATTCTCCTGGAAAATAATTGCATACCAACTCTTCTCTCCTCTAACTTCCAGAACCTTCTCTCCCAAATTGCTTTACCTGATGGCAGAGAAAATAGATGCAGTCAGAAGACAAATTCCACAAACTCCCTACATGAAATTAATCTAGCTCCAGGCCTCTTCCAGGATACTCTTGAGTTACTGTGCAGGAACCATTCCTGTTCCCAGCTAAGGGGAAGCCCTGCACTTGAACACTGGATGTAATCTGTGTTACCCATACGAGAACTTCCATATAGCAGTTGTCTGATTTCTCTGCTGCCTCATGCAGGTTCCTCGTTATTGAATCAGCCCTTTGGCATACAACTATGTTATTATTTCTGTGCAGTGGTGTGACAAGCTACTGATCCATTTCTCTGTACATTTATAATAAAAATCCTTTGAAAGAGTTGTCTATAATATGTTTGGAACTTCCACCTTGATTTTCTCCTAAAAACACTCCAGTGAGATTTTACTCCACAACCCCATCAAAATTGCTCTGGCACACATAGTAGGTATTCAGTAAATGTCCCTTGAATCACTTTATACACACACACACACACGCACACACACACACACACACACACACAACACACACGTCCCACAAAACACTGAGGCAAATATTAAGATACTGGTATGTACTCTGGTCAAGGTCCTTGTGACCTAGAGAGCATTTTCATCCAGCAGGATCCTTTCTCATCTTCCTTGGCCTTTCTTTACAAAGTGAACATGCTGTGTTTCTTGACCTTCAGAACACTGTACTCTTACCATCATCTCACCCCCTCACACTCATTTCTTTGGTTATTTCATCCAGAACTAGTGCTTTAAATGACATTTGTATGTTGACAACTTCCAAATATTTATCTCTGGTCTAGATTTCCCCCTTAGCTTTCTAATCTCAAATATCCACCTACATGCTCAACATTTCACTTGCATGTTTACTAAGAACGTCCACAAACACATTCCTGACCTTTTCCCCTAATCCCTTTCCATCTTTGAATTTCCCTGTATGAGTAGAACCCACTGTAGGGGCACAGGGAAATCTTCCCTTTACCCTCTAAGGTTACCCTCTAAGAAGCTGACAAAGACAGATTAATTGGAGAAAAGACACATAGATGTATTATGTTCATGGAGGCAATCACATGACTCAAACTTATATACCTTATTCAATAGAGAAGGGGGAGAATAGAGAATGTAGATAATTTTTAGGGCAATAATAAGTGATTTGGAGGAAACCATTGGGCTTGGAGAAATCATAGTGGCCTGGGTTAAAGTTTGTTTGGCCCTCGGAAAATGGATTGTTAATGAATTTTTATGGGACTGCATTAGATGACTGTTGTGACAGGAGTATCCAGGTGTACTGACAGACTGTGGTGTTTCTTCCTATGAGGAGTTTAGTCTTTGGTTAATGAAATTTCAGCTTGAAGACTGAAGGCAATTGTGTTTCCTTTGGCAGAGCTAATCAGGTAAATAAGGAAACTTTACAGAAAGTTTCTGTCTGTGCTGAGATGGGGAGAGACAAAGGTCAGAGGGACCTCAATTCATAGGTAGGGTCTAAAACTTCTTGGTATGTCAAAGCATCTAAGTCCTAACAGCACCTTCACCTCCATTGAGTTACTGAAATTAAAAACAAAACAAAACAAAACAAAAACACAACTAAGTGTGAACCTTGATTCCTATTTTTCTCACACTCCAGTCTAATCCATTGGCAAACTCTGATGACTTTCCTTGAAATATATCCAATATGTGCCTTTTTTTTAACCACCTTCATTGTTACCATTTGGTCCAAGCTACTATTATCTCACCTAGCCTCCAGGGACCCCTGTGTGTAAAGTTACCCTATTCTCAGTACATATTGAGGACTTTTACCTCCCTTCCCGGCTTTATTCATCCCCAAAACACTTGCCACCATGTGACATGCAACTCTTATCTTGACTCATCTCTTTCATTAGAATGCAGTTAAGCTTCGTGAGAGCAAGGATTTTACCTGGTTTGTTTGAATATTTGTATCCTCGGTGCTTCTGTACTCATAGTAAATATTCAATAAATATTAGTTGAATGAATTAATAAATCATCACAAGGACACTGTGAGGTTGGTAAGAAGGTTCCCATTTTAGAAATAAGGAAACCAGCCAGGGCTCTGAAAGTCCAAGTCATCTGCTGAAGATCGTGGACATAGGAAGTGGTTTGGAATGTAGACTGAGGTTCCTTTCACTTCCAAGTCCTTAAACAGCAAACCATTCTGGATTATAGTCCATACTTTTCCCTTGGAACTCAATATTATTTCTTTAAAGAAAGTCTTCAACACAAAGTTTTTGATCGTCCCCATAAGCTCTGATGGCAGCTTCTTTCAGAGCCCCTGACCTCTATCTAATCAGGGCTCAGGTACTGGATCTATTCTGCTGGGCCTTTATGCTGCCTTGCAATTTTGGAATTATCATGTTAGCAAAGTGACTCTTCACCATCTTGAATTCACCTGGTCTAAATCTAGAATCAGGAAACCCAGGAAGCCACAGAGAAGCAAAAGTAGATATTTAAAAATCTAGATTCTAATTACCTGCCATTTAGTTACAGGATAGTTTTTATTCCACTTAATTACCCTTCCTTCAGATACAGATTTTTAAATTCTTACATTCACTCTCCTAATAATTATCATTTCTATGCAATTTCTATGGGCAAGGGGCCTATTTCAGGTACTCAGTGAATAAAACTGACACATCTCCTGACCTCAAGGAGCTTGCATTCTAGTGAGGGGAGGGAAGATAATAGATAATACCCAATAATATATTAATATGTCAGGTGGTGAAAAGTTCTGTGAAGACAAATAAAGCAGGAAAGGGGGTTAGCAAATGACCAATGGTGCTCTTTTGACTAAGGGTATAAAGGAAACTATGAGATATGGGATATTTTCATCATCATCATTATTATTCACCCTTGCAATACTAGCACTTAGAAAAAAAATGGCACAATGTAAATGGTATGTGAATGTCATATGTCATGAGAATGTGTGAATGAATGAATGATGGTGAAGTAAAGAACCCAATTAGGAGGTTATGCAGCAATGCAGTGATTGATAACTGATGGCGGCTACACATAAAGAAGTTTGAAGATGGAGAGAAGAGATCATAGTCTGGATATATATTTAAGGGACATAACTAATTACAGTAGCTGGAAGATTGGATATGGAGTGCAAGGTTATTGAAGGAGAGAAGTCAAGGATGGGGTCAGACCATTGAGTAACTAGAATAGAGTAGCCATCAAGTCTGAGAGTATGGCAGGTTTAGTGGTCAAAATGAAGTTTCTTTGGGAGCTAAGTCAAGTCTCTGTTTCTCTGTGTCTCTCTCATAGTTTCCTGAAGTACCTAAAGCCAAGCACTGCTGTGTATCCAAGGAAAACCATTCAGAGTCATTCTACTGTGGAAAACATCCATACTGGTTCCACTTCTCTTTCCCTTGGCCAGACACAGAGGCATCCTGTGTTGATGGCTGCCTTTTTTATTCCCGGAATACGAGAAGCATAGCCAGGGAAGGCTTTTTCCTTCAAATTCATCATAGAGACTTTAAGAAAGTGAAAGATGACTGAAGAGAACAAAACAGGGAGAAATTGTTTGTTGTATGGTTCTGATGATGACAACAGCTTGAACCGATTAGCTGGCTATTATGTATTCCAGTGCATGACTTGTCACAGCAGTCAGATCTGAGGAGCACATCACAATTCCATTCAGAATAGCCTCTTGCAGGCAAACCTGACCTCAAAAGGTTTAATCAAGTCTTGTAGTTTGAGACAAAACACACACACACACACAATCATCAAGTGATAAAAAAATATGGCATAAAGATATTTAGTAAAGAGTTTCTGAATTATAATGACATAACAGAAGAGATAACTCGGGTGCAAGTTAAGGCAGAGACACCCATGAAATTAAAGGGGAAAAAATGATGCAGTGGTATTTTTTTTTAAGACTTTCAAGGTCCGGTACATAATTTCACTTTTCTAAAGTAAAGTTTGCAAGATCCTTTCCAGCAAATGTAGGGCAATAAAACATGTGGGAAGGAGACAGAACTCTGCAAAGTTTCATAGTATTGTAGTTAATTCTCCTTTTACTCTGCTCTAAATATAATCTTGCTCATTTGCATGCCAATCCCAGAATGCTTTGTAATTTCACAATTTCTGGCTAGTGGTCTCAGCGTTTATGCTTTAAGAACAAAGCAAAATGTTTAGGGCGTGCCTTTGGCCCAGTCTTTTCTTTCTTTTCCCCCTGTGTATTGCAAAAGAGTGCAGGGAGGTGACCTTGCTTGGCATTCATCCTCCTTGCTGGAGTATCACAGAAATCAAGTGCCAACTGCCATGGACTTTTCCTGTTAAGACACATTAGTCCAGTTACCCATGAGTTACCAGGAGCTTGGATTAATTCATCAGAGAGGGAGTGTTTAAGGGGGGTTAGAGTGCCCTTTGATTATGTGTCCAGGCTGGCTCATTTCAGGTTTGTAGAAAGCCCACCCTGTTGCATTCTGTCCCCTCCTTCTGTGGATGCCTTATATAGCTTCTCTACAGTATGTGAGCCTTCAACCTAATGATAAGATGTCCACAAGTGTGGTCAGAGGCCTGACTTCAGAAGTGTGAATTTAAGATCCCTAACACAGACTTGGCATTTGCAGAATTTCCATTTAGTAGGATATTAGGATTGACAGTTGGAGAGGGAGTGATAGGGGATTTTATAAACTTTGTATAGCAAGCCAATTTTTTGTTGTTATTTAAATTGTATGTTTGGGATTATTTTTCAGGAGATCATAAAAAGCTCCCGGTACACCCCAACCATCGCTAAGACCCCACCTATAGTGGTCTCTCCAAATGTTTCCCTTGACTGTTTCATTTTAGCACATAGCTAAAGAACAATATATCCCAGCACGGAAAGGCCGTGTTTTTGGTCCTATAATCTCAATCAACAATAAACTCAGAATTTTGAATAGTGCACACGGTTGCTGCTGAGCGGCAGCAGTAGTAGTTCCACTCACAAAATCAATGGCTGCAAATCAGAACATTGCCCAGGCTTCTGTCTCTGCACTACAGGTGTTTTCTACTTTATATCCACAGAGCACTAATGTTTTCTCTTCGGTTCTATGAGTAAGATTGTGTAGTTTTTTTTCTTTTTTTCTTTTTCTTTTTCTTTTAATATGGCTCAGAATATTTTTAAAATAGAGAATGGTTAATGAGATACTTTACCACTCAGCCCCTGAAAGCAAATAAATGCTTTACAGTTTCTCGGGATGTTTTTTCATAGTCTTGGGATACCAGTAGGGTGACCAGGCTGCATAAAGCCTGACCAGGTCTCTGCTTTCTAAGGGACTGCGTCTGCTGTTTACATACCCTGCGACTAGCAGAGGCGGCGCCCAGCCCTTCGCTCTAACAAAGACGACTGCCGCCACAGCCAGCCCGCGCGAGGATGGAGAGCGGGTTCCAGAAGGGAAGTCCGGTGCCATCGCCTTTCTGAAAAAAGGGTGGGGACGATGGAAAATCGGTCTAAGGGTTGTTGGAGGCGTTGGCGCGTGGAGGGGCTTGGCCCAGGAGGCCAGGGAGGGCGACGCTTGTACTTCTTACACCCGGGGCTGCAGCATCTCCGCCCGGAAAAGCCCCTCGCGCCCCCTGGTGGCTGCGGAACAGGCTGGCTCCGTTGCACTAGCCGGTGGGGGGAGGAAAAAAAAGGAAGAAAAAGAAAAAGTGGGTGAGGCAGATGCAAAGAGGAAAATCAATAGGGATAAGAGAGAAGAGGGAGGAGTCGCAGATCAGCCATTCTTGTCTTACGGGGTCCCAGCTGGCACCACAAAAGAAAAAAGACACAACAAAACCCGGGCGTGAACGCGAGTGGAGGAGGGTGTGTGTGGCGGGGGGGTCGGGGGTGAAAGGGGGACCAGGGAGATTTACTATTGTCTCTGGCAGCCACCGCGGGAGCCCGGGAGGGGGGCGGAGGCGAGAGGAGGCGGCGGCCGTGGCCAGCGCACCATTCGCTCCACCTGATCTCGGGGCGCTGTGCGCTGAGCAAGGCTCAGGCGAGCAGGAGCAGAAGGAGGGAGGGAGGCAGCTGCTGCAGCCACCACCGCCACCATGTCCTACCAAGGCAAGAAGAACATCCCGCGGATCACGGTGAGTCCAGGCGCGGGCGCCGCTGCCACCTCCTCCCGGGTTCACTTGCTGCCCGCTGCGCCGCGGGCGGGGCAGCTTGGTCCTGCCGGCTTCCCTGGCCGGGTCCCCGGGGAGAGAGCGGGGACCCGCGGTCCGGTGGTGGGGAGCGGCGGTCAGTCCAGCCGGCGCGGCGGGCGCCACACAGACCGAGCGACCCATGGATTTGGGGGAAACAAAACAAAGAGGAAACCCAAACAGCGGCGCAGAGAACTTTGGATTATTTGTCCTCTTTTCCCACTGCCCGTAGTTCCCGAGAGCGCAGGGGACACGGCTCTCCGTGGACTCCCTTTCCGCCTGGGGCTCCGTGCGTCCGCCCAGGTTGAGGAGTGTTGCTTGTTGAAGGATCCTTTTGGCCCGGCGGGGTGTGGAGAGTTGACACCTTTCCTTGGGGGTTCGGCAGCCTGACCGCGCCCCTCTCCTGGCTCCAGCCCCAGGGCTCTGGCCCCCATCGCCGCGAGGGTGGTGGGTGTCTGGACCACCAGTCGTCGCGTGTCCGCTTCTTGCCTGTATTCAGCCGGATTTATGTTTCAGAGTGTCATATTCGGGACCGGATAGATAACGTGGCTGCTGCGGGAATGATCAACTTTTTTCCCCTTCGATTCATTCTATATTTTTCATGCCATTTCTTACCCACATCCCAAGAAAGGATGAGTTTTTAGTGATTTTAGTTTGTGGTGGCAGGCACAGGCTGTGTACATGCCGTGTCCAACTGCCATTGTGTGCAGGACCTAGCCACCCGCGGCTGGCGGGTGTCAGATGTGCTGGGCGTGCACCTAGGGCAGGGTGGAGAAGGGATGTGCCATTATCAGGCAGAGAAGCCGCATCTTCAGCGGCGTCCAGCAAGTGCTCTTCTGAGCAAAATACTGCACCCCAACCTGGGATTCCTCCGTGATGTGCTGCAATGATGCCCCTGAATAGGAGGGCCATATGGCAGTCTGGGATGGGCGTTAAAACAATCAAAAAGCAAAATCCACTGACATTTGTTAGTTTAGTACTAAGCTGTATGGTTGTGCTTTGTCTATAGTGAATAGAATGGTGTGTGTGTGTGTGTGTGTGTGTGTGTGTGTCTGTGTGTAGTGGAGGAATGGGTGGCTACTCCATCTTTGCAGGGCGAACAAAGGAAGTGATAGACTGGCCCCTGGGAGGCTCTGCAGCTGCCCCAGAGCAGAGCTTTACCTGCCACCCCAGTTGATTTGCCAGGGTCCACCAGGTTTTGCTGTGGGTTGGAGTCTGTTTGCTCCACTTCTTATTCTTGGAACACCCTGTGTATTTGCAATTGCTATGCAGTACCTTACTCTCCACAAGCAGGAAGATGCCTCTCTTACCCCTACTGAGTACACTTTATTGTCAGCTAGCTATTTTCATTGCAGCATCATACCTTTTTCATGCACCTGAGCTTCCCTCCACACAAATACACCTCACCCCTGCAGGCTAGTCTCAAGAAACACTCCAAGGAGAAGAGATGAACTGGGTAGGGATCTTTTTACCTGGTAGAGGCTTTGGATTTAAGCAGGTCTTCCTGTGTCACTTTCCATTATCGAAGGAACATTGCTTTTACAGTGCAAAATATCTTTTCAGTGCTACAGCACAGAGCTGTAGAAGGTATCATACAAATTTTTAAAAAGTGATTGGATCCAGAGTTTTATTTTTATACTTATCTCTCTAACTCAGGAGATAGAACCACAGCTCTTGTGCTATTACATGCTGAAGGTATGCTGCATGTATATTCCACTTTATTTACATTTAGTATGTATTTGCCAATTTTCTTTTTGAGGACAGGCAAAGAATCAATTGGTTTTTTTCCTCCTGGTCTGAAACTGCAATGGTTCTTCTTGTGGACTCAATCTGTGACATGGCTTTGAGGGCCACGCCCATTCTTCTATGTATCATTTAAGATACTTTAAAGAAAGATGAAGAGATTTAACCTTGATAACTTGTTTTAGAAGCCCCAGGAAACGTGATTGTGCCCTAACCTCAGGACCAGGTTTGCAGTGGGTTCCCTTTTGTTTCGTTTGGATGATCTTCCCTGGGGTACATCCTTCATTTTCAGTGCAGCTCCCATCCTTTCTCTGCGTGTGGGGCGTGGTGCTGCATAGCAGCCTGTGCCTCGAAGCTGGGGCTGTGTCTCCAGCAGCTGTAACAGGAGTGGACAGTGGTTGGGAATTTCTCAAGCCAGGTTGCCTTACGTTCATTGTTCAAACCAGGGGCATGACAAGGAGGTATATGGTCAGAGCTGTTGGTCTTTGGGGATAAGGAACCTATTTGTAGATTTTTCTTATGCTTTGTTTGTATTTTCATGGGCAAGGATTCTATTGTAGAATAAAATGTTTTTGTATTTTCTGCATGTCTATATAAGATGATAATTACCTATATATTCTAAGGGTTGAGATACTTTCTTAAATATAGTTAAAAACATACAAATACAGACACAGAGCTATACATAAAGTGTGATTTAAGATCCAAATATAACATACATGCCTTACTGTCAACATCAGTATATTTAAAAAATGATAATGTTCTGCCATTTGAATTAGATTTCCTATGCCCTCCCTTTCTGTGTAAGGTGCCCCACCCAGAAACTGAAGTGTCACTATAATCTGAAGACTGAGGGGGGCAATCTTTCCTGACCCCGTCCCCTTTGCCTCCCTAGTCACCACCTTCTGCCACCATTTTTGGTCCAGAGTAGGATTTGTTTTGTCATTTGTTTTTTGTTTTTCTCCTTCCACCTATTTTTACTTCCTCCTGAGATTAAAACGTGCCCACTATCCTATGTTTATGGTTTCCTGGGTGCAGGGAGAGAAGAAAGATACAGTTCTCTGTCACTGGTGGAACTGGCTGGGCCTTTTCCTATGAGTAGCTCAGGCCTCTGATCTTCATTGTTCCTTCTCAGAGCACTTGTATGGATCATCTCTTCCACCTACACACTAGCCCTTGCTTCTCAATGTCAGAGATTGGCCATTCTGGGTGATTCATCCTATTGGGGCAATGAACTTGGTATATCTACTGTCTGGTACAGTGTTTGGCACACAGAGACCTAATAATTATCAGTTAAATGAATGAATGAATTAAAAATCACTTCTAATAATAATAGCAACTCATATCTATTGAATGTTTACAGGTGTTGTGTTATGTGCCTTACATGCATTGTCTCACTGAATCTTTGAATCAATACTGACAGTCACTATAGTTATCCCTGTTTTATAGATTAAAAACTTAGAAAATCTCTCTTACCTTTAGCGTTAAGTAAAAAATAAAGACAATATTTGGAAGGGTAGCCACCATATCAGTTCTACAGGGAGACAGTTTTGATAGTTACAGTCATTGTTTTCCTCTTATATAAGTTATAACTTGAAACTGACTGCAAGGGTGGGCACTTTAATTCCAGTGTTTTTTATGTGTTTTCTTATTAGAGACTCTGTAGGACATCATCTCATGGTTAAGGGAATTGAAATGTAGCTAGATGAAGTCAGTTATCCAGAGTCACAGTGAGAATTTTTAGACAGAGCTGGAGATCACACCCAGGGCTTGCCCAGTATCAAAGGTGAAGTTGCCCTGCTTCAACTGCTGCCTCCCAGACACCTGCAGATGAAATTTTTCAAAAGGTGTAGATTAAGAGCTCCAGAATTCCCTCTAGAGACAATGTACAGAGGACTGACTGTTTGCAACTACTAACTGGATGTCTATAAATACTGTCTTTTCAATAATACATTTCTATTGCATTCGAGGTTGTGTTGTTTGTGTCCATTATTTGGGAACTGCTGGAAGAAACATCCTTAGTTAGGAATTTCACCTGGAAAGTTCAGTCTGAGGTGTGCAGTCAGAGCTCTGATCTTACTTTAAAGTGTTATAGGTGCTATGAGATTTTTTTTTTTTTTTTTAACAAAAGAGAATTCTTATAAACTGGAGGAACACCCAGCTCTTTGAAGCTGATGAGTTGGGGACCTAAAACTAGACTAGAACCTAAAGAAGGGACCAGTGCAACCCCATCCTTGAATCTATACCTTCATTTTGCTTCTTGTCACTTAAGAATGGGAGAAAATATTAGAAGATTAAGGATTAGAGTTGGAGAGACTGAAAGAAGGAGTCACCCCAAACCAGCCCTATCCATGTAAGGCATCTAAGAAGGGAAATTCCAGAGTAAAAGACAGAAGAAAAACACCAAACACTGAGGAATGGAAAGCATCTTAGATATCTGATCATGGAAATCTTGGCCCAGGCCCTGCCTGGGGTGTTCATTGGTTGCTTGATATTTTGAGCAGGTATGCAATGATTGCCAACCAGGTTTTCCTCTTGCCCAATACTAGCAAAATGCCTTCAGTGTATAAAGAGCCCTGAACATTGGTAGCTGTGACTGAGCCAGCTGGGCACTTTGGAGAATTCTAGAGAAATAGATTACCTGAGAGAATTCAAGTTTATGTGGCAAAATCATCAGTTTATAAATAAAAAAAAAACCTCTTTATTATCTGCCTGCACTTTTGGGAGACTCAAATGAGGTAGTGACCTTGAGAGTGGTCTGTGAACCCGGATGTTTTTAAGGTAGTAAACACTGATTTATTTATAAAATCTCAACTTCTTTGGAATGTGGAAATTAATAAAAGACTTGGCAAAGGTCTGCTTTGGAAAGAAACTACTTGGGAAGCTTCTTTTTTAAAAGAAGTTTTCACAAACAAAAGTGAACATGATGTTATATAAAGTCTCCATTACTTTTTTTGCTTTGGTTATGTTACAGTGTTCTGCAGAACTCAGCTTGTCATTTTTGGCAAGCCACTAACCGCCATCGGTCCACCTTTGAACTTTGACCCAGGGACTCTTCCTGAACTCAAATACAGGACATTTTCCTAATTGAGTTGAACTGTATTGTTTTTCAGTCCCAATCGGCTTCCGTCCTAGAGTGACAGGTTATGGATATCCTTTCTAAGTAGTTATTCACAACAAGATTTTCAATTGTTTTTCCTTTGTCCTTTTTCCCCAGCTGGAAAAAAAAATTAATTTAAATAAAAGAACAAAAAATCCTTTATATCTCAGGGGACCCATGATTCTTTACCGACTGGCATATTTTATAGAACCATTTGTATCTGTTTATTACATTTGAAAATGGAAAAATGTATACAAAAGTAGGAATGTATCCCTAGGATGCAAATGTGTCTCTGTTTGTCTAAATCAGTGCTTTTCATTGAAAGGGGCTTGGAAATTTGGATATATCCTTGGCCCCTGAGTGGTGTTTTAATAGGAGATCTAAACTTGCCCCTAGTCACTCTCTCCTCAAATCTATGTGTAACTTTACCTTTTCTCCCTTTTTCCTTAGGCCAATGGGAAATGAATGAAAAGACTCTGGAAAACCCAGAGAAATAGGCTTCTCTGTTTTCAGACTCTGCTCCGAAGTCCTTCTTTTATCAATTCACACTCCATATACATCTATTTCAACAGTTGAAATAGAGTCCTAACCAAACCAAACTAAACTAGTTTAGTGGACTATGATGAACCTCTCTCCATCTGGCCTCTTTTGGTCCCAGTCCCTACATGGAGTCGAGCATACTTCACTTGAGGAACATTTCTTCTGTTAATTGGATTGCAGGGAGCTCAGTGGTTTGAAAGATGGAGCCAGGCACAACGGAGCTGTTACTAATATCTACCATTTATTGAGTGCCAAGCACAAACTATTGGGATTATTTAGTTCAACTCATACCAACTATGTAGATTATTTCATTTAACTCAAAACGATTCATATGCATAATGATGAGCCACCATTTTGCATTCTGGAGAGAAGCTCAGAGAGATTAAGTGACTTGTCTAAAGTCACACAGCTGAAAGAGCAAGATCCTAGGATCTGGGCTGGGGAGATAGCTCAGCTGGTAGAGTGCTTGCCTTGCAAGCACAAGGCCCTGAGTTTGATCCCCAGTACCACACACACACACACAAAAAAATCCTAAGATCTTCCCTCCAGAAGTGAGTTACATAGGCAAGAGAGCTCCATTTGCACAGGTGACTACTCCCTCCCTCCATCACCTCCAACTTTCCACAGCTGGTAGCACACAGATGTGGGCCACTGTTCACAGGAAGGAAGGAGTGAGAAAGGTCTGGCTGAACCTATCACATCACCGTTGGAACCACAACTGAGTGTATGTCCTCCTAACAGTGGTTCATGCATTGCTTCTGCCAGCTGTCTGTGTTAGTGTCTGGCTTTTGCCCAGGATCATGTATAAATGCAGGGTGGAAAAGCAGATGTTATTTTTCTGCCTTGCTTAAGTGTGGATCTGGGCCCAAGGCCCCTTCTCACTCTCTACCCTGTCCTTTTCCCAGACAGAGAAGGAGCCAGGCTCCCCCATTCCCATTCAGCCAAGCGGAGACACACCCAGCACTCTAAGCCAGATGGGGGAGCTCCACAACAGAATGATCCAGCAACCTTTTTGGGACATCTGGAATTCAAGGACACATTACTCTCTTTTTTTCTGAGAAAGACTAGACAATGAGATATGAGGATAAAATGAGATTTTATTTTTTATTTTATTTTGGCACTGGGTTTGAACCTAGGGGTGCTTAACCACTGAGCCACATCCCCAGCCTATAAAAAAATATTTCATTTACAGACAGGGTCTCTCTAAGTTGCTTTAGGATCTCACCAAGTTGCCGAGACTGCCTTTGAACTCACGATCCTCCTGCCTCAGCCTCTGAAGCCTCTGGGATTTCAGACATGTGCCACTGCACCTGGACCAGATTTTATTTTTTAAGAGAGTTGTCCCTGGGACTAGTAGAGCCAAAGCATCCTCATGCTTTATGATGCAGTGCAAGAGAACCGTGGAGGAGAGTATCAGCATGTTGTGGTCAGACACGCCCGCCCTTGCCTCTAATTGACTGGTGACTTTGGGAAAACCAGAATTATCCCTCTCAGCTTCTGCATAGATGGAGTTTGAACTAGGTGATCCCTGAGATCCTGGCCAGTTCAGATAAACCTATGAGCCAGCCCATCCTTGGTTGATTTCAGTTTCACAGAGGGAAGTTACAAGTCCTTTTCTGTGAGGCATGAGGGAGCTGGGAGGAAATGGATGAGAACTGCAGTTGTTGGCTTGGACTCAGCAGGACCAGCCAACATCTGTGTTGGATATAAGGGGCTTTGGTTGCTTTTTACCCTTAAAATCCCAGTCTTTTTCTCACTTAGGGAGTGGACTTAGCAGATTGTGCAGAAGAGAAACAGAATAATGATGATTGATAGGTCCTTTCCTTATCAGAGCTGTAGTTTTAAATAAAATGAGCATTATTAAAGTGAAGCCATGATTCATTTGTGGTCACAGACTGTCTTTCTTTTGCAGAAGGCTACCATTGATAAAGTCACAAAGGCGACAATTGCCCCAAATCTAGACCAGTCAAATAAGCAAACAAACAGAAAACAACTCTGAGTCTGTATATTCTTCCCAAGCTCTTTTCAGCTGCTCTTGCCAATCTTTTAAATATGATGGCTGCTATCCATGGAAATAACCTGCTTCCAAAGACCCAGTAATGCTGTGGGTGCCACACAAAGTTACCAACCAGAGGGAATCTCTTGCACTTAACTCTTTGCCTGGCACATATTAGGTCCTCTGTCAAAATCTGTCGAATGAATGGGTATATTTAACATTTACTTGTAGGAATAATTCCAAGGGAAAAGAACCTGAAAGTGCACACATTTGTTCTTGAACACCATCCTCCCTTTCATTGACAATTGTATAGAATATGAACTTTAAGACTTAAAATAAGGCCTACCTATAAGAAACTAGCATGAGATCACCAAGAGAAACATGGACAGCACTTTAGCAGAACAACCAAGTTATTATAATGCAGGTCCTGCCCTCGGCAGATGTGCCAGGAAGTCCATCCATCATTTGTTCTTTCTTCCCTACCCTCCTTTCATCTCTTTCTTCCAACTGTATCTGGGCTCTTTCTGAACTTCTTTCAGCAACCTACTTGGGTGCATATTGCTTGCAAACAGGCACATCATTTCTCTTACTACAGATAATATAAAGAAGTAATATAGACCTTTAAGTCTTCTTTCAAGTAGAAGAAATTGTCATATAATGACTGTTTGACTAGGATACAAAGTAGATCTTTTTTAAAGTATGTTTTTAGTTGTTGATGGACCTTTACTTTATTTATTTATTTTCATATGTGGTGCTGAGGATCGAACCCAGTGCCTCACACATGCTAGGTAAGGTACTCTACCACTGAGCCACAACCCCAGCCCTACAATGTAGATCATAATTGAGACCTCTTTCTGCCTTTGTACATAAACCACAAAGTCATTAGGGTTATCAGCAGCAATTAGATAGTTCAGTCTGCATTTGTACAGCAGAATTGGCCTTTTAGAAATATTGGCTAAAGAGCTGCTCATAGATTTTTGTTTGTGTGTTTGTTTCTAACGTTAGCCATTTAAATGTAATGTTTTTATGTTTGTGTGTGTGTTCTCTCAAAGATTTTTCAGTCTCTCACCTCACTGCACCTGCCAACTTTCTTTGGACTTTTATTTGGAGCTGTTCTTGCAACTAGCTTTCTTTCTGATTCATTCTTTGCTTAGAGGGGAGGGGTCAGTTAATGCCAATTTTACCAAGTTAATCTCAAAATAAACCATGTAGTTTATGGTCTCAATAGAGCTCCGTGTAATAGTAATCACTAGATCCTTTTAAAGAAGCCATCTATAAGAAAAGGAAAAATGAGTTAAATTTATTCATGGACCTAAAACCTTTGGTTAGAAAACATTTGAAGTACTATATGTATTATAATGGTATCATATATAATAAAATCAGATGTAATGAAAACATTTTGCTATTTTTTTTATTGAATTAAAAGTGTTTATTGACCACCACCTCTGAGCCTAGCAGAATACAGATTGGCACAGGACCATCTAGCTTAACTAAATAATTAAACAAAAAAATTAGTTTAATACTAATAAGAATTAATATTTGTTGCAATATTATTCAGAATCTCAGTCCTGAAAGCGACACAATTATGTACATAGATTCCCTGCAAAAGTCTTTTTAAGTAATTTGTTTTAAGTCACACAAGCCTTGAGTGGTACAACCAAAATTCAGACTAAAGTTTATCAGACTCAGAGCCCTCCCTTTTTAAGAGAGAATATAAGCATTCATTTAAAACAAGAAAATAAAGCATAACTAATTACATATTTTGATCATTGTCATATACCACAAATATCATCATCACTAGAAGTTTTTTAAATAGATGACCATTCATGATACAGATCTATAATAATTTCTAACATGTCTTGGCATCATCATCTTTGTCTCTTCTTTAGCGCCACTATATGGTGCTACCATAAATTCTGCCTTCTTTTATCTTCTCCCAACTCTAGAGTCCCAAAGCGTTGGGTCCAGTCTGAGCACTTCCAGTTCAGGACTAACTCCTCTATACATGTTTCCCATCAGGCTAGAGGGGTGCAGGTGATAGGAGATGTGGAAGCAGCCAATTGCTGCCGCTCCTCTGGGTTGGGCAGGGGGATGCTTTTCAGCCTTCCCATTGGGAACAGTGTTGATTCCTGACATATCCAGAGCAATTCCACACTTTTGTACTTACCCCAACAACTTGCTAGGGAGATGTCCCTCACACTCAGCTCCAAAAGTCACTTTGCATTGAATTCTCGAAAATACCAATGAGGGATTTCTTAAGAATTTGGATGCCACCTTCTCCATACCTAACACTGTATGCTCCATCCTCTGAAATAAACCCTAGGTACGACTGCTGAAGTTTGACTTAGCGTGATCTATAAGGAAACATATACAGAGAATGTATACAGTCACAATATCCTTAGAGATTTTTTTTTTTTTTAACTTCAGCCTCCCCTTACAGACAAGGAAACTGAAACCCAATGAATTAGGGCTTTTTCTACTGGCTGGTTTACTGTAACTCACTGAAATTTTAAAAGTTAACTGAGATTTTCCCCCTCACCCATTACAAAAAAAAAAAAAAAAAAAAAAAAGTACAATGGGTTATAGAAAAAAATTACCAAAAATATGAACAAATTAATAAACTTCAATGAAATTACTCAGAGACGGCTATTGTGAATCCAATTAGTATACTCACCTAGAAGTTTTTTCTTATGAATGTAGGTGCCACTGATTAAAATAGCACCCCATGTTCATGTTGTTTTATGTCCTTTTTTTTCATTCTACATGTTATGACAGCTTTCCATGTTTTAAATATTCTCCCATAACATAATTTTAACTAGCTATATATTATCCCATTGCTTGGGATTGATTCCAAGGTAAATGAATCCCATTTTGTTTGAATAATTTTGGTCATTTCCAGTATCTTTGTATTAACAACAAAAATGAAATAAAAGATTCATTTTCAGTTGCAGTTTTTCAGTTAAAGTCAAATTAAAAGCCACCACAAGATGAGAGATTGAATAACTTGCCCAGAGTCACTCAGTTCAGGAGTCTCTCTGACTGTAGATTTGAATCCCAATGTCATGTCTCTGGAATGTCCCCATTCGAGTTACTTCATTCATTGTGCCATTTTCCATGGAAAACCGCTCTCTCTCTCTCTCTCTCTCTCTCTCTCTCTCTCTCTCTCTCTCGCTCTGCTTTCTTCAGCTCTCAAATGAGCACATTTGTTTCCTCGCCCCAGCCCTTGTCTGCCTTCCTACCTTGTTGAGGCTGTCGACATGTGTACAGGGACACAGTGTCCTGGGACCTGAAGCTGCACAGCTGGAGAGGAAACATGGCGATTTTTTGTTCCATCTCTCCTCATTGGCTTAACCTGTAAGCTTGGAAGCTGGTTTTAATTTTACATCTTCTCTCTGTATGTGTGTTTGTTTTTAGAACTTCTCTCTCCTTAATTCTTTCAAGGAGACCTTTATTTGAAAGCATGCTCTTTCCCTCAAAGCCAGTCTGTGTCTCAAATCTTGATGAGGTTACTTTGTTTAGGGATATTGATAAATTCGGAGTGGGATTTCTGGTTTTTTCAACTAAGTAGGTTTAAATTATGGCCTTATAAAGAGAAAGGGCTTTAAGTAAGAAGGTTGTAAGGCAATTGAATATAACCCTCTGCTTCTAGAGACTTCATCGTGGGTTTATTCCACAAAGAAGATATGTTTTGTTTTTCTTTTGGTCATTTCATTGTATGCTTTAGCATAGATCCCTTTTGCTATGAGAAATCATGGGGAAAATTTTTGTTAGGCTAAGGGTAGGAAGAAAAGGGACCTGTTATTCTGACCCCTTCATTTATATGATTAAGACTATGTGGGTCAAAGAGAGAAAATAGTTTGGCCAAGGTTATATAGTAAAATAGGTTTTTAAGAAGGTGGGACTCATAAGAGTCATTCTCCCTTGCTTTGGTTCATGCTTTTCCTCACAGTTGTTTTTGAGGAGGAAGGCAAAAGAATGTTTGGGACAAAACCCCTGAAGTCCCTAAAGTTCTTGTGTTGAAGTCTTAACCTCTAGTACCTCAAACTGCAACTGCTTGGAAAGAGGGTCTCTAAAGAGAAAATCAGGTTAAATGAGGTCATTAGGGTGGGTCTTACTCCAGCATGTTTGGGGTCTCGTAGGAAGAGCGTTAGGTCACTGACACCCAGAGGGAGACAGGGAGAAGAGGGCCCCCAACAAGCCAAGAAGGGACACCTCAGAGAAACCAACCCACTGACCCACCATCTCATATCTTAATCTGTAGAATAGTGAGAAGATGGGTTGCTATTGTTTAAGCCACCAGGTCTGTCACTTCTTTATGGCAACCCTAGCAAAGTCATACAAGGGAAATTTAAGATCAAAGAATTTTAAAATCCAAAAGCTCTGTACAAAAAACTCTGAATGAAAAAAAAAATTATTGGGAAAAATTAAAACTTCAAACTTGGGAAGTTCTCAATGAACAGAACAGGGAGATCAAGATAATTAATATTTGTAATAAACAAGCCAGGCCAGAGCCCATGTTAATAGATTTTTAATCATAATTTTATATATGGTATGTCATTCAACATGCCAGTCTATGGTTATTATTAGCCCCATTTTATACATGAGGAAACTGAGACTCAGTTAGTTTATTTAAATTACATAGTTGCTAACTAACTGGTGAAGCTAGGCCTGAACTCCACCTCTTGTCTGACTTTAAAACCTTCACTTATGACTTTCCGGTAAGGAAGTTATTCTAAGCTGCTTAGGAACCTTACTTATCAAGTTGTTTAATGGTAGGAGAAAGAAGTAATGCTCTCAAGTCATAGATGTCTCTATGACTTGGAATCTACTTAATTGATTAAACAGAAAGGATTTGGCTCCTGACTTAGAATAAAATACAGAATTGGGAAATTTAAGACAATAACTAGGGTATTTGGCCTTTATTATAATCTCACTGGTAACTTATAGTTTCATATATATATGAATGAACAGTTATACTTAACAAAGAACTAACATTCCTAGTGGTGACTTCAGTCACTGAAGAACTCTGACCAGCTGAAGGAGAATCAGTCACCCACTCTGGGTCACATTTACTAATGCAGGAAATCAGACCCATACATCTAGAAGATGAATAGGGTTGAAAATTGTCTAGGCCAGAGTTTACAATGGCATTTTTTAAGAAATATTTTAAATAATAAGATGTGAATAAATATGTAACCAACAAAATCCAAGTCAAAAACCAAACCTGAGCTCCCTGCATACCCATATATCCAGATGTTAAGATACGGGAAATATGAGGTACTTTCAATATCGCATGTAGATGACCCTATTGCAGCACTTCCTCCCTGTCTGTGTGGTCTGTCAGTACCTGAAATGTATACATTAGATTTAGTTGGATGATGTCTATAAGAAAACAATAGGCAAGTTAAGAGATGAGTTGGCTTTGTTTCTAGCAGATGCTAGAGTTAAGTCCCAGCTCAACTAGGTATAACTGTGACTTTTTGGTTCTACCTTGAGGATCTTTAATCCAAACACTTATCTTCATTCTTCATCCCTACAGCTCAGCTAGCCCAAGCCTCTGTTGTGGTAGTGCAGGAACTCCCTGACTGGTTTCTGTGCTTCCATTTTGCCTACCCCTAATTTATTCTGCATGCAAAACCAGGGCTAGCCTTTTGAAATGTAAATCAGTTCACTCCCCTGCACAAACATCTTCTGTTGCACTTCAAATGAAACACAGGCCATGGTTCTGAGATCCTGCTGGCCTGGCCCTGCCTACCTCTGGTCTCCAGGCCTGCACAGCCTTCAGTGACTGGGCATTGACCCTCCTCCCCTCCTGCCTTCCCTGGGACATGACCTGCTCAGGTCCAGCTCCGAACTTCTGTACTAGCTGTTTTCTCAGAGTGGGGTACAATGTTCTAGTATTCAGATTATTCAGGTCTCTGTTCAGATGACAGCTTCCTAGATGTGCCTTCTTTGAAAACATATTCTAAAGCAGTTCCAGACTCTGCCTGGGTTCCACCATGCCCTTGTCTTTTTTTCTAAATTTCACTCATTACCATTGAAATTATACTAATTATCTAGTAACTTACTTCATCTTTGACTTTTCAATCACTACCATGGCAGGGAGTTTATGTTTCTCACTATCGTATCCCTAGCATTATAAACAGGGATGAAGGAATTAATAAACATTAAATGAAGAATGAACGAATAAATGCACAAATAAAAAGTCACACAGCTCCTTCACTTTAAACTAATGTGCTTACCCTAGGTTAAGTGGTTTGGGGAGAGCAGGTGTCAAGGAAAAGGGGTCATCAGAAGGCTACTAGACAATCTGCTCCATGATGATAGGGACACCCCTGTGTGGTTCCCCACTGCATCACCAAGGCCAAGCTCAGGCTACCCTTGAACAAGTGGAATGGCGAATGAAAGATGATGTGGAATAACATGGAGAAAGTGTTCCCCTCCGGGGAAACCTGCTGTGTCTGAGGTGTCCCGCAAAGGTTGTATCTTGTTTGCTATTTTTTAAAGACATCTCTTTAATACATCTCACCGTGAACATCTTGCTTTGGTAGGCAGAAAACATTGGCAACTGTAAACTTTAGCCTGCAACATTTCTGAGCAGAGACACGTCATAAAAGACTCTTTCAGAATGATTCCAAAAGGTTTTTCTCCTGGCGTTAGTCATTGAATGTTAAATAATGATCAGGAAGAGAGGATCACAGTCTGGTGACTCTGTGAGTAGGGATGAAGTCTGCGTGCCTTTGAGCACAGGGGGCATATTTCTGTAATATTAGCATAGTCTTTGCAGATAGTAAGCAGTCCTGAATACATTCCAGAAGGCTTCTGTTATGTTCAAAGCCTTAGAACTTTGCTGAAGGTGAAGAAACCTTTTGTTTTAGGATTAACTACCCTCTGAGAGTTCTGATAAGGTTGAAGTGGTGTCTCGTTTGTGTCTAGTTCAAGAGCTCATTTCATTCCAGGTCTGCCTGACCTCTTGAAGTCCTTGTTCTCAGAGCATCTGCAGTTTTCTGTCAGTATAACTTGGGGAAGTTTGGGACCCAAGAGTCAAAAATAGCCACTGCTTTAATAGCCACCTCTCTCTCCAATGAAAGCAGAGCTGTGGGAATATAAGCTTTTAAGCAGATGGAATGGGTAACCAAGAGAATTAGCCATCACCATAGTCTGCTTCATGTGTCAGGAAAGAACCAGAAAAAGAGTGAATCCTTCTTTCCCTCCAGGCCCCATATTCCTCTTTAGGAAGTGTGTCTGGGTCCTTAAGTTAAGGTGTACATATAGACTAAACTGACCTAAGAAGAAATGAAAAGCCAAGTAACTCGTCAAGGCTAGAGGGAAAGGAGGGTAGGCATCCAGGTGGATGTTTGTGACCTTGCTTTTATAGGAAACCATGTTTATTGAGCATTTACTACGCACCAGAATCTGGGCTTAATGGTCACTATAACTCTTTGGGGGCAGATATCTTTCTCAATTTACAACCAGGACTCAAAGGCCTTTCTTCCTGCCCCCTCAAATTCTGCTGTTCTGATTGGCCATTTAGTTTCTTAGGCTGTGATGAGGAAGATGAAGCTCCTTTTGCTTTCTTGTAGCACAGACTCCATCACTGATGTCTGGAGTCCAAGACAGAGCAAACTGGGGGACTTCTCTGGTCTTTGAAAAAATCTCTTCCTCCCACGCCTGCACTTTGCGGCCCCTCTGTGGTGGGATCTGGAGTCCTACAGCTGTGTTATTCTCTTAAAGGCATCCACTGTGGGACAGTTTTAGGAAGTTGCATAAGCCAGTGGTTGTGTGTTTTTACCACAATCCCCAAGAAGGATCCACCAGCTTTAAAAGTATAATATCTGACTTGCAGAAGAATCCCTGTGGCCTCCACAAATAGATGGGAGCCATTGCCTGTCATTTGAAGGTGCCCGCTCACACATTCCAAGACCCAAGCCCGCATTCCACTTCTGGGAATTGCATTTTGGCTGGCTTTCAGATTTAGTGAAAAGGTTTTTGTTTCTGAAAAGCAGTAGGGTGGGAATTCACTAGGCTTCCCTGTCATTGTAAAGACTCAGTCAAAGCCAGTTGTCAGTCAGAAATGATCAAAGAGGACAACTGCCTCTTAAGAGGGAGGTGAGTACCATTCATCCACCCAGCAGCAGAGAGAGGTGGTGAAGTCACTTGCTGGATCACAGAGCCATGAACAGACTCCAGGGCTCCTGACTTCTATTCCAGGAGTCTTCCTACCATCTCAGCCATTTTCAGTATGGCATTAGCTCAGACCCATCCATTATTAACACATGACTTCTACACCCCAGGCTCCCATTTCTGCTTCATAGCTGTATAGTTGGCCAGTTCCTCCAAATTATTATTTATAATCATGCAGCTCAGCTTTTTTGCTCCTCTTTCTCTTCTCTGCTATATTAGCGAGTCCTTCCTGGACATCCTGCTTTGAAACTGAAGTGGCCTTGGGCATATTATTTTCCCTTCTTCTTCAATTCCTTAGCTGCTTTTCTCTGATTATGTCATGCATTTTCTAATCCATATTCTTGCTTTTGCACTGGCCCATAGCAATCACTATTCTTTTTCTTTTTTATACAAATTTTCTTTATTAAATCCCTTTAAAAAGTTATTAAGTGCCATGTACAAATAAAGAAATAATGCAACTGAATTTTGTAGCTAAAGAAATAATGCAAATACACAAATAGAGGGAAGGAAAGAAAAAAGTTTTGCAAGTTCTCCATACTTCCTCCTTCTGCATCTCTTCTTCCAACTTTACTTAATGTTAATAACTGATGTACATCCTTCCAGGTCCTTCCTCTGCTCAAACAAAAACATGATGACATGATGAGCATATGTACATTTAGTGCTGTTTTTTTTGTTTTTGTTTTTTGCTTTTGCAAGAATTAGAACATAGTTTTCCCATTGCTCCACAGTTTACTTATTTTAGGCATTTCTTCAGTTCAAGATACAGATTTTGCTGGGCATGGTGGTGCACACCTGTAATCCCAGAGGCTTGGGAGGCGGAGGCGGGAGGATCACATGTTCAAAGCCAGCCTCGGCAAGTTAGCAAGGCCCTAAAACAATTTAGCGAGACCCTGTCACAAAACAAAACAAAACAAAACAAATCAAAGAATAAACAAAACCACCAGATTTAACCAACTTAAGAATTTAAGAATATCCCTAATAGTAGTAATCCATAGTGCGACGCTGGACATTCCCGGATGAGGCTGAGTATTTTCTTTTTGGTTTTCCCACTATCCTTGCCACCTCTGTGTATCCTGTTCCATGCCCTGGAACTGCATGGTCTGCATTAATAAGCCCCTTTGCTGTTGGTCTTCTGATTACATTTAGTTCACGTGGCACCAGTAGGAGATTGGAGAAACATTGGGGTCATTTTTTTTCCAATGTCTTCCTGCAGGGTCACTGCAGGCCATCTGTATGCTTCCCTGAAGGGTTACAGCTTCCACATCCTCATCAACTCCTTGGTCATTTTATTGAGGATTAAATGAACGAAAAGTACCTAAAGCTTCTAACAGATTTTGGCACATAAGAAATTTTCAGTAAATGCTAATCATGAACTATTGCAGCCTTACTCCCATCAGAATTGCCTTTGGCCATACCTGTGTCCAAATCAGTTACTGTCCCAAGATCCATGTCAGACAAGTCCACTATGGACTCTCCCTTAATTACTGCCAGAACATTTTTCTCTTTCCCAATTAATAGACTTTGCTTTTTTCATGTATATTCAGGTTTCTAAAAAATTGTGCATAAAGTACAGAAAGCCCCTTTAGTATCTTGCATTAATGTGGCACTTTTGTAATAATTGATGACTCCTTGATATCGATAGCATTGTTGACAGAAGTCCATAGTTTCCATTAGGACACATTCCTTTTGCTGAATGCATGGTGTCATTTGTCCATCACTATAGCCTCATCTGGATGGTATCACTTCCCTGAAAATCCTGTGTTCCACTCACTACCAACTCATTCTTCCCTCCTCACCCCTGACCCTACCACTGGTAACCACTAATCATTTTACTGTTTCTATGGTGACACTTTGTCTTTTTTCACATTCTTCTGGCTTACTTGTATTACTGTTTCATCTTTGCTTTTCCATAATATAGAACATCATGCAAGTACATATTTCAGGAATAAATTATTAAACTGGTTTATCTTTAGAGTCGAGGCCTTGGGTGGAATTCCAGGCACTTCCTCCTGGTGGAATTGGCGTTTGGCTTTTGCACAGGCTCAAGGGCTAACAGGACGAAAATCCTGTTTGATAGAAGCTGGATCCCACTCCCCTAGGCTGCACGTGGATACAGAGCTGTCATCCATAGCAGATGGATTGGAAGCCTAAAAAGAAACAATGCAATAGAAAACAAAAAACAAGACACACACCATCACATGAGTCTAGAACAATGGGATGAATTAGTTCTCAAAGGCACTGACTTTCTTAGTTCATAATGGACTTTATACACTGGTCATGAGCACCATGTTTCTCAGGCAGTTCATAAGTAATGATAATAGCTATAACTACCTTAAATTTCTTCTGCAGTTCAGATTTGACCTTTATTGTACGTGTATAAAAGTAATAAAATAGAAATTGTAGCATAATAGTATTAGTCATTTATGTAATACCTACCACTCATGAGCCATCTGAAAGTGTCCAGTCCTGCACCATGCCATTAATTCTTGTGGTAGCCCTGTGACATAGGCATTCTTGTCTGTACTTCATAGATACGTAAACTTCTTATAGATACGTAACCAGGTCCCTGTTGGCTCGTGTTGGTTCGTGTCTGCCCATGTTGGCCTGGCCCATGCTTCAATAGCAGGGATGGTATTTCTGCTGTTAAATCAGATTATTTTAGGTGACTCAGGAAGAGGACCTTAAATAACACTGACTCGAAATAATGAGAAATTTTTCCTCTAATTCTTTTTTCAAATCTTCTGATGAGATCCAGTAAGAATTCTCAAGTTGATGCTTATCTCTCATTAATACCTCCTTTATACTTGATAATTTTTTAACAAAATAGCAGATCCAATCTTATGCTTTTTGAATTTTTTTTTTTTTTGGTGCTGGGGATTGAACCCAGGGGCACTTAACCACGGAGTCACATCCCCAGCCCTTATGTTTTATTTAGAGACAGAGTCTCACTGAGTTGCTCAGAGACTCACTAAGTTGCTGAGGCTGGCTTTGAACTTGTGATCCTCCTGCCTCAGCCTCCTGAGCTACTGGGTGCTGGGCTCCTTTTTGAAACTTTTTGAAGGTAGAAGAATACATGTAAAATTTACTGATTTTTTTTTTTTTTGTTTATTCCTAGGTTTATTATTTTAGGTAAATGATGCTGGCTTAGAATTTATAGGAATAAGACATCATTTACTTTTAAAATAATTTATTTAAGGATGATATTAAACAAATAAGAACACAATTTGCACCAGGATATGTCAAGTATTGTAAAGGAGGAGCAAAAGTGATTGAGATTTGCACAGACCCAACTGACCTTCCTACAAGAAGAGAATGGCTCCATGGCTCCTCCTGCCCAGTGCCCCTCCCCCATCCTCTTGCTTTTGACTGGTTATCCACTTGAGCTTATCCATGTCTGGAACCCTGTTGAAGATTGACGACTGCTTATCAGGGGGCTGAGACTAAAGTGCCATCCATAGTTATTCCTCACATATGCTGACCCAGGGCAGATCACTTGTCAGGCCCTTTGATAACGGCATCTTCAAAATGGTAAGCATGAGGATTTGGGAGGGAAGAATGCACAGGACTGGCTTTGATGTTCTGTTCCCGAAGGCTGACTAGCCATTCTTTCCTGGTTAATACTGCCCTTGGCTACTGTTGCCTCCAACCTTCTGTTTTCCCTGCCATTTCTCCACCTCCAGGGCCAAACAGAATACAGTGAAACAGTGCAGGCTCCCCATGTGCTATGTACTCTGCACCATGGGTTGCATGTTGAAGGAGTAACCCATGTTCACTTGCATCCAGCACACCTGGGTGGGCATAAGTGTGTTTGGATAAAGAGAGAAATGAAGAGTGTGTTTGAGACTCACATCCGTAGCAGGTCTGTGGCTTGGAAGAGTCAACTCTGTTAAACTCCGCCTAGTTTCCATAAAGAATCAAAGCTAAGAAACAGACTTGCTCCTGAGTCTGTCTTCTCCCAGGCCTTTCTCCCTTTTTCTCTCTGTCTCACAGGCATACTTGTCATGGAGAGTCACAGAAGCAGATCCATATGCTGAGTAGGGAGGGTGGATGTGGGGGCAGTTAAGACCTTACCACCCCCTCTCCAGTACTGTTGGAAGAGTATAGCTTGTTATCTTTTCACGGGGGATTTTTTTGCAGAGGAAGCATGACCTGGAAGGGCCATGGGAACTTGCCCTGTGGGGGTGGGTTTAAAAGGAGAAGTCTAAACTGGTGGCAGGAACACAGAACAGTTGGTGAGGATTGACTAGGGACTGGTGTCTCTGGAATTCCCTTTATGGGAATGTCTGTTATATTTTGATTAACAAAGTGTTAGTTGAGTTTTTATTTGTGAGAGGAGTTTTACAGTGGCTTGTTATAATTATAAGGAATAATGATGATGGTAGCTCCCAGGCACTGAGTGTTTACAGTGTGCCAAGCAGAGATCAACTTTTTAGACTAAGACCCATAATCCTTACCAGCACCCTAAGCTGCCTTACCTAAGGCTGCATATGTAATAAGGTTGCAATGCGGGTCTTCTTAGAACCTTCTTAGCAAATCAACAAGATTTCATCCATGTGGTCTGTCCATCCTGATATATTCTTAAGAGTGAGAGTGTTTTTTGAAAGTCAAATCTAATCGCCTCAGTGGAAATTTATTCAAGATAACCACCCATGCTTTCATCTGGATTTTAAAAGGATCTTGAATTCCTATGGAGGCTCAGAGTTGGTGCTTTCTGATTTGAATGCAGGTAACAAATTATTTGATTCTAGAAGATCCATTCTCCACTTTATATCCTCTCTCTCTCTTCATGGGGTCATAGCTTGTATTCCGAGCTGCTGGAATGTCTGCTGAGCATGGAACAGATGTGTCTTAAGCTCTGGTTTCTTCTGGAGGCATGTTCTCATTACCTCAGATAGAGTCAGCAGCTCTTTACAACAAGAACTAGACAAGGAAAACTAAAATGGGGACCAACATGTCCAATAAGCTTGTATTCCAGATTCTGTCTCCTCATTCCCTGTGCTAGTTGTAATCAGTACTGTTCTTAACATCCCTTGTTAAGGGTTTATTGCCTGCACCCTTGCCGCTCCTTTCACTCCCCCTCCCTAATTTTCCTTCCCTCCTCCTTCCTTCTCTCCTTTCCTCCTTCTCTCACAAAACCATAATTTAAAATTTTTCTAAACTTTTTTATGGCTCAGTGAAGGAAAAGAGGTTACACTTTTATCCCACTTTAAGGACCTTTGCTACCCTGAATTGTCACTTAGTTTACTTTACTGTATTAACACATTTCAGGCCACAGAGCGTAGGTTGAATGCTTTGATTTCTTAAGTATTGGCTAAATTTAGTATATTTGAAAAGTTACCTAATGCAGAGAACAAGCCTGCAGTTTTAACACTAGAACAGTCAGATTCAGTATCAGAGAAGAGACTCCTGTCAGAAAGAGCCTTTTATTGTAAGGTTTAAATATACTTGGTACAGTGGCCTCAGGAAAATCAGTACCAAGAGGTGAAAGACCTGCAACTGTAACTAATTCACTAGCTCACTTGTGTAAGTCACCTCTCTGTGTATGCCTTCCTATGTGGATGATAGAAATGATTTTCTCCAATATACTTCCTGAAGCTTTAAAAAGAAATGAACATACTATAAATAATACTAATGGAATAAGTGTAACTTATATTTATTAGGTGTATTACTGTGGGCTAGGTATTGCATGCTCTCTCCCCCTCACTCCCACCCCATACCCTCACCCTCATTCCTGGTAGCGACTCTGGGAGGTGAGCTAAGTATTATTATCCACTCTGATCTAAAGAAAAAACCTGAGACTCTGAGAGGTTTAGTTCTAACTTAAGATCCCATGCCTAGTCCAGTGGTCTGATTTTCCCAGTATTGAGGAGAACACAGCTGTACTCCAGCTTGCCAGTTGGTGGCCTGACACCCTGCTGGGTTCAGGAGGGTGAAGCACTTGCCCTTGATACCTTACAGGACCTAAGCAGGGTCCTCAGCTGGTTGCACTAGGCTCTGAATAGCTTCATTTTGGGTGCATATACTCTCCAGATCACCCCAGCATGCCTTAGAAATATCACTCTTCTGTATATATATATCATTACATGAGAAAGACTGCTGAGCTAGACTGATCTAGACTGTGGATGCTTTACAGCCTAAACTGCCAGAAGCAGAAAACAAAGAGACCCCAAAAGCCACTGTTCATCAGTGAAGATGATATGTAATCACAGATATTGATTGCTTATCTTTTCAGCTTTTAACCTTAGCATGTGTTAATCTATGAGGCCAGTCCTTAAGTTTATAGACAAGCATTTCTGTGTCCAGTGACATTTAGTTTTATGTGGCCTGGGATTGGTCAGTATGTGTCACACCAGCCCTCAAATTCCTCAATGCCAAGCTTAAGAAGTGCCTTTTAGCCTCTGTGTCTGATGGTTGGTGTTCTAGGCTGCCCTTTGTAGTAGATCCACCATGCATGGAAAGAGTTCAGAATTATCAAGTGGGGCTTTAGCAGGAAGGGATGGAAAGCAAGCTAAGGACCCCCAAAGGAAGCATTTATTTGAGATCTGTGAGTTCAGGTTTTGATACTTCTGCTCTGCAAAATGAAGACAAATAATAATAACAATAATAATAATAATACTTATAAACCACAGAGCATGAGTCTTTTCACTCTCCTCTCTGAAACTTACACCAATCTATCACTCATCTTTGTTTTGATTTCTGATTTTTGGTCCAGTAAGAGCTTATTTAATAACCATTTGAAGAGTTTCCAATGACGCCAACTCCATGGTGTTAATTCCACTTGGCTCAGCTCCTTCTATTCCTGAGGTGTCCGTAGGCCTGAGACGAGTCCCTTCCCTTTGCTGACGTTCGATGCTTGTTGAAGGAGGTGATGATCACACTAGTGGTTCGTGCTGAATGTCTTCAGCCTGGTCATATTTCATATCTGTCCTCAGATTGTCCCTTTTCCAAAACCTAGTTTAGTTCAGCTCTTTGCTGGATAGATAAAGAACATTAGGAAAGCACTGAGTCCTGAGAGGGACTCTTATGGTTATCAAGGTATTACGTTACAAAGCTTCTACTAGAGATGCTGCTGCCTTCATAGACACACAGGACTGTGTGTGGGACTGTGGTTTCTGTGCTGAACTGTGACTCGGTGCTGGGCTGGCTCATGGCTACAGAAGAGCTGTCTAGGGAGCTTATAAAATACAGATGCAGTACCCAAGCAGGGACTGGGAAGAGGTATTTTCTAAAGTGTACATGAGTTTGAACATGCAGACCTAGGCTGTCTCATATAACCATGCTTTACTGATAAAACAGTAGCTTGCACCATCCTTTCAATTTTTTTTTTTTTCTCAAAGGTCAGATTTCATAGCCACTTCATGTGGTTTTCTGACTCAGATGCCTTTATGTTATGCTGATATAATGCAGCTCCCTATATCCTATCCTTTACTATTCCTTAGATCAGTATATGACAGCTATCTAAGATAGGTCTCAGGAACCAAGGCAAACAGATTAAGCCATGAAAGGAGTCTTTGGATTAGTGAGAGACTAATCAAACAACATAAATCAGCCGTTGCAGGACTTTTTAATTGTTCAAACTTAATTGCAGTGGGAACAGGTGAAATTTGCTGAGAAGACAGGTAATGCATCCTGGGGGAGAAACCCTTCGGCTGGAGGCTTGGCAGAGGAAAACATGGTTGCTAGATGTCAGGTGAACATACAGGAAGGCAGAGAGAACATTTTTGAAAAGCTTTGGTGGCCAGAGAGCCTGATACGTGACAAGAACTACATGATTCATGGTTTCATCACTGCACAGAGTACGAGGCAGTGTGAGGGTGGCAGAGAGGTTCACGAGGGGCTTGTGCGTCGGGTATAGTGGGAATATGTATTGGACCTCATCACCACAGCTTCCATGCCACATATGTAGAGTTCCTTTTTTCCTTTTTCTTTTTTTTTAATAAACATTTCATTGATCTGTATCTTTTAAGAAATCCTCTCTCCTAACAATATGACATGATGAAATTTCTTATTCCCTTGCAACACCTTGGGAACAGGAGAAGCTAAGTGGTAATTTTCTGTATCCCACATGGGGCCCTACTTCTATGTCTCATTTTCTGGCCCTGTTGACACGTTTTCATTTTTGACGTCAGAAGTCACCCGTCTGTGGGGCTTCTTTCTCCACAAAAATCTATGTCTTCTTTGGAAGCTATCTTATCAAACAGGGGCCAGGGAATGAGCATCATAGGCATGGATGATATTGGATGGTTCTGAATACGAAGCCTTCCTGCCCTTGACCCCTTGACTTACCACCCTTCATCCCCAGACTCAAAGAACCGTGGAGCACATCTGTCCTGAGCTTTGCAGCCAGACCGCCTTTTCTACACAGGCGTTCACTCATCTGCTCACCGTGCTTCCATGTGTCTCAAAGTGTTTTCATTCAAACCTTAACTCTTACCAACCCCAAGATGAATAGCTTTCCTGTTTCCCAGCTTCCTTCCATGCTACTCTCCTTGAACCTAAGCTCTGGCCACTTGATCTTTTTTTAGGTTTTCAAAGAAATAAACTTTACTCCTATTTCAGACCTTCTGCACATGCTGTTCCTTCTGCCTGCAGAAGTTCTACATCCTCCCCCATGTCTAATTGCTCAGACCTGACAAGACCTTTTACACCTCTGTTTAAATAAGCTCCTCTCCCCTATATTCTCAACACTTAATAGACAATTTTGCATTGTTTTGTTAATTTTTTCTACTCCTTTACTGCTAGACTTTCCCTTTAAGTTCCATAAAAGCAATGACATGCGTGCCTTATTCACAACTGTAGCCTCATCACCTATTTCATAATAAAAATTCAATAATTATTTGCTGCATCAGTGGACGGATGATAGATAAATGGATAAATGGATGGATGGATGGATGGACTGATGGACAGAGCTGAAATCTCTAAGTGGAATTCTTCACAAAATCCAGCCAACAATTCTTTATTCATGCCATAGCCCCACCAGCCAGGCTCCCCCATTAACCAACAAAGTTGCATCTGTTCAGTCACAAGCTCCTACTTCAGTCTAAACTCCATGTGTTTAATGAGATATATGATCTCTAGGGTTGACACTAATTTACCCCTTTTCTCACCTATATAGAAAAAACATATTTTTTGTTAATAATCTTGTATTATATTTTCATTGTTTGGAGTTGTATGACATATCCAAATTTCATCTAAGTAAAAACTTTAAAAGACTTTATTTTTCTTAGGTTGAAAACAATAAAAATGCCCTCAGAAACTGTGAGCAATAGTGAGTATAAGGAAGCAAATATAAATCCTGCATAATTTCTTCACCCTGAGTCAAACAATATAGATATTTTGTCTGTTTCTATTTAGTGATTTTCTTACACATCACAACTTATGTGCTTGTGTACATACATATATAAATATCCTGAATTTTGAACATAATATGAACCAAACATGTCCTTGTGTCATAATAAATACTTTTAGAAGCATGTGGCCATGATAGATTGCAGAAGCAAGACATGAAACTCCATTATAATTTTAACTGGGTTTAAACAAAGTCTGAATCCCCCCAAATACACCTAGCTCAAACGTTAGTGTCTTGAGCACATAAGATGTCATTATTAAAAGTGTTTCTGCCAGACTTCCAAAACAACAAATTGGGAGAACCTTGGCAAATCACTCTCCTCTGAAGTGCTAACTATGGCAATGACTCATGTTTTCTTTCTTTTCTAGAGCGACCGTCTCCTTATCAAGGGAGGCCGAATCGTCAATGATGATCAGTCCTTCTATGCTGACATTTACATGGAGGATGGCTTAATAAAGTATGTATATAGAACTTTGCTCTTTCTTTTTAAACTTGCTCTCTTCATTGGAGGCCTAAAAGAAGTCTGTATTACATAAATGAAGTGAAAACTCTAAATTTGATCAACAGGATAATTCTCAAGACCCCTTTGTACAAGGTATATTGATAGGCGCTTTATGGGTCATGGGAAAATGGAAAATGTACCACTGTCCTTAAGGATACTGATAAATGTGCACAAATCACAGCACCCTAAAATTTTCTGCCCTGTGTAAATAGGTATCAAAGGAGTTGAAATCAGGATAAGCAATTTAGAAGTGCACAGAAAGAAATCCATTTATAGTTGTAGTTTTGGGAGTAGAGAGTGTATTTATTCATTTATTTATTTATTTATTTATTTATTTATTTTCTCCAGATTTTTATTGGTGCATTATAGTTGTTCATAATGGTGCGATTTGATGTTACATATTCATGCATGTACTCAATATAAGAATATAATTTGGCCAGTATCACTCCTCAGCACTTCCCTCTCAGTACTAGAAAGTGTATTTGAAGTGAACTTTGACAAAGGGGTAGGACTTAGAAGATTAGGGCACAGATTGAACATGCGTTTCCGGCATGATTTCCAAATAGATTCATCAGGCATGTATAATTTCTTTAAAAATGGTTTTCTTTTAGATGCCTATAAGAAGAATGCCAGTTAATTTTTATGTATAGCTTTCTTATTTATGGTCTTCAAAGCAGGATTTGATTTTTGTAGATTTTTTTCCAGTCTTTAATCATGTACCACAAGGTACACCAATCACACTGATAAGATATTGTATAAAACTGATGTATCCAATTCGTCGTTTTAGTTACCTCTGACCTCATTCAGTTTTATTTTTATATTGTTCAACTTCATTGATTAGTTTAAGATTGTGATTATAGAAGTTGTCTTATTTATCTTTGAAAAGTTAGCTCAGATATAGTTTTCTGTAGAGAGATACATGTTCTTTATCAGGTCCCAAGCCTAAGCTAACTTCCCTTTCTATGGAAGCCCAGGAAAACTGCATCATGGTCAGGCTAAGTTCTGAAAACATTCTGTGCTTTTATTAATCACAGCAATTCTGTCACTGCTAGGTGCCTGATAGCAAGGACCATATCTTGCTCATCTCTGTTCTCCCAACACTTAAAACAGTACTGTAGCACATACAGATTTGATTAGAGCTGCTGTTCACAGAGGGTGCAATATGTGCCAGACACTGTGTTAAACACTTTCCATGCTCTCTCATTCTCTGCCAGCAGTTCTATGAGGTAAGTACTATTATTACCCTCTTTTCTCAGATAAGGAGAAAGAGGCACACAGAAAGTAAATAAGTTTCTAAAGGTCAGCATATTTGTGAAATACATTGAATGACCGAGTGAATGAATGAATGAATGAGCAAATACAAAGATACTCATTCATGGTGTCCTTGCAAATTCACATCATTATTCTTCTATATTAGAAGAGAAATGGAAATAATAGTCAAACCACAGTATAATGCAACAATTTCTTGAAAATATAAGCCACAATTGAGATCATATTTTTCTATTAGTAAAAAATTATATTGTTGGAGGTATGCAACACTTAGAGACTTTCACTTAGAGACTTTCGGAGATGGAAAAAAATTAGTGCCTAATGCCTCCTCCTTATTTCAGAGCTCATGACAGTCATCACTAACTGACCACACAACTTTTTCACAGTTGAACCTAAGATCTTCACACGTTATTTCAGGCAACCAGAAGCAGAGTTGAATATGTAGGATGAATCCTTTTTGCCATGTTTATTAGGAAGACTGGAAGATCACGTGCTAAGGATGTTACAGAAGGAATTGACCATCAATTGTTTGTTCTGGTGGTGGAGAGAAGGTTGTGTGGACATGACCTTCATCCATCCTGAAAGTTTGTATGTCTCCAACAACCTTCCTAACTCAATGAGTGTAAGAATAGAAAGATGTCCTTCAATTGTTGCATAATCGTTCGACTGTCTGAATATTTATGGAATACTTAAAATGTGCAGGGCAGCTTAAGTCTAAGGCACGGGCACTGCTGTATTCCATGCTGTGATAGCTGTCGCCAGGGTCCAAGTCATCATGCTCTCTCCGGGGGCCTTAGGATCTCTTAGGGAAACTAAGATATTTGTGTATATGCGGAGAACCTAACACTATGAGGTAACAGCAATATCAAGTATTAAATTAGTAAAATAGATGAAATTCAGAGGAGGGAGAGGCCTGGACATTAGTTATAACAGCTGGTGTTTATTGAACTGTAATATGATTTTAGATTTTTATGGGCTCAATAGATACTAACATTTAATGTACATAAGTCTATGGAGGACACATTACATTATATGGATGAAATAACTGATCAGGCTAAGTTGGCCATGCTCATACTGCTGGTGAGAGCCGAGACTGATCCAGGTAGCCTCCATCCAGGGCATGGCCACACTCTTTATTATCAGACTGGCTGTCAGTAGGAACTTGAAGAGGAGAAGACAGATACTGAAACTTCAAGGATTAATGTGACCTTGATCAGGATGGGGGAGAAAAAGGGAGAAGGCATTTCTGTTTCAGACTTGTTGTTATGCTGATTCTCAAAATGGGTGAAACACACACACAAACACACACACACACACGTGCACGCGCTCACACCAGGCAATTCTTCATCCCCTTGGTTCTCATTTTCTCTCAGAGGAAAACTGATGAGAAAGAAAAATGGGAACAGAACTGGTCTAGAGTGGAGTTAAGATCAGAGTCTGCATTTTTTCCACAGTGTGTTTTGAATTGTGGTGGCCCTGGAATGGCCCGTGGTGATGTGGTGAAGTTGAACTCTTAGAGATGTCAGAAATACTTTAGTTGTAGAACTTAAAATCTGGTAGGCCAGTGGTGGACTTCTTACTGCCCCAGGAGAGAGTCTTTCTAGCTGCCTGTGTATGGAAAGGGAAAGTACTCATGCCACTGGCAGTGCAGTACTTATATATGCAAGAGGAGGTGCCCAGTGATGATATAGAGGCTATGCCACTGGCAGTGCAGTACTTATATATGCAAGAGGAGGTGCCCAGTGATGATATAGAGGCTATGCATGCTGGGTTTACCTGGACTGTCTAAATCAAGGGCGTGAAATCACGTGAAAACCAACCAATCTTCAGTGGTCTGTCAAAACCACTGTGCAGGGAGTAGTTGCTGATGTCACTCTCCTTGGGTGGTGTGCCTTTGAGATGTTGGTCAGCTTACTCCACACCTGAGTCCCCATTGCTCTGAAGCTCCCCAGACCAAGCTGTGTCTTGGGGAGGTTGTCATAATCACCAGCCTTGACTTGAAGCTTCTGTAGTGATGCTGACCACCCAACAGCAGCTGGTGCCAGGGGCTTCCGAATCTTTGACTTTGTCCCCTGCAGATCTATTGCCAGCTGTGGTTGCCTGATGAATCACCAGGGAAAGGTCAGATGGGCATTGAGGACTGAGGTGGGAAATGACCCAGGCAGAGTCCTTTTTTAGGAGCACAGATGACAGACTTAGAATGTAACTAAGTTCCCACACCTGTCCTTGCAATGATTCATTTTCTTCTGTCTCTCGTAACAGTCCAGTAGTTTACACTTCTTCTAGCCTTTCCAAAATTATTCCTCACCCTTAAATGAAGAACAAAATGAAAATGCTTATTTTTTTTTCAAAAATGTTCATTACACACACTATATTCTAGACTGTCAAACCACTGGGTTTATGGTCCAAAACCAGGACACATAGTCCCATAACAGATCATTTCCTGTCAATAAAAACACATGTTTTCTGTATATATCTCTATTGTTGTTTAAAGATTGCTAGACTTGTGAGTCATTTGCAAAGACTACTTCAACAAATATATTACAGTGTTTAAAATTCTATGTTTGTCTTGAGAATTGGTCTTTTAAATTGTCAGTTGTTTCACTGTCTCACCAGGCAAATTGGAGACAATCTGATTGTCCCTGGAGGAGTGAAGACCATCGAAGCCAATGGGAAGATGGTGATCCCTGGAGGCATTGACGTCCACACTCACTTCCAGATGCCGTACAAGGGAATGACCACAGTGGATGACTTCTTCCAAGGGACAAAGGCTGCCTTAGCAGGCGGCACCACCATGATCAGTAAGTCTTCAGATTTTGCACATTCCTGATGCCCCAAGGTGTGTGCTTTACAAATGTGCCATCCACAGTGCTCTCTGATGATACCTGGTATGCTTCTTTCAATTTGGTTCATAAACTTTCTACCTAATGGGACCTGAGAAAACCAGATTGGTCTAAGGAAATTGACAGCTCACTGTAGCTGTGTAGAGGAAATTCCTGAAGCTCGTGATCACGAAAGCAGCTAAGAGGATGATAATTCACAGAATGATAATTCAGACTTACAGTTCTTGGGGAAATAGTGGGCTTCAGTGGATTTAGTGCTATTTGGTCTGTGCTAGATTTTGACCAATTTCTATCTTTAAGATGAGGCAAGCTGTGAGAGTGGTTTGCCTTGTGTTTTGTTTTATTTTATTTTTTGGTTTTGTTTTGTTTTGTTTCTGGTAACTTGCAATTCCAAAGAAGCCTAGGGAGTTGCATGTCATTGGATTACTGAACCCATAGCATTCCAGGGCAGTCCTTCCTGTCCTGAAGGAATCTCAATGAATTGGGCCCTATTCCGGCACTGGCTCCAAACTTGGTTAGCCAGAGCACTGTTTATTTTAACATCATATACATTCAGCCCTGAGCAGGGAACAGCCTGAGCCGTAGAATCACCCTCTCTTCATGCACCTCTTTTGGCAGGAGCACTAGCAGGGTTCAACTTTAGCTAGTTGGGTGTGGAAGCCCAGGAAAACTGCATCAAGGCCATAAAAGGTGCAGTCCAGGGAGATGAAAGCATTTCTCCAGTCCCAGGGGAAAGCAGCTGACTTCTCGGCTGCTGCTGCCCACGAAAGCCCTGGTATTGCTCCAGATATTAGCAGTGTGGCTGCATGCATTTGCTTTCCGATAAGTGCACTCAGGCTGCCTTTGACACAGGCGGAGGAAGCAAGTGATCGTGGCTTGGCTCTCTGCCACGTGGGTGCACAGTTGGACCTGCTCAGCCTGCCTGAGGTGCACGTCATGCTTGAACTTTTGTATTAGGGAAGGAGCAAGGGGAAACCAGAGATGGGGTGACAAGGGTAAAGCAGACCAGGAACCACAAAAGCTTTTGTGTCCTTCACAGGTAACTTAGAAATCCTAGATATGCAAAATAAATAAATGAATGAATGAATAAATAAGAAACCTTGCAATCCCACATCATTGTTAGAGTTGGCTATATGTCTACACACATTTTCCCCTTTTAAAAACAATAATCATAATATTTGTACTGTATTTTAGCCTGCCATTTTCACGAAATTATATATCCTGAATATCTTTCCACTCTTTATTTTTTCCCTACCACAATATTTTAAAATGGATGCCTAACCATCGATTTATGTATTTAACCATAAATACTTTCCTATTGTTAAAGACCTTAATTATTTTCAGGTTTTTCACTCATATAAATATATTAGTACACATCCTTGGAACTGAAATTTTGCATACAGCCACACTTCTTTCCCTAGAAATAACTCATAAACATGGGAATAATTATTGAGTTAAGGTATGAAAAAATGCCCACATTTTTGACATATATTTCAAAATTGTTCTCAGGAAAGTTGCACCAATTCACACTTTACCTCAGCTATCCAGGGGGAATATGAGAGAGTAACTTTTATGTTATCCTCACCAATTGTAGGCATGGTGATTTAAAAAAAAAATTATCTGTGGTTGCAGGGCAAAGAGTAGTTTTGGACCTTAAGGAAACTAGATTCTTGCCAGAAAGTTCATATGTAAATGAGATCTCTGGGCCTCAGATTCACTTACCTGATGCCAGCCCTTTCTGCCTCCGTAAGCAGGAGCACCTCAGTTTCATGTACCTGGCGTACCTTTAAAGTGATCCCTCCCACTCTGGGAAGAGAGCTCAGCTTTGTCAACAGTGACTGGACTCTAGTAATAAAAGCACCTAGTGGACATTCACTGCTGGCTAACGTTCACTGAGCACTTACCACATGCCATAAATCAGGTAAAGCATTTTATATGCCTTTTTCCATTTAATTGTATAACAAACTGAGAAGGAAGGCACCTTACATCCTATTGCCCACCTTGGCACCTGTTTCAAGGAGAGAAAGGAGAAGTTTAGGGAAATTAGTAATTTGTCACAAATCCCATAACTAAGGGACATTTAACTCATTAGCATTGTGGAGCTACCAGGGAACACTTTCTAAGTTCAATGTCCCAGTTAAGAAAGCAAGTGCAGGCCTGGTAGGAGGAGTGAAGCCCTGTCTGAGTGACCCACCTGGGCCTCTATCATCCAGTTGACCACGTGGTGCCGGAGCCTGAGTCCGGCCTGACAGAGGCCTATGAGAAGTGGCGTGAGTGGGCTGACGGGAAGAGCTGCTGCGATTATGCCCTCCATGTGGACATCACCCACTGGAATGACAGTGTCAAGCAGGAAGTGCAGAACCTCATCAAGGACAAAGGTGAGCGCCAGCATGCCCTCCTCCCTTTCGCTTGGCTTCTCCTGCCTCTCCATCCCACACTGTCCACTCAATTGAGTCATTCCTTCTTGTTTGGAGTCTTGAACATTACACATAAGTACTAATGTAGGAGTCCCACTTTGTTCCAGGCACTTGTTACTCAATCTTACTTCCCACGGGATCCTCCGGAGCTGGAGATTGTTACTCCTACTTTGCAGAAGGAGAAGCTCAGGATCAGAATAAGTGCCCAGGGTCACAGTTAGTAAGCAGTAGATCTATCCAAAGTCAGTGCTCTTCCTCTCTAGGCAGTGTGACTTTTTTTTTTTAGGAAAAAACTGAGAGTTTTACTTACCCTGTATAAGATCACATGGTTAGAAATATGAAATTAGGAAATTTTTTTTAGCCTCTATCATTTTGACTCCAGAGGGTAAACCATTATTATTAAATAACAACAGCATCCTCCGGAAAGGCTAAGACATTTCCAGGAGCAAAGATATGTTGGTACGTGGGCTAAGAACATAGGGTATGAAAATGTGTGTGTGTGTGTGTGTGTGTGTGCGCGCGCGCACATGTGTATGTGTGTCTGTCTGTCCTCTCACTGAGGACATGATTCAGGTCATTATCTTCTTAGATTCTTCTGTTTTCTACTTCTTTCTATGATTTGATCTTAGCTATTCAACACACATACCCACATTCCCCGTACATGCACATCTAGGTACCATGTGCTCAGCACTGTGAAGCAACCTGGAAGTGCAGGTGCCTCTGCTGAGCATCCAATGCAAAAGGAAGCCATCCCATTCACAGCAGCAGAACACATGCCTCCAGATGCAAGCAGTTACCATATTAGTCGTCTGGACAATGCTAGGAGCTCAACGAAGAGCTTGTGCCCGCGGTTGAGGGGAGATGATGAACCCTCAGAGTATGAACTGCTCCTTCCCTCCAACTCCTTCCCTCCAAGTCCGGCCCAATCCTTGGGGACAGAGAAGGTGACATTAGCTCCCTCCCTTCTTTCTGTCTTCTTTTACTCAGGGTATCTCAACAGGGATAGAAAGTTGAGTGGTTTTAACAACCACTTAGGGCTGGGTCATTGCACTGGTGATACAGAGGCTTTCGGGAAGGGTAGTGTTGGGGAAAACTGCCCTGAGTTGAACCAGTCTGGGTAGGGATTTTCTCAAATTATAATCCATTTTTGGCCTGGAACACTGTGGGCTGAGACGGCCCTAATGTTTGGAGACCAAAATTGTCTTCCTTTCCTCAAAATGATCCCCTATTCCCAAGTCCCACCTATTTATTTTGGGTGAAAATTAAATAGCTCTTTCCTTTTCTTATAACTTAGGTATTTAAGCACAAGGCAAAACTCACTTTCTCCCTGTATTAGCTCTCCTAGTTCCCAAGGTCAGGATCTCTCTCTCTCTCTCTGTCTCTCGCTCTCCCTCTCTTTCTTTTTTTGATACCAGGGATTGAACTCAGGGGCGCTTAACTACTTGGTCATATTTCCAGGCCATTTTCATTTTTTATTTTGAAACAAGGTCTCACTAAGTTCCTTAAGGCCTCACTCAGTTGCTAAGGCTGGCTTTGAACTTGAGATCCTCCTGCTTCAGCCTTCTGAGCCACTGGGATTACAGGTGTGTGCCCACCTCACCTGGCTGAAGAACAATTATTAAAACTGCATTTAGAGTCAATACCTTTTTGTTAAAATATCATAAAGAGTATTTCTAGGTTAACAAAACCAGATTTTAATTTGGACTTTGAGCTTTCAACAAATTGTACAGAATGGAAGGCCAAAATAGTTTCTTTACAGAAAACAATATCTATATATGTAATCAGAAGTACGAATTTGGTAACAGAAAAGATCCTATGCCTGCTGGCATCTCAGAAGCAGGTTTTAAAGAGCTTAATTTTGTTTCCTTCATTCTCCTCTTGGATACCACACACTGCACGTGCATGGTGGGAGAGCAAGCATTCATTGATAGTGAGTTAAACATGCCCCAGGAGACCCACCATGGAGACCAGCATTCTGCCAAAATGGGTGCTAAGAACTCTCCTTCAAAGTGTTATCAACCACTGTATGTCAATGTGCAAATTCACCTTATGAAGTAGGGTATTGTTATTTTTCCATTTTACAGGTAAGGAATTCAAAGCACAGGTAGTTAAATACTCTCCAGTCTCTGAAATATGTGGTTGATCCAGGTGGGGCAACCCAGGGAGCGATCACAGGGACTCATTCTCCATAGCATCTACTACTGCTTGGGGCAATGTTTATTTGCCTCCTGGGCTGCAGTTCTGGAGTTGGGAGGTAAAAAAGGGGGCAGAAGAGACCATTCTGCTGTGACATCACTTAGGAACTACTGATTTTTATAGGGGAGGGGTGGGTATAGTAAAACACTCTTGGAGAATTCCAAGTATCTGCTTTATATTAGACAAGCACCTGAGTAATGTGCTTGGGTCCCACAGGGGACAGAGTGGGAGTAAAGGAGGAAGGGTGGTTATAATAATGTCTCCTGTTTTTCCTCCCATCCCTGTCTTGCAGGGGTTAACTCCTTCATGGTTTACATGGCCTATAAGGATTTGTATCAAGTATCCAACACTGAGGTAACAACACATTTTCTGTGTGGTTTGGGGTATTTGGATGGGTTTCCTAGTGTTGCTGTTGACCTTGGCCCTTCTACCATGAGTCACTGTGGTCACTGTGGGAGACTGCTGGGCCAGAGTGCTTCTTGAAGCCCTTGCAGTCTATGTGGCATTTAAAATAAGGTAATGGGCAGGGTGCCTATGGCAAGACAGATAGAGACCTAGACTTTCCATTGGGAGCAGCTTTCTTGAAGGCTAAGATGAAGGGCATGCCTAAATCTCCATCTGTAGGACGAACCCTCGAAAACCCAGTGGAAGCACAGGATTCTTCGCCTATAAGGTCAGGAGGGCCTCCTGCCATTTGGAGTAATTGTACCACCTTGCCTCAGTCTCTCCCTAGAAAGTCATGGCAGGTGTTGGTGTTAAACCAATCTCAAGTGTCACAGGAAATGTAAGAAATTAATTCCTGTGCCTCCTGGTTAGGAGTTGAAGGTAGGTCTGCCTTGAGATGTTCAGAGATAAGGGTTTCATGTTTTGCAACAGGGCTGTTAATGCCTTTCTGGAGCACATGTTGAGAAAGATTCTAAAGCTGTGTCTCAGCTGGATGAGTAGTGATTCCATTAAAAATGTGTGTCGGAGGCAGAGGATCCGGCTGGCAGCACTTCGTCACAGTCGTCCTGCCTCTCTAGGACTCATGACTCTCTAGGAGTCATAGACAAAACCTCCCAGAGTTTCTTTGGACTACACTCCTCTTTGCTCATGCACATTTCAGTCTCTTTTCCTAGTCACTGATTTATTCCATTTATTTTAGCTCTGGCTTTAGTAATTGGTCTTCATGTGAAGTTGCTCAAAGTGCCTGTGAAGGTGACAAAGATTCATTTCTGTTTCAGCTCTATGAGATCTTCACCTGCCTGGGAGAACTGGGAGCCATTGCTCAAGTCCATGCTGAGAATGGAGATATCATCGCCCAGGTAATACGGCAGCTCCCTGGAGCGTGCCTTCTGTGTGGACTTGGGTCTGCTTCCGTTTGTTGCCTTACTAGCATTGCTTCGGCTCTCAGTATGTGCGAGGTTCCATCATAAGCAGGTTACTAAAGGCAGAACTCATCCTCAAGAACCTTACAGTGTACACGGAAGAAAAGAGCAGAGGGGAATGAAGACAAATACAGAGAAACTGGAAGATGCTGTAACACAGGAAGAGGTCTGGCCCTCCTGGAGAACCAGAAAGGGAATTTTGGAAGAAGCAGCTTTCAAATTGGGCTATTAAATGGGAAGGCAGTGCTGATTCTCTCCTGAAAATGAATCAAAGCTACATAACATAACATTCTCTGTCCTAAAGAAAAACCTTAAAGCAGCATTTCTCAGAAGCCAGAAATCCAGTCCAGGTCTGGTGAACCCACTGCCTTAGATAATAAAATTTAGGTCTTGTGGGAATCAGACATCTCACGTGTTTCCTAGAAATCACATTGAAAAACTGAGGAAAGAGTGATGAAAGCAGAGGCCCTAAGGCCCAAATGATCATTTGTAAGGCGCAGAAAGCCACTCCCATTCCATCTCCTGGGTTGCTTAATGGAATAGATGCACAGATGTGTCCTAGGCAGGGTTTGGCTTATCTCAGAAACATTCAGCGTTGGCCTGTGCTAGGAGACAACCAAGAAAGAAGAGGGAGCGCTCAGCCCACTCTGTAGCACCAGTGAGAACCATCATTCATTCTTTGGAAAAGTATGTCCTGAGTCCTTTGCACCAAGCACTGGGCTGTAAAAGTGAGCCAAAGCAGATGTATCCCATACTCACAAGTACCAGGCTGTGCCTTCATTTCAGATGTCTGGGACATAGTGAATGTGACTAGCAGGGGTATGGAGCCTTGCCTAGGCAGACCCTCATTTCAGACCCATTAGCTTCCTAGCAGGTGTGATTTGGGGAATACTTTCTACTGTTTGCCGGGCACTGGTAAGTGCTCTAGTCTATTGTCACTTAGTCTTCTTCCAGTCCTCCTAAGATGCCCTTATCCTCCCTGTTTCATAGACAAGAATATTGAGGCTTGGAGGGATTGGCCCAAAGATCACAGGAGATAACTAGGAAAACCAGATGTCAGCATCTAAAGTGATTTGCTGGGCTGGGGATATAGCTCAGTTAGTAAAGTGCTTGCTTCACATGTACAAGGCCCTGGGTTCAATCCCCAGCACCATTAAAAAAATAAATAAATAAAAAATAAATAAATAGGTAATTCTATATATATATATAAGAATTACCCATTTCTCTCAGTAAAAAAATAAACAAATAAATAAAATAAAATGATTTGCCTCACCTGCAGTGCAGGGCTCCAGCTTCTTCCAGTTCTTGTTGTGATTTCAGACTCTTGAGTGTTCTCACTTGTGGGGGAGGGGAGCCAACTGTGCAGTTTCCTCTCGCTCATGACCAAGGAGGCTAATTAGTCAGACCCCTAGCAGTGTCTTCTCCCGCATCCCCCACGCCCCCGGCATAGTGAAACCATTTTCTGTAGAGGACCCAACTGCCTAGCTCCTGGGGGAGGTGTCCACTGCCATCAGGACCGCTAGTCCTATCCCTTCTCCAAGTGTTCAGTCCAGCAGCCAGAGGTCCCTGCCTCCCGCCAGCTGGAAACCAAACCCCCGGCTCCTTCATTCCAGCCTCAGTAGAGGCAAAGGGATTCCAGCCCTCAGACCCTCCTCGTCTCAGCTCCTTTTCCTTTGTAGCTCCTCAGGGCAGACCGTTTGTTTCTCCAGTTACCCCCACTCTTCTCCTACCTTGGGGAGATCTGTTCTCGGTCAGGAAAGGAATAAGGGCATTTTTCCATTTGGATGAGTTTCTTTGTGTGTGTTTATTAAATTCAGCTTGGGCTGAAAGATTTTATCACATTGTCTAAGTGAAGACAGCTGCTACACTGAGTTTCTTGCTGCATTTCTGCAAGTGACTAAAGAGTGAGAAGTCTTTTCTTTTGGGTACAAACAAGGGCAAGTTTCAAAATTTCAAGTTGGCAAATAGAGAGAACAGCATCTTTAGCCATTCTTTTTTAACTAATACTTATGGAACACCTACTGTGCGCCAGGCCTTGGAGAAGGAGGATGAAGACAGGGCTCCTTTCTCATTAGAATAAGCCACACCACTGGACCCATGACGGCAACTGATATGTGGTTGTAACTGATGAGCACCTCACTGCTGTGCTACCCCGTGTCAGGTACCACTGATGAGTCTTCATGTTGACTTTCCTAATCTTGGATCTGTAGGAGCACCATGGAGTTTAGAGTAGGGATTCCCAACATGAGCAGTACATTAGAGTCACTGGGTTTTATGGATTCCAGAGATTCTGATTCAATAGTTCCGTAGTAGGGTTCAGGAAAACGTATGTTGAAGATGTACCCTAGTGAATGTGTTTGGAAGTGATTGCTTGAGCTAGCTTCACCCTCTGCATTATCCTTGCACCCCTGCACAAGACAGAAGTGAGTGTCATGTAAGACCCAAGATGCTCTAGTCATGAGTCTTCACCTTTAATGAGTTAGGGCAATTCAGAGTGGATGCTCACTGGAGTTTGGAAGAAATATTATTCAGCCAGGCCTCCATCAATGAAAACTGCAAAAAAAAAAAAAATAAAAAAAAAAATTGAAAAGTGAAGGTGCTTCACCAGAAAAAAATCAGCTTCTGACCTTGTTTTTTTTTTTTTCCTTTTGCACTGGTTTTAGTATTTGTATTTGCATTTTCCTTTACTCCACAAGAAAACCAAAAAGTTCTTCTTTTCCAGGAGGTCAGAATTCTTTCTTCTAAATCTCATAGTTGCAAAGTGAGGCAAGTCTTGTTCCATTCACCATTTCCTCTATCACCAGGATACTCCCAGGCCATTAGGCCAGGCTTGCTGGAGCAGAAGTTTTTAGGAACCAGTAATTTCAGAGTGAATGCCAGCAGAACTGTAGATGTAGTGGCTTAGGATTTCTGCCAGGTCCAATTAGCCCCTCTGTGTGTTCACTGCCCAGCCACCTGCTTCTTTGTGAAAGCTGGCCAGAAGTCAAAGGAATTTAGCAACCAGCCATGAGGGGCAGGCAGTTCTGCAGTGTCCACAACATAGTTAATTTAGAATTTGAAGCAAAACACTAATTCAAGTAATGCTGTCTAGAGGCATTATTTTGTCTGGTTAAATTCTGAATCCATTAATTTAAGCCACGGTGTTAAAGCATAAAAACTCGTAGGGGTTTATTAAATGTAGATTGCTAGGATTCAGCCTTGCATCTTCTGATTTGGTAGACCAGAATATGGCCAGAAATCTTCATTGCTGCAAAAGCAGCTCAGGTGATTGTGATGCAGGTGGTGGGTGGACCACACTTTGGGGAATGTATTACTAAACCATAAGCTTCATGAGGTGAGAAGCTACATCACTTTAATTCAAGTGCTTAACCCAGAGCCTAGCATGAAGCAGATACTGAGTCCATTTTGTCTAATAAATGGGTTTAAAGTGCATGAATGACCAAAACAACAAGTTAAACAAGTGTACTCTCAGAAGCAGCTGCATCTGAAATAGATGACAAGTAAGTGATTTGATGTGACTTCTGATGCTTAATGCAGATAAAAAGTGGAGACTTAAATAGACTCTCTGTATTCCTCTTAATAAAAGGAAACGATGCTTAAATTTTTTCCCTACTTTTTAGTTAAGACTCTACACTATCTTGCAATTCCAAATATAGAATTAAAATACTTGTTTCACCAGAAAAAAATCAGCTTCTGACCTTGTTTTTTTTTTTCCTTTTGCACTGGTTATAGTATTTGTATTTGCATTTTCCTTTACTCCACAAGAAAACCAAAAAGTTCTTCTTTTTCTTTATTTTTTCTTCTTGAGCACATCTTTAGATCAGAACATACCAGTGTAATTTATTTTTCCAAATCTTGGCTAAGCTCATTGAAGAACTTTAAATTTTATTTTTCTCATTCTAGGAGCAAGCCCGGATGTTGGAAATGGGGATAACTGGCCCAGAAGGTCATGTTCTGAGCAGACCAGAGGAGGTATGTTACAGGGGTTGAGGCTGAGGGTGGGGAGCAGGGAGAGAGAAGCCGTAGCAGTGGGGGCTCTCTTTTTCACCAGCATCTTCTGGGAGACTCTTCTTATCACAGTCCCAGTCACTTAGCCATGGCCTGTCACTCATTTGACATTTGAAGTGTTTGCTTGATCTAATTTCCTGAACCACACATATACACAGGGTATGAATAAATATTGCTGAAAGGTGGTGAGAATCATGAATACCAGACAGCAGTATTGGAACATTTCTTTCAAAGACCACTTCGGACTGACCCTAGCTCAAGGGCTGTGAGAAAATTAGAAAGGAATGTAAAGGAGACACTTCCTTCTGACCCCTTAATCTCTCTAAAGAGAACATGAATTGCAGTATACTTGGAATTTTCAGTAGGAATGTTAAATTTCTAATTTCTTTCTTATTGTGAATCTTGGAGACATTTCTACTTACTTTGTATTTCATTTTGTGTTTTGATTCTTGCAAAATATTGGTAATGTGGATAGGTGGTTGAATGAGTCTTGCAAAATATTGGTCATGTGGATAGGTGGTTGAATGGGCAAACCTTATGCCCATTGATTTGCATAAGGTGATGGTTATATCCAGGTATGGAAGTTTCCCACATGTAAAGTAAATGATGATGTGCACCTATGCTTAGCAGCTGAAAAACTAAGAAAAAGTGACTAGTGACTAATACCATATCTCCGGGATGTCCACAACTTACCTGCTGGCATGGGAGTTTGAGGTGAGGATTGACTGCCCATACGGCTGAGAGCAACTTGACTTTGGGAGAGCAACCAGGGACAGACACCTGGAGTGAATTTAAAGCTCTTCATGTCAGTGAAGCAAATCCAGTTCCCATTATTGTTCCAAACTCTACAAGAGGTAAAAGAAAGAACCAGAACCACAAGATTATATTCCATTGCACATTGCTTTTAGAGCTTTTTAAAAAATTGAAATGTAATCAACACATGGAGAAAAGTGTTCCTATCATAAGGATGTGCTTGATTTTCACAAACTGGATACACTTGTTCAAGGAGCACCCAGGTGGTGATACAGAACACTGTCAGCTCCCCGAAATGCCCTGGTGTCTAGTGACATTTTTGTTGCCCTTTGAAATAATGTTTGTGAAATAAGTTTGTGATCAGGATTTAATTGTACATGTCATTCCCGACGAGTGTCTCTTTAGTGATTCTGGGTGCTTTGGAAAGCTTACACCTGCGACTGTACTAACTGCATACATTACTTCAGTTACCCTTGCTGCCACTCTAGGTAGTTGTGCAGGTAAAGAAACTGAGGCTCAGAGAAGTTAAGCCACTGACTGGTCATGTTTGGAGGATTGGAAAATCATTTATGCAATGTGAACAAACCAGGATGATCAGCACTGTTTGTAAAACTTCATAAATGCTGGTCACTGGAGAGATGTGCTGGCAAGATGGGTTTCTTCAGCAGCAGCCAGGGGATTTCAGAGCAAAGTCTATTTTTGTTCCTTGATTTGTTTTTTCAACCTCCCCCCTCACCCCACCCCCAACCTTCTCCCTGTTCCCGTCTCCTTTTTAGTAAAAATAAGCCTCTGAGCTGCAAATCTCTACAACCCTGAAAACCCTTTAGGGTGAAGTTGGAAGGTGATGTAACCGTCCAAAGATAGTCATGTTGTCGAAGTGTGGAAGAACCTGTAGTTCTGGAGGAATGAGATCAAAGGGGCCAGGGCTGAGGTCAAGGGGGAGCTGAAGTGGTCAGCATAGGTGTGAAGGGGTAGGAGGAGCCAACCCCGCTTCAGCTCAGAGCACACCCAGATTCCATCTCAAGTGGTGCTGTCCAGAGTGGAACCCTAGGCACAGAGCAGCTGCTCCCCGGGTAGGGCGTCTGGGTGCTTCATGTGGTAGACTGCATTCACCTGCACTCATGGGCCTCCAGGGACTTGTCTGCATGGAATGAAATGCAGCTTGGGGGTCACCGGCTCAGTCATGAAGTTCTAGAGCCTTTCTACTGAGCCACATCCACCACAGGCAGTCACTGGTTTGCATTATTCAACCACTGGGCATCTGCAAGCTATTTTTGGTGTTTTTTTTTTTTTTTTTTTTTTTTTTTTTTTTTTAAGCACTGGCTGCACAGACAAACCAGAAAGTCATATCCATATAAAAGGGATCTGTTGCTGATTGAATGGAAAAATTCCAATGTCTCTGCTCTGGGCTGAATTGGACTAACTCAGGCTTTGGGTAGTAACACAGACTCTCACCCTGGTCAGAAACTGTGATCAGCAGTAAGACCTAGAGCCACTCTTCAAGAGACACTTGCTTTGACCCAGGAGTGGGAGAATTAACTCATTTAATCCTTCCAGTGGCCCTGGTTGTCAGGTCCTGTTATTACTCGCACTTTAAAGATAAGGAAAGAAGGCACTGAGAAGTTTTGAAGGTATCTGAGGTCACCCAGCTTGTAGCAGAATCAGGACTCAGAATCAGGCCATGTGAGAAAACCCAAGCTCTCAGATCCTACTTTATTAATAAAATAAGGGGAAACACATTACTTCTTACTTAATAAATGCAACTGGGTTAGTTAGCATATTTGAAAACATGGATTCTACACTAGGGTGGGATGAACAAGATCAACAATAAAAGAAGTCTTTGTGCTGAGAAGCCTGGGAATTATTATTATAAGCAGTGCCTCCTCAGATTAACCCTTTGCCTACCACATATTGCTGCAGGGAAGGATTTGAGGAGCAACATGCCTGATTGACTTTAATGGTTATTCTAGAGTGGATGGTATGGTGATTGTGTTTTCCCAAAGAATCTTCCCTGAGAAGAGTGGGGAGCAGAGGCCTCCATTTTGGGTGCAGTATTTTTGATACCCCAGGGAAAGGAGTTCAGGGAAAACTCTGGCCTTCAGCAGATCAGTACTTACTCTGTCAAGTATTGGTCTCAAATGACAGCCCTGTACTTCACCCCTCTTAGCTACATTTTACCAGGGAGGGTCGAGGCACGAGGAGCTGAGTGAAGAGACCCAGCAGGATGAGGTGGGTCTGAGATGTGGCCCCAGGCCATCCTGTTCCAGACCCTCTAGGGTTTGAACCACTGCACAGCTCACTGTCTGTGGAGGTGCTGAGTGACATGGGTGAGGCTCAGGTTCCTGTTGACTCCTGGAGATGTTCTTGTTTTCCTGCAGCTGGAAGCTGAGGCTGTGTTCCGCGCCATCACCATCGCCAGCCAAACCAACTGCCCCCTCTACATCACCAAGGTCATGAGCAAGAGTGCAGCTGATCTCATCTCACAAGCCAGGAAAAAAGGTAATTTGTGCTTCTAAGAATCAGAGCCCCTGATGTACTGCGCAGCTCTTTCCTCCCTGGCTGGTTCACATAGTATTGTTGCTCTTTTACTTATTTAGTTATTGCCTTGCTCTCCAGAGCCTCAGCTACACCCAGGATCCTGAGATTTCTTCCACCTAGCCTATGAGTAAACTGAGGCAGGTTAAGTGGTTTGCCTGAGAGTGCACAGATGAAATTGAGGCTCAGTGTACCTTCCTTCCTCTTTTTAGATCTGTTATTTTCAGTTCACATTATCTGAATTTTATAAATGGATTTATTAGTTTGGATTACACTGATTCCCCTGAACTGGCTTCAACAAGCAAACATAAGTCAGTGGTTGGTTGTGGGTATTTCAGACATAGCCAGATTGAGGGGGCTTCAACAGTGGCATTAGGACTCTATCACTCTTATTCCCTTCTTGACTCTCTTTCCTGCCTGATGGCTTTATGTTCAGTATGAGCAGTGATAAGAATAGAAGACTTATTTTCTTCAGTTCTTGGTGGAGGACATGATGGAGAAGTAGAAGGCATTTTTTGCAACAGCTCAAGCAGTAATGTCCAGGAGCATGTGATTGTCTTGGTTGTGGCCATGTGCTCATCCCTGAACCAAAGACAGCCCTGGGCAAGGTATAATGTGGCCAGGATTGAGGGAAGAGTGCAGGGGCAGGGTCCCCCCACCTTAGCACACACAGGTTAGCACAGGATATTTTAGAAAGGGAGCTGAATGGGTCTCCAGAGGATGTCTAAAATCGTGGCTTCATGACCTGGGGCTCTGTCCCTGCCACCTTCTGCCTTCTCCTTTTCTCTACTCCTATTTACTAGGGTTTCCATTGCTTGGCTTTTGCTTAGCTTAAGTTTCCTCTCCTTTTGAAACTCTCTTTTCTGTTTTTGGTCCCTGTCCTCAGTGGGGAAATGAATGGTGTGAGAAGCTGGAGATAAAGGTTCTGTGTTTGGTTGTGAAAGAGAATTTTCCCTGCCCAGTTGTGCAGTGGCTACTGCAGTGTGGAGTCAGTGTCCATCCCGGTGGTGGAGAGACCCAAGATGAGTGTGATTCATCTGCCCAATTAGTCTGAAAAACTCCATGTGTGGGTGGGTGACTGCAGTGGCTAAGAATAGTTCCAGCTGATGGCCAGCTGAGTTTTCAACTGCCTGGCCTTCTGGCAGAGGGCAGTCCTTTTCTTAAGGGAGGGAATCTACCTACTTGTCCAGACCTGGTAGGTTCTGAGGCATCTTCTACCTCACCATGTTCATGGTAGACTTGCTGTTTTCTCTTGCAGCATTTAAATGCCTCAAATGAGGGCTGGGGTTGTGGCTCAGTGGTAGAGCATTTGCCTAGCATGTGTGAGGTACTGGGTTCTATTCTCAGCACCACGTATAAGTAAATAAAATAAAGGTCCATTAACAACTAAAAAAAATTTAAGAAAAACTTCATTAAAAATTTAAAAAAAATAAATGCCTCAAATGAAATAGCAGTTGTTCCCCTGGGTGGTGTGAGTCATTGGAAAGCAGGAAAGCAGTCCAGTGTTCTGTACCCATTCTTGGAGGGGGGCTGTAGGGGGGCTCACACCCCTACCACTTCTGGCCATGAATGTCCACCATCTTCACACTCTCCTGCCTTCTGCCTGATGACTTTATCTGGCCTGGAACCCATCACCAGGGTATCCTGAGCACCTCTGAGGATGGGGCACTTCAGTTGTTTGCTGGTCTTATTTCAAACTTCATAGAGAGAATTCCTCCCTCTTAGTCTTCTGGCTCCTGACGGTCTGGCAAGGGGAACTCGTGCAGCTGTACTCCAGGGTGGAAGGGAGGCACTATTTCAACGATAAAAAACTGGCTGCTGAGTTCGCAGCCAGTGAACATCTCATGGACTGTCATTCTCAGGGAAATGGTGAAGAGCATTCCAAGCAGGAAGGCAGAGGGTCGCAGCACTTACTCTTCCCTCCTGACCACGTTTCTGGTTAAGTCTTTGCAAGTTTAATCACTTGCCACCAGTGCTCTTTAGCAACTCATCATGGCTGCTCAGAATTAATATTAAAAGTCTACAATTTAATGAGAACCAACTCTATACCCAGCACTGAGATACATCCTTTATATTTATTATTACATAGAATTCTCAAAGAACTCTGAGGCAGGTGCTATGGGCATTACCATCACCCTTGCATTTGCAGCAATTGGAGTGTGACTTGTTTAAATGTCCCAGGTAGGAGGAGGACCAGTAATCAAACCCAGGCATAATGATAATCTTGGCTTTCTAGTCTTCCATGCTAAGCATAGTCCAGAGGGACGGTTCCTCCACTTTCAAGATTGCATTTTTTCTCAATAATAGTTCAGTGCTTGCTTTAACTTTCAGTTTTCCACTTATTTGCATTCCTACATGCTTTAGTTTGATAAGTATTTTTAGAGAGAGACAGATCTTGAAATTGTCATTACATGTTAATCCATTTTATTGGACCCCCATAAAAACAAGGCTGCCATATGTGAATCATACCATTACTTCCTTTTTTTGCCTTTGGCAAACATCACTAATCAATCATTAATCTTTTCTAGTGAGACCAGAAGCATTATTAGAATTCTTCCCTACCTATAATTCTAGATAACCATTACCAATTGATTGGAATTGAAACAAGGCAAAATCTATTTATAATCTTGGCCATAGAGCCTCCCAGAATATGACCATATTCAAACTTTGATGGTGAAAGATGGACGACCAAAGACCAAGGCTATCGTATATTCAAAGCATCCTTGGTGAGAGGCTGGCATAGATCAACCTGGTACCAACCAATTTTCTAGAGACATATTTTTCCTTCTGTGTTATTGTCTCTTCTTCTTTAAGAAGCTCAACTAAAGTTTAGATTAGTGTATTTTCCATTTTCCTTCCACACGTCTCCTTCGCTAGGCCCCTGATTCTGTCACAGAATCCTAGAAGCCAGTCTCATCACTGATGGACACATCTCAGGTGTTTGTGTCCCCTGGAGCAAGCCATTTCTTTCCTTAGATTAAAGAGTAAGGAATTTAATGAAAAAACTCATGAGAGCTCCTGTTCCACAGACATGGATTTGACTTTCTGGAAACTAAAGCATGACCTTGTAAAAATAAAAGGACCTAGCAATTCCCATGGAGGTAGGGCACATTCAGGGCTTTGAACCCTATAATGGGAAAAAGTAGAAGGTAAAGAAATTAGTATTTACCAGGAATCTGCTATACGCCTGACCCTTCATATCTGCAAAATTCTTTGACAAGCCCAAGAAGTAGACATCATCTCATTTTGTCCATTCTAGGACATATCTCCCATTTTAATATTTCTGAAATGAGGATGAATCTTATAATCAATATATATTTTTCTTATATTTTCTTTGCCTCAAATTTTAATTTGCCTCAAAATTTGTGGATTAATTCTACATCGTACAAACAATGGAGTCTTTCTAAGGAATACAAAACTGCTCACATTTAGCAGAAAGACAAAAAAGCCTAGAAAAGTTGGGAATGTAGACTTGAACCTAGGTCTGCCTAACCGCAGTCCACAGCTTTGGGTAGGCTTAGGAGCTATGATTAAATATGCTGGGCTCAGTGAAGCATATACTTAATGCAAATCCATTGCCTACTTCCCCCTTTCCAGGAAATGTGGTCTTTGGAGAGCCCATTACTGCCAGCCTTGGTATAGATGGAACCCATTACTGGAGCAAGAACTGGGCCAAGGCGGCTGCGTTTGTGACATCCCCACCTCTGAGCCCTGACCCGACCACTCCTGACTACATCAACTCCTTGCTAGCCAGGTTGGTGCAGGAATCCTGAGCAGCAGTGGTTTTGCAGGAGCTTCTTGGGGCCAGCTGGAATGGGGGCTGCAGTTGTTCTATCTATCAGCTAGAAATTCTCCTGCAGGCTTGAGCACAGAACACAGGCTCTTCCCCATCATATTTCACAAGACAATACAGTCACAATGTAGATAATGGTCACAGCATCGAATACCTGTGTGTGCCCAGCTCTGGTGAAACTACACACATGATCTCATTTGCTCTTCATAACGACTTTACCAGTGAGGCGCTGCTGTCCCCATTTTACAGATTAAGCAACAGAAGGCTGAAGAGCTTAAATTATTTGCCTAAATTCAAATAGTCAACCATGATGACACTTAGCCAAAATTATAGGGAGACTCATTTGTTCCTGCACTCTGTGTACATGTAGGACCAGGCCATCATTCCTTTGAGTTCCTTTGATTTTGCTACAAATGAGATGATCTCATTCCACCCCCTCACTTTCTAGCTGGAGTAACTGAGCCTGCAGAGGGGAAGAAGCTCATCCAAGCTCACACAGAGAGTTAGAAGTAGGAAAGAGGTTCCAAACTCTCTGACTACACTAGATTCTGGTCTCCTGAGGGGCCCTGACCGTCTCCCCTGTTCACATGGAGCTTTTCTCCTTTTCCAGTGGGGATCTGCAGCTCTCTGGCAGTGCCCACTGTACCTTCAGCACTGCCCAGAAAGCCATTGGGAAGGACAACTTCACTGCCATTCCTGAGGGCACCAATGGTGTGGAGGAGCGGATGTCTGTCATCTGGGACAAGGCTGTGGTAAGGGACTGAGATCAGGGAAGGGTGACCAAGACCCAAATATCCATGGGCCAGATCAGAGCCTCCTGCATCAACCAAGCCAGAGGCACAGCTCCTCCAGGCTGCCCTGGGGAGGATGCTCAGCATGTGGAGCCAGGTGGCTCAGGGGCTTGGGGATTTACCTTCTAGTGATGAGTCCTGAGGTCTTGGATTCTAAGGAAGCTTCTTCATCTAGAGTGTTAAGAACTAGGAACCAGACACTTGGCTCTTTCACCTCATTGCATGAATCATCTGCACTTAGAAGACTAGTGAATTAATTCTTGTCATTTGGAGGGTTTTATGGCTTCTTTTGAAAGGCCTGAACATAATGCTTTGAAATGGTAAGCAATGATTCTGTGCCCAGTCTGCTCATCAAGTATGCCCTGTACTGAGAGCATGAGATCATCCAGGCTGCTGTTTACCAATGCAGGAGACTGCTTACCAATGTCTCTGGCCTCTCTTTTTAATTTTCTTTATTTACATCACAGGGGTTGATAAAAGAAATAGCCAAGTAAATGAAGACCTCTCCAAGATTTTAGGAAATTGACTGAAATGTCGTTAATAATAAACTCATTATTAAGTAAATTACTTCCCTATGTTCAGTGCCAAATAGAATATATATGAAATAGGGGCTGGGGAGATAGGTCACTTGGTAGAGTGCTTGCCTTGCAAGCACAAGGCCCGGGGTTCAATCCCCAGCACCGCAAAAAAAAAAAAAAAAAAAAAAAAAAAAAAAAAAATATATATATATATATATATATATATATGAAATAGTGCCCCATTCATCTACATAGTTAATCCATGGACTCACTTCTCTTCTTGGGCCCCAAGGAGCTCAAGGCCAACCTTTAAATGCAGTTCTTTTCTTACTCAGGCTTTTTATTTTGAGAAGATAAAATATAAAACCTTTTGTCTCTTTTCTCACATAGTTAGCGTCTGTATTTTTTTACACGGTTCTGTATTTGTGAATGTATGTATGTATGTATGCTGACACTCTCTGAATTTGTTTAAAGTAATATATACACTCATGTGCTGCATAATGACATTAAGTCACTGATGGAGCACATAAATGGCCCTGTAAGATGATCTCAGTTGGTGATAGCTCAGCTTGGTTTGTGTAAGTGCACTCTGTGAGGTTCACACAGTGACAGAATCACCACCAACAGATTTCTCAGAACATATCCTCATTGTTAAGTGATGCATAACTGTGTTTTTAAGTTGCCAAAGTGATATATGCTTGATAAAGGACAGTTTGAAGGCTCAGACAAGCACATACATGAAAAAAAAACTCATAATTCTGCTACCCAGGGATAACTATGATTGTCACTGAGGATTTTGCATATTTGTCCTATGAACATATAAATACACATATCTAAAAAGTCAGATCAAAAATCACATTTCTTTTTACTGTGAACTATCTCTAATCCTTTCTGGAATTAGAACAGGTGAATAAGTAAATACATATACATATCCAGAAACAAAAACAAAAACATACTGCTGGAGCATTAACTTCTGTTTAAACCACGTGTTTACCCATTTGCCTGGGTAACAAGACAGCCCAGCTCCTCCACCTTGCCTGGTGGCGATCTGTGCTCACCACGTCATGGATCCTTCTTTGGATTTTGGGGCCTTGGTGGTCTTCTTCCTCTGAGCTCAGAAGCCCTGCATTGGTTGATATAGAGATAGAGATGGATATTTAAATGTTTTGTATTTCAATAGGCCACTGGGAAAATGGATGAAAACCAGTTTGTGGCTGTGACAAGCACAAATGCCGCCAAGATCTTCAACCTGTATCCCCGCAAGGGAAGAATATCTGTGGGTTCTGACAGCGACCTGGTCATCTGGGATCCAGATGCTGTGAAGATCGTCTCTGCCAAGAACCACCAGTCGGTGAGCTCGGGCTGGCGGGAGCGGAGCTTGGAGAGTGCCTGCACCGGGCTGGGCCCTGAGAAGTGCATTCGGGTGGTGTGCCAGCGTCCTCCGTCCAGGGAGGGCTGCAGTGGTAATCCATCCCTGGATCTGAGTGCTTCAGACTCCGGCTGTTTGCTTCTCATTTCTGTTTTCCAGAGTGGCAGGGCAGCTGAGGGACTCTGCTCTTCCTAGTCACTCAGGGTGGATAATGACTGTCTCCACTTCTGCCCATGCTCCTGTGATTGCTGAGGCTTAGACAGGCTCTTTGTTCATATATATATATATATAAATATACACACACACACACACACACACACACACACACACATATATTTTAGTTGTAGGTAGACATAATAACTTTATTTTATTTTATTTTTTATGTGGTGCTGAGAATGGAACCCAGGGCCTCATGCATGGTTGGCAAGCACGCTACCACTGAGCCACAGCCTCAGCCCAGGCTCTTTGTTTTAAGAGAAGGAAAAATATAAATATTTTTGTCACATGGTCCTGTTCATGTGGAAGATAATAATCAAAGCCTAATATCTACCAAAGATACTTATTAGGAAAAATAGGTAATATTTTTAAGCTTTTATGTTTCAGGCACTGTGCTTTTTAAGCTCACTGAATCTCCATAACAGTCTCCCACGGGCAGGTACTATTATTACCCCATTTTATACTTAAGGAAATGGAAGTATAGAGAAATTAAATAATTTATGCAACAAATCAACAGTGAAGCTAACATTGAAACCCAGAACCTGACTCCAAGGTGATGTCCTTAACCACTCGGCAGTAATGTTTCTCCCTTGTTGAATTAGTGAAGGAAGTAGGGAGAAATCCTCTCCAGGGTGGTAATGGTCTTTGCTTAAACATCACCACGCTTTTGAGCCAGCAGGGACCCATGTATCCCCTCCATCCACGCACTCAACTCCATGTACAGCAGCCCTGGTTGTTTTTCAGTTTCCCTTTGAACACTACCAGCAACAGAAACTGACTGCTACTTGAAGACCTTAATCAAGATTGCACACTTTTCTTTGTTAGAAGCCCAGTCTTTGTGAGCATCAGTCTCCTGGTGCCTTGTATGCATTGACAGCTTGCAGGCACACTGTAAGCTATTCCTGGCTCACCTGGTGACCTCACTTCCTGGGGCCACTGAAGGTAACCATGGTTCTCTTTCTCCTCTCCCTAACCCCATGCCGTTGCTTTGCCCCGCATCTCTAGGCTGCAGAGTATAACATCTTTGAAGGGATGGAGCTGCGTGGGGCGCCTCTGGTTGTTATCTGCCAGGGCAAGATCATGCTGGAAGATGGCAACCTACATGTGACCCAAGGGGCCGGCCGCTTCATTCCCTGCAGCCCATTCTCCGACTATGTCTACAAGCGCATTAAAGCCAGGAGGAAGGTAAGGAGCAGGGGGAGCCCCAGAGGTGAGGCAGGGGCTGTGGGTCCCGTTCAGACTCAGGGATCGTACCATGAGATCCAGAGGGGCCTGTGTTCCCTAGACCCTCACAAAGAAAACCACGGCAGTGATCTTGTCCTCAGGAACAGCACGCAGACTTTAATTAACAGGCTATAAAAGGGAGTTTTGAAAACATTTGACCAACAGAAACTTTTTTCTAAACAATTTCCTTACATTTTATTGTGCTTTTATTTAAAAGAATTTAAAATAATTTCAATCCTGCAATGTAATATTAGTTTATTTTTAATAAAAACAAATTATTCTTACAGGCTTAAAACAAGAAACAGTAGTCTGCACGTCCCTGTCACTGTCCCATTATTGTTCCACAGGGGCAAAAACCTTGAGTTGTGGTTCAATTAAAATCTTATTAATGTCCCTGATTTTACACACACACACACACACACACACGTGTGTATAGGAACACAGGGTAGCTCTAGTGACTGAGAGGTGAGGCCCAGCAGTTTCTTTTCCCATTCGCTCTCCTCCCCTCTCCACTCTCCAGATTTCCTTCCTATACCCTTAGTTCTTCAGGAAGCAAGATTAGACCAGCCCTGAGATTGTGGAATTTGAGCTCTGCTCTCCAGTTTTTTTTCTGGTAGAGAAGGGAATGAAACTCAAATTCCCTAATATCAACTCTTCCTATTAATATGACTTGGATTCTGGAACCACAGAAATGCTGATGATCTGGAGTTCTTGTTTGGGGAGTACAGATACAGTCACCATTCCACGAGTCATTAGCATCTGCAGATTGATGGGCTTGGCTCCTGTGCCTGCCCCAAGTCACTGGGAGGGATGGGCAGCAGTACCCCCTTGGGAGTCCTACACTGACCCATGCTGGACTGTCAGGCACGCCTGGCAGTGTGTCCTCCTAGCCTCCCTTAAGGCCATGCTCAGACGTGGGTGGAGGCCAGCCTGCTGTGCCGTGGGTGGTCTGGCAGTGTTTGTCTGATAGACTGTAAGCCCCTTTGGGGAAGGCACTGTGTTTCATGTGACTGTAAACCCTGACGCTTGGCACAAGGCCAGGCACAGAGCATTCCGTGGATGTTGCTGACTGGCTCCGCAGTCCAGGGCAAGTTCACGGCCACAGCCAGAGGTCAGTGGGTCAGACCACAGACAGACTCAGACTTTAGGGCCTGCCAGCCCTGATCTGTGCTCAAGAGTGTAAGGATGGAGCTCCCATGTGATCCTATCCTGGCCAGCATGCAGGGCCTCATCTCAGACTGCCGCCCTTCCTGATGACCGCACTACAGCTCTGCGGACGGTTCCTCCACTCCATGATGTCTCTGCACTCAGCTGTCTGTACTGACTGTTCCTCTGCTGGCTGTGCTGCCATCCACACCTCCCCTCTGTGTCCCCCACTGCCTTCTCCCACCTTCTCACATCAGGGTCCCTGGATCCTTCAGAGGGAAGCTCATCTATCTAGAGAGGCCCTCATGGACCTCCTCCGTGACACCTGCTTTATTTTACACTAGTTCTCTCTCCCTTCATTATCATTATTATACCCCGATGCCCCCCCACTCTATTCACCAATACATTTATTCAACCTAGAGCAGACCCTAAATTGTTGAATGCTGATGTGTTTCTCTGGCTGCAGATGGCGGACCTGCATGCGGTCCCAAGGGGCATGTACGATGGGCCAGTGTTTGACCTGACCACCACCCCCAAAGGGGGCACACCGGCAGGCTCTACCCGGGGCTCTCCCACTCGGCCAAATCCACCCGTGAGGAATCTCCACCAGTCGGGATTTAGCCTGTCAGGTGAGTGGGACAAGGTGATCCAGGGAGGAGGGAAGGGGGAGGGGAAGGTCAGTTCCTACCCTCAGGCTAGAGTGTGATCCTAAGAGCTCAGCCTGAGTGGGTTTTCCAGCGCAGAGCTGGGCACAGTCTTTAAGGGAGAAGGTTACGGGGAAAATAGGAAGATTTGCTGTATCAGTGAGGGTGAGAAAATCAGAGGAGGCACAGTCAAGCTAGAGATCAAGTTCAAATGATGCCAAATTCTGCTCAGAGATCAGACACGAGGGGTTGTGGGCAGCATAGGGCAGTTGATTTCCACTATGAAGTGATTTTCTACATTAACCTATGAGAACTGGGCAGTATGTTGTGTGTGGGGTTTTTGTTTTAACTGTTCAGGGTTAAAGAAAACTCAGACTCATTTTTATATTCAAATGGCAGTAGCTTCTTTTAATGTAGGATTTTTATTCTATTTTCCCTGCTGTAGTGTAACAATGCTAATAGTAGTTAGTGTCCATTGACAGACCATGTATCATGTGTTACTAATCTTTTTTTGAGACCTCTCTGATACAAATAGAAAATAATTATTCATTTGCTCCATAGTGAATAGTCCTCACATGGGGAAAAAAATGTAGATTTGCATCTTTACAATTAACCATTTAAATGTGAGAGAAGCAAGAAAACAGGAAAGAAAAGACGTTAAAGGGAAAATCCCAGCATATTGAGAAAGGCAGATCAGTCAAGAATGGAAGAAGCAGGAAAAACAGGGAAGAAAAGAGATGAGAGAAGTAGAGAAAAACAGAGGAAACGTGCTTAAGGTTTCACGAATCTTTGCCAGAGGTCCACATGTCCCAGCATCTTTGTGTGTGTGTCACGTTCCATTACTCTCTGGCTACCTTAATCCTTAAGCTTTCAGAGGCTCCTTTCTGAATGGACCCAAGCTCAGGTTGATGCTTTCTTTTGTGTAGCTATAGGGACCTGACCACCCCACCTCAAGCTGTGGTGTGTTGGGCAAGTGACCTGGCCTCTCAGAGCCCAACTGTCTCCTCTGTAAGCAGACAGCTCCAGTGGCTCCCACGCTGGTGGGTCTCCATGAGGTACCCCTTTGAACTCTTCAACATCGCCAGCCACCATTAGTGCAAACAGCTCTCTTTCATACCCTTCTCACTCTTCTCCTTCCTAGTGTTATTATACTGAGGCTCAGATGGAATCTAAATAAGAACCTGGCTTTTCCTACCAGGGGACAGAGGAGTGCATTTGAAAAGTTCAAGGCTCCACCTGTCTCTTGGGAGATGAGGCCAGCGAGGCACTTACTGTCTTACACTCTTTAATCAATTTCTCTTTTGCCCTTACCCTTCTCCACTGCAGGCACCCAAGTGGATGAGGGGGTCCGCTCGGCCAGCAAGCGCATCGTGGCGCCCCCCGGAGGCCGTTCTAATATCACATCCCTGAGTTAAGCAACCTCTCCCTGAAGAGAGGGGCAGACGCAAGAAGAGATTTTTTTCGAAGCCAAAATGGTACACCAATGTTTAAGAAGGAAAGCGAATCCAAACGGCTGTGATCTAAAGAATCAATAAGCCTCAAGCCTTATGTTTCTCCATGTTACGCTCGCTTGCCTAGCTTTACGAATATTGCTTTGTTTTCTGTTTATGCATAGCCTTGGTTTGTTTGACCCTCTCCCTCATTTACATGCATGCAATCAGACAGGCCACTAAGGTAAAAGAGTCTGCTATATTATAGTGTTGAGAGCGTGTGTAGTGCTGCATCTTACGACAAGGGGACAGACAAAGCTGGGATGTCAGGAAAATGAACAAAAGGGACACAGGTTATTTGGGGTGAGTGGGTGGTGGGAGCCCGGAGCAAGGTGGAAGGTGCAGAGGGCTAGGGTAGGGCGTGTAGAAGGGAGGTGGGTGGGCCAGGTGAGCCGAAGGGTGTTGTGTATTGTGTTGATGACATGTGTTTATTTTCATGAAAGATGATCACTTGTGGCAGCCGTCACTTTATCACGGTGCCCTGGGGTCTGCAGAGAAGGCGGGGGTCTTTGGATTCTGGACTTTGTCACATCCCTCCCCAGTAGATTTTGTTCCTTTGAATGCTAATTAAAACGCCAAAACCCAACCATTTCTTCCACCTGCTTGATTATGCCAGTGTTTGCTGGGACCTCTTTCTCAGTGTTGCTTTCGAACCTTCTTTCCCGGTGTGGGAAGGCCAGATTGGGAGAGAGCAAAGGATGCTTCTCTTCCTCTTGCCCTGCCCACCTCTTTGGTGCTCTTGAAAGGCAGCAGCTGAGAGCAAAGCACAGGCCTTCATCAAGGAGGGCAGCAGAAGCCTAAGTACGCCTCCTACTAGACACCGGAGGTCACCTTTCACTCTTGTCTCTGCAGATGAGAAGAGCATGCTTCTGGCATCCTGAGTCCAGATTTTAGCTTGCAAGGGGCAGATTGAAGGGCCTGTCTTGCCAGTGAGTGAGTGATGCTGTTGATCTCCCAAGATCAGGCACAGCCATGACTGAAAAGGATTCTTTTAAAAATTGTATTAGTTGTTCACTAACTTTTACTACAAAGAGGTAATCTCAGTTATGTGAGAGTCAAGTCGGGTTTTGAGAAAGCCGGTCTTGAGCAGAGGGAGCCTGTTACATAACCTTGGTTCCATTTTTCAATTCTAAACCATCTGTTTCCTCTTCCATTAGCAGATCCTTGGGGGGAACTTTCAGTTTGGGTACTAAAATCTCTGAGGTGAGTGGAAGTGATGTGACATGGACTTCCTGAGGGGACACATAAAGGAAAGTAGCAGCATGTGTGTCCATTTCCCTTTCAGACCCCCCTCTGAAAACTCAGTTATGGGCCAAGTTCTGTGGCAAGGCAAAGATCTATAGAACCGAGAGACCCTTATGCAGGAAGAACATATTCAACCTGGGATCAGACTTCCATTCCCTGGGAGATAACAGCTGGTAGAACCCATAACCCTGTGTACTAAGTACTTTGAAGAGAAGAGCAGGCCTCAGACACCTTTTCAGTGCTTAGAAGAAACTATTATTTCTGAATACTGTTCTTTTTGTTTGTTTTCTCTCTCTCTCTCTCTCTCTCTCTCTCTCTCTCTCTCTCTCTCCCCTCTCCCTCTCTCTGGTGCTGGCAATGAAACCCAGGGCCTTGCACATGGTATGAAAGCTCTCTACCACTGAGCCACACCCACCCCTCCAGGCCTGTCTGCAGGTTTTAATAAGATGAATACTAAAGTGAACACTTGGCTATAAAAATATTTAGAAATAGCTAAGGAAGAGTATTTCTCTGAGCAGGCCTGTTTCTCTGTTTCTCTGTTCCAATCATGAAAAAGACTTTCACCTCACAGTAGGGAATCTTGCTATTGTAAGGCTCTCATGGTGCTTTTATTTTAAGGGAAACTTAAATAAAAAAGAAAATATAGCTTTAATTTACAATGCAAACATTTGGGGGCCTTTCAAGGAACTCAGAATGACTTTTATGTACAAAGGGAGTTTGTCAGATCTGATACATATACCTCAGTAGCCAGGCTGGGCTTTAGAATAAGCTGCAAAACCAGCCGTGGCCACCAGATGGAGGAAAAGACACATAAATAAACTAGTCTGAGCACCCACCCATCTTCTCTGAGGTTACCTGTCCTGGCCTGCTAATCCTTCCATGCCCTGAAATAAATCTTCCATGAGCAAATGGGTCATCTGCACCGCACTTGAAGTATTCAACCAGAATTTTATATTCTACACATGCAGTCCATTCCTTTGAAACAACCCCTTGGTGCTCAGGATGAGCAACGTTGTCATAGGAAGCCTCCTAATCTTCTCTTGGCATTGGTAACATTCGAGTATAGCAGTTCCTGAGAATGCCTAGAAAACTACCCACTCTTCTCTTAACATGGGCACCGAGTTACATGTAACTTAAGTTAAGATGTATATTCAATTTTGTTCTGTTCTATAGACACACTGAACAGCCCTATACAATGAGTCATGATGCTCTTCAAATTCACTGGAATCTCATCCAACTGTAGAGGGCATACTGGATCTTCAGCCTCACCCTCAAGCTGGCTTTTACCATCTCGTCTCTTGACCTGGCCCTCCCTGAGGATGGCTTTGCCTTCCCCCAATTTTCTCTCATTGTTTCTAAACCCAGATGGAAATCCACTGGATTCCTCCCTGTGTGGGTCAGAGGTGTGGGGAGTTGAGGAGACATCTATGAAACTGTTAAATCAGCTACCCTACTGGGGATATTTCTTTTTCTTCTAAGTTTCCTAAAACTAGTAGGACTATAGTTTTCCTGAAAATGGCATTTTTCAAAATTCAGTCATCTTTATAGCTAGACCCAGAGAGTCATTCTCTTCTCATGGGACCTGAATCCCAAGCCCAGACTCCATTTTGCTCACCCTGAGATGTCCCTTCATATGCCCCTTCATCAGTGTGTGGTTCCCAGCCTTGATTCTTGCCACAAGCCTCCCCAGCCTTCTGCCCTGAACAACCTCAGCTTGAGTCCCAGATGCGCTCAAGGGCTGTCCTGAGCAGCCAGTGTTCCTCGTAAGCTCCCCTTTGAGAAATGGTGTGTGGGTGTTCAGTCCTGTGCCTGGTGGGTATGGACAGACAGTAAATCTCCCTGTGATCTGTGCTAGCTGTGAGGCAGCTCTGGAACGTGAAGAGCTGTATGGTTTGAACCGTGAAGAAAACTGTGTATTGAGTTAGCTGAGATTAAAGAAAAAAAAAAAAAAAGTTCATCAAGTGACTGTTAATGTAAACCTGGTTATTAAAATAACTATAAAATTACCAACATTGTTCTCCAGGACCCTTCTGTGTGTGATGCGCCCTTCACCTACTATGTTAGAATTGCACAATAAGACTAAAAGGGTTAGTAAGCAGGGCAGGTGTGACAAAACAGTTATCTGGAGAAAAAAAATATGTTCTGGTATCTTATCTTTTCACTGAGTCGCCAGTTCGAGTCACAGAGTTCGATAACCATGATTGAAAGGTTGTCAAATGAGGAAGTTTTTCTTATGGACCATCAGAGTCAGTATCAGTGTAGAAGGCATTGCCTTAAGAATCAACCTAGCAGAATCCAGGACAGAACCTAAAAGGGTTGTTTGTTTTGTGGGCTTTATTATTATTATCTCATCATCCCTTAAATCCTTGCTATTAAGTTGCTTTGTAAGAATGTTCCACCTCTTCTGAGAAATCTGGACTTGGGTAAAAACACCAACTATACATGTGCCAAAGTGTATTCTTTAGCCAGCTGATCTTAAGGGGTCAAATGAGTGTTTGAAAGGATTATTTGTGAGAACATTAAGGTACATACCAGCAAGTTGAAGGCTGAGAAATCCTATGAAAAGGAGGCTTTGAAACTTTTTCTAGTGCTGGGGATGAACTTGCCTCACATGCACAAAACTCTGGGTTCTATCCCCAGCATAGTAAACAAGCACCACCCCAACACACACACTCCCAACAAAACTTGTCCAAATAAGGGCTCTCAAATCTTTTGACTACAGAATTCCTTTACCTTGTATCATCTTTTCACCTTCCACCAAACCAGTTATGCTAAACTCCTGTGGGGAAACCCTGCTGAAACCAATTCTAATGTGTGCAATTCATTTTTCACTGGAAAGGCGACTCTAGCGTATGGGGATGAGGTGGAGGTTTGGAAGGGGGAATTTTAAAATCTATTGCAACACAAAAGTCCAGGGATAGGTTTGGGCAGACTCAAGCCTGGCTAGGGAAGTCCTCAAGCCGACATCTGAGTGCCGCCTCTCCATCTTGGCCCCACCTGTCTTTAGTGGGTGCTTCCTTCAGACAGAAGTGCTTTCCATGAGGGGGCAAGGCTGATCATCAGCATTCCCAACTTTTGTTTTACCTCTTAGTAACCTCAGAGGAAGGAGGCTGATGCAATGGAAGAGGCTGGTCTGGTTTGGTCACATGTTCACTATGAACTAGTCACTTGGACAGACGAGAGCATGGGATTAATTGTCCACACCTGGTCACATGCCCAGCCCCTGAGTCACCTAAACCAGGTGGATTCTGCTATCTGTGATGCCAGAAGAGGGGACAGATGCTGGGAAAGTTCTCGCCTCCCCCTCAAGCCTTCAAGGCATGAATGTTTCACCCAAAGACGGGTCTGTGTGTAAGCTGGGTAGGTGGGAAGGAAAGGGGAGCCCCGAGGATGGCAATTTCTAATTAGTCGCTTTTATATCTAGCGAGTCCCTCTTGGTTTGGTGGAATAATGCTTTTGATTCAGGAGCACAGAGTGAGTGTACCTTCTAACACTGAAGCTCAGAAACCAGATCAAAAGCGACTCTGAACGCTTAATAGTTATTTTACCATTGAGGTCCCCAGTTTGATATTTAATGAGCTTTGGTCTATTGTCCCATGCAATGGCTCAAACTCAGGATGGTGAAACACCTCCCAGCTCCCCACCAAGGAACCAGTGGGCTCCCTAAGGATTCAAGTAGGTTTAAAGGGAATAGTCGAGGCTTACAATGAACTCAGGGTGCGGGACTCTAAAAAGAACGAAGCGGCTTTCAAAGGTGCTGGGGAAAGAAACATCGCCCCTCTTCCACACCACTGTCGGCTGGAGGTATTCAGTGTGGAGTCACATCTGATCAGGTGGGAATGAACACTGAAGAGAATCGCAGGGGGATCTGCCACGTCCAGCATGGATGAGGGAAAGGGTTTCTGTCCGGGGACGGTGCCCGCTATCGATTAATCACTAAGAAACTTATAACACGGGAGCTGATAATCTTTTTAAAATGGAAAGAGGTGTGACGGACTGAGCCATGCCAAAGTGTGGCCTCTAACAAGATGGAGAAGCCCACCTTCCCTTTATTTATAGTCATACAGGTAAAGGGGGACTGGGAGGAGCTGCTTCTGTGAGGAACAGGATGGGGTGGAGTTAGGGAAGCCATCTGCTTTAGTGGGTCAGCCAAAAATCAGCATTTTATCAGGTGGTGAGCCACTTCCGCACAGAGTCACCTACACCAGGCTGTCTGACACAGTCTCCCATGACTGCCAGTTCCTGGGAGTCAGACCTCTATATCCCATGGCTCAGCCGAGCCTGATGATGCTAGTCATGGATGGCTTCCCACATTGAATAACAAGGCCTGGGGGTCCCAAGGAACCTTCTGGAATCAGCTCTCTTAACACCAACCCATCACAGCAGGGACACAGAGATGGAGGACAAAGGGACCAAAGCAACCTGCAAAAGTAGATCACATACTTACTTAAGGCTGGTACTTTTCAGAAACCAAAGGGTTCTAGACCTTGCCCTTCACTAAACTGTCTGTTCAGAACAATAACAAAGGACACCTAACATGACCTGGACAATGGGGTACGTGGGATGCAGGACTTGAGTGCCCACAAGAATTGCAAGAGCCTACTTATTCCAGGACAAGCCACAGAGTCAGCAGTTGGCTAGCTGCTGACTTGTTGTGAGTCTGGGAGGTAGTGGAAACCTTCCTTTAGTCTCTCCTTGGCAGAAGTTGCTTCTAGCTGCAAGAGCTCAGAGGGGCCAGTTAACTTCCTTTCTCAGATCATAGGATTTGGAATGTCTACCAGCTGCCCTCGTGTGTGGAATGGGACAAGATGCTGAAAAGAGATGCATGGACTTCCTGGGAACTTTCTTGAACACAGTGAAAGGTGGAAGCTAGAATTCTGGACTGTTCCCTGAAGTGTGCATACTAAAGGAATCAGGTGTTTCCATTTATATATATATGGATCAGTTAAGATGTGCTGTGTTCCCGAGTTACAGAACATCATTTCTGACACCAGCTTCTCTCTGTTAGGGGACAATTCTTACAATGAGAAATGGAAGTAAGAACAGGTATCTTTAGGCACCCTGACACTGTTTTGGGAAAACAAATCTCACACACAACACACACACACACACACACACACACACACACACACACACTCATGACAAAGAAAGGTCAGTGGCTTACTGTTACAGAAGACATTTTAATACATGCAGACAGTGACATTGCACATGCTACAGCTCAACAGAAGCACGTTTTTCTCATTCAAGGACTGCCAGATCAGCTGTTGGTTCACAAGAGCACAGAAAACCAAAGTGTGTATTTTCACACCAATGTTTAATATCAGCCAGACAACACACTGAGCTTGTAATAAACAGTAACCACAGGTGGACAGAAGTAGGAAACAGGATTTTCTGTAGACAAATACAGGGGTGACTGGAGACTGAAACAAACTCACAATGCATCCCAAGCTGAACCCCTGGTGTTTCTGCATCAGCCATAGCTGCAACGCTGGCGAATTAATTGCTACATTAATGCTCTTCTTCCTAATTATGCATTCACCGATCCAATCTAGAAAGCTATAATGATAGAAAACTGAATCATTTCTGATTAAAATTTTCCTATCAGATAAAGCCTAGCCACTAATTAATGAGATTAAAAATCAATCTAGCAATGGTCTGTGCTGCTTGAAGTTCATGCTGCCCTAGCAATGACCTCTGCCAAAACTAGTGCTGCTTCAGAGGGGGAGTTAGTCATTAGCACAGCTAATTCTATTCCCATGGGATTAGGGTCATGGTCAGGGCTGCAGAGTTGGGTTGCCTCACCTCCTGTGGAGGTCACTGAATGCCCTGGAGCAGGAGGCTTTGCTGCATCGCAGGAGTGATATAACCGGGATTGCTCTGGTCTTCAGAACCTGCTCAAATGTCTCAGATGGTCTCTATAGGTAAAGGAGGATGCTGTTAGGAGAAAAAGGTTCCAGGAATACCAAACCAAAGGATGCAGAAGTCACCTCGTTTTCTAACATTCTCATCCCTGAGCCTCATTATGGAATCTAGATGAGACACATTCCCATGGAATGGACACCCAAATAAAACTGAGGGATCTGATTTCCACAACTAGCAATCACCACAAGAATTTTGAAGAAGATTTTAGTTTGTTTTTGGAAAAGTTTTTGTATCTTTAAAATGCACAGTGGTAGGAGGTAGTTAGAGTCACCTATTCCGTCTGCCAGATGCAGTGCTTTCCCGTCCTTTTTGTTTGTTCTTGTTCTGTGGTGCTAGGTTTCAAACCCACCACTGAGTCACAGACCCAACTGCGTGCTTTTTCTTTTTTAATGTGAATCACATTGCACGTCAGTCATCTGGAGAGCACTGTGCTTTCTTATCAGAGTGTTCATGATTCTGAAAGTCAACTGCAGTGTTTTGGGTATAGAAAGTAGGAAATTGGGCTCCAGAGATCACGTGGGGTTCCTATCCCATCTTAAAAGATATAGATGTACAGCGGCACACATGATTAGCTCCCATCACCATGGACAGCCTCCTGGTCTCACTGCCCTTTGGTTAGCGTTTCCAAAAAGCCTCCCCTTTGGGAGGATGCACAGGAGGAACCAGGTGACAGGAGAGGTCAGCCAAGGGCACATTGGGGTTTGAATAAAGACAAGTGGAAGATGGAATCTGTAACTGTGCACGTGGCTCCTGACTAGCCAGAGTTTGCCAGCTTGAGCAGAATCTGATGGCCTTCTCATGGCTGCTCTTTTCAACCCAGCCTCCACTCTGAAACTGAGACAAGCAAGTTCTTTGACTTCATACTTTTGAGTTTTGGAGAAAAACAAGACAGCATAGACTAATAATGGGAACTGTAGAGAAAAGGAACCAAAGAGGAAAAGAGCTGATTTGGGTTCTTAAACAAAAAATATGGTTTATGGTTGTTCTTAAAGCAGAGAGGCACTATTTCACAACCATGCCAAAAATCCTGGGCCTATTAACTCAATGAAGAGAAAACCATAAACACTGATCTGAAGTTCAGCTCTGACTTTCTACCCATGCTTTGTCACCCCCGTGCAACCTCCCTCTGACAATCTCTGTGTAGCAGGCATGTGGCCATATCTCCTACTTCTCAAGTCTATTTCCACCTGTCTGGCTTCCCAAGTGGGTGTCAGTCTGGTCTTCCAGGTTGCCAGGTTACTGGTGAGGCCCTACTCGCCCTTTGCAGCCAAGGCTTAGGTGATCTCAATAGCCGAGAAGTGAAAACAATCCTGCAAAGCCTGTTCACCTCTTGACTCTATCCAAAAATAGTTCTGCAAAGATAGTACAGTAGAGTTACATGCACACAGGTAAATTAAACTTGGCAAATAGATAAAATGTAAAGAAAAAGAGTGAGAAAGCAATAATGTTTTAAATAATTAGGCACTTCTGCCTGCCAATCTGGCAGTAGTCCTAAGAGGAGAAGACATGCTCCTGCTGTTCCCATCATGAGTCTCCATGAACTTGACCTCTCACATGGGTGAGCATCCCACTGTTCTAAGGCCAATTCAGTATTTTAGTTCGCCTACTATCAGTCAAAATAAAATAAAAAATAGAAATAAAGAGTACAAGAGTGACTTGTTTCATTACAGAAGGGCAACTCACTCATGAGGCTTCATTGAGAAGATATTTCCTGTATTTGAGGGTAATGAAGGTGTTTTTCAAAGATAAGTCTTACATCTTCCAAATACACTTCTAACTTACAAGATAATGAATGCCCCTATGTGGTGCAACTTCACTGAAACATAAAGTAAACATATTGTGCTCTAACAATGTTCTCTGATCCTATCCAGATGCAGGCTCTGCTAATATTCAGAGGACAGTTAGCCCTCAAGGAGCAAGCATACCGGAAGAAGGCAAGTGGTGTGCTAAGATTCAACAATTGGCTTGTTAAAAGGAAAAAGATGCCCCGATCTGTACCATTTGCTAATGTTCATGGCATAAATATTCTCATCATCACTGATTCCAAGTTGCCAGTATTATCTCACTGAAAGGAAGTTGGGGAGCCATGTGCACAGTAGGCTCTTTCTAGCTGATAGAAGCCAATGTGGAGCTGACCCCAGCTCCCCACACAAGATACTATAAATCTGTTACTTCTATCTGACCCTATGCATTTCTTCCTTGTGGAATTCTTTATTTCTATCTGATCGGTCTTTGAGATTCTGACCTCTGTATGAAGTTTTCTGGCTCTGAAGAGGCTCAGTGTGTTGGATGTCCATTTGTCACAGTGTAGTCAGAAGGCATGGAAAGCTAAATCTGCAGATCTTCCTTTTAAGATAAAGGCCATTTAGAATAATAATTGCAGCACTAAAGGCAGGTGCAGGTCCTCTAATACAACCCTCTCATTTTGAATGAATAAATTGATGCACAGAAAGTGGATAAAAGACTTGCTCAAAGTCACACAGTGAATCAGTGGTGAAATCAGATCCCAGGACTCAGGCCCAGGACCCTCCATAGCATGCTGCCTCCTTCAAAGGATCTTCATTCACAGGGTCTGCATGGCGAGGCGTGGGGTGGCAAGAACTACTGTCATCCTTCTTGATGTGGACAGTCAGAAGTCCCAAGTGTCAAGAAGGAGAAGTGGAGCCTTTACAGGCTGTCACTCTGGCCATCCTCTTCCTGGGGGTTTTTGGTTTGTTCCAAGGCTAGATTTGCTTGACTTTTATTAAAGTCTCTTTTAACTCTTAAAAGAAAAAAAAAAAAAAAGGGTTTTATTCTTTGAAACCCAAACTGAAAAGTTTAAACTTTTGAAATGATAACAAGGTTCAACAACTTATAGAAAGGTATGAGTCAAGAAAACTTTAAAATGTCATTGTTTATATTCCGATTCCTCTGCCCTTCCCATAAACAAAAACGTGATGTGAGGATAACTTACTACTAAAATTTTTTAAAATTCCTTATAAGTAAAACACTTCCCCAAATTTTTGTAATAGATGATGTGCATCATTTTTGTCATTAGAGAAAATAAAAATGTTAAAAATACACTGAGTTTCTGCAAACAGTCTGGCTAAAACAGCATCATTTTCTAAACTGCTGTTCACCGAAGAGTTACTTACTTTTCTCTGTTGAAAATTATAAACTCCTTCTGGACAGACTCAAGGTGCTCTTGAAGAAGACATGTCTGTAAGGTGGACTTTGAAAAAACAGTGTAGTTAACAGGTGACTGAGGATCCTCACAGCCGATAACTTAGTTTCTATTCAACCACATTTAAGAAGTACCTAAGTCGCTTCAAGATGGAAGCTATAGGAGGAAGATGCCTGGAAGATGGCAAGGTAGGATCTCCCTCCCTAGACAACTGCACTAGTGGAATCTGCCTGATGGAACTCTTTTGGAACTCTGGGGTATGTTGAGGGTATGTTGTTCAGGTACACTGAAGGAAGGCATGGGTGGTAAGATGATAATCATTATTATGGATTTCAATTCTTAGCCCAGTAGCAGCTACGGGCTGCCCATGCTCCAAGCCCCTGGCAGAAGGCTGTGCACATGTTTCTGGAACTGCTTGCATGCAGCTTGCAGGAGCCATGGTGGGAAATTAGGATTATGTTCTCCAAATATGGGGATCTCTGTTCTGATCACTGATGGCCGCTTCTGTCACAGAGGTGCCAGAAGGTTGGTTGCCATTATCGCACCTGCCTCGTTGTTACAAGTCCCTTGGCATCAGGCAAAAGCAGTACCAAATTGACCTCCCAACAGCAACTCTCAGAGGAATTGCAGACATGATGGGACACCCATCACCCTGAGTGTGGTGGGGACCTCCTCACCTGTGAGGAATCACATTTTTTCATCTCCTTCTCCTTCTTTGCCAGACGCTTCTTTTTCTTGTGAAGAGGTTTGGACTCCAAAATCATTTCTTCGAGTTCAAAGGTAGGGTCACAATTCAACCTGCCCCTCTGCAAGGGAGAGAGGTTGGCTTAGTCCTCACATTCCTTGTATCATAAGAAAACACACCAGACCCCATGTGGAGGAAAACACTTGGTCCTCAGAAGCATTCCAAGAATAATAAGCTCGGGTTCCTACTCCAAGTTTTATATCATTCATTGCCAGCATTATTTTTCATATCCTTTATTTTATATTTTGTTTATTTTTCTAAACTTCCAATTAAGTCTCAGGGAGTAAGAAAGGAAACCAAATTAAAATAATTTTTCTACAGTTTGAGCTTTCAGGTCTCTCAAAATTTGTTCTAGGAGATCAGAGTCACCAGAGCGACTTATTTGGCTTCCCAGGTCTCCAACCAGGTTTTTCAAAATCAGGGCTTCTGAACAGGAGGTCAAGAATCTGCCCTTTAATAATCGCCTCAGATGATTCAGTTTCACAGTAAGCCAGAGAACTGTAGCAGAGAGCTTCTCTCAGGGCAACAAGCACAGCTAAAAGCAGAAGAGGATCAACAACAGGTGGTACCCAGACTTGTATCTTTCCATGCATCACCCAGGAACAAGCTGCCGCCATGGACACTGAAGAGTGGACAGGCGAGGGCTTCACTTCCCTTTCCTGTTGCTCCACAAGGTGAAGATTTCCATCCTCAGGAACCCACCACACTGTGCTTCCCCTCCTCTGACCCTCTCATAGGCACACCCCTGCTCAGCAGTTCACATGCAAGATCACACCCCCACATGCCCATAATGAAAGTCTCCAAGCTGTTTCTTCCAGTCCCTTTGGGGCCATTTATTCCCAATATCCCCACAACTGAATGTGTGACTCAGGTTCCAGGCAGAGAGAAGGAGTACAGGCCTCACTAGGGCCCTGGCCTAAGCTTTTGCCAGCAGCCTGTCATGGGACACAGATGTCCCTTGGTCCGGTACTCACTCAATGGGAATTATTTCTCTTTGGCTATTGATCCTTAAAAAATAAAAATCCTTGAGATAAAATAGCAAAGAAAGAGGGGCCAGTGGTAGAATGAATTCTTCACCTTAACTTCAACAGTTTTCAATTCTCTGACTTACAGATCTCTGTGAACACAAATTACAACATCTTTGGAATCAGAGCGAACTTCTATTTTTTTTTTCAACCAATGAATTCATGGAAATGACTATTTGGGTGACTGGAAGTCCTTTCCAATAAAAACATTGCACAGAGAGTGCTTAGGATCTAGATCCCCAGATGGGACTATTCCTAGATTAGAATCCATCTTGACCACTTGCTAGGTGACTTTTGGTGACCAACTTAGCCTACATGTGTTTTCTCAGACAAAAAGTAGGTATCTGAGCTCTGTTACAACACTGGTATGATCCTCTAATAAGGTACTTTGTGGATCAGGCACACAGAGTAATGCTGTAATGGAATGGGCATTTAACATGGGTTTTTTAGGATTAACTCACATTGGGAATAAATCCTGGAATGAGTCTCTTCTGCAAAACTGCATCCCAGTTCGTGTCATTCATGTATGGGAAGTTCTGAATGTCCGTCAAGTGAGAAAATCGTTGGTCTGGATTAGGTTCAAGTAGCTGCCAATGGAATAAAACATTAATATCATGAGAAAGGTCAAAATGGGAACCAAGAAGTCACACAAATCCCTTCTCAGTGTTGTCAAGCATAGTATTGAAGGGGCCAAGGTGATGCCCCCCTTCTCCAATTCCACATGCAAATAATGCCGGTAGTGTATAGTCACAATAATAAACACTCAGAGTCCGGTTGCCACGTGATAAATGTGAACAGCTCTTCCAACAGATTCAAACACATCTGTGATTCCTGACTTTCCCACTTACTAACTATGGGCATGTTTGTTTTCAACCTCAGTTTACAATCTGTAAGAAAGAGATAATAACTTATTTCATTAAGCTGTATCCAGGATTAAATGGGGACATGAACATCAAAGTTTCATAGAAAGTCTGTTCATATAAGGTGGCAAATGTTCATACATTTTCACAAGTGAAACTGATTCTGATTCCCCATGAAAAGTTTAGCTGTTTTTACAACTAAATTCAATATACGTTAGAGTGGCAAAGATAAGGTGTAGCTAAGGTTACTGCTATAGTTCTTTCTGGGTTTTGCTAACTGAACTTAAAGATTTTCTTTGGCAACCACTCCAGAGCCAATATCACATCAACAGTGGGGCTCAAATGGAAAATGTCAGTTCCACTTGGGAATGCTCCTGGAGAGGATAACTGTGGAAGGTCAGGGTGTTATCTGGGGATGAAGCAGGGTCATCTTACAACTGAGAAATAATTTACTATGGAAAATGACCCACCCCATTTTTTAATCTTTGACATTACTAGGAGCAATATCCCTATTCCAAAACAGGGAACCTGACCCCAAAGACAAGAGATCCAGGTTTGGAAACTTTAACCCCTTATTCTTTTTTACCTTACCAGACACAACCTGAGAAATTTCCTCTCTTTTAAAAACAGCAACAACAACAGCCAAGACCATCCTCTTGGATACGTCATCATTTGTTTTGCATAATTATTTATTATACACTATTGAGCTACTAAAATTGGGTTGAGTCTTTTGGATACCCTAAAAATCCAATAAAAACTATGGACCTCACTCATTCAAATACCAAATTTTACTACCTGCCAGGCTCTGTGTTAGATGCTGAAAATACCACGGTACATAGTGAGACACGGTCCCTACCCTCTTGCATACTTTTAAGAGAATAATCATTAACCCAAAGATCACATAAATGCAATGTATAATTTCAAACCATAGAAATGCTATGAAAGAAAGTTACTGTTACAGAGCCTCCAACACATGGAAGTTCCCCAAGAAAGTGCTATTTGAGCTGTGATCTGAAGCTGTGCTTCTCAAACTATGTAGCAGGGCCAGTGTTTTCTGTTTGCTTGTTTGTTTTAATTTCTGACCCATACAAACCAATACATGGTCTCACTGTGCCCAGCTAGTGTGAAGCTGCACCATGTACAGCCTGTAAGTTGAGTTCAACATCAACTAAACAAGCCTGTAGCCTATTCAATGAGACAAGACCACTTGCCATGTGCTTAGATGTTATAGCAACATCAAATTTCTATAAATGTTTCCAAATGCTTCTCTCGATTTCTGTTATTATAATGGACCTAAAGGAAGCATGAACTAGAACTAGTCAAGGAATCATGTCAAGTATTACCCATCTCAGGAAGGAAATGGGAGGGGTTGGGTCTGGAGGCAGCGTTCCAAGAAGAGAGACAAGCATCTACAAAGGCCATGTGGTCAGGGAGAGAATGTTATGTGAGGCCAAGGAAGGGGAAGAGAAGGAAAAGAAATCAAAGCAGTTATATTTAGGGGAAGGGGGATAACAGTTCAAACTGACTTGAGAATTAGAACCTTTACTCTGTGTATATTATTTTTATCTTTATTCTAAGAGCAATGGGAAGACACTGCACTATGGGGCAGAGTAGAGGACAGAACAGAATAACAAAAGCATATGGGATAAGCCAGGTGTAAGATAAGATTTGGCGGCAACCGGATTGAGAAGATAGGAGTGGAGATGAAAAGTAAGAGATTCAAAAGATATTAAAGTGTAAAACTTCAGAACTTGACGATGGATTGGACATAAGTCCTAGTTTCTGGCTTGAACAAATGGAGAATGGAGGGGCCAGTCACTGAGAGAGGGAATGCTGGAAGAGGACCAAGAAATACAGAGATCAAGGTTTCCATTTTAGACAGAATGAGTTTTGAGAGCTATTAGCTGCAACGACCATTCTAAAAATGCATATTATCACGAATGACTGCCCCAATGTTAAATTCTAACTTTTAACCTTAAACTGGAAAGTGGTTGTGTGTGTGTGTGTGTGGGGGGGTTTCCTGGGGACTGAACCCAAGGGCACTCTGTGGAGTTACGTCCCAGCACACCCTGTTTTAGTTGTAACTTTTAATTTTTTTTTTTTTTTTTGACATGGGGTCTCACTAAGTAGCCGGGATGGCATCAAACGTGCCTCAGCCTCCTGAGTCGCAGGGACTGCAGGTGTGTGTCACAGCAGCCAGCAGCTTGCTTCCTCTTGCCACTGCCTTTTGATGTGCAGTCTCCCCTCTTGCCATTTTCTATGGGTGGGTAATAATTATGTAGAATGGCAGGGTTCATTGTGGCCTATAACATAATTTGATCAATTTCCCTCCCCATCCTTCTTACCTTTTTAAGAAGTGACACCATTTCCTGTGACCAGGCAGAAGGGTAAGTCACAATAGCCGTCTCAAACATGTGTGCAATTTCCTTGCTGGATGTACTGGAGCGAATGTGATATGGTCTCTTAAGGGAGAGAAGAAGTAAGAGTCTTCATTTTTATCAAACAAAAGAATTGTGTAAATATTACTAAGCTGTTTTCAAGCAATAAAATATCTACATCAATTATCACCCCACCCGCTGATTATGTTGGCATGGCATTTGTGGTCGACCATCGTCAGACCTCCCACCTTTTTCAAAAACAAGAAGACAGAAAGTTTTGGTTTCTTGTGAAATATCACAAAATTTTTTAAAAGTTAGTAATTTCGCTGATCCAAACAAAATATTTCAGTGGGCTAAATCAACCTCTGAGATGCTGATTTGAAACTGGATTTTAAGGTAACTTATAAAAGTACTTATACAAACTACTGAGCATGTGTCTAAAGTTTTTTAAAAAAAATTCAAAAAAGGGTTGATTGTAAAGAGATCCAGAATTTTACCAGGTCCTCCTTTTCACTTGTTTTGAATATAATGAGGAAGTTCAGGACGAAAGCTCTCCAGGAAACATTAGACTCAGCCCCAATTGTATGATGAAGCAAAAAAAAAAAAAATTTTTTTTTTTCCTTCCAATTTCTGGGAGAACCAGGTTTATCCCTAGTTTTAACTCTGGGAAAGGAAACAGAACTGTGGACCTATTATGGTTTGCACAGCTGCCCACTAGAGGGCAACCTTTATCCACATTGACTTCTCTACTTCGTAATAGACCCACTACCGCTGGAATTTCACGTCTCTTATGTGAACTGAAAGCAGCTTGAAGCCAGGAAGTGTAACACATTCACATTTTTGTCCATAGGACCTAGCACCTAGCAGGCGTTCATGCATGTTTGTCGAATGAACAAAATTTCCACATTAGATTAACCATAGGACAGTTAATATGGATACACCGGCATCCCACCCACCTGGCCATTTCTAGATGTTTGATAAATGACTATGGACTGATAAACTTAACTGAGGGAAAGGAAGGGTCTTATGCGTTTCCCTGTGGTAAATCAGTATTAAGAAGCAATATAATGTAATTAAGTGTTCAAGGTCTGCGGGCACAGGGATTTGGGTGCTAAACTCTGCCACTCAACTTCTGAGTTTCAGTTTTTTCATCTGTAACATGAAACTACTTCATCTGCAAAATGAACCATCTCATGAGATTTTGGGGGAAATTAGAGAAGATAATACTGTAAAGTTCTTCAAAGAGTGGCAAATACCTATTAAATAGAATACAGGACAGTTGCTTTTATTGTCTGATTCAAGTGTAGAAAAGGGCAGATGTAAATGTGCATAGTGATTGACAAAATGAGTCTTCATGAGAAAAGACTCAGTTCTACTCAGAGTCAACCTTGATTACTTAGGGAACCAGGCAGTGCCAGAAGGTGACCTCTAGGAGAAAGATTAGGTGGAACTTTTCATCATTTTTATGTAAGGTCTCAAAACAACTGCCATAGTTTTCTCTTCCCTCAAAACTAATTAAAGGACCATAGCTAAACCATTTGTCTCAGTGATAATATAGGGGAAATAATATCTCAACTCTACATCAGAAAAGAAGTGCTAGAAGCTTCATAACCATTTCCAATATTTATTGGCTACTACTAGCTACAGGGCACTGCAGGTTACTCCACAAGACTTGTCCACAATCCACCACACCACAGGAGTTAGGCCAGGCTTAGCATATGCAAGATTTCAGGGTCATATGCATATGTACATGGATTTTTTTTTTCTTTTTCCTAAATTTCTTATTTATTTCAATTCATTGTTGTTTCTAAACCTGTTATCTCTTGGTCATCTAGAAAACAAAAGAAAATTTGATAACCTTGAATGAATTGACCTATGAATGCCCAAAGTAACTAGTTTAAGAGTGTATGAATTTCTTTATTTACTTTAAAAGACCATATGATGGAATTTAACATTTTAAAATAATCTCCATGGCTTGTCAGATTAAAATAATAAAAACAATCAAATTGCCTTCATCTTATTCGTTAACTTACTTTTTTTTTTTTTTGCGGTGCTGGGGATCAAACCCAGGGCCTTGTGCTTGCAAGGTAAACACTGTACCAACTGAGGTATCTTCCCAGCCTGTTAACTTACTTCTTATAGTTCTTAATTTTAAAAATTCATTTTAATTCAAAAATTATCAGAATTACATATTTATTCATCTAACAAATATTTATTGAAAGCCTACTATGTTCCAGCACCTCTGTTGGGTACTGATACCATGCAGAACAAGACATGTGATTTCTATTTTGGAGTAACCTAAAATCTACATATGAAAATACATAAATACTTTTATAGACTGTACCCAGAGAGAGAGACACACACACACACATTTAAATAAATGGGATACAATGTATAAAAAACAGAAAAGTAATCCCAGGGCCTCTGGAGGTTGAGATAGGAAGACAATGAGTTCAAAGTTGGCCTCAGTAAAAGCAAGGTACTAAGCAACTCAGAGACCCTGTCTCTAAACAAAATACGAAATAGGGTTGGCTTAGTGGTCTAGTGCCCCTGAGTTCAATCCCCAGTACCCACTCCTCAAAAAAAAAAAAAAAAAAAAGTTTAGTTTCAGTTACTACAACTGAAAAGTTGTAGTATATTACAGGATCTTAAAATTTTAAGGCAGCATATCAATTAAGGGTGAGGGTATAAAGAATGAATAAAATAGAAAAGTAAAATGTTAGCTAGGAGTAAATGATATACTGTGATTATAGTCATATTTCAGGAGTACAAGATATAAGTGTTACAGGGAAGGATGTACGATTTTGATACATTACTGCAGAGAAATTAGTCCTTATGGGTAATACGAAGCTATACAAGTCACCGACCCTTGGCTTTCATTGGCAAAGGGAGAGGCAAGGGGCTCAGAGATGGCGCAGTCAGTTAATAGTTAAGGGACACATTCACCAAGACTTCGGTTAGCTCAGAAACTGCAGGAATCATTTTCAAGCACATGTTCTATTTGAAGTATCTGTTTTTTCTGTAAATAAGAATTTGTAAATATGGAGGAAGTTATTGTTTAGCAACTTTCCTCTGAGACTTAGTGATAATGATACTTGTAATTAAATGCTGGTATTTCACTGTTTTCAGATTAGTTATATTTTAAATATAATTACATACCACCTCCCCAGTGATTGTTTCCTACAATGTGTCACAATTGATCTGAAGTGATTTGTTACTCCACTCATTCAATACTCATTTATTATGTATCTATTAAAAGTTAAATGCTGGGATAATACTGAACTATATGAGATACATTTCTCACCTTTATGGAATTAATGATCTAATAATATAGAAAACATAAAAACATGAAACTAGATATACCTGGAAAATTTCTTAAGGGCTATACATTTACAAAATGAATTTAATCCTAAAAAAGTAAAAATAGATTTAGGTGTTTCTGATCTAGCAAGTTATGCATTTTATCTTATAAATGAAAAAATAATAAATCTCAACAGAAAGGTGATTCTTTTTTTTTCATTAGTGGGAGATGAAAATGATCAAAATATGTTATATGAATGTACAAATATGTCACAATGAGACCCATCATTCTGTATAATTCATACACACTCATTAAAAATTCAATGGAGTAAAAAAACAACAAATTATATCTATATCTGTATATGAAGATAGATTATCCTTATGAGAACAGAAAAGATTTGAGAGTGAATATAACAAACTGTTAATTCTTGAAGGTGGGTCTGAAGGTCAAAGGGGGTTAATTTCTAGCTCTAAATTTTCTTTGCCTTTACGATGATACTTGTTTCTTACTTTCATTTTTGTGGTTTTCTATAGTTTCCAAGAAGCTTAAATTCAAAATGATTGTGAGAGAAAATACATAAACATCTGACAGAGATCTAAGTCAATTTCACTGGAGAATTCATGGAAAGATTCTTTGAAGGAGGTGTCAGTTTGTCATAGGCCATAAACTATGGGCAGGATTTTAACAGAAAGAGACCTGAGGAAGGCCTCCCCCACACAAAATTGAGTTAGCTCAATAGCACATTCTTTTATAGAAATAAGAGTACATATTGTATATAATTCCTTAACTTAATTCGAATTCAACTTAGCAATTCCCAAACTTATGAAGAATGACTTTTTTAAGAAGATGAGGGCCTGTCTTAGAAATAACTTTATAGGCAAAGGAACAAGACATGAAAAAGCCTGAGGGATGCTTCAAGAACAGGAGGAAGTACGGAGGCTGCTGTGAGTTTCTGAGGGGTCAGGATTATTTAAATGGAAGCAGAATCTGAAAAGGCAACCTAGTTCTAAAGACCAAGAATGCCAAGTTATGGCCTTTGAAGGGGTGTGTGTGTGTGTGGTGTGTGTGTGTGTGTAAAGAACTAGAGAGCAACAGCATTTTTGTCTTAAAGGAAAGGCCATATCTGTGTTTTAGAAAAATGAATTTGTCAG